>NC_071387.1:169046434-170296434 GCF_022682495.2 Desmodus rotundus
ATTTTACTTTAAAGCACATAATAAAGTGGAAGTGGCAAATCATCCAATTGCTAAAAAAAAAAAAAAAAAAAAAAATGGTGCTGGCAGAGACTCGCCTTCACCTGGCGGGCGGATGATTGGAAACAAGAAGATGGGAGGGCTCTGCAGTACCCACCCATCAACACAAGCTATGAAGTGCAACCTGTTCATGCTTTTCACACTGATGATCCCTTGCGATGCCAGAGAGACTGGAGAGAGGTTAAGTTGTGGGCCAGTCCTCATCCAATCAAGATTCAGGACCACGAGTTCAATTATTGTCCTTGGCCACTCAGCAGGGGAACTTTCAAACCACAGCAGAGGACACAGATTTGATCTGACAAGTCTAAGTGCTTTCACACAAGTTAACAGAACTTGGAATTATGGAGACACTTAAAAATAGCTTTGAACTAAAGATTTTCTCTGTGACAGTTATTTTTGTTTCCTTGCATTTCTGAAAATGTCCAGAAAGTGGATATTTGAAAGCCTTGCTCAATGACTTTTTCATCCAGCAGTTGATGGGTTTATTTTATTTTATTTTTTTAGTAGAAGAACTTTATTTATTATTTTCTGAGGCCTCCTGTGCTACTGTAGGTCCTCTGAGCAGCAGGCCCACCCAAAGTAGAACATGCAGAAGGGAAAGGTTTGTGAAGGGTGCAGGGGAAGGAGCAGGAGTGGGCAGGGAGAGCCTTCAGACCCCTACACAGGGCCAGTAGCTGTGCAAGGAGACGGGGAAAGGAGAGCTGGGCAGGAGGAGGTTTACAGTGCAGTGAAACACTGATAAAATCTCAGCCAGGCCAATAAGGAGCCCCAGTGCAAAGATGGCCTGTTAGAGGAGTCCCAAACTGGGCAGGCATGGCCTGGCTCTACTCTCCTTACTGTGAGGGCTACTGGGTAGAAGAAACCCATGGAGAACAAGGCCTCAGCGTGAATGTTGCATTAGACCCCAAGCTGCACAGTGGGAGGCTGCCCACGAATGATTCACTTCATCACAACTTCTCTTGAAGGGAGGTGAGAGTGCAGCACCTCCATACTGCCACACACATTGCTTGTGCCACACACGCCCATTTCTCCACACGTGTTCAGCTCCTCTCCAGGTTCCGTGGGCTTCTCTTCTAGAGGACACGCTGAGAAGAGGTTAGTTGTGCAAATCTCAGTCCCATCCTTGCACTTGGTCATTGTCTCCCTTCTCCAATTCCACCATTTGGCTTTCCACCAAACCATTATTTACCCTTGAGAGCCCAGAGTTCTGCATTTCAGTAACAAAATAAAATCTTCTTGGTTGCTCAGAGCTCTCCAAATTTATTGGGGTCTTCTACCTCAAACCCTCTCGGTAAGCTTGAACATGCATCTGCTCTGGTAGGCGTTCGGGACCAGTGTTGAGTCCTGCGGCCATGGCAGAGTGCTATCAATGTGCCATCAGTGCTTGTCCTCAAGACAGCCCCATTTCACCCTGGCTCCGTCTCATCATAATGACGTCTTGAAAGATCAGCAAAGCATTTCAGGCATTTAAACTTGCCTGCACACTGTGAGGCAAAGTACAGGACAGCAACCCAGCCACTAAAAGCGAATGGGCAGTGATTATACGTACTCAAGAGACTTTATTTTTCACACTGCCCAAGCTGCCCCTGAGGATAAGCAAGCATTTTGACTCTGCTGAATGGTACTTGGCTATCCCAGTATTCCTCAGGCCTTTGTGCCTTTGTCTACACTGTGTCCTAATTGGAAACCTGCCTCTCTCTGCCTGTTCAAACCATCATCCTTTAGCCAACTGGATATTTTTCATCTGACATGTATAAAAATACCCTCCATGTGTCACGCTCTTTAAGCATTTACACTATAATATATAAAACAAATAGCCATGGTTGTGGAGACTCTGAGAGCTTAGTGGAGAAAAATGAAAGATACACATAGTGGTTAAGGATGTGGGCTTTGGCATCAGAAGACATGGGTTCAAGTCCCATCTCTGGCATTTCCTAGCTATATTTCCCAGGAATCTAGCTCTAAGCCAGACAAACAACATCTGTCCCAAGTGAAGCTGGCATTCAGATATTAACAAACATATTAATAATGGAACAACAGATGCCTAATATGTCAGATAATAGTGTTATGAAGACAAATAGAGCAGGGTGAGACAGCAGTGAATGGAGGAAGTCACTTTGTTAGATTGGTCAGGGACATCTCTCTGAAGAGGCCCCATTGGGCGGAGATCTAGGTGGGTCAGCAGAGGGCTCAGGTAACAGTCTGGGCAGACAGATGAGCAAGGCCCGGACGTGGGAACATGCCTGGCGTGGCCAAGTAAGAGGAAGGGGCCAGGGTAGCTGAGAGCTGTGAGCAAAGGCGACTGTGGGGTGGGGGGGCAGGAGGAGCTGATGCTGGGGCCAGGTCACATTTCGCCATGTAGACTGAGGTAAGAGCAATGATAAATGGGGTTCACAGTAGCAGCTTTCTTTTAGGGTTGTTGTTTGGCTAAATGAGGTCATGAACGCTAGGCATGTGATATTCAATAAGCACTCAGTACATCGGCCATCCCACCCATGGGAAACGGACATCAGTGAGGCTCCCAGCCAACCATTAGAAAGCACAGCAGAGGGCTCTGTGGGAAGAAACAAAACTGAAGCAATTTATGCCCCCACGGAGTTTAAGATCTAGTAGGAGAAGTAAAATGAGAATCCAAATGCATACCTATGGTAGATACAGCAGGGCACGAGCCCTGGGAAAGCTTGGTCTTCTGCATTTCAGAAATGAGTACCATGACTTTTTCCCCTTAAAGATCATCATAAGATCTGTGAGAGCAGCCGTGGACCTTTCTTATTGCAATGTCCATGAGGCCACCTCAGTGCCCCGCACATAGTAGGTACTCAGTTGGTACAGGGTGGGGCAAAAGTAGGTGTACAGTTGTGAGTACACAACACACAGAGTTTATTCTTGTATTATTATTTATTAATTATTGTATTATTTTCCATATGAACAACCGGGCACCTACTTTTGCCCCACCCTATACTTGTTGAATGGTCCTACAAACTGATTTGATGAGAGTAACCACACATGTGGAAACATCTTTAACTTTTTGGTACTGACAATATTGGTTTCTTAAACTTTCAGATACAAATGATTTTTTACTTATTCATGGGCCAATGCATTAAATGTTCAACTAGGTCACAGGGATTCTTGAAAACTATGACAAAGAATCCCTTTAACGCAGTAGAGTAGTACTGAGGAAATATCAGTAGTACTGAGGAAATACAGTAGAAAGAAGGAGGCAAGTTTCTTATGAGACACATCCCCAGGCTTACCCCCATAGTCTCTAGCATTGCTGTCCCCGTCTGGTTTGCTTTGTCTATGGGCCAAGCTCTACACAGCAAAAGGACAGCAGACACCCTCAGAGGCCATTCTAGCCAGCTCTCACAGCAGCGTGTTTGTATCATGAGAGCAAACAATGGGAAGATTTAAAAAATAAAAACCCAAAACTTGTCCTCCATAATTTCCCAGCCCTACCCTGGCTAAGGGCCTTTATTCCTTGTCCAGATGCAGAGCTGGGGATCAGTCCAGATGCGACTACAGGGCACACGATGTCACCAATCAGCCAGTAGAGATGCTGTTCAATTCCTCTCTCTCTTGGTCAGGAGCAGCCCTGGGAGGTGGGGGCTCTCCGAGTATCCATCCATGAGGGTCAGAGTATGGGGGCGGGTGACTGAAGGTGAGGCATGTCTTAGGGATTCTTGTAGATGGTAAAAGAGTTCTTCCTAAGCTGGAGTAGAAATTCAGAAGCCGATGAAGGAGGAGGAGATTAACCCAGCAAAGTCAGCATCCAACTGAGTTGTTAGGAAACAAGAAGACCTTGATACAGTGGGATCCTGGGAATCAACGCTAAGTGAAACAGGAAACAGGTAGGAGAGGAAATAAAACAGGAATGATTTCAGGAACTTGCAAGGGAAATGCTTGAATTGTCAAGGTGCCAAGCTCAGTTTTAAAAGCAATACCAAAAAATGAAATGAAATGGGGCATTTGGGAAGACGTGGAAAACTTGAACAGCAGAGATGGATGAAAGGTCAGGTTAACTAACAGAGGGTCTCCCATTGTGCAAATGTGCCAGCAGCTGCCCTCGCTCTCTCCTGAGCAGCCTGGTCCATCTCTTACCCCCATGGCTAGAGACCCTGATAGTACTGCTATGGGAATTCTGGTGACAAACTTCGGAGCCTTGTGAATCTCTGAGACTGGTGTTCATAAAGAATAGAAGGTGTTATAACCCGCTATGGGAAGCTGAACTCCAGAACAAACAAACAAACTGAACCCGAAGTCTTGCCCACAATACCCCCTGAACTTTTCTGCTCTGCAAAATAGCCACCTACACTGCCTGAAATTCTACTCATTAAAGATGCATGCACATCACTGTATATCCTCTTTTAAAAAGACAAAAATCTCATGGGAACGTAAAGTATAGTAGAGGGAATATGGTTAATAATATTGTAATATGTATGCATGATATCAAATGGGTACTAGACTTATCAGGGTGATCAACTTGTAAGTTACATAAATGTTTGATTGCTACATTGTTGCCTGAAACTAATATAATATTGTATGCCAACTGTAACTCAAATTTTTTTTTAAAAAACCATTAAACAAAAAAACAAGAAACTCCCAGAATGTTATTAGAGATATTGGCTAGTCATTCACACATTAGCATAAGTTAGTCTGTCCACTTTTCCTTTTAACACCTAGCTGAGAACATTTGCTCTAAGAGAAAGGGAGTTTTCATTAAGGATGAAAAGTTAATCAGTGACTATGTTTGCTCATGTACCTTTTTATTTTATAGATAAAATATATACCCCCACTCCCCCATATTTCTGCTACTTTCTGAAAAGGATTTGAGATAGCAAATATTTTTGAATTTTGAAGATTTTATAGAACAAGATAGACTGATTCTATTCTCCCTCCCATACATGAACATAAATGGTGATGCTGTCTACAGTTGAAGGTATAGTTGGAATACGGTTTGGGCAGGGAGGGTTGGAAACGCAAATTGTAGTGATCCCTGATAACAAAGAAATTAAATTGCTTCCTGCTAATTAAACTACAAAATCCACACATGTTGGACCAGAACAGAATGAACGATATTACATCAATTTTAAAGAATCAGAATGGCTCTCAAGCCTACCAATTTTGTCTTTAATCTGACTGGAGAAATCACCACAGTTAGACCAAGCACGTGTCTGGCAAAGGGCCAGGAAGTCTGGGAAAGGGAGAGTGAAGGAAGCAAGCCACGAGCTCTGGTTATGCTTGCTATGGCCAGAGGAGAGAAGAGTGGGGCTTAAAGATGTCCTGTTCCATCCTGCGACGTTTGATGCCGTGATCAGAGTGAAGTCTACCAGTAGCTTTCTGATCCCTCTCCAGCTTTCCCTGCAGATTTGCTTCTAAGGAGGAAATACACTGGTAGTAACATGCTTATCCGCAGGGCTTGATAGCCAACAGTGTTGTGAGTAGCCTGCCATTCTGGTGGGTACATCAAGCTGGTGAACGTTTGTTGAACATAGGTCAGACCTGATCTCCAATTATTTCTGGCTCTAAGGTCACCCTAGGCTGCATGCACAAGACCTGATTATTATAAACTATGGACTAGGGTTAGAACTGCCTTAATAACGAGAGGGGGTGGGAAATTCCATTGCTCCTCTTATCCTAGTCCTCCATACCCTCTTCTCTACCACACAAATATTTTGTACCTAGATCCCTTACTTGTGTTACAATTCAGCTTCATTATGGATAAAATGCCTTCAGAGGAGTATCCTGAGCCCCCCACTCCCCCATTGTTCTGACAAGAAAGACATTGTTAATTCCAATGGCTGATTGCAAAATGAATTTTGGGCCATGACCCAGTGATAACTTGGGGACATTTTGTTCTTGTAAATTAGTCTTTCTAGCCAGCGTCTGGGAGCTGGCTGGGAAATGCACTTAGTAAATCACTCCCAGTGGTTTGGAGAAGGACAGAGAAGGTTCTAGAGGAGATGAGTCAGGCTAGGGGGGTGGATAGCATGGAGGGGAAAGGAACAGGGAGCCAAGCAATATTCTGAAAATGGAATTTGTACCCAGCCAGAAATAATTGTC
This sequence comes from Desmodus rotundus, assembly GCF_022682495.2. NCBI lineage: Eukaryota > Metazoa > Chordata > Mammalia > Chiroptera > Phyllostomidae > Desmodus > Desmodus rotundus. Next base: position 169,052,552 of record NC_071387.1, read on the forward strand.
TGATCAGGTCTGGCTAAAGACTTTCTGAAATGATGAAGCAAGTATTAACAGAGAAATCTTTAAAAGCCTCTCTCAGGGAAGATTACATTCTTCTTAGTGATAAGGTGGCACGTTTATAAACAACACGCCCTGCCAGGCGATCTTGATAAGGCCCAGTCTCCCCTCCTGAGCTGGAAATTGAAGTTCTGTATCTCCACGAGAATATAGCAGCTGACGCAGTGTCTCACCCATCTGCTCCTGCCCAATGACTGAGATGAGCTCAGTGATGTCACACTGACTCTAACAAAACAAAAGGACAAAGATCAGCTTATTTCTGAGCCCCTCAATGGAAATGATGGGCTGGCGTGAGAACAGCCCAATACTCAGGGGGCTACCTAGCTAGTAGCGTGTGAGTATAAGTGCGGAGGCTTCTGTTTGGCAGCCGTGGAGGGGTCTGGGCTAAACCAGAAGCTATGGAAAGAGACAAAAACAAGAACAATGTAGTTGCCACAAGCTTTCTTTCCTAAAATTAAGCATGTGGCTCCTTTTCAAGAGTATCACAATAGCAGTTCTGTCAGAGTGGCATGGTTCTACATATTCAAAGCTTCATTCGTTCACGCAATCATTCATTCATGAAATCATTCATTCAACAAATACGCATTGGTTGTCCACTACGTGCCAGGCACTGCTGGCCTCGGGGAGGCAGCAGAAGGCACACAGTTGCAATTCTGTGGGAAGAGGGAGTGTGCCCAAGGGGTTTCGAAAGTACAAAGGACAAGTGTTGCACAGGAATGAAAATGAGAGACGGCCCCAAGGCAGGTTTAGTCCCAGATGGTCAATCAGAGAGAGAAGGGCTGTGCCTCCAAAAAGGATGGGGCAGAAAGGCTGAATCGGATTCTGTCTAGGCAAGATAAAGAAACAAAAACATTCAAAATTGGACCTAAATAAGTCACACCAAATAAATAGACACACAGGTGACTGTCTTGCAATATGCCCGTGTGAGAGACCAGATGATGGCCCAAAGTGACAGGGAGCGGAGCCTTCACACAGAGAGCGAGGACTGGCCTGACCGGGCAGAACACACTGCTCTGCTGACAGTGCCCATCAGTGTGCAACGTCAGTGTGCTCAGCGCGCCCTCCACTTGAGGGAGTTGATGCAGCTTCCCACAGACTCTGACACTGGCAGGGCAGTCACAGAGCAGGAGTGGGTGACTTCAGCTTGGGTCCAGGACAAGTGTCCCAGTTATGGGCTTAGAGTTGAGTTTCTAGCAGAGAGTGATGCCAATTTCTGACCCCAGTGTCCTCGTCTATAAAACGGGGAGAATAGTAGATCCCACCTCGCAGAATGGCTTCAGAGCAAGGATTACATAAAATTGCTATGCCAAACTTGGCACATAATAAGCAGTTTGCATACATTAGCCATTACGGTTACCAGCAAGAAAGGAGGGTTCTTCATTCCTACTTGGTGTCTGCGAAGAGGGTGCTGCCCTGGGCATCATGGGATGCAGAACTGCAGCTTTTGGATGTGACAGAAACAAGCCAGGAAGGGGACTGCATTCCTACCTCTGGGGCTCCCCACCTGCCCAAAGAATTAAACAAGGAAGGGTGATTATTTAGCCCAGGGTCTTGTGAGCCCATTCCCCAAAAACCTGCCCCTTCCTGGACCCCCCAACACACATGCTTCAGGACTGCTCTGGGTAGGAGCTGAGGTAAGGAAGGAGAAAAGGAAAGCAGCCAGGAGGGCTCTTTCCAAAGAAAAAAGAATTCTTCTTGGAATGGGGGAAGGAAAAGGGTGGGATTTAGCAAGACAATGCCTCTGCAGATCTAACACACCATCATAAAATGAGGGCAAAGCTACAGAGGACCTCCTGAGGTCTCTGAAGAGAAGGGAAACTGAGGATTAAGAATGAAAAGTCCCGTTACGGGACCAGCAGCTGGCTGGCTGACAGGAGCTGTGTCCTAGCCAGGCCACATCCAGAGTTCCCGTAAAGAACCACAGCAGCAGGTCAGAAATTGTCCAGAAAGTAGAATTAGGAACACTGGGAGAGACTGTGGAGAGAAATGCAGAGCATCTGGAAAGCATTCAGAGACGCGGGCCAAAAATGAGGAGAAGACAGGGAGAATGGCGGTAAACGGCAGGGCCCGATCGTTGCCCTGCAGGGAGTGGTCAGGGGTGGGCAAGGACAGGTGCAGTGGGAGCACCTGCACAGGTTTAGAAGAGCAGTGAGAAAACAATCTGTGCTAATGAACCTGGGGGTGTACTTTTGAATGAATTTATTTGAATAAGAATCTCCCTGAGAATCTGGAAATTAATGTCAGACACAGGATGTCAGTCAGAACTAACTCAGATGGAGCATCTCAGTTCATTGTCTTGCTTACAGCTTCTGGTCCCCATCCCATTCCAGGGAACAGAGCCATCACCTCTTAAGCATTGCCAAGACCTGCCCAAGCAGAACCACCCCTAGGTGCTACTGTCTGGCTGTTCAAAGTCCCTGAAGGAAGGGAGATGGTGTTTGGACTCACAAGGCCTTACCAGGCATACCTGAGGGTGAGGACTGGGAACTTTTGATCCTTTTATATCTTCTAATAGTCCAAATACCCCATCAGAATCAATCGGCCCACTTGTAGCTGGCCAAAATGTCAAGAAGTTAGAGGCCTAAAGATGCAGGTTAGGGTTATGAAAAACAAATGAATAAGTGCTATGGATGGCCCCTGAGTTATGGTTTTTAATCATCTCTCATAAATTCCTGCTTTTTCCCCTTAATCCAAAGTTTGTCAATCAAGGCAAGAATGTCGACGTAGAGATTCCTAGATAGAAACCTCTTTATCAGGATTCAATGGTCAAAGAGAAACCCAGTGTAACCCTCCTGCCCCACTACCCCCTCCACCTCACATCTATCCCAATCTTAGGCTATTTCTTACAGCCAGGGCTCTGCAGACTTGGGAAATGCTTGTGCAAGGTGAAAAATAATGGATGGATTACATTCTTCTGGAACCGATCCTAGACACCTGGCCTTTGCTGGGACCTCATCATCATTCCTCCTGGGGGAGGCAGAGCTAGGATGGGTATCTGTGGTGCTCAAGGGACACCCACAACAACTAATTAGTGAGAAACTTTTATGCCTGATTCTCTACTCCCAGGTAAAGAGGAGAAAGAGGCCCAGATGGGTCAGTGAGCCCTCACATCTTGTCAACATCCTCCTCATAGCTGTTCCCAAATACTCTCCCCTCCTGCTGTTGGTGCAGCTTGGCACCACGGGAACTTCTCAGTCCCCTTCCCATTTCCATAATCTGGGCACGGCACAATAGTTGCTTAACTTTAATTCAATGCAATACGTGGGCGTATTTGGACAATTTGGAGCTGCAAGGAACCAGGAGCTGATACAAGTAGAAGCAGCAGCAAAGTGCATCTGGAAGGTAAGAACCTTCCCAGTGTCATTTTTACCATTACATCAAAATTTTCAGAAACAGTAGAGAGTTGATTGTACACTCAGAACTAACATGTTCCTTGGAACTATCTCTTCCATCTCATGCACCTTAAAATAGAAGCTACAATCTGCAACCCGAAAAAAGAGATTCTTAAAAGCAGAATCCTTGTGATAGAAAATTTAAGAAACTCTGATTATTTTAAATGATTGAGACACTTCAAGGTCTTCTTAGGGAGATGCATCATCAGAAAATATTCTGAGCCCAGAACACTCTGCAGAATCCCCTAGTAGAAGATGAGGTATGTCAGACACCTACAAAGTGAGAGCCATAAAGTGTAAATAATTTAGAACTCCTTGATATTATCCTGCCTATTCACTATGTACATCTTTAATAATTAAATCAGTTTGGTCTTTAAAGAAATTCTCTCTATGTAACTTAAATCATTCTCTCTGTTTTGCCTGTGAAAAACAGGGTAACAGTTCCTGTTTGGGACTCGTGCTGTCCAAGCGAGGAGCATTTATTTGTGAGGAGACGTTTTCCTGCTGTTGTTGGTTTCCATGGATGTGTTCTGCACATGCTCAGTGAGCATCATGGCTGTGATCAGCGCTCTCCTTAAGGTACTCACCTTTGTCAGAAACTGTTTTACTGGTTTATGTCTACTGACATTCCCACCGCAATCCTATTACCTCCTATTATTTCTCTATTTCACAGATGAAGAAAATGGTTAGCTAACCTGAAGAGAAAGCTCCGTTCACGCCTGTCGGCCCCCTACACTGATAGATCACCGCCTGGCACATTCACCATGGGAACAAGGCTGTATATAACTCACCGTGGTGTTACCTGGGTTAATTTGGGGAAGGGAAAGAAATGGTCTTGTTTTAAAAGGAGCTGGTCCCTTTAACTATCTGATTACGGAGCCCTGCTAAATCATTCACACCCAGGAAGCCTTGGGGGAGGGGGAGAGTGAAGTGACAGGGTAATTGAAAATAGCTGAGGAATAGGGCCATCAGATGCTTCCAATGGAAAAGACAGAGGGACCCCGGCAACAGGAGAAGATTTAGAGGTCTAGGAAAGCGGACTGGAGCATGCTCATGTTTTGTAGACTGTGGTTTGCTTCAGAAACGGGCATTATTCCAGGAAGGTTAGACAGAAGTCGGGTAGTAGATGATGGAGAGGCCAGAGACGGGCAGAGACCCCAGGACCCTCAGAAGAATAAGTAAATTCACAACACGGTGACAATAAGTAACTTAATACTGAAGTGGGATTTACGATAGTATTGGTGCCCTGAGGCTTTGCCTCTTAAAAATGGCTGAGAAGGTCAAACAAAGCAGAGGTGTCACGTATTAGGGAAATACATAGTATTTCTATTTTATTGTACACTTTCATTTTCTGTTTCACTTGCATATGCTATTTATTTGTTTTTCAATTACAGTTTACATTCAATATTATTTTGTATTAGTTTCAGGTGTACAGCATAGTGGTTAGACAATACTATACTTTAGAAAGTGTTCCCCTGCTATTTCCAGTACCTAACTAGCACCATACAGAGTTGTTACAATATTATTGACTATATATCCTATGCTGCATTTTGCATCCTTGTAACCATCAATCTGTACTTCTCAATCCCCGTACCTTTTTCACCCAGCCCCCCAACTCCCGTCCCCTCTGGCTGCCATCCATCAGTTCTCTGTATTTATGAGTCTGCTTCTGTTTTGTTTGTTTACATCATTCTTTACATTCCACATATAAATGAAATCATATGGTATTAGTTCTTCTCTGACTGACTTATTTCACTTAGCATCATACCCTCTAGGTCCTTCCATACTGTCGTAAGTGGTAAGATTTTGTTCTTTTTTTATGGCCAGTGTTCCATTGTATATAGTATGTATCACAGTTTTTCTAAATCCACTCATCTATTGATGAGTATTTGTTTAAGTGAGATATAGAATAACAAAAAAGTGAAATATGTGAGGCACACAAGTCCTATGTGTTTAGCTTAGTGAATTTTTACACACACATACCCACATAAAGCAACGCCCACCTACTCACATCCCACAAATAGGACTGCAACCTCCGTTATCGCCTGTGGTCCATACTGCTGCCTGGGGACCCCTGACACCATGTTGGGCGCATAGAATAAGAAAGTACAACGGAACCTCTTGAACCTTCTCCTTTTATTGTCCAGGGATGGTGAAACAAACAGATGACTCATTTTGCTTTTAAGAATGATGAAACAATTTTCAAAATTGGGCATATTAATAACCTCATTTGTTTTTATCACTTTCAGAAGAAAATAGGATATTCTCTCTGGATACAAAGGTGTTGGTGGTGCTCATTTTATTGCAGGAGGCAATTTTTCTCTGAAGCTTGGTGTCCCTTTCTGCCCTCCATGCCTCTGCAGCTTTCTCTTTCAGGCCACCATGTCCTCACACCTTCTCTAAGGTGTCCGACCTGAGCACTGCCTCTGAGCTTGGTTCCATGGCTGTGCGTGCTAATCAACAGCCTGCAAAACATCTCTGCCCTCCACTCTGGAAGGAACACACTTGGTGGTGTTTTATCACAGTTGATTCTTTTTGCATTTCAGCTGAATATTGTAATATCAGAGAAGGTCATCAAAACAATGCAAGAAGTGGCTGCTGCCTTTCCTCTCTCAATCAGTCACGGAGGTGAGGGGGAGAAAGAACTGAGGGGGTTCCTACAGTGGATGTAAGGGTACAAGGAACAAAATATTTCTAGGTTAGCTTGGGTAAGTATGGGACTCGACTGGGAGACTACACATTGAGCAATAACGGAGAGGGCATCTCAGGAACTCTGAACAAGAAGTACCTGGGGCCAAGCTTCATGGACCATGGAGATGAAGGGCAGTTCTGGACCCCAGGGCTACTTGCCACCCCCATGCCCCCACCCCAGGAGGGCTTCATGGATCTTCACTCTACAGCTGTCTAGTCATGCCTTAAGGACACTGAGCTTCCCCTATTTCTGCTCTATTTTTCTTTGCATCTCTACTTACATAATTGTGTAAGTTTCTGTACTTCCTAGTTAAATTGTGGAGGGATTTGATTGGCTGGGCTAATAATCACTTTTTTCAGGACAGCCTGTAGATAAGTTGCTCTTAGATCAAGTGTCTGCCAGATATTTCAGAGGTAGCTGGGAGAAGTTGAGTTGTTCTATGTGACTTCATATGTGGTTGCCTAGGTCTGTCCCTTCTCCTCAATGAGTCTGTAGGTGTGGCAGTCATCACAGTTGACGTGGTTGACAAGAAAAAAGAGAGATGAGATGAATAAGCAGTTGGGTTTCTCTTCTTCAAAGACCAATTCCAAAGTGGCTGTGAACTGGGGCCGCAGTAAACTGACCTGTTCCTGACCCACAGGTAGATATCGCCTGTCAGCTTATGACTATAAGATGGCAACTAAAATTTCAAACCGTGTCTGGAAAGTTCAATCTACATTTTCCATGTGGATGAACCAGCTCTTTCTATAACAACACTGCATAACCACTCCAGCAACCTCAGTGACTTAAACAACAATTATCTATTTCTCATTCATGCATCTGAGTGGTGGCTCTGTTGCGCTCAGCTGGACTGACCTGGAGGGACATGACCTAGGCATGGCCCTCGGCTGCAGGTCAGAGTCAAGTCTGCTCCCTGTGTCTCTCATCTTGGGATCTAGGACAAAGAAGCTACTGGGGACAGGTTCCTCTCATGGTGGATGCAAGAACTGCAAGAGATGGAGCCAAACTCTCCAAGCACAACTCAGGCCTCCGCTCATATTATATCTGCCAGTACTTCAGGTCACATGGCCAAGCCCAGCACAGGTGGGGAACTACACTCTCCCCATGGGCCGAAGGTATAGGGGAGAGGGAATATTTGTTGAATGATAATATAATCAACTACCAGGGGAGTCCAACCTTTTGGCATCTCTGGGGCCACACTGGAAGAAAAAGCATTGTCTTGGGCCACACATTAAGTACACAAATTCTAACGAAAACTGATGAGCAAAAAAAAAAAAGGCTTTAAGTAAATTTCCTGTGTTGGGCCACATTCATAGCCAGCCTGGGCTGCATGCAGCCCATGGGCCATGGGTTGGACACCCCTGGTAGACCATGTATTTCTATCTACTGTCCCAAGTCATGGTTTCATTGCCAACAAGACTGTTGATGGCACACTGGCTGACACTGTAATCTCCTTAAAAGCGGAAACCATATCTCAACTTCTTTGGGGCCTAACTTCAAATTATCTAACCCTAGGTATGAATCTCTGAAGGTGCTCAATAAAATGACATTTAATTCATCACAATTATCAGAGTTCTGGACTAGGTTAAGCATCAACCAACATGTAACTATGGTGAAGTCAGTTAATATTCTCTCTACTTGAAGGGCTGCGTATATAATAGATAAAATGGCAAAATGTAGTAGACAAGAGCCTGGGTTCTAAAGTCAAAAGGCCTGGGTTCGAATCGTAATTCACAACTCCCTAGATGTGTGATTTTGGCCAAGTTGCTTGGCCTCTCTGTCTTGGTTCCTTCATCTGTAGAGTGGCCGTAGCAATAGTGGCTGCTTGATAGGGTTGTGCTGAGGGTTACATGATATATTCATGGAAAGCCCACCAAGGAGGGCCTGACCCTTGAGAAGTATTGCACTGTTGCAGCCTCACCTGAGCTGCCATCCTCTCTTGCCTGGATGGCTGAAATGACCTCCTGTTTCTACCTTTGTGCTACCCTTCTCCCTCCGCCCCCCAAAATAAGCCATGTCTGTCTTTTAAGAGAGGTGGGATCATAAAACAGAAAGAACAGGAATTTGGAGTCAAAAATCTTGTGTTCAGTCCCACCTCCTCTGGTCACCCCACCTATGACCTTGACCAAGTCCCAGGTTCCTCAGCGGGGAAATAATGGCTCCCTCCCCTGCCAAGATGAGGATCGAGTGACACGTGTGAAGACACCTTTGCAAAGTGAAAACCATCAGAAAATGTGAGCTGCTTTTATCAAATTATTTCGTTTTTTGCATTGCTTCTCTGATGACAACTAATGGACGATAATGGGGTTCTCTGCTGGATGTTCCAGCTTCCATTTTTAGAGACGTGCCAGCGACACGTGCATCTCCCTGGAGCTCTCGCTTCTGCACATCATCACCTCGCTAATCTAGCAGACACCCCGCACACCGATCCTCACAGGTGTCCATACACAGAAGTGTGTCCCTCTTTCCCAAGTCACTACTTGAATTGTTCATCATTCTACAACTTGACAATGGACTATTTTGAGATTTTTGCCGAGTATTTACTTTGTGCTACTGTTTGGCCTGTACCTCTTGTCTTCACTTTCTCCACCCCCCTGCCCCGTCCCCTGTGGGCCCCCCGCATTTCCACTGCAGCTGCTCTGGCCAGGGGCACGGATGATTGCAGCATTGCCACACCCCCACTCCGAGATCTTCCTGGCCTCTCAGCAGTTCTGATGTGGTAGTCGGTTATTGCCTCCCTCTTGAAAGACGTTCTTCAACTGACCTGGAAGACACCAGCCTCCTGGCTCTCCTCCTCCCTCCCTGGCGGCTCCTTCTCAAGCTCCTTTGCCATCCTCTAAACTGGAGGCGTGGTCCTCGGATCTCTTGTCATCTCTGTGGACACTCACTCCCTGGGTGACCTCATTCAGCCCCGTGGCCTTAAATACCATCTCCTTGTTGACAACTTCAAGTTTTAACTCTTTAGCTTAAACATCACCCCCCGCACAACAGAGTCATAAATCCAACTGCCCGTTTGTCACTTCCACTTGGATGTCTAAGTGACATCTCAAATGTGATGTTGTGTCTAAAACCAGGCTCCTGCCATCCTGACCTTGATCTGCTTTTCTGTTTTCCCCTGGTCTGCCACTTCTCAGGAAACAGCAGCTCCATTCTTCTTGTCACTCAGGACGAAACATAGGCATCATCTCGCTCTCCTCTGTCTACACCCCACATGTAATTCATCAGTAATCCCTTAGGCTCTGTCTTCAAGTTACATCCAGAACCTAACCCTCCACCTCTTCCATTTGCAGCCTCACCTGAGCTGGCATCCTCTCTTGCCTGGATGACTGAAATGATCTCCTGTTTCTATCTTTGTGCTACCCTTCTCCCTCTCCCAAGGAGCCAGGTCATTTTAGAAGATCAGTCATGTTTTGTCACTCTCTTGGTAAATACCCTTCAGATACGTCCAGAATAAAACCCCGAATCGTTACTCTGACCAGCAAGAAACTCTAAGTCCCAGCCTCTGCTTATCTCTCCAGCCTCTTCTCACATTCTTGTTCTGGCATTGGTTTGCTCTGCTCCCAGGAGGCCCCACTGGCCTCCCTGCTCCCCCTGGGACACCAGCCAGCTCTCACCGCAGAGCCTTTGCACTTCCCAGCAAGCGCTGTCCCTCCTGCAAAACGCTGTCAGACCAAGAGAGGTGCTAGCAGTGTGTGTCTCCAGAGACGGGATTTTGAAAGTTACTCTTTTCTCCTTTATGCTTTTTAAACCTTTTCTAACTTTTTCAGTGAGCACTATATGTTTATTTTGTAATCAGAAAGCAAATGTGATTTCAATCAAAGCCAGAATCATGAAGGACAGTGCTGTGTGTTTAAATGCTGTTGGGAAAAGTCTGCCTGGTCAGTGCAGGCTCCTCCTGCAGCCAGACAGCCGATCTACAATCTACGGACAGGCCCTTTCCAAGCCCGGGAGTCTCCTCTGGGTCTCATTCCCCCGAACTCTGTGCCTCTTTTACATTCCCCCCACCCCAGTTAATGAGCTTCACACCAGGATGGTGATAACTGATCTCCAGGTAAAGATTCTGACTCACCAGATTAAAATGAAATAAAACGGTTTTTAATATGTAACCTAGCTTGATGAGTAAATTGATATTTTCCCCTTGTGAGTGACACTGCCTGTCATTCTAAAAATTAATCTTATTTAAAAGACACTTAAAATATGGAATAACAGCACAGTTCTTCAGCCCAAGCCGTTAATGGGTAATTTTAATCTGTGTGAGTGATGACTCTCCATTCTTTCAATGCTATTTTCCTTTCGAGCTATTAGTTATTCTGTCTTTTTCTCCCTCAGTTGCTACAGAGCTTTACCTTCTGATTTCACAGCATTCTCTCTGTGAAGTGGAGAGAATGTTATTGGCCTAGTTAAATTTAATATAAACAACCAAAAAATTCTTTAGGTATAGTAAATGATAAAGGTCAGGGTAACATGGCTGGGGGGTCTCCCTCAGGCATGGTGGGTGGGTATCAAGAGCATATATAAAAGGTGACTCCAACTTCCTTTCAGCAGCAGCTGCTGTCTTCCAGGAATCCACCAAAATGACCAACAAAAAGGGAAAGAGAGGCACCTGCTCTATGTCTGCTAGGCCTTTTAGGGAACATAGAATTGTTCCTTTGGCCACAGGCATGCAAATCTGCAAGAAAGGTGACGTTGTGGAAATCCAAGGAATGGGCACTGTTCAAACAGGAATGCCCCACCAATGTGTTGCCCATAGCAACACTGGAGGAGTCCACATGCAGCGGTCATTGTTGTAAACAAGCAAGTTAAGGGCAAGACTCTTACCAGGAGAGTTCACCTACGTACCGAGCATGTTAAGTGCTCTAAGAGCCGAGATAGCTTCCTGGAACATCAGAAAAAGAAGGAAGCCAAAGGGAAAGGTTCAGCTGAAGCATCAGCCTGCTCCACCAAGGGAAGCACGCTTTGTGGGAACCAATGGAAAGGAGCCTGAGCTGCAGGAACCCATTCCCTGGGAATTTGTGGTATGATAAGTGTAAAATAAAATAAACAAAAGACCTCTGTACTGTTTTAAAAAAAATGTGACTCTTATTTTCCTTGGAAGAAAAATGATTTGGTGTGCCAGTCGTCATAGCATTGCTAGCAACACTAGTTTTGACTTCGTTTTTAAAGTTCACATGTTCCCTGAGAGATAATTAGACAATGAATTGTGGCAGGAGGTAAGAGAGGGAGAGGGGAGACCATTTATCACAGGTTTTATTATGTGTTCCAAACCTTTGTGTATATCTTTCAGGCTCTACGGAAATATGAAAATGAAATCTGCGTTCACGTGTCAGTGGCCCTGGTACTCCCCGGCAGTTCGTTCTGTCCCTTGGAGAGGTCCGCAGCCTCTCTGTAGAGGGTCAGACTGTGTTCAGCTTCAGACCGTGTCTTGTGTTTGCACTTGTGCCTGACTCTACATTGCCCCGTCCAAGGCCTGGGAGCCCGTGAGAGAAGGAAAGCAAAGCTTTTGCTACAGTTAGCATGACTCAGCTGTCCTGTGCTGAGAAATGGAACAGATGCACGGTGAGGGACTAGCCCTGCAGTTTACAGAACCCCCATCAGACTTCACTAAACCTTGTCGATTCTGAGAGAATTTGACCTCTCACCCATCGTCAGTAGCCTCAGAACTTGTACTTTCTCTTTCTGGAAATGGTGTGTGCTCCTACCTCCCCTACCACAACACCAGCCAACTGTACTGTAATGGCCTGTCAACAGCCCAGGGACCGTCTGTCTTGTGCGCTGTTGTAACACAGAGCCAAGTACAGAGTTTGGCACAGGAAAATGCTCAATAAATATTTGTTGAAAAAAATGGATGGGTGAATTAACAATGAATGCTGTCACATCCCTCTGCAAGTCCCAGCGAATGCTTCCTTCCATTTTCCCTCCAGGGTGCCAGCAGCTCCATACTGCGTTCATACCCGACCCACTGGAGGAGGAGGCTGGAGGCCTGTGCGTTTGCAAAAAGCGCTGGTCCTGTCACTCCTGCCCAGGCCTTGGAAACTTGGTGTTGTGGTTCCTGATGAAACTAAAACACGAGCCAGGACTTCGTAACTGGGCACGCAGTATACTAACTGACTGATGACTCACAATGTCCTGGCCATGTACCCCGCACTGCCACCCAAGTCCTTAGGGTTGTTCCTTCTCATTACCACAGGTGGCTGCATGAAGATGGGGCAGTCCCTTGGATGGCGCGAGGTGGAGCCACCCACGCCGCTTCATATCCTTTGTTGTTTGCCCCTATTCACAGCTGCGTGTTCCTGAACTTGCACTGCATCCTGGACATTGGGTGTCTCCTCTGGTGTTCGTTTGGTGGCCAAGACCCACTTCGAACATGGTTTCCGATGATAGATGCTCTGGTTGTCATCGCACTGGCTCAGCGGCACACATGGAAAGCTCACTTTGGCCATCTCCTTCATTCCTGCGAGGTCCCTCGGACACTTGGCCGTGGCTCGTGATAGCTTGCGGAGTACTTTGACAGCCAAATACTCTTCGCTTGCATACTTTGTTTTTATAATTAATAACAAGTACAGGGTTTTATTTAGTACTAAGTAGGAAACACCTTCACTAGTTACATACAGAAAAACAGCATAACAATAACATCGGTAGTAACAGCCAGTACTGTATAGCACTTGCTGTGTGCCAGACACTGTTCTAAGTCTTTCACATATTAACTCATTTACCTCTCATAACATTCCTAAGCAATAAGCATTATTGTAATCGTCCCCATTTACAAATGAGCAAACCGAGGCACGAAGAGGTAAATAACTTGCCCAACATAACTAGTAAGAGGCAGAATCAGGATCTAAACCCAGACAACCTTAGTCTGGCCCACGCTGTAAAACCCTGCCCCTTCTATACGTACCTAAGACAACATGTTATTATAGTACCCCACTCTTAAATCTTAATGCCTCTAAGCTCCACATGGTCTCATTACCCATGTCCCTCCCCACCTTCTCAGACATTATCAATTACATTCATACTCACTAATGCTTATGGTGTACTCACCGTGTGTCAGGCAATGTGGCAAAAACTTAGCACCCGATATCTCATTTGATTTTCTGAATTACCTCTCAACAGACACTGTTTTTGTCCCTCATTTCACAGAAGAGGAAACTGAGGCCCGGCAGGGTGACGTAACTTCCCTGACATCTCAGAGTGGCCGAGTGGCTGAGCCAGGATTCCAGCGGAGGTCTGAGCAGCCCGAGCAGCAAGTACCCTGCCTTGTCTGTCTGTCTACTGGAGCTTTTGGAACCACTCCCTCAGTCCTGCAGCTCCAGGACAACCTGCCCTTTATCAGCTCTCTTCCTAGTTACCTATTTCTTCATAGCTCATTGAGGTATTTTCCCATTTGGATCTCCTGTCTCCGGCCCCATTCACCACACCCAGGCTGTGAGCCACTGGGAGGCGAGTCCACTATCTTTTTTTAAATTGCTTTGCAGTCCCTCCCTGGACAGTATAGACAGAGTATCCCCACCATGTATATACACTGGCTCAGTCACTTGGCCTCGTCAATTGATACAAAGAGGGCCAGCTCTTCTGGGAGGCATCTTCACTAGGGCACTGTGGTCTTGCCTTATCAGTTTTTCTTCCCTTGGCTCAAGGTCTGCCTTGATAAATATTTCCCTTCCTTTGTTGCCTGCCCAGCTCCACCCAGTGGGGTCAGTGGGCTCTAGCCAAGGGCACTGACCATCACCCCCAACCTGAAGACTTAATGGAAGCACCTGGTGTTCTTCGCTCCAAACTTAAGTCAAGCACAGTGGTCAGAGCTGCTCTTCTTCAAGGAGCAAAGTCCTAGGGGAAGTCAGCCCTGGGCTCCATGTATGCAGAACAGAAGAAAGCCAAGTTCCACCACTGGTCCCCACTAGCAAGAACAGAATCAACCAATACACCTCCAACCAGTGAGAGCGGAGCATCCACACGAGATCTGTCTGGAAGCAGCATTTGCAGGCAACTCCAAACCAACCCCTTCAGAAAACTTCATATTGCAGATGCTCTAGGCTAGACACACAGCCAAATTTCAAGTACTTCTGGTACGAAGGTTGATTTCCTTCCACTGATGCTGACATTGCTTTGCACGAAACCATAAATAGGTAAGAGTCGAACTGCTTTGATATGGGAATTTTATATTCAGCAGTTCCTTTAGCCAACCTGATAAACTTGCTAAGTCTTATAGCCTCGTGCCTTCATCCTGGGCACATCCCATCCTCTCCCGAGAAGTCAGCCTTTCAGCTGATCCATGGTTCGTATTCTTCTTTATAGCTTGCTTAGGGATATGCTTCTGCTATATTTATAAGATACTCTCAGTTGACCCGGCCTGTCCTTACTGACGTACCATAAAAGTAAAGTCACACTCCATGCCCTTCCTTATGACGTCTATCTGATAGAGGTCTCGCTGCTGCAGGTGAAGTGAGGTGCATTGGCTGATTTTCCGGGTGCCTTGCGGATGTCAATAGGCTGAAGAATGGCACCGTCTGGGGCATTTAGAAAAGGAATCATTACTCCAGCACTGCCTATTTATCTCAGGTTATAAAAATAAATATTTACCCAATAATATGGCAGGTTTATGAGCTGCATTTAATACTGTAATGAAAAAGTCTATCATTGCGTGTGAGCAAAAGGAAGGAGAAGAGTTAAGGTTGCCATGGGAGCCGTTGGCACTTCTGGACCTTTATGATTATGAACAATAATTACATGTGATGCTTTATGGTCATGAAGCACTTCGTGGGCTCCTGATAATTGTAAAGTATTCGGCAATTAACTTACCCTCCCTGAGATTCAGGTTGGTGTAATTAACCCCACGGGGAGAAATAACCCCAGATAATGGGAGTCACGTGGGAAGAGCCACCCTGCTCTGCAGTGGCAGTCCTTGCCCAGAGCCACCGTCACAGGTCTCTGCCATGGACCGCCTTCTTGTCCTGAGGCATTTTGCTCAGATGGCCAGGTTGGGTCGTGAGAGTGCTTGGCTGTGCGGTGGAAGGAGGGGTGGGACCCAGACCCAGGCGTCAAGCCCTCAGTGTTTCATTTCATCCGGCATGGACACGCCAGCTGCATAGCTGTGACGAGAGGAATGCAGAAAGGCCCCGGGGGGAGGCGGAGTTGGAGGTGTGCTGCTTGCCGTCATCAGCCAGCCCTTCATGAAATCAACACTTTTGTCCCCTCTTCCCAAGCACCTGGAATCTGGGGTTGGTCCTTAGCCTGCCCGCTTTTCTATGCCTTGTCCCATTACACAAACATGCTCTTAGGCACTTACAGAAAGCCGGGGAGAGGATGGATAGTCTTAATGCAAAGTGTTATTGACTATACATATATGACATACATGTTATTATATTATGTTATTGTATATAATTTTATAATTATACATTTATTACATAGTAATTATATGTTGTATATAAATATGTACATATTATACAAATCATGTATGTATTTGCAAGTAAATTTCTGAAACAGGTGGGTTATATGCTTGGGCTCTGTCATGTCAATCAAAAACTAGATTCCATTTTCTCCAAAAGAAAACAAAGTATAACTCGTGAAAACTTCAGCCAACATTCCCTTTTGTTTTGACTTAAATTTCCATGGACTAATGCAAACATTTTATTTTCTGGCTTGAAGGCTATTGCATTCTGTATGCTGACAGGCTCTGAGGAGGGAATGTGTTGGGCCACTGCCATGGACAGGCCTCTTTTCTCGCAGCCCTGTCCAAATGACCCACTGCTCCAATAAGGCTTGGTAATGGGATACAGCATGGACTAGAGACACGCGGGCGGGAGATATATGTGATCTGCCTGGAGGGCCATCTTTGCCAGTGACGTGCTGAATGGGAAGACGCAGGGGTGTTTTCCCTTGATGCAGTGGTCTCATTAACACCTGCCCCCAGCAGGGGTAACACCTGACCCCATTAGTGGGCACAGCTGCACTGGCAGCTGAGCCGGGAGGGAGGGAACACATGGGAAGCCATGTCTTTTGCCTGAATCTGTGCAGCACAAAGCCTCTAGTATACTTTGAAAGAATGTTCTGTACCATAAAAGCTAATTCGCTATGATTAGTTCCATTACAATTGTGAGATTGTCACTCTACGTTTTCTTTGGGAGGCAGGTTAGGGTCCATTTAGGTGATTTTCCTCAAGGCACTGACAACATCAACAAAATGCAACCATGAATAATACTCCCGGGGGGGCCTAGAAAATAGAAATGCTTAGGTGCCATAAAAATAAAAAAGAGTCTTGAGTCATTTACAAGTCACCCAACAGGCAGTCAGTGGGTGGGGGAGGGAACTGGAGGACCACAGAGATATCAGGGGCAGAGTGAGGCCTGGCAGGGGGGTGGGGGTTGTTGATTTTTTCCTTCACATACTTCTGTACTGTTTGGAGTCTTACAAGTCTCATTTTGTTGTGACAAGAACAAACCTTGGTTATTCATGATCCCACTGCTTGGAGCAGCTCAGGGAGTATGCTGTTTGCTGAGCTAGTGATGAGAGAGAAGATTCAGGCTGAAAGAACAGAGCCTAAGCTAAAGTCCCAGTTCAGATGGGAAGAAATAGAGAGGCTCTCTGCAAAGTTCTCAGAATGGTGGACTGGAGCTAGGGAGAATTAGAGGCTTCATTGGGAAGGACTGGAGAGAGGGCAATCCAGTGACTGAACCTGAGATACAAGACTTGAGAAAAGTAGGACCCTAATGAAGGCTTTCCTCTCCCCACCCCTCCCTGCCCCATCCCTCCCCTCTGTCTCTCAGTGCTGACTGCTGTGCCACATAGTCCCTCTCTGGCCCACAATTAATTATTAGTGAAGCCTATATTTCTCACTAATGCCTTGTGGAGTGAGTTTTCTTTTCAAGGGATGTAGGAAAATGTTAAATCCTGCTTTGGGGAGTAGCATGAGGGAAATGGAGGGAACAGCCACATACATATTCATTTGATTCCTACAGCCCTGAAAGCTGGGTGGTGGGAGTGATGAGGCGGGGAAAGCAGATGGAAGTTTGGAACGCTGGCCCCCACATTCCTTTACACCCACTTAACAGCCTTGACCTCTGTCAACATTCTGCAGTGCCCACCAATCACCTATTCACCTCCCACTATTTCAAGGGAAGCCCACCCACATGGTCATCCCCAGGACAGGGCCCGGGACTGAGGGGAAACACCAGTGAGCCCAAGCTGCACTGAATCCAGGAGAAGGCAGTCCCCTCCAGCACGCTCTCCCACGCTTCCGA
This sequence comes from Desmodus rotundus, assembly GCF_022682495.2. NCBI lineage: Eukaryota > Metazoa > Chordata > Mammalia > Chiroptera > Phyllostomidae > Desmodus > Desmodus rotundus. The sequence continues at coordinate 169,069,924 of NC_071387.1, forward strand.
GAGAGCCAGCTAGGCCTGTCCTTGCCTCTTCTGCACAACCTCATTAGGCCCAGACTCAGGTGGGAGCAGAAAGTAGGAGAGCTGGTCCAAATGCAAGCAGCAGTCCTTCAAGCCTTCAGGGAGCCAGGAACAGAGGACAAAGGCTCTGTAACTCCCTTTCAGGGCGTGCAGAGGCAGGTGTTCAAGGAGGTGGCACCTCTGCATAGTCTTAACATGCCTTTGCAAGACTTGAGACCTTGCACATCCACTCATGGTGCTGATCCAAAGAGCTTTTTTGAGAGATTAGAAAAGAAAAAGCCAAGCGTTCATGCACGCAGTCTTCCTAATTAACACCACAGGCCCAGAGTGAGAGAAAGCACCTCAGATTTTTTTTTGAAGCAGCTGCTTTCCCAGCAACAGTCTCTTCTCAGGGAAGTGTCAGGCTACTGCTCTCTGATTCTGTGAATTCAGAAAGAGGCCTCCATCGGCTTCAAATGGAGGACAGGCTGGCATCTGGGGCAAAGTAATCATCCCCAACACCAGCCACATGGGCAGCTGGAATCACAGAACCTGGAATCCATGTGGGCCATGTGTAACACAAAACCTGTGCCAGGCCCTGTGCTAAATTCATTACCTATGTTCTTTCATTTCATCCTCCTGACAACTGGCAGTAGCCCCGCCCCTGCCCTTACCAATGAGGAAATGCCACTGCCCCAGGTCACCCAGTGAGGAGGTGATAGAGACAAAGCTCAAAGACAGGTTTTTCTGAACAGAGCCCATCCATCCATCAGCGTCCCACTGGTGCGCTAGACTCCTACCTCCTGGCTTCCCCTTCTCTGGATGCTGGGCTATTTCCAGTGCCTGGCATACCTGGGATTGGATTCAAGCTTGATAATTCTGCAAATGACATTTTGCTTTTGGCTGTCCCTTGTGAAGCCATCACTAACTCCAGGTCCCTCCTCTGTGCTCACGGCACACCCAAGACTACCCAAACATGTCTCACATTGCCCTTGCTTGCAATTATTTATTCAATCCGCCTTTCGGGTGACACTGTGAGCAGCTTGGTGGGGGAGGGGAGCACCTGGCACAATGGCCGATACATGGTAGATGTTTACAGAATGAGTGTAGGACCTAAAACATTTCCTGAATAAATCACACAGCAAAATAACAATGGAGAGAGCTCTGTGTGGAATCAGAACCCCTGCCCTCAGGTCTGACTCCCTAACTTAATGGCTGTTTGCCTTTGCACAAATCATTTAGCCTTTCCGGGCCTCTGTGGCCTGGTCTATAGAGGGAAGCAGGGGGACTTGAGCTCCTCAAGGTCATATCCAAGGCTGACATTCCATGAGTTCAAGCTGAGCAGAGTCTATATAGCTCCTTCATGAAGTTGTCTGCTCAAGTAAGATGCTCCAAGATCAGCATGAAGAAATGCTCTTCCTCAGACCCACAGTTCAAGGCCTATTTCCTGGGCTGGGCAGCTCAGAGCTCTGCTGTCCCCTAATGCTCCTGGTCCCTTTGCTACTTCTATGCCCTGGGACCAACTTGTCTACTACATTCCTTCGGCTTGATCCTCATGTCAGGGTCTCTCTAATTAACTCAACTTCCTCCATAAGCACTCACTCATCTCCTCCTACAGACCCGGTTTTCAAGGTAAGAGCCCCCCAGGTGTCCCACCCCTGTGCGCAGGACCCACTCGGGAGCTTCAACACCTCTAATTAGAATCTCAGCCTCCATTTTAAAACAATTCCCTAGACTTGTAGCCTATCAGGAAACATTCTTGAAGGGTTCATTTTTCATTTGCCATGTGAGAGGTCTTATTAATGTGTTTGAGCAAACAGACTGGAGGACATGCTGCAATGTAGACATTACTAATTAACACCATTCCAGCATGCACACTGTTAATTGGGCATTTCCTATTCTTGAACCCACTCCCTCCACCATGTGGCCTTGATAAGGGAGTGTGAGAGCAGCATGTGAGTGAGACCGCAGGGCGGCTGAGCCCCTGCCCAGTGCACAGTGGCAGGCAGCCGGAAGGGCAGGCATGGAGTGCTTCAGACACAAACCCGCCCTTTCTGCTTCCATTGCATGTGCGTCTCCCTAGGCCAGAAGCATTCTGCAGTGAAATCAAGGCAAAGACAGTGCAATTAAGTCAGCAATAATGTGGGAATTCAGGTTTCCTAACCTGATATACTTGGGAAGATATTATTTAAATTTGTCTTTAAAAAGCCACCCTGAGCCCTGGCTGGTGTGGCTCAGTGGACTGAACGCCAGCCTGTGAACCGAAGGGTCGCTGGTTTGAATCCCGATTAGGGCAAATGCCTGGGTTGCGGGCCAGATCCCCAGTGGGGGGCACATGAGAGGCAACCACACATTAATGTTTCTCTCCTCCTCTTCCTCCCTCCCTTCCCTTCTCTCTAAAAAATAAATAAATAAAAATATTTTTTTTAAAAATTAAAAGTCAGCCTGAGGCTTATTTGGGCTTTGTATTGCAGGAATAAGAGAAAACCACAGGCACTGAGGATGCATAACCTGGAGACAAAAGCGCCCAGGTAGGGGATGCCAGGCCCTTGCATATGTGAGAGGTGGCATGAGGACCAGGAGCTGGTGCTCCTGGGAGGGCAGAGCAGTACAGGGTGGAAGACTTCAGCTCCATGTGAGGGAGCACTCTTGAATGACTCCAGCTTCCTGCCCTGGTTAAGTGTTTAAATTGAGTCTGAATGGCCACATGGCAGGACTGTCACAAATGGGCTTCAATGACATGGACAGGCTTGCATGAGGTGGACCTCAAGCTCTAACCCTGGCATTTAACCAGATTTGCTTGGCTTTATAACTGTGAGAAGGCAGTGCTGAGCCGACAGGTGGCTGGAGCATGTGAGTTTATTTTGGGCTTGAAAGTCCTTGTTTTTAATTTTTTTTCACATTTTTACTGTTTGTAGCAGATGTTTTGGTTCCTAAACCTTGCTATCTTCCCTTATGGAGGTTGTAAGAGTTAAGTCCTTGCTTCTCCAGGCCCCCATGCAGCTGGAAGTGACCATATGACCCTGAGTTTTGCAGGAGGGAGGAAGCTTGTGAGGCCTGTGAGACTAGGTCCCATCAGAAAACAGAGGACATACCCAAATCAGGCTAATTCAAGGAGGATTCCGCAAAGGAACAGTGTACGGAGGTGTGAGCAGGGGAAGGAGGCCATGAGGGTAGAACTGTAGAGCTGTTCCCATCCCCAGACCAAAGGGCCAAGGAGAAGGAACAGCGACCAGACCCAGAAGGAAAGAGTGCCTGGAGAGGAGCCGCAGCCTTTGGTTGAGGAACATACCCAGCCTCAGGCAACTCCAGGACCTTGACAATAAGGAGGACCTGGCAGAATCCTCTCTCTGGTCTGGTGGAATCATTGCTTGTCAGACAGCTGCATGGGGACTGAAAAGCAGAGGACCCGGCCCTTCCGATGGGAGAATGCTGCTGAGTCTCTCGCTAGGCACAGTCATAGTTTGTATCCTTCATTCACAGAGAGTGCACATTGTCTTTGATGCCTTTGCACCAATCAGCAGACGACTACACAGTGTGTAGGAAACAATCATGGCTGCAAGTGGCTTAAAATGCAGGGACATAAACCAGCAGGCATGCAGAAAAGAATTCAAACACGAAACCTTGTAGAAACAGCCATAAGTGCTAGAAATTAAAGGTAAGTATTGGTCTGCAGGTGCAGGCTGACCAGAGACAAAATTCCAGCCCCTCTACATATTAACTAAGTGACCTTGGACAGTTGCTAATCTTTCTGAGCCTCACTTTTTTTTTTAATCTGTAAAATGGGAATAATAATACTTACCCTTTGGACTGTTTTAAGAATTACAGATAATATATAATGATAATATTCCAGTAGTGTTTATTGTATGCCAGGTATGTTACATAGATCAATTCTATGAGGTAGGTACAATGATCATTCCCAACATTTAAGACAGGAAACCGAGGCACTAAAATGTAAGTAACTTGCTCAAAGTCATCAGAATTTGTACCCAGACAGACCAGCTAGAAGCAGTCTTACCCACTACACCAGACCAGCTGATACCATAGGTGTTTGGTAATCTGCCATTGTTTCTGCCAGGACCACCACCTCCACCACGACTGCCATCACCAACATCACTAGGGCGGGCTAGACTATTGGCAAAGTTTCCATCAAGAGTAGCACCGGGGCCTAAAGGTCAGAGTAAGTTTCGTTTAGAAATCATGCTAGCTTGCTCTTCTTTGTGGGAAGAGTAAGAGAGGACAACCCAGGTGAAGGAGCAGCAGGAGCACAGGTGGGAGCAGCCCTGGTCCCGTGAGGAACAGAGCAGACCATCCTGCTCGAAGCATAGCACGGGCTGGGGAGCAATACAATGTGACCCATATCAGTGGCACTGAGCCGGGCATGCAGAAGGGTCTGGGCTCAGTGACGATCCTGGGAGGCGAGGCCGGTGCCCAGACCGAGCAACGGGACCTGTTGGAATAGAAGCCATGTTTCAGAAAACCAACTGAATAGCAGAGGGACCAGCCTTGACAGGAAAGCCAGCAAGGACACTGTTGGTAACAATGTCTCAGGTGATGAGGGCATGAACTGGGGAAGGGCAGATGTGAGTGTCATTGTGAGGGTCCAAGCTTGGTGAAGGAGACAGAGGAGTGAACGAAAGGGAACAAGGAAGGAAACATTAAAAACCACTCCCACAGCCCGGTTTCATATGGCTTGTGGCTTGGGCATCATCCCATCTACTGAAGGGTTATTGCAGGTTAATTCCCCATCCAGGCACATGCGGGCTGGGTCCCCAGTTGGGGGCGTGGGAGAAACCTCCAAGATCAATGTTTCTCCCTCTCTTTCTCTCTTCCTTCCCCTCTCTTTAAAAATAAAAATTTTTAATCTAAAAAAAGATGCCCTGTTTTACCAGGTATAACCTCCAAAGAGCTTTTGTAGCGTCCTCAACTGTCACTCCCTTGGGTGGTCTCCCTTGACCCCCAAGGTGCAGCAAGCATTTCTTGAGCGAGTATGTTACTCTAGCCCTGCACGCAATGGGCACCTGGGAAACGCGCACTAGGCGGACGACTCTTTCCTCCTCCTGGAAAGCAAACTGGAAGAAGGCGCTGTGGTCTGGCTCACTGAAGCCCTTCCAAGAGATGGCTGCATCTGCCGTGACGGAGGAGACATACACTCTCTGAAAATCTTTTGTTAACAATCCTTTTGTTTAGTAATCACAGATAGCTTGCTCTTTTGATAGGACCCCCACACCCACACAGTTTTTAAAGGAAAGAGGAGGGGAAAGCTTGTCCATTCACACCCAAATAAGGTAAAAAATGACAGTTGATGTCACTGCTGCTCTTCATTTCTGCCCTTGGTGAGACAAGAAATGGGCAGAACATTCCCTACCCTCAGAACCTGATTGCAGGGTCAGCTCTTGCAAACTCAGAGCTCATCTGCAGATCATTTGTTGCAAACCCCTTGGCGGTCTGTCCCTGTCACCAAGCATGACACCAGCTTGGGTGTTTTGAGACTGTCTGGAGGGTTGACTGATCCTACCTTTAGGCAGAGGGCTGAAGCAATGTGGGAAATGCCTGGCATTAAATAAAAGGGAATAAACGATAAGTGAGAAACTTTGTTGGGTCTCAGCTTGTTGGTATATTCTACTCTCATTCCTCTATGGTCCTATCCCCCTGGGGCAGGACTCCCCTCCAGGGGATGAGAGAGGCTGCAGGAGCTCCCTCCAACCTGGCAGCAGACTGCAGATACAGGGCCAACAGAGACCAGGGAATGTCCACCAGCCGAGAGGCCCTGCCCTGCCGGGCAGTGGTCTGTTTCCTTCTAAACAGCCAGGCCAGCGCCCAGGCAAGGAGAAATCAGATTAATGTGACAAGATTTGTGCTGTCAGAAAGCAAGCTTTATTTTTACCCTCAAGCCTGTGATCTCCTAAGTGTCTGTAAATCGGGGAATTATTTTTACCCACTTCGCCTTCCTGCCCGCACTTCCCACAGGGCGTTGGAGCTGGCTGACCTCTGGAGAGCCTGACTGAGCTGGAAGCTTGCCTGCGCCACTTCCAATGTTAGTCTGGGTGCGGTGTTTTTGGTTTTTTTCCCCCCTCTGGAGCTGAGTCTCCTTATCTGTAAAACACACAGGGTTACACTGGATGGTCTCTCTGCTATGAAAGAATAAAAGGACAAAGGTTCCAAAAACCACATTTATCTAAATGTAATCTGTTTGGTCTTTTTTCCTCCCCATTTATTAAAATGGTGACATCTCATTTCTGCAGACCTGAGAACATTTGCCACATTTTGGAATTTTATTATCTTTGCCAAATAAAGGACATGAGTAATGGAGGAAAAATAAATAAATTGAAGAGTACAAGAAATGAAATGGCTTGGTTTGCAGAGAGTGGATGGATGATCCAGCCTTTAGCTTCAAAGGCCCTGCTTTGCAACCCCCACCTAGCTCTCTCATTTACCTGGCCGGTGCCCCTCTCAACCATTAGCCTCTGTGGGTTGAGGCTCTCTGTGGGAAGCACCGTCTGAAGCCCCATCTCTCAGGTTCTCTCTCTCCAGTGACTTGACACCTTCGGGGTTAAGAGCAAAGAATCAAGCTGCAGAGGACATGAGACGGTCTTGCTGGGCCTTCTGAGGGGAACAGTGGCAGGACAAGGATCCGGCCCCCATGACCAGCACACGTGGAACAAGAGCATGATAAAGGGACTTGCAGTAGGTACCGACTTTGTAGACAGTCACCAGCAGTTCAGAGGCGAGCAGTCAAGAGAACTAGAATGGATGTAGCACAGGAAACCCCAACCTACACCCCTGAGCCAAGAAAGAGTATGTTACCTCCAGCAACCAAGCTAGTAGCCCAATAGCTCATTCATGCTGCTCTTCCTCTGATACTCATTGAGATCCTCTGTGGCCCAGAAAGCAGGATAATGAGATGAATAAAGCAGGACTCTGCCCTCCCAGACACTCCTTCTGTTAGAAAAGCTTGCAATTTACTACATAACTAAAGTTCAAGTACTTTACTTGAGGGAAAGTACCTGGGCCCCTCACTTAGTACCTAATTACTCCCTTTAAAAATTAATGTTATTGAGATATAATTTACATGTCATAAAAATCACCCATTTTAAGCATACAATTCACAGGTGGCAAACACAAGGCCCGCAGGCTGAATCCAGCCCTCCACCTTTTTTTATCCGGCCCGGCACCTTGTTTCTATCCAGCGGCAGTGCCAAGCTCTCACTTAACTGTTAAGGAGTAGTTACATTTACACAGTCCTAACATTACATTCAGCCCTTTGAAGGCAACGGCAAGGCTGCTATAGACCCCGGTGAAAATGAGTGTGACACCCCTGATATAATTCAATGATTTTTAGTAAATTTACAGAGATGTGTAGTCATCAACATAATCCATTTTTAGAACATTTTCATAATCTCAACAAAATCCCTCATGCCAAATTTGCAGTTAATCCCCATTTCCATCCCTAGCCAACCAATTGTCTACTCTCTATCCCCACATTTGCCTTTCCTGGACACTTCAGATAAATGGAGCCGTATTATGTGTTTGTAGTCTTTTGTGTCTGCCTTCTTTCACTCAGCATAATGATTGTAAGGTACATCTATGTGGCAGTATATATCAGTTCTTCCTTCCCTTTGATAACTGAATAATATTCCCTTGTATGGATAAATTGTATTTATCCATTTACCAGTTGATGGCAATTTGGTTTATTTCCACTTTTTGGCTTTTATAAATAGTGCTGCTTGGAACATTTCTGTGTAAGTCTTTGTGTGAACATACAAAGTCTGTCCAGAATGTATCCGGCCATGTGATGTGAAAATAGAGACATTTATTGAAGAAGATACAAGAAACATTGTACATGGGACAATGACACCTCAGTCCCCTTCAAAGTAGGCACCTTGAGACCTCATACAGTTCTCCCAATTGCCATCAGCTGCCCCGTCATCATATCTTCCTAAATCTCAGCAACAGTCTGAAATCTCTTCTGTTTCAACATGATTTTAGTTTGGGGAAAAGCCAGAAGTTGCAGAGCACCAAATCTGGGCTGTTAGGGGGCTAAGTCACTAAGGTGGTTTGATGTTTCACCAAAAAACTCTGCACAAGATGTGATGCATCAGCAGGTACATTGTTGTGATAAAGCTGCCAATCACCAGTTGCCCATAGCTGCGGCCTTCTGAATCATCCTGATAGTTACCACTGAGGACTGTTCAAGCTTGGCACAAAATTTGACGCAGATTTGTTGCTCTACTTGCTCAGTTATTTTGAATGCGATGGCCACCCAATACACATGCTCACTCAACAGCATCTACCACCCCCACTAACTCATACAGTGAAGTCCTCATTGTTCACACATGTGCATTCCAGTCCACTCTGCTTGGCTGCCAGGTTACATCGATGTCATGCAAACTGTTCTTGTTATATCAACATTGGTTGGACTTTTTCTGGACAGACTTGTATGATTTTATTTCTCTTGGCTAGATATCTAGGAGTAGAATAACTGGGCTGTGTGGTAAACTTATGTTTAAATTTTGAAGAAATCGTCCAACTGTTTTCCAAAGTGGCTGTACCATTTCACATGTTCCCAGCAATGTAGGAGGGTTCCTATTTCTCCACACCCTCACCAGCATTTTTATCATCTGTCTTTTTGATTATAGCCATTCTAATAGGTATGAAATTGTTTTAGTTTGCACTCCCTAATGTTTAAGGATGTTCAACATCTTTTCAGGTCCTTAGTTATCACTCATATCTCTTTGCTTTAATGTCTATCGAGGTCTTTTACCTATTTTTTAAAAATTGGGTTGCTTATCTTATTATTATTGAGTTGTAGAAACAAGTTTTTATTCTCAATAGGAATCCTTTATCTTGTTTTTAATCTTTTAATTTTTTTAATATTTTTTTAATCTTTTTTCTTTTTTACTTAGAACAACACAAAATTATTATCTTACAGTTCTAGAGGTCAGAAGTCCAGGATCAACCTCACGGGGCTAAAATTCAGGTGACAGCTGAGCTGTACTCCTTCTGGAGGATCTCAGGGAGCATCCATTCCTGACCTTTTCCAGCTCCTAGAGACCACCTACATTCTTTGGCTCAAGGCTCCGCCCAGCAATCGCATCACTCTGACCTCTGCTCCACTGCCACATCTCCTTCTCTCACTGTGACCCTCCTGCCTCCCTTTTGACTGCATTAGGTCCCCCGGGATAACTCAGGAAAATCAACCCACCTCAGGTCCTTAACTTAATCACACCTGCAGAGTCTTGAATATTCACAGGTTCTGGAGTTCAGGATGTGAACATCTTTGGACAGTCATTATTCTGTCTATTCCGTGGGATTCCTAGCATAGTAGTTAAGAGCTTTCTTTTCAATTTGTTTATTTTTATTGTGTTTTTTCCACTACTATTTATCCCCCTTTTACCCTCCACTCAACCCCTCCTCCCTGCCCAGCGATCACCATACTGTTGTTTATTTTCTTAATGGGTGTAATTAAAAACAAAAGGTTTTAATTCTGATGAAGTCCAATGTGTAAATATTTTTCTTTATGTATGTCTTTATCCATGTGGGCTCCTGTAACAAAATTCCATAGATTGGTAGCTTATAAACAATAGAAAAGTATTTTGCTGGAGGCTGGGGCATCCAAGGTTGAAGTGCCAGCATTGCCACATTCTAATGAGGACCCTCTTCCTTGTTTATAGCTGGAACCTTTTCAATGTGTCCTGAGAAGAGCTGGGAGCTCAGTGGAATCTCTTTTATAACAGCACTAATCCCATTCATGAGGGCTTCACCTTCATGACTTAATCACTTCCCAAAGAGCCCACCTACTAATACTATGTCAACTTTGGGGATTATATATTGAGAGAAGCTACCAACATATGAATCTGGGGGTGACACAAGCATTTAGATCATACTTTTGGTGTCATTAGCTGTGTCTACTCAAAGTCTCAAAGATTTTCTCCTCTGGTTTCTTCTACGATTTTTAGAATATTTTTTAGCACTTAGATTTAGGTCTATGATACATTTTGAGATACTTTTTTTTTTATTTTTTAAAGATTTTATTTACTTATTTTTAGAGAGAGAGGAAGGGAGAGAGAAAGAGAGGGAGAGGAACATCAATGTGTGGTTGCCTCTCCTTCACCCCCCAACCAGGGACCTGGCCTGCAACCCAGGCATGTGCCCTGACTGGGAATCAAACCAGTGACCCTTTGATTCACCGGCTGGAGCTCAATCCATTGAGCCACACAAGCCAGGATGATTTTGAGATAATTTTTGTATACTGTGAGAAGTAATGGTCTAAGTTCATTTTTTTGCATATGGATATCCAATTATCACAGTACCATTTGTTGAAAAGACTATTCTTTATTCATTGAATTGCCTTGTACTTTTGTTGAAATCAATTGTCTGTAAGGGTTTATTTCTGGACTCTTAATTCTGTTCCATTGGTATACTGCTTATCTTTATACCAGTGCTACACTGTCTGTCTTGATAATTTAGCTTAAAGTTTTGAAATTAGGAAGTGAAAGTGTTCCAAGTTTGTTATTTTTTTCCTTTGGTAAATTGTTTTGGTTATTCTAAGTTTTTGGTTTTCCAAACAAATTTTAGTAATAGCCTATAATTTTCTGTAGAAAATAAAGGAAGGGGGCTGGAATTTTTATAGAAATTATAGATCATTTTGGGAAAAATTGTCCTCTTAACACTACTGAGTCTTCCAAACCATGAATGTGAAATGCCTCTCCATTTATTTTGATCTTTTGCTATTTCTCTCAGCAGTATTTGTAGTTTTCAGTGTACAGTCTTACACTCCTTTTATTGAATTTATTCCTAAGTATTTATTCTTTTTAATAACTTTATAAATGGAATTTTCTTTATTTTTCAATTGTTCATTGAACATTTATAGAAATACAATTGATTTTTTAAATCTGCATCAGACCACATTGAAACACTACCCAACCACCTCCACAAGTGACACACTCAGCGGGAAGACTCAGTGGGCGCCAGAACCGGCTGAAGTAAGTCCCTACTCTGTGATATTGGCCCCTACACAGCTGATCCTTCACAATGGTCCTAGCCAGTCCTTGCAGTCAATCGGTCCAGGGGTAAATTCCTCCCATTCACGTGACAACAGCAATCAAGGCTCAACTACAACAGCAGGGTGTATACAGCTCACATGGGGGACACACTTGGAGTGGCCAGCTTAGGTGAATGGGGAGGCTGTGCCACTGGACTCTACATTAGGCAACTCTACCAAGCCCAGGAAACATAGCAGCCCTATCTGATACATAAAAACAAACACAGGGAAGCAGCCAAAAGGAGAGACAAAGACACAGGTCCCAAGTGGAAGAACAAGAAAAGAACTAAATAAAATTGAGGCAAGCAAACCAACAGACATAGAGTTCAAAACAACGGTTATAAGGATGCTCAAGGAACTTAGTCAGAACTTCAACAGCACAAACAAGGACATGGAACCCATAAAAAAGAACCAGTCATAAATGAAGGATACACTAACTGAAGTGAAATATAATTTATAGGGAATCAGCAGTAGAGGAGATGAAATCAAAAATCAAATCAGTGATTTTGAATATAAGGAAGCAAAAGACACCCAATCAGAACAGCAAAAAGAAAACAGAATCCAAAAAAAATGTGGATAGTGTAACAAGCCTCTGGGACAACTTCAAGTGTACCAACATTCATATCATAGGGGTGCTGGAAAGAAGAAAAAAAGAAAAGAAATGAAAAACCTATTTAAAAAAATAATGACAGAGAGACTTCAGGCCAAGATGGAGGCATAGGTAGATACACTTTTCCTCATCACACAACCAAAATTTAAAAACAAAAAACAACCAGAACTGCCAGAAAATCAAACTGTATGGAAGTCTGACAACCAAGAAATTAAAGAAGAAACATTCATACAGACCAGTACGAGGGGCAGAGATGGGCAGTAGGATGGAGAGGACTCACAGCAAGGCAGTGGCTGGAGGACCGAGGTGGGCAGCGTGCTGGTGGAGCAGGCAGTCTCACATTTGCATGTGGATACACTGGGAGGAACAACTGGGGAGCAGCACAGACTGTGCAACCCAGGGTTCCAGTAAGGGGAAAATAAAGCCTCAAAGCCTCTAACTGAAAAAACCTGTGGGGGTTGCAGCAGGGGGAGAAACTCCCAGCCTCACAGAAGATTTCACTGGAGAGCCCCACAGGGTTCTAGAATGTACAGAAACCTACCCACCTGGGAATCCGCACCAGAATGGCCCAATTTGCTTGTAGGTAGTGGGGGAAGTGACCGAAAGCCAGTGGAGAGCTGAGCAAGTGTGCTGTTCCCTCTCGGACCCCTCCCCCACATCGGATCCCTATAGTGACACAATGTAGCTGGGGTTTGCCCCACCCTGGCAAATACCTAAGGCTCCACCCCTTACTATGTAACAAGCGCACCAGACAAAAAAAATGGCCCAAATGATAGAACAGATTAAAGCTCCAGAAAAAATACAACTAAGAGATGAAGAGATAGCCAACCTATCAGATGCATAGTTCCAAACACTGGTAATCAGGATGCTCACAGAATTGGTTGACTATGGCCCCAAAATAGAGGAAACAGTGAAGGCTATGAAAAGTGAAATAAAGAAAAATGCACAAGGAATCAACAGTGACAGGAAAGTAACCAGAACTCAGATCAACAATTTGGACCAGAAGGAAGAAAGAAACCAGAACAGAATGAAAAAACAAGAATTCAAAAAAATGAGGAGAGGCTTAGGAACTGCCCCTAACGGGCAACGTTAAACATTCCAACATCCAAATCATAGGGGTACCAGAAGGAGAAGAAGAAGATCAAGAAATTGAAAACTTATTTGAAAAAATGAAGGAGAACTTTCCCAATCTGGCAAAGGAAGTAGACTTCCAGGAACTCCAGGAAGCCCAGAGAGTCCCAAAGAAGTTGCACCCAAGGAGGAACACATCAAGGCACATCATAATTACATTACCCAAGATTAAAGAGAAGGGGAGAATCTTCGAAGCAGCCAGAGAAAAGGAGACAGTTGCTTACAAAGGAGTCCCCATAAGACTGTCAGCTGATTTCTCAAAAGAAATCTTGAAGGCAAGAAGGGGCTGGAAAGAAGTATTCAAAGTCATGAAAGGCAAGGACCTACATCCAAGATGACTCTTATCATGCAAAGCTATCATTTAGAAAGGAAGGGCAGATAAAGTGCTTCCAGATAAGGTCAAGTTAAAGGAATTCATCATCACCAAACTCTTATTATATGAAATGTTAAAGGGACTTATCTAAGAAAAAGCAGATCAAAACTATGAACAGTAAAATGACAACAGACTCACAAGTATCAACAACCAAACTTAAAAAGACAAAAACAAAACAAACTAAGCAAATAACTAGAATAGGAACAGCATCACAGAAATGGAGATCACATGGAGGGTTATCAGTGGGGGGAGAAGGGGAGAATGGGGGGAAAGATGCAGGGAATAAGAAGCATAAATTGTAGGTACAAACTAGATAGGGGGAAGTTAAGAATAGTATAGGAAATGTAGAAGCCAAAGAACTTACATGTACGACCCATGGACATGAACTAACTTGAGGGGGAGAATGCAGGTGGGAGGGGGATATAGGGTGGAGAGGAATAGGGGGTGGGGGGTGAAATGGGACAACTGTAATAGCATAATGAATAAAAAATATTTAAAAGAAAAAAAAATGACAGGAAACTTCTCTAACTTGGTGAAGGAAATAGACAAGTTCAGGAAGCACAGAGTCCCAAACAAGATGAACTCAAGCCCACACAAAAGCACATCATAATTAAAATGTAAAATGTTAAAGACAAAGAGAGAATCTTAAAAGCAGCAGGAGAAAGGCAGTTAGTTACTTACAAGGGATCTCCCATAAGACTGTCAGCTGATTTCTTGACAGAAACTTTGCAGGCCAGAAGAGAGTGGCAAGACATATTCAAAGAGATGAAAAGTAAGGACCTACAACCAAGATTACTCTACCCAGCAAAGCTATCATTTAGAATTGAAGGACATATGAGGAGCTGCCCAAGCCAGCCTGGCTGGTGTAGCTCAGTGGATTGAGTGTGGGCTGTACACCAATGGGTCATCGCTTCGATTCCCAGTCAGGGCACATGCCTGGATTATGGCCAAGTCCCCAGTGGGGGCCACATGAGAGGCAACCACATATTGATGTTTCTCTCCCTCTCTTTCTCCCTGCCTTCCCCTGTCTCTAAAAATAAATTTTTTAAACAAAAAAAAAGCTCCTTCTTAAAAATATATATTTTTAAAAAAGAGCTTCCCAGACCAGAGAAAATTAAGGGAGTTCATCACACCAAACCAGTATCACAGGGAATTAAAAAAAATGATAAAAAATCAGAATGATTTTAATTTATCAGAATAAAAAAAGATTAAAAATATGAATAATAAGTTGGCAATAAATACATACCTTTCAAAAAGTGAATCTAAAAATCTAAACAAAAAAGCAAAGCAGAAACAGACAGATAGACATAGAGAACATTTTGATGAGTGCCAGAGGGGAGGAGGGTTGGGGGTTAGGAGAAAAAGGTAAAGGAACTAAGAAATACCAGTTGATAGTTACAGAATAATCATGGGGATGTAAAGGACAGCATAGAGAACATAGTAATGTTTTAATAACTATGTATGTTGTCAGATTGCTTCAAGGTTTAGTAGGATGATCAGTTAGTAAATTATAATCACTGGGGTATACACCTGAAACTAATATAATATTGTATGTCAACTGTAATTGAAAAATTAAAAAATGATTTAAAAAAGACACAGAAATTCCAGTTGCTCAGTATTCTATAACAATTCACGGTAGGAGTGAGCTGCACAGAATATCTCAAAAGACACTAAACACACCAGGTATCAGCAGCCTGTGATAATTAGCCTCCCAAAACAGGATTGAATTGGGTTCAACACCTGCTATTCAAGAAAACCACAGATACATGTGTGTCTGTCCACCTAAATGGTAATATTTTTAAAGTTTGACATTTGCTAGAACACATTTTTCTCTCCCAGAAGTTTCACTCAGAGATGCTCTCTAAGGTATTGCTGTCTTCTCTTCCCCTGAATCCAGTGTCATGCTGGTTGCCACCAGGGCCACTAGGCATTTTCCCAGTAGTTCCTGAGGTCCCCTGTATCTTGGAACCTGCTCAACTTAATCTGCCTCAGAAAATCATCACTGGTATGGAGGGGTTGGCTAAGCCCAGGTGAAGGTCTGATGCTGCCTGTCTGTGTTAGCCAGGCCAAGGGAGAAAATTATGGAAAGGAAATTAATGCTATGGAAATGGCCGCCTAACTGAGGGGAGAAGGAAGTCAGGCTGCGGCCATTAAAGTGAGTGAAGTGCTCCAGCACACAGCCTTTCCCCAGCCCCTGGGCAGGCTCTCTCTGCCCGCTGGCCTAATATCAGCTGTAACAGATGGGCAGGGCCCAAGGGACAAGGAGGCCCCGGGTGGGCAAGAAGCAAATGCAAGCCAGTCCTTTGCAGAGCTCCTATGGGACTACCCAGAAAACATCCCCTGGGGTGGGGATGGAGAGGAGGGCCAGCTGTTCCACATGGTCCAGGGACAGTTCAGCTGTGTGCCTTCGAGGGGCAGGTGATAGTCAAAGGAATCCTTCCTGTTTCCTTCTGTGACATTTACAGTATGAGTAAGGTGCTGTTCTGTCACTTTGGATTGCATTCCTCTGAGGGGAAGAGAATGAGAGACAGCGAGAGAGAGACAGAGAGAGAGAGCAAGCATGAGGAACAAAGATGGCATGTCATCACTGATCCTCCAGGCAGGCTCTGAGCTTCTGCTGGCCTGGAGGTCCTGGGAATATGCTTAGGCCTCCTCCCACCTCCTAGTGAAGTCTGACCCTTATCTCCCCAGGCACATTCATACTCTAAATTCCCCCTCTGGCTCCCCTGAAAACTCGTTTTCCTCAGACACTTGGCTTCTCACAGGCATCCCAAAGCAAACAGCCAGGGCAAATACCAGATAGCTGTTCACAGCAACCCGTGTGAATCTGAACCGCTCACCCGCAAGGAGCCACTCCGCCTGCCTGGATCCCTGTCAGCTGCTGAGCCAGGTTTAGGCAGATCAAACAATGGCTAATTCTGGGCTGCAGGCTCTGGCACCCAACCCAGGGGCTTGGGAACTTCGTGCTGCTTTGCCTCTTAGCAGGTGGGAGATAGTCCTGCAGGAGGGGATAGCCACTGTCTGGGGTGGGGTGGGTGCCCTTTTCCCAGCTGTCAGCGGGCCCTGAAAACCCCAGCTGCACCCTTCCTGCCTAAGCCAAGCTCCATCTGCAGTCATCCCAGGGTGCTGGCTGAACATTTATTTATTGATGGCTTGTCCTCTGGGGTCAGGAGAAGCAGGAGGGAGTGCTAGTGGCCAGGAGAGGAATCAAGGACATCACAACGAGAAACAGAAGTTGTCTAGATTCCCACCAGAGGCCGTAGAGAAAACCAGAAGTTGAAAACAGTTAGGGCTGCAAATAAGGCACCTAGCTGACCGGTAGACAGGCTTCCTTAGTTGTGACACTATAACCACTGACCCTGGGACCTTGGGTTTGGCGACCATGGAAGGACTGGACTGGTGAAAGCACAAAATATTAGTTCTCATATGTTTGAGAATGACCGGTTGGTAGGGACCAGTGGTGGTGGGACCAGGCCTGCCGGGGGCAGGGCAGGTGAAGCACTCGCCTTGGGCATCCGTGGGAGAGCTGACTATGGAAGCTCAAACAGAAGCACAGCTCGTCCCCCGCCAGGCGGCCAATCAGATTTCTCTAAACGGCAGCTGTTTCAATGACAATGTAGGAATGTTTCCAGCTCCCAGGATTGCAAAGGACCAAGTTGATCTACATGAGTAAGATCTCCTTCAATGGGCAAAACTTTTCTACTTTAATGACTTTAAATATTATCCTCCAGATCAACAACCTGGGCTCTTATCATTAAATTGAAAAATAGTCACGAAGCCTGTGATTCCCCACAACTCATTTATGCAACCAGTGAACAAGCACTGGCTTCCTGTGAGGTGCCAGGCACAGACACCAGAGCAGAAGCGAAGGTGCCTCGGGTGTGAACTCTGCCCTCTAAGAGCTTATGGGGTGGTAAGTTGTGAACATGAACAACTGTACAGTAACATAGATGGCAGCACCTTGCAGGCAATTTCGTATAGGAGAGCTCTGAAAGAAATGCCATAAGCATACATGGGTTAGTAGCCCTGTCCCCTGAGAGCACCTAGAAACAGTGACATCCTAATAGCCACAGGCACGCCCAGTGCCCAGATCTTGGTTTCTAAATACCTTCTCCAATAAAAGGGCCCCAGGAGGATTGAGAAAATGGCTGATTCTAGGGGAGAAAAGAGGGGAGCATGTCAGAAGGACACAAGAGCCAGCCTGAAAAAGCTCTCAATAGTTAAAGCTAGAACAACTTGAGCCACAAGATAAATAATAATAATGTTGGATTATAACCTAAGAACAAAATAAATATTCATGAGCTCATTCTGATATGAATGATTTAATAAATAGGAGAGAAGGAACAAATGTCTCTTTTTAAAATTTTATTTTTCAATTATAGTTGATATTCAGTATTATTTTGTATTAGTTTCAGTTGTATGGCACAGCAGTTAGATAATTAAATAACTTACAAAGTGATCCCCTTGATCATTCTGATACTCACCTGGCCCCATACATGGTTATCACAATATTATTGATGACATTTCCTATGCTATACTCTACATCCCCGTGGCTATTTTGTGACTCCTTCCTTCCTTCATCCTCTTCCCCAGCCCCCCGCGCCCATTTCTATCTGGCAACCATGTTCTCTCTGAGTCTGTTTCTGTTTTATTTGTTCACTTATTTTGTTCTTTAGATTTCATATACAGGGTCTTGCATAAATAACACCCCTTTTCATTACAAAATCATAAGCATGTAATTCTGTAACATAACATTATCACACTCAAGCACCCATGTGACATTTTCGGTGAAATGTTCAAGTTGCTGTCCAAGTCGTGTGAGACATCCATGTACCCTACCAAGCACACTCAAGCGAGGCCTCCTTCTGCCAGACCCTGTATAAGTGAAATTATATGGTATTTTTCTTTCTCTGTCTGACTTAGGGATGAATCTTTCTTACAGAAGAGTTACCATGAATAAATGTCAGAGGAATAAGTAAACTAGAAAAACCAACATTAGAACACCACAGTAATAATGCTGCACCAAGGATCCATTGATAAATGCTAAAACTAGTTGGTGAAATTCTAAGGGGAAACAGCCTCATAGTTTTCCTTCCAAAATTTACTAGTTTGCATAGTGGTTTTAACATATAATCACAAAGTCTTTGATACCCTGCCCTCCAGGCAATGATGCTTAGTTCCCCTCCCCTGCAATATGAGCGGGAAGTAGAGACTCACTTCTAACAAATTATTTGTGGAAGGAGAGATGTATTAATAGTAACATTATAGTGTAGAAACCAAGCAAGCAACATTCTAACAAAGTGGTCAAGGTAAACATCACAATAATAAGTCATGTTGTCATTATGTGCCCGTGAATTTCATGGGATGAGAAGAATACTTCTCCTCTGTGACATTTTTCCAAAAATCAGCCTACTAATGAGAACAACCCAGACAGACCACAACTGAGGGATGTTCTCTAATCTGACCACTACTCTTTAAAAGAGTCAAGGTCATGAAAGTCAAAGAAAGACTGAAGGACTGTTGCAATTGGAGGGAGACTAAGAAGACATGATAAGTAAATGGAATGTGGTACCCTGGATTAGATCCTGAAACAGAAAAAAAAAAAAAAAAAAAAAGGACATTAATGGAAAAACTGGGAAATTTCAATAAAATTTCTAGTTTAGTTAATAATATTATATCAATGCCAATTTCTTGTTTTTAATTAATGTACCATGGTTATGTGAGATGTTAGCACACACGGAAGCCAGGTAAGGGTATATATTTCTATGTGTGAAATGACACAAATCCTTAGCTCACAGCCAAGTAGGCATGTGTGGAGCATACACCAAGAAGCAAAAACTTTGAGAACTAAACGCTGCAAATTACTGCTGAAGTCCCAGGCTACTCACTGAGTGGTATATGCAAGGGACAATGCCCCACCCCCCAACCCCGCCCCCACCAAAAGCCTAGCAAAGTCTTTGAAAACCGTGTGGGCACTGAAAGCACCACTCTCAGTAGATAAGACAGCACTTGCAGTCTAAATCTAACTGGCGTCACTGCCTGCTGAAACAAAAAGCTCCTCCATTCTCCAGAGGAGTTTAACCAGCACCAGAGTCTCACTACTTAACATACAAACTGGCCTGGATATCATCTAAAATTACCCAACATACCAGGAACCAGGAAAAGCTGACCAATTCTCAAAGGGAAGGGACAATCAACAGCTGCCAGCCCCAAGGTTATATAATCCAGATGTTAAAGTTATCAGATAAGGACCTTAAAGTATCTATTATAATCATTTTCTATGAGCTAAAAGTGAACACTTTTGAAATGAATGAGAAGTTCTCTTCAGAGAATCAGAAACCATAACAAGAGAACCAAGTAGAATTGTAGAATGAAAGACATTATCCAAAATAAAAAATCAGAGAGACTCAAATAGTTGGAGTCTGTCTTCAAAAACGCAGAGATGACCAAAAAGAGTTCATTGAGTTGAGGATGGATAAATAGAAGTTATCTGATCTGAAAAACAGACAGAAAGTAGATTGAAACAAGTTGAACAGACTCTCAGGATCCACGAGACAATGTGAACAGGTCTGATGTGCTTGTTACTGGAGCCCTGGGGAGAGGAGGAAGATACTGGTATAGAAAAAATAATAATTTTTGAAGGGATAATTACAGAAAATTTCCCAATTCAGTTGAGACAAATTTGTGGGTTCAAGAAGCTTAGGGAACAGCAAACAGGATGAATCCAAGTAAAACCCATCATAATCCAACGGAAAATAAAAGGCAATGAAGAAATCTTGAAAGCAGACAGAGAAAATGACACATGTCGAGTAAGACAATAAGAATTTGATTGACTGAAGATTTCTCACAGCAACCACGGAGGACAGCAAGAAAAGAACTGCCAACTCAGAATTCCATATCTCATGAAAATACCCCTCAGGAATGAAGGTGAAATAAAGACATTCTCAGACGAAGGGAAACCAAGAGATTTCATCGCCAACAGACATGCTCTAAAGTAAATGTTAAGAGAAGTTCTCAGATAAGAGGGACATGATCCTAGAGGGAAAATTAGAACTTCAGAAATGAAGGAAGAGCAACAGAAATAGTAAACATTTGAGTAAATATTATAAAACTACTTTACTCCTGTCAAGTTTAAAAATATGTAGGACTATTGAAATCCCAAATTATAGCATTGTTGGAGGTAGGGAGCTTTAATGTATATTGATGCAATACATATAATACATATAGAACATGAAATAACAAGGAATGCGAACATATATGGTTGTAAGATTTCTATAGTCTACTTGAAGTGGTCAAATACTACATTTAAATAGAGAGTGGAAAGTTAGGTGTACACATTGTAATCCCTTGAGCAACTACCAGAAATAAGTCTGAGGAGACCCCAGCAGGGCCCTGACGTCTTCCCAGGTCCGGCCCAGAACCTCCCCTAGACGCAGTGAGGAGGGGCTGTAGCCCATGACTCCCAAACCTTCCCTCCAGGGGTCAGCCACAGGCCCTCCCGCTGCCATACTTTCTAACTCCCTCATAGTTGTGTGGACAGAGGTGGCTCAAAGCTCAATCCCTATCCCAATGTCATAAGGCAAGGAAGGGTGTGGGGAAATTCATGCCCTTCCAGCCCCATCCTCCGATCTCACAGAGGAGGGGACTCAGGGCAGAGAAGGAAGGTCACTGTGTGTTCAAGACCCCACACAAGGCGCTGTCAGATCAGTCCTGGAACCAAACCCCCAACACACAGTGGAGAAACCGCAGCTTGAGGCTCCTTACCCAGCTCCTCTGCCCTACCTGGGAAGAGTTTTTGTGTCCTGCTGCTCTCCAGGACCCTTAATAACTGATACGTAAGTAGACTTCCATTGCGCCAAGCATCATTCTAGTTCTGTCTGTCTACCTATCTATCTATCTATCTATCTATCTATCTATCTATCTATCCATCCATCCTTCCATCTGTCTACCTGTCTTTCCTTCTACCTATCATCTTCTGTCTGTTTTTCTTTCTTCTTTCTCTATCTTCTCTCTATCTAACCTTCTATCTTCTATTATCTATCAC
The DNA here is from genome assembly GCF_022682495.2 of Desmodus rotundus. Taxonomy (NCBI): domain Eukaryota; kingdom Metazoa; phylum Chordata; class Mammalia; order Chiroptera; family Phyllostomidae; genus Desmodus; species Desmodus rotundus. The sequence goes on from NC_071387.1 coordinate 169,091,123, forward strand.
CCATCTTCCATCACCTATCTATCCATCCTTCTCCACTAAATCTTCACATTGCCTCCATTGGGGTAGGCACTATTATTCTTCCTGCTTTATAGATGGAGAAACTAAAGCATTGAGAGGTTAGGAAACTTGCCATAGACGACATATCTAATGAGGGTTGGCTCTGGAATTTGAACCCAGAGCAGAGCTCTCTAAGACACTCCATGGCCCAGAGGAAAATGTACCCTGGCTGCCTTGACCCATATTTTACACCGCCAGGAACATTTCTAGTCAGGGGAAATTGGGTTAAGGGGCAAATGAAGGGCAGTATTAAAGGGGAAAATGAGTACGTAGGAGCTGACAAGAGGCCCCAGCAGACTGAAAGGCTTGTGGAGACAGGAACAGGGCGCTGTTGCTAGGCAACCTAGCTGGGGCCTCCCAGACTGGAGAGTTTCCTTCTTCCAGCTTGCTGCCCCCTGAGTCACTGCCACCCCCCAACCCCCCCCACCCCCGTCACATGGGGAAGAAGCTTGGCACTGCTACAAGACCCCTGGTGGGAGCCAGATAAGAGCCTTCAGTCACTCTGGAGTGCAGCCTCACTCCCTGGGAAAGTCCAGTCTCCTGTGGCCACCAGGGAAGGAGGCCCCAGCCAGGAAGGGGGTTCAGCTGAGCATCAGCAAACCACTTTACAGCTCAAGTTCCATCTGAGCAGGGGGCAGTGATTGGCAGCTGGCTAGTGGGATGAAGAGAGTTTTCCTTGTCTTGTTTCCCTGGCCCCCTCTTCAGAGGCATTTGCTGTGCCATCATTTCTGTCCAGGGATCACCAAAGTGTCGCTGCTGGCGGGGCTTCACAATCTGCCCCTCGGACTTACCATGAAGTCCAAATGGACACAAATGAGTCACACTGCTTTATATACTGTGATTTATTGGAGGCAAAAGACTATTATCACCACTGACTATAAAAAGCCAAAAACAAACAAAAAATGAGATCATTGTGACCCAGCAAAGAGGGGCAGATGCCACCCTCCCCCAGGAAAAGCAGCTAATGTCCTTGAGCACGCAGAGTGCCTTTTCTGCCAACAAGTCCACTTGTGTCGGCGCCATTCATGGATCAGTCTCCCACCACGGCCTCCCTTGGCCCCACCCTTCTCCCCAATGACATAATGGAGAGGCCACTTCTTCCCACCCCTCTGCCCCATTCAGTGCACACACCATTTAGCAGCACTGCTTCCAGTAAACAGCCTCACTGGGCGCCTGGTATGGGCCAGATTCTTAACTTCTATAAGTTAAGTGTGTCACAGATAGCAGCATGCTAGGAATCACTCTCTTTGAATTAATGTCATCGGGAAACATACCGATTGTTTTGCACAGGAAGAGCTAAGAAGGGGGGCCCAGGAAAACAGCTCCCACATTAAGCACATCTTGATGACAAATGACTCAAATACCACTCTGCAGAGGCACGGGATTTAGGCTGAATCTTCTTACCAACCAGGCCTGGAAAGGCTCTGAGAAGCCCACAGCTGCTTTCTCTTGAAGGTTAAAAGCATCTTTCAGCTACACTCTATCATTTCTCCCAGGTCATTTCCTAAAGTAGGGCTCCAATGCCAGGGTCACTGGAGAATGTTAAGGGGACATCAAGTCCACTCCGCACTCATTTCTTTTGAGCACATCCTGGAGCAGAATTCAGAGCCCTCCTGCTGGTCCTTCAAGGAAGCGGGAGACACGCGGTGGAGGAGGCAGAGGGACTATCAGAACTATAAACGGCTCCCTGCCACTTAATGCAGGAGTTGTGTTTCCAACATATTGCTAATTTTCCGGAAACCAGCAAGCAACTGTTTGCCATTCCCTAGCCTAGCCCCCAGGGTTGGACACCTGCCTCAGGAGAGCTGGGCTTCCTTTCCCCAGTCCATTGGTGGAGTTACCTGGGAAAGAGAACAGATCACTCATTATTATTCCATGCTCTGGCACAGCACAAAAAAGGACTAGTGTGTCTTGGTGAATGAACTGTAGAGTTCTCCCTTGGCAACCATCCCTCCGAAGAGATTGTGTTGGGTCTCGCAGTCCTGAGACTCGGGGTGGTCATACTGAATAACTTTCCACTGGGTGGAAAGAAGGGGGATTCCAAACAACTGCCATGTGCAGAAGAAGAGCAGGGAAGTTCTTTCACTTCGCACCCCAATAGCACTCCCCTGCCCCCTCCATCACACAGCACACACCAGCACACATGAACTCACCGTACTTGCTATAATGAACCTAGTTTGCCTTCCTATGAAGGGCAAGATCTTCCTCAGTCCATCACCAGACCCTGCCTCTCTCCTCACCTCACAGCCTTTGACACCGTAAACGAGACATGGGGGATTATATAGGCTCAAGTGGACAAAAGAAGTCACTCCTGTTGCTCACACCCATGGTAGAAGCCAAGGAAAGAGGAAATAGAAAGAATAATACTGGAGCATGTGCTCTTGGGGAATCTTACCCATGAGCTTCAAGAAGCCCCTCGGGCCCTGGAAATAATGTGTTCCCAACAGAGATTGGTCAAATTGTGTTCTCAGATAAACCCTCAGGTCCCTCAAGGTCCATGAATCACATTCTCAGCTGGTGGTGGCACTGGATTATCTTCTCCAGAAGAGTGACAGGAGATTCGGTGAGAAGCAGCAACATCCCTTACTGTGTTGGGTTTTCTGCTTGGTGTTGATGATGAAGCTTAGGAGGAGGTATGAGCAGGAGGAAATTTCTTTTTTGAAGATTAGTAAAAATAACATTGTTCCAAATACCAATGCTACATAGCAAAACTTAGTTCTTCAGAACGACAATGATCATTTATTTTGCTCATAAATCAGCAATTTGGACAGGGTTCAGTGGGGTCTGCGCATCCCTCTCCACTCAGCATCAGCTGTGTGGACCGGAACTGGAGGGTCCACTCCTACGATGACTGGCAAGTTGATGCTGTCAGTCCTCCTCACACAGGCCTCTCCGTGGGGCGACCTGGGCTTCCTCACAGCATGGAGGCGGGGTTTCAAGTGTGAGCATCTCAAGAGAAAGAAGCAGGAGCTGTATCATTTTGTATGACCGAGCCTCAGAAGTCACGAAGTATCACTCCCCCGTGGCTATAGGTCCACCCATATTCATAAAAAGACAGCCGCCACCTCTTGGCAGAAGGAGAGTCGCAGTCGTGGTGTAATAAGAGCATGTTGGATGAGATACACTGTGGCTCCCATTTGGGGGAAATACAACCTGCTACAAACTTTAGCTAGAACCAAAACTTGCGGAGTCCTTACTGCGATCTAGACTCTGGGCTAAAGTGTTGAACATGAGTTCTCTTTTCAAATCTAACAATATGCTGATAAAGCAGGTATTAGCATTATTCCTTTTTATTGACGAGAACACTGAGGCTTAGGAGGACATTAATAAGTAACCTTCCTCTTGAATCCAGATCCACCTGGGCCAAGTGCCACGGCTCACAACCACACACTACACAGCTTTCAGAACTGGCACCTAGATGTGGTTTAAGGTGCATTCACATAGTACAATGGAAAGAATGCAGGATAGGACTCGGGGATAGGAGCCAAGATGTTTATAGCTCCAGTTCTGCTACTCATAATTAGAGGTGCCACTTATTATATGCCATGTCCTATGTGAAGCATTTTACGTGCATTACCTCACATATTCCTTAAAATAAGCTGTAATGGAGTTATAATATGATGCCCATTTAACAAGCGAGAGATTCAAGGTTCCAAGAGGTGAAGTAACTTGTTCAAGTTGCACAGACATTAAATAACTGAAGTGAAATTTAAAACTATTTTTGTCTTTCTCGAAGGTTCTTAATCACCACAATCCAAGGCCTGAGTCCTTGGACAAGCCCCTTCACTCTCTGAGCCTCAAACTACTCACCTGCAAGAGGTGAAGCCTACGATTCCTGAGGTCCTTTCGGCTCCAGCGACTCCACTGGGTGGCCCAGGGCACTGGGCAGCAAGGCCTCCAGTGTTAGATCCTTTCAGGGCATGGCTTCTCTACGTCAGTGCTGCTGACACTTTGGGGTGGACCGTTCTTTGTTACGGGGCTGTCCTGTGTATTGTAGCAGCGTCCCTGGCCTCACCCATTCAATGCCCGTGGCATCCCTTCCTCGAGTTGTGATAACTAAAGATGTCTCCAGAGATTGCCAAACGTCCCCTGGGGAGCACTCTTGTTCCACTCCTTCTCCCCCCACTGAGAACCTCTGCGGTAAGACAACACTACGGTGGCCCAGTTATAAATATTTACAGAAGTTCTGGTGGGCAGCACCTCCTTCCTCAGAGGTCCCTGTCCTCTTATTGGTACCGTCACCAGCTGGGAGGGTCAAGGAGGGATCTGATGGTATAACAGGCCTGCTTTTTTTCCTTTAGGGGGCTATTCCTTTGCCTTAGACTCTTATCGATTGAGAAATTGGTGGTGCTTAGATGCCAGCAGGTGACAAATGCCAGGCCAAAGCACAGAGACCAGCCCCTTCCCCCTCCCTCCTGTTACCCCTGCCTTCAAATATCTTTCCTATTCCAGCCCCTCCACCTCCTTCCTCACCTCTGCATCCCTTTCTCATCAGACACTGGCCAGGGAATTGTTTGCCTTCTTGGGCATGAAGCTTCCCAGCAGGCATTGCCTGAGAGCCAGCTACCAGTTCCCCGCACCAGGCAGCCCCACAACAAGGGTCCAAGCTAGGTAGGCATGGCCTTCAGTGGGTACTTGAGCCTGTGCAGGGACGTGCCTCTTTGGCACTCCTTGTCCCACCCCCTCTGGCCCTGGTCACAGAAGTGCTCCTGCTGTGAACAGCATGGGGGACGTGCCTGGAGCAATTCACAGGATATCACAGGACCTCTTCCCTCTAAAGCCTAGAGCACTCCTGGGAGTGGGGCGGGAGCAGCCTGAGGCCTCCACCCTCCATATGTCAGTCCTGTTTGTGCTTATTTAGAGCCTGAATCTGTGGCAGCTTTTACCCTTGGGCCCCACATCTACCCTTGCGAGAATGAGACTGATTCTCCTTCTGCAGGAGAGCCCCTCAAAACATCTGATGCGTTATCGTGTCTCTCCTTCTTTTCTCCCAGAGGTTAAATACCGCAGTTCCTTGGACTATCGACCCTGGGATATGATTTACAAACACAGCACTAGCCTGGAGGTGTTTCCTTGCCAGTGTCCCCATCAGAAGACATATATTCAGAATTAAATCCACACATTATTCATTTTTTACCATTCCTCTATTGCAGTTGATACCAGCAGCCTGTATAATAAATGAACAAGACGCGGCTTATTTTTGCAAGCCTCGTTCTATGACCCAAGTGCCCTTACACTATTATTTCACGTTTCTGTCACCTTTGGGACATTGGGGTTTCTCCTTATGTCCTCACCCAGTGGGATTACTATTTCTCTTAATTCTGAGTCTCTATTTTTATTAACATAGCTGATGGGAACATTTGTTTCCTGGTGGCCATGTCGCATTAATGACCCCCAGTGAGCTTGCAGTTAACAAAAGCTGTAAGGTGACTTCGACGTTAGTGACTGCTGTTAATGTGGTCAGTGGTCACCAGTGCCAGGTATGTGCAGTTGATTTTTTTTTAGCCTAAGGACTTAACATTTTTCTCTACTCAGTGTTACTTTCTCTCCGCCCTATAGGTTTGAATCTCAGTTTTACATTCCAACATATTTGTTTTCATCCAAGGTCTGCATAATCAGTGTATTTGAAAATCCATCCTTCTGTGTCTTCAGTAGGTTGTTAATAAGAATATTGGCAAAGATGACGGTGGTTTTTGAATTGTCTACTGGAGAGATCTGTCCATACATAAAAGAGTTATTTTGGGCGTAGCTGTCCAAGCAGCTCTGAATTCATCTAACCATAGTACTAGAGAGCCAAGGCTTACATCTCTGATGCAAGGTAGCCTGAGGAACCGTGTGGAGAGCTGGCCTGTGGGAGCATGGCGGGGGGGTCCGGAGAGTTGCTATGGAGAGATCTGAGCTGAGCCATCAGAATGCAGACCGGGTGGGCAGTGGCAGTTCTGTTTGAGAAGGTGGAGTCCAAACAGGGAACTGCAGTTAGAGAGACACAGAGCTGAACACCCAGTGCAAAGCAAGATGGGACAGACCTCAGTCCCTGGATCTCAAGCCAGATGGAGCCTTGTCACCATGGCAACTAGCTCTATGGAATACACAAGAAATGATGTGAGTGTGGATGGTGTCAAAGGGGGATGGGAAACAAGAGAAGCCACCTGGTTGAATCCAGAGGCTGATCTAAATGATCAGGTTTCTCAGCAGGCCTCTTTCAAAGCCTGGGGTCTTTTTTCCTTAAAATGACTTAGTGGGCAGATGCTCAGGATGCAGAATCCAGTGTTGCAGACCTCTTCATCTGCAGTTTCCCCCAATGTATCCGCAGAGCAATGTTATAAAAACAAAAGACAGAGCAGAGACTGACATAATGAGTTTCCAGAGGGCCTGTGCTGGCCTCTGGTGACCACCACTCTCTTCTCTAAGTTCCACCAACTTGTCTGATTTGTGCATCTCTTCTAGGGTTTTGCACAGGCTTAATGTCTGTGGTTTCTAGAATCTTTTAAAAACTTAAAAGCAGGAGATTTGCTTGTTTCCAGTTATTTGGCACCTTTTTCTCTGTAGGCTAACCCATAATAGGCTCATAACACCAATGCCAGTTCTGGGTGCTCTGCGACACAGCACATCAGGTCGTAGAGGTGCACTCCCTGTGCCAGCTCAGCCTGCTTTCCCATACCCTCTGTGTTCGGACGGTGTTTTCTCTAAGTTGTGTTTATGTGGCAGACTTTCAGTCCGGAGAAACTTCTCCCTGATGGAGTGGAGAAGAAAAATAGGAAGTGATGAGCGGTGATGCTTGCCCTGTCATCTGTCAACATTACATCCACCGCTCCTGGCCTTTATCTCTTCATTGCTTTTGATCCCTGTGTGGCTTCTTGAAAGCCTTTGCTTTTGCCCTCACCATTTTCTGCAAGCCTCAGCCTGTTCCGTGACGTCACCTTTCTGGCATGACTCCCTCAGGTTTGGGTCACCCCTTTGTGTGTGTCTTTGACTATATGCCCATTTATTTTTTCCATAGATTAATATCGTACCACTCATATTTTATTAGCAGCCTCTTCCATCCCTCTGAACTGACATGTCTTCTCTCTTAGAGCTTCTGGCCATGAGATCTTACCTCTGTTTTTCTGATGTTAGTCTGATCCTTCATAAGCCCAGACCACACACTAGCAGGGCAGGTCCCAAGGTGCAGAGAACCAGAGGGTGTGGCTTGTAAACAGAATCCCAACCCCAAGTGGCTGTGAGATTTAAAAATAAAACCAAGCAAACAAAAACAAAAAGGAAAATAAGAGCAATAAGGAAAATTAGGGCACTTATAAACTCAAATTTTCCTGTTCACCTGGATGTTTGTAGAAAATGCAGATTCTTGCCCTCATCCTGGACTATTTCATCCGACAGTTCTTATGAATACCAAAGTTTGACAATCACTTTACTAGAGGTCAGAGAAAGGAGAACAGAGTGAGTTTTGATGACTGAGATGAACTAGAAATTCAAAGCCACTCATTTCTCTGTGCCACAACATCACAATGTGTTGAAACCTGCTAATTTCAAAGGGTCTTTCAGCCTGGATCAGAAGGGTATTGAACATTGGAAGAAATAAAATCCATCTAAAGTATAAGGGAGAAAGTTTCAGGGCTCAATTGTAGAATTAGAATTTTATGCTGACATTAGAACAGTCCTTTTTGCGTTGTCTTCTTAAATCAGCTCCATTAAGTAGGACGAGAACTCAATAAGCACACGCTGTGATGAACAGTGGGCATTGGGCAGTGGGAACAGGTACCCCGGTGGACCCGTGTTGGGGTACGGGGTCTTCCACTTAATAGCCAGCGACCTCATTCAGGTTGCTTAACTCTATATGCAAAATGGGGGTAAGAACACTAACCTTGATGTTTGGGGGAAAAGCAATGAGTAAATGACGTATCTATAAAGCATCTATTGCATATTAGTCGCTCAATCTCCATTCCTTTCTCGTCTCCTCTAAGGAGAGTGTGTGTCCAGATGCTACATGCCTCTTCCCCACTCCATGAAGAGCTCGTAAGGAAAACTTCACTTCCAATTTACTACAAATCAAAACTGCTGAAAACAGCCAAAAGCTTCAGGACAAGAAAGGCTGAGTTCTAATTTAAGGCTTGCCTCCAATTAATTATTCATTACCTGTTCAAATTTATTGTTGCTATAGTTGTAATTTCAAAGTGTGGTTTCCCAAAAAGAATCTAAAAATGAGAAAACTCTCTGTTTTACAGTGTATCTTGGAATTCTCTTCATGAGAAAATGCTTTTGGAATATGAAGGCTATGGAATTTTGGAATTCTCCTTCACACAAATTCCTTTATTTTGAGTAATATTTTAACCTTTGCAACTACAGTGTGCAGTATCCCGGGAAATTATATCTTTGATTATGGTTGTTGTTTCTTTTTAACTAACAACACTGACCCATTAACACTTAGGGCTTTACTTATCCACCTACACATCTATTTATGAGCTACATAGCACTTAGTTTGACTTGATGAATCACTGCCCCAAAATTCCAATGACCCCTCCTGATACGTGTTTTCAAATTGCCAGAACTTTTCTCAGACCCCTTATGTGGAAGCCTTTCTATTTCTGAGGATTCAATAAAGGCTTTAAGTTTGTGATCACATCTTGTATATTTACACAATGACTCCTTAGATCATAAGCCATTAGAAAGGAATCCAAAAATGCAACACTACCAAGCCCTTCTGTGTGAGCAAAAAGGCCTCTGTTGATGGAGGGATGATTACTGAGGAGACACCTAGTTAAGGTGGCATCAAGGTGCTGTCAGTCAGCCATTTTCATTAACAGGTAAAGGAAGCAACAACATTTTCCCAGGCGTACTGGAGAAAAGCAGAGCTGTTTCTAAACATTAATTAGTAAGATTCAGTACTTAAAGCAAGTCCAGGAAGGAAGGAAGGGAGGGAGGGAGGGAGGGAGGGAGGGAGGAAGGAAGGGAGGAAGGAAGGAAGGAAGGAAGGAAGGAAGGAAGGAAGGAAGGAAGGAAGGGGGGGAGGAAAGTTGGTGCCCTGGCCGGTGTGGCTCAGTGGATTGAGCACCAGCCTGCAAACCAAAGGGTTGCTGGTTCGATTCCCAGATCAGGGCACATGTCTGGGTTGCAGGCCAGGTCCCCAGTAGTGGGTGCTTGAGAGGCAAACACACATTGATGTTTCTCTCCCTCTCTCTTTCTCCCCCTCTTCCCCTCTGTCTAAAAATAAATACCATCTTTAAAAAAAAAAAAAAGAAGGAAGGTTGGTTCTGGCACAGAGTGACCTGGGGACAATAGCAACAGGGGACCCTTAGAAGAGGATGCAGACTGGATTGCCCCTGGAGCAAAGACTCTTTCCTTAACCTCCTTTGTTAAGGGTGACTGAGTGCTCTGTAGTGTGCAGACACTGGAGACATGTGAAAGCCTGTATGTTCTTTCAAGTCCTTGCAGTTAACTGTGTGTGCAAAATTGTATCTAAATTCCCTGATGATTTCAGTCATTCTCAACTATGCCTTTCTTCATTTTCATGAACCCCTTTGAGTATGCTCACATGGAGATACATGGCTAAGTGACTCCTACTCATTTCAGTGAAGGCTCTAATGTCAAGAATAGTAAAATCCAGGCAATCTGAGCCTTCCCACGTCCACCCTCAAACTCCTGTTTTAAGGAAGCTTAATTCTCAAGATCCTTGAGTCTTAAAATATAAAAAGCAGAAGTGCTCCATAAAACCAACAGGAGCTCCCAGATGTTGATTTTGGTTCATTGTTTCTCAAGAACCTTTCTATTTTAACATTTTTAATCAATTCAAAGATTTTAAATAGGAAAGGGGAAGCAAGAAAGGAGTGTTAGTTAAGGAAAGAAGTGATCAAGATGGCACTAGGCATTTGGAACTAGCTGCTGCAGCAAATAATGCAGAATGTTTTCAACACTGTACAAGTTTATTTACCTCAGTTCAAGGGGGTTGTTCCTTCTCAGCTGGAGGTTGGCCTGCCTGCATCACCCCAGTGTCATTTGAGAACTGGGGCTGATGGGGTTCTGCCATCTTTCACACGGTTTCTATCATCATCTCCATCCCAAGGGAAACAGTATGGAGGATTGTTTACCGGAGATTTCTATGGGCCAAGCCTAGAAATGGCACAGATGACTTCTGTTCACACTCAGTTGGCTAGAACCTAGTCATGTGGCATTATCCAACTGCAAGGGAAACTAGGAAATGTAGTCTTCGTTATATGCCCAGGAACATGAGGAAACAGATTAGTCAATAGTCAGCAGTCTGTAATACAGAATGGATGTTTACTTCCCAACCCCCTTCCCCCCTGAGACTAGAATACTAATGTTTCATGTCCAGGACCGTTATAGAAAGGCAAGAGATGGTTATATTTACTACAATAAGAGTAAGGTAAGAGCTACCATTTCCTGGGCACTTAATGTGTTTTAGTACCTGTGTTAAGTGCACAGCTTATCCTATGTTAATCCTCACATCGACCCTGACTTTGCAGCTGAGGAGACTGAGGCTGAGAGAGGATGAGCCACCTGCGCAAGGCCACAGTAACAGAGCTGGGGTTGGAACCCAGGCTCTGTGACTGGTGGCCATGCCCCTATCTGCCTCATCATACAACCATGACTGTATTACAGAATGGCCTGAATATAAATTGCAATCTGCTGCAGATTAAAGCCAGCATTCTTCTGTTTTCAACACCAGAAAAGGGGAGGAATGATCTTCAGATTCTCAAGTGAATAAACTTGAAATAGAAAATCAGGAAAGCCTTTGGCCAAATTTAGAAATCCCTGGAACTCCTTGAATTCTGCTGCTGAACCCTCGCCGGAGCCGTTCTGGTTTATTTTTAGCTCTTAGCAGGCACCATTTCCTGGACCAGTGAAGCAGGTTTAAACATCCTTATGAGGGTTTGGGACATAAGTGAAATTTCTTTAACCTAATGTGAAAAAATGCAGCTAAACCATAGGACAAGATATCTAAAATAAATAGAACATTTAAGCACGAAGAGGACCTACGTATCAGAGCCAGTTGGGCTTTGCTGTGGCAGGCCCTTCTGAAATGCTGAGGTCTCCAGAAACCTTACCTGTTCCTTGAGACTTCTCCCTGGCCTGAGACTGTAACCTAAGGGGCCTGCGATCTACCAAGCATCCTTTTTCAACACTGTCTGAAACCTTAACATGGACAATGCAGATCCCTAAATTCTGCAAACACTCCTGTAATCTTTGTGGTTTGGCCAGGATTAACTGCCCACGTGGAATGCTACACCTTCATTAGTCACTCGGGCCAAAAGCAGGAGCTGGAACTAAAGATAAGTACCAGAAGTCCCCCGTGAGCTGGGTGAGTGAATTCTACTCACCACTATACAGTTACCAGCTTTTGGTTCCTGTGAGAACTGGAGCTAGGTATTCCCTTGGGTTTACACTCAACGTGCCATCGTGGATGGATAGTGGTCCCAATGCCAGGCCAATTGTCCTCCTTCTGGCACCTTGCTCACCTTTGGAGGCTGTTTGGGGAAATGATCACCCTTCACCTCTCCAGTGAAGCCTCCAGGCACTGCCTGCCTGGCTACGTGTGTTGCCACAGGTCATGCTGTGAACGGAGTCCTTGCCTCCCGTGATAACCACGGAAAGAAAAGAGACCTACTTACCCTGTTTCCTACTGTGACAAAATCATTCTTTTCTTTCATATAACTGTTCCTTCACGAAAAGAAATAGAGTGGAGTGAAAACATTACTGCAATGTGGCAAACTGTTCATAAAATTGGGTGGTGAGTACAAGGGTGATTATTATATAATTCTGAGCAATCTTTCTGTGGCTTTTAATATTTCATAGTAAATCAGGTATTAAAGAGACATCATCTGAACTGAGTTTCTTATTTTTATTTCCAGCTCTGTCACTCACCCTAGGGTCCTAGGTTTTGTAAACACCAGATGGAGAGTGAGGTTGGGGTTCTCTGTTGAGTACAAAGAGGTGACTTCCCCAGCTGCTAGATATGTGTCAAAAGTTATTTTCCTTTCCACTGTTCTGTACCTTCCTCTAATTGGTGCAGGTAAGCTTGTGTGCCCCAGTTCAACCTCTCAGTCTATCCCAGTATCATTTTGCTTGGGGAGAGCAATGGGCATAATCATTTTTCTATTAATAATTTATATGTAGTCTAACAGGGTAGTCTGTAGGTAGTCTAACCTTGGTTACTGAGCTGGGGAGAAACCTTTTCCTATATTAAATGTTTTATGAAGATTATTCATATCTTTCATTAAATTTAATCAAGGTAATCTTTTGGATGTCATCATAAATGATATCTTTACAGAAGTGAAAATCCAGGTAAATAGAAATGGAATTGATTTTTGAATATAGAGTTTTTTTAAACTGATAAACTTGCTAAACTTTCATAAATTACAACAACTTTTCTTTGATTATTTTTGGTTTATTTTCTGTGAAAAAATATACTGTCTGCCAATATTAATAACCTTGAAGCCTTTTATTTCTTTTTTCTGTCTTATTTTACCAACCAGGACCATTAACTAGTACAAGGTTGACTAAAAGTGATGATACCATGATTGAGTTTCCTTCTCTCGTTTATATTTTTTTTTAAGTCAGGTGTATTGAGACATAATTTACATATAGTAAAGTTCATCTTTGTAGACATGTGGGTCTTTGTGCAACTACCACCCCAACCAGGATATAGCAGGGTGCAGGCACCCCCTAAAGTCTTCCGTGTTCCCTGTGCTCGGCCCAGCTCCTGGCAATAACTGCTCTGAGTTTCGTCCCTGCCGTTTTGCCTAAAGCAGAGCTTCACTGTTTCTTATAACTGAGTGGTATTCCATTTTAAGGATGTACCACAACTTTGCTTTGTCCATTCACCTGTTTGCAGCCAATTGGGTTGCTTATTTGTGGCAATTATGAGTAAAGTTGCTGTAAAAACTCACGTACGGGATTTTTGTGGACATATGTCTGAATTTATTTTGGGTGAGCACCTAGGAGTAGGCCATCAGCGTTGCACAGTAAGTTGCTTATGAGCAACTACCAAACTGCCTTCCAAATGTCACTCCGCCGCAGTGACACCCCCACCAGCAGTGCATGGGGGTTCCATTGGCTCCACATCCTCATCCACACTTGTTCTCAGATTTTAAAAACTTTCATCCATTCTTGTAGGTGTTTAGTGATTTTTTTCTCGTTGTTTTACATTGTTTTCCTTACTGACTCATAGTGTTGCGTGTCTTTTCATGTATTTAGTTGTCATCCAGCTCTCTCATTTGCTAAAGCGTCTACTCAAGTCTTTTACCTACTTTTAAAAATTGAGGGTTTTGTTTCCTGACTACTGAGTTTTCATAGTTTTTATATATTCTTAATATAAGTCTTCCTCAGATCTCTGTTTTTTTTTCAAAATATTTCCCCCAGAATGGCTATCATAATATTAAATCAATAAACAAGTATTGGCAAGGATGTGGAGAAAAGAGAACCCTCGTGCACCTTTGGTGGGACTACAGATTGGTGTAGCCACTACGGAAAACAGTATGAAGGTTTCACAAAATAAAAAGGGAACTGCCCTATGACCCAGAGATTCTACTTCTGGATATATATCCAAAGAAACCCCAAACACTAACTTGAAAGAATATATGGACCCTTATATTCACTGCAGTATTAGTTACAATAGCCAAAATATGGAAGCAACTCAAGTGCCCATTAATAGACAAATGGATAAAAAAGCTGTGGTACATATATATATATAATGAAATATTACTTGGCCATACAAAATGAAATCTTACCATTTGTGACAGCATGGAAGGACCTAGATAATATTGTGCTAAGTGAAATAAGTCAGACAGAAAAAGAAAATACTACATGATTTCATGTATATGTGGAATCTAAAGAACAAAATAAATGAACAAACGAAACAGAAACAGACTCACAGACACAGAGGAGAGACCGAAGGTTGCCAGAGGGGCCAGGGGTTGCACGGCTGGGTGAGAAAGGTGAGGGGTTGAGAAGTACGAATTGTAGTTACAAAAGAGTCTTGGGGACATCAAGTACAGCACGTGGAATGTAGTCAGTATTATGTAATAATTATGTATAGTGCCAGGTGGGCACCTGAAACATCGGGGGGGTCCCTTTGTAAAGTATATGATTGTTTAATCACTTTGCTGTACACCTGAAACTAACACAAACTAATGTTGAATGTAAAAAAACCTAATTAATGCAAAAAATTAAAATTAAAAGATATATTATTTTCCTCTGGCTTATCTTTTTATTTTCTTAATAGTATCTTTCAAAGAGCAGAATTTTCCTTTGTGATTAAGTTTGTTTTATCAACTTTTTCTTTTATAGTTTGTGCTTTTATCTCCTATAAAAAATTTTTGCTTAACCCAAGTACACTTTCCTATCTTTTCATCTAGGATTTTTATAACGTTAGATTTTAGTTTGGTGTATAGCCTTTCAAGTTAATTTTTTTATATGGTAAAGTTATAGGTCAAAATTCTTTTTTTTTCGCAGTGGATATCCAATTTTTCCAGCATCATTATCAAAAAGACTCTACCGCATTGCTTTTGCAGCCCTGTTAAAAATCAATTTTATAGATATAGATATAGGTGGTTTGTGAAAACATATGTATGCACATTTAGATACTCTATTTGGTTTCATTGATCTATTCCCATTACCACACATATCAATCACTATAGCTTTAAATTAAGTCTAGTGTAAATCCTCCAACTTTATTCTATTTAAAAATTACGTTGGTTATTCTAGTGCCTTTGTTTTTCTACATAAACTTCAGGGTCAGCTGCAACTGCACAGTGAGATAAAACCGATACAGTGTTTAGGAGAGGCAAGCCTCTCCCTTTAGATCATCAGTGTCCAGGAGCCGGCGAGTTTACAGAACACGCTTTGGCTTCAGGGCCACTCTTGGAGACTCTGATTTAAGTGGGGTGAGCTGTGGCCCGTATTAGAATTTTCTGAAACTGCTTCAATAATTGAACCACTGCAAAGGTAGTTTTTTCATGTTTCCCTTTCTTTCAACAGTCTTCTTTTTTTTCTTTTCTTTGGCCATTCTCCTATTCTCTCCTGTACATCACCTCACTTCTTACTGCAGATTCTGTGGTCTGGCTGGCTGAGCAGGATCCTCCCTTCCCTGGTGCATACCCAGTCTTTAATGCTGTTCCAGCCAAACAGCATTGAAAAACCCAGACAGTGTAAGGGTGTCCATAGATTTTGGGGCTTAGAAAAGGGATACATGGGTCTCCATGGCCCCTGCGCCTTCACCCAGCAGTAATGATGCCTAGTGGGGAGTTTAGGGTGGCAGCGTCTGTCACCGGGACAGGAGTTGGAAATCTGGGATGAAATATTAGTTTTGACCCACTAGTGACACATCTTGGCACTGTTTAAAAAGTTGCAATAGCCCTGGCTGCTGTGGCTCAGTGGATTGAGCAACGGCCTATGAATCAAAATGTTGCCAGTTCGATTCCCAGTCAGGGCACATGCCTGGGTTGCAGGCCAGGTCCCCAGTAGGGGGCACATAAGAGGCAACCACACATTGATGTTTCTCTCCCTCTCTTTCTCCCTCCCTTCCCTTCTCTATAAAATAAATAAATAAAATCTTTTTTAAAAAGTTGCAAGAAAACATCAAATATTCTAGCTTCAAAGTACAACAAGTGATAGAAAAGAGCCACCATCAGAAGGACACACAGTGAGTGTTAGGTCTGTGGGGATCACTTTATAACGGACAAGAATGTCTAACCACTATGTGCACCTGAAACTAATACAAAATAACACTAACTGGAAACTGTAACTGAAAATTAAAATTAAAATAATAATAATGAATAAATACTAGGTCTGTGTCATTATCATTCTGTAAATGCTGGCTCTGAAAATTTTTAAAGAGACCCATGGCCTTGCTTCCTCCCTTGGTAAATCATCACACAGTGGCTGTCACGTCCTCAACGCTGCATTTACAGACATGCATAGGTGTCACACACAGTGATATCAGCTGCGGTTATTTTTACCAGTTAAGATGACTGGCGGCTGACTTCTTATGACAAATAAATGTGTTTCTGATTTGTCCTTGCAATATGTCACAGAGGACATGGCAGGAATCTGCCCGGAGCACTGTGATTATTACATTAATGGTTTGAGGCCTTGAGGCCCCCAAACCACAAGGGCACAATAACCTGACTTGGGGGAGAAAATCCTGCCCTGGCCAGAGGCCAAGGGGACAGCTGGCAAGGAACAGAGCGTGCACGTGTGCGACTGGCTTCCCGCTCTGCTGCCTGGCACAGTGCTGGGCTGATCGCCCAGCCCGGAAGACCAACTTCACTGCCCCGCTGCCCACGGTGAACGGTGGTTGCCTCCCCCCCAACCCTAGCTGCTAAAGTATCCTGGGGGTTAGACATTGATTTATTGCTTGTTTGCTGTTAAAATTGGCCTATATAAAAAGGAAAGCCATTTTAACAGTATCTTGCTGGGAGAGTTTTCATCCCTTCCTCACCCTCCCCTTGGACAAAAGAGCCTTGCAATTAAGGCAGCAGTACACCTCACGCCCCACGGAGCTGAACGGCGCTGCGCCCTACCCGCAGTGCCATCTACCAGAGGCAGGGAAGCGGGGTAGATGGGAGCATGCCCTTCGGCATTAATCGAAAAAGGTCTCCCAGCTCTTCCATTTACTAGCTTCATGACCTTGGACAGGGTGCTTAACCTCTTCAGGCCTCTGCTTTCTCATCTGCTCGGCACACACCCTGGCACATGTTAAGTGCTCAAAGAGTGGGGGCTATTATCATTGTTATTTATACTTTTTCACCCAGAGCTGTGATCAGTCCAGATACATATTCACAAACTGGGTTACAGTCCAGCCAAACTGGAAAATCATTATCTCTATCCCCACCTGTTCCCTCAGTGAGGTAGTCAGTCCTAGGATAGTGGCTTCCCTCATTCTTAGCTACTTCTATCCATATTTTTCTATATGTGGAAGTTAAAAAGAGATCCCTATTTCTTTTTAACACGTGCCTATTGCATGTGCTTTCATTCTGGAGCAGAAAAACACGTCAGAGTTGTGAGTTGGGTAATGGATCCTTCCTCATTCCAGCTCTCAGATGAGACCTCAGCTCTGATGGATACATTATTACAGTCTCGTGAGTGGTCTTGAAGTAGAGTCCTATTGAATCCTGACACACAGAAACTGTGAGATAATAAATGTGCTGTTTAAGCCACTGAGTTTGTGGTAATATTGTTACTAGAGGCACCTGTCTATAGTAATTACAAGCTAGCTGGGGAATCACGGCTTGCTTACTCTATGTTAACTCATGGCGGGAGGGAGCATCGGACAAGTGGGACAAAAACAGGTTTAATCCCCAAAGTGATCCTGGTCAACTGCATGTGCAATTCTTCCTACTGAATGATAACTAATGAACCCTAAAATATAGTATTGAGGGGTTAATTGTGTGTATTGAAATCTAAATGATGACTGTTACATATTTTTTAAATTGATAGCAAGTAGGTATTTGCTATCTTTAGTCATCCACTAAACATACAAAAGAAATAGATGCACAAGGTAAGATGTTAAAATCTATACCTGTGGAAATTTTACTATTACCATAGTGTTAAGTTTGGCTACCCACAATGTTGGGAAGAGTACAGTTTTGATTTTTTTTGACTCTTCAACCATTGTTTGACGAACCATATGCCTGGGTGGAGTCTGAGCCATGGAGCTGCCGAGGAATGATGAGAAAAGAAACCCTCTTATTGTAAGCACTTAGCCTCAATTTGGGTCATGCAAAGTGTGATGACTGGCTCCCATAATCCTCTGCTAACTGTATTATGGAAATGATGGTAACTACTTCAAAGACCCTGGTGAGTCCTGTGTCTTTGGTGCCATTCACTGTCAATTCACCTCAGCCTACCAGCTGTCTCACGGACTTACCTTTTGTACCAAACCTTTCATGACACTGGCATTTGTGTCAATAAACGTTAAGCCCGTCTTGCTGAGATAATTATCTGGGTCACTCCAATTTCAGCTACTTCAAATAATTATAGCCTTTGAGCCTCCAATATAAGGTGAAGATTAAAGAAAAAGGAACCAGGGGTCCCCATGCCAAAGTCAGTTCGATGAAAATGCAGGCAGGTCTCGGCTCAGGCCTCCGCTTTGAATGCACAAGCCTCTGGGCTATGTCAGGGCCTCGCAGAGAGTAAGTCACTCGTAAAATACACATTTGTGTGGCTGAACCATGATCTAATTTGCCAACCACCATCCCACTCCACCTCATGAACACATCAGAAAGACTGCTTTGTGGTGTGGGGCACCGAGCACCCACAGCCGGAGAGCGAGTCCATTTTCCCTAAGAACAAAGATTACAGCAAAAGTCACTGTATGGATTTCAGAGCTATCCACATCCAGGAGCTAAAGACGAATTTTACAGTCTCACTAGATTTTTCCCATGGCTCGGTAAAACTTCAAGGGATGGACTTTGGTCCCTTAATGTCTTTGTCTCTATATTCTTAATGTAACAGAACTCACTAATTACAAAAAAGACTTGTGTTCTCATTTTGGTCAAAAGCTTGAAATGTTGAAGAAAAGGAATATCTCCAGAAACCCAAGAAATCATGACACTTAAATCCCTGTCCTTCCAGGGACTAGGAAGACAAAGCCCTTTATTAACCCTCCCCACCCCCACTTCCATCTCCACCTGTCAGTGTTTAAACCTGGAGAGACTAATGGTAGTCAGGCTTCTCCTGCAGATTGTAATTGCCTTTCCAACAGAGAAGCTATCTCCAAAGCAACCAAGATCTAAGCTATGAATTCAAGCTGCGCCTCTATGTAAATTGCTTGCAATGAAACTGAAATTTCCCAAAAGAAAGCTGCACTGTTGAAGTCTATTAAATGCATTCCTGTCTCAGATGCAGGGATGTACTCTAGCAGATAGGAAATTGTCCATACTTTGTACATCATACACAGAGATAAGACCCAAGTGCTTTATAACCTGATCTTAAATTTAAAAAGAAGTCCTGTCATTATTGATAATGTGATTCAATAATCATTATTCATTATTTAAAGCAGCCTGACTGTCCACAGCTGCCAATGTTAGTCCTAAAATGAAATAATGGTGTTTTACAGCCCCTCGTCTCACATTAGCTTTCTTTTTCTCCACATTAGCTGTGTCATGTTTTTGTGCAATAGATTTTTGGTCTTTGGCACGCCTTGGCTATTCAATATTACATGTTCCCATAAATTTTCCTGTTTTCTCTTGTTTTGTTTCTTTAATATTTTTTGCCATAAACTCCTCTACCTCCAAAACAGGACCTAATGTCAGATAATGTGCTATTGCCCTAAGCAACATTATTATTGTTCAATGAACAATCTACCTACACAGCCCTGACTGGGGCATGAGATGTGTAAATGCATGGGACACAAAACTTGGTGAGCACTTGACACTGACTTCCAGATCACTGAACTACTCACTCTTCATGAGGTCCACGTTTGCCTTCACCGGTCATTACCAGCCCCTCTCTCTTGCGTTCACCTTATTTTCCCCAAGCAATACACTTGCTGCCTTAAGGCTCCCTCAAACTCTTTATGAAAATCAAAGAACAGGGAAACAAACAAAATAAACTCACTTGGCAGAGTATCCTCCATATTCATTGGCTCCATCTTTCATTACAATACAATCCCTGATTTTTATCTGGGCACCCAGCTGCCTGGAACATAATTAGGGATGACAGGTGACTGGTTTGGGCCAATGGCATATAAACAGAATTTCTTTTTGGCAATGTTTGGAAAATTCCATTAAAATGTATCTGGCCTGGACCCTTTGCCCCCTTTCGTCTTTGTGCTTTTCTCCATCCTGCTGTCTGAGAGATGTGGCTAGAGCTCCAGCCACACAGCGGTCCAAGAAGTCGAGGGCCGCACTCTAAGGTGTGGCAGAGAACTCTTCGGAGCAGAACCAGCACACTAGCCCTGGACTGTCGATCTGCAGACCTCAATGTGAGAGAGAAACACACTTCCATCTACTTTAAGCCACAATTACTTGCGATGCCTGTTACTTGCAACAGAATTTGATGTTAACGATAGGCACTCTGATTTTTGTCAGTACCAGGAGCTGATTCTGTGTGTGTCTGCATTCAGATCATGAATTTTTTAAGTACCTGGTGGAATCACATTCTTGACAAATGTTTGACAAACTAATTAAAAGAGTAACCCTGTTAGTAAAGAAAAAGCTCATTTTATTCACTCATTTAATGCCCAAATATCATAATTTTAATAAATGAAAAACCCAAAGCAAAGCATGTCTTATTTTTGGTAAGTGACTTGTTATGGAATATAGAATCTAGGTTCAGAAGTTTGCTCACTGACTGCTCGATTTCACCTTTTGGGACTCATTTTGCTCCTCTGTGAAATGGGTCCCTTATCTCAGGAGGCTGGAAAGTGGGGAAGGAGCGGGACAAGAGGAAAGCCCAGTGTGTGTGCCTCTAGCCCTGCAGGCCCCTGGTTCATCCAAGCAGTTCTGCATTTAGAATTCCATACAAGATTTTGTGTTTCACCAGGAAAATGAGAACCTTCAAATTTACTGGGCCAGATCCCCTCCAGTTACAACAGCTTATGATTAGGAAGACTCCCACACGGCCAGAACGAGTCAGACAGTGGCGCTGCTATGAGCTGAGTCAGACTGTGAGAGATGTTGCCCTGATGCGTGGGCAAAGGCAAAGCCTGGCTCGCAGAAGGCAGGATCAGGATGGGAAGGTGTCAGATCAGCAGGAAGGCAACAGTTCAGAGTTGCTTCTTTTGGAGCCAGTTTTGCATTAAACACAAGGACAAGGACTACATGTTAAAGAATAGGCGTTTGCTTAATAAATGCACAGTAAGGGCTTTGTATTAACGTTACAGTTGAACAGGGTGGAAGCTGCCTGCATGCATCTCATCTCATTTATTCATGGGATGTTGAACCAGAAGAAAGGAGTGGCAGGTAGGAGTGGTGTAGATCCTCTACAAACCATGCTTGCTGGGCGGGGAGTCTGGCTGGAGATGTTTACACTCCAGGGCAGGGACCTGGGGAAGTTCTGCCAGGTCCACCGCAGGCAGGAAATGGACACAGGTCCAGGAGCCAGGGGAATCTGTCCTTGTCTCAGCTCTGCCTCTCTCCCTAAGTCTCAGTTACCCCTTCTGTATATGAGCAGGTTGGTCTAGATAATCTTTAAACTACTTTCAGAGTTTAGTGTGTAAATGTGTGAAGGGGTGGGGGGCGGGGAGAGTGGAATACTTCTTCCCTGCTAGTGACAGGTCTCTGGCTAGAGGAAATTGCCCCAGTGGGACTCTCTTTATGCCTTGACTTATGCTACATCTGCGGATGTGGGGACCTATCTGGTTGGTAACTTTGGGGGGAATGCATGGGCAATTTCAACTCTACCCTTCCTGCTTGGCACAGGGGGCAAGTGGTTGGCCTCCACTGCTGCCCCAGGAGCAGCCCCACGTCCGTAGGGGGTGCCTGCCTGCATCCAGCAAAGACTAGAACAAGGTAGGTGTTCCTCACCCGGGGCATCAGCACAAGCCAGCCCTCTTGGCTGCACTCCTAAGAACACATCCTTCAACCCGGTCTAGGTGTGACTTCATTTCATAGCCTGGATGTCGAACTGGGCATCAGCCTTCAGCCTACATGCCAGCTTCAAAGGGGGTCCCAATATCTTGTTGAATCTTTTATTAACAAAAAAAACTAGTGAGAAAGGTATTATTATCTGCATTTTATAGATTAAAAAACTGATACTTAAATTAAACTCAGAGTTTAATTAACTTGTCCAAAGTCTCCCAGCTGGGTGATACTGTCTACCTTGTAAGGTTTATGTAAGAATTGTATGAGCTGTTCGTGAATGGGTTTTTTTTTTTTGTATTTTAATTATATTATAATGATTATGCTATTACGGTTGCTCCAATTTTTCCCCCTTTTTCCTCCACCCAGCACCCCCCACTCCCTCAAGCAATCCCAACACATTATGTCCACGGGTCATGCGTGTAATTTCCTTGGCTACTCCCTTTCCTATACTGTACTTTACATCCCCATGGCTATTCTGTAACTACCAATTTGTATTTCTTAATCCCCTCACCTCTTCACCTATTCCCTCACTGCCCCCTCCCATCTGGCAACCATCAAAACTCTCTCCATATTCATAACTTTCTCTGTTCTTATTTGCTTAGTTTGTTTTTAGATTCAATTGTTGATAGATATGTATCTATTGCCATTTTATTGCTCGTAGTTTTGATTTTTTTCTTTTTCTTAAATAAGTCCATTTAACATTTCATATAATAATGGTTTAGTGATGATGAACTCCTTTAGTTTTTCCTTGTCTGGGAAGCTCTTTATCTGCCATTTGATTCTAAATGATAGCTTTGCTGGGTAGAGTAATCTTGGCTGTAGGTCCCTGCTTTTCATGCCTTTGAATACTTCTTTCCAATCCCTTCTGGCCTGCAAAGTTTCTTTTAAGAAATCAGCTGATAATCTTATGGGAGCTCCTCTGTAACTAACTTCTTTCCTCTTGCTGCTTTTAAGATTCTCTCTTTATCTTTAACCTTTGGCATTTTTATTATGATGTGCCTTGCAATGGGCCTCTTTGCATCCATCTTGTTTGGGACTCTGTGCTTCCTGGGCTTGCATGTCTATCTCCTTCACCAAATTAGGAACATTTTCTTTCATTATTTTTTCAAACAGATCTCCAATTTCTTGCTTTTCCTCTTCTTTTGGCACCCCTATGATGTGAATATTGGAACACTTGAAGTTGTCCCAGAGGCTGCTTACACTTAGGGTTTTTTTTTTTTTCTTTTTCCTCCTGTTGCTCTAGTGGGTTTTTTGCTTCCCTATGTTCCAAATCATTGATTTGATTCTCAGTTTCATCTGTTCTACTGTTGCTGCCCTGTAAATTGTTTTTTATTTTAATTAGTGTGTCCTTCATTTCTGACTGGATCTTTTTATGCTGTTGAGGTCCTCGCTAAGTTCCTTGAGCGTCCTTATAACCAGTGTTTTGAACTCTGCATCTGATTGCTTATCTCCATTTTGTTTAGCTCTTTTTCTGGGGTTTTGATCCATTCTTTCATTTGGGCCATGTTTCTTTGTCTCCTCATTTTGGCAGCCTCCCTGTGCTTGTTTCTGTGTATTAGGTACAGCTGCCATGACTCCCTGACTTGGTAGCAGGACCTAATGTCCTATAGGGTCCAGTGGAACAGCCTCCTCTATCACCCAAGCTGGGTACTCAAGGCACACATTCCATGTGGGCTGAGTGCACCCTCCTCTCGCGGTTGAGCTTTGATTGCTGTTGGCAGGTCAATGGGAGGGATTTACCCAGGCCAGTCAGCCACAAGGACTGGCTGAGGCCAATGACCACCAACCTCCACCCTCTGTGGAGGATCAGCTGTGCAGGGGCAGGGTGGTGGTGCTCAGACGTGGTCTGTGGCTGTCCACTGGGTGTGCAGGCTCTTGGGTTTCCCAGGTGCTTCAGGTCCAAGATCAGCTCCCTCCTGTGTTCTACCTGGGGTACCCTGCCTGAACTACAAAGCAATCTGAGATGGCTGCTACTTGTGCTGGGCTTGAAGGTTCCCAGGTGAAGCCAAGCTATGAACCTAAGCTGGCTGCTGCTAGTGCCAGGCCTGGGGCCACTTGGTGAGAGGTACAAAGGCTAGTGGCTCACTGAGGCCAGCTGCTGCTTGTTTGAGAGGATTTAGGAAGTTGTGAAGCATGAGCCAAGACCAGTCATTCATATGGAAAAGCCACTGTTAACAGCTTGGGTGGGCCTGTAAGTTGGGTGGGACAGTCTCAGGGGATCTCCAGGGTAGGGCAAACAGTGGGAGGTTGATGGAGTCTCAGATATTGAATCTGCCTGCCAGCTCTGTGGCTCTGTGGGAGGAGAGTTACAGAATAGGAACAATGGCCTCTGCCCACCTTTCTGTCTGGGAGAAAGCTGTGCCCCAGCTGTTACCCTGATGCCAGACACTTCAGTTCTTCCAGTATGTCACTGCTGCCTTTCAAGCTGCTACCCTGGTGCTGGAGTTCAGAGGGAGTGAGTCTGAGTAAATCCAAGTGTGGATTCTTTAAGAGGAATTGCTTGGGACTCCAAAATTTTCTTCCACTGCCTGCTGGTTTTTACAGCCGGAAGTTATGGGATCTTATCTTCTTGGCACTGGAAGCCTGGGCTGGTGGGCCTGGTATGGGACTGGGACCCCTTGCTCCCAAGAATTCCCTCCCAAATTTTTGTCCACCACACGTGGGTATGGGCCCAGCCTGTTCTGTGTCTTCACATCTCTGCCCCTCCTACCATTCTTGATGGATGTGGTTTGTTTAATTCTGTAGTTGTTTGACTTCCATTCAACTCAATTTCTGTTGGTTCTATGTGATGGTTGTTCTATAGTTTAGTTGTAATTTTGATGTGCAAGAAAGCAAGCCAGGTTAACATATGCCACCATCATGAATGTGGTTTTTGAGGTCATATCTTCAAGGTCAGTCTGTGTGACATGAAAGGGGACCCATGAAAGGGGCTGCTGATGGGGTACTTGCAACCTGTCTGCAGCACCCATCAGTAGCCTGATGGATGAAGGGAGAAACCTGTCTTCAAGGTCACATCTCCAAGAACCCTTTATTTACTCCTCACCCAGACCATGCGCAGCAACAGCTAGCTGCGCAGAGGTGAGAGATGGGGCCATCGGATTCCCCGGGAAACCCCTTCTCTCAGCTGATGCCTGATGCCATGAGGAAATGAGACAGACAGTGAATCAGGAGGCTCTGGGTGAGCGGCCTTGCAGTCTGGCCATGTTTCTCAGGAGGTGAAGCACACCTGGGAGCCACTCCTAAGGGTGGCCTCCAATTCTCCCTGTCAGAAGTCAGAAACTTCCATCCAGCAAAGCTGTCACCTGCAGTTAGAATGAATCATCTTCGAACTGCAGCAACCCCTAGCTCAATGTTACCCCCTCCAGAGGTGTCTTCAACTATCTAGATTAGCAGTTCTCACCCTGGGGCGAGGCGGAGGGGCATAGAGAATCCTCTGGAAGGGCTTCAAAAACAATGATCCCTGAGCCCCATTCCTCCCCGCAAAGAATTAGAATTTCTGGAGTTGGCTGCTGTGGCCAGGGTTGGGAAGCTCTGTTGCAGACCAGGCTCAGCCCTCACCACCACCAGGCCCACGTCTCACTGTGATGCAGTTTAACAGACGCCACAGTTTACTGGGATGGCTGCTTTGTCTGCTAACGTGTGACCTCCAGGACAGCAGGGGGCGGGATGTGCCCTCTTCTCCGGCACTTAACACGGGTCTTTACACTCTGCAGCAGTTCAAATAACACTGGGTAAATAAAATCAAATAATAATTAGAATTCAGGACATTTTCCCCAAAAAAACTCAATAAGTTTTTACATTGAAAAAAATCAGTATAGCGTATGTTTGCATATGTGTTTCATAGTCTCACGGTTGAAAAACACAAAAACAGCTCATATGACTCTTATATAAACCCTATGAAGTAGACACTATCACCCACGTATGAGACCTTGGGCAAGCTAATTAAACTGAGCCTCAGTTTCTTCACTTTTAAAAGGGGAATAGTGTGTCCCTCATATGGTTATTAAGAGGATTAAATGAAATAACCCTAGTACCGCCTGGCCCACAGTGAGTGTTCAAGAATGCTATTGTTATTGTTACAGTTATCATTCCCCTATGTTACAGAGGATAAACTCTCAAATAGGTAAAGTGACTTGCCCAAGGTCCCACAGATTTAGGACTCAAACCAAGGTCTCCTGACTCCCAATCTTGTATTCTTTTGTATACTGTGCTGAGAACGCTCCTTGGAGACAGGGAGAGGCAGGCAGTATCAACCTGGTTTTCCAGACAGGAACATTCGTGACCAAGAGAGGTGACTTGCCTGGAAGCCATACAACCGATGGCTCAGTGCCATGCGGGGTGAAGAATACTGGGTCAGGAATCGGGGACCTCCCCTTGCTCTCACTCGGGCAACCATGGACCTTCAGTGGGCCACATCTGCTGTCCATGCCTCACTTTCTGCCCCCCAACTGGGGCACAAATGACCACTAGGTCTTCCACAGACTGGCAGTCCAGATCCGCATGTGAGCTGCGTCCAGGTGTGTGTGTGCGTGCCCTGCCCTCACTGCTGCCCACAGCAGCTTCCTGTCTCCCTCGCATCCACACCGAGCCCAAGCACTGCACACAGTAAATCAGCCTGCCCTCCCCAGAATGCCTGGCTCTCCAAGGAGCCGCAGAAAAATGAAGGGGCCCCTGGGACTCCTTCGCTCACCCAGGCTGCCAGCGATCATTATGTACATCCTGAGCTCAGAAGCTCTGGGGAGCCTGTTCCAGGAGATGATGATCTCAGGTTCTTCCTCTGGAGCATTCTGCAAGGTGGTAAGCAGACACTAACGAGTCTCTGGCTTCTCCATGATGGGCCAGAGTGTCTCTCTCCCTGGTTTTGCCAGCCACACAGCACCATTTTTCCAGGAATAGAGGCTCTGACCTTCCTCAAAGCCCCCGAACAGAATGAAACTATACAGACAGCATATTAAAAACCAGACAGAAAAATGAAAAGACCTTAAACCACATAAAAATATTTGTATTAATTATTTCTGAGTGATTGTTTCTTTGTGTTGTCCTATGAGCTGGGAACAACAGGCTGGTAGACAGCATTAGACAATAAGTAACAACAAGTAACTTACTGTAAATATTTGCTACATGAATGCATAAGCAAAAGCATAAAGGATTCATTTGCTTTCATTGACTGTTCCTCTCTGGCTAGGCTTTTCCTTTGCCCTCCCTTCTGGCCCTCGTGTATAGCTTGTCAGCCTCTGTTATAACAGACTTCTCCCTCCAGAGGCTACCCACATCTCTTCCCACACACTCACCTGACCTTCATGTGGAGGAGAGAAAGTTTTCTGACTCAGAGGTCTGAACTTTCCCCCAGCTCTTTGTTAATCCAAATAAGTTTGGAAAGACCCTTTGACACAAGACCACACTTTAAAGAAAGCCACCTGGTTTATCAGTTAGCATCTGGTCCCTCCCTGATCATCACCACAGGGCTTAGTTTCTTCCCTTTGAACATGAAAACATGAAAAACAGGGCCTCGGCTACTATGCCATCTGTTGGATTTTTCTCTCACCTTCCAGGGGTGTCGGGGTGATTCGAGGGCTGATTGCTGTGACCTGAGGTTGTGAGTCTGGAAACATCAGCTTTGATTTAGAGCAATGTTATCCAGTAGATATATGAAATGCAGACCACAAATGCAAGCCATATGTATAATTTAAAATTTTATAGTATCCACATTACATTTAAAAAGTCAAAAGAAGCTGGTGAAATTAATTTCAATACTATATTTAAGTTAATATATTCAAAATATCATCATGTCAATGTATAACTAGTAAAAATCTTAACAAAATAATTTACATTTTTGTAGTAAATCTTTCTATCTCAGTTTAGTCGAACCCCATTTCAAGTGCTTAACAGCCACATGCAACTAGTAATATGTACTGGGTGGTGTGAGCCCAGAGGAAAAGGCGTTGGATCAGACTGTGTGCAGGGGCTGTCCCAGGATGAGCCTTCGGGCAATCTGACCTTCAATTTCCGCACACATAAAAGTGGGGGCTACTTCCACCTGGTCACAATGTCTTAGAGAGGAATCACAGTGCTAACGTAAGTGAAAGTGTTGAAGAAGTGTAAGACAGTGTGCTTTTTGTAAAAAAATAAAATACAATGAAGGCAGGTTAGGCACACTGTCCCTCTACTGCTCCTCTCTTATTAATATCAGATTATTCAGCAAGATAAGGCAGAAGAAGGAGGAGGACTCACCTTGTTGGTCTATGGATGAACCCTGTATGACTCCTTCTGCGGCCACCGTCCATCTCAGACCTGGGAGGAGACTGTTGGGAGACACTGCACCAGAGTTCTCCAGAGAAGCAGAGCCAGGAGGCGATAGATAATAGACGGGAAATACACACACAGAGATGTGTTACCAGCCGAGGGCCTGAATAGAACAAAAGGATACAAAGAGGACAAATATGCTCTCTGTCTGAGCGGAGACCATCTCCTGCCCTTGAATATCGGTGCCCATGATCTCAGGCCTTTGGACTCGCCCTGGGACTTATACCAACAGCTCAAACATCCCCTCCAATGGTCCTGTTTCAACCCACCTCAGCACAGCTCTTCCCCTCAAATCCACCCTTACACAGAGAAGACAGACACTGTCCTATAACTGGAGTGATTTAGGAAGCTTTCAAAAACACTCTTTCCAAACGTCCCCACTGCGCCTGAAACCCACCATAATGATCTCTCCTGAATGGGTTCCAATGATTGTCCTCCCCACCCCACCTCGATCCTTAAAATGGAAATACTCCTGATGATAATAACACTTGGGAACACAGTAGCTCTTAAACGTGAGTGTGATTCAGCAAGTCTCGGAGTGGGGCCTGGAAATCAGCAGGCTTCAGGAGCACCTAGAAGAGGTTTGTGGTGCGTGCTCCGAGCAAACTCTCCTGAAGCCGCAGTGTGCCCTTCTTCCTCCACTGCTCTCCTCTGCGGCGGCTGAGAGCAGACAGCTGGAGGTCTGCCTTCTCTGACACTCCTGCCTCAGCACAAGATAGATGCTGGGGCTCTGCACGCTCGTATGCACGCGCACGCGCACACGCACACGCCGCCGAGTGCAGTGTCCCCCCAGCACCTGGTCTGAACCCAGACCACCAGCCAGCCTGCCTCTTGGGCCCCAGACGTTTCAAAAAGGCTGAGTAAACCACAGTCTTCCTCCCCCTCCCCCTCCCCCTCCCCTCCCCCTCCCCCTCCCCCTCCCCCTCCCCCTCCCCCTCCCCCTCCCCTCCCCCTCCCCTCCCCCTCCCCCTCCCCTCCCCCTCCCCCTCCCCCTCCCCCTTCCTCCACCTTCTCCTCCTCTTCCCACAACTGAAAACACAGTTCAGAGGCAGGCAGCAAATTCCTGCCCGAGGATACCTATCTCTGGGCTGATTAAATAAACACAGCTTAATTAAATTAGAGTAAGATCAGAACCTGTCTGAACTCTGCTGGCAGCCCAGAAGGGTCCCTCATGAATCTTTCATTTTCATAAATGAATGATTATTTGCTGCTTTGGGGCATGCCCTATAGGAAGAGGGGCTTCTGGGTAGAAATGGCTCCCTCTGGTCAGAAGAAAGCAGTTAGGGGGTATTTTTATTTAGAGAACTAGGAGGCTTTGAAACCTTTCATGCTTTTTGGGGGGTCGGGGGGGAGTAAGCATCATGCCCTGTTACTGGGCACAGGATGAGCCTCAGGGCTGCTTTTCCTTGTTAAAAGCTCTGGAACATTCAATCAAATGTATGGTAGAGAGAGAGAGAGAGATACAGACCCAGAGAGAAAAAAAAAGAGACAGACTCAGAAAAAGAGACAGAGAGACAGACAGGATATTGGTAAAGCTGCAAAGTCACTATAGATGAGGCTGTTTTGGATATGCTCAGCGAATTCAGAGAGACAGGCTTTGAATGGTGTTGGTTGTTGACAGGAATCAGCAAGGAAAAGAAAAAGCACCTGTTCCAGAAAATGTTATCAAGGGAGGAGCCAGAAGAGACAAAGAAAAGCAACTGTGAATCCTCACAGGGCAGATAGAATTCCTCTGCTCAGCAGGGCGGAGCCGCTAGTTTTCTGTGGGCTGGTCTTGGAGGCGCAGAGAAAGAGCTTAGCAGCATGGCTGAGGATCGGTACAGTCCAGGGTGTCCCTCAAGAGCCCGGTTCACTATTGTTGCTGTACAAGTCACCTGGGCTGGGGAGGTGATGCGCGGGTGATGGAGCAGGGCACGGACACCACCACCTTAGGGGAACCTTCGCATGCTGGGCCCAATGCCTCCGCCCACCTTTGCCCCCAAATAAAAATCAGATTGAGAGAGTGGCGCTATGCAAAACAGCCTGGTCGCCAATCAGCCAACCTGTGACTGTCCCTTATCAATCCTCTCCCCCCAGGGACTCACCTCTTCAGTCCTAAGGTCTCCTCTAGAAGGCCGGGAAAGGAAGGACAAAGAGGAGAAATGCATATTTCGCAAGTTCCAGTGAAAAGCCTTTGGGGAAGGAAGCTGAAACTAATGGGCGAGCTGTGGCTTTCATTCATCTATGCTACTGTCACTTCCATTAGCCTGGAAATGTGAGAGGGGGACTGTGCAATCTATCAGTGTCCTTTGCGTGTGCCAGTGACACTGCTGACGGTGCTGTTTTCTGGCTTCAAACTTAGCCTCATCAGCAGGACTTTTGCTCCAAGTTCTTATGGAACTGACGGCTTATATCACCTTATAGCAGGGGTGTCAAACTCATTTTCACCGGGGGGCCACATCAGCCTCACGGTTGCCTTCAAAGGGCTGAATGTAATTTTAGGACTGTATTATAGGGAACTGTTCCACGCGTGGGAAATGTGGCCCAGCCCCCACTTGGAAAAGCCAGTGGGGAGCAAGTTTCGGCGGGCAGGACCCACACCCATGGATAGGTTCTCCCGTGGGAAATCAGGCCTGCATTGTACCGAGACTGCTATGAGGCTTGCTCTTGCTAAAACTCCCTCACCCTGAATTGAGGCAGCAAATGTTTACTGAGTATCTTTAACTTCCTAAAATCTTAGCTAAACCTCCCAAGTATGGAGTGTAACCAGTTGGACCACTTTTCCCTTTACATTTGCAAATATCCTTCTTCTTTGATGTAATAAGCAACATCCTCTCCTTTGTTTTCTGTAAAAGGTAACCACCCAAAACAAACTTGTGCATAGTAAATGCAGACCATCCTCGATGTAATGGGCTCAGAAAAGCAATAAAAGCCTCTCCAGGTAGGGGTCAGCTCTCTCTCTTGGGCTCTCTCTAAATCTCTCGCCCTGTCTCACTTAGAGAGTAGCCATGCCCTCCCTTTTTCTCCACAGGCTTTCTGTAGTCTGTAGTCTGTGTGTATTTGTCTATTGCTGGCCAGGATCCTCATCACTGTATAAATGTAACTACTCCTTAACAGTTAAATGAGAGCTCTGCCGCCGGGTAAAACAAGATGCCAGGCAGAATAAAACAAGGTGGAAGATGCCAGGCAGAATAAAACAAGGTGGAGGGCTGGATTCGGCCCACGGGCCTTGTGTTTGCCACCTAGACTTTAAGTCCCACCCACTGGCTTCCCGCCTCACTCATCTCTCCTCTCCCCCTACTACCAACTCAGAGTCAGCAACAACTGAGGAGACATCACTGTTCCTATAACCCTGCTCACCTGTTTCTACCTCCAGGCCCAAATCTAATACTTATCCTAGACTGGAATATCTCTCCATTAACGTTCTGACTGATAGGAGAGGTGTCTTCTTACTCCCATTGAGTGCTCCTTCCCCAGTGACCCCTTCCAGACCACTTCTCCAGCTCCACCCATTGAACCTCTCCAGGGGTCCCAGACTTTTAAGGATTGATTGAGAAAGTACACTGTATGCCATGGGCCATTCCACCAGACTAGGGTCCACTGTCATGTGCCATGGCTGACTCTGAACTTTGAGCACATTAAAGAGCCATTTCCAGACTCAGCCCATGGGTTTCTCTATCTCCTCTGTCTACAAAGAATCCAAGAGAGACCCGTTAGAAGACTTAAGATTTCAAAATTTTTCTGTAGCATGTAAAGCAGGTGAAGGAGTGTTAAGCAGGAGCTGAATAGAAGAGGTATCAGGGAGATAAAGAAAATGGAAGGCAGGATGAGAAACGAGAATAGAAACAGGGTCACTAATTGAAAGTCTGTATACCCCAGACATTTCCCTCCAACATGCCTGCTGGCAAAACACCTGGCAACCAGGTATTTACATCCAAGCCCAGCAGAAAAAAAAAGTTAAAATTAGAGCTGAAATTTTGTCTCTACAAAAAAATGTGAATGAACCTTCTGGTTAGACCCAGGGTACCCAGTGTGGGATCACAGTAGGCCAGCAAACCCTCCCATTCTGACACTTAGAGACCCTCGGAACGGATGCCTCCTCGCCCGAGAGCTGAGCAGAGCGTGAAAAGTCTCACGGTTGGGAAGACTCGCCAGCACAGGGTTTCTGGGGACCTTTGCTATTGTCCCACTCTCAAACAGCCACAACCAGTAGACAGTGAAACCTGAAGTCTGAAGTGTGAAATAGAGAGACCAAGATAAATAAACAATAAAAGATTAAACAACCTTGGAGGAAAAATAAAGAATAGAAGAAAATTAAAGTGAAAAAACTCTACTTAGTATTTCTAGTGAGAGACAAAAAGATGCTGCACCCGTAATACACAAAGATAGAGAAGAAACTATCGTAGAAAAAGAAAAATTCTTAGAAAATTAGAATATGACTACAAAAAAACATTTAAAATTAATTAAATTTGAAACATTGAATTCCTGAAATGTTTCCAGAATGTAGACCATTAAGACAAAGAGAGGAAAAGGAGAGAAAATAGAAGAGGCAACAGGGGCTATCCAGCCAATAGGGTTCCCAGAAAGAGAGCAGAGAGGAAGTGAAAGGATGGAGACAATCGGTGAAACAACAAGATAATTTCCCAAAGTAGAGGAAGGAGACAAGTGTTTGGGGTGAAAGTCTCCCTTAATGTTCAGAACAGTCCATTTTAGAAGTTCTGTGTTAAATCACGTCACTGTGGCATTTTGAAACATAAACATCAGCAATAAAATCCTAAATGCATCCGGAGAAAAGAAAAGAGGTCTTGGTTGCAACAACAACAATAGAAAGGATCAATACAGCTAACTTATAAAGGATGTGGAGACAGAGGCTCAGCAAATAGACAGAAACAAAGGGAGGCCAAAAAAAACAGGACTAGAGTACCCGGCATGCCGCAGAAGCTCCCTGGTTACCACAGAGCTGCCACTCTTGCTG
Source organism: Desmodus rotundus (assembly GCF_022682495.2). Classification (NCBI taxonomy): domain Eukaryota; kingdom Metazoa; phylum Chordata; class Mammalia; order Chiroptera; family Phyllostomidae; genus Desmodus; species Desmodus rotundus. The sequence continues at coordinate 169,123,976 of NC_071387.1, forward strand.
GGCTCTGCACAGCACTTCCAGGCCCACCCCACCACCACCACCACCACCACTGACCTCTGACACTCCCCCCCCCCCAGCAAAATAAATTGCGCACCATTCACTCCAGATTCAAAGTCCCAGATGGAGCATTTGATTCTCTAAGTCTAGGTTCATGCTACTGCCCTAGTTTTTAGAAGCCAGGGAGAAAAACTATCTGGCTTTCTGCATGGAAGCAACTCTGCCATCCACCAAGACTCAAGATGGATTCTCCAGGCTTCAGAAGAGGTTCAGATGCCAAGCCACCAACACCAAAATAAGAGAAGTCCACTACAGTTTACCCCTCTGCCTCTTCACCGTCTTTACCTACACCTCTCCCCATACTTACAATTCCAAAACACACATTAGAATGTTAAGATCTACCCTATGCAACTATCTTCACACTCACCCCCATTATAAAACCAACATCACATGATTTGGTGCATCCAGCAACAATTCACGATTTTCTAGGTGAAATCCATTTTTCCTGTAGCTCGATTATAATTCCCTACTGGTTTGTGCAAATTTGGGGCTAACATAGCCTATGTAGAACAGGGAGATAAAGATAGAGGAAGGAAAAATAAACTTAAACTTATGAGTCTGCTCCAGTGAGGACAAACCACTGCCCCCCCATGAGAGAATGAATGCAGAACAGTCAGCCTTCCTGGGGTGCGCGGCTGGCCCTCTCTGAGCACCACAGCAGAGTCCTGGGGTCGCACCGCCAATGTGCGCACTGCGCAGCGGCCGTCAGCAGACCTGCCTCCGGGAATGCAAGTGCTTCTGTTCACCTGATCAGGAAGAATTCCCCCGTGAAGCAAGGAGTCTGTGGTGAGAGGCCTCCGGGAACACAAATATTCTCACACTTTGTTTTTTGGGAGAAGTCAGTGGGCATGTCTTCCCCAAACCTCCTTCTTTCCCATCCTCCAGGGTTGCTTCTTTTGGATCCCCAACCACGGGCCAAACCACTGTGTACTACCCACAAAGCAGTGCACATTCTGTCCTTGGCTCACTCTCTTTCCATGCAAATGGACAATGACATGGACTATGCCAAGCTCTGCCCCCTAGGAGGACTTCTCTGCCCCAATGTCCTTCGGGGCACCAATAGCATCCAGCACAGATACAGGTCGTTACCAACTCACCAATAGCCACCTTATGAAAACAAGGGTGTACAGGTTCCTGCTTGTGCCATAAAGCTCTTAGAGTGTCTGAGGTTCGGAAAGGGACATAAGAGAGGAAACTGAAGAGCAGGGCCAGCCTACAGGAGCTGACCACGGCAGACTCCAAGCAGTGTCACAGGCGAGACTGGCTTGTCAAAAGGTTTTGTCCTGACTGAAGATTTCAACCCCCGATTCCACAAGGTCAGAATGTCCTGCTCTGCTTTTTTACGGTGCTCACAGTTCAACCTACTAAAGATTCATCTGCGTCTATTTTAACGATTCAAACAAATCTTAAAGACACAAGATTATTAGTCATTCATGTCTTAGAGATGGTTTAATCAGATGGCTTTCCTCTCAACACCCTTGAAAGATCAACAGTGAATTCAAGACCTTTCAAGAATGAAAGGAAAATAGTATTTTCAGGACACAAATCCCTTCCTGGGGGTGAGCATACCTGGGTGCAGTTCCTCCTTGGGGAGCACAGAGCAACCTGGGAGCACTGGGGAGTTTGGGACAGGGCACCGGGAAATGGAAGGGATGAGGAAATAAAGGAGAAACTACCAAAGACATGTCAGTGAACACAGTTCTGTGATAGAAAAGGACAAATGGGAATTTCCTCCTTTACCTCCTTGCTGTTTTTCTTCTCCTACCTCTCCTTGTTCTTCTTTCCCTATCCTCTTCCTCCCCCATCTTCCCCGTCCTGCCCCCCTTTGTCATTTCCTCCTCATCTTTGTCTTTCCCTGTCCCTACTTACTCTACTCACCCCCACTAACAGCTTCCTGTTCCCTGCGACCAGAATCAGGCTAGCGTTTGCAGTAGCACAATCTCAGCTACGTACTGAGTTAAATTTCCTTTTTTGGACTATTCTGGGAAACAACCACTGCATGTAATATTATTTCTTTAAAAAAAAAAAAAAAGAGCTCCTAATTTCAAGCAACTATTTACTTAGCTGTCAACTGCCTGTAATAGACTCTGGTATGCAGGGCCCTGGCCAGAGGAAAGCTCAGTAAGCATGAGTTTATTAGGAATAAATAAAGGTGTTGACATTCTCATATGTAAGTATATTCTATCACAAAGAAACAAACCAAACACATTCTCACATGTTTTGTGGCCAGACTGAGACCAGATTCTGATTAAAACATTCATCCATCAACTCAGAAGCCACCTTTTGTTATAACAGCAAAAATCTTCCCAATAGCTGGAGGCCATATGTTAAATACACTCGAAGAAATATTTTCATCAGTAAATGTCAGCTCTTACATCTAAACCTGTCAAAATAATGAGTTCTAAAACTTAATCTCAATTTAGTTTCATATTTATAAATGGAAGGTTATTTTTTCTGTTTCTGACACATGAAAATAAGCAAATGTCAGATTCAAATTTGACCAAATTCCTTGATTACATTTTCAAATTAGTTAAGAAATATCTCCATGAAATTTGTGTAGAATATTGGTTTAGTGTTTGGGGGTTTTTTCCTGAATATACATGTAAATGAAGATCATTCTGTTTTGGGGAGTGGTGCTTTGTAGTCTTATTATTGATCACATAAACAAAAACATTGTAACAATATTAGAAAAAAATTGCTCACAATTTCACCACCTCTGCAAATCAAAATGTTTTTATTTCTTTAACTTTTTAACTGAAACTTCCATCTGGATATAGGCATGACTGTCACACACACTGATGTTATTAACAAGTTAATTATGCAAACAAGTCCTCCTCAAATACTAACATGCATCTGACCGTTCTTTAGCTTTGTAACTGAGAAGACAGTGTAGTTAGCATGGAGTCAGAGCATTGTTCTCCACAAACCCAGATTCGACCCGGCCTCCCACCACCTGCCACACACCGGGGTCACAGCAACTCCTTCTCTAGCTGCCTGGCAACAGTGTTTCCAGGTGCCAGAATCAGACACCTGAATCAAGCAGAGTCAGGGGAGCTGTGAAGCAGGGGCATCCTGGCCATCAGCAGCACAATCACCTTTGGGGATTTAAATGTGGCACAAGGAACCCTCATGAAGTGGGAAGTACCAAAGTGAACTCAGCCAATCAAAGTGATTGAACCTCCAGCCTAAGCCTAACAGGGTCCTGCTTTCCACTCTCAGAATGGAGTTGCAGAGCCTGACCACACTCATTACTGTGCTGTCCCCCAATAGGAGACTCTTTTGACCTGTCTTTAAGTCCCGGTGGTTCCGCCCTGCTGAGCTTGCTCCTGCCATGGGGCCAGCTGCCTGGCTGCACTCAACCTGAACTTGCAGCACACTTCTCCAGGGGCAGCTAAGGCTGCAGATTGCGGTCCAGAATGAATGGTATATCTCTGGAGTAGGAGCCACTTTCCTCCCATTGAATGTCTGGCCACTCTCTCTCCATAGAGGAGACCCACTATCTTGGTCCTCCAGAACCCGGTTGCCCTGCCTTACCAAGCAAATGTCTTGTGGAAAGGTCGATAGGTTGCAGCCAGCCTGGGTCTACTCTACAGTCTTTCTTCAGAAAGAAAGACCAGGGGACCTCAAGGGATGGCAGAGCAGCCGACAGGTGGAGGCAGAACTCAGTGTGCCTTGGACCTTCTATGGATCTGCCCCCAGTTCACAGTAACTCACCTGCCAAAGTGGCTCATCTTGGGGAGGCTGATTCTGGACCTCTTTCATATACAGGGTAGGGCAAAAGTAGGTTTACAGTTGTTTGTATGTAAAATAATGCAATAATTAAGAAATAACGATATAAGAATGAGCTCTGGACTTCTGGCCAAGATGGAGGCATAGGTAGACACACTGTGCCTCCTCACACACCCAAAAGAAGGACAACAACAAATTTGAAAACAAAAAACAATCAGAACTGACAGAAAATTGAACTGTATGCAAATCTGATAACCAAGGAGTTAAAGAAGAAACTTTCATCCAAATGGGTAGGAGGGGCAGAGTCAGGCAGTGGGCAGAGAGAACTCACCACAAGGTGGTGGCTGGTGGATGGGCGAGGCGGTGACTGGCAGAGCAGGCAGTCCCACATTTGCATGTGGATAAACTGAGGGGGTAGAACAACTGGGGAGCAAGATAGACTGCACAACCGAGGGTTCCAGTGAGGGGAAACTAAAGCCTCAAAACCTCTGACTGAAAAATCTGTGGGGGTTGAGGTGGTGGGAGAAACTCCTAGCTTCACAGGAGAATTCACTGGAGAGACCCACTGGGTCCTAGAACATACACAAACCCACTTACCTGGGAATCAGCACCAGAAGGGCCCAATTTGCTTGTGGGTAGTGGGGAAACTGACTGAAAGCAGGCGGTGGAAAGCTGAGCAAGCAGCATTGTTCCCTCTCGGACCCCTCCCCTACATATAGCACCACAACACAGAGAAGTGGGTTGTCCCACCCTGGTGAATACCTGGGTGGTATTCACCCCTGGTAAGGGGCTCTGCCCCTTACAACATAATAGGTACACCAAGACCAAAAAAAAAAATCACTCAAATGAAAGAACAGAACAAAGCTCCAGAAAAAAATACAGCTAAGCAATGAATAGATAGCCAACCTATCAGATGCAGAGTTCAAAACACTGGTAATCAGGATGCTCACAGAAATGGTTGATTATAGTCACAAAATAGAGGAAAAAGTGAAATAAAGGAAAATGTACAGGGAACCAACAGTGATGGGCAGGAAACTGGGACTCAAATCAACAGTTTGGACCAGAAGGAAGAAATAATATTCAACCAGAACAGAATGAAGAAACAAGAATTCGAAAAAATGAGGAGAGACTTAGGAACCTCTGAGACAACTTTAAATGTTCCAACATCTGAATTATAGGGGCACCAGAAGGAGAACAAGAGCAAGAAGTTGAAAACTTATTTGAACAAATAATGAAGGAAAACTTCCCCAATCTGGCAAAGGAAATAGACTTCCAGGAAGTCCAGGAAGCTCAAAGAGTCCCAAAGAAGTTGGACCCAAGGAAGAACACACCAAGGCACATCATAATTACATTACCCAAGATTAAAGATAAAGAGAGAATCTTAAAAGCAGCAAGAGAAAAGGAGACAGTTACCTACAAAGGAGTTCCCATAAGACTGTCAGCTGATTTCTCAAAAGAAACCTTGCAGGCAAGAAGAGGCTGGAAAGAAGTATTTGAAGTCATGAAAGGCAAGGACCTACATCCAAGATTACTGTATCCAGCAAAGCTATCATTTAGAATGGAAGGGCAGATAAAGTGCTTCCCAGATAAGGTCAAGTTAGAGGACCATCATTATCACCAAGACCTTACATGAAATGTTAAAGGGATTTATCTAAGAAAAAGCAGATCAAAACTATGAACAGTAAAATGACACCAAACTCACAACTATCAAAAAACGAACATAAAACAAAAACAAAAGCAAACTAAGCAAACAACTAGAACAGGAATAGAATCACAGAAATGGAGATCACATGGAGGGTTACCAGGGAGGATGGAGTGTGGGGGAGAAAGGGGGAAGAGATACAGGGAATAAGAAGCATAAATGGTAGGTACAAAATAGACAGGGGGAGGGTAAGAATAGTATAGGAAATGTAGAAGCCAAAGAGCTTATATGGACATGGACATGAACTAAAGGGGGGGAATGCAGGTGGGAGGGGGTGTGCAGGGCGGAGGGGAACAAAGTGAAAATGAGACAACTGTAATAGCATAATCAATAAAATATATTTAAATAAATAATAAATAAAAGAATAAGCATACTGACAACTGTAAGCCAACTTTTGCCCCATCCTGCGTGCCCAACAGAAATGAACATATATGTAACAAAAAGACACACAACAGGATGTTCATTGCTACATTATTTGTGATAGCCCAAAGCTGGAAACAACCCAAATACCCTTCCACAGGAGAAAGGTCCATGTGCAAGCATAAGCATTTATTGCCTCCCATATGTCAGGTGTCAGGGTTATACAACTTGAACTGTGGTGTTAGAAATTACAATAGTGTTTACTTCTGGGGAGAAAAGAAGGCCGCCACTGCAGGGGCTCGGGGAAGGCATCTGAGTTACTGCTCTGTTTTTCTCTCCAAATCATGGCAACTGGGTGAATTTACTTCGGAAATTTACTGAGCTTATTAAGTGTGTCCTTTTGTACAGGTAGATCGACAAGCCAACATTTGTTAAGCATCTAGTGTGTGTGTGGGATTGTGTACAGCACGGTTCTCTCTTCCTTTACCCCTTTGTTAGCATCACCCCAATCGAGGTGTTAAATTTAGCAGCATAAAATAGTTCATTATATCCTTTTATTATCCTTTGAAAGTCCTTATTATTTGTAGACCTGACCCCCTTTTCATTCCTGTTATCACTACGTGGTGCCTTCTCCTTTTGTGATTGCTCTTGCCAAGGGTTTATCGATCTCATCAGTCTTTTCATGGAACTTTTGGCTTTGTTAATCCTTTCTCATATGTTTTTTCTATATCATTCATTTCTGCTTTTAACTTTTACATCTTCTTCCTTATGCATTCCTTGGGTTTCATTTGCTATTTTTTCCTACTCATTAAGATGGATTAAATTTTTTTAAAGGTGAAGATAATTGATTTCTCAGCCTCTCTTCTTTCCAAACATATACACTTAATGCCATAAATTCCTCCCTAAGCATACTTCAACTACATTACATGTTTTAATATGTTATATTTTAATTATCATTTAGAAGTATGTTGCTTAACCTCTAAGACAAATACTTAGGGATCCTCTAGTTACCTTTTTGTTTTTAGTTTCTAGCTAAGTTTCATTCTGGTCAGAGAACATACTTGGCATTACTTCAGTCCCTTGAGGTTTACTGCGACTTAATTTATTGTTCAGCATGTAATCAGCTTTGGTAAATGCTCCATGCTCACTTGGAAAGAACGCGCATGGTGGAGTGGTTGGGCACCGGGCTCTGCACGTGTCACGTAGGTCATTTGTCAGTCACACTGCTTACTAATTTTTGTGTGTGATTGTTCTATCAGTTACTGAGAAAGCTGTGCTGAAAATGCCTCCTATAACTATGGATTTGTGCCGTCCTCCTTTTGTTGTTGTCCATTTTCACTGGCACTCTAGCCAATCAAATGTAAATAAGAGAAGGCATAAAAGCTGAGAGGCAGAGATAAAACTAATCCTATGTGCAGGTGGTATTATTGTTTACTTGAAAAACCTGAGGAACTCAACTTTTTTCAAGACTACACAAACAATAAGAAAGGTCAGTAATACTCGGGTGCACAGAACTGATATAAAGCAGCCAATAGAAGCTAGAAGATTATAATAAAGGGAAAGATTCTACTTATAAGGGGGGGGACCCAAAAATGGAATTTATTTATAAAAAAGTGTATATATATTCTTTTTTTAAATTCTATAATACATCATCTGCATATCGTATCAGGTGCTCACCACCCGAAGTCTGGTTTCGCTCCATCACCGTGTATTAATATTTGACCCCTTTTACCTTCTTCATCCTTCCCCACCTTCCCCTCTGGAACACACCATACTGTTGTCTGTGCCTATGCATTTGTTTGTTTATTTTGTGTGTTCATTTATTGCTTTCTGTATTATAATATCCCACATACGAATGAACTTCCTTTTATTTTAATTTTTTATTGTATTTTTTCCACTACCATTTAGTCCCCTTATACCCCCCTCACCCCAGCAATCACCACACTGGTGTCCATGCCCATGAGTCCTCTTCCCTTTTTGCTCAACCCTTTCATCCCCTAACCTTCCCCCACCAATAGCTGTCATCTGCTCTCCATCTATGAATCTGCCTCTCTTTTGCATGTTAGTTCAATTTTTTCATTAGATTCCACACATGAGGGAAGTCATATGGTATTTGTCTTTGACTGGCTTATTTCACTTAGCATAATGTTCTCTAGGTCCATCCATACTGTCACAAAGGGTAAATTTTCTTCTTCTTTTTTAAGGCCGAGTAATATTCCATGGTGTAAATGTCCCATAGTTGTTTTATCAACTCATCTATTAGTAGACACTTGGGCTGCTTCCGTACCTTGGCGGTTGTAGAGAATGCTGCAATGAACATAGGGGCTTAGTGGTACAATCGGTTAGTGCATGGTACTTATCTGACAGTATATTTATTCTTACATGTTTAAACTTCAGTCACCTTCAAAGCACTCTCCATTTGATGCAATATATTTATGGAGATGTTTTTTCCAAAGTTTTTGGAACTCATCTATTTTGATGCCTCTCAGTGCTTCTGCCATTTTTTGTTTCACCTTTTCCACATTGGCAAAACGTTTCCCTTTGAAATTTTTTCAGCCGGAGGAATAAAGAAAAGTCGCTCGGGGTGAGATCAGGTGAATAAGGAGGGTGGGGCATGAGAGTCATCCAATTTTTGGTCAAAAACTGCCGAATACTCAGTGTGGTGTGGGCAGGTACACTCATAAATCATCCATGATGAAATGGGCAAATGGGTTGAGTCTTCAAAAAAATTCACTGAAGCTGAACACAGCCTCTCACAACAACACCAGCTGATACACTGATACAGATGGGTTCCTAGAACACTCACCAACCAGGGGATGCCTGTCCTATAAGAGGTCCTCTCTCCAGAAGATAATTCTGGGTTTTTTTAGGGGGTCCCCCCTTGTACATTAGTAAGAACTACAACAACAAAAAAGATAGTTTTCTCATGAATAAATTCAATAATAAAAGTACCAAGATGTATACAAAAAAAATATTTAAAACATTGAGAAGGACGCATCAAAACACAAATAGGAAAACATACCGTATTTTTGGATAAGATGACTCAATGTGATTATCGTTTCTTATATCAAGAGTATGCTGATTTTCCTGATTTGATTTTTAAATTTAGCATAATATCAATAAACCTGAAAATGAGGTGGGTAGCTAAAACAAAGAATTCTAAAGTTCATATTGAAATATAAGCAAAAAAATTTGCAAAGAAATCAAAATACATGGATTGCCAGATATAAAAACATTCTCCAAAGCTCAGTAATTAAAACTATAGTCACTATGTGACTATATGAACCAGTAGAATAGAGAATCAAGTCCAAAAAACCCTGCAAATACCAAATCAATGCAGAAAACTGAACTATTAAATAATGGTGGGGCACCTAGGTAGCTCTCTTGGTAATATCAATGTCGAACTCACACATCACTCTGTGTTCCATGAAATGTTCCAAATGGACCAAATGTTTAAATATAAAATATAAATCAATAAATGTAGTCAATGAATAGATGAGATAATTTTCCATAATCTCAGAGTGTGACGGGCTTTTTAACTATGACCCCCCAAATCAAGAAACCATGAAAACATATCAATAAATACAACTATAAAGAAAAATGTTAAATCCCTGCTCAACAAAAGTAAACCCCACCATCAAACAAAATGACAAAATAAGAAACCTAATTACTACTCATTATAGACTTAGAAAAATCCTCCTACTATATGAAAAGCTCTTGAGATTGATACAAAAATCAGCTAACAGCCCATTAGAAAAATGGAGAAAGATATAAACAGACAATTCAAAGAATATGCAAATTATTCTTAAATATATTTCTAAATGCTCAATTTCACACATAGTAAGAAACACGCAAATTAAAACTTCCCTAAGATATCACTTTTCACCATAAAACTGGCAGAAGTCCAAACTTGGATCGCACGCTCTGTTGCCCAGGCTGTGGGGAAAGGCAGCGCTGCACTCGCTGGAGGGGGCCCGGACTCGCACGGCCCAGATGGAGGGCAGTTTAGCAACAGCTATCCCGACTCCAAGTGGACGCGCTCTTGGACCCAGCAACTCCACTCTGGGGAGGTTGCCCTACAGACATGTTTGTATATCGACCAAATGGCATCCATAGTTTATTTATTGCAGCTTTGTAGTCAGCAGGGAAAGATTGGAGAGAACCTGGTACTCATGCAGGTGGGGACTAGTTAAATAAATTCAATGAAGTATTCTATAGCTGTAAAGAGAAATAAGAAAGCTCTTCATACATTGATATGGAAAATTCTCTAAAACATATTAGGTGAAAAAGCAAGGGGCTGAATGATGTATATAGCATATAAAAATTTATATTACAAAGGGGAAACAATATATTTCTATGATTATTTATATTCATTTTCAAAATCCCTGGGAGGGTAAAGACTAAAAACAGTGCAGTCCAAGAACTGGGCATATGAATGATGAGAGTGGAAAGGAGATTTTTCACTGTAAGCTTTTCCTACCTTCTGATGTTTTTACCATGGGAGTGTGTTACTGTTCGGTTTTCTTAAAAAATAATTTAAAGCACAGAATCATCTACCAGTACTGTCGGGTCCATGTAATTCCTCACAGAGCCTAAGTCCACTGTAGGTGTAGCAAGGCCTTCTGTGCCATTACTAGTTACGTTCGTTAAGATGTTTGTGACTGTGAGTGCTGCAAGGCTTAAACAATGAGATTATCTCAAATAACATAATATCCAAAGTCAGACTGTCCCAGAGCTAGAACTGCTTCTGTGATTTGGGGCATCACATAGACCCCTGACCTGAGAAGCCAAACTGAACAATATCCGTGACTCCCTGCGCATTGCCCAGAAGTCCCCAGCAGACCTCCCCACAGGTCCAATGGACCAGTAATGTGCAACACATCCGCACCCGAGCTTCAGGACAGACTGGGGCATAATAGCACCGACCTTTCTTGAGCACTTCATGTGCACCAGGTACTATCATAAACACTTCACCAGCATTCATTCACTTACTCTTCAAAGCCACATGTTAGAAAGGTAGCATTATTACACCTATTTTACAGACAAGAAAACTTAGGCACAGAGACGTTAAATAATGTCACAGGGAGTGGTGGAGCTGAAATTCACACTTTGACAACCTGGCTCCAAAGTCAGTTTTCCCAACCATGTAGGTTACTTGAGAATAAGTCTTGCTATTGAAGAAGTTGCTTCTACCAGCAGGAAGGAAGGGAGAATGGCTATCAGATGTAAAACGAGCAGTGTTCCTCCCTAAGAAAAAACTGCCCACACTGCAGCCCTTGACTAGCACACACCAAGCCTCCCGTGATAGACACTGGCCATTTTGCAAACACTTCCCGTGTTCTCTCTAGAGCCGTGTCTCCACTTAATAGGCAGCAGGAACCCCTGGGCAATGACTGGGATCTTTCCAGAAGCAACAACAGTAGCAGCAGCTCCACCTGGAGAAATCTCCAAACCAGTAGTGCCCACACCTACCAGGGTCTTTGGAATGAGTTCTGGGGCATAGACCAGCTTTCTCCCAAGAGCAGGATGGCAACAGAGAGCTGGGACCCCCATGGAAGCCTCTGGGGTATCTTCATGGCTGCCACATACCCATAGCTCACCTGCAGCCCAGTGCTTCTTTCTGCCCAGGCAGAGTGCTGGGCTGGCCACCCAGCATTCCACTTGCATCAGCAGAGATGCATGCTGGGAAGCAAAGGGAGTTTTCAATTTGTGAGGAAAGCAGCCCTGCCTGCATTTCGCAGACAAATCCTCCCACCAGCCTGCTCTGCTGTGGGTAAGATCGTCACGGGACACTTCCCTACAGCAGCATCTTCACCCCCTCTGCGCCTCACTTGCCATTTGCGAGCCCTGCTGCTAAATGCATGGTCTCAAATACTCAAGGCAAAGAGCTCTTTTTTCAAATAAAAGCTTCCATCCTCTAGGACTTTGTAGCAGCTATCTCGGCCCTCCTGTGCTAAAAATACCAATTTTATCCCTGTTATTAATCCAGTCATTTTTTCAGATATTTGTCTTTATTTCATAGAGTCAGAAATGCAATGAGTCAGTTTCCTCACCTCCGGGCATGTCTCCCAGGGAAGGGGGTGGATGTATTCTTAGCCAAGAGCACTTTGCTCTGCCTTATGTAAACCCCTGGAGCTGGATGTCTCCAAACATAGATGCAGAGGAGCCCGCAGTGAGCGGAGGAGATGAGAGAATGAGGTCCCTGAACAAGCAGCACATCTCCCACAGAACCAGCTTGCTGTGGGCTGATCAGACACACGGCTGCTGGCCTGTGGGACATCGCCTTCTCTCAGGGAGCAGTAGGCAGAGGAGGAATTCCTCTCCAGGGTTCCTCCCCCAGCAGTTCACACAGAGGGCCATGTTTTCTCATCAGCCTGAGAGGCCCTGACTACGCCAAGGAGGGACAATGGGATCCAGCCACCAGGGCACCCAGGACCCGCAAGCAGACCTTCCCAATCCAAAGAATGAGATGGGGTGTGTCTTGCTGGCCACCATGACCCACTACCCTCCGGCTGTGGAGAGGCCCCAGGCATAGTCCTGGTGGCCCCAAGCCATAATGTTCTGGATTTCAAGTGTCTAGAGCCAAGAAAGCCACAGTCACTTATTTCTCTAAGGCTGGGCAGTCTCATTGAGCCACCTGCCTTTGCAGACTACATGCACAGAGATCAAAGATCTGAGAGACATGTCCACGCTCTGTAAAGCCCCTGTCAGGCTTTGTGACAGTTGCTTTCAGAATTCTTTGGCTCTGGTATGGCCACTGGCCTTGGCCAAATCATGCCACCTCTCTGGGCCTCCACGGCCCCTTCTTGAAGGAGGAGGCAGATTCTGATCTCTATGAGCCTGTCCAGTTCAGAAGTTCTGAGCTTCGGAAGAGGACTTTGCTTTACTTTGGAGGATGGAAGTTCCTTATATCCCCTCCCCTGCATCTGCTTCAGGTTCCTTACTTTCTCTATTCAGCCCTGGCCCAGCGTGTAGGGAAATGTTAGGCAGACGTCCCCTGACAAAGGTTGCAATGGTTTCTCACTCTTGGGGCAGGGAGTGGTCAAGAGAATCAATGAACTATTTATAGAGTGTCATAGACCAAATAACGCCCCATGCCTCCTCCCCAAATGTCCTTGCCCTAATCCCTGGGAGCAAAGAATATGTTATATTAATTACAAAATGGACTTTGAAGGTGAAATTAAGATTATTAATCAGTGACCTTAAAATAGGAAGATTATCCTGGATTATCCAGGTTGACCTAATCTAATCACGTGAGCCCTTAAAAGCAGAAAACTTACTCTGGTTGGAGGTCGGCAAGATGCTATAAAAAGGAAAAGTCAGATTTCAAGCAGAGAGGGGGCCGTGCAGAAAGCATGAGGTGGAAAATGGGCAGCCTTGAAGAACACAAAACCAGACCCTGGCTGACAGCCACCTAGAAAACAGGGACCTCAGTCCAACAACCACAAGGAATCAAAATAAGCCAACAACTCGGATGAGCTTGGAAACAGATTTAGTCCCAAAGCTTCCAGAAAGGAATGCAGCCCTGCCACTACCTGCAGGAATCTAAGCAGAGTCACCCTGCACCCAAATACCTGACCTACCAAACTGTGAGGCAATAAGTGGGTGTTGTTTTAAACCACTAAGTCCGTGGTAATCAGTTATGGCAGCAACAGAAAACTGATACATAGGCTGTCCCTGACAATTGCATTACTTTAACATGGCAAGCTTCTCCTTCCAGGACACCTCCTTCTGCATCTGGAAGTGGGATGGCAAAGCCTGGCCCAGGCCATTGGGCTCTGTCTTGCTTCCAGCAATTAACTTATTTCAAAAGCTTGAAAGAAGGGGAAAAGAATGCGTGGATGGAGAGAGCAGGGAGGAGGGAAGGAGGAAAAGAACTGGCTCTGACATTGTTATTACTGTAACTCCCACAGGCGTCAGAGTGACAACAATGTCCTCTTCATAATAAAAAAAAAAATGTGAAGTTGGCTGCAGTGACCATATGGCAGAGGAGGGGCCAGGACTGCCCTGGGGATGCTCTGGAATCCAGCAACTTAAATATCTTCAGAGAGCATTTTGTGAGCAGCTTTTTGGCTATGAAAATGCAAATGACCCAAGCTGGCTGCCAAGTGTCCCCTGGGAGTCCCAGCTGACACAGGTGTCAGGACAGAGCTCCATTCTCAACTCTCCCTCCCACAGAGGCAGAGTGGCAGGACCCTCAGAGCAGGTTGCACCCCAGAGCCCATCCAGGGATGCTCAGCCAGGGAGATAGGGCACCCTCATCCTCTGCAGATCTGGGGCTGCCCACCTCACCTCTGAAAAGAAGTGTGAGGGTGTGAGGTCGGCCTTTCTCTCTCCTTCTCCTCTCTCACCTCCCTTTCAAGTTCCAAAGTGAAAACTGAAGATTAATCTTGCCATCTCCAGCTCTGCTTTCTCCAATGTCCTTTCAAATTATACAAGTGGGGGGACCCAAAAGAGTGAATTTATTAAAAAATGTGTATTTATTCTTACATGTTTAAACTTCAGTCACCTTCAAAGTACTCTCCATTTGATGTAATACATCTGTCGAGACATTTTTTTCCACTGCTCCAAACAGTTCTTGAATCGTTGACTTTGATGCCTTATAGTGCCTCTGCTGTTTTTTATTTTGCCTCTTCCACATCTGCAAAATGATTTTCTTTAAGGACTTTTTTCATCCGGGGAATTGCAAAAAATCACTTGGGGGAGATCGGGTGAATAGAGAGGGTGGGGCATTGGGGTCATCACGTTTTTGGTCAAAAGTGAACACTCTGAAAGGTGTGGGCAGGTGCGCTTGTAAATCACCCATCATGAAATGGGCAAAAGCATAGAAAGAGTCTTCAAAAAAATTCACTGAAGCCAAACATAGCCTCTCACAACAACCCCAGCTGGTACACTGATACAGATGGGTTCCTAGAACACTCACCTAGCGGGGGAAGCCTGTACTACAAGGGGCCTGCCCTTCAGAAGATAATTTCAGGTTTTGGGGGTAGTCCTCCCTCGTATAGTGAGATTATACCATTAATTTCTAGTCCTCATAAAAAGAAAAGGAGAAAAGACAAAATTTAAGAGGTCATTCAAAGATCATGTGTGTGTGTAACCACACACACCATATCATCCTCTAGCTCTGGAAAGTCACCCCACACCTACACAGACCGTGCGCCTCCACTCATACTTACCCTGCAACTCTGATTCCCCTCCTGGCAACCCCGGTTTGAGATTATTAACAGCCTTTAGGCACTGAGAGAGTCCAAGGTTTCTTCCCATCTGGTAAAGCAATTATAATGACCGATTATAATGACTCTCAAACAGCCTAAGCACCCAGCAGAGACCTGTGCTCTGTTTTAAAGGTCACAAAGATTGGTTTAACAGTCCATGACCTAAGTCAATGTTTCCTGAATTTTCTGTGGATGATCTGTTCATGAACTTCACATAGAGGAAACAAAAATACGGTAAGGGTTGAGAAGCAAAAGAGGTTCACGTCCCTGGATGTTCCCCTGTGCAGATAAACACCACTTCATCCACTTGTCCTCCCAAACACGCTATCACCCCATCTGCATGTGTGTACACGCACACACACAGCAGCAGCACCAGCCTCCTGCTTTATTCCTCCAAGCCCAGATCCAATCTCAGCATCCACAACCTGCTTGGGAATGCAGCACCATCTGAAGAATGCCCCTTCTCATGCAAGTTAGCTTGGAAAAGGAGCGCATTACCAACGTCAGAGGTCCCGGTACCACTGTAAGCAGAGCTAGAAGCCAGAAAAGTAATTTGGAGACCAAAGTTGGTCCTCCCAGCCAGTTCCATCTCCGGGGAGGAAACCCCTCAGCTTCAGGGTACTGTTCAAGACCCACTGAGCCCTTCTCGACCCCACAGAGCTGCTGTACCCAACCCCACTGAGCCCCAGGCCACAATCTTCTACTGTGATTTTACTCATGAGGCTCGGGGGAGGAATCTGTCCCAGCATTTGGAAGCGCATGTCCCCTGATTGGATCATCGTTCATTCTCCAACGCCATCTGTTAATAGCTATTATTCCGCTGAAACACAGGCTGTGGCAGTATGCCTTTCTTTTTCCCTCCTGCTTCCAATCCTCATGATACGTTGAAAATTCTTCAAAAAAAGACTTTTCAGTATTTGAGTCCCTGCCCTGTGAAGAGCAGCATAACACCAAGTCATTATCAAGTGCCAGGGGCTGTTTCAGCCCTTTACAAGATTTCACTGATTTGATCCCTGTAACAGACCCTGAGGTGGATTCCATCGTTATCCCCTTCTGACAGCTGAGGACACTGAGGCAAAGGAAGTTAAGTGAATCGCCTGCATTCATGGGGTTAGGACGCAGGCAGCAAATCCGGTATTCAAACCTAGAAAGCACAGCTCCAGGTCCACAGTCTTAAGTCTTAGCCACTGTGCTTTCAAGATTCCCAAACATTGTATCTAAGGAACTGCCCCGTCTCTAGGAAGAATATAATGAAGAAATAACGCAGACCAACAGCACATTGTCTATAAGAGGAATGTGTGCTTTGCAAACACACTCCCCCGCATCTTCTCTCTCCGCCCCCATCCCCCACCCCTCCTCTCTCTCTCTCTCTCACAGGTTTTTGCCATGGATCCAGGACCACCACGCAATGAGACTTAACCTTGACTCAAAGAGTCACTGTGGCTGCGTGAACACAGACATACTCTTTGCCTTACCTTATAACCAACTCATGCTCTTGGGTGATGGTTCGCTTTATGTGTCCACTTGCCCAGATATTTGGTCTAACATTATTGCTGTTATATCCACAGCTAAGAAACAGAGGCACTGACAGCCCCGAGAGGCCACACTTCCTTTTAAAGCAGAACTTGCTTCAAATGGAGAAAGAAGGCACTGGCATTCTAAGGGACACAGGCCACCGAGAACTCTATCACATCCTTTCTTTTCAGGTTACTTGCCTGAATTAACTGCCCATTTACTCCAAAAGTGATGGCATAAAAAAAAGTCCAATCAATCCACAGTTCTTTTCTTTTCAGACCTCTGTTACTCACCAGTAAGCCAAAGACGGAGTGTTGGTGGAATATGCACATACCGAGAAGTGACATGAAAACAGCTCATTTCATTTTGTGTAGTGTTCCCATTGTTCTGCCAAGAGTGTAATCCATGTGCATATATAAGCTATGAAATACAATTTGTATGATTTTGGTGATTCCATATGTGACTTAAATGCTCTTACATTTGCATTTAAAACTAAGATTGCACCATATAAAAATGAACTGTAAATTCATGCTAACAATTTAAAATTTTAATCTTTCTTCACTGAGAATGACATTCAATGGCAAATTAAAACTAAAAACAATGGGACCAGAGAAGAGAGAGATTGTGGAAGAGAGGGCGAGAACCCGAAGCCACACACAATGAGACCTCACAAAAGTGTTGGGAGGACTAAGTGAGGGCTCAGCGACACATCTGGAACATGGTAGGTGTATGTTCCCCACCCTCCCCCCACTTCTGCCCAGCAAGGCTCCAGCCTGACACTTCATGGGAATTTGGGGATTTGTTTGAACCACTGCCTTTCCTAGGAGTATTTGCATTTTAAGCAAAAGACAAAATTCCAGACGCCCGGTTAGCTGGAAGGCGATCTGGGACACAAGGATCTGTCTGGCCCTCAGGTCATGGGAGGAGCCCACCTCCAACTCCTCCCACTCAAAAAGACAATCAAATTCAGCATCACCACCCTCCTTGAGCCTCTCCTTCAGGTTTTGCTGGGGAAGGAATGAATCCCTTGCTCTTGTGTCCTAGGGAACAACAGCAGACCAGCACTGGTTTCAGGGCTAACTAATGCCTCTTAATAAGCTCCTTGCTGGGGTGAGGCCTGTGTCTACATCTGCTCCGAGGTCTGTTTCCACAGCCCGCTTGGGGAGTGTCATTTAAAATCTGTCTATCTCCAAAGACAGCATCTCGTCACATGACAGCTGAGCCTGGGGAAGCAGGATATCACAGACAGAAGTGTCCTTTCTAATGACACATGCAGAGCAGCAGGAAGAGCTTGCCGGGATGGGGCCACGGAAGTGGGCAGCCAGCTCGGAGACCATGCTGCACGGAGAAACACCCTCCCGTGGGTGTTCCGGAGGAGCTGCAGATAACAATTGAATTGCATTGACTGAGACCTTGTCTCACAGTGGCTTATTCTATAACTCGTTCGAACTTTTGTTATGAAAGGAAAAGAATTCTGCGTTCAGGAGGCACTATGGATCCTAGCTAATCTGGTCTATAAGGGGCCATTTAAACAGACGTCAGGTTACCATGGTAACGTTCCTGTTTTATTTATGGAAACAAGTGCAAGGTATGGGATCTGAGAGGCAGCATATCTCATTGCTGTGATTTTCAAGCTATGTTCAGAGGAGTGGGAGTCCAGGGAAGACTGGGAAGCTGTGAGATAGGGTGGGGTTCTGGCTCCCGTCTCCATCACGCCTGGGACAGCCTCACTTTGATCTCTTCCATTTTAGGATTACACAGCTTTTAACAATCAAGAAAGGACAGGAAACCAGAGAACTGTCATAAAGACCTCCAGAGGGGAATTAGAAGCCTAGGTCTTGGTCCCTTCCTCCCCTAGAGGCAGAACTTGATGTCCACCACATTTCCTGGCCGCATAGCCACCCCTGTTGCCTTCATGGTTTCGGCCCCACCTTCAGCCCATCTAAGACTGCCACTTTCCCCTTGGGCTTTGTCACAGAGGTGTCTGGGTGTCCAACCCCTGCATTCCCTTCCTCCTGCACCTCCCCCACTCCCCAAAGGTAGCAGACCGGGCAGGCTTTCCCCTTCTACAAGTCTGGCAGAGAGCTCTCTTATGTTATATTCCCCTCCTTCCCGCAGTGGCCTTCACCTTCACCTTCTCCTGGGGCCAAAATGGCAGAGAGGATGCAGAAAAAGAAACAACGGAGGGAAGCATCTAAGCTATTACCACTACTGTGCAGGGCTGAGCGTAGCACGCGTCGAATAGAGTCTAGGTACAGAGGGCAGTGGGTGAACCGTAGCTTTTCCTCCATCCGCCTCAGCTCCCGAGGCTCTTTCTCCCCTCCACCCCACCCTTCCTTCTCCTTTTCCTCTTCTCCGGTATCAAGCACATCCTGATTCATATGGATAAACAGCTGAAAGGAAGCAAATTTGATAACAGCTCATCCTGCAGTTTCAGGATTCTCCTTCATAAACTGAAATGGCAGGAAAGGGTTCACCCGAGGGCCTGGGCAAACACAGGTGAATCCGACCTTGCAAGGTGTTGAACTGTGCACTTGTGTCCTCTGCTGGGGAAGGACAAGGGATGGGGTTGGGGCAGAAACCAGGCCTAGAGGCAGACTTGGGAGCCAGGCACGTGGCTCCAAAGAGCTTAGAACAGAGGTTAAGAATGATGCCCAGGCCTCTGCCTGGGCCTGTAGGAGGGCAACAAAGTAAGGATCCTGATTTGTGGTGTTCGCCAATTTCTGTGGGGTGTGTATTCCTACCGTGGTCAATTTCAAGCTCCCGATGTGACACTACCAAACGTGGAGCTGGGAATAGATGTGCAGTGATATCACAACACAGTATTTCTACCGTGCAGACACAGTGGATGGAAATACCTCCAGGGACACAGATAACAGTAAAAATAATTAGGAAGTAATGTTTTATATATTTATTACCTCTGGTTTAATATAATTTATTTAGCCCTGGCTGGTGTGGCTCAGTGAATTGAGTGTTGACCTGCAAACCAAAGGGTTGCTGGTTTGATTCCCAGTCAGGGCACATGCCTGGGTTGCAGGCCAGGTCCCCAGTAGGGGGCATGTGAGAGGCAACCACACATTGATGTTTCTCTCCCTCTCTTTCTCCTTCCTTTCCCCTCAATCTAACAATAAATAAATAAATAATCTTTTAAAATATATATATAATTTATTTAATTGTAAGCTCATATAATTTAATTTCTTTTTTTAAGATTTTATGTATATATGAGGAGGGATTTTATGTATTTAGGAGCAGGGAGGGAGTGCTGAAACCTGCACACCACAAACTGTAACAGCAGGTAAAATGTTGTCGGTATGGTAATAGGTTAAAAGTGCCTGAGAAATTGTCAAAAACTGGAAGAACCAAGATGTCTTCTAATGGATGAATGGATAATCAAATTTTAAAATGTCCTTGAAGTGGAATATTATTCAGCAACAAAAAGAAATGAGCTGTCAAGCCACCAAAAACATGGAAGAACCTTGAATGCACATTGCCAAGTGCAAAAGGCAATCTGAAAAGGCTTCATACTATATGATCCCAACTATATGACATTCTGGATAAGGCAAAGCTATAGAGTCAGTAAACAGGTCAGTGGTTGCCAAGGGTTCGGAGGGAGGGGAATGACTAGGTGGAACTGCACCTAGGGCTGTGCAGTTCTTCTGTATGACACCATAATGGCAGAAACATGACGTCGTGCATTTGCCAAAACCCACAGTGCTGTGCGTCACAAAGAGTGAGCTTTAGTGTAAGCTATAGACTTTCTTTAGTAATAATGTGTTGGTGTTTGTTCTTAACAGTAAAAAATGTACCACAGGATGCAATGCAAGCGGTTAATAATATGAGAAACAGATAACAACAAGTGTCGACGAAGATGTGGAGAAGTGGAGCTCTGTGCACCGCTGAGGGGAATGGCGCAGCCACTATGGAAAAGAGTATGGAGGTTCCTCAGAAAAATTACACACAGAACTACCATGCGATCCAGCAATCCTAATTTGGGGTGTATGCCTAAAAGAACTGAAAACAGGGTCTTGAACAGCTATCTGTACACCCATATCCACTGCAGCATTATTCACAATGGCCAAACGGTGAGAAGCACCCAAACGTCCATCCATGTATGAGTGGATAAACAAAATATGGTGTCCACATAGGATGGAATATCATCCAGCCCTGAAAAGGGATAATATTCTGACACACACTACAAAATGAACAAACAGAGAGGACGTTATGCTAAGTGAAATAAACCAGGCACAAAAGAACAAATACACTTCCCCCCTGTCTGGTTCTGCTTATCTGAGTTACCTAGAATAGGCCAATTCATAGGGACAGGAAGTAAAACCCAGGTTACCAGGGACTGAGAGAAGGGGAACGGGAAGGTACTGTTTAATGGATACAGATTTCAGTTTGGGAAGATAACAGGCTCTGGAGATGGACACCGGGGACAGCTGCACGACAGCATGAGTGTCCTTCATTAAAACCCACAGAACCCTACACTGAAGTCATTAAAACGGTAAAGTTTATGTTACATGTATTTACCACAATAAATTATACTAATCGGGGACGCTGTGCAGAGGCGCAGTGTATGAGAACTCTCTGTGCTATCTGCTTCATTTTTCTGTAAACCTAAAACTGTTCTAAAAAGTGAAGTTATTAAGTGCCTGAGAGTACACTTAAAACTAAAACAATGTTATATGTCAATGATGTGTCCATTTTTTAAAAAGTTCATGAGAGGTCAAAGCAAGGAGAGAGGTGGTCCAATCAGGGGTACAGGAGAGGAAAGCCCTTGTGGAGGGGGGGTCTTTGAGGCAAGCCATACACGCTACCAGGACTTCAACAAAGGAAGAGGTGGGAGTGGGAAGCCACTACGGAAAGGGGTGGCAGTGTGGGCCAATGGGCAGCAAAAGCAAAGGAGAAATGGCGGGATGGATGACTGCAGTGTCACTGCCGTCTCTAGGGATGTAGGTGAACAACAAGAGAAATATTTAGAAAAGTAAGCACATTCATTTATTAAACAGTAATAATTAAACACTTGCTACATGCCAGGCAGAGTGCCAGGCGGTGAGGATGGGACAGAGGAAGCGCGTCTCTGCGTGGAGTTCATATTCCAGGGGACCGCATAAACCTGAAAGTCAGCTGCGTTTGCGCTCAATTCTTCCGTCAGTGGAGAGGCAGGGAAGCTTTTCGAGGAGAAAAACTAATACATATTCTTTTCTGTGCAGACTTGCCCAGAGGCAGAAGACTGCACCAGTGTTAGAGATTGTTTATTGTTTAATTTAAAAGGTGAAAGATTTATATGATCTGAAGAGAAACCAGAGTATGCTTATTTTTGAATTTACTTTTTAAATTAATTTACTCTTTATTGTACTTTTTTACACTATCATTTAGTCCCCTTATACTCCCTTCCCCCAGCAATCACCTCACTGTTGTCCCTGTCCATGGAGATTGCTTATTTTAACAGTCACATACCTTTATGAAGTGCCTTGGCCCCTGAAGACTGTGACCTTCTCCAGAGAAATCTCAGGTGTCTCTGTTTGAAGCATAGTATGAATCGAAAATCCTTATACCAGTGACTTTCAACTGTCAGAGAGGGGCAAGGCGCTTCCTCACTCAGTAATCTGAGGGGGGAGATTGAGACAGACGGGATTAAAACTACACACGTGGGCATGCCTTTAGGGATTCTGAGACAACTCTCTAGGAGGGCGTGACCTCCCCGCTGCCCCCCACACCCCCACCGCATATACTCTATTAATTAGGATTTGGTCAGAAAAACAGGAGCCACTCAAGGTACTCAGTGAAGAGATTTAATTCAGGGAATGGTAGGCTTACAAAATTGTTGGCAAGGCTACAGAAGCAAAGGTCAGGAAAAGATGTCATTTGTTTCCGAGAAGTCTGGAATTACCAGAGTCTCAGAAAACATCACCGATGATCTCAGCTTCCTACAACACCAAAGGAAACAATAAGCGTGAGGGCACTCAGAAGTTTTTGCAGAACCTCACGCCTGCCATTTATCAAAGCCTACATGTCAAAGCCACAGGAAAATACTGGCGGAAAATACATCAGAACACTGAAGCTCAGGGATCCTAAAGATCTAGTTCTCGGGCTCTCAGGCCCTGTTATACAGGATTAAACAGAGATGGGACTCTGGTTCCATCTGGTTTCCAAAGATACCTCCTAGAGTGGGTTGAATTGTGTCCCCAAAAAGGTAAGTTCAAGTTCTCACCCCTGGTACCTGTGAATGTAATTTTATTTGGAAATAAGGGTTTTTTGCGGAGGTGACCAAGCTAAAATGAGGCCATAATGAATTAGGGTGGGCTGCAATCTAATGACTGGTGTCCTTGTAAAAGAGGAGGGCATTCAAAGACAGGAGAGAATGCCA
The DNA here is from genome assembly GCF_022682495.2 of Desmodus rotundus. NCBI lineage: Eukaryota > Metazoa > Chordata > Mammalia > Chiroptera > Phyllostomidae > Desmodus > Desmodus rotundus. Next base: position 169,146,924 of record NC_071387.1, read on the forward strand.
AGTGACAACTGAGACAGCCTAGAATGTCAAAGACTGCTGACAAGCCCCAAAAGGGGTGAGAAAGGATTCTCCCCCAGAGCCTTTGAGGGAACGTGGCCCTATTAACATCTTGGTTTCAGACTTCTAGCCTCCAGAACGGTGAAACAACAAATCTCTGCTTTTTAAACTACCAGTTTGTGGAAATTTGTTTCGGCAGTCCTAGGAAACTAATACACCCCCCCGCCCCCCGCCCGGCCACAGATACACACACCAACTTTACAAACAGCCCAGTGCCCCAGTGAGCCGCCATTACAGAGGGGAGTGTGTTTGGGGGCAGAGGTTGGAAGTGCAAAAATCGGGAGATGAACAGCCACTGTTTTTCCTGGGGGTCCCCCACACTTGGAAGATAGGCATCCCCGAAGGAAGCGGGAAGACAACAGCAAACCGGACAGGCATACCTAAGAGACAGTCTGAGCTTTGCCAGGTAGGGAAAGCTGCTTACTTTCTCACCCTGGATAATTTCTGAGAGAACTGTGTATATCTCTGGCACAAATGGGCACACAAAGTATTTTTCATTGATTTGCTTGGTGTACAGCTATGCTGATTCTAAAGCATCCAGCAAATCCATTTTTAAAATAGAAGGGCTGTCTTCTAAAAGTGTATCTAGTTACCAAGTTCATGATGTTCTTGGACCAAAGTGGCTCTGGGAGGAAAACAGCCTCTATTTTTTCATCTTTCCCTGAGGCCATAGATCCACTCCTCAGATAACTCCCACCACCACCACCCCAGGACACTTCAGCACATTCTTTGCTTCAAGGCTTATCCTTTTCTTAAACAAGTTTCCCAGAATTAAACAGAAAAATCCTGGGAGTGGGCAGGCTGGCAGGAGCAGAGAAGGCCTGTTTGGCTGCAGGTGGAGGTAAGAAATAAGATGATACCACAGACCTACAAAGACTGTGACATGTTAAAACCCTAGTACTTAGAAAATCCATTTTCCTGGACTGGTATCAAAGAGACTACTTTCTCTGCATTTCCCTGGAAAGTATTTCTACAATATAGCAAATCTCAGAAATTACAAAGTACAGATAAGTAGCACCTACAATCCTCACCTTGGGAAGTCTGAGCTGAGCACTTCGTTAGGCCCCCAGGAAAGGCAACTAAGAAATAAAATTGAACATTGCATATTGACCTAGTATGAAAGCGACCCGTGTAGAGGCATAAGACTGCAGCTGTAACCCCGGCGCACCTTCCCGGCTGCCTGTGCCAGGCGTTGGATAACACACCAGCCCTCATTAGTGGTTTCTTCTCGATCTTTAGCAGCAGAGAAGTGTGCACCTTTGCTAGGACCACTTCCCAAGCCACATGGTCAGGCATGTTCAGGGGTGTTTCATGGCAGGAGATCTTCCTGCCTTTCCCACTTACACGCAACTTCCTGTGAAAAGACTGCTGGAGGTGGGGCTTTTAGGTGCAGAATTTTCCTATTAAACCCTGGCAAGGGCAAGCTCATGCTTATTCTTGCCAATCTGACCTGCCCCTGAAGGGCTGGCAGGAAGAGGCAGCCCAGCAATGAGCTCTGCAACCCTTCCCTGTTCTGCCCTAAAATGCACTTGCAGACCCTGTGGCTCCACGGCTCATCTTCGCAGGACATCTATCCAGGTTCAGCCTTGAGTCTCCTCTTTGCAGCAGCCCGAGAGAATGCAGAGGCAAAAACCAGGCAGGGACCACACACTTTCAGGTTTTACCCAGAGGTGATGTCTTTTCCCTCATCAGAATTCATTACCATCAAGACGGGAGGTTTTCTCATTAATAACCATGACACTGGCCAGCCCTCCTCATTTATCAACTTCTTCCTCATCCAAAACTGCCAAGTGATCTAATATGATTAGGTAGCTGTATGTGAGTGTCTCCGAGCTCATTCTCCTTCTGGACGATCTAGGAGACAAACTGGCTTTGTCTTTGTGTAAAACTGAATAATCATTAGAGTCTTCACAGGACTATGAAGTCATAGGGCTCAATGGAACCCAAGGTGTTTGTCAATTCATTCTCCCTGTCTCTACACAGAAACGCATGCAAGCCAGTTAGGATAGTAGTCATCGCTACTCCCTAACTGCAGAAGTATGGAGAACATTAAAAGATAGATAGTTGATAGATAAATGATAGGTAGGTAGATAGAGAGATAAAAGGTGTCTCATACTTAGGTAACTTTCATGCAGTCTAACTACTTTATGAGGTGTTACTAATATTATTATTCCCAGTTCACATAAGTATAAATCAAGGTTGAGGGAAATTAAATAATTCACTCAAATCAGTGGCAGAGGTGATATTGAAACGTGGGTATCTTCTATCCCAGAGAGTCCTTGTATGTAAAAGAATCTTGTTCTTACTATCATGGTTGTTCTTTTCCCATAAATCCATAAGTGTGGGGGGGGGACACTTTTTCTTCTACCCTCTTAGGTTTAACACCTGGGGCCCTGCAAAGTAGAGTGACTGAAGACAGATCCGTAGGAGAAAAAGTTTATTATTACATACGCACATGGAGGACTTCATAGAAAAGTGAAAACCCCCAGCTCCCGAAAGCAGATAGGCCTGAGAACTTACTAAAAACTGATAAATTGTGGAGACATGATAAGACATGGCAAAGAGGGGTTGGGGGTAGGAGTGGCAAATTCTGGGAAAGTGACTGGGAAATAATGGGGGGAGCTAACAGAAAATAAATGTTGTTTTAGTAAGGTCTGTTTGCAGACCCTTCCCAGTGCCCATTTTTTGATTTCTTTATGGCCATTGGGCTCCCCCAGGAGAGAAGGTTTATGACAGTCCTCCTTTCTCAGGAATGTCTGCCTTTCCTCAGATAAGAAAAGACCTGAGAATGTTTCTTTCTGCATCTGTTGGTTCTCATTTGCTCAAAATAATGATGCCAAAGTGGCGGATTGGGGGGTGGCATACCCCAACCCCTTCAAACGCATGCCATCCTTCTCTCAGTACAACTTAGGAAATATTTTGAATGTCAAAACAAGATATACATTCTCTTCTTCATTTTTTGTAATCAACTGGTCGCTGCAGACTTCCTTTTCATTTATCTTTGGTGTTTCCCAACACCTCCTATGAGGAAGTTCTTCCTAAAGTTTAATTTTAATGTCTCCGATTGCAACGCAAGCCCGCTCTCCCTTACCCTGTCTTGAGGAAAAGCACAACGGATGCTTCCCGGTCTTGTATGCATGACTGAGGACCGCTGAGTCTCTCTCTCTCCCGTATTTCTGACTACAGAGAGGAGGAGGATTTTTCTATCAGTAATTTGGAAGAGACCTGCCTGCCCTTGGCAGATAATCTCCAGCTTCTTTTAGTGTGATGTTTATAGCACCCCCCTGGTTAATCCTCTTCTGAGATTCATAAAGTGTCCCTGACACTCTTGACTTGACGAAGAAACAGTCTCTAGTCCTCATGACCTGCGATCCATGGCCCAGACTGATCGAAGTGAAAAATTTACCGTAACATTCAAGGCTTGAGCAATGAAGGCTTAAAGGAACCAGAGAAACCATTTGTTTCCTCAAAAGTCTTCCAGGAATCGGCAGAATTAACTTTATCAGAAGCAGCTGTAAATCAGCCTGTGAGGGCAGATACATTATTTCAAAACAGGATGAATTCCTGAACTTCTTTATTTTAAAGACATTTGAAAGGAGAAAGCATGGCCTTTACTGACTCTGATTTTTTAAAATCATTTAAATTGTTTGTCTAATTACCTATTTTTATAGAGGCCCTTGGAGGCCAAGCTAAACACATGTTGGCAATTTCTAACAGCCCGGCACTGTCTGCAGGAGGTGCCACACCAGTGCCCTTTCTCCTTCAAAGTGCTAACAGATCATGGGCAGTTTCACAGACCAGAACACGTTCATTTCAAACACCCACATAGAAGCCGCGACGGTGTTTTTCCGATGTCAGGGCAGTAAAATTGACCTTTTGAAACCCATGGAAGCAGAACACAACTATTCTCTATAGTCAAGGGACCGGCACTATAGCTCAGTTTTTATCTTTAGGGAAGCAGATGAACTAAATTGTGTTCGGCCAGGTTTTAACTCTTTCACTCCCATCACAATAGGACTATGACCACTGTGTACTATGGTATTTGTTCTCAAACAGAGGGAACATGGGCGTAACCTGGAGAACTACTAATGCCTCCCAAGGCCAAGGAGTTTGCTTCTTTTTTATTTGGCAGTTCGTCCAATAATTTTGATGGTCAACCAGGTGTGAGAATTATTGGTCAGTGGTGCTCTGGACCAGGCAGTTCCCACACAGGGTTGGGACCTGCGCCAAGGGAGGAGTGGGGGCCAGCAAGGTTGTCTCCAGCAGGGAAGAACTGGAAGAGGAGGAGGAGGGAGGGAGGTGGAACAAGGAGGGTTCTGAAAGTGGGGGCAGAAGCCAAACTTGGCCCAGGTGTCAGCTCAAATCAGGAACTGCTCAGTCTAGGAGCAGGCTCCCTGGTTGGGAGGATGAGACCACGCACGCTATTCGCCGTCTGAAGTGCGGTGCCCAGGGGGAGAGCATGCCGGCTGGAGTCAGACAGCCTGCTGTGGATCTAGGCTCTGCCACTTGCAAGCTGTGGGACGTTGGGAAAGGTTACATAACCCCTCAAGGTCTCAGTTTCCTCATTTTTAAAATGGGTGTATTGTAGTAGCTACCTCATAGGGATGCTGAAAGGATTAAAAAAGATTAAGTGCTTAACAGAGTACTTGGTTCCTAGCACTCAGAAGCTCCTGTTATCCCTCCCCCTTATGACCAAGGCGCCCAGCTGTTGATATTAAGGGTTGGTATATGTGTACACAAACTACACCTAAGATGAACTGATGCATGTTAATGGTCAAGTCCATGGCCAGGGCCTCCTGAACACCTCGCACTAACTCACTGGGCCGTCTACTCAATAAATAGTATGTGAAGCAGGATCAAAATAAAGGTAAAAAGGTTGAAAATTACAATGACCCAAAGGAATTTAGCACAATTTCTCAGTAAACTCCCCCAAAAGTATATCCCATAGAGTGAAGGGTGTGGGTAGTACAGATGGAGGGAGGTCTGCAGCTGCTCATCATCGACAGGCCACCGTTGGGATCTGAGTGCCTGACTAAGTCAGATCGCTGAACAGGGCGCTTCCTGGAGCTGCACTCCCCCTCCCATAGCACGGGCATCATAATACAGTGACAGATAGTACAACTGCGAGAAATGGGGGGTCATTGTTATAGTTTCCTCACGGCACTTGTTTATACCCACAAGCTATTCAGAGATTCCTGACACATGAATTTAAAGCCACCAACAGTGAGGCTGTATCTCTCCAGTGCTTAGTAACTAACTCCAGAAAGCAACTAGGAAAGCTTTGTTTTATGTATTTCTGTCTTTGAGGATTTGTATGTGTTTTGGTTGTTTTTTAGAAATGGAAGGAAGAAGGGAGAGACAGAGAAGGGGGAGGAGGAGACTTAAAATTTTTCCAGACAGCCAATAGGCTATCTCTGAGAAAGCTAGAATGACCAGGGAAGCAGTAAGGCAATGACCAGATTCCAATTCTGCCTCATTCCTCCTGGGTCTCAGTCCCCAAGGAGGAGTTTAGGCCTTAGGCCAACCTGAGCTACAAGACAGGCTCACTCAGGACTATTTATAGTGCTGGGCTGTTGAGCAGATCTCTAGATATTTTCAGTTCTATCTAATTCAAAACAGCTCTTCACAGCCCTGGGCCATAACAGTGTGTGTTTAAGTGCTTTTACATTTCAATATCCTGGGTCTCGCTGGATGCATAGATTAAAACAATATTAGTCACCCTGGTTTACTCCATGGAGTTAAATAAATTAGTAGTGGCCATTCATTGTTCTCTTTTGTGTTGTAGAAGAATTTAGTGTCTGTAGTCACCGATTTAGTCTTTTCTATTCTTATAACGATAAAATCCAACTGTAACAATGGCTTTAGCTATACTTCTTTTAAGCATGTTTCTAAGATTCCTCTTCCTCCTTAATAAAGATTCTGAGATTATAGTGTGTCCTCTCTCCAATTTAAATGGCATTATGAATTATAGATACGCCATCCACCATGAGACCCACCAGTCGCTGATACTGAATAGTTCTGATGAAATGCTGCAGCCAGTTTAAATTGTTTTCCAGGGACTCAGACTACTGATAAAACAGCTCCCACTGCGAAAGCCAGCCCTTGGTGGGGAGTGTGCCTTTATTTGGTGAAAAAATATGAGTTTGGTAGGGTAGCCTGGATTATCACCAGAAATGAAGAAGAAAATGGACAAGGATTGTGAATGGGATCAAAAATGGGAGGCCCTTCAATCCTGTTTCTTGGGGTTTATCTTGCCCTAGGATGAATTTATGGAGCAGGAGGGGAAGAATGGCTGTTGTCCTCAATTTTTTCCTTCTGGCTAGAAAAATAAAAATTTGTATTAATACCCATTTGACACCAAATTGAATTTCATAATAGTAGGAAAGTATTATATTGAAAAACAACTTTTTAAAAGAGTGACTTAGAACCTCAGAAGGCTTTAAATACTTCTTTGTTATTGTATAAGACAGTGTCACAATATTTGGCTACACTCTGTACTTGCTATATTCTCTGTTTTTCTTTTTTTTTTTTTTTCTTTTTTTTTTCTTTTTTTTTTTCTTTTTTTTGATTTCATTTACATTTATTTTGGTATTGGTTCATAAATTTTTTTTTATTGTTATTCAATTACAGTTGTGTGCCTTTTCTCCCCATCCCTCCACCCCACCCCAGTTGAACCCACCTCCCTCCCCCCTCTCCACCCTCCCCCTTGGTTTTGTCCATGTGTCCTTTATAGTAGTTCCTATAATCCCCTCTACCCACTATCCCCGCCCCCACCCCCCACCCCCACCCTGGCTATTGTTAGATTGTTCTTAACTTCAATGACTCTGGTTATAATTTGTTTGCTTTTTCCTTCTATTGCTTATGTTCCAGTTAAAGGTGAGATCATATGGTATTTGTCCCTCACTTCCTGGCTTGTTTCACTTAGCATAATGCTCTCCAGTTTCATCCATGCTGTTGCAAAGGGTATAAGCTCCTTCTTTCTCTCTGCTGCGTAGAATTCCATTGTGTAAATATACCATAGTTTTTGGATCCACTCGTTTGCTGATGGGCACTTCGGTTGCTTCCAGTACTTGGCTATTGTAAATTGTGCTGCTATGAACATTGGGGTGCACAGCTTCTTTTGGATTGGTGTTTCAGTGTTCTTAGGGTATAATCCCAGCAGCGGAATGACTGGGTCAAAGGGCAGTTCCATTTTTAGTTTTCTGAGGAAATTCCATACTGTTTTCTACAGTGGCCTCACCAGTCTGCATTCCCACCAACAGTGCACGAGGGTTCCCTTTTCTCCGCATCCTCTCCAACATTTGTTTGTGGATTTGTTTATGTTGGCCATTCTGACCGGTGTGAGATGGTACCTCATTGTGGTTTTAATTTGCATCTCTCTGATGGCTAGTGATGCTGAGCATCTTTTCATATGTCTCTGGGCCCTCTGTATGTCTTCCTTGGAGAAGTGTCTGTTCAAGTCCTTTGCCCATTTTTTAATTGGGTTGTTTGTCTTCCTGGAGTGGAGTCGTGTGAGTTCTTTATATATTTTGGAGATCAGGCCCTTGTCTGAGGTATCATTGGCAAATATGTTTTCCCATACTGTTGGTTCTCTTTGTAATTTGGTGCTGTTTTCTTTAGCCCTGCAGAAGCTTTTTATTTTGATGAGGTCCCATTTGTTTATTCTTTCCTTTATGTCCCTTGCTTTAGGGGATGTGTCTCTGAGGATGTTGCTGCGTGGAATGTCTGAGATTTTCCTGCCAATGTTTTCCTCAAGGACTTTTATGGTGTTACGACTTATATTTAAGTCTTTTATCCATCTTGAGTTTATTTTCGTGTATGGTGTAAGTTGGTGATCGAGTTTCATTTTTTTGCACGTAGCTGTCCAGATCTCCCAACACCATCTGTTGAAGAGACTGTTTTTGCTCCATTTTATGCTCCTGCCTCCTTTGTCGAATATTAATTGATCGTATAGATTTGAGTTTATTTCTGGGCTTTCTATTCTGTTCCATTGGTCTATGTGCCTGTTTTTATGCCAGTACCAGGCTGTTTTGATTACAGTGGCCTTGTAATACAGTTTAATATCAGGTATTGTGATCCCTCCTGCTTTGTTCTTCTTTCTCAAAATTGCTGCTGCTATTCGAGGTCGTTTATGGTTCCATATGAATTTCTGCAATGTTTGTTCTATATCTGTGAAATATGTCATGGGTACTCTAATAGGGATTGCATTGAATCTATAAATTGCTTTGGGTAGTATGGCCATTTTGATGATGTTAATTCTTCCAATCCATGAACATGGTACATGCTTCCATTTGTTTGTAACTTCCTTAATTTCTTTCTTCAGTGTTGTGTAGTTTTCTGAGTACAGGTCTTTTACCTCCTTGGTTAGGTTTATTCCTAGGTACTTTATTTTTCTTGTTGCTATATCAAATGGGATTTTTTTCCTGATTTCTGTTTCTGCAAATTCGTTGTTGGTGTACAGGAATGCCTTTGATTTCTGGGTATTGACTCTGTATCCAGCTGTTTTGCCAAATTCATTTATTAGGTCGAGTAGTTTTTGAGTGGAGTCTATAGGGTTTTCCATGTACACTATCATGTCGTCTGCAAACAGTGACAGTTTCATTTCCTCCTTTCCAATTTGGATGCCTTTTATTGCTTTTTCTTGTCTGATTGCTGTGGCTAGGACTTCCAATACTATGTTGAATAGGAGTGGTGAGAGAGGGCATCCTTGTCTAGTTCCTGATCTTAGTGGGAAAGCTCTAAGTTTTTGCCCATTGAGTGTGATGTTGGCTGTAGGTCTCTCATATATGGCCTTAATTATGTTGAGGACTGCTCCCTTTATTCCCACTTTGCTGAGTGTTTTTATCAGAAATGGATGCTGTATCTTATCGAACGCTTTTTCCGCATCTATTGATATGATCATGTGATTTTTGTCTTTGCTGTTGTTGATGTGATGTATTATGTTTATTGATTTGCGAATATTGTACCATCCTTGCATCCCTGGGATGAATCCCACTTGGTCATGGTGGATGATCTTTTTAATATATTGCTGGATGCGGTTTGCTAATATTTTGTTGAGAATTTTAGCGTCTATGTTCATCAGCGATATTGGCCTGAAGTTTTCTTTCTTTGTTGTGTCTTTATCTGGTTTTGGGATTAGGATGATGTTGGCTTCATAAAAAGAGTTTGGGAGTCTTCCATCAGTTTGGATTTTTTCGAATAGTCTGTGAAGGATAGGGGTTAGTTCTTCCTTAAATGCTTTGTAGAAATCTCCTGTGAAGCCATCTGGTCCAGGGCTTTTGTGTGATGGGAGTTTCTTGATGACTGCTTCAATTTCCTTTGCTGATATTGGTCTGTTCAGGTTTTCTGCTTCTTCTTCATTCAGTTTTGGAAGATTATATTTTTCTAGAAATGTGTCCATATCATCTAGGTTTTCAAATTTCTTAGCATACAGGTCTTCATAGTAATTTCTTACGATCCTTTGTATTTCTGTGGTATCAGTTGTAATCCCTCCACTTTCATTTCTAATTCTGTTTATTTGGATCCTCTCTCTTTTTTTCTTGATGAGCCTACTTAAAGGCTTGTCGATTTTGTTTATCTTTTCAAAGAACCAGCTCCTGGATTCATTGATCCTTACAATTGTGCTTTTAGTCTCTATGTCATTTAGTTCTGCTCTGATCTTGGTTATTTCCTTCCTTCTGCTTGCTCTGGGCTGTCTTTGTTGTTGTTCCTCCAGTTCTTGTAGGCATAGGGTTAGGTTGTTTGTTTGAACTGTTTCTAACTTCTTAAGGTAGGCCTGTATTGCTATGAACTTCCCTCTCAGGACTGCCTTTGCTGTGTCCCATAGGTTTTGGGTTGTTGTGAGTTCGTTTTCATTTGTTTCCAGGAAGTTTTTGATTTCTTCCCTAATCTCGTTCTTGACCCATTCATTGTTTAATAGCATGCTATTCAGTCTCCATGTTTTTGAGTGTTTTGGGTTTTTACCCTTGGGGTTGGTTTCTAGTTTCATACCCTTGTGGTCAGAGAAGATGCTTGATATGATTTCAATTTTCTTGAATTTGTTGAGGCTTGCTTTGTGTCCTATCATGTGGTCTATCTTTGAAAAAGTCCCATGAACACTTGAATAGAATGTGTATTTTGCTTCTTTGGGATGAAAAGCTCTGTATATATCAGTTAAGTCCATTTCCTCTAGGGTATTGTTAAGTGACACAATATCTTTGTTGATCTTTTGTTTGGAAGACCTGTCCATTTTTGATAGTGGGGTGTTAAAATCCCCTACTATAATTGTGTTGCTGTCAATATCTTTCTTGAAGTCCTCCAAGATTTTCTTTATGTATTTGGGTGCTCCTATGTTGGGAGCATATATATTTATAATGTTTATGTCTTCTTGGTGGATTCTTCCTTTGAGTATTATGAAGTGACCTTCTGGATCTCTCTTTATGGCCCTTCTTTGGAAGTCTATTTTGTCTGATATGAGTATTGCTACCCCTGCTTTTTTTTCCTGTCCGTTTGCTTGGAAAATTTGTTTCCAGCCCTTCACTTTCAGTCTGTGTAAGTCTTTTGTCCTGAGATGGGTTTCTTGTAGGCAGCATATGTGTGGGTCATGTTTTCTTATCCATTCAGCTGTTCTATGTCTTTTGATTGGAGCATTTAATCCATTTACGTTTAAGGTTATTATCGATAGGTAGTTATTCATTGCCATTATTTCCTACCTGTGTTCCTCTGTCTTTCTCTTTTCCTTCCTTTCCTTAAAGCAGTCCCTTTAGCATCTCTTGCAGAACTGGTTTGGTGGAGCTGTATTCTTTTAGACTTCTTTTGTCTGGGAAACTCTTTATTTGGTCTTCTATCTTAATTGAGAGCCTTGCTGGGTAAAGTAGTCTTGGTTGCAGGCCTCTGGTTCTCATTACTTGGAATATTTTTTGCCATTCTCTTCTGGCTTGGAGCGTTTCCATTGAGAAGTCAGTTGCTAACCTTATTGGGGCTCCCTTGTATGTTACTTCCTTTTTCTCCCTTGCTGCCTTTAAGATCCTCTCTTTGTCTTGGAAATTTGCCATTTTAATTATGATGTGTCTTGCAGTGTGTCTCTTTGGGTTCCTTTTGCTTGGGACTCTCTGTGATTCCTGGATTTGGGTGATTTTTTCTCTCCTCAGATTAGGGAAATTTTCCATCATTACTTTTTCAAACAGGTTTTCTATCCCTTGCTCTTCTTCTTCTCCTTCTGGTATTCCTATTATACGGATATTGTTACGTTTCATGCTGTCCTGCATTTCCCTTATTGCCTCTTCATTCTTTCTGAGCCTCTTTTCCTTTTCTTGCTCCTTCTGGGTGTTTTTTTCTACTTTATCCTCCAGCTCGCTGATCCGATCCTCTGCTTCATCAAGTCTGCTTTTAATTCCTTCTACTGTGTTCTTCAATTCAGAAATTGTATTCTTCATTTCCTCTTGGCTCTTGTTGATATTTTCTATTTCCTTTTTCATGTTGATATAGTTTGCAGTGAGTTCATTGTAGTTTCCTTGTAGTTTCTGGTAGTTCTCTTTGAGCTCAGAGAGCTCAGTGAGCTTCCTGATGACCATTGCTTTGAACTCAGTATCTGATAGTTGAGTTGCCTCTTTTTCGGTTAGTATTCTTTCTGAGACTTCCTCCTTTCCTTTCATTTGGGAATTGTTTCTTTGTCTTCCCATTGTTTGTGAGGCTCTTCTTGTTGGCCTCTGCTTCTTAAATTGCTTTGTTCTGACTCCCTGGATTTATGATATGAACTTCTATGGTAGAATGCCAATGGGATTCGGTGGTGCTGTCTCCTTACTCTCCTGTGCTCACTGGTCTTGAGGTGACGTTTATGTGTTTAACACGGTCTAACTCTAGTCTTTTCAGCCCTCCAGGTTTTGTTGTCTCATCTGTGGGAAAAAGAGAAAGGGGGGGAGAAAGGAAAACACACACACACACACACACACACACAAGAAACCACAAAAAAAAAAAAAAAAAAACACCCCCAAAAAACCAAAACAAAGATGGGAAGGAGGGAAAAAGGAACTAGGAATGGAGGAAAGGAAGGAAGGAGGGAAGAAGGAATAAAGAAAGATCGTAGGCAAGATAAGAAGGAATTTTAACAAAAATTAAAACATAGAAATAGATAGAAGAAGGCAGGAAGAAGACATAAAAATGGTAAAGGATGGGAGGAAGAAGGAATGAAAAAAAAGAAAAAAAGGAGAGAGGAAGAAGGAATTCAGGGGGAAAGGAAAGAAAAGAAAAAAGATAAGAAAAAATAAAAGAAAAGAAATCTTCTGTTGGCTTTAAACCGGTCAGGTTATATCTGCTGGTGTCCTGTCTGTGCAACGGGAGGGGGTGGTTGGAAGGATTGGTTTCACTTTTCTCCCTTCCTGGGTCACACTCTTCGCTGTTTTGTAGGTGTGGTCCCTGGCAGTCAATCAGGCCGTTGATCAGCCACTCCAGCAGCTTTGTTCTTGGGACACGCAAGCAGCGGCTCCTGCCGCTTTGGCTTGGTAGGCGTGCGCGCACAGCAGGGGAATCCAGCCGCTTTGGGTTTGTGACGTATTTTGTGCCCTGAGCGCGCCGCCGGCCGACCAATTGAGCCGCCCGGGTTTGGGACTCTGGAGTTAGTACGCTCGCCAGCAGCTTTGTGCCCGGAAAACGAGCACCCAGCCGGCCCTGCGCTCGGCGGCGAGTGCGCAATCCGCCGGGCCTGAGGTTCTATGCTTGGGGGCCGATCCAGCCGCCCTGGGCTTGAGTCTCTCGAGCGGGCGGGGCCGCCCCGGGACTGAACCACACGGCACTCGGCTCCAAGGTCCTGGGCCCGTGGGTGGAGCAGCTAGCCTCAGCTGCAAATGATCTCGGAGGTTTCAGGTGTGGGCGCCCCTCCGGGGTTTCATGTATGGGCCCCGTTCGCTAATCTGTGTGCGCGCGCGCGCGCGCGCGACCGGACCTCGGCTGAGCGCCCTCACTTTTTGTGCTGTTTATCCCCCCGGCTCGCAGTCCAGGGGCGGAGGGGGGAGGAGCGCCAGTGGCCTCGGTTACTACCGAGAGTTCTCTAACTAGCCCCTGAGTGTCTCTATTTTCTTTTTCTTTTTGAGAAATTCCTCCTTTTCAAGCTCCCCTGGTCCAATCAAGCACCTGGCTGCTCACAGCGCAGCCTGGCCCTCTCCCAAGACTCCTGCAGCCGCCCCTGCGCCAGGGCTGGCGCTTCTGCCGCCCTTGTACCGCGCGTTCCCGGGACCGGGGACCTTATTGTCCTTGAGCACTCTTCTTACCGTCAGATCTTTCAATGTCCTCTATCTTTGGTCTCTAATCTTCGTATATGCTGGAATACTGTTGGCTGTTCGCTCTGCTCCTCGGATCAGCTAGGTATTTCCCTGGCGCTGAGGGGAAGTGGATTCCGCTCCCACCTATGTTGCCGCCATCTTCTAGAAGTATATCAGCATCTTCTCTGTTTTTCTAGAACTTCTGAATGAACTTGAAACCCAAAGCCCAAGAGTAGAGACCAGTCAAGTCTTGAATTCCTCAGGTTTTCTTCACATACTTTTTTCCTTTTTCCAATGGCAAAACTGATAAATGTTCAATGCAGAAAATTTGGAAAACATACAAGATATGAAGAAAAAATTAGCCATAATTCCACACCCGAGGTAACTAGTGTTAACATTTATCTCCTGGTCTTTTTTCTTTACACGTGTGTAAATATAGGCACATAGCTGATAACATACTATGTATTTTATTTTGTACATTACTTTTGTCACAGCAATTATTGTAACATTTTTCTGAGATGGTAAATTTGATTTTTAATGGCTATATAGTATTACACGGATATACCACAACTTAACAAATCCACTCTGATTGTATATATTAGCTTGTTTCACCATTACTAAAATTTTTTGAGGAATATCTTTTTGCACATGTATTTGGCCATAACTCTGCTGATTTCTTCAGAATGGACTTTATAAAACATACCTTTCATGCATTTAGTCATAGTATCAAAATTACTTCAAGAATGATGTAGCCATTTTCCTTCCCCCATCTATGTATGGAAGTGCCTGTTAGCCAACACCTTTCCAACACTGGATATTATAAGTTTTAAATGGTAACTCGTTGATCTGATACCAAAAAGAAAAAAGTGGAAATAGTGTTATTGTTTACACTTATGGTTTTTGGTTCTTGAACACATTTTTTCTGGAATGTACTACTTTTTCTTTTGTGGTTGTTTATTTGTGCTATTTGCCATTTCTATACTGAGCTATTTATACCATTCCCATAAATTTGTAAGAGCTGTTCTTTAAAAAAAAAAAATCAGTGTTTTGTCTATCATTTGTTTTATAAATGCTTCCCAATTTCTGTTTGTTCATGATATTTTATGACACCAAAATTTTCTAAGGTTTATATATTTAAATCTATTGTTCTTGTCCTTTGCTTCCCACCTTACAGAGTTCTTCTCCATCTTCACCCCAAGATAATGTATTAGTTATCTAAGATTGGTCTGGCCAAAAAGTCTGTATGGTTTTTTCCATAAAATAAAAAACACATTTTTAATTTCACCCATAACTTTATTGATTTGGGTATTTGAGTAAATAGGCTATCTCCCAAATGGTATAACATTGATTGTTCTCAGTTAATGTCTTGATTTGATCTATCAACTAAAAGTGGTCTACCTAACCATGGAGCATTGTCCAGCAAGAAATGTCCAGTGTGAAACTTCACAAACCACTTTTGACACGTTTGATCAGCCACAGCACCTCCTCCACACACTGCACAAATCTTTCTTTTATGTTTCAGTTGCATTTTTTACCTTTCTTGAAATAATAAAGCATAATATGGCAAAAATGTTGCATATTTTCTTCCATCTTCAATATTAAAATGGCTGGTAAAAATTCACCAATTTTGATATTTTTAAATGCATGCTGTTATGACAACTGTCACTATACAATCTAACAAAATTGTTTTAATGAAGTTAAAGACAACTAAGCACAACTAGAGCCATCTTACGGAAAAAATCAAACAAACTTTTTGACCAACCCAATATTAATCTTTCTTATAGTTTCATATTTCTATGATTCATTTTTTTATCAGTTAAAATTTTATTTTGGCCCTGGCTGGTGTGGCTCAGTGGATTGGGCATTGTCTCACAAACTGACAGGTCACCAGTTCCATTCCCAGTCAGGGCACACGCCTGGGTTGCAGGCCAGGTCCCCAGTTGGGAGCATGCAAGAGGCAACCAATTGATGTTTCTCTCGCACATCAGTGTTTCTCTCCCTTTCTCCCTCCCTTCCCCTCTCTTTAAAAAAATAATAATAATAATAACGTTTGGACTTTGGAATTGTGTGATTGATTTTTAAGCTCATTTTATGAAAATTGTTATCTCTACAATAGTGATGCTTACCATCCTCCATTTATCTAACTGCTTTTAAGGCTTGGTAGTTTCCTTTCTATAAATGTTTTGACTTTTACAAGGGTTTTTTTCCCCATAATTATTTTATATTTTGGATGGTTATTGTGAATGTTAATAAAACTATTGATTTGTGCCATTTTACTGTTCTGCTATTGATTCTGAAGAGTTTCATTGGTGTTCTTGGTCTTTTCCATTTGGTCAATTATACAATAGCATAAATAATGAAAATTTTCTTTTTTTCCAATATTTGACCTCACTTATCTTTATTTCTAATTGCTTTTTATTACTCCTAGAATGATGTTGAATGATAATGGTTAACATTCTTGCAAGTTTTTTATTTTAATAAGAATAATAATAGTTAATATGCTTTAAGGGCTTAGGATATGCAAGACACTCTTCTAAGCAATTTAGGTATTTCCCCCACTGAATCCATCCAACAGCTCTTCAAGGTAAGTACTGCTATTATTCCCATTTTATGGGAGAGAAACTGAGACACAGAGATACTAAGCAACTTGCCTAAGACCATACTGCAAGAAACTTGCAGAACTGAGATTTGAATTCAAGCATTCTGATTAGCACAGTGATAATGACCTACAGTGTGCTACAGCATAACAATTAATAGACTCTCTTCTGTCATGGACCAGGATACAGGTTGGAGAAGATCCACTGGAATTAGAAGCATCTCCAGTGTCTCATGCTGCCAACACTAGCTTAAAGAAGACAACCATTGGGTTCCCCAGTGTCAGTGGGGATGAAGAGCAGAGGAGTACATCAGAAGCAAGGGTGGGCCATCCTTATCATTAAGGGCAGAAAGATCACAGTGGCAGCCGGGGTTGTCATGGTATTCCTGAGGATGAGATAGATGGTCAACCAACAACGTATTGCTTGATCTATATAATCACAAGAGATTAAAAGTGGATGAGCAGAAAGCTGATGTCAGCTACCCCATTGGAAGTTCATAATCATTCACCCACTTTCCAGACCTGAGCCAATTCTCAGATCTAAAGAAAATCAGCTGAGGAAGTGGTTGGGTCCCCTGTGGAGAAGTTGGCAATACCGCAGCATGTGTACACAGCAGTGATCCTACTAGTTCTTCCCAAAGGACAAAGCCCTTTACCTGAATAATTATACACCAGAGAAATGAGAATATCCATATGATTTTTCAAGAGCAATTGGATACAGCATATAAGTTGACACTAACACTTACTGAGTGAAAATATCATCGGGGCCCTTGTGTAACAGAGGAGGCCCTGGAGGCCAGGTGATAACAGAGTCTGGGCCCCAGTCTGTCCTGTTACACACCCAGCATGGTTGTAGACCCCCTGTGCTTTGGTTCATTTCCCTGGTTCTTGAGTGCATAGAACCTCATAGTGGTAGAACCTCATACTGGTTGGCCCAACTTCTGGAATAAGAACCCTGCACTAGTTATTAAACTGTAGACTCTCAACTTCCACTCTACCTTCCCCCTTACATGTTCTCCTGTGATACTGGGGTTCAGGCTCGGCAAACCACAGTTCTGCTTTTCCAGCTGACTCTATATTTGACTCGGCTAATAGGGCATCCCAGAGGGATAAGGAGTGCTTTTTATTTGCTTCATGTTCCTATCAACGTCACCTTAGTCTCATCCTCACTCTGACATTGGTGGTTTGTTGCAGTCTCGGCAGTTGAATCCAGTTTGCAGCTTTTCCAACACTTGCAGGACCAGCCTCATGGTGACCCTCAGAAACAGCAGCACCAGCTAGCCAGGCCCTCCTCCTCAGAGTCTATAACACAGCCCCATGGGCCTCTCCATCCAGCTCAGAGCCATCAGCAAAAGCTGAGGAGTGGCCCCTTTTGGAGGCCCAAGTTTCAGCTCCTACTCCAAGCTTCTAAGTGTGAATAATTCCAGCCTCTTCTCCTGTCCCCCACACATGAAAATGGTAGCTGCTACCTGCAGTTTCTAGGATAGCTATCATTCTCTCAATAACTACTTGGCAATTTTTTAGATTAAATTCTCCCTGTTAAAATAACAAGTGTGCTATTTATCTCCTGACTGCTATATTAAAGGAACAGCAGGTGAAAACCTTGAAAGTGCCCCATCTGCCACCGACAAAACCATCAACAGCAATCTTCCATCAAGGTCAAATGGCAGAGACTGGGGCCGCCCTCAAGCACTCGAAGGAGGCTGGGCTGGTGATCCCCATCATAGATCCATTTAGTTCACCAGTCCGTCCCCTAGAAAAGCCAAGTGGATCATGCTGCTGATGGGGGACCACAAACTTAACCAAGTACTAACCCAACCACAGCAGCTGTCCAGGATGCAAGAATCTCTATTTACTACAAGAGATCTGCATGGCCTCTGGCACTTGGTATGAGGCTACTGAATTGGAAAATGTGTTCTTTTCAACCCCTGTTAGAAAGAAGGATCAAAAGCAGTTTGCTATCACTTGGAAAAGAAAGAATACATGCTGGCTGCCATGCCCTCCGGGCCATGTTAACCTCCCTGCTCTGTGTCACCAAAGCATTTAACAGCATCATCTGGATATTCTGTGGAAGGTCTTACAGCTTCACTCTACCAATGACATCACCTTTAACTGGGCCTGGGGGACAGGAAGCAAATACTCTGGATGCAAGGGTCAGACACTTGGATCAGAGAGCGGGAGAGAAACCTCACAAACAATCAAGGGCTTTGCCTTGGAAAGTAAAGTTTTAAGAGGTCCAGTGGTCAGGGGCCTGCCAGTTCACTCCAAGAAGAGGACAAATTAGTGCACTTTCCACCTCCTACCACTAAGAAAGTGGCACAACGCTTGGTAGACCTTTTGAAATTTTGAACGTTGCATCTACCACACTGGAATATTGTTCTAACCCATTTATTAGTGAGTTCCAAGGCTGTTGGCTTTCAGTGGGTGTTATGGGCTGCATTGTGTCCCCCAAACTGATATTTCCAGTACCTCAGAATATAACTATATTTGGAGAAAGAGCCTTTAAAGAGGTATTTAAGTTAAAATGAGGTCCCTGGGGTAGGCTCTAAGGCAATCTGACTGATGTCCTTATAAGAAGAAATTTGGACACCTAAAGAGACACCAAGGGGTCATGCACAGAGGAAAGGCTGTGTGAGCACACACCGAGAAGGTGGCCATCTGCCGGCCAATGAGAGAGGCCTCAGGAGAAACCAAACCTACCAGCACCTTGATCTCAGACTTCTGGCCTCCAGAACTATAAGACAATAAATTTCTGTCACTTAAGCCAGTTAGTCTGTGCTGTTTGGTCACAACAAACAAATGAATACAGTGGGACTAGAGCAAGAGAGAGCTCTGTAACAGGTTTAGTTATTGTACAAGCGACCCTGGTGCTTAGGCTCTATGACCGGATGATCCTATGATGCTAGGCTCTATGGAACTTTTGACAGGCCTCAATAGGAGGATCACAATGCAGATCCGTAGATCTGCAGATCTGGCACAGGCAAGCCCATGCCATCTGCAGCAGAGAGCTCTTCCCTACTCAGAAAGCAGCTTCTGAGTATCTCAGCACAGGTATGTCAAGTGACCAAGCAACAAGCGCTGTCTTTTATGGGTGGGGTATTATCAAAGCCACCAGGTTGTAAGGTTTGCATAGAAGAAATCTATCACAACCTAGCAGTTAGACCTCTCAGAGATAAAGATCAGGGTTATTCCACCAGACAAGAAACCTAAACCTACAGATGTGTTGGCCAAGGGACAGAAGGCTCTACAAAGGGTGGAAGAGAAGGGAGATAATGATGAGCATCTAGGGACAAACTGCAGCAGTGAACAGTGAGAACTTGGCTCACCAAGCTTCCTGTCACAGTTTCTTTTTCTTTGCCTTTGTGACATTGAAGAATCAGTGAGAGTGTAGAGTAGCCTACCATGGGACATAAGGAAAGTGAGTGGTACAAAGTCTGGATTGTAGTAGATGCAATCAGTGGCCTGTTCAGACCCCCTCATCCTTGACACTTCAGAGCACAATGACCTTCTACTTGTCAGCACCTAGATTTATTTGCCAGGGGGTTTCCTCTGCCCTACAGAGCAACTCTACTGTGCACAGCCAGCCAGGTGTGCCAGGGAAATCACACCATGCCCCCAGCAGCAGCCTAAAACTGAAAAAACTGATGAGATATGCTGTATAAATATCCCAGCTCCCTCTCCACTTAGGTGGGATGACTCTGAGGCCCATGTTTTGGAACTCAGAGTTTCCCAAAGGTATTACACTCCAGTCACCTACAATGCTAACTTGCTTGATAAGAACTTTTATTTACTGCCCTCTCTTCCCTGTGTTATTTACTCCCCTACCACACTGTCCTATGATCATTTCCAAAGTAAATAATTTGCTTTATTGTCTCAATGTCTGCTTCTGCAGAAACCCAAACTAAACTAAGACAATGCACCTATCAAAATACAGACAATCTCTAGTCAACAACATCACTAATTCCTTCCCACTGTTGGCCAGGACTGCTCTCTTTTATGTGTGCAGAAAAAATGAGGTGGTGGGCAAGTGATGGATGGGGAAGTGATGGGAAAAGATTATTTTGGGCACTTAATGGATCCACATTTGCAAGACAAGGAAACTACACTATTTTCTGGTGCCTGCAAACACTGGGTCTCTGTCTAAGGCAGTAGAGAGTGGAAAATGTATTGTCTCCCTACATTTTTCAGTTATTATTCTCACATGATCTAAAACCTGGGTGTGCCACAAGGCATTCCTTAAATCTGCTCCATTTGCCTTTTATACAGAGGAGGAATCCCTCCAAGATTCTAGCATTTGTTGTCCATCAGGGTTCCTTTTAGTTATCATTGTAAATTTCCACATTTTCCATGTCTTCATTTTCTGTGCTGTCATAGATATTTTAATGAAAGTTGAACGACACTGTAGGGTGGAGGCTGCTGGCCATATGCTATTTTGATCTGAACATCTGCAGTGTTCTATCTGCAGCGAAGTGATAAAATGGAAGATAAAATTACAAGGGGTCATAGAGTCTATCTTCCTGGAATAAGGCCATCTTTCCATATAGAACCCCAGTAGAGATGCAATAATAAGAGGCGCTGGGTACAGAACTGGAAATTCAAGTCCTCCTTAGCATAGTTCCTCAACTGATTCCTAAGAAAACTATTCATGAGCTTGGGGAGAGAGGGGGAGGGAGGACAGACAGAGAGAGATGGGTTTATATCTCAAAGAGGCCGTAAGTCATAATTATTTCTCCAGAGACCTAAAGGTCATTCAATAATGCTTGGAATATTTTGAGAAGAATTAAAAAACTATTTCATTTTGAAGTCAGCATTCTGTTATTACATTCTGCAGGTGACATTTTAATGGCCAGACAATCACAGTGCTACAGTAAATTCTGGAAGTGTAAGGGTTGTTTCCCTTTTGGGCTAGGTCACGATTTGAGTGATTTTTCATTGGTTAAGGTCCATTGTTATCTGGGTGACACTTCTTGTAACAATAACCTCGCCTTGTTCCCCATCTTGTCAATTTATCTTTCCTGACCAGCTGCCATTCACACTGTGACCCTGTGACAGTAGATAGACTGCCCTGACCTTTGCAACTATTGAGTCCAAGGAGGTTAATAAGCTACCAATCCACACCAAGCCTAATTACTACTTCCAACAGCTGTAGGAAGGAGGCAGCTCTTAGTCTTCTTTCCACCATAAAAATTGAAAATTAACATAAGTTAGAAAGGAAAAGCCAAAAGGAAATCACTTTGGAAAAATCCAAGAAGCTTCCCCACCAGACTGAAATCCCATTTTAGCACTTCCTGAGCTTTCCCGTGTGACTCTGAACACTTACTCTGGGGAAGAGGGTATTGGTTTAAAGATTCAAATGCATATTCAGTGTGATGCACTCAGAAGGTGCTAGGAGCTGAAGAATCATGAGACCATATAAATGAGCTGGACTAGCAAATAAGATTCATTACACATCTCAGTATAAAACATTTGGGTCACCTAGATAGCTAATCTTCCTGAAACTTCCATTTAATATTATCTGGGAATACGCATTGAAATCACGTCATATTAATATCTTTTTATTCAATGATGGAAATTGATAGAGCAGTGTTTGTTTAACCTTAATGTGTTTTAAGATTACCTAGAGAGTTCATCTCAAGCCTCCAATGGTCTGGAATGGGACCTGAGAATCGTATTTTTAAAACTATGGACCAAGTTTATCTTGAATTCTGCTTTAAAAAGTTCCAGTGAACAAAGATTGAAACAGAATTGTGGTAAACCCAAAGTTTTACCCTAATTTAATATCTTCACCAATAGGGAACATATATGCAAATAGAGTATGTGAGATATCGGGATGAGACAGATTACTCTAGCTCAAAAGCCCTATGGCTGTTGGAATTTTTATCACATTTTTCAACTGTCTCTTTTATATCCCAACTGCTTTCACTGTAAAAGTGCAAACGTATTCATTGAGCACCTAATGTGCCTAGAACTCTTCTAGTTATGATAGGAAAGTCAGAAGACTTCCTGAAGGAAACGAGGGGTTACATAATCCCCGTGAAACCAGGAAAGGACAATGAAATTCTAAATAAGTCCTGACCTTAAGAAGAAAAAGATCCATGTAGGTTACAGGCTTGAAGAAGGCTTCGGGCAGGGAGGTGGAAACTTGCCTTGGATTGGATTGGGGAAAAAGAGGAAGAACAGGAGCAGTTTTTCAATATCTGGAACAAACATGCAAGTCAGAAGTCAACGCCATGGGCACCAGCTTCCACCAGCTGATTGGATTTATGTATGGGCCTCGGGCTCACACAGCTTTGAAAGTGAAGAATTCATAGGAGAAGGGAGCTGTACCCAAACTGCAACATTTTGGGGGAGAAAAAAAACAAGTAAACGGTTGGAATGAATATCGAGCTGGGCTAGCCCTGAGCGCCATGCCTGGGTCTGCTACTGTCTACGTGGCACACGGGTCTTACACGTGGCCCCCGTGGCCTGGCCTCCCTTTTCCCTGGCTCTCCAAGATGGGGCCAACCCTGCTTACCTCACAAGGATCTCCTTGAACCCTGAGTAAATGAGAGAGGCACCTAAAAAGGAGCAGCCCATTAAAAAGAAGTTTAAAAATTTACAAAAAACAAAAAGAAGTAGTGAGAGTCACCAGTAGTCAGAGGGGAGGACTCCCTCAGGCAGTGCAGCTGTCAGAGCCTGAGGCAGCCCAAGGGCTGGGCAGGAAGAACAAGTCAGGTGCCCTGATCCCTGGGATCAGATACCTGAGAGGGAGGAGGCACCTCTAAGAACCAGGGACACAAGCCTCAGATGTGAGCAGGAGAGTACCAAAGCAGCACTTTGTCAACATCTTAAGAAGGGGCCTCCTGACAACCTTGAGTGAAGCTGAGAGGGGAAAGGATGTGTGTTGACAGCCAGTGGCTAAACTGGACTTCAGGTTTGCTGCCCGCCTCCAGCATCCTACAGAGGGGTCTTTTCTCCTCCCCTTATGCACAGGATTTTCACATATCATTTCCATCAATGCCAGATCAGACCTAATCCCCTCCCCTCCTCCAATCCTATATGGGAATACAGACCCAAAGGGACTTAAGTAGCTGGCACAACACAGATCATACAAATGTCTTTAAAAGAGAAGAGCTTTGTCGCCCTTTGTAAATCTCAAACAAGGTATTTCTGGCAAGAAGCTCTCAGATTTTTCTTTGAATCTTAAGCCTATAACATTTCTAATGTGATTTTTCAGAAATAAATCTGAAGGAGAAAGTCACAGGCAGTGACACAGTGACATCTGCCACATTTTAAAGGTTGCTGACTTCCTTTACATTGTTATGCTTGCAAGTGGGTATTTTAACCAGGTGAGTGGTGGTCGGTTAGTTGTATCTTAAGGGCAGAGAAGGACTCGGTATGTGCAGACGTTAAGTCTCCCATTTATCCCTGTGAAACTTAATTACAGTGAGATTCATCAGCAACGGCTTGATAGGCTTTTGCAATGAGTGGACCCCACCTGTCTATATACTTCTGGATGGAGCCAAAGACTCAGGGCTTCCATCAGAAGACCATCTGGTCAGTTGACTAGCTGATGAGCCCAACTGAGAGCACGTGGGGTAGTCACACAACATTGTCAAGCTGCCTGCTAATCTCAAGGCCAAAGAGAGCCCCACATTGAAGATGGGTGTTGGTTCAGCCATTTAGTTGCTCATTGAGCATTTGTGGGCACGTGCTCTGTGTCTTGCCTTGTGCCAGGTGCTGGAGACACCATGATGGACAAGCTATATTAAAAACTTTGTGTTTTATCCTCAGGGTAATGGGAAATCATTGAAGGAGTTCAGACTAGGGAGTAAATTTCTTAGGTGTCCATTTTAGAATTTCATCCGATCGCATTGTTGGCAATGGATGATGAGGGCTACCACCTGCCCCTATACTTGGAAAACATATGGGCAAACCTGGGAGCCCTTTCTAGAGGGGACACTCCCTCACACAGGTGAGGCTTACACCCCCAATGGGTGCAGGCGGCTTCCAGGCACTGGGATACCTCCTGTCCTCCCCAGCATCCCCCCATTATTCACTACCTCTAAATGCACTGATGTGGTGGAAGACAAGCAATCTAATTACTGATGGTTAGTTACACAAAATAGTTGTTATGGACTGAATTGTGCCCTCACAAAATTAATATGCTGAAACCCTAACCCCCAAATGTGACTATATTTAGTGACTGGGCCTAAGAGGAGGTTATAAATATTAAATAAGGTCATAAGGCTTGGGCCTGAAGCCTATAGTGCTGGTGACCTTATAAGAGGGACAGCAGAGGTCTCTCTCCCTCTCCGCACGCAGAGGAATGTCCCCATGAGGACACAATGAGAAGGTGACCATCTGAGAAGAGAGGCCTCACCAGACACCAGCCCCAACAGCACTTTGATCTGGGACTTCTACCCTGCAGAACTGTGAGAAAATCAATGTTCGTTGTTTAGCCTCCCAGTCTGTGATACTGTGATTGCCAGCCCTAGCAGACTAATACAGTTTTAAGCAGAGGAAACTATAAAAGTCTCCTATTTTTGTTTTCTGTGACTATAAATACTTCCCCCAAGTTTCCCTGTGTAAGAGGGCTAAAAAGCTATTCAGCTCTCAAGACCAATGGGGCTCTTTCAAACTGAGGAGGGAAAGTGGGTAGGATTTCTACTTATCACACTATTTGATGTGGTGGTTCAATGATTACAATCTCTTTAATGAGATTACCCTGAATCCACAGAAGTTAAATTCTTTGACACGAGAGCTTTAAGTATTTGTCACATGGAGTCAGAGTTAGGAAAATTCAGCAATCTACATAAAATTAAGCAGACATGTCTAAAACAAATGTATTCTCTTTTCTTTTTTGTTTCAAAACAAGGTCTTGCAGTAGAGTAATTGCTACCTTCCATTTAGTTCCTAAAACTCCAGGGATAAATGGAATCAGCAGTAAGCAGTCAGGAACTGGTTAGGAGGTATCCTAACTTCCAGCTGAAAAAGTCACAGTTGTGAAAGAGTCGGTCCACAGGGCCCTGAAAGTTCTGGAAGGCAATATTAGTGAGTAAGTAGATTGCTGTATCAGTCAGAATAGGCTAGATTCTGCTGCAGTAACAAAAATCTCAGTGAATTAATCCAACTGAGGCTTATTTCTCTCTTTTTCTAAATTCTTATTGAGTTTATTGGGGTGACATTGGTTAATAAAATTACATAGGTTTCAAGTATATGATTCTATAATACATCATCTGTACATTGTATTGTGGGTTCACCACCCTAACTAAGTCAAGTCTCCTTCCATCACCATTTATCCCCTCTTTACCCCTGCTACCTCCCCCACCCATCTTTCCCTATGGTAATCACCATACTGTTGTCTGTGAGGTTTTTTCTTAATCCCTTCACCTTCTTCACCCAGCCCCTAACTCCCCTCCCCTCTGACAGCTGTCAGTCTGTTTTCTCTATCTGTGAGTCTGTTTCTATTTTGCTAGTTAATTTATTTTGTTCATTAGATTCTGAACCATGGTTTATTTCTCACTCACACAAAGTCCTCTGGGTATCTGTCAGCTCTCCAGGGAATCTCCCTTCCAAGGAATAACTTGGGGTTCCAGGCCTATGGAGGCCCCACTACTTGGTAGCTGCACCATCTGGAATGAGGCCACCACAGTCGCTACAGTGGGGCAAAAAGCTGAATCATAAAGAAACGTTTCGCTGGTTCAACCAGGAAGTGACTTGTCACACTTCATTGGCCAGAACTAGTGGTCACAAGGCCCCTCCAACTTCAAGAGGGTTGGGAAGTACAATTCCCCATGTGCCCAGGAGGCACATGAAGACAGATTTTGTGAACACACAGCTTTTTCTCTGCCACAGTTGCCGAACAATGAAAACTACCAGATGGAAAGCAGCATGGCTGGTTGTCAGACCCCAAACCAGGTTTTGAATAGAACAGTTCTTAAATGTGTGGTTCTAGTGCTGGCACTCAGGATGCCACTCACTCTCCCCACCTCTGGGGCCTGGCAGATGATGCACCTACACAAAGACCACTACACAAATAAAATGTAGCATCTAGTTATCAAGCTCTTATATCCCAGCACAAAAGTTGGTCAGAGCTGGATAGAGAATACATCTTAGGCTGGAGGCTGACATGAGATTCCTTCTTCCTGATCCTTCTTCCCTGAACCTAAATCTTGAGACGTAGAGTGACCCTACCCACACAGCAGCATGCAGGCCTGACTCACCCAGCTGGATGAAGTCCCAACAGAAAGAACTGAAAGGATGGCCAGGTGCTGCATGAGAGGATGTGGTAAAGTGTAAGGTCTGAACCATGACTCTAAGGCACAGTGACCCTGCCTACAAGTAAATATGGCCAGTTGAACATCTCAGGCATTGGCCAATCAGACTAGCAGCAAGGAAGGGTCACATTAAAAAAGGCTTGGACGTTGGTCCCAGAAGTATTCTCTCCATCAATTCTTTGCAGGAAAAGATGGGGCAGAAGTTTATTCCTCTGTGGGTGGAGGCCAAAGTAGAAGGAGAGAGGAGAGAGAGAGAGAGAGAGAGGTGGGGGGGAGAATGGTTCCCCTCCTGACAAAAAGTGCATGGTTTTCGAAGCCAATTTGCAAGTCCCGGTTATGACTTGTGTAGTGATCTCCACTTCACAGGGGCAGAGCCCCAGGTTACCTCCCAGAGTCACACTGGCCAGCCTTGGACCTGCCTTCCGAGTGAATTCCTGGCAAAATCAAATGAGCCTGATATCCAGCATGTGTAGGACTAGGAACGTCTACTCAGATAAATCTTGGTCTAAAAATAAAGCTGATTCGTTTTACACAACTTATTGGGGTGAATTGCTTCCTGAGTGGTTATCTTTTAAAGAGCAAAGTCTTCTTTTGTGTGGTAAAATACAGTGGACCTAGCCAGTGTGGGCCTGGTGACTCATGCAGTCCAGTCCGATGAGAGGCCAGCAGACCAAGCTACCATTCTACTGACTTCTGATGTGCGGAAAATTCTATTGTGATTTCATCACAAAGCAAAATATAATTAGAGGACTTTCATTATCTACTTGCATGCCTAAAGCTAAGGAGAGTGCCAAGCTATTACATTTTTTTCCTTGGGATGTAGCTTTTGGCAAGGTTTATGCCATTACAGCACCTTTCATGTTAGACCTCGAAAGGACTGCTCCATTTTTCATTAATTACGGGACCATTGCTATTTATCATGATAAGGGGCCAGGATCAGAACCTTCATTTTTCAAATAAAAACCGTAAAACCCAATCAAGTTCCATGGTGTAGCCAAAGTCATATAAAGAGACTTGCTCTCTAAAAATACTTATCTTTCAGTTTCTCAACTCCTTTTTGTCTGGAATGTTCTTCGCACCCTCCCTCCCTACCTTCTACCCCAAGCACTTTTTGCCTAGTTAACTCCATTTATTCTCCAGATCTCAGTTTAAACATCTCTTTCCTTATTGTATGCTTTCATATAGCTGTGTTCCTATTTTTCATGGCACTTACCATTATTTGAAACAATATATTTATTTTTGTGTTTATTGGACTAACATTTCTCTCCCCCACTAACCGCTTTTGGGGGCGAGGGCTGGTTCTGTGCTGGCCCATCACTGCATCCCAAATACCCAGCTCAGAGCCAGATATAATTGGCTCACAGAATGTGTACTGCGTGGACGGATGGAGGCGCAGACAGATGGATTTGCTCTCTGAGTAGCTTACAATTTTGCACAGAGCTGCATATTTAAATGCTACTGTGACACTAATCAAAAGTTATGCTCCACTTTCTAACTTTGATGTAAAAGTGAAAATAATGATTTCAAAAACAAAAGCCAAGGTCACCTTCCTCAAACAACACCAACTGATTGCATGTCACTTTGTCACTGCTGCCATGGAAGAGCCCTTTGTTAGAGGGGAAAGATCACGCTTTCTCCAAACACGAACACATGGTGTTTATACACAGAGAATAACACGGTAACATCAAATCATAAAAATTAATTGGCTAAGTTTTCAGTTCGTCAGAGATATCTACAACCATAATCCTGAGCTGCACCAAGATGTGACAGAATCACCCACGTGACTTCTCAGATAAGTGAGTATCTCTAAGATCGCATTGTGCACCAAGAATATTAAATGTGTCTTACTTGTAGTTTCTAATTACTTCAGTATCAAGATCTCTAATGAAAATACAAGTCAGCCAAGTAAACAGGGTCTCTGTAGGAAATCTCGATGAAGAATTTGCAATAGAGGCAGCAACGAGAAAACACGTATTAAGCTTTTGCCTTCCCCTTTTGGTGCAGGCTTTCCTATGCCAAAAACTGAGCAAGCTCAGCCCTGACAATATTGAGAAGTGAAATTTGCCTTAGATCTTCTCCCAACTCTTTCCAGTAACCCTTCCCCCTCACATATTTATGTTCTCTGCATGCTCTGTTCCTCTCCCAGCTCTGTGCTTGTCCCTTACCCACCCTGCTCTTCCTCCCACCTAACCCTCACCCATGGTCACTACGGCTTGCACTCTGCCATGTGCTAGGTCCTCTCCTGTACCACTCAACTTGTTTCTAGGAAACCAACCCTTGACCAAAAGTCAATAAATAACAGCAGGCTACGTGGTACCCATGACTGTGTTTTAATTAGGAACTGTGTCACCCCAAAAAAGTGATTTTGCTAACGGTGAGACATCAGGTATCAGTTTTGAGACAGTAATGTACCCCCAAATTAGAGTAAGCTGAGATCAAATTTTCCTATACAAAAGATAACTTCATCAAATGCAAAGTAAATTCTCTGTGGCATAGCCAAGGACCCAAGAGGCTGGAATTACATCATTGTTTTACTTGTAAAATTTCCTAGACTCTTTTTACAACTGTAAGATACCTGAGAAAACCTACCAATAAAAAACAAGAAAACAACGAACCTGCCTGTGTCCTCAGCCACTTCCTCCATTCCCCCACATTAGTGTTTCTCAGTCAAACTATTTCACAGTAAAGTGGGAGCTCTTCATGTCTATCACTTTAACACACCTCTCAGCTGAAAGGATGCAACACAACAAAATAAATGGAGCCAATAAGTCACTATGCAGTGAGAATTGGCAATCAGCAAGATACCCTCTGGAAAAACAGAAAGTCACTGCTGATATCTTGCCTGCGTTCTTTATCTGCTTCTGACATCTTTGAAGATGAAGTCCATCTAAGGCAACAGAGAACAGGGTTCCTGCAAGGCCAGGTGAGCTGCGCCTGTCTGAGTCTGCCAGTGGTGGCAAGACACATGGTCCTAACTGTCTCAGTGGAGAGGTGTCCAGAGAGCACATCACTCACCTCCCTTCTCTGTCTTCTCCCTGGACAGACTCTCATCTGCAGCAAACTCTTAGCCAATGCCCTGTCACCCAGCTGAGGACTCTCCCATCAGTCCTCCTCAACCATGACAGACATGATCTGCCTCTATAGCAGAGGGCCCAGCACAGCAGAGGGTCTAAGCAAATGTCTACTTGATGGCTGAGTGAATAAGTGTAAATGGGTAAAATCTTGCACCAAAGCCTCAGAGCTTTCTTAATGCAGGGAGCAAGTTAGTTGTATTTTTCATATCTCTGTGGAACAGGTAGGAGAAAGGGTTGGCATTTTGAACTAGATATTCCTAACAACTTCATTATGTTTCAAATCACCAAAACAGTATGAAACACAGATGTCCCTCTGGGATAGGATGAGGTTCAAGGAGCTAATCGGGCTAGAGCAGTGTTAGGCAGAGGGTCTGAGATGGGGTGAAGAATTCTGTTGTGTATATTACATGAGTGTTTTTTAAAAACTTTAATAGGCAATGCATTTTTATGGTTCAACTTTTTTTAATTAAAAGGTCTACAATGAAAATTCTTCTCACCACCCCTGTCTGTATCATATCCACACTTTTTCTACCATCCAGGTAACTACTATTACTATTTCCTTTAATTCCCAGAGTTTCTTTATGCATATGCCAAAAATATATATTAACCCCCACCACCTCTTTTTTAAGCAAAAAGTAGATGCAATATACACTGTTCCACAGATTCTTTTTCATAGTTGCATAGTATTTGGTTGTATGGAAATAAGAGGACTAACCAGTCTTCTATGGATGAACATTTGTGTGGTTACAAATCTCTCGTTATTACAAATGGTGCTACAGTGAATAAGTTTGTATAAAATTCATTTGGCATCTGTGCAAGTATATCTGCAAGATAAATTCCCAGAAGTGTGATTGCTGTATCCTTCTTCCATTTCCTTTTAGTGTGCATCAAGATGTCCTTGAGTCAACATAACCGCAACAGAACAACCACATCACTATCGATACAAAATGGGAAAACCATTTCAATGGCATTGACCATGACTAGTCTTAGAAGAGGTTGGTCAACGTTCAGCTTTTCCAATTCCTCTCTGGAATGCTGTGGATATTTACTGGTTTTGGTCACTCAGCATCAAAACCCTTAAAAATGCCTGGATACCAAACTTTATTTTTTTCTTTTATATTTTATTGTATTGAGAACCAGGGATACCACCATAAGAGATGGAAGCATGTAGGTCTGCAGACTAAAACCCAGTAGCCAGCAAGGGCCCTTTGGGCCAGGAACACGGCATCCCGGGGTCTTCCCAGGCTCCCAGGAGTGGGGGCAGTCACTCTGGTGTCCCAGACAGTGATAGGATATATGACGCCTCCTTACAAGGGACAGGGTAAAGAGGTAAGCTGGATAGAGGGTCCGTCACTGCCTAAGACCACCTCCTCCTCTTAGAGCCCACACCAGAAGGAGAACTGAACCTCCCTGGGTTTTGCAACCAGCTGCTGTCCCCTCATTATTTATCTGTTTACTACTGTAGATGAGCCGCTGCCACTGGTGGGGAGGGGGGTTCCCATTCTCTCTTCCCCATGTTCCTTGATTCTCTCCACCTTGTCTGTGGGCTCAGTGTCAATCTCAATCTCCTTTCCAGTCAGTGTCTTCACTTCAATTAGCATCTTCTTCCAAGACTGGGGCTGCACACAGATAAACGGCTGCTTCCACCATTGAGATCGCCACTGCTGCTCCTCAGCACTCCGCCTGTTGGGCACCAAACTTTAAATAGTGCATCTCCTGTATACATTCCCCAGAAATAGAGATGAACTGAGGCAAAAATGAACCATAGAACCACAGAACCACAGAAAATACTTAATGCTTCCTTTGGATAGCCAGAGAATTGGCAGGAGCAAGATGGGGAAGTGGTGGAAAAAAAGAGATGGTTGGAGGAAAACTATACAGACACACACTAGAGACTTAAGCCCAGCTTATGAGACTATCTGTGCCCACAGGCATTGGTTTGGAAGCATTCTGTGATGACCAGGTTGTCCTATGAATGCTATAAAAATTGAGGCAAGCATATCAAAGAAATCCTTAATAAATGGACAGACAAATACTATTAGATTTAAAAAGTTGAATATTATAACCAATAACTCAGCCCAGCCTCACTCCTGATAGCAGCCTCAGATCCATATATCCAACTGCCTACTCAGCATCTTCATTTGAATGTCTCAAATTTAACACACCAAAAACCAAACTAAAGATATCACCCTCCAAATCTGCTCTACTTATCGTCCTCTCCATCACAGCTGAAGACTAATCCAGTAGCTAACGCCAAAAATCTTGGAGCCATATTTTGACTCTTCTTTTTCTTGCATATCCCATATCTAGTCCCTCAGAAATCACCTTGATACTAACTTCAAGATCATCCAGAATCCTAACATATCTCACCATTTCTACTGCTGCCATCTTGGTTCAAGCCACAGTCTTCTCTGACCTGAATCATCATATGAGCCCCCTACCGGGTCTCCCTGCTTTTACCCGTTGCCCACCCCCCAACCAAATGATATATAGTCTCTACACAGCTGCTAAAGAAATCCTCAAAAAATATCAAGTTAGGTGATCTTACCTCTTTAATCAAACCCCTCCAGTGCTCCCTTCACTCATTACCAGGCCCCCTTCACCTCACTAATCTCACCATGACGTGCTCTGTCCCTCACCCACCTTCTCCCAGGCACAGAGGACTCCCACCAGCCATTGCCTGTGGCAGAAACAGCCTGCCCGCCCCTGTCTCAGAGGCTCACTCCCTCACCTGCTTTAGGTCTCTGCACAGCTTTCAGCTTTTCAAAGAAGTCTATTTTCTTCCATAGCACTCACCACCTTCTGATAAACACATTCATTGTACAATTTACTTAACTGTTCTCCCCTTGCCGAAGTATAAGCCACTCAAGGGCAGCCGTTCTTGTCTCACTGCTGAATCCCAAGTACCTAACACATCTCTGGTACACAGTAGGTACTAAAAAATACTTATAGAGTAAATGAGGGGGTTTTTGTAATTTTTAATGTAATTAGCATATATCATTTAACAATTAAAATACTTGGGCAAATGTATGATTAAGTATTTTTCTCACCAATCAACTCTTTTCAATGACTGATTAATCCAACGGGACTTCTCTCCTTGAACCTGAATAGATTTAAATTCAGAAATCTAATTTAATGTTACTACCCTTAAAGGTTACCCTGATATCAAAAGCTGTTTGGCTGATTTTTCTTCAGCCATTAGTGACTTCTCTCTAGCACTAGCCACAAATACACGGTTCACTCGGCTAAAACTATTGAACCAATGAAAGGGACTGCCTTAATCGGCCTTTCTAACGCTCCAGAACAAATTACCAGTGTGGCTCCCCTCAAAGTACTCTGTATGTCTTGCTTTGTGACAACACAGGAAAATAGTTATTTACACACCAGCAGACGTCACGCTTTCCTCTGCCACCAGGTTCCCTGCCACCTAGTTTTTACCTCTTCGATGGACAGCACCTGTGCTACCAGCTGACTGATTTCTAGGTAACAAGACCTGGGCGTTTACCTCTTCTCCCTGATCTCATCACCAATCGTTCCAGCAGATTCTCAGTTCACCCACACCATTGCTTTGGAGTCATCCTGTTTTCAGTAACAAAGCTCTCCTGCATAAATATCCGCAGCTAAAAACCTTCATACATATGATTCATGTGGAAGAACTGCCCCACACCCATAATCGCCATCAGCCACCCCAAACAAGTACAGGGTCTGGCACAAATTGCACCCCTTTTTTATTACAAAATCTTTTACTACAAAATCATAAGTATGTAATTCTGTAACATAACCCTATCACACACAAGCACATCAAATGACATTTTAGGTGACATGTTCAAATTAAACTATAAATTATTACACCCATATTATTACCCTACTGACCACACTCAAGCACGTGTTGATTCTGCTGGACCCGTATATAATGTCTTAGCCACTATGCTTGCAGCTGAAAAGCAGGGTGGTATAGTGGTCAACTGCAAAGATTCTGGAGTAAGAAGACATGAGTTCTTTCATCACCATTTTTCTATGTCCTTGGGCAAGTGACGATGTCTCAAATGGAAATCAGAGCAGTAGGGTTAATAATAGAATATTTGCAAAGGATTGTTTTGAGGATTAAATAAATCACATCCACCAGAACATGTTTTCAATAAATGAAAGTTTAAATTATTTTGCAAGCTCTGCTGCAGAACAAGCTCCCCAGGTGCCCCACTTTGCACCAGATCAGTACCCCTAAACCCCTTTCACATAGAAAATTTGGGAGAACCCCTGATCTAGACAGGATTTGCCGAGCATTTTCTGGTTTCTCATTATCTCTACTCTACCAGCTCTAAAAAGAAGATGTGAATTTGCCCGTGTTGCAGATCACCTGCACAGAATCACCCTCTACCCAACACTGAACACAGTAAGCACCCAGTAGAGAACCAGAGAACCGAAGGATCACAGGCCACGCTGCCACAGAAGGGTCTGCAAGCAAGGGGAACATTAGCATTTTCAGGTGGAGTCTTGTCTTGAGTAGAAATCAGCCCTCCTAGAGTCTAAATTTCCATGACCACCTCAGTCCCTCATTTCCAAAACCCCAAGCATGATTGTTTTTCGGTCACTGCTTGATAAGACTCGCCAAAGTGTGGGAATGCAGTTAAGACACAGGCATCTCCCATTTTTCATGTTAGTCAGAAATATTAATGCCAAGCAACTCCTTCAAAAGTCAGAGTTTCCAGAACTCTGTGCCCAAATTTCAGACCAAGAGCTTGGAATTGATGAAAACCCCATGTAATCTTAACCCCACACAACCATCTCAGGTTTCTTATATTTAACCCAACTGATCTCATTTGGATAAATGGAAAATTTTATTTGTTGCAGAATTGCATTACTTTCTAAATGGATTAAAGGAGAATTTATTTGGCATTCAGTCCGGGTCATGAGAGGCCTCCTTGCCCCCTAAGAATGCATCTCAAGAAGAGAAAGTGAATTGTGAGATGATGTTTTGAATGTTCTGCCCAATCCAAGTGACAGGGAGGGGACCTGGAGGCACAGAAAAAGCAATTCTACTTAGAAATGTCACACCGCAGGTTTCCAATTAAAAATCTTTATTGAGGTGCAGTCAGGCATGGAAGACGCCTCCTGTGCGAGACGCACCTGCGCTGCTGGTGGGTGGGTTTCCTCCTTCGGCTTGGGTACCCCCGTGAGGAGGGAGGAGGGGCATTCCTGCCAATAACCCCAAAACTCAAAGAGTGCTAAGGAAGTAAAGAACACCAGTCTGAAACTCAGGTTATTGTCCTCCTACTAATTCCATTATGAAGCAGTCGGTTCTCTGGGCCTCAGTGTGTGTTCTGGAGACTGAGGGATCGGAGCTGGGGGATGTCCAAGGTGTGCAGCTCCAGCCCCAGAGAGTGGAACACTGTTCCCTTTCACCAGGCTCTTTGTTGCAGAATTCCTTGCTGCTGACCCTCCAGGCTCCACACAAGCACAATCTTTAGAAATTAGCATTTTATTGATTTTGACATGTGCTGCCATTGACGTTTCTGTTTTATGTGTTTTAATTAAATGTTATTATTTGCCACTGTGTCCTGAGGCCATGCGCTGGGAATGCATGAGATTACATAAATCAGACCTGAAGTTCGTCTCATGATGTCACTGTGGTTATTTCCCTTCGATCAACAGAGAAGTTTTGATGTTTGCTTCACGGAGAGGTGGCTTCTTTACATTTATCTCACACCTTGTTGAAAATCCACAAAGCCCTTCTCTAAAACCCACCCTCCTCTGATGTAGAAATGAGCATT
Source organism: Desmodus rotundus (assembly GCF_022682495.2). Taxonomy (NCBI): domain Eukaryota; kingdom Metazoa; phylum Chordata; class Mammalia; order Chiroptera; family Phyllostomidae; genus Desmodus; species Desmodus rotundus. The sequence continues at coordinate 169,181,916 of NC_071387.1, forward strand.
TTGTTTTGATTTCCATGTTGTTGCTATTATTAGATGCCACCATCTTTCTCAGAGCCACCTCTACTTGGGGCCTTTGAACCCGTTTTACTCAGTGACATGAAGTCCCGACCTGGGACTGTGGTTTCAGTCTGTTCTTCTTTCTGCCCCCATTTTGGTTCCCTCTTTGTTCCCTGCACACTGCACTGCTGGCTCTGGACCACCATTCATTTGAAACTGCTAGATGTTTGTGTCACCAGGGATGTCATTTTCTTGCTGTCTCTACACCCCACAGGCACCTGCACCAAGTTAGTGCCCGATGCATGATGGTTGAATTTAGTTGAGGGGAGACAGTGAGGAGTTTGCATCTCTCCCAAGTAGAATCCGCCTAGACTAGAGCCAGCTGAGATTCATCCTGCAGCCTGGACCTCATAATGATGAGGAAGACCATGGCTAGTGAGCGAAAAGGCTATAGTGTTTTCATTTTTTTTACATCATCACTATGTGTGTTAAATCCAAACAACATCAGTGCTCTCAAAAGAAAAAAAAATCCCATTATATACAATGAATTCCTACAGTGCTTTCGGGGATAGGGATGGGGACTGGGAGGGATTGCTTATTTACCATTTTTTGTTCATGCTCGATAATTATTTCTTGAATAAATATGTAGAAATGAGTAACCCTCTCCCTCAACCCAAACCCACTCTCCTCCAAAGAAGTAGGGCCTTTCCCAACACTAGCATTTTCATTCTTTGGAATTTCTAAAGCCACAGGTTTTTGCTTAATAATGTCTTCATTTATTTAACAAATATTTATAGAGCACTGTGTGCCAGGCACCATTCCAAACACTCCACCTATATTAACTCATTCAGTCTTTATTACAATCCTATGAGGTCAGTGGTACCATTGTTTATCGTCAACTTATGGGTAAGGAAACTGAAGGACAATAGAAATAAATAACGTGGCCAAGGTCACACAGCTAGTGGGTAGCAGAACATAGGCAGTTCAGCCCCAGAGCCCACTTTTTACCCACTATTCCAGGCTGCCTCCACTTTAGCTGATCATTGGTTGCTTTGTGTCGGCCTGGACTGTCCAGTTGGACTGTGAGCTTCCTGGTGGGTGGGACCTCGACTCCTACTGCTTTTATCACATCCTCCCACCATGTTTATTCAATAAATATTTAGTAAGCACCTCTTCTGTGTCTGGAATGAGGTAGGTTCTAGGAATATAGCAATGAACCAGAACCAAAACATCAGAGCCCCTGCCTCACAGAGCTTACATTGTAGTGAGGGAAAACATACAATACCCAGGTAAACGGGCCAACTAACCAATCGAGAAGATAAGTAGAGATTATCTCAAGTGTGATGAAGGGAATAAAAGAGAGTAAAGAACTTCATTGGATTATGTGGTTTTTAGAGGGGTCTTAAAAGAGGTCATATCTGCACTGAGTCTTAAGGAAAAACAGCCAGCAGTTTGGAAGGAAAAGAGTCATCGGGTGCAAAGGCCCTGAGGTAGAAGTGCAAATTCCAGAAATAGAAAGGTACCTGGACAGTAACCATCTAGGTGAGACGGGAGGGGAGCAGAGCTCAAATTGTGCAGATCCTAGAATTTGGATTTTTGTGCCATGCTGTGAGAAGCCATTAGACATGGCACAGTGCTAAGTCCCCACGGAACATTAAATAACTCCCACACTTTTATACTTTTATGCTGTCAGCACACAGGTATACCTGAGCTACCTGGAGTCACCGAGCACTGCCTCCAGAGTGCTCAGTTATTTCCAAGCCCACCCCACCCACCCACTCCCCCACTTCGAACCTGGAGTCAGATTTCCTGGGTTCTGATCCTGCTCACCCACTCACCAGTTGAATGACTTCAGGCTAAGTGTTGAACCTGCTTCCGTTTTCTGGCCTGAAAAATGGGATCACAGAGCGCATATCCCAGAAGTTTACTGTAAGAATTGAATGAAATGATGTGTATTGCGTGCTCAGCACAGTGCTGGGACATAGGAAGCAAGTACCTAAGGCAGTTTTTATGTCGCAGTGGTTAGTTTTATTAATCTTGGGAGGTGATCAGCCCTGAAGTATAAACAGTGCCTGACAGAAGGTGCTGGAATCTCTGGTATCACCAGCTCTGTTGGTTTCTGGCTTTACCATCAGTGAAAACACATGTAAAAGGAAAAAAAAATAGCATAATCTAAAACATTTGCTATTTCCCAAATAACATGATCTCTACTATTTTTTATGCAACATACTAGAAAGTTCTACCCGTATTCATTTAGAATCCCTCTCCAAGCTCGATTCTGTTTCACGTTAGCCTTTGTACCAAGACAACATCAGAAGCAGCGCATTTGCTCTCAACCCTCTAACTCTCAACCTTACTAACTGAAAATGTGGGACACCGTGACAAGCAATTCAATTCTTAGCCTGATGAAAAGAGAAGAGCATTTAACCCGACAAAGCAAGTCCAAGACTTCTGTTCAGATTTCCTGAGAAGTAGAATCTTCATAAAAAGCAACTTACTCTAAGCATTTTCTTTTCTTTGGTGCACCAAGGATCCGTGAAGAACCAAGCCCTGGCGCCATCTGCTGGCAGTCTCCAAAACAGATGCTTAACCTGAGGGACACCTCGCCCTCCTCCACCGAAATAAAGTTCAGGGAAAACCTGTTAATATCATAGTAACTTCTGTGTTTTCAACCTCCTGTTAAATATTTAAATTGAGAAGAGCAGATGGTAACAGTCTCCGCCACTTACAGTCCCCACAAAGGACAGTCCCTGCTATGCCACCACTTCCTCTGTCACCCTAGAGAGGCACACAGAGATCAGAAGCAGCATATTCGTTTTCAGTGGGCCAGAGCTTGGCCCTACCCATGCCAGTACACCCAGTCTTACAAGAGGGTAGTTCTCTACCCAAATCGATATCCTCGAACACTTCCACTTACTGGAGATACTTTATACAAGGGAAGCATGCATGGAATCTGCCTTCAAAGAGATGGGCTCCCAGCTCATACATAACCACCTGTCTATGTTCACCTCAGAACCCAGAATCTTAAGGATCCGTTTGGGGTGTGCTCTCCCTGGGGACAGAAATGGCTGTTCTTGTGATCATGGCCACTTTCGCTTTCCAAGGCTTCCATGAAAGCCGCTAGCTTCCTGGCCTGGTAGCTCCAGCAGTTTATATCTAGTTCCACACTCACCTGAAAGCCAGGCAAGTTGACATCAGCGGGCATAGAGCCTGAAATGGCTAAGACAAACAAATCCGCAGGGTTGCTGACCTAGGAGTGAAGCCATATCCCAGAGGATTCTGGTTCATTCCTCCAGGCAGATAAGCAGGACAGTTTTGAAGACAGGAAAGTCACTGGCTGTGCTGGCTCCTTCCTTCTCTACTCAAGGATATGTGTTTACTTATTTAAAATGCACTGATCTCTTTCTGCTTGCCAGATAATTTGATAAGCACTTCATTAAGTTCCTCAGTTAATTTCAGCAACCCATGCGATTGGTACCATTGCTGTTTCCACTTAACAGACATGAAAACAGGTTTGCAGAGAGCTTAAATAAATTGCTCAAGATCTTAGAGCAAGTCAATGCTAGAGGCAGGGTTCAAACTCACATGGCCTGATTCTGCTTAGCCAGTATCATAAGGTATCTTCCAGAGACCCGGGACTTGGGGTTTTCATAGACACTTCTGAAAACACAGTCACTCCTTATATTTGCAGGATGAAGGAAATGGGATAGTGCTCCATAGAAAAGGGGTTCCCTCCAAAGCCCTGTGAATGTGTGTAGTGGGGAGAAGAGGAGGTGCGTTCTCATCGGGAACCACCTAATCTTACTCTCGAACACCACATATCCTGTATGAATCCTCCCCCTTACTCTTCACACACCTGATGCAGTTACTGAACCATAGTCCTCAACCCCCGCCAGTTTTCTAGGACCTCAGAGTCATTTATTTGCTCACACCATCCATGCCTGATGATTAATTTCTCACAGTTATTTGCAAAAGCACAAATTCAAATGCTATTAACTGGTAATAAAACCAGCCAGCCATTTCTAAAACCCAGAGTTGGCAACTGCTCTGTGGTCTCTGGGGACTCTTGGTTTGCCAGATCCAGCTAAAGCAAATATTTCTTTTTGATATTAAAATGCCAAGGGAGGCAACCTTGTCTTTTGCTCATCCCAAAATGTATAGACTGAAGAGGTCTGGTTGGGTCAGGAGTAGGGAGAAAGTCTTTTAAGAATCAAAGAAGGCTTTCAGGATTTCTGATTTCAGAAACCACCCACCAGCCTTAATATATAGAATTCATATTTTTTCCAGATAATATTGATATTTTTAAAGTAGGAATTTAATAAGTGTTCATCAACTATCTGTTGGATCCCTGACACTGTGCTATGTACTACGGATACCAAACAACTGTCATCATACCTGCCTTCTGGGTGCTTATAAACTAGTTACAGAGGTGTGACCCACACAGGAAACAACTCAAGAATAAGACAAAGCAGGACACACACAGGTGCAAGATGGAGACGTAAAGATAGCAGGGACTGTCATGCTCACACATGCAAATGGCCAGCCTGGTGGGAGCAGTCAGAGGGGCAGCCCACCAGTCCTGCCACTCACCAGCCCAACCTCACACACCTCAGTGACCAGATCTGTAAAATGTCAGAGTTCAGCCATTCACACAGCAAATTGGTTTTGACTGTCAACAACAAACCAGGAACTGTTTGTGGTTCTGATGATACAGTGCTGAACAAGATAATGACAGTAGATTTTTCAGTCTGGTGGAGGAAAGGGGAAGGAAGACAATAAAGATGAATAGAAAAATATATTACATAGCAGGTGGTAACAAGGACTATGAAGAAAAGTAAATCAAAATAAGGGGTTAGCAAGTGATAGGGGGCTGTGTCTGGAAGGGTGATTGGGGAGATCTCACCAATCAAACAACACTGGTGTGCAGATGTGGATAATGTAAGGGAGCAACCCAAATTGATGTCTATGGGAAGAGCATGCCTGGAAGAAGGAGAAGCAAGGCAAGGCCCTGAGATGGGAATGACTTGAGACGTTTGGGAACAGCATGGATGCCAGTGTGGCTGGATCACCGTGAGTGTGGGTGTGGTAGGAAAGGAAGAGCAGGAGCAAGGCCATGAAGAGGCTAGTAGGTCAAGGTACGGAGTTCACATGGGAAGCCCTGGAAGGCATAAGAACGTGTACCATAAAAAAATAAAATAAAAAGACTTCCGGCCAAGATGGAGGCATAGGTAGACACACTGTGCCTCCTTGCACAACCAAAAGAAGGACAACAACAAATTTAAAAACAAAAAACAACCAGAACTCACAGAAAATCGAACTGTATGAAAGTCCGACAACCAAAGAGTTAAAGAAGAAACATTCATCCAGACCAGTAGGAGGGGCAGAGATGGGCAGCCAAGTGGAAAGGACACACAGCAAGGCAGTGGCTGGAGGACTGGGCAAGGTGGAGGCTGGTGGACCAGGCGGCCCAACATTTGCATGCAGATAAACTGGGAGGAATAACTGGGGAGCGAGATAGACCACACAACCCAGGATTCCAGCGTGGGGAAATAAAGCCTCAAAACTTCCGACTGAAAAATCCTGTGATGGTTGAGGCAGCAGGAGAAACTCCCAGCCTCACAGGAGAGTTCATTGGAGAGACCCATAGAACGTACACAAACCCATCCACTGGGAATCAGCACCAGAAGAGCCCAATTTGATAGTGGGTAGTGGGGGAAGTGACTAAAAACTGGCAGAGAGCAGAGTAAGTAGCATTGTTCCCTCTCGGACCCCTTCCTCACATACAGTGTCACAATGCAGGGATGTGGGTTGCCCCGCCCTGGCAAATACCTAAGGCTCCGCCCCTTACTACATAACAGATGTGTGGAGACAAAAAAAAAAAAAAAAACATGGCCCAAATGAAAGAACAGATCAAAGCTCCAGAAAAATATATAACTAAGCAATGAAGAGATAGCCAAACTATCAGATGCACAGTTCAAAACACTGGTAATCAGGGTGCTCACAGAATTGGTTGAGTATGGTCACAAAATAGAGGAAAAAGTGAAGGCTATGAAAAGTGAAATAAAGAAAAATGTACAGGGTTTCTCCCTCTCAGCCCCACCCCCACGTACAGCGTCACAGCACAGGGACCAGCATAACCCCGCCCTGGTGAACACCTAAGGCTCTGCCCCTTTAAGAAACAGACACGCCAAGACAAAAAAAAAAATGGCCCAAATGACAGAACACTTCAAAGCTCCAGAGAAAATACAACTAAGCGAGGAAGAGATAGCCAACGTATCGGATGCACAGTTCAAAACACTGGTTATTAAGATGCTCACAGAATTGGTTGAATTTGTTCGAAAACTAGATGAAAAAATGAAGGCTATGCTAAGAGAAACAAAGGAAAATGCACAGGGAACCAATAGTGATGGGAAGGAAACTGGGACTCAAATCAACAGTGTGGACCAGAAGGAAGAAAGAAACATCCAACCAGAAAAGAATGAAGAAACAAGATTTTGGAAAAATGAGGAGAGGCTTAGGAACCTCCAGGACATCTTGAAATGTTCCAACATCCGAATTATAGGGGTGCCAGAAGGAGAAGAAGAAGAACAAAAAATTGAAAACTTATTTGAACAAATAATGAAGGAGAACTTCCCTCATCTGGCAAAGGAAATAGACTTCCAGGAAGTCCAGGAAGCTCAGAGAGTCCCAAAAAAGCTGGACCCAAGGAGGAACACACCAAGGCACATCATAATTACATTACCTAAGATTAAACAGGAGAGAATCTTAGAAGCAGCAAGAGAAAAGGAGACAGTTACCTACAAAGGACTTCCCATAAGACTGTCAGCTGATTTCTCCAAAGAGACCTTACAGGCAAGAAGGGGCTGGCAAGAAGTATTCCAAGTCATGAAAGGCAAGGACCTACATCCAAGATTACTGTATCCAGCAAAGCTATCATTTAGAATGGAAGGGAAGATAAAGTGCTTCTCAGATAAGGTCAAGTTAAAGAAGTTCGTCATCACCAAGCCCTTGTTATATGAAATGTTAAAGGGAGTTACCTAAGAAAAAGAAGATCAAAACTATGAACAGTAAAATGACAACAAACTCACAGCTATTAACAACTGAACCTAAAAACAAAAACAAAAACAAACTAAGCAAACAACTGAAACAGGAACAGAACCACAGAAATGGAGATCACATGGAGGGTTATCAGTGAGGGAGTGGGAGGGCGAGAGAGGGAGAAAAGGTACAGCGAATAAGTAGCATAAATGGTAGGTAGAAAATAGACAGGGGGAGGTTAAGAATAGTATAGGAAATGTATAGGAAGCCGAAGAACTTATATGTATGACCCGTGGACATGAACTAAAGGGGGGGAATGTGGGTGGGAGGAGGTGTGCAGGGTGGAGAGGAATGAATGGGGGAAATGGGACAACTGTAATAGCATAATCAATAAAGCATAGTAAAAAAATAAAAATAAAAAATATTTACAATTCAAAAAAATAATAATAAAACAACATATTTTTAATGTAAAAAACAAATAAATAAAATAAAAAGAATGTGTACCAGAGTATCCAAACCCTCTCTGATTCCAAGGGCGGGACTTGAGCAACGTGGTCCTGGATGAGCAAGATCTAGAACGCAGAAGCCCAAACGCTAAGTGTTCAAATTTAAGATAACATGGGCTCCTTTGTAGTTGGAGAGTAATCTAATTAGGGAAGGAACCAAACAAAGGGGAAGAAAGATCAGGGGCAGAAGTCTGGAGACCAAGCAGAGTCTCGGGCATTTCGTGAGCAGATTGGGAAACATACTGTGCCCGTGACCCTCTTTAGGCAACCTGAGCCCTGATGCCGTCCTTCTGCCCGAAGACCCCCAGCATGGTGCCCTGTTAGGGCCACACAGGCTCAGCCTCTGAAACAGCAGTGTGCCATTCAGAACTCAAGGCCACTGATATCTCTACTATAAGTAACAACAGGTGGGTGCTCGTGTTAAATAAATCCATGTTAAGTGGTGAGTGCTCCTCTAATTTCTAACTTTCTATTTACTATTTCTCCTAAGACAGAAGAGAGAAGATACTCGGCCCCAGGTTGTCTGGAGTATGCAAGGTGAAACAGACTACGGAAAGCAGGAAACTTAATTGAAGATTCATGTTTTATCTTAAAACTCATGTGAATGTTGCATTTCATTCCAGATCTCCTTGTAAGAACTTTACAGGAATGTTTTTTATTATTCAAGGAACAAATATGACCCACAAAGAAGATGTACTGCATTTATCCTGTGCTTTGACACACACCTGGTCAGACTCACCTTGAAAAGCATGAAGTTGGTAACAAAGCTTAACCCAGTTAAAACACTCCTCTCTCTAGAAGGACCCCCAAGTAGTTGCTATTATTTGGGATTTCAAGGATCATAACTCACTATTGAGTATAACGTATGAGGCAAGGAGCTCCTAAAGCAGATCTGGGTGTCTTCTTAAGTAAAGTCCCTAATGCCAGGCCTGATTGCACAATTATTTATCTTTGAAAGCACAAGCCATTTCGAACGTGTGTTGCATTGCCAATAGAAGTTGGAAATATTCTGCATCTTAACTACCCCAGACCATGAGCAGGAACTATGTGAACAGCATGTGCAATATGGAAGCTCCACAGCCATTACACGGGTCTAAGCAAACTCCTTCAATGCCACATACTCTTAGGAAATGAGGCTGTTGCAACAAATAAGAAACCATTCACAGAGAAACTGACACTTCTTCTGTTACCTAAATGGTAGTGTACAGCATCTCTGAGGGGCTACATTTCTCATAGTGTGTTTGTGTATATTTGACAATATCTTGCCTCATGCTGTAGTGGGTTTGAGATCAAATGATCACTTGTATATTCACAGTTGCCTACAAATATGGGGAAATGTTTATTTGGGAAAGAAAAAGAAATTCGAAGGAAAAAAAAGCCTCCATGAAATAAGCTGCTAAGCATCAAGACTACCGTGATTGCACAATGACATATTAATTATATTTTGAGGGACTTACTCTAAATCACCATCCTTCCTTCCAACTCAGAATCCACATAATGACAGCTTCCTGGCTACCAGGAAAGCCAAGGAGGCCGGGAATGCAGCCCATGCCTGGGGCCCAGCAGCCTGCTACTGCCACACAGTGAGGACTTTTGAGACTGCAACCGCAGGAAGCTCCATGTACTTGCAGCCAAAGTGAAAATATGAAATGTTTATTTTCATGCAATTCCTATTTTCAATTCTCTCACATCTTCAGCTATTATAATAAATAACAAACACGGGATTCTTTATGTAATTCCAGCTGTATCGTGCAGCACAAAACATATTAAAGAGAAAGTAAATGTGTACAAATATAACATTTCATTTTTGTCATTTTACCTTATTGCCTAAATATCCAGCCTACGTTGTATTTATAATATAGATTACTTTTTCACTTTTTAATTTTAGGTCTGATTGATATATGGTTTTATGCCAAATTTAAAAATTAATACTCCAAATCCAAATTCCCAAGTGTTTTTACTTTAGGGTACAAGAAATGTCTCCATATGTGATGACAGTTTTTGTTCTTCCTTTTTGATTAAGCGAGGCATTGATTTTAAGGTAGATTCCACCTACCTAAAAATGTTTAGAATTCTTATAAATAAGTGGAAGCCTGTAACATTATTTACTTCTTCTAGAAATCAAAAGACTTATTAACATAATTTTAAACTAAGCCAAAGGTAATAAATCATCTGCGGTACCGATTTCAGTGCGAGTGACGCGGCCTTTCTTTCACACGCGCATCTCTCCTTCGGAGAAAAGGCAGGCCAGTTGTTCTTGAACGAGGCAACGCAGCTCTGCGAGAGAGGGACGTGTTCCCAGCATGCTTTGTGTCCAGCCCAGACAGTTCAATTAGATTCTTCTTAAATGCTGCCCGCGTAAATTCCTTCTTACCCTGGGTGTTAAAAGAATATTCTGGTCATGGACTTCACACATTGATAGAGGCAGATTTGGGAATGGGTGACGGGGGAGGTTTTACAGGGGGGAGGAAACCAGTCAACAAGGAGCTCTGAAACATCAAGGAAACTGCAACGAAATGGAAAAGCTGCACTTTTTCATCTCTGTGTTGGAGAGAGTACTGTATGTAATCTAAACTTTTGATTTGCAAGGTAAACCCCCAAGTAGAATGATAACGCTGCCTTAAAAAGACAGTTGAAAATACCCAGTAAACTGGGAATAAAAGGTAATTTTCTTAATTTGATAAAGGGCCAATTTTTTATTTTTACCAAAAATCTTTAGCAATTATCATAATAAATGGAGAGATATGAGAAGCAATGCAATAATGTTTGTCATAGTAATGAAAAAAATCCACCGCCCAGAGAAGGGATCATTAAACTGTGTCAATTCACAATGGAAGATTAAGTAGCAACTATGAGTAGTGATTTGGATCTACATGGAGAGTGCTTAAAAATACAACATTTAGTGGAAAAGTCTCTTTCAGAATGTCGAGTGTAAATTTCATGTATGTTTCAAAAACATACAGCATCATTACATATTGTATCTTAAAACTCAAGTTAACCACTGAAAAAAAATTCAACAATAAATTATCAAAGATAAAGAATAAAATAGAAGGGCAAATGTCTTCATATACTACACACACACACACCCATATTCATACATAATCCTACATAAATAAAAAGAATTTGGAGAAAAAAAGCTTGTCACTTTTTCTTCCTTTGGCACATCACCATTTTCTAAAATTCATTGAATTCCTCAATTCCCACTCTGACCCCTATGTCTGGTTACAGAAAATGTGCTAGGAAAAAAACATTGAAAACCTTAAGAGCAGCAAGAAAATGGAGAGAGATGGGATCTCCATCCATTTTTATTTTTATTTGAATTATCACTGTGCATTTTAGCAAAAAGGAAAATTCCTTATTTGTGCTCTAATTCTAACTCAATAGAAATGCAATACAAACACTTTTACAGACTCGTACCACTCCCAAACACAGCAGATTTGTCAGGAACAGAAACTTGGCAGATACTAATAGAGGAAATTTTACTTTAATTCAAACCATACATTGCAAGAAATGTGCACATGCATTAGAAGCTCCTTGGAGGGAATGTTTCTTTGAAAATAAAAAAGAAATGTGATTTGGTAGAAATGTATTTTAGGTTATCATTTCTCTGTGCAAGGAAGCTAAAGCTTAACCCTGAATAAATTTTGTCGTCTAGACTGCAATCGAGGGCGAAACGAGACTGTAATCTACGCATTCCTCTTGCTTTCACAATAGAACCACTCAGGGTTATGATGAGAATTATCTCAAATTATAAGGCATGAAAACTGGCATTGCCTCACATGCTATTAGTCTATTCGCAGATGGCACCACAGTTTACAACCCAATCCCATCATGAGAAACGCTGATTCTGCAAATACTCTGGGAGCAAGAACGGAGCCCTGAGCAATCACAGCAGTGCCACATTCTGTTTAGTTTTCACAAATTTTACATTAAAAGTACTCTTGGACATTATAGAATATAACTCTATCTTCTTCAAGCCTTTGCAAATCTTTTGGACAGAAAGTGGATATAAACCAATAAAAATTTTTGTTGCTCTCTAATTTAATCACAAACAATTACACATAATTACTTCATGAGTGGGAATTTAAAAGGACTTAATATGTTAAACAACTGGCAAAACATAGCCAGCAAAACTTCAGTTAATTAAGATTTTCTTAGCACAAAATTAAAAAATATTGACTATGGGGCTGCCAAATCCAAAAATAAGCAATCTTACAGACAATAGCAAAGAGGCTATTGGCAGATATTAGAGATTCATCTCAAATAAAGACAGGCTGAGGATTCCAATCTCGGGGCTTTTTTCTGAATTCTTACACTTTTGAGTTACCCTAAACCTACAGGTTTAATGTGAAAGCCAAAATAAGCAGTCAATTCCTTATATTTATATTTATGTTTATGTTTGCACAGATGGAAATTCAAATGACCCTCACAAACCTGTCATCTTTGATGCAACGAGCAGCTACTAAGAATCTGCTGTTTGCACGATGCTCTGGGGTAAGAAATACATCTGGATCAGTCTCCTTCACCAAGCCTTTCCAGCTATACTCCTCCATTGTGTCTGATTTGTCTTTAAGTTTATTTTATCTTTATTAAATAACTCTTGCTAATCACAAGAAACTTCGAAAATGTAGAGAAATAGAATGGGGGGAAGGGAGCCATCCATAGTGTCACCAGGAGGAAGTAATTATTAAAATCTCAATTATTTCCTCACAATATTTTGCTGAGAATTTTTATATAATTTTAATCATGAAATATGTCCAAGATTGTACAAGTTGACTTTATAAAGTAAAATACAACATCATTTAAAAAATGAGACCTAATAGAACACGTTAGCCAAGAACAGCAAATATACATTCTTCTCAAGTGCACAGGGAACATTCTCCAGAATAGACCATATGTTAAGCCATAAAAAGAGCCTCAATTTTATAAGACTGAAAATAGAAAGAATATATTCTCCAACCACGATGTAATGAATTTAGAATCAAGGACAGAAGAAAATGGGGGGAATTCACAAATGTGGAAATTAAACAACACTCTTAAATAACCAATGGATCAAAGAAGAAATTACAACATAGAAAATTAGAAAATAGTTCAGGATGAGTGAATATGTAAACAGAGCACACCAAAACTTCTGGGATGGAGCTAAAGCAGGGATCAGAGGGAAAAGTGAAGACAACCCAAAAACGGTAGAAAAATATTTGCAAATCATGTATCTCTGCTAAAGCACTTCTATCTAGAATACACAGCAGCCTGCCCAGAAGGTATCCAGCCATGTAATATGAAAAAGAGACATTTGTTGAAGAAGATACAGAACACAAGTAATGTTGTACATAGGACAATGAAGCCTCAGTCCCCTTCAAAGTAGGGACCTCAGAACCTCACACAGTTCTCCCAATTGCCATCAGCTGCCCTGTCATATTTTCCTGAATCTCAATGATGGTCTGAAATTTCTTCCCTTTCAAAGGTGATTTTAGTTTTGGGAAAAGCCAGAAGTCGCAGGGTGCCAAATATGGGCTGAGGTACCTTAGTGATTTGATGTTTTGCCACAAAACTCTGGACCAGAACCAGACATAGTGCATGAGTAGGCATGTTGTCATGATGAAGCTGCCAATCACCAGCTGCCCATCACCAGCTGCTCATAGCTGTGGCCTTCTGAATCATCCAAATAGTTTCCGCGGAGGAATGTTCAAGCTTCACACAAAATTTGATACATATTTGTTGCTCTACTTGCTCAGTCATTTTGAGTGTGATGGCCACACAGTACACATGCTCACTCAACGACCTCTACCACCCCCACTGACTAGTACAGTGAAGTTATTATTGTTCACACATGTACATTCCAGCCCACTCTCCTTGGCTGCCAGGTTACATCAATGTCTCGCAAATCATTCTCATTATTTTAACAATAGTTGGACTTTTTCTGGACAGACCTTGTATACAAAAAACTCATAACCCAACGATGAAAAGACTAATAACCCATTTTTTTTTAATGCACAAGGACTTGAAAAGACGTTTATTCAAAGAAGAAACACAACTGTCCAAAAGGACAGAAAAATACTCAAATCATAAGCCATTAGGGAAAAGTAAATCAAAACCATTTCATAAACACCAGTTTATTTATTGGCTAAAATAAAAAAACGGAAGTGGTCGCAAGGGTGTAGAGAAATTGGAATTCTCATGCATTCCTTATGGTATTGTAAAATAGTACAGCTTCTTTGAAAAACAGTTAAGTACTTTCCAAAAATGTTAGACATAGTTACCATATGACTCAGCAATTCTCTCCTACGTATATACCAAAAAGAACTGAAAACTACATTTACACAAAAACTTGTCTACAAATGTTCATAGCACCATTATTCAAAATAGATGAAAAATAGAAACAATTCAAATGATAATCAGTCACAAAAGTGGTATGTCCAAACAATGGAATATTAGTCTATAAAAGGAATTAAATACTGACACATGCTAAAACATAAATAAAACTTGAAAACACTATGGTAACTGAAAGAAGCCATATACGAAGCTCACATATTGTATGATCATTTGTACGAAGTTCCAGAATGGGCCAAACCAGAAAGACAGAAGTAGATTGGTGGTTGCCACGGGCCACGGGAAGGGGGAATGGAGAGTGGCTGCTAATGGACAGGGGTTTCTTGCAGCGATGCAAATGGCCTGATATTGGGTCATGGTGATAGTTGCGAGCTCCACATACAGTGAAAACCACCAAGTTGCAGGCTTTTAAAGGGTGAATTTTATGGTATGTGAATTATTAAGTTGAGAATATTTCACATAGAGTAATTTTTAAGCACAGTTAACAGTGGTACAATCATAGATCATAGACAGAATATAATATGCAAAGGTATTTGATATCATACCTGGCCCTGAATCGGGTATTCTTCTTTCCCAATTAAAAAAAATACTAAAGTCACTCAGGACAAATGACCTTTATTATTTACCTTATTGGAATTTTTCTTTCAAATGAAAAAAGCAATATATACTTTTATTACCTTTTATTACAAGCCAAAAACATCCTCAAGTTACCAAAGAAAAACCAACAACAGTCCTCTTCCCCATGACCCTCACTGCCAAGATTGCCTCTCTTTGAAGACAATAAATGTTAACAGCTTCATGTTCACACTCTTCTCTGTGTTCATTGCAATGCACACAGATGAAAATATTAACACCAAAAAAACATGTTACAAAAAGAAGGTCATTCTCCATACATTTCTCTACAACTTTCTTTGTTATGACCTTCCCCATGGGTCAATACACATAAATCTAACCCCTCCTGTTTAACAGCTACCAAACATTCCAGAAATACGGGCAAACCACAGCTTACGCAATCACTGGTTATTGATGGTGTTCAAGTTGTTTCCTCTTTCCCTATTCAATGCAAATCTTTATATGTATACTTACAAACCAATTCTTTTGTTTCTATAAGATAAAATTATTCAATCCACGTTTTAAAGATGTGTGAAATCATTACGTAGCTTGGCACTAAAAATGGTTTTTATGTGGCATCCATCCTGCCATCTCGATGGAAATGGGAAAATGTATTTATTTCTCTGCTCAGACTCACAGCCTTATGAAGAGATTAGGCTTTGTGTGCAAACACATAAACAAAATAAAATATACAAGTGTGCCCCAAACCAGGCAGCAGATTCCAACCGTGTGCCTGGCAAAGGGTGTGTCACAGCAGACGCTTCCTGATACAGGAAAATGAGCAGCTGAGGAAGGAAGCAGCTTAGGGAAACGCTGCTGGACCAAGCTCTACCCTTTGACTGCAAAATTCTCCCCACAACAAAGAATTCAGTGGGGTTCCTAGGTTCAGGGTGCAGGGTCCCCTTATTTACCTCTCCACCTGCTTCTTCTCGTGTTTGGCTAGAGCACTTTTTAACAGAAGGGCACATGGGAGGTATGATCCCTGTGAACTTACATATCTAACAATAGCCTCCTATGGCCACCATACACAAAAGTCAACTCAACGTATTTTAAGGGCTGGGGTCACAGCCTTGTCTTCCTCCAAATCTGCTAGCTACTGCAGTTTTAAAAAGCCTTTTAGCTCACGGTGATTCAAAATCAGGTTGATTTTGGTTTCTTTGCTGGTGATGTGTGTGTGTGTGTGCATGTAGAATATAAATACAGTAAACTGTAAATGCACTCTTTGTCGTTAAAATGGCCAACAGCCACACTGTCTGACCCTGTATGTACAGTTTCAGCTTATGGAAAGTGATAAGACAAGGAAGACAAGGCACAGGAACTATGCCTACAGCAACATGACCGCTGCAGCAGTAATTATGAGTCGTGAAGGACCCAAACAGTAAGGACACAGCAAATTAGCCTGAGGCGATAATTTAGAGATTCGATTTTATTCTTCTCTTGCTTTATGTTATCCACTGCATCAGAAGCCATCCACCTCGCTGTTGCAGACCCTTATTTTTTGGCATTTGCCATTCACTTTGTCAGAGCGCCACCCTCTGGTGGATCCAGGCGGGACATGAGAGTTTTGCCGGTGTACACTGGGTGTGGGCTGTAAGACCGTTGCTGTGAAAGGAAAGGTAGCCGCCTTCTTCCTCATTCCCACCAGTTCCCCAGTCTCCCCAAATCTACCTTTCTCTTAAGGTCTCTTGCCAACTGGAGTAAAAGAAGGATTTATGGAAAATATATCGGAGAAGTAAAAATCGAAAAGAAGGACCCAGAGGCTTGAAAAGACAAAAACAGGACGACTCCTGATATTCCAGTTACGGAAACTGACGATGGACCTTGTGTCATTGCCGCGAGGGTGAGTGAGCAGAAGCAACCATCTTGTCTTTCTGTCGACTCTGTTCAAGTTCCAGTTCCAGTTCCAGGAACAGACTGCCACATTCGCCTCGGGTCACAGTCCCACTACTTAACAGTCCCTTTGTATTGACTGACATGGGGAAGAGGCAATTCAAAATAGTAACAGAGTGCTTTTAACAAACAAAGGAAAAAGCTCACAATGTGTTCCTCCAGTTTGTACATAAACTGCCTTCTCTGAGTGGATGTTTATAGGATTTCTTTAAACTCATATAATTCAATTTCTGTTCCTTGGATACACCTAGATGTGGGTCTCTTCTGTTTTTGTCTGAAATACAGTGAGCCCCTGCAGCCTGCATACTCAGGTTTCATTTCATCCTTTATTATTGCTTCTAGTTCATATGCTATACCGTCTTCACTAGAAACACAAAATATTCATGTTAGACCTTCACTTTGGCTTTCGTTTTCTGTGTCCTTCTGTGTGTGCTTTCCCCCTGCACCCTAGAAAACCTTCTCCAATCTGTTCCCCACATAGCTCCCTCTAACTTGCATGCAGCCTATCACATACCAGTGATGTTACTGTGCTATCATTTTACCCAGCAGTCTTTCCCAGCTCCGCCTCTTGTCTCGTTACAGCCTGTTGTCCCTTCGCAGTGTCCTACCCTGTTTCACAACACTCAGTGTCTCATTGAGTTCCATGACTGCAGATGCTAAACGATGTCCTACAGTTTTCTTCTGGATCCTTCAGTCTCTTCAGAGACAGAACATTCCCATGGGATTCCAGGATACTGTCCCCTATACTTACTCTGAAGCATTTTAACTGGACTCGTATTTTGTTTTGTTTATGTTTGCTCATTCCCAAATGAGGAAAGATCTACCCAGATTCATTGGTCGCTAAGAGGCAGGCATCTACCCTTGACCCAACTTTTTGTCTAGTTAGATACGAATCAAACAATATACCTAAATCTGTAACTAAAGGATAGATCAGTGTGTCCAGTTCAAAGCTTTTCTCCCAGATAGTCATCTCGAGCAACAACCCACTGGTGAGGTCGCCTCTTTCCCTACCCCCACAGTCCACTTCTCTGACCGACCAAGAAGAAGACACACTTGCAGCTCCTAGACAGATTGCTATTAAATTAGTGTGAATTGCCCCGGCTGGTGTGGCTTAGTAGATTGAGTGCCGGCCTGCGAATCAAAGGGTTGCTGGTTCTGTTCCCAGTCAAGGCACATGTCTGGGTTGCGGGCCAGGTCCCCAACAGAGGGAGCTTGAGAAGCAACCACACATTGATGTTTCTCTCCCTCTCTTTCTCCCGCCTTAATTCCCCCTCTCTAAAAATATATATAAATAAAATATTAAAAATAAATTAGTGTGAATTGGCCTCTGGAAGCTTTAAAACTGGCTGTACTCTTCCTGCTATTCTGTTAGGCATCTTTTTTGAAAAGTGAAGTGCTGTATCAAAATTAAAAATCTCTTTAGGGATTTCATCCCCCTCCTTTCAACTCCCTCACTCCCTTGATAATTTCCAACAGTATGCTAAAAAAAAATTTAGCAATCCGAGTGTAGCAGACACTTTTATGCTCCAATCAGAACTCCTTGGCTCTCTTCCACCACTTCTGTGCGCTCCTCCAGATTCCGTATGCTTTTGCTTTTAACATCCCATACCTGTGGCTCTTTTAGGGGACTGCCATTAGGCTATAAAAGCTTCTCTGCCCCAATAGGCACAGAGCTGGAACCACTTGGGAATTTCCATCTCCCCGAGTGACCCTTGGCCAGTGACAGACCTGTATTAAAATATGGACCCAAGTTCCCGGGACTAAGTCTGTACAAGCTCTAAAGGTGATGCATGCTCCAGAGTCCCCCTGATAAATCAGGCTGAAGCCACCCTCCGTGAGACCTTACCTGACATAGAACGCTTCTCTTCCCTGTCCTGTTTCTGTCGCTCTCTTACCAGTTTCTCTTGGGAACCTCAGGGCCTGCATTTGGAAACCTAACCTAAAACACAGGGCCTTCACCCTGCCCTCATCAGGATTCAGTGGGATGCAAATTCCAATGAGCCTTGCACCTTGGGCATCATCCAAGCCTGCAGAGTTGGCAACAATATTTTCAGCAAGAGTGCTTCTGCCACACTTAATCTGTACTTTCTCACACCAACCCCTAGCCCTACCTGAAGTTAGCGATGGAACCACGTGCATCATTGACATCAGCATTTGACATCAACGCTGATCCTATGGCCATCGTTAGAAAACATTCGTGATTTTTTTCTTTTTCTTGGGAAACGCATGGGATTTAAAAGTTGTAATTTTTATTTATTACATGAGTTCCCATTATTCAGGAAATAAATTATACAAAAATTCAATAAGAGATGAGATCATTTAATGTTTGTGATGTCAGACTCACACTGCTTCCCAATTCCCCATAAAATACCCAACAAAAATAATTCTGTCAGTGATGATACAAAAAGACCATTCACAGAAGTCCAGTGCAGCAGCATTAGAATGGGTTGAGAAATAGCACGCCGGCCTCCAGCAGCCCCATACAGCCTCTCTCAGAAAGCAGAGACCTTGGAAGGCTCCACTGAACATGGAATCAATGGACATTCCACTGCTGCACACAACTGCCTTTTAAACTGGTGGGTGCCACCCCCTTCCACCACCACCCCCTTCAGCCATTTACACTACTACAGCTGTTGGTCAACTGTAGCCACTATCAAGACACAGATAAGGTAGCACTGTGCCTGCGCTAAGCCAGTAGTCGGACTACTATGACCGAAACATGTGACCCACATGCACTGATCTTCAAACACCCCCCCATGTGTCTAGTCAAGGATGAAGAAGAGGGAGAATCGCAACAGAGGTCCAATTGTTGTGGGCATGATACTTGCTCTTTAAGACTCTTTAATGAAGTGATTGTCTTAGTTCAGTGAGCCACAACAAATTAGCATAATCTGGGTAGCTTATAAACAACACGAATTTATTTCTCACAGTTCTGTAGACTGGAAGTCCCAGATCAGGCTATCAGCCCTCCTCCAGGTAGTGGGCTGCTGACTTCTAGTTATATCCTCACATGACAGAACAAGCTATTTCTCTGAGGTCTCTGATATACCTTCTGATAAGGGTGCTAATCCCATTCATGGGGGCTCTGCTCTCACTACCTAATCATCTCCCAAGGCCCCACCTCCTGATGATGTCACATTAAGATTAGAATTCTGGGGACAGTGGGAAGAGGGGATTGCAGGAATTATTATAAAGGACACATGGACAAAATCGGGGGGGATGGTGGGGGTGAGGGAGGTGGGTTCAGCTGGGGTGGGGGGGAAGGAAGGGGAGAAAAGGCATACAACTGTAATTGAATAACAATAAAAATTTAAAAAATAAAAATAAAAATAAATAAAAAAGATTAGAGTTCATATGAATTGTAAAGGGACACAGTCAGTTGCAGCAATCCTACATTATATACAAAAGAAATTAAAATACTAGAACTACATAAAGCAAAGAGATTTTTAATAACAAAAATCACCAGCTGAGACATCTGTATAAAAAGCTAAAAACCACTAACACCACTTAGTTCTGGTGGATTCTGTTTCTCAGAACAGAGTTGTTGCCTCTAGAAAAGGTAAGGCCCCAGGCAATGTGCAGTGTCCTCCTCCTGCTGCAGAGGGCAGTAGAGGACCGGTCTCTGAGTGCCTGCTACAGGATTCTAAGGGAACGGGGCTGCCACTGTCAAAGGGACAAGTCTTTCTTGCACAGCAAGTTAAATAAAGAGTCCTGTGGCTTCCAAGTCTGGGCCTGCTTCCCTCTTCTTCCTGTATAAATCAGTCTTCGAAGAGCAGAGCTGCTGGGATAAAGATAATCAGCCCTAAAGCTCTGTAAATCCAGAGGTCATGACAATGAAGGCTCTTAGGGTTGGGGGTTGTAAGGATGAACTCAAGTGGAAGTTTTCCTGCTTCCTGTCTGTGGCACAACCTACTTCACACCCTCAAGTGATAACTTTGTTCCTCTCTAACACATAAGATTTTAACCATAACCTCTTTTCTTAGAATATCTCTGAAGGGATTCGGAGCTTGCTGTCCCAAAATATACCACTCTGGTTTAAGGATTATTTTGAGCTGAGGGCAATCAAGAAGAAGCAGACTCAAGAAAAATTTGCTGCCCTCCCTCTCTCTACCAGGAAGGGCAGGACTATTCTTAATCACCAGAGGCAATCCTAGACTCTTCTCAACCCAGAAATGGACCAGAGAAATTTACATAACAAACCTCACTGAAACAACCCATAGCTTCCATTAATTTTTCCTCTATATTTACCTCCCCACAACTTGCCTCCCATAGAAGCTCAAAAGTTCCTTTTTTTGTCTCCCCACTTCCCTACAAATTTAAGAGGCTTTGACAGCCCAGGGTCTAACCACCCCTTTGAGTTAGTCTTTGTTGAGCTCTCCCCCGTGTATATTCAGACGCACACATCACTAACAAACTTCCGGTTGTTGTTTAATGTTAATCTGTCTTTTGTCACTCTCCTTGACAGAACCCCAGCCAATGGACACTTATGTGCTTCCTATACCCCCTCCCACCCTTCGTGCCCTTTATGCTAAAAAGTTTATCATAATTGTTGCGTAACTTTCTAGCCAAGAAGTAGCAGCCTTGCATCCAGGCAGGCGGGGCACACGGCTCCTGAAGGGCCCTGGGTGCTGTGAGCGTGGGGGTGCTGGGGTAGCCTGGGTGATCTATCCGGGGCTGTCTGCACATGTCGAGTCCACAGAACTGCTGATTTCTCCATGTTGGATTTTTTTTTTAACTCCTCTCTTTCACTTTATTTTTCTTTTACAAATTGTTATGCACTTTTAGTGACACAAGTGAGTACAAGTACATTCCCACAGTAAGTATATTAAATGTTACATATAGTTAACTCTTTCCCAGAACCCTGGATCACAGTTCCTTGCCAGAAGGAACCACCATTACAGTTTGCCTTGAATCCTTCCCACTATGGCTTCTATGCATGGGTATCCCCATGGTCATACTTGTCAAAATACAGTTTCATTTTGTGGTTGTTGTTAATCATTACTTTACAGAAATGTCATCAAACTGCACCTCCTGATCTTTGACTCCCTTTTGTTCGCTCAGCGGAGGTTTTCAGATACCGCCCACGCAACCCCACAGACCTGTGGGTCTGCCTCACACTCTGCACCCGCCGCTACGTAACCTTCCCTCCGTGTCTCACCGTTCTCACACTCCCGTGTTGTTGGGCCCTTACATAGCTTTAACTTTTTTACTGGTATGAATGATGACTCAGTGAATAGCTATATACTTGAAAATATGTTGCTACCATAAAATCTAAGAAGTAAAATTTCTGGGTGAAAAGACATACACATTTAAAAGTTTAATGAGGTTTTAAACCTCTCTCGGCCTGGCCTTGAGAACGATGAGTGAGGGGCAGCTGAAGTGGAGAAAGGCCCCAGGAGCCCGGCTGCAACAGGTCTGGGACAACTCAGATGCCCTAATGGGCAGAGTCTGTTGCCTTGAGGGTTTCTGAAGTGGGCTGCACAATGGATCTTTGAACAGCCTCAGTGGACAAAGGCTACTCAGGCTGACTTAATAAAATTGAGCATGGCCATGAAGCGCATCAGTAAAGCAGCTGCTAGCCACCAGCAGCAACAGACTCACCTTCCCTCTGGGATCCACTCTGGGGCCGCAGCACAGCTCCTTCTCTGAATGACAAGGGCCATCCTGAGGAAGTAGAGGTGGACACCCCCTAAGTCCTTCAGAAGAGGGGACAAGAGATTTCTCAGCCTTCCATTCAATGCATAGGTGATGGGTGGAAAACATGCAGTGATCTGAGCTCGGTGAATACAAGCTGCTGGACACAAGCTGTGAGACCCTAGATCAGAGCACACAGAACCCACGTGCACAGCTCAGTGCAGCCCATCCAACAGCGCCCAGTGCCTGGCGGAACTACTGCAAGTGATGAAAGCAGCCATTGTAAAACTAACTCAACTGTCAAGATGATCAGCTGCACACACTATGGGAGGGCAGTTTGTCCCTGACGATGACTCAGATTGGCCATTTTGAGCCAGCATCGGAAGGGCTCCTTACCTGTAACTGTATCTTCGAAATGCATTCCCTCCCTCCATGACTACTGTGACACTCCATCTATAGAGGTATGCAGTGGGCAAGCACACACCAGGAACTGAAAAAATTATGGACTGGCGTCCTAGCCACACAAAGGTGCGCGATTTGAACAAAAGGCAGTTTCATTCAAGCCCAATAATCGCCTTTGTCAGAGATCAATGAGATGGTGGCTGTGGGAGTTTAACCGCGACTGAGAGTCCGTAGTTAGGGTAAAGAGTACGCTGGGCAGTCTCTGCCGCTGGTATCTGCTGGTCATATGAGGAAGAGGGGGCTCGGGATGTCCTCCCAGTCACCAGCGTGAAGGACAGGATATGCAGACACCTCTGGACTCCCCTCTGCCTACGTGGCACACCACCATTACTGTTTCTGAATCACTGTGAGGTTAGAAAGAATTCCAGGTGCACCGATTCACCGAATATAAACCCAGAAGCTTAAATCTAGTCATGAAGATCTTCTTTTCATTGCTTCCTGCTTAACTGCACCATTTGAAAGATTGGCCAAAGTTCAGAAATAATCCTGAAGAAGATTTTGGCTTGGATTCCTCCGATAAAACCCTAAACTCTCATTCCACCACTTTTCATAGTAGTCAGCTTATTATCAAAGGAGAGGAAAGAGCGTCTTTAGTATTCTGGTTGTGGTCTGCAGTTTCTCGTAAATATAAATCCTCAGTACAGTTATTAGAACCTGGGGCCCACCTCTAGCTAGAATCATCAGCTTGCTTTTGTGGTTTCCATTTTTAAAAAAAATCTAGAGGAAGACTGTTGTAACAACCAAAAATAAAACATTTATTTGCTTGTGCAAGGCAACCTCTCTGACCACTCAGGACAAGGAAGCTGCCCAGGTTGCTGAAACCAAGGGAGCTATACTCTTTTGATAGAATCCCTTCACTCTAAAAATAAGGATGCGGCAGCATGAAGCTACAATTTTTTCCAAATGTGTGAGGCTAAGCCACTTTTCAGTTGCATTCACCAGCTCTCTCTCTCTTCAAAACTGAGCCAGTGACTTAGGATGAAACCACTGGTCTTGGGCCTAACTGTCTATTTTCAGGATGATCCTGGCTGTGGGTAGGGCCACAGTGCCCGGAATGTGGACCCATGCTGGCACACAGTGGGACACTGTCCAGATGCTGACCAGCCAGTCAGCTGCTCAGCTGCCAGATCTGGGACATGTGTAGGACCGTATGGGTGGGCTGCCCCAGGTGACCACCATCAGCTGTGCTAGTTTGATACTGACCTATCCACAGGAGTGATAATGCAAATGGACTTGGGGACTAACTCTAGAAAAAGAATTCGCAAGAAGGGATCATCAAGTGGAATTTTTTAAACCCTAGCCTTTGTTTAACAAAATGATCAGTTAAAAATAACTGTAGTAGAATTGGCCTTGCTTGTTTTGAAGTGGGTTTTTGGTTGTTTACTTTTTTGTGATAGTGGTTAGCTTTCAAAGTTATAGTGAGTAGTGCTAATGACCATTCCTCATTTTAAAGAAACAAGTACTGATGTAGAACAGAGGTTGGTGAGCGAAGGCCTGCAGGCCGAATCGAGCCCACTGCCTCCTGTTTCTGTGTGGCCCCCGAGCAGAGGACGGTTTTCATGTTTGTTAATGCTTGGGATGGGGTCAAAAGAAGTATAATATATTGTGACATGTGCAAATTATGTGAAATTCAATTTTTAGTGTCCATAAGTAAAGTTTTACTAGAATCCCACTCCACGCATGAGCTTACCGGTAGCAGCCTTCGTGTTCCAACTGCAGAGTAATGGTGGCATGCACTCTGTGGCCCCCAAAGTTTGCTGACCCCTAATTGTAGAACACTCACTCACAGCGACTCTAGTTTCATTTCTTAAAGTCTAACGTTGTGTGGGTTCTTTATACAAAATAGATGACCCAAACGGTTCCAATTAGTTTCCTTTTTTATGGGTTGGCCAAGAAGTTTGGTTTCTTTCATAAGATGGCTCTGTAGTGCTTAGTTGTCTCTAACTTCATTTGAAACTATTTTGTTAGACTGTATTGTGACAGCTGTCGTAGCATGCATTTTTAAAAATGTATCAAAATTGGTTAATTTTTGTGTAGCCATTTTAATATTGAAGATGGAAGAAAATAAGCAAAATGTTATACCATGCAGAAGATAGCCAACCTACTCAAAATATCCAAATCAATAAAGTTATTGGTAAAAATGGAAAATGTGTCTTTTATTTTACAGAAAAAAAAACATATGGATTTTTAGCCAACCCAAGAAGATGTTTCAAATAAGCAAGCAGATCTATTTCATGGATTTGATCAAAAAGTGTCTGAAATATGTATGTCCAGAGAAGGGTTAAGAAGAGAGGTTGTTTAGAATCCTGTATTGGACAATTTACCAGGTGGCGCTGTTCCCAAAGTTGTTCTAACCTGTTCTGATAAGACGCATCAGGAAAAAACTAAGTTACAAAAATAGCTCTGAATCCAAATATATGTTTAAATTGACAAAATTGTTAACATACACTGACAAAGCTTTCAATATAAGTTGACAAATTGACCTCCAGAAAAAAGTACAATTTACAATTCCACCTATAATATATAATACGTCCTTGTATACATCCATTTCCCCATCTCCATGCCAACACTCATTTTACCAATGTGAATGGTGAGAAATAACGTCTTTAAACTTGTACTTTCCTGTTCCCTAGTGGCAAGGGGCATCACTCATGCTTATTGGTCAGTTTACATTTTTTATTCCGTAAATTATCTATTAATATTTTTGGCTTGTTGAAAAATATCTCTTACTATCTTTTAATTTGTATTTCCCTGATTACTAGACAGGTTAAGCATTGTTTAATGTTTATTTGTTATTTTTATTTCCTATTCTGTTAATTGCCTGTTTGTAGCCTTTCCCAATTTTTCTACCGTGCTGCTTCTTGTTCTTATTAATATTGAATTTTTAAGATATACTATTGTTTAGAGGTCTCAAAGTGCAGTCAGTTTTGAGAAAACAAACATAACTTGACGCAACAATCTAAATTAAACTCTTGTCCAAGCCAGGCCTGGGGTTAGCACATTGCCCCTTGTCTGTGCTGCACACCTACAACAAAGCACAGAAAACCGCCACATGATTAATAACTTCTCCAGCAAATGCCACATGCCTCTTCTTTCCTCTTCTAAATAAGCTGTTCAAAGAAAGGAGAAAATTGATCATTAAAAATAGCTGCTGGCTTTATCAGCAGCAATCAATAATAGTCAAAGTCAGTTTGGGGCTCAGACAACAACGGCATGTACTGAGCATCCTCCGTGTGTGCAGTAATGCTGGCGAATTCCTAACAAGGTTGCAGAGGATGTTCTAGACCCTCCTGGTGGTGGGAAGAATAGGTAGCAGGGGCTCTGAGCAAGACCAGACCAGCCCTCCACGGGAAAAGATCCTAGAAGAGGTCCAAGCTGAAGCCCTTAGAGATTGCCATGATCAATCCAGAAAACAAGGATCTGTCGACAAGTCCAAAGGGCAGGAACAGGGCCGAAGATAGGAGACAAGCTATGATTTAGGGCAGGAATGGACCTGGGAAGGAGGTTAGGGAGAAGTTTGGATAGTGACATGAGAAATGCATTTAGACTGGAACCTTAGGGAGTCCTGTATTTAAGGCAGGGCAAAGTCAAGTGATCCAGAGAAGGCACAAACAAGCCACCAGAGACAGAGAAAGAAAGTTAGGAATGAGCCAAGAGAGAAGTGGTTGAAGAAGGCAGGGGTAATGAAGAGGACACAGTGGGGGAAGAGAGAGAAGCCCTCCAAATATGCAATGAAGCCATGGGTTACCTCCATGAGATGGATTCGGGCAAAGGAGGGAGGCAGATAAGAGAGTGCAGGAGAGGCTTTCTTTTTTCTTCTCCCTCTTGCAGGGCTTGCTGTCTGGCCCCAATTAGCCCAGCTATGGGCCCTGAGGCTCATGGGCTGCAAAGTACATTAGGAGCTCCTTCTACACCACCTGGTCCATCAGCAATGGTCTCCTTCCTGTGTCTGAAGTTCAGAAGAAGCAAACAGTGCTCACCTCCTCCCCCGGAAGGTGTGGTCAGACTACTTGGCAGTCCTTTCCCTCAGGTCCCAAGTTTCTAGAGGTCACCTGTGCCCCACACTAACAAAAATGGGTGCTGAACTCCTTCAGCTATCTCCTGCCAGCTCCCTTCCTTGGAACTGGTTCTTTCTTCCCTATGTTAGCTTAGGTAAACCTCTGATTTATATACTCAGATGCAACCAAGAGTCATTGCCTTCTTCTGGAAGCCCTGATTTCACGTGACCTGAGGTATGGCAAGATCAGGCATGTCAGTATGCCCCTTTGCAGTGGGGATTTGGTGCTGAGATCCCATTGGTCCTTGTCGGTCCCCTTTCCCAGTGCACCCCTGCCCCGTGCCAGCTTAGTCTTTTGCCTGCCCCCTTTCCCTGTGCCTTGGGAGTTGCAGTCGTATGCATGCATTCACACTTTGCTCCAAGGTGCTGTCTTAACTGGCCTTTCTCTGGGCCTTGAGGCCTCTGCCAAGAGTCCTTTTATCTCTCTTTTTTTTAATAATGCGAACAGACATATCAACACATTTGTCTCAATCAGAGTCAACAGAGAAAATTTGAACATTTAACAGAGTAAATATGAGAGCTGTCTCCAGGCTGCAATAATCTCCTGACTGAAACTCAGACATAACAAGCCACCTCTTATCTCCCTCCCACCACATCCTCCCCACCAAGGCTTGTCACTCCTGGACCCTACAATACCCTAATGAATAAATAATTAGGCTTGAAGCAAGTTTCTGGACCAAGCTGAGCCTACACTGCCTGTGTCCTGCTCTGTGATGAATGATCAGGGATCTTGAAAAACACTGTGCATCGTATGTCATCCAGGGAACAATTTCTTGGTGTCAATTTTTTTAAAAAGAGATTTCCAAGAGGGATTTTAAAAACCCCACAAGATATCACTGTACCACTTCAGTTTTGTAGAATCCTTTGATGTGCTCAGATGAAAAAAAACAGTGCAATTAATCTAAGCCTGGGGACAGTCCCCTAAGGTCTGATGGGTATTGGACCAAGCCTAATGGGTGTATGAGGGGCAGCATGGGTATCCCAGACCTGTTTGCAGCCAGCCCCAAAGGTAGTTAGATGAACCTTGTGTCTCTTGTCAGCTCTGTGCACAAACAGGGCAGAAATGAAATCCTAACCAGGGGCTCTGCTGATAACCTGAATACACAGAAAGGATATGACCATTTCAACCTGGCAAAACTACCGATCTGTGTCAGATTCTCCACTGGGACTGAAGATGGATGCAGCTTAGAGCAGATGCAGTGTGTGTACCTATTATTATTCTGTGCAGATGTGCACGTTTGCTCCCAGCCCAGACCCCTCCTTCCTCCCTTAGGCACTTGATTCCAGAAGAATAGCCAGGAATGGTCAGCACATCCACCTAAATATCACTATCTCCAAGAAATGATGTTGGACCTTTTTTCTCAAAGCTTGGATGTTGCTGAGCCCCTCCAATGGTCAGAGTCTACCTTCTTCTTCAGGTCCTGATCTTTTATTGTCCTATCTCATCATTCTTGGTGGGTAAAAGATACAATATTATACAGAAATATAGATAACATGGCCCAGGTCGTCTGTCTTACTAAGCCACAGTACACTATACACATCCACATCTGTTCTTACCATCTCAATGAGCACAGCAACAGGGTCAAAGATAAACCAATTGCTTTCTGAGTTGCCTGGGCCAGAGGCTCATTAGTGGGAAAAAATGGTTCTAGCAATGACAAAGAACATGCCGCCCACTGCCCACAGGTAACAGCTGCCAAGTGTCAGAGCAGCCCAGTAGGAGGCAGAGGGAACATCGAGTCTCAGTCCTGATTGTGTCCCAGGGTCACTCTGGGACTTTGTTCTCTGTCAGCCTCACCTTCCTCCTCTGTGGAATGAGAATGCTGGCTGCCTCCCACGGAGGGCCAGGTTGAGGAGTCCCTAATGAGGGACTTGGCAGCAGTTGATAGCTGTCCTGTGGAGAACAGCATGTCCTGGTTAGCCCACATCTCCCCTCCCCTCAGAGATATCAGCGGCTCACATCAGGAAGCTCAGAGAATAGACACCCACAGCTCTGTCAGCTTTGGGAGGCCCCCCTGTGTGGTCTGGGGGCCACTCATTGTATTTTCACTGCTCACAACAACATAATGCCCGCCCGTCTACTGCCTCCAAAGATAAGTAATTTACTTAGGATCCTTAATATAAACCAGACATTGTCACCTCATTGCTGGCTCACCGAGCACAGTGGTGTTCATGCCATTAATACTGCTGAGGTTTTGTGTGGAGTTTGGTTTTGATTCAGGGGCCTCATGAAGAGGCTCGTGGCCAATGGAAGTAAGTGCAGTGAGTGGTCCGTGAAGACTGTTGCCTACCCAAGAGGTGGGAAAAGTTCAGCTGCATGTCAGTCTTTTTAAAAATGTTTTTTACTCAAGTATAGTTGATATATAATCTTACATTGGTGACATTAGTTTCAGGTATATAACATAGTGATTCAATATTTTTATGCATTTCAATGTGATCACTCCACTAATTCTAGTAATCATCTATCACCGGATAAACTTATCACAATATTATTAACTATATTCTCCTTCTCCTTTCACCTATTCCCTATCCCTGCTCTTCTCTTTGGCCTCTGGTTTGTAAACCTTCTCTTTGATCTCTGTTTCTACATATCTGTTTTTTGTTTTGTTGTATTTTTAAAGACAAAATAAATTTTATTTTTATTGCAATCAGATGTAAAAGAAACAGATATTATTTCTCACCTACTTTTTTAAGCACTGACAAACAAATAAACAAAACAAAAAAGCATACTACAGAGTGGATTTTTTTTTGTTTTGTTTTGTTTTGTTTGTTTGTTTGTTTTGTTTTTTAGATTCCACATATAAGTGAAACTATATGGTATCTGTCTTTTTCTGCTTGACTTATTTCATTTAGCATAATACCCTCTAGATCCATCCATGTTGTCACAAATGGCGAGATTTCATTCTTTCTTATTGCTGCATAACATTCCATTGTATAGGTGCCAGATCTTCCCTATCCACTCATCTACTGACGGACACCATGGCTACTTTAATACCTTGGCTATTACAAATAATGCTGCAATGAACAGAGCAGTGATTATAGCTTTTGAACTTACTGTTTTTGTTTCCTTTGGATAAATACCCAGAAGTGGAATTGCTGGGATGTACGGTATATCTATTTTTAGTTTTTTGAGGAATCCCCACACTGTTTTCCACAGGTTTGCACCAGTTTGCCATCCCACCAACAGTGCACAAGGATTTTCTTTTCTCCACATCTCATGAACACACGTTGTTTCTGGACTTTTTTAGTAGCCATTCTGACTGGTGTTAGGTAGTATCTCGCTGTGGTTTGATTTGCATTTCCCTTATGATTAGTGATGTTGAGACGTTTTCACATATCTGTTGGCAATCTGTATGCTCTCTTTGGAGAAATGTCTTTTCATGTCTTCTGCCCATTTCTCAATCAAAAGAGGATGGTTCTGGCACACAGACACATAGATAAAGGAAGAAAATAGAGAGCCTAGAAACAAACCCTCACTCATATGGTCAACTAATCTGTGACAAAGGAGGTCAAAATAAACCCTGGAGTAATGACAGTCTCTTCAGTAAGTGGTAATGGGAAAACTGGACAGATCCACGCAAAATAATGAAATTGGACCACTCTCTTGCACCATATATGAAAATAAGTTCAAATAAGCCTTACTTAAATGTAAGGCATGACACCATAAAACTTCTAGAGGAAACATAGGAAGCAAACTATTTGACATCAGTATAAGGAGGAGCTTTTTTTGGATATGTCCCTCTTTTGGGTAAAACTGGACCTGACTTGTACCCAACCTGTGGAACCTGCCTGAAGCATTCAGTAATGAACTGCATTCTGATTACAAGAGACTTGCCTATGGCAGCTCACTACCTCCTTCCTCCTTTCCTTCCTTGTTCCTTCTCCTTCAGAAGCAACAGTGGCAGCCACTCAATTCTGGAAACCAAAAATGTATGATGAGCTCTTACTTCATGGTGATTATTAGAGGAAAGGATGAGGTTACTTTCACTCTATTCATGGTCACTTGGCCAGCGACCCAGGAATGACAAGTCCTGCCCTGCAATCGCATCTACTTCTTACAGCAAGATTCTAGGAAGGTACATGCAAGGCACTATCACAGAATGAGAATCGAAAACCAACGTGTTTTTTAAAGTAACTTAATTTCTTTTTTTAAGATTTTATTTATTTACTTTAGGGAGAGAGGAAGGGAGAGAGAAAAAGAAAGAGAGAAACATCGATTGGTTGCCCCTTGCACTCACCCCAACTGGGGACCAGGCCTGCAACCCAGGCATGTGCCCTGACTGGGAATCGAATTGGCAACCTTTAGCTTTGTGGGATGCCACTCAACCCACTGAGCCACACTGGAGGGCAAAAGAACCAACCTATTAATAGCTTTCAAATGCCTACCATTCTGGAGAGAGCTCTGTTAAAAATGCTGAATCAGAATAGGTAGGTTCTGTTTCAGAACTTAATAGGACATACTACTGCCCCTAAACTTGAATCTTGGGACTAACAAGCACAATTGTGCTTATGGAGAGGAATAAAGAGATGAGTGACCCTCAGGGCCCCCCAGGGTTGAACCATCCCACTCCTTGGATTCAACATGAAAGAGAAAGAAGTGACAGTTTACCAATTCTACACAATAAGGTGAATGAGAAAGAACAAGAGAGAGTCGGGGTGCCCAAAGATGGTGCCTTTCCAGGCACATCACCCCACCCACCAGTAATTATCTCGAACTCTATCCCATCATCAGATTAGCAAGTCTTCAGCCCCAAAGAGGTGTACAAAGGTCAGTGTTCTTGAGTGGGGTGGAGAGAGAGTGGTGTGTCCTCCCTTACAGTCAACATCATCATTGGTGCTGTCATCAGGCCTACACAAACATTCCCGTGTCTAGGTAGCCATTCTCAGGGACTACTGCTTATTTACTGTGCTTCTCCTGTGTGTTAGATGACCTTTAGTCCCAGCCCCTCTCAGGAGTCAGGCTGATACCTTCCATCTCTAGTCCCTTCAAGAGGCAAAACTGATACCATGTGGCCCCAAATTCCCATTATAAATCACATGGTTGACTATCTAATGGCCAAAGCCCCTGAGCAAAAAAATACACTCCTGTTGGACAGGAAATTCCAAGAGCCTGTAGCTCACTGTCCAGTAGCAGGGGGAAAGGCCTAAGTTCTCTTTTCTACACAGGAAGGTTAGAGTAGTTCCAGGTCAACAGCGACCCCTGGTGCCCAGCATCTTCACTTTAGAGCAGCAGAATTAAGGTCAAGCAATAAACTCATAATTAAAATCAACCAAACACTTAAGAAATTGTCAGCATGTGTGACAGTCAATGGAAACAAACAATAGACTTCTAAAGGCTGCACACATTGGGACTGCCAGACTCAGATATGGAATAGCTAAATAGAAAATATTTGAATGAATAAATAAATAAATAAATTTGAAATATGAACAGAAGCCAAGAAACAATAAGGAGTAATAGGCACATTTGAAAAAGCATCAAATGGAACTTGCAAAAACAAAAAGGAAATTTGTACCCTGGAAAATGGATGTGAAGAAGTTGTGCAGACTGCAGCACAGAGAGGCAAATGTATGGACAGTATGAACAAGAAGATGAGAGACATACAGGCTAGATTGGAGGTCTAAATGGTTTTAAAGGTATCCGGATGTGTTTTAACCAGGTATGGCGAGAACTGCAGACACACAATGACGGACATGAAGGAAGAAGTTGTTATACTCACAGATCCCTACAAAAGGAGGTGCAGCAGGCCACAGAGGGCCAGCCCGGGAACCACCAGGGTAGGTGAGGAGGCAGAGGAAGCGAGGGGGAAATGTGGGCAGGGGCCTATATTGGGATTCCCTTGGGAAGGAGTGGGCTTAGGATTGGCTGCTTTAAGTAGTTTCAGTGGGCTCTGGAGTATCGCTGCTGCCTCTAGTTGTCTGGAGCCTGACCCTGGGGTGAGTAGTGCAGGGGGATATTGGCCCTGAGTATGAGAGCCCAACAGAGGAGCTGGTGGGATGGGTAGGCTCTGGATTGGGGCTTAGTAGGCCCACGAAAGGCATGCTCTTGGGTGAGTCATTTATCATATCTAAGAATTGGCTGGCCCTAAGAGGGGCAGTTTCTCCAGGGTCAGGATCAGCAAGGCTCCCAGGTGTCAAAGCACTAGGAAATACAAAAAATAAAAAGCATGATTAACACACTAATACATGTCTAATGTGAGTCTGTGGGAAAAGAGAAGAGAGGAAATGGAAAAGAGACAATATTGGAAGAGGTACCAACTGGTATATTTCCAGAACTGGTCATAGTTATGAACCCACGAGTCCAGAAAACACAGCATCTCCCCAAATACAAAGAAATCCACACCTAGATACACTGCAGTGGAAGAGTGACGCGTATTTTGTGGCTGAGACGCCTCGGCCACTCTCTCAAGAGGAGAGCGTCTGGACCCTTGCCTTGACAGGCTTTTATTGCTTTTACGGGCACATTACAAAGAGAAAGATCCTCATTTACTATGCACAGGATCCCTTTGGGTGGTTACAGAAAACAAAGGAGAGGATGTTGCTAATTACTTAAAAAAGGAAGGATATTTGCAAATGTAAAGGGAAAAGTGGTTAACCTGGTTACACTCTTCCTTGGAAGGTTTAGCATAGAGTTTAGGAAGTTACTTTAAAGATATGCAGTAAAGTTTGCTGCCTCAATTCAGGGTGAGGGAGTTTTAGCAAAAGCAAGCCTCATAGCAGCCTAGGTACAGTGCAGGCCTGATTCCCCACGGGAGAACCTGTGTGCTGAACCTCGCTCCCCACTGGCCTTTCTGAGTGGGAGCTGGGCCCGTGCCACGCAGAATGGTCTCCTATAGAAAGAACCAGAAAAACAAGAGAAGATATTAAAAAGTAGCCAGAGAGAACTGATAGATAACTTTCCAAGTGATGGCAGTTTGAGAGCAAATTTCTTAACAGTACAGTGAGTAGTTAGAAGAGAGAGAAATAACTATCAACTTAGAGCTGTACTCCCAATAAAATCATCACTCAGAAATGAGAGTGGGGTCCTGGCTCCAGACCAGATAGAATACACACACCTGGCTCTGTCACTGTTACTGAATGTAATGAGAAACCACAGACAGGATGCAAGGAGCAGCTGTCTGAGGACTCTGAAATCCAAATGACAGATAACAGCGAGACTGAGGAAGGAAGCCAAGATTTTAAAAACTGAACTGGCAGTGAGTTTGCCTTTTTTTTTCCTTTCCAGTATCACCAGGCCTGGACGCAAAAGCAGCCCAAAGCTGGGGGAGGAACAGAAGAGCTCCAACAGAGCCCTCTTGA
Source organism: Desmodus rotundus (assembly GCF_022682495.2). Lineage (NCBI taxonomy): Eukaryota > Metazoa > Chordata > Mammalia > Chiroptera > Phyllostomidae > Desmodus > Desmodus rotundus. The sequence goes on from NC_071387.1 coordinate 169,215,738, forward strand.
CCTGGTCTGAGGAGTGGGAAGGGAAATCGTAAAGGTCTGAAATACTAGGGGGGAAACCCACTTCTTTTTGTTGTTCTTGTTAAAATTTTCTAAATTAAATTTATTGGGGTCATGTCGGCTAATAGCATTATGTAAGTTTCAGGTGTAGTACAGAGTTTTATAATACATCACCTGTATATTGTGTTGTGTGCTCACCACTCATCACTGTATGTTTGATACCCTTTACACTGTTCATGTTTGGGTTTTTTTTCCCCTCTTTTCCATTCTCTCTCACCCCAGCCCTCAGAGGTGACACAGCAGCAGCAACATGCTGGTAGTAGTAGCCAGACAGGCATTCACACTTCCCAGGGAGAGGAATCTTTCTGTCTGACCGGAGGAAGAAGACAGGGTGAATTTCTCTCTCTCTCTCTCTCTCTCTCTCTCTCTCCTGCCAGTACTTGGCCTTTGGGCCTTGGTTGGAGATATAGTAAAGAAAAGTATACAGCAGAAGGAGGAAAATAAGACCCCAGATTTCTGGCCAGAAGACTAGGAGTGAGGACCCCAACAGCTGGAAAGTATTAGAAAGCTCATGAAAAAGAGAGAGTGCAGAAGACAGAGCCTATAAAGTTATAATCCACATGGATTAAGGATTCAAATCTGAAAGGTGAAACTTCAAACCTATTAGAAGAAAACAAACAATACATTATTTGAACAAAATAAACCAAACCATTTTTATTTTTAAAGCAAAGAAAGAAAAACACATCAGTAATGAGTGGAAAAAACAACTATGTGACATTTACACAATGGAATACTACTCAACCGTAAAAAAGAAGAAAATTTTACCCTTTGCAACGGCATGGATGGACCTGGAGAATGTTATGCTAAGTGAAATTAAGCCAGTCAGAGAAAGACAAATACCACATGATCTCACTCCTGTGTGGAACTAATGAACAAACTGAACTAACAAGCAAAATAAAGACAGACTCATAGAGAGCAGGCTGACAGGTAAGTTGGGGGCGGTACGGGGAGGAGGGATTGAGCAAAAAGGAAGGACTCATGGACATGGACAACAATGTGGTGATTATGGGGGGAGGGGACATATGGGGAATAAATGTTAATGGAAAAATACAATTAAAATTATTCATTTATTTAAGTCACATAAAAAAAAGAAAAAGAAAAACACAAAATTTGCCACAGTGTTTATCGCAAAGGATAGAGAGGAGGCATAAAAGTTACTTGTACTAGTGTTGCTCATATTACTTATGCTTTATAGATTATGTACAAGTCATACCATTTTGATGTGTTACATATATATAAAATTTAATACAGAAAATAAAATATAAAAATTGAAATAATACTATGTGACACAAAATCCCAAAGATATTTAAAAGTATATGCATTTATAAATGCAAAGAAAAAAATCTGGAAGAAAAAAATATCAGAATGTTAGCAAGTGGCTATTTCTGAGTTGTAGAGTTTTAGATGTTTTTTCTGTTTGTATAATTGTATGTTTTCTATAATAAATGTGCAATGCTTTATAAGTAGACAAATTTGCTTCTTTTTATCTTCAACGCATATGGGATTCAATTTACTGTACTCAGTTATTCCCCAAACCCTGTTTATCTCTGCACTGCCTCAGTACAAACCTTAAAAAGGACCCATAGATATTCTCTGCAACAGATGTCTCAGATGCCTTTTCATGTTTTTATTAATGATAATAGTAACAATGATAGCTGGCATTTGTTAAACACCTACTATGTGTTCTTATGTTCTAAGTAATTAGTGAATAAATTCAGTTAATCCTTACAAAACCCCGAGAGTTGATAGTCATTTTCTCATATTACAAATATAGAAAAGGAGGTCCAGCATGCACTTAAGTCACTCAGTTAAACTGCCTGTCCAAAACCACACAGCTGAGAAGGTGGTTTCCATCACCATCAGCAAAGAGAAAGCCACAATTCCATATTTCACATCTAAGTCCTGTTTTAGGGCAGATTTTCTCAGAAATAACTTGGTGAGATTATCCTACATACCAGCAAAAAGGGGGGAGAGGACTCATGGAAAATTTATTAGATTTCCTGATCTAATACATTTTAAAAAGCAGTTGTAATTACTACGGATGACAGAACTTCCTGGGCAAAATCAGTATCTGTCTCAATGAGCAGTGTTTGGCTATTCTCGGTGTCATCGAGACAAGCAGAGATCTGGATGACATCAGCGGTGGTCAGAGCTGAAAGAGCCCTCAGCTTCACCGGGCCCTGGGGACGCCTGCAATTTGGTTCACCTTCAAAGAAAAGGACCTGAAATTCATTAGCTGTGCTGTTGACTGCTAGAGAAAGTTTCTGGGGCTATTTCCCTCACTCTCCCTGTGGGTATGTATTTTATCTTTCATGTTGACACAACCGTCTTACTTGTCAAATACAATGGGAAATAGATGCTATTGATTTCTCTCAGCAACATCAGGCTGGGATACTGAGGCCATATCAGTCCACAGATGTTTTTCAACCAAAAGCGGCCTGAGTCATCACCAAGCAGCTTATTTAATTTTATTCTAATAAAATCCCCAAACTCCCTTCCTTAAAAAAAAAAACAAAACTTTATTTAGTTTTATTTTAAGAAAGTAAGCATCTCAAATCCATGATGGCAGAAAAATGAGGGTATATTTTTGGGGGCTAGCCTGAGAAGTCAGAGTTCGAGTTTGACCAGGTCCAGAGTGACCACGAGGCTGATGGCTTGGGTCAGCCGCCAAGATGGGCAGAGCCACACCCCAGTGCAGTAGGTAAGGAGAGAGGATAGTCAAGGTAGAGAAAACATCTACCAAGGAACCCAGTGTAATTATAAGACTCCTTCAAGATGGAAGAGGAAACCAGAAAGATGAAGCATGAGCCGGACTTTGCCTGATGGTGCTGGCTCTAAAGGTGGAGGAAGGGACCATGAGCCAAGGAGAGGGGGCAGCTTATAGAAACTGTAAAAGCAAGGAAATGGATTTTCTGAATTGACTGTTGGACTTGCCTACAAACATAATTCACTTCTTCTTGTGAGCCACGTCCACAGCCCCTTGTAACAAGCATTCTCCATCATTCCATTCCCTGTGCTTTTCTTTATTTCTCTTTTTCCTCAAATAGAGCAGAATGTAAAGGCCTTGGTGCAGGTGTTGGCTCATGCCTAGCCTGTGCCTCAGGGACCCAGAGAAACACAGCATATCCTTGACCGTGTGCTTCACTCCAAAACCCAGCATGCCCTCCACTCTTTTATTCTTCTGACTTTGAAGAACCTTGAACCATGTAAAAGTACTTTCTCATACAACAAATATTTATTGCACTTCTATCATGTTTTAGGCATTATGCTTCTCTCGGGGATCAAATGATGAACAAACAGACATTGTCCTTGTCCCTGGAAAACTATGGAGGGAAAGAAATAGTGAACAATTAATTATCTAAAAAATAAAAGCAAACACTTAAATAGGCCTGGTTTTAAGTACTTAACACACATTAACATTTTATTTCCCCAGCAATCCTAAAGGTTGTTATTATTTATGTCTCCATTTAACAGTTGAGAAAAATGAAGTTCAGAGCAGTTAAGTAACTTGGCCACGTTTGTCTATTCAAGTAGCAAAGGAGCTAGGATTCAAACCAGGGTTTAGATTTTGTGTTCTCAGTTTTTTAAATGTATTAGCTTTTTGTAACACCACAAATACATATATTCCCCATACTAGCCATTTTTCTTCTGCAGCAAGATCTATTTTATCTAGAGTGACAGGTGAGAATTAATATTGGCGGAAAGCAGGACAAAGGAAAAATAATCAGGGTCAAAAGCTGACACTAAGCACAGAAGCCCAGTATAGTTTGGGGTGAAACTGTTGTGGTCCTAGAAATGAACACCAGTCTTGGATTCCACTAACCAGTCACCAAAACTCTGCCATCCGCATTGGCCTCCCCCAGAGAAGTGTGACTGCTCTGCAGGCTGCAGTTCTGGGTAAGCATACTCTGGCCCCAAAATGGGTCCCTGACCTCATCAAAATCAGATCCCGCCTATCACATTCTCTCCTAGAGCAAGAACTGGGATCTCAGCCTGAGACTCACCTACAAGCACAGGAGACTGCATTAGCGGTATGAGATCACCAAGAAACCTGCCCTCAGCCAAAAGACACTTCCTCTCCTCTCCAAACTCAGAAATGTCCAGCTCCCTGGTGGGCACTGCCCCAAAGCATCAGCTGCAGGAGAGGTTTGAAGTGTGACTGTGAGAGCCCCTCTCTTTGTGTAGGACTTTTCCCCGATGGTATCTCCTAAGCTGCAGATTCAGTTCGGTCTGCAGAATACACCAGCGGGTCTAAGAAGGAAAGAAATAGAAAAAAGTGAGACCACCCTAAACTCTCTAGCACCTACCTATTAAGACAACCCAACTGTGCCTCTGTAAAAAAAAAAATGACATAGAGGATAGAGTCAAAACAATATGACCAGATAGAGCTTTGCCCCCAACTTCCTGTGAAAAAGCCCCGAATGGGCAGACTGGACCCTATTTCAGAGGGTCTCACTTGGACTGAGCTGGCTAGCCTAAGCAGCCCGAGTCGAAACCACTGGAGTGGCTTCCTTGTTCCACTGTCTCTAGGGCCATACCCTCTCTTATTCCTGGAGATCTCACCAGCAGTGAGAAGAAACAAGGAAAGATAAACCTGTAGAAAAGCATGCCCCAAAAGGGGGAAGTCTTCCTTTCCTCTAGGGTTCCCAGTATTGGCCTAAAGCTACCTCCCTCGAGATCTTCCTAGGGCAGAGAGGAAGAGGCCGCCTCCCAGGGAGCAGAAGGCCCCAGCCTAACCCCCTGTGCTGGTGTGGGAGTCCCCAAGGAGACAGCTCCAGCAAGGTCTTTCACAGCCAACACCAGGAGCCAGCCTCATGGGAAAGGTTCAAGAAGGAAAAGCCCCCCCAAGTCTTGAACAAAAACAGGAGTGATAACTGTCTTGCTATTTTCCATTTTACTCATGACTTACACAAAGTAATAATAAACTTAGAAATTAAAAACTAAAAAAAATGTAAATACTTAAGACAGTGCTTATTACTCAGATATTTGTTGGATGAATACATATATTCCCTTCTTCCCACCCAAGAAAAATTGCTAAACCTCCAGAACAGGTTCAGGAACCTGTAACTACACACTGGCTCCAAACACCTAATAAAACTTTGGGCACATTCAGCCTCAAGCCGCCCTGCATTTAAGAGACTAACACCGCCTTGGAGAGACTACCTCCAGCTGCCTTTCTGCTGCTTCGCGCTAAGAGGATGGGAATGACCTGACGGTCACTCAGATGCAAGAGTGACACTTTGCCAGTATGTCCTGACACGTCTGAGGCAAATCCTAAAGAAGCCAGTCTCCAGCACACACAGCCTAAAAAATGATGCGCGTTCCTTTATTTATTTATTATTATTATTATTTATTTATTTATTCATTCATTCATTCATTTATTTATTTATTGGAATAGCTAACCTTTAGTGAATACTTACTGTGTTCGGGTATTGCTCATATATTTTAACTCATTTAGTCCTCTTGGGGTCAAAAAGGTCAGAGCAAATGGGGAAAAAACGGCCTTTTTAGACAGCGAGTCATGGTCTGAGCAGGGCATCAGTGGCTTTACAACTCTCTCTTGCTTTAGAGGGCTGTGTCAAGTTCTTGGTGTGACACTTTAAGGTAGACTGCACCTGTACTGCCCGAGACATCCCAGGAAAGGCGATCCCATCCCCTCGGTGAGAGAACAGGCTGAATGACAGCCACACCAACATCACACTGTCACTGACATTCAGAGAGCATCTTCGCCTGCTTGCTTCATTTTATCCCATTACGCCTACTTCCACTCTCTCTATCTCTGCAAAGAAAGGGTTCAAAGGAATTCAAGGCAAAACGCCCACCCCTGGTTTATTTATGAAATATGGTCTGTCTCTACTGCAATAGGAAGGGAATTATTTTTTCCTTATCCTGAGGGATATTATTAACATAGTGATAAGTAATGAAAAGCAGCAGGCAGAGTTCGGTAAATTCTTAATGGTTTCAAGCACCCAGAGAGCAGAGAGCGCCTGCATGCAATTGTCGTGGGTGAGAGGGTGGAAGTGCTCTGAGGAAGCAGGAGTGAGGGACACAGAACCAGAGCTGTGTGTGTGTGTGGCTCTGCCTGCCAGAATCTGCATGCACGGTTTCAGCCTTTCTCATCCAAACAGGCTGGGTTTTCATGCAGAGGTGTTCATGTATTAAAAGTGGGAGTGTGTCCCTCTGGCAGATGAGGGATGTGGTCAGAGCCTCCCTATTATAAAATGGCTAAGTGAGAATTAAGCCTGGTCCCTGGACCTATTGGAAAATTGTGGGCAGGAGATGACACACATCTCTTACAGCTACCATGGAGTTTGGGGGCCAGAAGGTAAAACTGAGCACTGCATTAGATCAATGTGGAAGTCTGCCTAGAGAGTGCATCCAACATGGCTTATCAGAGCCAAAGGATTGGAAACAAATGTCAAGAGCTGAGATACACAGAAAAAGGGGGATCACTGGCAACCTGGGAAAATGAGAGTAAAGAGCATCATGTGGGAACAGGTGAAAGAAGAGAGAGATGATCTGGACAAATGCCCAGGGCAGAGGGCTCTAGTGCCACAGTAGGAATCTTCTCCCTCCCTCGGTCTTCCTGTATGAGTCTCTCTTAAACAGAGCCTTCTTGTTACATAAGATCATAAGCTCCTGGAGGGTGTCAGTTTTGTCTGATTTCTTCTCTGCTGTGGTCCGGAGGCCTAGCAAAGTGCCTGACACAGAGCAGGCGCTCACAATGTTTGTTAAATAATAAATAAAGGGATGAATGAATAGATAGAACTATCTAATCATGCTGGACACTGCATAAAGGGAGGAAATATTGATAAGCATTTATTTCAATAAAGCTGCATCAATTGTAAGTTTGAGTAACAAAATTTTCTGAAGAATTCATTGGAGAGCAGGAAATGAGGTTTCGCCACCACACAGCAAATAACTGGATAAATGTGCATTAGATATTTGTCTTCTTCCCTAAATTCTTTTTCCATTTGTCTTCTCTTTCAGCCTTTCTCCAACACAGCACATAGATGCATGCTTTTTCTGTCTTTCTCCTGGTCCTTACTGAGTGCGAAGTAAAAATGAGAAGTTCTCTTTCTTATTTCGTATTTTTTAAAAATCACTTCTCTGGTTGGTAATCATGCTGTGATCTGAAGAACGAGAGGTGTCACTCCCACATGCCGCCTCAGAGCCTCTGGCGCTCTTCCTCCATTCGGGGCTGTGTGTGAGCCTTACAGGTCTCCAGCCACTGGCGTGTGTCCATGGACCTCTGCTGGGGGCTGCGGCCTACTTCTCCAGGATGCAGATTAAGTCGGATTACTAATAGATTCAGTCAGACATTAATTGATTATGTAAAAATAGGGTTATTTCAATAAATGCAGAAAAGTCTATGAAATTCAATACTTATCTGTTTTTTTAAAAATTATCAAACCAGGAATAGAAGGAGTATTCCTCAATCTAAGAAAGTGTATATATTTTTTAAATCTATAAAAAGATAAATTTGTGTTCAACTTGAGAAGTATTGTTGCTCAAGTCCAGAATAAAATCAGAATGCCTGCCATCATGCCTACACCAATTGGCATTACACTGATAGACCTGGCCAATATAATAAAATAAAATATAAGAATTAGAAAGAAAAAGAAAACTATCTTTATGTTCAGGTAACATGATGGTTACATAGAAAATCCAGGACAATATATGTAAATATTTAGAACTAATGGTAGAGTTCCAGGGTATTACAGGATATCATCAATATATACACATGGTATATTGCATTCCTATATGCCAGTAAACTAATTATAAAATATGAATTAAAAACATATGTATTAGCAACAAAATTAAACACCAAATAATAGATCTAAAACTTTTAAAAATCTAAAACCTGATAAATCCAAAACCTATATGAAGAAAATTATTAAAGTTATTGAAAAGCATTTTAAAATATCTAAATAACTGAAGAGACCATATCGTGTTCATGGGTTGTAAGATGAAATATTGTAACCATTTCAGTCCTTTCTCATTTAATTTACAAGTTCAATGAAATTCCAATCAAAATCCAATGGAGCATTTCATAAAATTTTACAGCCTGAGGCTAAATTCCACATCCTTGTATAACAGAAAGAATCACTGAAAGCATGCGTTTTGAGGAACTGTGTAAGGGTGAGGAGTGGGAGGATCACTCCACCGGATGAGACATCTGGGACCCGGTCTACGCTCACAGCTGGCCTCAGTGCTGTTGGAAGCTGGCCTGGTGCTCACAGATGGTCCATTATGCTCCTGCAGGACATCCTCAAAGAACACCAATCTCAGACAAGGTCACTCTGAGACCATAACCAAGTCAGTCGAGACAAAGCCACTTGATAGTCTTGTCCTAGCCCGGACAAGCATAAGGTCCCTGTACAATCCACAAGATACCAAGCATGTCTCTTTTAGCTAAAACAAGTGATTACCACTTCTTTACCAAGTACACTTTGGCCTCACTCTAGCCTGCTCTCCCTATAGATAATATTCACTGAGCTATCAATCACAGAACTGTTCCCATTTCCTGACAACATCCAATCTAGAGGGAATCCCCTCTTGCTCAGGCTATCCCAGAATCATCCAACAAAAGCCCAGATCCTGCAATAAGTTTTTTTCTCACACTGTCTTGTATGAGATGCCACAGAGTTCCCTGACATAAGCTAAACTAGTGCTACACCTAATTTGTTCAGGTGTGCTCCTGGAAGTCTTTGGCTGAAGGATGTTGATAGAGATATTAAAACTTATTTTAAATACTCTTTAAACAGTGTGTGATTGTGACACCCAAATAAACTAATATGTCAATGGAACAGAATAAGGACTCCAAAAAACACCCACAAATAAATAAAACTCGAAAATTGATAGAAGTGTTACTATATGTCAATAGAAAAAGGTAGGAACTTTAAGAAATACTGATAAAATAATAACTCTTCCATATTTAAAAAAAATAAATCCCAACCTTATAACCTCATACACAAAATAAATTTCAGTTATATTAATAATCTTGCAGAAAAATATAGGGGAATGTCTTTATGATTTGAGATAATATTATGTCTTAAACTAAGCACAAAACAGGAAAAGATTAACACATTTGGCTACCTTAAAATTAACAACTCTGTATAGCAAGAGACACTATGGTAAAAATATAAGCCACAGATCAACACATGTAGCCAATAGGAAAATAGTATTCAAACATGTGAAGAATTCCTACAAATTGATTAGAAAAAGATAGACAACTCAACTGAAAAACAGGCAATACATGAAAAAACAATTTACAAAAGATTTGAATAAATACAAAAATACATTCAACCCAAGTAGAGGAATGAATACAAATTAAAATAATCAGATACAATAGGTGAGGTTGTGGAACAATGGGATGTCTTGTATACTACTGGTGGGAATATAAATTGGCACATCCATTTTGAAGAGCAACCTGATAATATCTAGTAAAGTTAAAGACAAGCACACTACACAACCCAGCAATTCCACTACTAGACCCTAGATGAACCTACACAAAGTAATATGGAGAGAGAAAGGTAGAAGAGGGAGAGAGAAGGAGGAGGAGAGAAGAGGAGAGAGAGAGAGAGCATGCATTTGAGTGAGAAAGTAAGAGAAGGAATGAGGTAGAGAGGAAAAGATTCCTACTGGCTTTGGGTATCCAGTTCCTTTCCTTCTCCTCTATTTCCTGCCCTCTAATAGCCTTATATAGATTCCTCCTTTGGACATAACTCAGAAGTGCTTTATATTTTTTGGTCACCAAATGACATGTCTTAGATGATTTAAGTCAAAATGAAATCAATTTTAATATAGACTAACAGGAGATAGAAAGATTAATATAACATAATGAAGGAGGGTTTCTTTCTCCCCCAAACACTTCTCAAAGCATTCTTCCAAAATAATACAGAGCTCTCCCTAAGAGGTATTTGGTTAGATCCATGTCCTACAACTTATTATTATATATTGATTGCTTACCTGAATTTTTACTTGGTCACCATTAAAATTGGACAATTTCAGTGCCTTTAGGGCTTCCACTTTCATTAAAATGAGGTTTATTAAGTGACTGCCAAGTTTCCTTTCAATTCTAAAATTCTGTGACCAATCCCAAAATTAAGACAATTAATAAGCCAGGTTTAGGAAGCTGTAGCAGGGGTGTCCAACCCACGGCCTGCAGCCTGCAGGCAGCTCAAGATGGCTATGAATGTGGCCCAAAACAAAGTCATAAATTTACTTGAAATACTGTGAGATTTTTTGTGATTACATGTCACAATGTATTTAATGTGTGACCCAAGACAACTCTTCTTCTTCCAGTGTGGCCCAGAGATGCCAAATGTTTGGACACTCCTAAAGTGTACAGTGAGAATCACAATAAAGTCCTAATAAAACTGACAAAACCCAACTGCTTCAGACCCTTAATGTAGGTACTATAAATCCTGAAGGACAACAGAATGTAAAAAAGTAGGGGCCTGTGAACACTCAACACCTCAGGTGAGACATAAGTTGAGACACAGACATCCGAAGTGTGGATTTAAAAATATATTGGACTTCCAGTCAAAATGGAGTCATAGGTAGACACTGCTCACCCCCTTACACAACCATATAAAAATTACAACTAAAATATAGAACAACCATCACTCAGAACCATCAGAAATCGAGTTGAATAGACGTCTGACAACTACGGAATTAAAAAACACATCCATCCAAACTGGCAAGAGGGGCAGAGATGCTTAAAAAGCAGGTCCCACATCCATGTGTGGTGGATAAAAATTCAGAAGGGATATCTCAGGAACAAGTGGTCCCAGACACACACCAGGCCTCCCACCCCACATTTGCAGTGTCAGGAAGATAAATGCCCATAATTTCTGGCTGCAAAAACCAGCATGACTGAGTCAGTGGAAGAAACTGCTGAATTCCCAAGCAGGTTCTCTTATAGGACACACACACAGACGTACTCAGACTCACTCCCTCTGAGCTTCAGCACCAGGGTAGCAGCTGGAAAGGCACCAGTGTCATGCGGGGAGGAACTGAAGTATCTGGCATCAATTCGAGAGCTGGGGGACAGTTTCCTCACAGACAGAAAGGTGGGCAGAGGTCATTGTTCCTTTTCTGAATCCTCCCCACACAGAGCGAGGTAGCTGGCAGGCAGGTGCCACATCTGAGACTCCGTAAACCTAGCTAACACTGTTTTCCCCACCCTGGAGATTCCCTGAGGCTCCACCCCACCCAAATTTGGGGCTCACTCAAGTTGTTAACAGTGGCCCTTCCATATGAATTGCTGGTCTTGGCTTATTCTTCACAACTTCCTAAATTCTCTCAAACAAGCAACAGCCAGCCTCAGGGAGGCACCAGCCCCTGTACCTCTTGTTAAGTGGCCCTAGGCCCTGCACTAGCAGCAGCCAGCCTAGGTTCACCCCTTGGCTTTGCCTGGGAACCTCTAAGCCCGACACAAGTAACAGCCATCTGCAGATTACTTTGTAGTTCATGCAGGATGTCCCGAGGCAGAACAAAGGTGGGGGCTGAACTTGGTCTGCACCACCTGGAAAACCCCAGGGCTAGAGCACCCAATGTACAGCTACAGACCACATTGGAGGACCACCACTCTGTCCCTGCACAGCTGATCCTCCACAGAGGATAGACGTTGGTGGTCAGTGGTCACAACCAGTCCTTGCTGAGTGTCCTGGGTAAATGCCTCCCATTGACCTGCCAACAGTAACCAAAGCCCAACTACAAAGCCCAACTTCATTCCACATGAAGGGCACTCCTCAAGTACCCAGCTTGAGTACTATGCTACTGGACCCTACAGGATACATACTACATTAGGTCATCCTAACAAGACAGGGAGTCATAGCAGCTCGACCTATATGTAGAAACAAACACAGGGAGTCTGCCGAAATGAGGAGACAAAGAAACTGGGCCCAAATGAAAGAATAAATCAAAACTTTAGAAAAAGAACTAAACAAATTAGAGAATAGCAATCTATCAGATGCAGAGTTCAAAACACTGATTATAAGGATGCTAAAGGACCTGAAAGAGGACCTCAACAGCATTAAAAAAAACAGTCAGAAAGAAAGGATACACTAATTGAAATAAAGAACAATTTACAGGGAAATAACAGTAAAGTGGATTAAGACAAGAATCAAATCTATGATTTGGAACATAAGGAAGCAAAAAACAGGCAATCAGAACAACAAGAAGAAAAAAGAATCCAAAAAAATGAGGACAGTGTAAGGACACTCTGGGACAACTTCAAGCATTTCAATATTCTCCTCATAGGGGCGCCAGAAGGAAAAGAGAAAAAGCAAGAAATTGGACATCAATTTGAAAAAATAAATGAAAGAAAACTTCCCTAATTTTTGAAGGAATTAGACATGCAAGTCCAAGAAGCACAGAGTCCTACACAAGATGGATGCAAAGAGGCCCACTCCAAGACACATCATAATTAAAATGCCAAAGATTAAAATAAACAGAGAATCTTAAAGACAGAAACAGAAAAGAAGTTAGTTATCTACAGGGAAGTTCCCATAAGACTGTCAGTTGATTTATCAAAAGAAACTTTGCAGGATAGAAGGGATTGGTAAGAAATACTCAAAGTGATGAAAAGCAGGGAACCACAGCAAAGATTGCTCTACCCAGCAAAGCTACCATTTAGAATCAAAGGGCTGATAAAGAGCTTCCCAGACAAGAAAAAATTAAAGGAATTCATCATCACCAATCTAATATTATATAAAATGTTAAAGGGACTTACTTGAGAGAAAGAAGAAAGACAAAACTAAAACAATAAAATGGAAGTGAATACATATCTATCAACAATTGAATCTAAACAAACTAAGCAAACAGGAATGACAGAGACACAATCATGGACATAGAGAGTGTTTTGATGGTTGTCAGATGGGAGGGGGTTTGGGAGGATGGGTGAAGAAGTGAGGGAATTAAGAAGTACAAATTGGTAGTTATAGAATAGCCATGGGGATATAAAGTGCCGAATAAAAAGTAGAGTAGCCAAAGAATTTCTATGTATGACCCATGGACATGAACAATGGTGGGGGGATTGCCTGAGGGAGTGGGGGGTGCTAGGTGGAGAAGGACAAAGAGGAAAAATTGGGACAACTTTAATAGCATAACCAATAAAATATAATTTAAAAAATAAAATGTTAATATATTTTTTAAGAATTTAATTTTTAAAGGCAGGGGAAAGGAGGGAGAGAAATATCAATGTGCAAGAGAACAACTTATCAGTTGCCTCTCACATGCCCCCAACTGGGAACCCAACCTGCAACCTAAGCATGTGCCCTGACTGGGAATCAAACCCACAACCTTTCAGTTTGCAGGCCAGCTCTCAACCCACTAAGCCACCCCAGCCATGGTAATTAATTAGTATTTTTTTAAAAAACACTTCAGAGCCCTAGAAAACATGGCCTAGTATAAATGTTCCAAGTTAGAACGAATCTCCAGTTATATCTCTTTTTTAGATTTTATTTATTTATTTTCAGAGAGACGGAAAGGGAGGGAGGAAGAGGGAGAGAAACATTGATGTGCGAGAGAAACATCAGTTGGTTGCATCCCGCACACCCCCAACCATGGACCCGGCCTGCAACCCAGGCATGTGACCTGGCTGGGAATCAAACCAGCGACCTTTCAGTTCACAGGCCAGCACTTAAACCGATGAGCCACACCAGCCAGAGCAGCCAGTTATATCTTTACAGAGGTTTTAAACATGAAGACTACACTCTTAGAAAGGCCCAGCTGGGTCCTAACCACCAATATGAACTCGGAAATGAGAATACAAAAGGAGAGAAATTTATTGTGTGTGGAAGCAATTAATGTATATAATTTATATACATGTATAACATAAATACAAATAATGTGTGCTTAAAGTATAATATACTTAAAAACATATGCATATTATATAATTTTAAAAGTATATATGCTATAAATTACAATTCATATTTTGCCATGTATAGTGCCCACTTTTTGTCCAGACTTTAAGGACGTGCATTATATATGGGTATAATGATTACATACCACGGGTGTAATAACAGGTGTAGTAATCCTGTGTATAACCTGCACAAAAATGCGGGTGTGCATTATACACAGCAAAATATGCTATATTAGACACTTATAGTTTAAATGTATAATTATAATATTATATATAATTTTAAAGCAATTCTCTTCAAAGTCCAATTGCTTAGGGCTATTCACAAGATTGTTTAGCATTTTAAAAATCCAAATTTATGAACTTTAGGTGATTTTAGCTTTATTCTTTTTTGTTAAAGCCTGTAGTTCAAGTAAAGTCAAAACCAAATTGGGCGGAACACATTTGCTTTCCTTCCCAATTGCTCAAGCATAGAATTTGAGGGACGACCATGCTGTACAGAATGCAGTCTCGAAATGCCCGGGCTGGAAAGGGGATCTGAGATGTCTGCCTGTCTGAGGCCCTGTGAGATTATGTGACTGTTATACATAAATTATACTTCAGTACACCTGACTTTATTGAAATATATAAGTTATACTTCAATAAACCTACAGTAAATTGTAACATTGGCTAAACTTTGAATTAAGACAGTTAGCAATTGGATCTGTCTAGCTTTGGTCTCCCTGCCCCCAAGCCATTGCCCTCATAGATGAAGGAAAGCACCGTCGCAGACCAGATGAGTTTGGGGACACTGCTTCAGACTCTTCCTGGATGATGTCTCTTGTGACCCTCCTGTATGTCCTCACTACCTTTATTCTTCCAGGCCCACATCACTTCTTTTCTGGACTACTGCGATGACGTCCTGCCTGTCCTTTCCGGGCCGCGTCTTTCTCTCTGGCCCCTCCTCTAGGGTGCTGTCAGGATGAGCTTCCTGAAGCACAGCTGAGCCCACATCATTCCGCTACCAGGAATAAAGCCTTCACCCTCACCCTACAATCTGACCCACTGTTCTCTCCTTCTTCACCTTTTACACCCACGGGCTCAGTACTCAAGGTATTTCTAACTGCCTTCTCTTTTCCTAGGTGTGTTCATTCACACTATTTCCCACATCGTAAATTTTCCCCGATCTTTACTTTTGAATATTACACAGTCTTCAAATACTCAAATGCCACTTTGTCTATAAGCCTGGATCCATCTCTTGTGCCCTCTAAATTTATCTTTCGCTGTGTCTAGTACTTAACATACCATGTGTTATTACAGTGAGTCTGTCACGCTACGAGAGAGGTTTGGCCATCATCAATTTCTATATTGTGTCTATATAATTATTGAATGGATAATTTACATCTGCAGTAGATGACTTTATATCCTACATGCCTTGGAAAATAGAAGTCATAAAATAACTACCCCAACTTCCCGCAAATGCACCTACAAAGTCACCTGCGTCTGTATACATCATGTGCTCACCGCCCCTGCCCCCGCCTCCCCCAAATCAATCTTTTTCCTGGATCCAAATCCCATTCTCTCATCCCCAACAAGAGCTCTGCCCCATCAATTACCTCCTCTGTCTTCTAAATTTTTAACCTCTTCCTTTCTGCTGATTCATCTTCACAGTAATCAAGGAATACCAGTTAGAAATATTTACATAAGCCATTTTCAAGCCAGAACAGTTTTGCAGACGGACACTCAAGACTGGAGACCCCGAAGAGCATACGCACACTTAACAAGGCAAGGGAAACAAATCATAAACACCCACTGGCCAGGCCACAGAGAATTGCATGCACCCATCAATGAGACAGAGAAGACTGAAAGCTGATGCCAGGGTAACCACCCTCCTCCTCTCACCCGTCTTTCCCTTGAGATACGCTGACCTATGAACATCTGCTAGTTCCCCTGATACCTGCTGGGGCAACAGGGTCCACATGTCAGGGACCAGCGAACTATATACAGTGGCCGCTTGGACCTCTCTTCATCTGGTGCTCCTTTTCTAAGAGTCCATGGACTTTTTTCAGTTCCCCAAGTATGTTGACATCCGTTCTGCCTTTCAATTTTTATACCCTCTTTTGAAGCACTCTGCCTTTTTTCTCCTCCGTCCACCCTGTCTTTGGAATGGCTTTGCCTTGCAACTCAAATACCACCTTTCCTGACCATTCATTTGCTATCAGAATGTCCTTTGTAGAGTTATTCATAACTCCTAATTTTTATTTGTTTCTTATTAATTGTTCTCACCACTAGGCTATAAACTCCAGAAGAACAGGGATTATGTCTACCTTGTTTACCAGTATGTTCTCAGAACCTAGCACAGGGAACACACCCAGAAAAAGTGTGGAATTAATGGACTGTATGAAAAACTAGCCCAGAGTTGCAGTGGTTCTCGGGGAGGATGCTTAGCAGAACCATCTGAGGATCTTCTTCAAACTATACAATCCTAAACCCCCTTCCATAACTACACTCCCTTAACTATCAGAAAAAACCAGAGCTGGACAATAGTTAAAGTCATTAGAAACAGATTTTATTCAGGACTATTGCAATAGGGACAAAGAGACCTTAGTGTAGGGTGGGGCTCAACTGCAAACACAGCCCAGGCAAGTGGGGGTTTATAGCAAGGAGTAGGGTTGGGGTCAATGGATAAAAAGGTACTAAGGGAAAATCAGGGGTAAGGGAGGGTTCTGACTAAACTGACCTAACAGGATCTTTGCTGAAGGCAGGTCAGGGTGATCAGACATCTCCTGAGGGTTGGGGGAGGGGGGTGGAGGATGAGGAACCCAATCCCCAATCAGATATTGAGGGTGGCTGGTGCTTGATAAACTGACTTAGCTGAGTTCTTGCTAAAACTGAAATTTACAAGGAAGTACATACATATGTCTGGAAAAAGCTTTAAGAGACTGACTAAAGTTTGGCTAAACAAAAAGTCTTTGTTAATACCCAGATTCAGATGCACCATTATCAGGACTGGGAGGGGTCGTAGGTGCACAGGTATAGCACGTGTCCCTCACAGCCCTTCAGATTCTGGCATAGGATGAGGGGTATAGCATCAGTAATTACTCTGGGATGGGAAATGGTTGTGTATAATTGAAAAAAAGTCCTCTGGTAACATTCACAAATCATCTCCAGGCTCCTGTGAGGACCACTGTCCTAGGTGTATCATTCCTAGGCCTTATAATGTCCCCCCAGATCTTTAGAGGTAGCTGCTTGTCACCTCTCAGATCCCTGATCTTTCAGCCAGTCTCACAAGGTCTGTGGGGCTCGCATATGGGCAACTACTTTTATCATTAAAATTTTCTTAATCATTAACATTCTTGTCCTCTACCACAGGGGCCTTCAATCATTAAACACATGAAGGCATTGTTTGAAGAAAAGCTCTAATATTGATAAAGTGAGAAGGCAACGTTGCTTCTAACAAGCCACGCAAGATTAAATGCTGCCGTCATTACTGTAAGATGTCATTAGCACCATAAGCTAAAAATCTGGGCCCCTAGACAAAACTTTTGGAAAAAGCCTTTTCATACCCAGGTCACAGATTCCCCATCACCAATCATCACCAATCCCCCATAAGTCCATACGCTTCAGTCATATCAAACAAGAACGAAAGAATGAGACAGTAGGAGTGTGGGAAACAAGTTAAAGGGTTTTACAGCTTAGTTCTTGTTTCTTTTTTGAACAAAAATTCTGCCAGCATTTCTGCTTTTGTAGAGACATTCCAGGCTGAAATTGGAAGCTGTTCTAAGCAGTATCCTTGAGGGTCTTGCCTGTGCACTAATCAATGATGAAAGCAATTTCCTGACCTTGCTATTTAGGGCTGACATGAATGGGCACAGTTAGTACGAGAATCAAGAAATAGGTTAGAATTTTAACTGAAAGGCTTTCTGGAGAAGTAGCAGACTGTGAAACTATTAAATAACTCTTCACAGTTTTTAAAGATTAACACATTTAAATCACTATTATGCCTTGCCTTGAGGAATTCAAATAAATATGAGACCCCCCAAAATACATCAGTAACCCCAGTGAGCTAATTTCTATTAAAGAACAAAGTGCTTTCTGGGAAATTCGGGAGTCCAAACGGCCTGTCCAAAGGGCTGGAGAGACCTGGAGAGAAAAATGAACCCTTGGAGTCAGAGGGATTAGAGCTGAACTCATGATTTAGGATCGTATGACTCCAGCAAGTTTCGTCATCTCCCTTGGCCTCTGTTGCCTCCTCTGAAAAATAGTAATAATCTCTCTTTCAAGGTTAACAAGGAATTAGCCACGCTATTAGTAACAATAAGAACACACAATAGCAATTGTATGTGAGCATATTTTCTTTCGGCACACTCCCTCTCCCCATGAACCAGGGGAAGGACTTTTTTTTCAACTCTATCAGGCAGGTGCCTCTTGAGTTTGCATTAGGAAGCTGTAAGCATCTGTTCCTCTCACGATGTTACTTCTTAAGTGCTACTTAGTCTATTTAAACCCCCCAAAATGTGACCTCAGGTAAGCACTCAGAAGTATGTAAAGGCTACTTTACATTAAATTTTTTGTATTTCTTGACTTGCATCTGCCCCCAGCAATTTTCATTTGTTCCCCTCAAAACTATTTACTAAAATAAGTATTTCTCTTTTGAACAGAGAATTTTTCCAAGATTGCATATTTCCTAGTGGGAATGGTTGGGTCTCACATCCCTAGAGCTATTGCCTTTCCTTTTGACAAACAACCCCCGGGAGTCCATTCATCAGTACACATTTTCTAGTAAGAGTTGCCGAAACAAAGCCCTAACCTTCCGAATTGCTTTTAATGTGGTTAAAGCACAAAACAGTGTATGTTTTATTGGTCTCACAGCTAAAGTTAAGGAATCTAAGTACACATGTTAATAAATAAAATCACATCAGCTCAACTCCGACCACCTCCATCTCATCTCTCTCTCTCTCACACACAAACACAGAACCACTGTAATCCAAGAAAAATAGAGTGTACAAAGCTTGTGTGATGAACTCCTAACTAATGAGCAAACTCTTTGAGGTCAAGGTGCTGTTCTACCAATAGAGAGCTATTTTTGAAATATTTCTCTTTGAAAACAACTGCATGATTAATCCAGTCATTCCTATTTAAAATTATGTATGTAGAAAAAACAAAGCACTTTGTGCAATTATTAAAAACACTTTATTATGTATAAGTTGTACATGCTTCAATTTGTGATGCTTGGGGTGATTTATTTTCCACATTGTGATGTCACCTACCCAACATTAACTAGACCTAATTTACATCCTGCCATGCCACATAAGAAAATACAGTTTCAAAACAAAGTTCCCCTACTTTACATATAGATACACAAGAGTTTGTCAGGCAAATAAAATAAGAATACTTTTGCACACATATCAACACCATACAAGGCATTATCCCTCACAAAGTAACATCTAGTGTGTTCTTTGATTTGAAAACAGAGGGAAAGGAGACCCTTCGCCCTCAGGAGGAAATGGAAAGGTGGTTGATACAGCCCAGAGCAGGAGATGAAGGTCTTCGTGGGGGAGTAGTGGAGGTGGGGAGTGATGGAGCAGGGTGGACGCCTCATAAGCACTTCAGGAGGAAGGAGTTGCAGGAGGTTCCTCGGGGACAGTCGCACAGCTTCCCGATTCTTGCTCCTTTTCTCACAGCGCACTTCTCGCCAGCGTCACACTGCAAGCAACACAACGTGTGGGCTCCGGCGTGCGCAAACCCAGGCGCCCAAAGGGCTCCTCTCTCCATCCACACAATTTCTGCTTCTTGGGAGAGACGGATGGACCCAACACCATCCCCAGAGGTCTAAGTATAGTCAGGCCTAAAATGGCAGAGAGCTTTGTGCTTATAATTTCAGTGAGAGAACATTAAAAAAAAATTAATTATTGAGCCCCTCCTCCTTTCTGCCACCTTTGGCAGAGGGTGGGGGTTGGGTTACATTTCCTGGGTTCTTTCATTGCTCATCCAAAAGAAAAAAAATCAACCAGACCTTTTATCTAAGAAGTAAATAGATCTGTATTTTCTCACAACCCCTGCCCCCTGTTTTCCGCCCCCTCATCCCGAGAAGGAAGATTTAAGTATGTGTGTGTTTGTTCTCCATGGAAGGTGACAAGCCCTGGTTAAGAATTCTGACCCTAGAACTTAGATCAAAAGCTGACAGTGCTTCAGAAGAAAACTGGAAGAGCAAGAACTGAGTAGATTTGAGGGGTCTTCCAACTGAGAGAATTCTTGGTGAGGGGAAAAGGCTCATCTTCAGGAAATGCTCCTTTTCACACAGAGCCAAGAGCTGGCTCTTGGCACACGCTGCTCGATCCTCTGAAATCCTTAGAGACAAGGGCAAGGGCTGGCGGTGGAAACAAGGGGGGAGGGGCACGGAACTCTGCAAACCCATTTCCTGAATTATTTAGCCACATCCTAGGGAGAAGGTATGTGTAAGACTCAAGGTGGTATGTTTTCTCTTGGAAAACACGGGGAGGGGGTGACCCCAAAGCCTTACCATGGGGACTTGCCCATACTTCTTCTCGTAGATGGGAATGCGTTTACTCTTGAGCTTCTTCAGGACTTCCTGCAGCGCTTCGATCTGCAACACACCGCCCCCCGGAGCCCGAAGTTGCCGCTTGGCTGCGAGCCCAGCCCAGGTGTGTCATAAGGAGCCCCAGCACCACACATACTCCTTTCTGGGATGCTCCAGGGATGGAAACTAAGAAGCCGTCCGGGGTACTGACAGCAGGACCCAGAGCCGCGGAGGCTCCTGTCGCTCAGAGGAGCAGGGACAAGAGATTTGCTCTACAGACTGCCGGGGAGCCCGTGGGCTCGAGACAGTCCTCGGAGCCTGGACTTTGCGCTCACCTCCCCGCGCCCTGCCTGACTCCGGAGACGGGGCTGGGGAGGAGGGGGAGAGAGGAGGTACAAAGAAAGGGACGGCGCGGCAGCCCAGGGGAATCTGGGGCGTGGGGGATACCGACCAGCTCCTTCTCATGGGAGGCATCCTCCACGGCAGAGTAGATGTCCAGGGCTCGGGGCTGGAGCTCGGCGTCCTCCTGGGCACTGGCGCCCAGCAGAGGTAGCAGCAACAGTAGGGCGGCACCCAGGAGGGGCAGCAGCCGAAAGCGGGGGCTCTCCATGGTGCTGAAACTCGGCGCTGCCGAGGCACCCCGCGCTCCCGCCTTTTATACCCAGCCAGAGCCCGGGTGCAGAGAAGAGGGAGGGGGCAAGGCAGGAAGGGGGTGTGGAGGAGGGTCCAGGTCAACCGTCTGTAGGCAGCGATCTGCTGCCGCTTGACGTCAATGCCCGCCGGGCTCCAGGCTCCCGGGGAACGAGGCTCTGTGCACAGATGGGCAAGAGCGCGGAGACCAGGTACCCTGCGCCCCCAAATGTTGTCAGCCCCGCTGAAAGGGACGCTCCCCGAGGGGTCTGAGCTGAAGTAGAGGGGCGAGAGGTGAGGGATGCGGAACAGGAAGGCTAGGAAATGGAAAATGCCTTTTAGGTAAGGCATAAGCAAAACAGAACCCTCCCACCCCCAATCTCCTAGCAGCGGCGGCCGCAGCCCAGTCCACCTCACCCCAGCCCCATACGTGGCAGCAAGAAGCGGGTGCTGCCTTCAGGCAGGCATGCTCACTGAGCACGTTACTAGGCACACTGTGGGATCGGAGAGGCAAACAGAACATACAAAAAATTGTAGCCTTCCCCAGGATGGGTTCTTCAATGGAAGCTGTGTGTGGTAATGAGAAAAGAGGGGGAAAAGACCAGCTGCAGTTCAGAGGTGGTGTGGAGAATGCCAAGAGCCAGACTCTGCTTCCAGTCCGGTATCCACACTCACAAGCTGTGTGACTTTGGGCAAAATAAAGAACTTCTCTGAGCCTCACTTTTTTTTTTTTAATGCACATTTGAGGATATGTTTATTGATTTTAGAGAGAGAAGAAGGAAGAGGGAGAGGGAAAGAGAGAAACATCAATTACTTGCCTCCCATATGCCTCTGACCAGGGATCAACCCCACAACCTGGTATGTGCCCTGACCCAGAATGAAACCCCAAACCTTTAGGTGTACAGGACGACGCTCCAACCCACTGAGCAACCTGGCCAGGGATCACTTTTTTCTTCTGTAAAACTAGAATTTAAGAAGATGTGCCTCACAAAGTTATCTGGAGATGGAATGAAAGAGTAGGTATATAAAACCCCTGACCCTTAGCACCACAAGCACTAAGCCTCCCTACCTCCCTTCTTGAACTTTGAGGCTGCCCAGGGGAGTGGCTGTGTGTGGTATCTCAGCTTTTCCTTAGAGCAAACTCAACCATCCTCAAAAGCCCTCCAACCCACTACCCATTTCTAATATCCAAAGAAGACAATAAAATAAAGGGGTGAAAAAATGCAGCCTCCTGATTATGGAAATCGGAAGTCAGTGGTAAACGTGGTCCACAGTGGCTTGAGAAGAGACTACATTTAAGACGTTGGGGTCCTTACATCTTGAATACAAATGGAAGTTCCTGTAAGAGAGGGGATGTTTTCTCACTTAGAGCTAGAGGCTTATCCCACCAGTCTGCCCACCTGGCTTCTTTTACCACTCGCTCTATCTCAAACTGACCCTCAGTCCATCCACTCTTCTCCATCCCCATTACTACCACCCCAAACCTGGAGAGCTTCTCCAATCAACCTCTTGCCTTTCCCCAACCCCCACCCCATATCCTCTTGCCTTCCTCTAATCCATAATTCACCACCAGCCAGGGTATTTTTCCCCTTAAACTATACTCATGGCCTTGCATATTACTAAGTACTGAATCAAAATTCCTTATCCTGGTTTACAAAGCACTAAATTATTTGCATCCCTCTCCAATCTCATGCCCTACCACTCTGCCCCATGCCCCTCCACTCCATCCTCACTTGCCTTCTTTCTGGTTCTCTAATAAGCTAAGGTCATTCCCATTTTGAGGCCTTTGCGCTTACCTCGAAAGGTCTTCCTGCATCTCCAAATGGCTGACTGCCTCTTGTCATATAAATCTGTTTAAATGACCTTGACCACTCAATCCAAAGTATCCACCAATGTATCCTCCCATATATTTATTGCTTAGTAGATAATGTGGTTCATTGTGATAGTTAATACATAATATGTGTCTGGCTATTTAATTCATCAAGTATTAAATTGTTACTCAAATGCACACAGGGAAGCAATTCAAGAAGTAATACCTCTTCTGATGAACTGCACACTTATTAACAACATCAAAATATTTTCCTTTGGGGTAAATCCAATCTGAAAATGTAATACCTTCCCCAGCCTTTCACACCTTCTGTTGTGTAGAATCATACCTTCTGATTCATACAAAACTTCAGTGGCCGCGCATTTTACTGTTTAAACTTTATAGAGGCACATTGACGCTCACTGCAAAAATCATTTCCAGGGACCTTAAACACATTCCCAGCTTCAGATTTTCACCCATTCTTTTATAATACTTTCTTTCAAACTTTGTTCTACCCAGACTCAACTAATAGCTTTCCTTTCGTGCCCCTTCCATTAGGAAAGCAGACTGGCATTGGCCTTTTGGGCTGTCATACTGCTCAAATGTCAGGCTACTCTGTTATCCACCCCTCCCCTGCAACCAAGTCTTGTTCAACATTAACACTGTTTCAGCTTCACTGACTTCTGAAATACTTGTATTTAAGATTGTTTCTCTCATGCTCACTGTGCTTTCCTCCAAGTTAAACGTCATTCAGTTCTCTTTGGCACACATTTACAATCTCTCAAGTGGCACACTTTTCATTTCTACATTGTCTGATTTCCACACTCCTTGCCTCCAAAAGAGGGATTAATTTCCACTGACATTCATTTTCTGTTTACCAGTTTTCAGTCCATAGCCTTCCTAAGGAACTGGTGTCACTCTGTTCTGACTATCATCTTTATCAGTATCTGGAAGGAAATAGCCTGTAATAAAGGACTCTTGGTGTTGATGCTTGGGGTGGGGGGGGAGGGTGTTGTAGATGTAGTGGGAAAGAATACATGCTTTACAGGCAGCTTCTGAAAGAGTAAAGTAGTGGAAATTAGACAAAGCTTTCTCTTAATTGTTTTAAGCTTTCAAATGAAAGGCTTTCCATTTCAAGTTTTTTTAATTTTAAGATGTTCTGAATGTCCAGTGTATTCATAGCACCGCCACGTACTATGAGGATTGCCGAGATGGTCAAGGCACAGTCCTTACCCTTGATCTTTGGCCTGGTCATGCTCACGAATACCTAGAGTGCAACAACTCCGAGGTGAGGGTCCTAGTGGAGAACGGGAAGCCCAGAGGAGTCAGAAATGAACTGCCTCTCGAGAGGGGCAGCTTCATGAAAAAATGGTGTATGAGCTGCTGGGTCTTAGAGGGTAGGTAGAATTTCAACAATAACAAACCCATTCTGGGGCCGTGGGCTCAAGCAGGCAGTGGTAGGTGAAGTCACACAGGCAGGGACATCTGGAGGAACACAGAAGGGTCTGGGTGTGGAAGAGTAAGGGGCATGAGAATGTGAGGGGGGAGACGTGTAATGGGAAACAAGACTAGAAAGGAGCAGTAGCAGAAAAGGAAAATCCAGAGCAGCAATAGGTAGCTCCGAATTCAGATACAATGAAAGGAAGTAGAAGCACAGGTGAACCCAAAGGATTCAATTTTTCAAATACTTACACTAAAAGCAAGCTTTTTCATTCTTAAATTTATTGAAGTGACATTGGTTACTAAAATTACATAGGTTTCAGGGGTACAGCTCTATAGTACATCATCTGCATGTTGCATTGTGTGTTCATCACCCCAAGTCAAGTCTCCTTCCATCACCATTTATCCCCCTTTACCTTTTTCTGCCTCCTCCTTTCCCTCTGGTAATCATCACACTGTTGTCTGGGCCTATGACTTTTTTTTTATTCAATCCCCTCACCTTTTTCACTCAGTCCCCAACTCTCCTCCCCTCTGAGAGGTGTCAGTCCATTCTCTGTATCTATGAGTGTTTCTATTTTGCTTGTTAGTTCAGTTTGTTCATGAGTTTCTACATATAAGTGAGATCATATGGTATTTGTCTTTTGCTGACTGTCTTATTTCACTTAGCATAATACTCTCCAGGCCTATTCATGCTTTGCAGAAGGGAAATTTCATTCTTTTTTATGACTCTGTAGTATTCCATTGTGTAAATGTACCACAACTATTTTATCCACTCATGTACTGACAGGCACTTGGGCTGCTTCCAAATCTCGGTTGTTGTAAATAATACTGCAGGGAACATAGGGGTGTTTATGTTCTTTGAAATTTGTGTTTTGTGTTTATTTGGATATATTACCAGAAGTGAAATCGGTAGATCATAAGACAGTTCCATTTTTAATTTGTTGAGAAAACTCCATAGTGCTTTCCACAGTGGCTGCACCACTCTGCTTTCCCACCAACAGTGCATGAGGGTTCCCTTTCCTCCACATCCTTGCCAATACTTGTTTATTGATTTATTGATGCTAGTTATTCTGACACGTGGGAGGTGATATTTCATTGTGGTTTTAATTTGCATTTCTCTGACGATCAGTGATGTTGAGCATCTTTTCATATGTCTATTGGTCATCTGCATGTCCTCTTTGAAGAAGTATCTATTTGGATCCTTTGCCCATTTTTAATTGGATTGTTTGGGGGATTTCTGGTGTTGAATTGGATGAATTCTTTATAAATTGTGGATATTAACCCCTTATCAGATGTATCATTGGCAAATATGTTCTCCCATTCTGTGGGTTGCCTTCTCATTTTGTTGATGGTTTCCTTTGCTGTGCAAAGATTTTAGTTTGATGTAGTCCCATATATTTATTTTTTGTTTCCCTTACCCAAGGAGATACATCAGAAAACAATATTGCTATGAGAAATGTCTGAGACTTTAAATGCCTGTTTTTTTCAAGGATTTTTATGGTTTTGAGTCTAACATTTAAGTCTTTAATCCATTTTGAGTTTATTCATGTGTATGGTGTAAGAAGGTGGTCTAGTTTCACTTTTTTGCATGTACCTGTTAAATTTTCCCAACACCATTTATTGAATAGACTACCCTTTATAGATATGTTCTGTTTATAGAACATACTACCCCTTTGTATGTTCTTGCCTCCTTTATCAAATATTAACTAAGCATAAAGTCATGGGTTTATTTGTGGACTCTCTATTCTGTTTCATTGATCTATATGTCTATTTTTATTACAGTACCATGCTGTTTTGATTACTATGGTCTTGTAGTTTAGTTTGATATCAGATAGCATGATTCCTCCAAATTTGTTCTTCTTTCTCGAGATTGCTGTGGCTATTCAGGGTCTTTTGTGGTTCCATAATTATAAATCATGTAATATTGTAAATTTTTGGAATATTTGTTCTAGTTCTGTAAAATACATCTTTGGTATCTTGTTAGGAACTGAAATGAATCTATGAAAAGTAGCCTATGTCAGATACAGTGGGATATCACTGATGAAGAGAGACTTGCCCCAGTACAAAGAAACCTTTCTCTAGTTTCTTTTGGCCAGCACACCTGGAGTGCAGCGGCAGGAGTAGCACACCTGACTTACCTCCCTATGCCACATCTATTCCATATTCTCCTCTAAATTTTCTGGATCCAGATCTCCTAAAATTATAGGAAGTATAGGATCAGCACTAAAGCAGCTAATGATGACTCCCCAAGAGATGAACTACATGACTTAAGAAAGAGTAATTTTAATCCTTCAATGGCAGTTCATTGCTTACAGTTTCAAGTTAATTTCTCAGCATGATGTCAGAATTTTTCATAGTTCATTCCTGACTCATATTTCCAATCTCATTTTCTTCCGCTCCCAACCAGTCATGTCAATTACCCTGTATTTTATTTTGCAAGTGTACCATACTTATTTCTTAATTTTGCACTGAATTAGAGAAATAGACTAGATTATGCTGCCATAACGAACAACATCAAAATCTCAGTGACTTGGAAAATACACATATTTCTCACTCACATCACATGTGCGTCGAGGACTGACGGAGTGTTATGTACGTCATGGTCACTCAGGGACCAGATTGACTGAACAGCCACCATGTCTGACACTGATGGTCGTGTTCTAGAGGGAAAAACACTCTGGGCAGTGCTGAACATGCTGTTAACAGCTTTGGCCCAGAAGTGATACTTCACGTTTACTTCCAACTCATTCGCTTGAACTAGTGATATGATTCAAAAGGTAAAGGGACTAAGAAGCACACCTTTTCCATGTACCTAGAATGCATTAATGACTATCACATTCACTCTGCATGTTTGTCCATGACCTTCTCTGTGAAGCACACCTTGAACATCTAAAAAGCTCGTGCTTCACAACACATCCCCTGCTCCATCAGACCACCGTGTTTGCCTTTCCTTTGTTTCCATAAAGCTTCGTACTTTTTAAATACCTACCATGGACTACATCATATTGTCAGATGTCTATCTCACTCGCTAGACAAGATCCTTGAAGGCAGAGAATGTATCTAATCACCTTTCTACTTCCAGTATTCAGTTTGGTGTCTGATGCACAGAGGTGTAAGAGTAAGATAGTTGCTATGAAATGAAGATAACATTTAGACATTAACTAGAAGACTACTTAAAAAAGTATACAATCTGTTACAGAATAGATTCATGAAGCAGCTTAAAAGCACAGCCCATTTAAAATTAATTAATTAATTTAATTAAAATTTTTAAAAAGACAAAAGCACTACCAATTTACTATCTAGAAACCCCATTACACCCTTGTACCGGGGGAAACATGGCAGAGAGAGGTAAAATTGTTTCACAGGTAGTCTGTTTCAGAAATAGGATTTCTGGAGTACAGACAATGGCCTTGCTCAACAGTTTCTGGGACAACTAAGGGCATTTCAGTTGCAGAATGGAAAATTTTTCCCAAAGGCAAAACTTGTGTCACTAGGAAGGCTGTCTCCCCACTCCTATTACACACTTCCACTTCATTGCTTCTCCCTCACACTCTCTGCGGTGCAGTACGGAAAGCAAACTGGGGCAGGATCGCATCTGAAAAACCTCGGGAAGTTTAAAACCTCTCCCTGAGCATCAATCTCCACATCATACACATGAAGAAGTGACTCCCGTGCTGGGCGGTTTGGCTCAGATGGCATCTAACATCACTTTTAAAACCACAATTCTGGGACTCTTTCATGCCTCCTTCGGAACTCATCAAAGTGAAGTCTATTCCTTTTGACATAAACTCTAACCTCAGGAGAAACAGAATACCATCTGGCATGATCCAAAGAGGCAGGGCCTGAGGGCAGACATATATTTTATAGGAGGAAGGATCCTCCACAAGTCTCTCCTTTACTTCGTAGGTGATCTCCAGCCCTGACATTTCTCTACCGTGTGTCAGCAATTTAATCTGGTTCTGGTTTTAACAACAGATCCATCACGTTGACTTGGCTTACCAGCTAAGTCAGGCCCACCTTTCCTCTCTGCAAGCTAGATGTATTGACATTCAGTCTCTGCACTTCCCATTAAACTGCCTCTCTAAAGCCAGCCTGGCAAGGCCTCTGAGATGGATGGGTAGCAACCATTCCTTAAGCTTCTCCAACATTTGCAGGAAGTCCACAGGGATTGTGCTTATTACTCAGGAAGGTGAGATTAGAGTGGACTTTGAGAAGACTGAAACCCACAGCACGGCAGGCTTGCCCAAGGTCATGTGTCAAGTTTTCCTCTCCTATTAAACTGACTGCTGGAAGACAGTTGTTTGGAAAGCCAGTTTAACTTTATGAACAGGATTCTAGACAAGGGAGGCTCTTATATTTAAATAGAGAAGAAGCTTCAAGAGCTTAAGGAAGGCAAGCTAGTCTGAAGAGGAGTGCCACGGTGCATGTCTTAAAGCTTCACTTGCCATAGACAGTCACTGGTTTAGAAAGACGTTGAGGTAACTATGGAGATTTTTAGGATGCTAAAAAAAAAAATCAGCCTCTCTCAGTGCTCCATCTTCCCTTAATTTTCACATTTTTCTAGAAAAAAAATAGCTATTCCATTATACTCTCATCTTAGACAGGCTCTGGGGCCACCACATCCGTTCAGCTGAGGACGTAAGCTATTCCTTCTTTTCTGTATATTACGGCCATCTGTGGCTACCACTCCCCCAACCCACTGGACAATGGTTTACGGTGCACTGTGTTACTATTCACAAATACTTAGTGCTCCTCCCTAGAGGAGGATTATACTTTGGGCCCTGGTCAACAGCTATGTGGCCATGTGACTCACTTTGGCCAGTGAGATACAAGCAAAAGTATAATGCATTGTTTCCATGGGGAAGCTTTAAAAGCCAGTGCATACTTTGCCCTGCTCTCTTTTTCCTCTGCCATGATGACTGGCAATGTTCCAGATATAAGCAGCTCTGTCAGCCTGGGTTATACAGGGTTCTGGAAGGAAGGAAATGTTGAGCTCAACTATGGCCAGCCTTCAGCGGACGCATAGTGTGAGGAAAGAGTAACTTTTTGTGGAAGTAAGCCACTTTCGGGATCATTTGTTACTGCAGCATAATTTAGCTCAATATGACCATCAGGGAGATAGAACACCATGTCCATGAACCTGTCTCATAGACAGTATCAGTTAAATATTGCAGCATAACAAATTACCCCATCATGTATTGGCTTAAAACAACGTGTCTATATTGCGTCACCATTTCTGCAGGTCAGGAATCCAGGCATGGCTTAGCTAGACCCTTTGCTTCAGGGTCTGTCACGGGACTACAGTCAAGGAGCCAGCCTAGGGTCTCTCCAAAGACTGCAATCACAAGGGGCTGACTGGGCCTGCAGTCCTTTCAAGGATCAACCAAGGCAGGATCCCACTTCAAGGTAACTCAGTGGTTCTTGGTAAGATCTGTTTTCCCACAGGCTGTTGGGCTGAGGCCTTGGTCCCTTGCTGGCTCTTGACCAGAGGCTGTCCTCCATCCTTCCAGGTGACCCTGCCCAGCAGGGCAAGCATGGAGAAGCACTGAGTCAGAGTCAGGCTCTTCTAGCCTAATCCCAGAAGTGGCATCCCACCGTTTTCCTGTGTCCACTGGGTCCTGTCCACACTCGAGGGCAGGGGCTACGTAACGGCATGAGTATCAGGGTGCAGGTTCGCTGGAAACCACATCAGAAAATGTCTACTACACTTACCCCTCAAAACTAAGTAAAACTGAGTCAGCATCATTGTGCAAGAAAATAACTTGAGGGTGAGGGAAGAAGAATTGTAGAATTTTCTAACTGGGGCTCTACAACCCAGAAATATCATTCACCTTGCCTAGGATACACAGAAGTAAAGCCAGAACTAAACTTCAGATCAGTGCTATTTCCGCTAGATGGAAATTAGTGAAGAATTAAATAAAAATATAAGATAAACTGCATTCAGTGGAAACAGGACCTAGCTCATGAATTGCTAATTGAATTGTCAAACAAATCATCCAGACAATGAATGAATTGAAAGTGCAGAGAAGGAAAGTTCTTTAGGCTGGGGCAGTTGAAAGGTAGGTCATGACATGAGCTAGGCTTTCAAGGGTGGATTTGTTTGAGCAGAGAAGAGAAAATTCTTCTTGGCAAGGGGCTGGCCAGGCTGAGGTCCCTTCAGGGCTACCCCCAGGCAGCACATCGATGCAACTCTTCTCCCCTCCATCTCCATTCCTCAGGTGACATTTTCCAAACAGGCACATTGTGCATCAGAGGTGAGGCCAGAGGGAGAGACCCTTCAATTTACCTTTAGGGAAGTGGTTCCCAGCCTGGTGTGAAAGTATCAGAATCAACTGGAAACTTGTGTTCGCCAAATTACATATGCTTATACTCCACCCGCGCCCGCCCCAGACACCGGGACACCAGAAGCTCTGTGGAGGAGGGCAGTCTAGCTCATGTCATTGGAAAAAGTTGCCCCAAGTAACTCTAACATAACCTGACTGATAGAGCCCCCTGGATGAGGTGCACTGCTTATTAGGGGATCTTTGCATCCTCTAGTGAGGTGTCAGGGAGCACACTTTGCCCCCCAGGATCTATCAGGCCAAGTCTTTCCAGCATTCCAATGCCCTTCCTTCCTAAAATGTGAAAAGTTCAATAGCTGACCCAGTATGGGTGGATGAAGTCGAGTCGCTAGTAGTTCACTGGGCATCTCCATTGTCCCCTCTTTTAGGAGGTCATGAACATATCCCAGGGGGCTCTCCCAGAGTACCTAACATACAGACATAAGCCCCCCCAAATGGTAATAAGTAAATAAACCTTTATACCCACATTGAACAAATATTGTGTTCTCAGTGCCGCAGGTGATAAAACTCATCATTTAAGTGACTGGATCCAGGCAGGTGGGAGGTTGGATCCTGATCCTTTGAAAACCTAGTGTTTTCATATTGACATTGTCCTTCCATTTCATTTTATCAACTTTATTATTTTTTGTAAAAGAAGCTAAGAAAAAGAGAGCACAAAAGAGAGTAAAAAATAAAACTCAAATTCTAAAATAATTTTTAAAGATTGTAAAACATATTCCCTAAAGGTCAAGATCCCCGTGCTCCCTGGAAAACCGAGTCATCTTCCATCGAAAGCTGCAAAAATGCCAGGTCGTGTCTCCAAGGGCCAGCTCTGACTTTCCAAATGTGAAACGGGACCCTGTGTCGAGACAGAGACCCACCTCGTTGCCCTACCAGAGATCTCCTGGGTAGAATGAGGAGACCCTGAGGGCCTTTTGGCTGATGGAAGAGCAAAGGTCTCACCCTGTGCCGACACAAACCTACCACACCTGACCCATGACGAGAGGCCCTGAGGAGCCACAGCAGCGAGCACTTGTGGTGCTTCTGCCCAGACGCAAATGTCATCGCCTGCCTTTTGCACTCTTGACCAGGGGAGCCCTGGGTGAAGACATCACTGGTGGGCACGGCCTTTGCCCAGTACCCTGCAGGGGAGTTGGAGCTGAACTAAAACTGTAGCTTTGCCCACAGCAGCCATCAGATACCCACAGAGACCGCGCTCTCCCAGTGCTTGCTAATGAAATTTCTCCTCAGGGGACAAAAAAGACTGTGCAGAAATCTGTCAAGTTGGTTTTATTATTATATTTTCTTTCTGAAGCAAGGGTGCACATAAAAGCAAGTAGCCTCTCAATGTCATTACCTGTTTCCTAAGAATCTTAACATTTGCCATAAAACAGGACTGATGTTCAAGAGTGGCGAAGGAAAACTTTGAAATAATTCTTTGTTCCTTTCTCATCTAGTCCCTTTCTCCAGAATTCTGTAGAAACACATATTGGCTCTAGAGGTGTGGTCACGGGGCCCGGTTATACCTGCGTAAGTCGGGATGAGGTGAAGAGGGCTGCCCAAGAGGTGCGGGGAGACAGATGAAAACAGCAATTTTGCATGCAACCCATTTCTCCGACACAGGGAGCTGAGCCTGGAGTGCTAATTACATAGGCAAGCCCTAAGCAGAGGTTCCTAAACTGGCTACGGATTTGAAGGACCTGAGAACTTTTCAAACAATATCCACCACACAATCCAGATTCAAATGGCCAGCAAGGGTCCTTTAAAAGCTCCCAAGGTAGAAGCCAGAAGTATCTCCCTCTTTGAACAATCAGTATGGCCCTCTGGTGCCTACACACTGGACTGGGCACTTGGCTTTCTTAGCTTTGTCCTAGCCTAGGAGCTGCAAACTCAGACATGCACGGGGCCTGTACACAAGGTAAGGCACAAAGAGGGCCAGATACAAGGCAACAGACAGCGGTAGAGATTCTGGGTTTTCAATAGGAGATGGAAATTTGGATTTGTACATGAAACTCAATTTTAAAATGTTGACAACTGGTTTAAAACAAAACGCTTTGAAGGAGCACAAAGCAGCAGCCCTGGTTCCCACCTGAACTGTTTCCTACACTGGGTCCTCAGACAAAATGGGTATCTCTGTCTGTCTGTTATGAACTAGAAAACTGAGGAAAGAGAGACCACATCTGCAGAGCTTATTCGCATGAACTGGTAAACACTGGCCCCATTAGTTGGCGGGGGATGGGTCTCAATTATACTCAAGTATCTTTAACTGATACTCAACAGGACTGTGGCTGCGGGGAGGGCACAGGGATATCCCCTAACCAAGATGGGTGACACTGACCCTAAGAGGCGTCACCGGGCCTTAAACAAGAATGTGCCAGTGGGCCCAGGACTTTAGAGGAAACCAAAGAAAAATAGAAGGGGGAATACCTTGGCTGGTGTGGCTCAGTAGATTGAGTGCCAGCCTGTGAACCAAAGGGTCACCAGTGTGATTCCCAGTCAAAGTACCGGCCTGGGTTGTGGGCCAGGTCCCCAGTACGGGGTGCACAAGAAGCAACCATACATTGCTTTTTCTCTCCCTCTCTTTCTCCCTCCCTTCTTCTCTCTCAAAAAGTAAATAAATAAAATCTTTTTAAGAGAAAAATAAATAAATATATTTTAAAAAATAAGAAGGGGCCCTGGCTGGTGTGGCTCAGTGGATTGGGCGCCAGTGTGCAAATCAAAGGGTCGCCGGTATGATTCCCAGTCAGGACACATGCCTGGGTTGTGGGCCGGGTCCCCGATAGGGGGCACATGAGAGGCAACCACACATTGATGTTTCTCCCCTTCTCTTTCTCCCTCCCTTCCCCTCTCTGTAAAATAAATAAATAAAATCTTTTTAAAAAGTAAGAAGGGGAATAACTGAACTCCCAAAAGATCATTGTGGAGCCTTTGCAGCTGCATTCCTGGCCTCCCTCCCCTCTGCGGGAAAGCTTTTGGAAAGCTTTTTGGGAACTAGAAGCCTGTTGTGCCCCTTCCCTCCTCATCCCAGCTCCCAGCGGGCAATCACATACACACACACTCACACACGCACACCCTGGAGAAGCACGCCTAGGGTTTCACAGAGAGAGAGAGACAAACTGCAAGAGCATGTCCTGTGAGGTGTGGTTTGGGCTTTATTCTAAGATTAAATTCCGTTCCCTCACTCCCAAGTTGTTTCCCAAGGGAGTCTATGCGGGGCCTTTGCCCTGGGGCTCCTGCCAAAACCCACACGGTGGGCCTGCCATTGGCCTTGAGGCTGCCATCCAAGACACCAAGTGTGACCATGGTTCCCGACAGGGCCAGTGAATGACCGTGCACCACCGGGTGACATCATATGTGACCTAGCCCTGGACCTTCAATGACTCACAGCACTGGCTTCATCACAGATCTGGGAAATAGATTTGATGCCTCCAGAATGAAATGGCTAAGATCTCTCTTCCTAAGGATCAGACAAACTGAGCCGAAATGCTGTTGATAATACCCACTGATTGCATCTCAAGGACCATTTCCCTGAACTAAGCCTGCATCTTGCTGTCAGAGAGCTCTCTCCTTTATAGCTGCACCCACTGGGGAAATTTTAGTTCTAAGATATACAGCCTTAGAGAAATGGAACAAACCTTTACAATTGTGTATGAAGAGGTAAGGAGGATAATAATCTAATTCATTCTTAGGCTAGCATAGAGCCTCTTCTTGAACAGCAGCCATGAAGAAAAAGTGCATTAGCACTCTTGGGGGACACACACAATAGATTTAACATCAGAACCCCACCATGTATACCAATAACAGGGAGCCCTTACTCTGGGCCAGGCACTGAGCAAAGATCATTTAAACTGAGAATCACGAGTTCTTTACCCACGTTCACATGTGGAAATTAAGGGTCAGAGAGGTTGAGCTGTCACACAGCTTGTGAGTGCTGAGTCTGAGCCCTCTGGCACACGGCTGCATCAGTTCGTCCTGCCACCAACCCTGTGCTTTTGAACTAGGAGGTTCAGCAGGAAAGCCAGGGGAGCTAGCCCGCAAGAAATCCACCATCCACTGGCCATACTGACCCCCTGCTGCCCCCATCGAAGTAGCCTCATCACAGCCTCCCAGGCAGAAAGCTCTTATGGTTGACTCTCGAAACAGGAGCTGCAGGAGCAGTGAGGAGAACAGAGGGCAGGAGGGCAAAAGCCTCAGGAGGCTGACCTGCCACCTACATACACAGCCCCAGGCACCCACCTCCAGGGCCTCCCACCACACAGGACACGGATGACTTGGCTTGGAAACATGAACAGTACTCAGCGTTAGTCACCCCGTTTTTACTGAACCTGAAAACACGCACTTTTAAAAAGCTGCTGTCTTTCAAAGCTCTATAGACAGAGATGAGTCAAATGGATGCCCTTTGAATACAACCTCACATAGATTTCTTTCCCAATATAATAATAGTAATAATAAGCTGCTACTGTTTGCTATCTACTAACGTCAGGTGCTTTACAGATGTTTCTCCCAAGTAGCTATATCAGGAATATGTACATTAAACTAATGTTTTAATAGCTATTATTTGATAGTTATTAATAGTAGATAGTATGAATACACTATTGAAGTATTTTATTTATTCATTTAAAATCATTTATGAAATTAATAATTGCACTCTTTCAGACTTTTATAGCAATTACAGTTTAGAAGAGTAGCAGGCCCTATAAAGATTAATCCAATGCTGTTATTATCTCATTTTTGGCAAATGAGGAAACTGAAGCCCAGAGAGGGAAAGTAATTTTTCCACGGTCACGCAGCAAGGGGGTAGCAAAGCTGAGATGAAAATCCTGGAAGTCTGACTCAGAGTCCAAACTATGCTCTGCTGCTTCAAATGCTTAATGAGTTCAATGGCTGGACTCTTGAGAACGCAAATGATAATTACATAGCACTAATCATTGTTTTTGTAAGGGGTGGTGGGCAGTAGCTGACTCCGGCAAGATTCAATCCCGTCACAGAGTCAGAATCACATACAATTTGTAGAAAGACAGTGTTGAGATAAAAATAAATGGTAAATGCTTCGTATCAGACATTATAGAGATTTTAATTTTTTTAAGATTAAGCAAATAAAGACTTAGAAATGGCTACAACACTTACAAACATTCTTAACTGTAATTTGTTAGGTCACCATTTATAAATCAACAGGAATGCTTTGCAATCTATTCGCTGGATATCTTTGCGGTCAGTGGATGATCAAGTAAAACCCACATGTAGATGGCTCTTGGGGAAACATACCTAAAAAGGGGTTAGGGGTGTGTGTGTGTGTGTGTGTGTGTGTGTAAAACATACCTCAGCCTCTAAGGGTTACTGATGGGAATTAGGACACTCAGAAGGAATCCGCGCTTCCACGGTCACAGAGTGGGGACGAGCAGTAGAGGCAGGGTTGGACGTGGATCTGACCCACAGCCCACGGCTTTCTACTCACTACACCGCCTTTCTGAAAGAATAGGATGAGAAGGCATTTTAGCTCTGCTTTCCTCTGAAGCCTTGAATTTATCTTAAAAGCTATTAATCAAGACAGGGTAAACAGACCTCTCTATACTCATAAAGTATAATTTATCTGCCATTCCTTGTTCTATTAATTTTCTATCCTTCGTAAATTTTGTAACTCTAGGGCCTTTCAAAAATCACACTGGTTACCATTAAAAGGATTTTCTATTTAATTGATTGGTTTTAGTGTAAAATTCTGTGAAGTATGCTTTCTCTAAGCTTGGGATTCACATTTTGTAATATTTCTTTTTACTTTACCATAGACTGTTCCTTTCTCCCTTTTTTATAAATGGCTTATTTTAACCCAAAATATATAGCAATAGAAACCAAGGAGTTTTGTGGAAAACATATCTATGGAGATCGCTATTAGTTTATTGTCCCTATTGACTTCATGAACCTCATCACAGGGGAATTCTGGCTAAGACTCGGTCCACAAAGAGGCTGACGGAGAAAGGGGAGGGGGGAGGAAAATGGTTAGACTCATCCAGTTGTGTCATGCAGACAGAACAAAATGCCTGTGAGCTGTCTCCCTTCCTTAAAATGCTTTATTAAAAAGGACAATTTGTTTTTCTTTGCCTTTAACATTTTGAGGCAAGTTTCCACCCTCCCCTTTGCTTCGCTTGGCAGGCTAACCCTGAGGTCATCCCAGATAACTTCCCTGATAATGTCAGGCACACACAGGAAAGGATAATAGCTGTAAGGGTAAAGACTCAGGCTGTTCCTAACCACAACTGACCTGCCAGGAGTAGGGGGTCTGGCTGTCCCAGCCCTGCAAACACTCGAAGGAGTAAGGGACCTGCTTGGCGGGAAGGCGGGCTGTAGTCTCTGTTGTCTACGCATGCCTCTCTCAAAGTACTGCAGAGACTGGAGAGAAGGTTAGGACTGCGGATGGGAATGAGCCAAAGCAATGCCCTGAATTTTCACAGGCTGGGGCTATGCCCCTCTCCCTCTGCAATCATACTGAAGTGCTCTTATTGCATCCCAAGGGACCATACTGGTCTGGCATTTTCTGGCCCTATGCAGAGCCTTGCCCACATTACACGGCAATTCTATGGAGTGAGTGCTGTCGTTTGCACCCTTGCCCAGATGGGGAAAAGGAGGCACAGGCTGGGACCACAAAGCCAGACATCTGGGCTCCAGAGCCCACTATACCAAGGACACAGTTCTGCCAGCAGAGCACCCAGCACCCCTGCAAAGAACAGGGAGTAAGAAGGCAGGAGAGCGAAGGCCACAGAAAGGGCTCACAATCTGAGGAGAGGCCTGAAGACGAGGGCATGAAACTTCGGATTTCTTTTCGGGCCTGCTGAAAGGTGGAAAGGTCTGCTTGAGGGAGATTGTAACCTGTCCCTGGAAACAGATGCGACAGGAGAGAACAGTCCTCCGTCCTGGGTATCGAACTTGCTTGCATCCAACCAGGACTCTGGGCTGTGGCCCCAGCCCCACCCCCAGCGAAGTCCCCTTTTCTCTTCTCCTGTCTGCCCCTTTCCTTCTCCTCTGCAGTGCTGCACTGATCTGACGTTTTGAAATATTCTCCCACTTGTCTAAAATGGAGTCACACCATCCAATAGTTCCCTCAGCTCCTTGAAATACAGACAATTAAAGAGTTCTTGGCTCAGTAATAAGACTTCTGTCAGACTGGAGAAGAAATAATGTTTTGAAACTGCTTGTCCCCACAAATCACTACTCTTTCAAGCCTGCAACAGATGTCTACAATTAAGTGTTGAATGAATAAATAAAATTTAATTTTTTTTCTAATAACCCCTCACTCACTGAGCAATAAAACTGTTCATGCTGATATCCCTGTAAATCTTTTATTTTTTTCCTGTTGGTCTCACATGTATCACGTTCAGCTGAAGGTTCGACTGGATTCATTTATGGAGTGAGGAGATGTTTAATGTCTCCCCTGCCAAAGTGCCTCCGGGTGACTACTGCCTCTCAGAGACAGTGTTCTCTGGGGAATTTTTCCATTAGCCGTGAGTCATCACTGCTCCCAAAATTTATTAAGTTTGTCTCTACCTGTGACTCTGGAGGTGGGAGAAGTAGAACATAGCACTTTGGCATTCAGCAGACCTGGGTTCAATTCCAACCCAGCAATTCTATTTTCTCATGTGTGCACAAGGAGCCGTGTACATGGATAAATACTACAGCATTGTTTTTAACAGAAGGCCATAGGAAACAAACTAGCGTCCACCCCTCAGGAAATACATTGACATAATATACAAGAGTTAAAAGAAGTCATTTAGCTAATCACAACAGCTCACTTTTATTAAGTGCTTACAGTGGAGTAACTGGACACCTTTCTGTTCTGTAGCCAATAATTTCAAGTCCACCCCCATGCAGCAATGTTGCAAGCACAAGAGGGGTTCAGTGGAACCCTAAGTCACCAATAGAAACCAACGATTCAACATCTTCGTCTTAGAGAGGCACAGCCAGGGGCATCTTTAATAACAGCGACGGCCTGGGTGGCAGGGACTGAGCGCTCCTGTGTTGGGTGCCGTTTCAGTGCTTCACACGTTCCAACCCAACTGACCCTCCCAACAACCCAATAAAGGAAAAACTACTAGAACCCACACTTCACGGACAAAGGAATTAGGACACAGAGAAGACGGAAAGCCTGCCAAAGTCACACAGCTAGTAATGGTAGGACTGGGGTTCGACCCAGGCAGTCTGACTCCAAGCTGGCGATCCTAACCAACCACTTTGCTGGCTGTTTCTCTACTGGAATCAAAATCAACAGATGTCCAAATAAAATGTGAATTGAGTGGGGGAAAGGAGGATGCAGAATTTTATGTAAGATATAATTTATGGAAATTTTGCAAGCATACATGTCAAAATAATGCCATGTATTAGCTACTAACATATACATGTATTATGTAAAAGTATTGTGTATGTTTACAGTTCCATTTTTTACATATCGTATGTCTTAATGGGTTGAGGAATAGAGAAAAACCACTGGTAATTTTTATCCCCAGGTATTTTCCTTCTAAAAAACATACAAAGCCAAGGATGTGAAAGCACTTCTAAGTGGACTGGAAGAAGTTGCACCCCGCTCCTGAGACTGGTCCATGAGGGAGTAAGCGGGAGACAAGACGCGGGTGGGGAGAGAGGAGGAGGGACTGAGTGTCTGATGTCTTGTCACTGTGAAAAGACTTTTCCAACTTCAGTGAGTATATGAAGTCACTGCACTGCCCTTCCCCCTTTCCCTAAACTCTTACAAAATGCGCCCATTTCACAACATCATTTATATTTGCAAAGCCTACAATCCAGCAACATGATTTAATTTTAATTCTACCATTAACATTTGCATTATTAGGAAAGGGCTTAAATGGCATTTATTCTTAAACAAATTTTATTAAAGTATGCAATTTAATAATGTGAAAAAATTAAAAGGAAAAAGCAAAGTAGGTTAAAACAAACCAAGTTTATTTCCTTATGATAAAAGTGATGCAGGTTCATTTTAGAAACTTTAGAAAATTCCAACATGCAAAAAGACAATTTACTGATATACCACTTCTTACATTCCCGTGTACAGTATTCCAGGGTTTTTCTATGATTAAATATATAAAATGTTTATATAAAAATGACATTATACTATATATTCCTCTCTATAAAAAGTTATTTTCTGTTTAATATACAGTAAATGTCTTTAAATATATTTTGCATTATTTTAAACAGTTGTATATATTTTATTCTATGGATGTACCCATTGAACCAATTGTTATTACCCCCCCACACCAAAAAAAAGGGATAAATAAATAAATACACTTTCGGGAAAAGGAAAGCTGGGAGGATGTGTTGCTGGCAGACCTACACTACAAAACACATTAAAGGTGAAATTAAGAGCAAACTGGCAGTAACCAGAGGGGAGGTGGAAAGGGACAATGGGGGGGGCGAGTAGGGGGGAGGGTTGTCAAGGAACATGTATAAAGGACTTATGGACAAAGACAAACGGGGATAGGATCGAGGGTGGGAGGTGGGGTGGGGGAAAATGAAGATAACTGTACTTGAACAACAATAAAAAGAAAAAGAAAAACAGAAATGAGACAGTAAAAAAAAAATACATTAAAGGGAATTCTTAGGGTTGATGGAAA
This sequence comes from Desmodus rotundus, assembly GCF_022682495.2. Taxonomy (NCBI): domain Eukaryota; kingdom Metazoa; phylum Chordata; class Mammalia; order Chiroptera; family Phyllostomidae; genus Desmodus; species Desmodus rotundus. Next base: position 169,255,993 of record NC_071387.1, read on the forward strand.
ACCATTCCAGGTGGAAACTCAGCTCTATGCAAAGGAATGAAGAGCATCAGATGGCAAGAATGTGGATAAACAACTTTTTGTTGTATTTTTTTACATTTCTATAAAAGATAACTTACAATTGAAAGCAAAAATAAATAACAATGCATTGTAATTAAAAGGCATGATAATAATAACAAACAATGGAGGGGAAAGTAGAAGCAGTCTGTTGTGAGGTTCTTATGCTGTTTATGATGTGGGGCCACATTATGTGAAAGAAAATGTGATAAGATGCACATTAAAACCCTAGGGCAACCACTAAATAATTAAAACAAAACATATGAAATAAGACAGTAAACACATGATTCAAAGTAACAACTGGTATTTAAAAAAGGGAGGACCCTTCAGGGAGAGATGCAAGCAGACCACTATTTTCCCCTGCTGCTATTTCAGAAATAAAAATAACTCTAACAATTTGACTCTAGTCTAATTCCTTACTCCCACCTTTCAACTCAAAATGTGGAAGCAACTAAATCCACCTGAGCAAACTCCTAAAGAAACTGAATACAGACAAATAGCCCAGAGGGGTCCACGGAGAGAACCGAACTGGATGAATTCCAAGTATCCTCATCATAAGATCATGATCTAACCAGAAAAGCTTGGAATCCTGCATTTCAGTTTTAACGACACGATCACTGCTGAAGAAATACCTTTAGATTCACTTCTTAATACATTCTGATGTACAAAAACCAAAGTGAAACAATGCTGGCATTTTCAATATCGAGGGATGAATTTTTCCAAGGTTCGGTTCCTTTTTGCATCCATGTGTCTACAGAGATAAAAACACAGTGACTTGGGCTTGAATGGGCCCTTTAGGGAATATCCAGCTTTTGATGCCAAATACATTTCAGACTTTCTGAGTCATTGCATCCTGGTGCCTGGACCCAGGCATAGCTCTGAATGTCTCTGAGAACTCCTGCTCAGTGAGGCACGGCCAGTGGCTGCAGGGCTCCTGCTGCTGGGATTTTTTTTAAATCCTCACTGGAGGGTATGTTTATTGATCTTAGAGAGGAAGGGAGAGAGAGAGAAACACCCATGTGACCGAGAAACATTGATCAGTTGCCTCTTATACATGCATGAACTGGGGATCAAACCCACAACCTAGGTATGTGCCCTGACTGGGGATCGAACCCACAACCTTTTGGAGCATGGGACAATGCCCCAACCAACAGGGACACCTGGTCAGGGCTAGGACTTTTTTAAATAGTCCTGAGTCTCAAAATATATATTTATCACTCTAGACCCACCCTAGACTTCCTGTGTGGCTTTGTGCAAGCCACCTGACCTCCTAAAATCTTTCATCAGTCACCTGGTAATTGTTATATTAATAATATCTGTTTTTATTATTATTATTAATTGTTAATTACGGCTTAGTATTATTATTAATTGTTCATTAAAGCTTAGTATATGCCTTTCATGAACTCAAAGTGATTATATGTATATATTTCAACATAATACACAATATATTATAAATATAACATAATAATATATATTCACTTAATCCTCACAACAGACAATGAAACTCAGGCAGAGAGAATTTGCGTAACTTGCCCCCAAATTACAAAACTAACGAGTGATGGAGCTGGGACTTCAAACCCAAGACTCAGCCCCAGCTCTTCACTTCTATACCACACAGTCTCCTGTTTAAAAAAAAAAAAAGAAAGAAAAGAAAAAAGAATAATGGGAGACCTAGACATCATGAAATCAACTCCTAGCAACAATTTCAAGGTGACAATAGGCAAACCTGGAACAGAGCAGAGTACCCTCACTTCTTGCTCATGTCCCCACCAGCCATCTGCTGCCCCACAGCCTCCCCTTGACTGCCCCAAACATTCATCTTGCAAGCACTTCCCCCCAAGGGTGGCTGGAGAGAGACAGCTCCCCTGCAGTCACAATGGAGAGGTCCATCTGTGCACCAGATCCTGTTCTAGGTGCTGACATGTCAAGCTAAGTTGGCTTTCTTACCGTTAAGGAATGCACGTATTTGTACATTCAACAGCTACTACAAAGCACCTATTATGAGCCAGGCCAGGCGCTGTGCCTGGGACTGGGAATACCGCGCTAAACAGAAAGGTACAGCCCTCATACAAAACATACAATCCAGCGAAGGAGACACAGCGAACTCCTCATTGTCAACTGCTTTAAGAGGAGATAGAATTCGGGCAAGTACAATAGAAGAGTCGACACTGAGCAGAATTCTGAGGAAAAAGTGGAAGTTGTCAGTCAGACCAGGAGAATAAAATTCCAGGCAGAGAGAGAGCACATGCAAAGGCGTGAAGGAGGGAAATAGATTTGAGGGTCCCACGGCTGTGGGACTGTGGGCAAATGATGGCAGAATGGGAATTCTCCCGTTCCACCCCTCCACACACTTCCTTCCACATCAATTCCTGGCCACTGGGACAGAGAATGGGAAACGCCTTACACACGGCAGGCCCACCTGGAGCTGGTGCCTGATCTGAGGTACGTGGATGCATTTGTAAGTATGAATAACTAAAGAAAAAAATAATAGAGTTCTGTAGGAGAGAAAGCAGGGGCATGGCTGCTGGGCAGACACCAACAGTATCCATTATAATGTCTAAATTGAAAAATTCACTTAGGGGGTCCAAGAAGTCAAATTATATTAACTGATCATTTTGGTCAAAATAAGTAGAAAAATACTTAGCTCCTGGTTTCAGAAGGAGAAGGGAAGAAAATGCCAACAATAAAGACATGAGAACCAACAGAAGTATTTCCAGAAACCTGGGAAGACTGTGTGAACTCTGAGAGCTCTCCGGTACACCCGTGGCACTGGCAGAGCGCTCAGGGATCCTCTGAGAACACAGGAGTAAGGAGGGTGACAGTGTGGAGTGACGCCTATTTAAACGAGTACTTTCATAAAATAATAATAAACAGCATGTATCAAGTACTTGCTCTGTGCTAACCACTTCACATGCGTTAGCGCATGCAATGCTCATGAAACCCCTCAGTGAGGGGTTGTTAGAGGAAAATGAGGCTCAGATCAGTCGTTCTTGCCCAGCATCATAGTCCTAGTAGTGGCGAAGGCAAGACACAAAGCCTAGTTTATTTGATTCTGAAGCTCATCTATAATACCCAGTTTCCAGCAAAATGAAAGAATTAAACTAAAATTAAAGCATGTTCCACACCAAAAGTTCTGAAGGATTCTGATATAGTTTGGGTAGCATGCTTTCTCCATCTTCAATTCATTAACCTTTGCTGAATACCCACACTAGCCAATTAGTACCAGCACCCCCTACAGCCTTCTACTAAAGTGTGGTCCACAGACCAGAAGCATTGGCATCAGTTCATTGGAAGTGCAGAATCTCAGATCCTACCCCAAATCTATTAGATTAGCACCTGCATTTTATAAGATCCCCCAGTGATTCAGACACACATTAAACTTCGAAGTACTGCCCTACAGCATCCCTAACATCCAGACTCCTCTTTAATCTTTCCTGGGTCAGCCTGGTCCATAACCACCTAGTTTTCATTATGAGTAAATTGTCATGGAAGCATCGCTGAACATACTACAGCTCCCCCCTCCTTCTGCCATCTCAACTTACAAATGACAACCCTTCAGATCTTGGAAACACCTATTAATCCACCCATAGTTCTCTGTCTTTTAAGCTAAATATCCACATCCTTCAATATTTTCCAGATTATGCTGATCATGTCCTCCCTATCACTGGTACCCCAACTAAGATGTGCATTAGAATCACCTGAAAATATCAAGGGTGTATCCCAGGAACCTTGGTTTTTTACATAATTCCCAAGTACAACCAAAGCCCAGTGTTTGGGCTTCAGAACCGCCATCCTGCATGTCCTCCTCTAGTTTGTTAATATTCTTCAGAGTCTATGGCTTCTGGCACTGACCACATTAATCAGCCCAGAGTATAGACATTATTATGGCCCATAATTGGGACATCTTTTTAAATTAATGCAGCTGAGAATGTGGCTAGCTCATCACACCGTTAACCCATATTAATCTTGTTGACAACCAGAATCCCTCCAGTCTTTTTTCCCCCGTGCACATGGCTGTGAAGAGAGGTTTCCTAGTTCTGTACATGTCTTTATTTTCCTGAACTTAGATGTAGGTCTCTGTACTTATTACTCTTAAATTTCCTCTTGTGGTTTTGAATCCCAAGATTTCAACTGCCAAAAGTTCTGAAACTTTATTCCAGTCTACTGGAAAGCAGTGAGTGGACAGGGAAAAGCTGGGTTCTAGAACTGATGTATTGGGGTAAAATCAATTTATTTGAGACAAATAGTTCAAATGGCTATGCAGATGACTGTAACTTAAGAGGCCAGCGTAGCACCTGACAGGAAGTGTTTGTGCAATACACCGTGATGCGGACCCCGGCCCAAGGGATCTGTGTGTTGTGGCTGCAGTGGACAAATTCCCACAGACTACAGAAATCCTGTGGGGAAAAAGGGACGGCATGGACACTCTCTAAGTGAGAGAGGGCGAGAGGGCAAGAGAGAGCCTGACCCCTGCCTGGACAGGCTTTTATTGCTTTTCTGGGTACATTACATTGAGTCCTCATTTACTATGCACAGGTTCACTGTAGGTGATTACCTTTTACTGACAACAAAGGACAGAATGCTGCTAATTACTTCAAAGAGAAGGATGTTACAGCTCCAGGGGGAAAGTGGTCAAACTGGTTACACTCCATACTTGGGAGGTTTAGCATGGACTTTAGGAAGTTAAAGATACTCAGTAAACATTTGCTGCCTCAATCCAGGGTGAGAGAGTTTTAGCAAAAGCAAGTCCCATAGCAGCCTAGGTACAGTGCAGGCCTGATTGCCCACGGGAGAACCTATCCGTGGGCATGGGTCCTGCATGCAGAACCTCGCTCCCCACTGGCCTTTCCAAGTGGAGGCCCTTCCACCACGTGGATTGGTTCCCTATACAACGCTTGTCGGATGAATGAATGAAATGATGACTGACAGCCGCGATGACCTGAGACTCTGGTGAGGAGTCTCTGACACCGATCCAAGCGAGAATAGATGGAGGTCTGACTGAGGTTAGTGCAGGCATTAAAAAGGAGGATTTAGGGAGGTATTTGAAAGGTAGAATTGATAGGAGTTGTCGAGCCATTGGATGTCAAGCTGAGGAAGGGGAAAGAATCACAGTGACACCCATAGTTCTGGACTGAGTGACGGGGAGGGTGCTCTTGCTCAGGAGCACTGAATGCCCACCACCTCAGCCCCTCCCACCGAATTGCCTAAAGATTCAGGGGAGGGAGCGCTCCCTATATCTCCTGTGAGTTTGTTTAATGGGAGTAAGACTGACACCTTCACAGACCTAATTCAATTGTGACATGGTATATTTGATCAAAAGAATCTCCAGGTGAGCCTTAAAGACATCACGCTAAGTAAAATAAGCCAGACACAAAAAGGACAAATATTGCATGACTCCACTTACATAAGATACGTAGAAAAGGAAAATTCATAGAGGCAGAATGGAGAATAGCGGTCACCAGGGGCTGGGGGGAAGGGAAGACTGGGGAGTTGCTGTTTAGTGAACACGGTTTCCGTTCAGCAAGATGAAAACGTGCTGGAGACGGACAGCGGTGATGGTGGCACAGCGCTGTGAATACACCTGATGTCACTTAAGTGCACACTGAAAAATGGTTAAAATGGTAAATTGTGCTATACATATTTTGCACAATGAAAGTTTAAATGTAATCTCAACCTTCCTTGTTATGAATATTCTTTTCTTTATCTAGTTGTGGTTGGTTGGCAGTGAGGGACTGACTGAAGTCCTCTCTGCTTCACCCACTAAGTTACAACGAAGGCCCCAGGGCATACAGGCATGACTCAGCAAACAATTCTGTGGAAGTGGAATGCCGGCGGTGGCTATGGTCCCACGTAAAACGCTCCTCCTGGCTCTGCTCATTGCCATCACCTTGGATTAGTCTCACTAGAAACGCTCAGTACTGGTAACCACTTTCAGTAGTTAGCCTGAAATGAGGTACATACAAACAGCTATCAAAATAGGGCAAAATTTCATCTAGGCTGTTAGCTTTAAAAAATGGGTTATTAACAACTTAAGACTTTAAATCCATGGAAGTGTCTCGTAGTGAGCAGTTGTTCCTGTTGATTTGGAAATCCCCAGACCTAGCCTTACCCCGTGAAGCGACTCAGCTCTGGCCGCACACTGGAATCACTTGAGGGAACTTTAAAAATTACTGATCCTGCATCCTGGATGGTGCACTATAGAGCATTTTCACTTTCTTTCTCTAATTTTTCTACAAATAACATTGTTGGATTTTAAATAACAATTTCAAAACAAGAGGTATTTTAAATTACCTTACAGCTATAGGAATGTGATGAACAGAACTGTGGTTACAAAATGTCAAATACATTTCCTAGAGAAACCTCTTGACATTAGTCTGAACACAGAAAGTCTTCTTAACGTTGTCAACAGGTTCTTGGGAACTGTGACTTGAAGTGAAATAACACGCAGGACAAATACAACTTTACCCTAAGCTAACTGATGTATTCGTTTCCTGCAGCATATTTCTGGCCACAAAAACATCACCGAACTTCTAAGTAATGACTCAAAACATTTCTAATAGTAATCATTTAAATAAATGTGAGGTATACATACATTTAAGGGAGATTAATACAAATAAGTAAGATAATCTTCTTACCATTTATTGCAGTTCAGGGTTGCAGGTAGCCAGGGCCTCTGCCGGAAGCTCAGAACACCAGGTGGGCACCCACCCCGGGTGGGACACAGGTCCTTCACGGGGGCGCTCACACCCACACTCACTCAGACGGGGCCAATGCATCTGATGCGCACAGCTCTCTCAGGGGAGGAAACCAGAGTCCCTGGAGAAAACCCGTGCAGATGGTAGCCCTGGCCAGGAATCCACTTTTTCTTCTCAACATCATATCTAAATAATGTTGAACAACATGACGAACAAATGACGTAGACTGATGCCATTCAAGAACCTGGCACTTCCGGCCAAGATGGAGGCACAGGCAGATACACTTTGCCTTCTCACACAACATGAAACAACTTTAAAATAAAATTAAAAATAATAACCAGAACTGCCAGAAAATTGAACCATATGGAAGTCTGACTACTAAAGAGTTAAAGAAGACACACTTATCCAGACCAGTAGGAGGGGTGGAGACGGGCAGCCGGGGTGGAAAGGACTCACGTTAAGGTGGCAGCTGGAGGACTGGAGCGGGCAAGGCAGCGGCTGGCAGACCGGGCAGTCCCACATTCTCGTGCAGATATACCAGCAGGAACAACTGGGGAGTGAGACAGACCGCACAACCCAGGGTTCCAGTGCGGAGAAACAGAGCCTCAAAGCCTCTGACTGAAAACACCTGTGGGGCTTGAGGCAGCAGCAGGAGAAACTCCCAGCCTCAGAGGAGAGTTTGTTGGAGAGACCCACAGGGTCCTAGAACATACACAAACCCACCCACCCAGGAAGGGCCCAATTTGATTGTGAGTAGCCGGGGGAAGTGACTGAAAGCCGGCTGAGTGGAGCAAATGGCATTGTTCCCTCTCGGACCCCTCCCCCACATCGCAGTGCAGGGACTGTGGGTTGCCCCACCCTGGTGAATACCTAAGGCTCCACCCCTTACTATGTAACAGGTGCGTCCAAAGAAATATGGCCCAAATGAAAGAACAGATTAAAGCTCCAGAAAAAATACAGCTAAGCAGTGAAGAGATAGCCAACCTATCAGATGCAGAGTTCGAAACACTGGTAATCAGGATGCTCACCAAAATGGTTGAGTATGGTCACAAAGTAGAGGAAAAAGTGAAAGCTATGGAAAGTGAAATAAAGGAAAATGTACCGGGAACCAACAGTGAAGGGAAAGAAACCAGGACTCAAATCAATGACTTGGAGCAGAAGGAAGAAATAAACATTCAGCCAGAGTAGAATGATGAAACAAGAATTCAAAAAAATGAGGAGAGGCTTAGAAACCTATGGGACAACTTTCAATGTTCCAACATCCGAATCATAGAGGTGCAAAAAGGAGAAGAGGAAGACCAAGAAACAGAAAACTTATTTGAAAAAATGATGAAGGAGAACTTCCCCAAGCTGGCAAACAATATAGACTTCCAGGAAGTCCGGGAAGCTCAGAGAGTCCCCAAAGAGTTGGACCCAAAGAAGCACACACCAAGGCACATCACAATTACATTACCCAAGATGAAAGATAAGCAAAGAATCTTAAAAGCAGCAAGAGATAAGAAGACAGTTGCCTACAAAGGAGTTCCCATAAGGCTGTCAGCTGATTTCTCAAAAGAAACCTTGCAGGAGAGAAGAGGCTAAAAAGAAGTACTTGAAGTCATGAAAGGCAAGGACCTACATCCAAGATTACTCTATCCAGCAAAGCTATCATTTAGAATGGAAGGGCAGATAAAGTGCTTCCCAGATAAGGTCATGTAAAAGGAAATCATCACCAATCCCTTAATATATGAAATGTTAAAGGGACTTATCCAAGAAAAAGAAAATAAAAAATACAAACAGCAAAATGACAACAAACTCACAGCTATCAACAACCAAACCTAAAAAATCAAAAACAAACTAAGCAAACAACTAGAACAGGAACAGAATCACAAAAATGACAATCACATGGAGGGTTATCAGCGCGGGAAGGGGGAAGGGGGAGAATGAGGGGAAAGGTACAAGGAATAAGAAGCATAAATGGTAGGTACAAAATAGACAGGGAGAGGTTAAGAATAGTATGGGAAATGCAGAAGCCAAAGAATTTATGTGTATGAACCATGGACATGAACTAAGGGTGGGGAATGATAGTTGGAGGGGGGTACAGGGTAGAGGAGAATAAAGAGGAGGAAAAAAATGGGACAACTGTAATAGCATAATAAAAAATTATTTTTTAAAAAAGAATTTGGCAGTACTCCCAAATTCAACTTGTTCACTTCTTACAATTAACACTGAATTACATTCCCCCTCCCCCCCCCCCCCCCCCCCCCGTTTACTTCTAGCAAGTAGTTCTGGTCATGTTTTCTCTTCGGTAAGTTCTTTATTAAATTCCCTCCTTCTAAGACAATGCTCTTCCCCAGACCTCCTCTCCCTTAACATAAGGAATGGTAGCATAAACCTTCAAGAAATAGCTGTCAGGTGTACTGAAATGCTGGGTATTACAGAAAATAAAATTGCCCTTGCACTATGGTAAACTCTCCTCTCGAGGCAATTACATGGTCTCTAGAATGCTAAAGCATTTTATGTGTATATCATACTGAAAGCTGTTGTTAGAAGTTGCAAAGCATGCCCTGGGCATTGTGACTCAGGTTGGTTTGAGCATCATTCCATAATCCGAAAGGTTGCGGATTCAGTTCCTGGTCAGGGCACACGCCTGGGTTGCAGGTTCAGTCCCAAGTTGGGGCACGCATGAGAGGATATGAATGCACATTTTTCTCTCAAATCAATGTTTCTCTTCCTCTCTCTTTAAAATCATGTCCTCGGGTAAGGATTAAAAAAAAAAAGTTACAAAACAGGCAAGAGGCCCCTAGAAGCTGAAAAAGCAAGAAATAGAATTTTCCCCTTAAAGCCTCCAGAAGTAATGCAGCCCTGCCAACTGCAATGAAAACATTTCCTGTGCCCTTGATGATCTCCGACATCCGTCTAAAAATGCAACTTACCTCTGAGCTGAGACCACCCATCTGTTCACATCTCAGAAAACCAAGGTGAGCTGATACACACATGCAGCCTAAATTGAACATCACACACAAAGTTTGAAATACTGATTTTATTAGGAAAGCATTTGATAACTGTATTAATCACATAATCAATCACTTAATTTTAAAATAACGTGACCTGAAGATATCAATTAAAACGTGGATTTGTTTTCATTCATTCCACAAATACCTGAGCACCTGCAAGCCCCGCGCACTGGAGATACAAGCCAGGCAGGAGGCCCCTGCTCGCACAGAGCTCACATTCTGGCAGGGGGCAGGATGAGAGAAGTGTGTGTGTTTCATACAAATGCGTAAGACCGAAGTGACTGAGTGCTTGGTGCTTTACAAGAGTACACTGTAGGTGACTAACCCCGCCCAGGGAAGTCACTGAGACTGAAAGTTGAGTTTAAGAAGAAGAGCAGAACAGTCCAGGCAGAGGGAAAGCTGTAGATCCTGAGGTGGGAAGGACTTCGTCCGTTCAAGGAGCTAGATGTCTCGAAGGGGTGAAGCACCAAGGGTGCGAAGAGGAGTCAGGAGAGGAGACGGAAGGGGTGATGATCACGGAGGGCATTAGGGAGGGGTCTGGCAATTCTACAGAGAACGAGCGAAAGATTTAAGTAAAGCAGCAGCATGGCCCGAAGTGCATTTAGAATAGCCATCCTAATTCCAGAGTGATGGAGATCAGACCAGGCAAGACCGGAGGCAGGTAGACCACTTCTAATGCCTGTGGTCATGAAAGACAAAAATTCGAGTGATAGGAGGCAAAATCAATAGGACTTGGTGACTGAACCTGCAGTTCCTGTAGGACAATCGGGGCAGACCTACAGTGTACCTGGCAGATGTGCAGGTCTGACGGTCCGGGGAGAACCGTGTTAGGAACTGTCAGCACAGGAATCATCCCCACTGACATGGCAACTGAAGCCTTAGGAAGACATGAAATGGCCCAGGAAGGTTAAATCAAGCCATGAAAACCACATGCAGTTAAGACTAAGATGTGCCAGGAGCTGGGAGGAGGAGGAGTGGGGAGTTAGTGTTCAACAACGGAGTTTCAGTTTAGGATGACGGAAAGTTCTGCGGGTGCATGGTGGTGATGTTTGCAAACAAGGCGAATGCACTCAATGCCACAGAACTGCACACTTAAAAATGGTTAAGATGGTAAAGTTTAAGTCAGTACATTTCCCACAACTTAAAAAAAGAATGAGGAAATACTTTTGTGTCACTTGCATCTTTTAGAGTAAGAATGTGCTCATGAATTCCTAATGAAAAATGAGGACAAGTGGTGAAGAGGGCAGGGCTCAGCAGAGGGAGAGGGGTGGCGAAGGACACTGAAAAGAGTGGCCGCAGTGGTTGGTGGGAAACCTCGAGCAGTACAGCATGGAAGCTAGGAATAGTGTTTCTAGGAGGAAGTGTTCAACTGATTTGAATGCTGCAGAGAATTAAATCAGATAAAGCCAGAAGAACCGGTGGTTTTCAGCAATGGGGAGGTGGACGGTGACCCTGGAGTGAGCTGCTGGCAGTGGACGCCAGCAAGGGGAAGGATGTGGAGAGAATGGGTAGGAAATGGAGCCCCGAGTGCACACAGCAAGAAGTGCACTGTGGGAAGGAATGGGGTGACGGCTGGAGGGAAAGAATAGATGCTTTTAAAAAATAAGTGTGTTACAATATCAGGCATAATCAATAAGGCATCATTTCAGTGGAAATACAACTTCATTTAATAGCCTCGATAATACCTGGAATCTATAGTTTACAGAACTTCTCATACGACTGGTGACTTAGAAAGGATAACTGTAAATTATTCTCTTCATTTTAAGGGTGGTAAAGTGGAGTCATAGAAAAATCTACAAAAGTTTACAAGGGCTTGAGGTTCATGAAATAAATGTTTCACTGATTTTTTTTAAGGTAGAAAAATACAATGCACTGTGCTAAGAGAACAATTTTACTGTAACAGTCGAATATTGAAAAAGTCTCAAATTTTAATGCTACTAATGTATTAATTTTTGGTACATGTCCAATGGAAGATGCTTTATATTCCAGTTACATCCTAAAGATGCCAAAGTCAGTCTTCTGGATTGGCGCGTTGAGGGCTGCACTAATACTGAGACCCAGGACCAGTCTGGTGTCCACTGGATCAATAATCCCATCATCCCACAGCCTGACAAAAAAACAAAATATGAGTTATTAGGAATCCACCACCAAACTACCATTTATGCACTCCCTGCCCAGCAATGCTGAGGTTTTTCTTTAGGTAATGTATGGGTATACTGATTAGCTTCTGTGTGCTACAATCTTACAACTGAAACCATGTCCAAAGAGAGGAAAAAGGAAGAAAGAAAAATGAAATGACTTTCATCCCAGGCTCCCAAAGAACGTCAAATCAAGCTTACGGCCTTAGGAACAGTTTGCTACAAGAAAGCACAAAATAATCTCTGGTTTAAAAGTACTTTTACTTATTTCAGGAGAAACTTTCCTGTTCCTCTTCTGCCCACACAAATGTCCAAGTAAAGTTGATGTATTCCTGTTATTAATATGAAGAGCCATATGAACCCAGGTAATAGTCTCAAACCAAAGTCTCTACTAGAAAAACTATATCCCCCAAAACTCCCTCATCCCTTAAGAAACTATGAAAATTACTGAATTGACTTTAATACATTTTATTAATAAAATAATACTTTTATATGTAGTTATTTTTTGCTATAAGAAAAAAACAATAGTTTTAAACTGCTTTCAGAAGAAACTTTTAAGTAGAAATTTTTGTTTACTTTTCATTGACAACCTCAAATTTATAAAGAAAAATGAATGAGAAATATTGCTTTTTTAAAGGTCATTGGTAGATAACACTTTTGCTTTCTTTAAACAAACTGCCTTCAGTCTCTGGACACAGCATCAATTATTAAACCATACTGACATCGACAGACCATGAATCAAATCTCTGCTCATAAAACATTCATCAGAGGGACCCTGCAGTATCAACTGCCAATAAATAAAAGCCACTCATGTAATTTGTAACCAGGCTAATTGATTACACTCCCTTCTGAAGCCAAGAGGAGAGTAAAACAACAAGCGCGGTCGTGCGGGGGGGGGGAGGAGGCTGCTCCATGGTGGTCATTAACAAGACTGCTGAGAGCCCTTAATCCAATGCCTGAAAACTTTGATTATTAAAACCACCAAGCAGAATAAAACTGATGTGCTGCACACGTAACATGTAAGGATTAAGGAAAACAGAGGAGGTTACAGTAGCAAATGATGACAGCTCTCTCTGAAAAGACAGAGCGGGCACGTGAAAGCCTAAACAGACCACAGAATTTTACTGTCAAGAGATTTATTAAACCCAAAAAAGGTGCCATACACTGGCTTGAGAAATCCTTTCATCTTGGGGAAAAAGTTGCTGTCTCATGCCACCAAGTGTTTCAACAGAAGGGTTAAGCACCTACAAAGTAACAGAAAAACTTTACTGTCTTTCAATATTTATTTCCAAAGATAAGTCTATGTGGGCTTTTTGCTCTCCTACCTTGAATATAATCCACTAAAAATAATAATAATGAACACATGAAAATAATAAAGGATTGAATCTTTCTCAAAAGATGGCTGAGCCAGGACTGAAAAACAAATTAACGGCTCACACAAAATACGCTGGTTTTCAAAGTTTAATATTTCAATTGTCCTTGTGAATTTCAGTCAAAATCTTATGTTAAAAAAAGTGCAACTGTGCTTACAATATATATTTTCTCTTAAACCTTTAATATGGTTTTATATTTCTTCTTCGCTTCTATTGGCTACTATAAAAAGAACATGTTCATTTCTCAATTTAAAGACTATTTGTTTTTAATGAATCAATGACCCACTGCAACAAAATACTCCTGTAAAATTACTCATTAAAATAGATATTAACAAGGGAAACAGGCTTTTAAAAAAATCCCAAGTGGCATTATTTGAATTCTGAAAGTAGCTGTGCTCTGGGAAGTTGTCCAGTCTCTGAGCTCCCGGCGCTGGGAGCGGTGCCTGCCATAGACAAGACGCCCTCATGACCGACAGGGGTTCTAACTTTCTCTCCCCCCTCTCCAGGAAATGGCATAAATCACCGCATAATCTAATTTTAAAAGACACAAATAGTTCTTTTGTTTTTTCCCATGTGCCCAAGGGATGAAAGAAACCCAGGAAGCTTATTGTTCAGAACGCGAAACACTGAAGTGTGGATAAAAAGAGGCCAGAGGGCACACGCGCACGTCTCCGGCCAGGACAGGCGGTGATAACTACACAGTGTCGGCACATGGACCCTGGCCGTGACTGACCACCTTCTGAATGCACAAGCACGCTTGTTCGCAAATGTCAAAAAGTGTTCAAGCCATCTTGTGCTTAAAATGGGGTGAGACCAAAATAATCAAAGAGAAGGGGATGGCAGGAATTCACTAGTTTAAGCAAAAATCAGAACTAATTCCTGAAAGTTACACAGCCAGGATTATAGCTCGTAACTTCCTTGCCCCAGCGTGGCCCACCTGTGGCTGTAGGGTCCCCCCAGGTCCCAGACACCTCAAGGAGAAATGGGATAGAAGAAGAGGGGTGGAGGGTGGCCGAACCAGACCAGAAGTGATGGATCCACACCCCAGCCCAGGAGAAGGGGCAGGGTTGCAGCAGCAGGCATTCCCATTATAGAGACAACAGTGCAAAGTTAAGTGTGCCCAAACATTACTTTTCGGTTCTCCCAGAGGCTGCCCTGGCTGCCAACATGCTCCCAGCAAGAAGTTACTTGTTCTCCAGCTCCCACCTGGCACTGGAATAGTAAGGGTTTCCTTCCTCTTCAAACCTCTTAATGATGGGCTCTTTCAAAGCTGCTTCATCAGCACTGGAGAACTGAAAGAAAAGGGACCAGGAATGAGTCTGCGGCAGTGGGACACAGCCCCACACAAGAGCACCTCAAGAAAAAACCAGCAACAGATGTCATGAGCAACACTACAACCAACCTCTGTGCAGCGACGTGTAGGTCACAAGTGACGGTGTAATGTACATAATCTCACCTGAGACGTGACTATCACATTAGTGTGCCATTGCATCTCCCTTATCGGAGACAGCATCCTGGGCTGTTTAATGTAAGGTCAAAACCAAGGGTATCAGGTATTCTAGCACAGCACAACAATGCATGTGAATTATAGAGTATCAGAAAAGGGCTACATTACATTTTCTTTCAAAACAGTCAAAATTTCAAGCATTTTAAATTAACTTAAAGAGATAAATATCAACCACATCTTGAATAGCCTCTTCAATTTCCCAGATGGCTGAAAGATATTTTTCCCTAATTAAAACTTCAATGGCTTGCCCATCAGTATTGCCAGAAACAAGTGATAATTAATTCAGATGTAAAAATATTTATGCAAATTCTGAAACCCTAAAAAGTATTTTCAACTTAAAAAATATTCCACACTAAAAACAAATGACTTATTTCTAATAAATCCAACTTTCTTTTATGTATTTTCACAGTTTAATATCATTGATAGGTTAAGAACTCAGAAGGAGAACCACTAAAATCCTGTACTTTCATATATAAAAAGAAATGAATTCATTAATCTGTGTATCAAATAATGAAAGAACAACTATATGAGATCACCATGCTGGGCTCGAGTTTAAGACATGTCGCCAAAATGTCAGGTAGAATTTCCTACTCCCCCAACCCCCAGCACCCCGCCACACACACGCACGGCCACCAGCACACACGTAAAGCTTTCCTTTTGCCTGGACGCTGGTCAACGCTGAAGTGACTACGAAACCTCCGTTTTGGTCTCCAGAGTTCCTGCTCCTAAGAAAAGGCGACTGGGGGTGTGAGGCACAAGTGGGCTGCAATCAGGGAGGCAGGAACCACCCCTGGCTTTTCATTGCCCCACTCCACAAACGGGGTGGTCGACCAGACGTTCCCTAAATGGCAGGTCTGAGAGCCTGAGGAGAAGGGCCTCCTGCCTCCTGTGCCTTGTTGTAAAAACATGCACCTTGCAATTTCAGGGACATGCAGTTATTTTAAGGCTTGGTGCTCACACAAAACAGTTAAAGGCTGTAACTAGTAAAAATTAATGCAAAATTTCAGAAGACTCCCTAACAGAGATACAAACAAAGGAATTCATTTTCCAAGCAACCACATGGTGCTGTGCCTTCATCGAGCTTCCAGGGCCCCTTCCACGTTACTCCCGTTGTACTGTCACAGTGTAATGGGGTTCACCAATTCTCACAAGATGACTGAGCCCTCCCACTCAAGGTATACTGAACAACCACCTAACAGTGAAGTGGGGGAAAAAATTCTGCAGCTTTAGATCATAAAATCAAAGAAGTAAATCACATTTATTTAAAGCTCACTAACTGCAAATGACTAAGAATCAAACATCTTTATGCCTCAGGCACTCATAGGCTGTTGTTACTTGAAGTGTTTTCTTGGGATTCTGAAAAAATCTGTGTATTAGCACAAGAAGGTAACTCAAATGAAATGGGGCTAAAGAAAAAGAGAAAACATGTAAGTCTGAATTCCTGAAGCAACTCCTTCCAGGTCAGTGCCTTCTAAAAAGCCAGGCCCTGCACGCTGGACCCCTGGCCCGTGAACATGGAGGGAGTCTGCCTGCACTGCTCCCTGGCTTCAGGGTGCTCACTGGTGACAGCCAAACCTGGGGGCGGAGAAGAAATGGCATGTACCTGTTTCCCTTCCCGCGCTCTCTGATCTTTGGCTACGGTCGCCAGCACATTGGCTGCCTGCTCTCCTCCCATCACTGAGATACGAGCATTTGGCCACATGTAAAGAAATCTTGGGCTGTGAGGGGAAAAGAGAATGATCAAACTAATTCACTTTACAACACAGACATTTTCAGAAGCCCCTGTTTACCTTTTCAACTAGTGTTTCTTCATTCTAGCTGCACACTAAAAACATCTGGGAATTTAAAAAAAATAACCAATGCCTGGCACCCACCCTAGACTAATCACCACAGATGGGGCCTGAGGACACTTAGAAACTTTAAGTTCTCTAGGCGATTCAGAAGTTTGTTTGGATAACCGGGACTGTCCCGTTGCACGTACGTTTATTGGATATAAAAGTTCTCAAAACGGCCTCTCACCATCTGTGGTCACGTGGTGTTTTCCTGCCCGGATGTTGGTTACTGGTGCCTTCTCGCTTTATCTTTTAGTTTTACCAGGGGATTAAGTTTGTTAACCTTTCCAACTTAAAGGGCTTTCCTGATTCTTCTGTCTTACAATATGTTTGTTCTTTATTATGTCCCATTTTCTGATTCTTGTGTCCAAAATTCTGGCCTTTTTTGAATTTCTTGAGCTAGGTGCTTGGCTCACTGATCCGCAGCCTGACTTCTTTTCCTTGATGTGTATTTATGTCTCCACGCCTTTCTCTAAGCAAGACTTGAGCCACGTCACACCAGTTATGACACGTAGTATTTTTATTATCAGCCATTTCAAAATATTGCCTTAGTCCCATTGTGAATTTCTTCCCAGTAGTACCTTTAGCATTACATTTCATTTTGTTCCTCCAGATGATACAAATTATGGTGTAACTGCTCAAGATTTGTGAATGCCATTCTGTATTACAAATAAACCTGTTTATAATCACACAGGAAGTATGGTTTCTTTCAGAGAAAACCATGACAATCACCCACCTGTATGCTCTGCCACACATCCCGTAGTTCCCAGCCCCGTAGGACCCCCCGATGATGACAGTTATCTTAGGCACATTGGCACAGGCTACGGCAGTCACCATCTTGGCACCATCCTTGGCAATTCCTTCAGCTTCATAGTCCTTACCAACCATAAATCCTAAGAGAAAAGAACAGAAAGAGCGCCTCTGAGTGACGGCATTAATGTACGGAAGCCAATCCCACCAAGGCACTGGAAGGACATCTTGTCAGAGTATATTTTACTACAGGCCTCTCCTCCTAACAAAATGCTTATATGTGAGATATGCCCCCCAAAAAGTGTGCTTTAAGAGATAAAATAACATTTTCTCTAATTGTTTTTAAAATTTTCTTAAAGCGGTTCATCTGGATGCACACAGAGATCTTCAGATAAAATAAGGATGCAATTTAGCTTCAAGAAATTATCTCAAAACTGTAGTTAGGGGAGGAGAGAATGCAACACGGCAAGCCGAGGAAAACGTACTGCAGCAAGCTGAACTGTGAGGGCTTCAGTCTTCACTGACCTGGTTCAAAAACACAGTGTTCCTTCTGAAGCGCTGCTTAAACTTTGATGAAGTAAAGATTAATGTTTCATAGAGATGCTAAGAGTCCCTGTCAATCGCAAGGTAAAAAAACTTTTCATCCTTCTCCAAGCCCTCCCATCTCCATTGGAACTGGTCTGTAGCTGCACTGGGCCTTCCAGGCCTTGGGCTCCTGCCTTTTCACCTGATACGCACCAAGTCAGGCTCCCCGTGTCTCCCTCTCCACCCTCGGCCTCACAAGCTACTCGACTGTCACTGTTCTTGCTGTGCACATCTCCAGCATCGGGTCGCCCAATCTTTGGGTCCTACCAGTCTTTGCGGAGCACCTGTAGTATGGATACAAAGCCAGTGACAGGCCAACCCTCATCTCACCAGGCACCATCTGCTTCCTCCAGCTACCCGCTCTGAGCTGGGCCCTCAGAATAGCTCAGTATCCCAGTACCTACCTTATCTTGACTCCCCGTACTATTCCCACAACAGCTATCTCAAATACAGACTCTCTTCAAGTGCTCTCCACCCCCACTTGCCAGCCCACTGTCCTTCTAGACCCTTGGCTTTCTCCAATCTTTCTCTCTCCCACCTTAAAAAACAACATAATCATACTCTATTTCTTCCGCTACTCTCACCTTTGTGGAAGAAATCAGAGTTACTCACAGGCTGTTCCTGAGCCTTCTTCTCCCTTCATGGTTTTCTTACCTATTCCTGTAACTTGAAATGCCATTTCCATATTCTGACGGTACCTACATTTTCACCTCCAGCTAACATACCTCTTCTGTGCTCAAGATTTTTCAAATGCCTACTATATATCTACAAATGGAGGAAACACAGGTCCTTCCAAGGCAAAGCTATAAAACCAAACTCAACCTCTGCCCCCAACCCAGGCAAAAACAAACAAACAAACCCCAACAACAACAACAAAACAAAAATATAGGAATCTTCCGAGCACACAGTTTAACTTATCGGTGGTTAATGAGTCAGGAATCATTATTAGAAACAAGGCCCCTGCACTAGTGAAGCTTCAGAATATTTTTTATCTGCCCTTTTTATGAGGTCTGCCACACAGGACCCTCTCAGGCTTCCGTCTGGATGTAACTCCTCCCCAAACCCATCCAAACTAGTATCTTAAAGCTAAGATGAAGATGGGTGAGCACCAGTAGTACCTAAAGCCCTGCTGACTGTCAAGAGCCAAACTCCTTCTCTGAAGGTTTGCCTGAACTCAACAAGTAATTGAGAGCCTCTCCTTCCTTTGAACCTGAGATAACCATGGACTACTTAGAAGACGGGAGGAAAAGTTGTTTTTGGCTAACCTACATACCTGAGTGTCTTCTATAAGTCACAGACCATGCAACATAAAAAAAAGCATAAAAAGAAGAATCATGGAATTTTGGGAAATAAAAACTCTAGAACGACAAGAGACATTGAAAATCATTTTATCCACCATGTGAAGATCATTTATGGAACAAGAAATCCAGAGAACTGTCATTGATCATACCACTCTTTGGAGTCAAAACCCAAGCCCCGAGGACGTACTGCACGGCACAGGGAGTACAGTCAATAGTATCACAATAAGTACGCATGATGGCAGAGGGTCACTAAACTTGGTGTGGTGATCACTTCTTAAGATATACCGGACAGCGCAACTCGAGAATAAATGCAGCCAAGCTGAACACACTATTTCCTTACCGGTAATGTTTTGAAGGAATAGCAGAGGGATATTCTTTTGGCAGCATAACTGGATGAAGTGAGCCCCCTATAAGCAAAAAGATGAAAATCTTTTCAAAGGGGGGCTAACAAATCTGTAATCACCATGCATTCTACAAATGCCACACTTGGGTCAAAGAAAAGAAAGACCCTCTGCTTGGCTTGTCTGACCGTACTGTGACAGTAACAGTAACAGTCACAGCAACAGCAACCCTGCGCGTGCACTCACTGTCAACAGGACTCGGGACTGTGGCTTATCCTGCACTTGTTCTGCAGCCACCTGGGTGCTCAAGGGCACACGGCTGTAGGACAACTGCTGTGTCAGGGATGACGTCAATCAAGTGATTGACAACCAAGCATCAAGTGAAACAAAGAACAGAAAAAAGGATGCTTGTCAATGAGAATATCTGAGCCTCACTGTAAGCTAATTCTCTAGTTATCCACCTTAAAAAAGATAAAATATAAACCCTTCAGGGAAATCTATGATGACAATTACATTTTGATTATCATCTGAATCTTCCATGCACCAAGATTATAGTAATATACATTTTCCTTACCAATTTACCCCAATTAAATGGGATTTTAGATGAGTGCTAGAGACCTTCTAACCTTGAGCTTAGGAAATTGTTTAATGACACAAAATAAATGACTATTCCTTTCCCTATCTTCTAAAGATTATGTGACTAAGGACACTTTTATAAACCCTTTCCTTTATTTTTTACTTTCTATTCACAGATCCCTTTAACTCTGCTGGAAATGCCTTGGCAATTACAAAATCTCAAAGCAATTGCTCAACCTCAAACACAATCATGAGGAAATCACACACCTTTGGGGCTTACTTCTGTCAGGTAGGATAGATAGCACACCAAGGCAGGGAGCAGGGGGGAGGGACACTGTCTCACCCACTAACTCAGCAGTCCTGAGCCTGGCCCGATGAGGTTGCCAGGTGTTCCATTACCACACGAAACACCATGCTAACATAGGAGGAGGGAAGCCCTTGAAATTCTATGTATCATTTCCACTATCGGGGAAAGAAAGCCTTGAAACTGTGCTTTCATCCCGAGGCCTGAAATGCAGGAGAGGGTCAAGGGCCCAAAGGAAAAAGCCCATAAAACAACACGGTTAACTGCCTACCTCTGGTCACTATCTATTTTACAAGGGAAGTCCCTAGTGCTTACAGAAAGAGCCCATAAATAACTCTGGGTAACTGCCCCAACTTCAATTAACTGCCTCCTCTCATGGATCTGACAACAAGATGAACACATGGAGACTGGAGCAAGACAAGGGTTCAGGCTAACAGACCCCCACACAGACCTACGTTTGGGTAGTCACATCCCCCCAGGGACGGCTGGCACCACCTTTATCCGTCAATCAGTATGTAACTTCTTCACCCCATCCCAACAACTGTGTAAGTCCTCAGGACAAAGGACTCTCTCTGGGCTCTCTGGCCACACGCTCCCTTTGGCCACCCTTACTTCCGCCACCCTTCCCCTGCTTTGCTTATGCCTTTCACCCCGCCCTCACCTTAGTTAGGCTGCTGTCTTCCATGAGAGCAGATCACCAATACACCCTGCTTGCACACTAACACCTTGCTAATCTGTAACTTTTCTACTGCGTTGGCAAGAAGAACGGAGTTTCTGGGAGTTTCTTCTGTAACGCTTCTACAGATAAAATGCCAGA
Organism: Desmodus rotundus; assembly: GCF_022682495.2. NCBI lineage: Eukaryota > Metazoa > Chordata > Mammalia > Chiroptera > Phyllostomidae > Desmodus > Desmodus rotundus. The sequence goes on from NC_071387.1 coordinate 169,277,262, forward strand.
CTGAGGCCAAACATAACTCCTCCCGTGTAGGTTCTTGCCAAGCCACCAAATAAAACTACGTAGTTTGTCGGCCTCAGCCCGATAGTTCCTGTACTGAAATATATGTATTATATATTCATTAAAAGTCATTAGTTCAGGAATATTTAATATTTTAGGAAACACTACACATACTATTAAATGAAAACAAGCAATACCTCTACATACAGGAAGTCCTCACTTAACTTCGTCATAGCTTCTGCAACGTTAAATGAAGTGACGCATAAAACCAACTGTACCACAGGCTAACTGACCCCACGGCATCTCATCAACGTTCTCATAAAATTACGTTTTTCAAGGACCTGCCGTGTGCGGCAACACCTATTTTATTTTTAAAAAGGGGGATAGAGGTATGTGGCTTGTTTTGAGCTAAGGACAACTTTAGCTTTGGGCCTAAGAGAAGCTCCTGCCCCTCCCTTTAACTTCTTAGAAGAACCTGAACTAGGGCCTTGCCTCAGCCATCCAGCGGAACAATTTCTATTCCCTAAACATCTGCCCTTGTTATGACCCTGCAGGGACCCTTAGAAGGCCCCATGGAACACCTCCTCATCCCTAGCTCAGCATGTTTTCTACACCTAGACCCCCCCCTTTCTAGCTCTGAGCTATTCCGGCATGTGGGGCCTTTGATTCTCTCATGCATGCCGGGTTTCCATACATACGTTAAATTTAGTTATTCTCTCTTGTTAAAAAAGGGGTGCATAGAAGAAACTAAGGAACCACAATAAAATGTTATTCAAGGTTATTTCTGGTATAAGTGTAGGTGATTTTTATTTTCCTTAGTTTTACTTTTGCATTTGTCTTACAATTACAATGAGAGGAACCATAAGGAACAGCAGAATACAGAAACTGATTTCACTGCTAAAACATTCCACCAAAGACAAATTCTTCCTCAGTTAGGGTCTGAAAGTGTGTAACTGCCTGCTACCTCCATTCACTGACCTTGTTATTTCCTCTATCATCTGAAGTAGGAAAATAAGGCTAGGCATTTTTTTGCTTAAAAAAAAAGTTTCTGAAATAAGTACATTAATTGCATTTATTCAAGTTTAGGTAAATCTGAGACAATGATATATGAAATCAAATACTAAGCCAAAAGACATTCATGAATTTGCTCTTTTAAAGCCAGAGCTTCAGTAACAAGGCCCACTACCTTCCCATTTCCAACGAGTAAAAATAGTATCGAGTTATAGAACAGAACAAACAGATCATGTCTCAGAACCACCTGAAACTATCTTTGAATTCCTCACACACATTAAGCACTGTGAGAGTGAAACCCTTTCAGGACAAGTATTCCTATGTCTTAGAACATATACAAGTCATCCACAGAGCTGTAATTCAAGTATCTTACAAGAACTTTCCTAAAAGATGTTTTTGAACTTTTAATATTGCTCAAGATAGCTCTTCATGTTCATGTAAGCCTGCACAAAAACCGCTTCAAACACTAAGATGCGCGCACACACACATGCTCACGTGCACGCATGCGCATACACGCTCATGTGCACGCACAGCGTTCTTTTTGCTGAGGTGTCTGGTTAAATATTTTAAGCTTTTATGCAACAAATTTTCATGCATTACTTGACCCTGAAAGTTCATTATGTTTAAAACAGAAAATTCTGAAACATGTTTAACAGTACTTGCCTTTTTTGCAGATTCAGAAAAGAGAACTCCATTATTTCCAATGATACCAATTGGGTACCCAAATATTCTAGCAAATCCTCAAAAGAAAATGGAAATAAAGATTTATGTATTTCAGAGGGCTTTTAATTCACAACAAACAGACTTTCAACATTCTTTAATTTCAAAATCAAAGTTTAAAATGTAGAAGACTTTGTGTTACAAATCAGCTAATGCCATATTTTAGTTCTAAGGTGCTAAGTCTGGGTTTTTTGCTTTCTTGAAAGGGGCGTGTCTGGTGTAGTCACCCACTTGTCTGACTGGTTGGTTTGGTTAGATCATTGGGTTGGTGTGCTACCCATTCATTCATGTAACATGTGTGTGAGTGCTCACCGCGTACCACACCTGAAGGACATTCTGAAACAGAACGAATCAAAGACACAGAGTCCTTTCCAGGTCAATGGTCAAAGCTGCTGGCCTGTTTCAAGTCTCTAATTTACCCAAAAATGCCTGTGGTAATGATAGGCCCTTAAAATAAAGGGGATACACTCAGCAAAGGCAATTTAAAAACAAAAACAAAAACAGGAACACTGACAAGGCTGGTGGTAACCAAGTTTATAGTGAGAAATCCAGTTAAGCGTAGAAGAAAAGTGAATCACTCCACTCTTATTTTCCTCTTTGCATTTTTTTCTCCTCTCTGTAAGTTTCGTTTGTATCTCATCATCACTTCTACTAGCACAGCAAATACCCACTCTACACACACACACACACACACACAAGAAGTAAAGGAGAAGAAAAAGCGGGGGGAAACACTATTTTGTGAGGCAGACACTTTAGATTGTTTCAGGAGGTTACTTATTTTGTGAACCTGGAGAACTTGACTAGAGAGACCTTCCCAAGAGTAATTTTCAACAAGCTTACTAACAACTGTATGTAGATATCAAATATTCGGAACCCAAGAGTCAACAAGTTGTGCTGGCCGAAGTGGGTCGAAGACAGCATGCTACCAGGTTCCCAGAGCCTGGCTCGGTCTTCCAGCTCGAGCCGGGCAGGCTGCGGCTAAGACACCCAGGGTGCGATGTCTGACACAAAGCAGGTGCTCAAAAAATTAATAGACAAGAGCAAGTGTAAACCTATTAATAAACAGACATTGAATTTTTTTAAATTTATTTTTGTTCTTTACTCTGACCTTGTCTTGATTTATTTATTTTAATTATGCTTATTTAATGTGATAAAAACGAAACACGATTTGAGGGTCACCTGGATTTCCCTGGGTCTTTCAGGCCAAAATGCTGCATACCCTCAGGCGCCCCTGCCTCTGAGAGAGTCAATGCAGAGAGGGTGAGCTTTCTAAAAGGCCTCGCCATCCAGTTTGAGTCCTGCCCCACCCACACAAAGAGCTGGGTTCCCCACACATCTCTCAACTGTGAAGGGCTACCCCTGAAGATATACCGCCCTCTTTGCTATTGAGACTTTTAACACATCCGTAGCCCTGACTGGGATCTCCAGGCACCAGGCCTGCTGAGTAGGCATATGCCCCACTGTAAGAGGGACACCCATGGGGTGAGGGCCTTCACTACTTTCTTATGGGCCAAACAGGAAAGCAAAATATCCAACAAACTACTAGGGCCAACATATGGCAAGTGTGGAGGCAGGAGGAAACCCTTACGAGCTGCCAGGGCCACCTGATGCTTAGGAAAATCTGTTTTCTCTCCTCACCCCTTCCCCACTCTGGTCCTCACCCTCTCAAGTTCCCTCCTAATCTCTCTCTCAGCCTCTCATGCTCCTCCACACCCTCTAATTCCTCTCCTCTCCTTCTCATTCCCCTTCCCTTTCCCCAGCCCTATTGGATTCCAGTACAGTCAAGAGGGGACGGAGGAAACCGGATATATCCCTAGTATTGTAGGGCAAAGGAGCCACCAGTCTTGTAGCAAGTACAGGGCAAATACACAAAAACAGATGGCGAGGACAAGCCATCCGTCTTTGAGAAAGCAGCAGAAACAGCTCTGACTTGTTTTAAAAAGCCCCACAGCGAGGGTCACATCCTGGACTACTCAGTGACAAATCCTGCCTATGTGTCAAACAAAAGCTCTTAATCACTTGAACACCTAAATACAAAACATAAATCCCACTCGCAGCGTGAACCCTTGTCCCGCTCATCGATCAGACCAGCAGAAAGTGTGGTGACTTATCCTTTAGCCTCAATGTATATTTATAATTTGGATTTTTGCAGCAAGTTGTTTTTTCTACTCTGAAATGTTGTCTTCAGGCTGTTGCATTTTTGAGCTTTTATATAACCAAATAAAATTATCACATTTGTTTTGCTATTTGTCCAAGATAGATTATTATGAGTCTAGCATCTATGTTCCAAATACTTTTTTCCGAAGGCCTACAAACTGAACACTTCAGATGAATGAATTAAACTTTATAAATATCCTTGTTTTGTTTTTTCAGATTTGGTATTCTGTCCTGTATTCTCGATCTAGTGTTTGCATAAATCAACATAAGACCTATACAGAGGCCTTGAGGAAAGTTGAAACATCATACAGAACTTCCCAGTTGAATTAGAGACTAAATCATAAAAAAGACAGTGCTGAAATTTTCAAAATAATTACAGTTATCCAGAGAAATAAAAAGAACTACAAGTATTCCTGCTATTGGCTTGGCCGAAAGTTCATTTGATTTTTCTGTAAGATGGCTCTAGTAACACTTAGTGGTCTTTAACTTCTTTCAAAACAACTTTGTTAGACTATTGTGACAGCTGTCAAATTAGCGTGCATTTTAAAAAAATTATCAAAATTGGTGAATTTTTGTGTAGCCATTTTAATATTGAAGATGGAAGAATATATGCAACATTTTTCAAATATCATGCTTTATTATTTCAAAAAAAGTAAAAATGCAACTGAAATGCAAAAAAAAAGATTTGTGCAGTGTACAGAGAAGGTGCTGTGACTGATCAAATGCATCAAAAATGGTTTGCAAAGTTTCGTGCTGGAGATGTCTTGCTGGACAATGCTCCATGGTCAGGTGGACCAGTTGAACTTGATTGCGATCAAATCGAGACATTAATTGAGAACAATCAATGTTATTCCACATGGGAGATAGCCGGCATACTCAAAATATCCAAATCAATAAAATTATTGGTGAAAATGAAAAAATGTGTCTTTTATTTTACAGAAGAAACAAAACAGTCTTTCTGGCCAACCCAATACTTGTACTCTGATGAGAAACTTTTTATGCAGCTAATGTCACTAAAGTCACAGAAAAGGGTCTATACCACAGCATCTAGACATCGTCATTTTAAACTCTGGACCCATGAAGGTATTCAGCTACAAATGATCTTTATAAAACAGCTCCCTTTAACAATGACTCAAACATTTGTACTGCCCTAAAAAACAAAGCTCATGCCAACCAAGTGCATCAAAGCTTTGAGGTAAGACATCACTTATTTTCCAAGCATCAGAAAATGTTCACATGCAATTCTTCATCTTTGTACCTGTAACTAATGTGTCTCCATACAAGGCTTTGAACTCATTGAATCTGCTTCCATCCACGATTCTAGCAATGACCTAAGAGGAAAAATAACAATGTCCTTGAGAAATTATATTACAAAAGAATTGTTGCATTAAAGTTATTTATAAGGAAAACAAATTCATAGTGAAGTTGTCACTTTCACAAAATTTCACCCTACACAGAACATCTTCTCACTAGAATTTCACTTGACATGCATGAAGTCATTCTGGGCTCTGATTTTACACTTCATTATAAAAGCAACAGCACCATGCTGCATACCAGAGAAGCAGAGAGACTTCATGAGCTAGACTCAAAGCTTCAGTGGCTGTTCAAACATACCGGCCTATCGTCAGGGATTCAATCAGAAAGCAGGGTACAGTGCTTAGAGTCAGAAGACCTAGGCTCCAGCTTGAGGTATCACATATGATTTGCGTGTCCTAGAGTAAGTCATTTAACCCCTCTGAGTCTCAGTTCTCACTTCTGCAAACAGGGGACAAAGTTGTGAAGACGTGATGACCCAGTAGTAAAGCAGCCTAATAAAATAATGCTGAGTTGAAGAACCAGCTCTGACTCCCAGTTCTACTGCTGAGAAATTAGAGCCACAGGGTGGTTACCTAAAATCCTCTAAGCCTCAGTTTCCTCATCTGTTTTTTAAAAAATGCTAACACTTAAGAAGTATTAACCACAGCAGACTTCCTGGCTGTCACTAAAAGGTAACTATTATTATTAAGATTTTGAGGCATTCAGAAGAGGCCTCCCCAAGACATGCTGCTTTGGCTTGTGGATTATTCTGAGCTGAAGGCAACCGAGACCCTGCATGTACATGAGAAACTTTTACCTCTCCCTCAAAGAACTGAAATCAGGGGCCTTGCCCATACTAAGAGTTATCACCAACCTATCTATACAAGGCAAGGCAAAATTCTAGCTACTGATCTACTCTTCTTCTTCTTCTTCTTCTTCTTTTTTTTTTAAATCCTCACCTGAGGACATGCTTATTGACTTTAGAGAGAGGCGAAGGGAGGGAGGGAGGAGGGAGGGAGGGAGGGAGGGAGGGAGGGAGAGAAACATTGCTGTGAGAGAGAAACATCAATCAGCTGCCTCTCCTACGCATCCCAACTGGGGACCAAACCCGCACCTAGGTGCAACTTGACCAGGAATCAAACCGTGATCTTTCAGTTTATAGGACAATGTTCCAACTAAATGAGCCACACCAGCCAAGGCAGAACATCTACTCTTAATATCTTGCAGATGTCCTTCCTCCCTTCTGAAGCCCCAAGGCACCTTCCCTCATCCTTAGTTCAGAATGCCACATAAACCTCATTTTAACTTTCTGTCCCTGAACTTCTCATGGCATGCAGGGTCTCTGACTCTGGTGCATATGTAATTAAATTTGGCTGTTTTCTCTTGTTAATCCAATCTGCCATGTGTAGATTTAACTACTAGACCAGCTGAAAGACCCTTATGGGTAGATGAAAGTTTCTTCCTCCCCTGTAAGTTCAGCAGATTCACTGATTCTGATATTCGTAAAGGATCACCGTGTGTGTGTGTGTGTGTGTGTGTGTGTAATTGATCTAAGAGGAGTAGAAATTACTAAATAGTTCATCCTTGGGGCTCATCTTTATATATCAGAACGGTTTCAAAGAGTTCTAAACATGAAGCATATTCCAAATTTCTTCAGAAACTATTGTATATGATACACATTATTTTTCTATCTAGTTGGAACTTCCTCTTTCTTATTTACCACATCAACCTAAGCTTTTTTTTGCAAGATGCAACAGCTGAAAAATGAGTGACTGCTTCCCAATATCTTTCTTTCCAAAAAGTAAAAGCTTACTTTGAATTATTTTTTAGCTATTTTCGTGAAAGGTCCAATTATAAAATGGAAATATAAGTCATCCCTGTTCTAAGTGGTATGTACCTCCAAAATTGTATCTTGTAAAAACAATCAACAAAATAACTACCATTCTTCTACACAAAGATAAAGGAACAGCCTAGGGTCTCTCAGTGTGAAACTACCTTCTACTGTATCTGCTCTACCATAAACACCACCCAGCCACATAAAATACAGTAACTCATCTTCAGAAAGAATCAGACTTTAGAAAGCAGAAATATCATATTGTACTGCTGTTCTTGTACCCAGAAGCGGAAACCAAGGCTCAGGGCATCAGTCCCAGTACCACTGAATTAGGGAAACAAGGACTAGACCCTGGGCTTTCTGATTGCTGGCCAGTGCGGTCCCACACCTCCATACACTAGGAAGCCTTCCACACAAGGATATTTTGCGATTACAGAAAAAATAATAAATTATCATCATAATGAGGAGCTGAGTTAGCAAAAGGTAGAAGCCCAGGACACTATTTAAGAAGGCAAGAGTCTATTCTTTATAAAATAATCTCCATTAAAATGAAATGGAACAGCCATGAAAGAGTGGATTTGCACCTGTTTGGCTCATTTCTATGCTCTCGAAGGTATCTGAAACAATACCTTCGTAGGTCAAGTACTCAATAAACACTGCTGAACACGTGAAAAAAGTGGTTATTCTTAAAAGGATGAATTCTTCACCCTCTAGGAAACTTGCCTGTCCGGGACGACTTCTTTCGAGCACATCAGATTGTAAGTGCCATTCTGTCTGCGCCTGTAATCAACTGAAGAGTCAAACTAAACCCTAATTCTAAAAGTTATAGCTAAATAAATCACCTTGTTAAGCAGGAGCCCCCTAAATGTCCAGGATTTAAGACCCTCTAACAATACTGGTGTATTTCCTAAATAAATAATTATATGCATCCATAAATGGGATATTACATTCATCAATTCATTCAAAAAAATATCTGCTGAGTGCCTACCATATTGCCAGATACTATTATATAAGGAATTAGGATCTAGCCATGGAAAATGTTTCATGAAAAGCCTTTAAATAATGGTGAAATGTTTATAATTTAAGCTAGAAAAGGTAGAATTTAAATGTATATATATATATATGCATATAGTATCTCAACTGCATAAAAATGTATACATATACATTAAGCCAATGCACCAAAATGTTAGCTGCTTTCTCTGGATGGTGGAGTTACAAGTAATTTTATGTCCTTCTATATTTTCTACATTTTTCACAATTAGTACTATAATGGGTTATAGTCAAGGGGGAAAGTAACAAAATGTTAAGGCAGAGAATCTGGTATTACAATAATTTTCTAGCTTAAAAAGTATTCTGCCAGAGAACGATACTAAACAAAACAAAAGACCACATGCTACATGCAAACACTAAAAACTGGTACTCTAGACTACACAAGCCTGTGTTGACAATTTGTAACCATAGCAACATCTTCATCTCTAATCAAAAGTCTAATCTTTGCTATGTCATATTACTCTAAAAGGGTATGTTTTTTATTTTGACAATTTACTGATATTTCATCCATTTCCTAAAACAAGAGCACTTTTAAAAAATAGCTGAAAAGTACCAAGTTGTCCTACATCATTCCTAATGTCCACATTATGGAATACCGTTTGTGAACAAGCCAAGCTTTGTCACTGTGTACTGAAAACCTTCCAATAATGGAGGTTCCCCCTCCTTTTAGTATTTACTGTGTACCAATGAATCCTACACTATGGGAAGATCTTTCCCTTACATGTAACTCCTCACTGAGATCCGAAACAGTCCCTAGGCATGAACATTCTAAACACTCCGGCTGTGACCATGGGCACACATACAAAGAGACAGACAGCAGGGTTACAGCTCACCGTCCCACGTTACGTACCTCTCGGACATCGAAGCTCCTCTTAAGGTTAGCACCGACTATTCCGTACAGTTCCTCAGCAGGAAATAAAGGATCTTCAGAAGGCTCGATGGTCACCTGCAGAAAACAGGGAAATCCAAATTAACCACTTTGAAAATATATTTCAAAACAACATAAGCCAAAATGCTTTACAGGAAAATAAAAGATGAAAGAACACGTCCAACTCACATCCATTTTTTTCTGATAATTTAGATTCCTCACAATCTTCCTAGTTAAGTGAAGGGCATGATTATCGTCCAAAGCGTAGTAGTCACTGACTCCAGACTTTCTACAGAGTAAAGCACACTAAAATAATCAGATTAGAGAAAAGGAAAACACTTCAGTATCTTAACCCCCAAATCTCTCATCTAAGGATAGCATCATTTCTACTTCTAAACCACTTTAATAAATGTCATTGAATCTGATCTTCAAATGTCCCTGCTATTGCCCTGGTGTTACAAACAGGAAGAACGGAGGCGCACAGAAGAAAGAACCTTGCCCTGGAAGCACCAGTAGCTGCCTGAGAATCCACACCTCTACTTCTCAGTCTTGACCTCCTTCTACTAGACCATGGGGCCTTGCTGAAGAGGGTTTCTATTGAATGGCCATCTCACACACCTCCAAGCAAAATTCTATGTGGTCAAGTTCAGCCACAGACGGCACACTTTCACGATGATGTTGGTAACTACAAAATGTGTTTGCATCTAACTGAGCTCCTAATGAAGATGCCAACTATGGTCTCTTGTCTCTGAAAGACCGCTGAGCCCCCGCCCTACAAAATCACACCTAAGAGCAAGCTGTCATAGGGTAACAAACACAAAGGTTTAATGGGTACTAATAAAATGATTCTGTGCGAAGGGCCAAGGAAGTTCCTGTTGAATTTCAAGTTCAGTGTCAATGAAGTATGGACTTGCTCTGGTTATTAGTTCTTTTCTGATTAGATGGCTTGTTATTTCAGATGTAAATGTACTATAACTTTCTAATAAAGTATAAACAAAACTGTAAAGTCAGGCAAAAGCCTGAAAAAAATAGAATTCTGGTTCATTTTATGAGTAAGGACTAAACTGCTGCAATCTAAATTTTGATGTCTCGTCTAGGGAAAACACCAAACCCTTGGGAGACATTTCCTAGACCTGGGCCCTCACAGTGCTTTTATGTCATTCTCCATCTCCGGACTGGGTGTCCCTAAGTAAGAGCAGAGTCTGTATTTACCCCTCATTCCAGCCCTCCAATGCCTCTGCAATGGCAGACCCTTCCATTTCTTTAACTCAGTGACTTACAACTGCCATAGTTTAAGTGCTTCATATATAGTATCAGCTGCAATTGCTGACTTCTGGCTACATGTAGTAATCAGAAAGCAAACAGAAGCAGAAGGAACTGCTTCCGAATTAGCAAATATTTAAAAAGAAAATGCTTTTCTGACCAGGTAGCTCAGTTGTTTAGGGTGTCATCCCAATAAGTCAAGGTTGTGGGTTTGATTCCCCAGACAGGGCATTCTCTGTCTGAAATCAATAAATAAAAAAAAAAATTTACATTAAAAATAAATAAAATGAAATGCTTTCTTTCAGAAAAACTACCTAGTATTTACCAAAACAGCAGGAAAGTAAAACCTTTGATGAGGCATTATATCATGTAAGTCTTTGTGTCAAATTAATTCCTCAGGATGACTAATCAGAGAGGTATAAATATACATTTATAAAGACAGAGAGAACCTTTATAAATATGTATCTATACCACTTTGATTAGAGAGAACCCAAAGCAAGTCGTGACTAGTAGATTTTATGACACTGTTCCCCCCAAAAGCCACCAGCATCTAATCACTGTCCCATGACTTTAAACAGGTTATTATAAGTAATAATAGCTAGTAGTGATAGAGTGCTTAGTACGCACGAAACCTGTGCTAAGGTAGGAACTATTCTTATCTTCACTTCACACATGAGAAAATGAGGCTCAAGGATGTTAAGTCATCTGTTTAATCATATGGCAATAAGTGAGGCAGATAAAAGATGAATTCCAGAACCTACGCCCTGAACTGGTAACTGCCTACAGCTTTCATGAGCACCAGATTACATCTTTTAAACAGTCAAAAAACTTGTTTAAAATTAATGCTCCTCGAATACTATCTTCATCGCCGTCCCCTGATGAAGCACCCGCAGACAATGGCAGCCCACTCTGCCCTACACCCACGCACCCTATTCTACCTGCACCCTATTCTACCTGCGCCCTCTTTCTCTGCAGGTTGAAACATCCACTCTGTCTACCTGTAACAGTCAGGGAACGGCCAGATAAGACAGGCATGCTGCATCTCCGCTCACACAGCCATGCTCACCTAAATGAACAAGCGCAGCATTCTGTTCAAACTCAGGCAGAAACTCCAGCTCTCCCTCTAAGCTCTTCTCTGCCTTCCTCAACCTCACTCGTCATTCCTTTAACCATTCCTCCTTTGGCCTCTAGTTGTAAAATTGGAAGCATGCTAGCATTTTTTTTTTAATCCTCACCCAAGGATATTTTCATTAATTTCAGAGAGAGAGAGGAAGGGAGAGGGAGAGGGACAGAGAAACAATCGGTTGCCTCCCATACACACCCCAACCAGGGGTCAAACCCACAACCTTTCGGTGTATGATACTCCAAACCAACCGGGCCACCCGTTGCTAGCATATTTTGTAATTGTTTTTTAATTCACTCATTTATTTCTCTCAGCTGCCTAATTAAATTATAAATCCCAAGGGCAGGTACTAGGGCTAAGATTCTTCTTAGTATCAGGTAGGCCAAAAATTTCGCTTGGTTTTTTCCATAAGAGGGCTCTAGTATCACTTAGTTGTCTTTAACTTCATTCAAAACAATTTTATTAGATTGTATTGTGACAGCTGTTGTATCAATGTATATTTAAAAAATATATCAAAATTAGTGAACTTCTGTGTAGCCATTTTAATATTGAAGATGGAAGAAATAATCAACATTTTCAGCATATTATGCTTTACCATTTCAAAACACAAAAAATGATTTGTGCAGTGTATGGAGAAGGTGTTGTGACTGATTGAACGTGTCAAAAGTGTTTTGTGCTGGAGATCTCTCCCTGGACGATGCTCCACAGTCAGGTAGACCAGCTGAAGTTGATAGAGACCAAATCCAGACAGTAACTGACAACCATCAACATACTGCCATGCAGGAGATGGCTGACGTACTCAAAATACCCAAATCAATGAAGTTATCGGTGAAAATGAAAAATGTGTGTTTCATTTTACAGCAAAAACCATAGGGACCTTTTGGCCAACCCAACACAATCAATCTTTCCACAATAACTGCTCAATGAGGAAGAAATGCATGAAAAACTGAGGCAAAGGTAGGCCCCTAAATCAACTCTTCAAAAGGCATGGCAGTGTTCTTTGACAGGAAAGTAGAAATATTATACCTATCTGCTCCCCTGGGTTTGTTTGTGGTTTGGCAGATCAAAGGGAGGTTTCCTGCACCTGCCAGGCCATTGAGCCTGATGACTAGACACTTGCCATTTATGTCTGAGTTCTTTAGGGTATAATCCTGGGCCCTCCTCTTCGTCTATATCACCTGGAGGTGAGCTCGTCTTATCCCTCAGTTTTAAATTTCACAAATAAAGATCTCCAGCACTGATCTGGGTGTCCTACTCTTATAGGTAACTGCCTCTTCAGCATCTGTACTTGGGTGTCTCAGGTATCTCTAACTTACCAGGTCTAAAAGGAATGCTTGATCCCCCTGCCCCATCCTTCAATCTGCTCCTTCTCCTTCCTGCCTTCCCGATCTCAGGAAATAAAGCCAGTTCATGTTACTCTCTTTGTCACCTCACCTTCCTGCACCCCTTACATGAATTCATCAATAAGTCTCTCAATTCCACCCCTAAAATAGAGCTCAAACCTGTTCACTCCACCCTACCTTCACTACCACCATAACCATTCAGCCACCAGCACCTCTCACCAATGACACTGATGCAACCACCCAACTGGTCCCCCACGCAGACTCTTGCCGACACTCCAAGCATTCTTCATTTAGCAGCCAGGGCAATTTTTTTATTAAATGAAATATTTGGTATTGCACATTCTGCTTAAAGCTTTTCAATGGTTTCCTAATTACTCATTTTTTTTTAAAGAGCCCCAAACCTTTAATGTCCTATTATGATGATAAACAACAATAATAACAATGGCAGTTAACATTTATAGGTACGTATTTAAAGCAGGTATTATCTCAAGCAATTTACATGTATCACCTTGTTAAACCCTCATAAACTTCTAGGAGGTATATATATGGTCTTCTTATCCCTGAACTCTAAGTGGAAGTGGTTAGATCAGTGGTGCAACGGAGCCAGCTCACAACTAACTCGCAAGAGCTCTCTTCGTGATTCGACGCTCGGTGGCATTCTGTTGGTAGCTTAAAATTGGCTATGGTGGGATAATTTATACTACAGAAGTTGGCAGATGCCATAAAGCCCGGGCTTTTTCCCTCCCCTAGAGAACCAGCTGTTAAACACTTACCTGCTACCAAGAGTTTAGCTAAGCTACTCCATGGTATTGCTGCCTCAGCATGCATTTTGTTTGGCTGAGAGGCCTGCAGGGACCTTAAGCTGACACTGGTGCAGGCACATGCCCTAAACAGCAACTGCAGGATCACAGGCAAATGTAAGTCCTGATATGACTTTCCCAACAGCCCTTGTGACTGGCAGTCTCCCCAGCCTTCCAGCACTGTATGCCACATTAGATAAGACCCCCAAGGCGCTTATCAAACTTCCACACTTTTGCATTGAACAGACCAATCTGGCCCTTGCACAGGAATCCCAAAGCACTCCAACCTAGAACCCTATTAAAAACATGTGCCCCAGTTTCTATCTCTCTCTTTCTCTGTCTGCACTCTGCCTTTACCTCCCTGTGCGACCCCTGGAGGCGTCCATGTACTTCCTCCAGGACCCGTGAGTAATAAACTTCTCTGTTTCAATTTCTCTTGTGGTGTGTTGTTGAATCGCAGCTCACCATCCAGAACGCTGTGCTCCACTTCACAAATGTTCATTTAACCACTGGGTTTGAGCCGCCCTCTGTATGCTCTCCCTGTATTTCTCCTTTGTCGGCCCTGCCACGTATACACATTTGTATGAACTTTTGGTAACTGTGTATTGCCCGCCTCCCTGACTACACTGTCAACTCCTTGAGGTCAAAGACAATGTCCATCTGATCTCAAACATCTAGAACAGTGCCTGCCACCTAACAGGTGCTTAATAGATATTTGCTAAATAAGGAACCTGTCTCTCCAGTCTTTCTCTAATGAAAAAGCTGATGTTCTAGATATGCAACTCTACGGTTCTAAGAACTGAACCCTAAAACAGCAGATTGAGAACAAATAAACTGTGGCAAGTTAAATACTTGGAAAAACACTTTAAAGAGTATTAAACAAACAAACAATAGCCAATCCTGAAAAGGGACAACCACTTCCGTTTCACCTGCAGTGAAGATCAGCACCACCAAGATCCTCAGCTGACACCTCTTCTCCAGTTGCTGCTTTCACCTACAACAAGGAAAAAAGTCAATGGTGAGAGCTGTCCACCAGCCATACACAAATGATTTCCTAAATGCATATCTCCTGACTGTACCTACCACTCTTCCTTCCACAGAGCTAAAGAACATTCTGTTTTTTTGATTCCACTCGCCTAGCAAACCTAGATAACATGGTTGCTAGTCTACAAGTGAAAAAACCTGAACCCCGAGTCCCTGAGGAAGTTGCCCACAGCCCCTGACAACTGCTGGAACGTGGTTTGAACCTAGGCACTCCTGGCCCCTCCGTTAGGCTGCTGACACATGCATGTTGAAGTCTGTGTGTCTGAGCCCACTGCTGCGGCTCCCTACTCCCTCTCACCCTTGTGGTGAATCCCTGCTTCTCCTTCAAGCCCCACCTGCTCTGTGTGGCTCTCCCTGACCCACCCAGGCTTCTTCATCATTAATGACACTGCACAGAAGGAACAGAGCAATGCTTACTTATCAGTGGTCCCCCAGTATCCCACTTGCAGCTCCAACACGGCACCTGCCGCACTGTATTTCAGTAACTTGCTGTGTCCCTGTCATCTCCTCTGTACTGTGGGCTCCTTGATGGTAGAAACTGTAATTCATTCACACTCAATAAATGTATTGAAGTAATGCCTTTTCTCACCCATACCGAACACTCCAGTGACTATTACAAACTCTAAAAGGTATAACGACTTTAAGAAAGGAAAAAATATCTAAGATTTTTCATATCTAAGATTCAGCAGAATATAACAAAAAAAAGAAAAGAAAAGAAAACTCAAGTGATAAGTTAAGAATGACTTAATTTTAGCTTGAGAAATTCTAAACAAGAAAAAACTTTAGTGCTAAGTGCCAACCTGACCCCTTAGGAATTGCTTATTAATTCCTACTTCTTTGAGTTGAGTGATTCATTTCTTTTTCTTCAAATAGGAAAAGCTTTTATTAGAATAATGAACATTAATCTAAAATGAAGCATAAAAATGACTTCTTATTCACTACATCAAAAGCTGTCTTAAATGAAAATTATTCTACAGGGAGACGTAATTAAACTTTTCACCTCCAATTATTCCACCCCCAGAACTAAATTTTTGGTCTTCTCTCAAAAAAGTTCAGTGTAAAATAGCATTTGGTCCAGATAATAACAAATTATAAGACGTGTCTGGATATTTAAAGTTATAAAAATGAATACAACCAACATACTATATTTATTTTTAGAGATCCAACTAAAAAAATAAGGATTTGTCTTGGTTAGTACTTAACGAGCACCCACATCATGTTTGATACTGTGATAGGTGCAAAGACGATAAATGTCAGAGAAAATTAAAATAACTCATTCTACTAAATCACAAATTCAGAAGATAAACAAGACAAGAAAGAGAACAAAAGCTCCTTCAAACACTTGTCTTACCACTATGCAGTTTTTCAACCACTTCAAGCTTCTGAAAACTACAGCAACTCAACCCCACGTTATGCGTGAAACCTCACATCCTTTTCTCAATTTTCAGTAAAACAAGTGTCAAAATTCAGAATTCTCAAGCAGATGAGGGTGCTGCTGCTGCTTTTTCTACCCGTAAACAAGGCTTTCGATAGTGGGCCCCTGAACGAGGCTCAGGTCTGTGACAGAACTGCAGACCCCTCCAGCTGCCAAGTTGTTTGAAGGTACAAGTTAAACCTGAATCCACTGGTAACTGCTGACCTTTACACAAAATCTTCCCTTGAAAATACCAAGCATTATTCCAGTATTATGATGCTGCCTATATTCCCAAAGAGATTTTTTCAAATTTTAGTCATGTCTTTATTCTTTTTATTCATTCTCTAATGAAAAACAAACAAGAACTACTCACGGAAGCATGTACCCTTTACTACACCAAGGTAAATTTTGAGTGAATTTTCCCCTCGTTGAACAATGACCGCTGTCACATAATGCTAGAGGAATGTTGAAGAATAATAAACACCACAGGCTTTTTTAATATGCCTTGAGGCTCTTACCACATTTGAAATGGCAGCTCCTCAGGTTGACCTGACCCCAGTAAAAGTCATTAAAAATTTACACAATCATTTGGAAAATATACTTATTTCACAACAAAGCATAAGCTCTTTTTAACACATGCTTTCTAATAAATTTGCGTTAATATTCCAAAACCAAAGATGGTTCTTTGACCAAATTTTGAATAAACTTACCTTTTGAGATACATAGTTCACACACCATAAAGTCCATCATTAAAAGTATACAATTCAGTGTTTCTTAGTGTATTTACAAACTTGTGCAACCATTATTGCCACCTAACTCCAGAACATTCATCCCTCCCAAAGAAACCCAGTACTCATCAGCAGTCGCTCCCCATTCCACCCTCCCGGTCCCACGCAACCACTGATCTACTTTCCGTCTCTATGATTTTGACTACATCAAACAATATTTGCTCTTCTGTGTCTGGCATAATGTTTTCAGGGTTTACCCATGTTGTGGCATGTGTCAGAACTTCATTCCTTGTTATAGTTGAATAATACCCCACTGTATATAGATTATGGTTTTAAAATATGACATTTTTCTTGTTACCTACTTCATATTCTCGGATTTCATCTATATGGGATAGTTTGTTGTCAGGTGCAGGAAAGACCTGTATCTTCACCTACCCTCTATCACTGTGAAGTCCAGGGTCGCGCTGTGCCATTAGCATGGAAGTCAGTGGAATGTAGCTGACCAAAGGAGGGGTGAGGACGGGCCGGGACAGTATCATCCAGTCCTCAGTGCTGCATCACAAGGAGGTGACCAGTGAGGTTGCACAGGGTCCTGCTCTCAGAAGGGCCCTGTGCTTGAAACTTAATGCTCAGTGGTCACTCTATTGAAATTCTAATTTACCTTTGAATTTGTGTTCTGTAAGTAAAGTCTGAGAAGACAATGGAGTGTGTGTGTTGGGGTTTACAGCCTCAGCTCTTGGCCAGTCTGCCACCCACCACCTCAGCGGGATGGGTTCACAACTCCCTGCTTCCCTGCTAACAGGTGCCTGGGCCCTGGGCCCCGCCCCACCTTCTCCTCCCTGCCCCCTCCCTAATGATTATTATATCTTCCCGAGTGAGGGCCTGGCACAGCATGGGATCAGGGGTCAGGCATGCACCCCATGGTAGCTCATGGTGAAGCACTATAGCACCATCACTATCAGGACCGAATTATGTTTTCCAGCAGATGACTCAGGGGGGTATGAACTCAGGGCTAGCCTTTCACCCACTCCCCATCCGGGTACCAGGCACATCCTGACATGGAGTCGTGTATGCACTGGGAGCTGGGCTGGGGGGCCCCTGGAAGAAGAGCTACCTGGAAGGGAAAAGATGAGGTTCCAGAGATGGATGGTTGTACAACAAAGTGAATATACTTAATGCCACAGAGTGTACATTTAAAAATAGTAGAAATGATAAATTTTATATTATGTATATTTTACCTCAATCAATCAACTGAAATTATGTTCTTACCAAGGGGGGTCCTGCCAAGAAAATGGTACCCTGCTTGCGTACAATGATGTTTTCATCAGCCATTGCAGGCACGTAAGCACCTCCTGCCGTACAGGAGCCCATGACCACCGCTATCTGGAATCCAAGCATATAAGAACCCCATCAAGTACAGCTCAAACAGTGAATTATACCTTCTTTGGAACCACAGGCCCCTAAACGTTGCAATATCAGGAGATACTACTAGCTGGTCCCTTTATATCATTTTAAAAGTGGAGTTCTCTAGCCCTGGCTGGGTGGCTCAGTTCGTTGGAGCATTGTCCCATATAACAGAAGGCTGCAGGTTCAATTCCTGTCAGGGCACGCACAGGAGGCAACCAATCGGTGTTTCTCACATAAATGTCTCTCCTTCTCTCCCCCCACTTCTCTAAAAATCAATAAACACATCCCTGGGTAAGGATTTAAAAAATTAATAAATAGATAAAAGTGGAGTCTTCTAAACAGTTGGAATAGTTTCCTAACTTCTTTTATCAAAGCATTTTGAGGGGCTTACATTTCTACAAAGTTTATGGACAATCTCCCTGTCAGAGAGAAGAATGGCCAGAAAGACCAGTGGCCTAAACAACTAATGGAGAGGAAACCCAAATCCACTCATAAATTAGCAAAACTGTATGAAAGTATAACTTTTAAATCTAATGATAGTAAGTTCTCTAAACAACTGCCACTTACCTCACATGAATACTGAAATAATTCTCCAAATGAGTGTGTTAAACTGTGTGTTACCCTGAATTTGATATATTCTAAACAGAAAACTACTGTTAGCATCACAGTTGAAAATCTCGCTCAAAAGGAAGTCAGTTGTGCTGAAGCTGGGTGATGCACACAGCAGGGCTCACGGCACTGTTCGTCTGCTTCTGCAGTGTTTAAATTTCCCATAATAAAAGTCTAAAGGTACTCTTTTTCTTAGAGATTAGTGTAACACAAAGCACAATAAATATGGCTCTGGCAGTTACCCCTAGACAGGAATAAATAATATCACAAAGAAAAATAAGGAAAGTATGCAATAGATATTTTCTTAAATTATATGAAAGCAGTTTTTACTACTAATTCCACTATTACCAGTTTTCCTTATGCACATACAAATACCTGTTTTGAAAAAAAACCCTGCCACATCAGTATTAATCCAAAAATGGAAGGCAACACAATTCAACATTTTCCATCTAAATTGCTATTACAAAAAGCATTTTTCCCTATTACATGTATGTTATTAAAAATGGCTGCAATTTTTCTATCAACATATTACAGCAATGTTTATACCTTATTGTTTTTACTAGAAGTTTGTTTTCAAAATATCTATAGCTAGAAAAACTCATGCCTGAAAGCACAAAAAAAAATTCATTGTAGCAGTGTTCACAATAGTGAAAATATGCAAATAACCAACATGCCCATCACTACAGTATTTTGAATGGCTAAGTAAATTATCAATAAATAAGTTCTTTGAAAATCTGAGGCAATAATAATGAAATGTTAACACTTCATAAATCCAAGTGGAAGGTACGTGAGTGTTTGCTCTATTATTCTCTGTACTTTCTGCATGTCTGCAATATCTCATTGGCTTTTTCTTAAGGTTCCTTCAGGAGCAAAGGACGAAACTGCAACTTGTCAGCCTGTTCTCTGTACCGGAACACCAGGCTCTGCTAAAACTATTTCAGTGCTATAAAAAAGTCAAGGAAGTACAGAGAAGAATTATAATGATGTAAGAACCTAAAAGAGGACACTTCAAAAGTAAGCCCCACAGAACTAAACAGGCTCAGCAGGGTTCCATGGAAACAACAGGAACTTAAAGGGGAAGAAAGAATGGCCCTGCCAGTGAGTATTCAGAGCCCATGGATGGGCACGGAGGTTGGGCGGGAGGAGACAAAGACAGAGGAATTAGTTTGCCAAAATGTAGTTAAGACAAAACTAAGGAAAATGATTTTGTCAATTATATGTCAATTAAAAAAAAACACTAAGAGAAACAAGGGAAATGAAACTGAATGCCATCACACCATTTCAGGTGGGGGGAGAAAGATCTACCAATTCGGCAGAAATGTCTCACCAGTGAAGAGCTGACAAATTATTGGCACATCTACATCAGGGAATTTTACCATATTCCTAAGGGCACTTCAGATGCATTGCCTCCACAGTACCTCTGAAACCAAGGGAACCAACAATCCACTTCTCTGACACCAGCTAATAACCGCCTCCCAATAATCCCAGACGTTGGTATTCACGTCCTGTGTAATCTCGACCCCTTGAGTATGTAGTGGATCTGGTGCTGTGCTTCTATGAGATGGCAAGTGTCACTTCTGTCATCAAGTTCTGAAACACTGTGTCCTCATCTTGCCGGCACTCTCTCTGTTGCCCACTCACTTCCTTCCTCCGACGCAGCCAGCTGACACGAGGTGAGATGCTCTACGGTGAAGCCCATGTGGGAAAGAAAACCAGGAAGGCCCCCGGCCAACAGCTCATGAGGAACTGAGTGAGGCCTGCAAAGAACTGAATCCTGCCAACAACCACATGAGTAAACAAGGAGTTGGATCCTTCCCAGTGAAGCCTCGAGATGACTGTAGCCATGTGAGAGACCAGAGCTAGAGGAGCCAGCTAAGGTGTGCCCAGACTCCTGACCCACAGAAACTGTGATAGTACATGTTGTTGTCTTCAACCGCTGCGCGTAGGGGTAATTTGTTCTGCAGAGCGGGTAAGTAATACAGAGAGCACAACCATCTACCTTAGCCGACTGCAACTGCAGCACACATCGGCAGACTGGGGCAGTCTTCGACCCAGAGGAGGACACGGGTAAACCCTGAAGCCAGTCACACGAGACCACTTACTGTATGACTCAAATCGCACAAGACATCCAGAACAGGCAAATCCATAGAAATACAAAGTGGATTAGTGGTTGCCAGGGAGACTAGGTAGAAATGGAGAACAACTGCTAATGAAAATGGCATTTCTTTTGGGGGATAAAAATGTGTTCAACAGTATGAATATCCTAAAAATCACTGAACATAATAAATTGGTAAACTGTATGGTATGTGAGTTATATCTTAGTAAAGCTGTTATTAAAAAAATTTTAAGCCCTGGCTGGTGTGGCTCAGTGGATTGAGCACCAAACTGCAAACCATAGGGTTGCCAGTTTGATTCCCAGTCGGGGCACATGCCTGGGTTGCAGGCCAGGTCCCCAGCTGGGGATGCATGAGAGGCAACCACACATTAATGTTTCTCTCTTTCTCCCTCCCTTCCCCTCTAAAAATAAATAAATAAATAAATAAATCTTTTAAAAAAATTTTAAAGCAAGAGCTGGAGTTACTAAATATACTGGAATCAAAATTCTCCAATTTTTCATCAATAAGAAAAGCTATTCCAGTCTCACGTATCTAACAGGAACAAAACTTAATATTGCTAAGGTAAATTCTGATAACAGAAATAAAAGTTAAATAAAAGGACACAGGTAAGTCTCCACTGTGGCATAATCTCCTCTTCTCATCACTGAATTCTGAGCCATTCCCTCACAGAACAGAGTGAATGTGCACTAAGAAGAGCTCTACCACGTGTCTGCTGCTGCTCCTCAAAAAGCACAAGGACCCCAGGGTCAAAACAGCACTGAAAGCTTTGCAAGGCCCAAAGCACTGGCCTGTGGCACAACAAAGACCTTACACTAGGCCGCTGTGGGCCAAGGACCTGGAAGCCCAGAAAGAAAGTTACAAGAACATGAAGCGGGCATAAGAGACTTGGCCACAAACTGTTCTGATCATACTCAGAGTTGCATGGGAGGCTCAGCACAGGCACTATGCCAAGAGAGGCAGCACAGTGACCCTCAGGACAAAGGAAAACCCCCAAGAAATGTACTGAGTGGCTACAGTCCACATGGTCACCAGTGACATGGGTCTGCTCTATGACACGGACAAACCAAGAGGTTGCTCTCGCTGGGTGAGGAAGCACAGGTGGTTCCAACACCTGAATCCAGAGTAAGAAAGAACCCGCCCTGGCTGCTGTGGCTCAGAACCCAAGGGTCACAGGTTTGATTCCCAGTCAGGGCACATGCCTGGGCTGTGGGCCACGTCCCCAGTTGTGGGGGGGGGCGGGGCATAAGAGGGAACCACACATTGATGTTTCTCTCCCTCCCTTCCCCCGTCTCTAAAAATAAATGTTTAAAAATCTTAAAAAAAAAAAAAAAAGTAAGAACAAACCCTGGCAGCATGGCTCGGTTGGAGCAGTGTCCATGCGCCTAGGGTCATGGGCTCTATCCCTGGTCAGGGCACATTCCTAGGTTGCGGGTTCAATTCCCCAATCGGGGAATGTACAGGAGGCAACTGATCAATGTCTCTCTCTCACATCGATGTTTCTCTCTCTTTCACTCATTCACTCAAATCAAAAAATGTGTCCTTGGATAAGGATTTTTTTAAAAAGTGAGAAAGACAGCAGCAGGAAAGCTCAGAATGATGTGTACCTGACAGTAACGACACTTGTCATCACCACTGTGGATGGCACAGCAACATTTTTGAGTAAAAGGAAAAGAGATGCTACACAACAGAGGCAACAGTCTTTTAAGAACTTCAGACAAAATTTCAATACGCTCCAGGTACTGCCTGAACAGAGAATGGTTCTCATTGTACCCAAAACAAATCACAAATTGTAGGCGAGCAGCCAGTCCTATGGAAAGGGTCTCTGAGAGGAAAAGCTGCGTGATCTCTAGACCTCCATCCCTCCACTGAAATACTGCAGCCTGCCTGTTCAGTTCAAAGGCACAGTGGTGGTAAACATAATGTAACCTGGAGCGGGAAGAAGTTTCAGCTGTCTGATGGAAAAGCCATTAAAAATATAATAGTATGATTTTAAAATAATACATTTTAAATCTCTCATCTTACTTCTTTTCAACCTAGTAAAAGTAATTGTGGAAAGCAAATACTGCCTACATCACATTTTCTAATTCCTGTACCTGAAGAGCCACTACTAAAAAATAAAAGCCACAAAATACACATCAATCATGTAGCTCCAAATTAGGTCCAGAACTTAAGAACATTATCGACTACAGTGACTGATCACACTGCCGACTGTAGAATACTCACACTTATCTGTGCTAACTGGATGGGCTGAAATGTACATAGAAAACAAAAAGCCTATTTTACCCAGAATGTCCTGCTTCTTCCTCAGTCTTTATCAGAGAGCCTCAAACATTTACACAGAATGATTTCATCTCCCCTAGGCCCTATCTGGCTTCATGAACAGATGGAAATTCAGTTTTAAGATAATGATATACAATATCTGTCCTAACTAAGCCTCCCTAAACAATTACCAAGGTTTGAAGCAAAGAAAATAAATTTCAAAAATAATGAGCAAAGAGAAATACAAAGGATCTCATTCAAATTGTCTTTTCTTCTTTGAAAACAAAAATTTTAAACCTGGAAGGTCTGAAGGAATCTGTCCACATTTTTATCACTGCAAAAATACAGAAAATAACAAAGACAGACATAGATCCTTGAAGTGGATACGTGGATATACAATGGGCAAGGTTAATAACATTAAAATAAAAACCAGCCTTGGGGAGGAAAATGGGGACTGAGCAAGCAAGGAAGCTAGCACTAGCTATCCAAGGCACACAATACAGAACCGGAGTTACAACAATTGTTTCATATAACATATAAAATTGTCCTTATCAGTCCATTCAAGTGAAGGGCTTAAATAATAAAACATCTAAAAATACAGGAGGCGGAATTATTCAATGTTAGGTATCACTTTAATAGTTATAAGGATATAACTATTTTTCCTTGTAACTATTTAGTTATAAGGATATAACTTTCTCTCTTTTAATTAATACTAAGTAAGCACCTTCTTACAGAAAAGTGTGAAAATATAAACATTAATCTGATAATGTCTCCCGTCTCAAGTAGGTTAAAGTCTTGTGAGGGAAATTAGGATGTATCTAGATAAAAGGAATAAATGCCATTAGTAAGGTATAGCTCAAGAATTACGGGAGAAGGGAGAAGGAAAAGATGACTTCTGGGAAGCTTTCCTGAAAAAGATGGCATCTGAGAAGTGCCTTGGAGGATGGGTTGGAGACTTAGACCCCAGGACGGGGGAAAAGGACCTGGCAGACAGTCATGAAAGGCACGGTGCACAGGAACACAGCGCGGGGCAGACTGGCGGTGGTTCACAGAGCATGAGCCGCAAGGCTAGAAAATCAGGTTAGAACCAGACCACTCGGGGTGTTGAGTACCAGCTAAGAAGTCTGAAGCTGGCTTTGTAGAAACTATGTTTTGGAACCAGGGAACCAGATAAAGAACAGCCCTGCAGTAATGTGCACAACAGAAAAGGAGAGACTGGGCAGTCAGGGACAGCAGATGGGCAAAGCTAGTGCCACTGCAGAGCTGGGAATGAAGGCCCAAACTGCCTAGGAAGTGGTGCCAGGAATGGACTGACGACCAATCCAAAGGTAAAAACTGACAGGACCTCATTCGTCCAAGGTTTATTATGTGTTGATTATCTTCCCAGCAACAGAGGAGCTCCTGAGGATACAATAATAAGGAAGATACTATAGGTACTTTTGACCTAAAAGAATTAAGCAGAGGAAAAAGGAGGGAAGAGTCAAGAATGATACCAAGTCTCAATCCTAGGGAAAAGAACAAGAAGCAAGGACCGTCAATAGCACACGGAAACACAGGTGAAGAAATAAATTAGCAGGGGAAGCTAAAGTGCCCAATGTGTAGTTTAAACCTATGGCACCAGCAGGAAATCCACACAAACAGAAGCCCTGAGTGTAAGCAGAGGAGTGAAGGGAGGTCAGGACTAGAAAAAGAACACGGAGATGATGGGTAGGTCATGAGATTGTATTAAACCATTAAGGACAAGTTCTTGGGTGGGGCTGGCAGGGTTAGATGGAGAGAGTGACATGAAGCCTAGAGCATTTCCAGACAGAAAACAATGACAGGACCAAGAGGTTGTGTGAAGTGAGGACCTGCTCTCTCGGTCAGTGGGGCCCTCTGGGGCAGCACGGTTTTAAGGAGAGCAAGCCGTCAGGAAAGAAGATCCTGGGCCAATCCTTAAGGAATTTGTATAAATTCAATAAAAATTTTTTAAAAATATTGACCAATGTCACCCCAATAAATTCAGTACAAATAAAAAAAGAAGAAAAAGAAGTAGTTTGGTAATTCTGGGAGGGAGAGAAACTCTAAGGAACAGCAGAAGCTGAAAAAGGTCCTTTGTTCTTGGCATTATTTTTGGTACTTTTTATTTTTCCTTTTAAAAAAAGAAGTCAAGATGACTGACTACTGGTCATGAAAAAAATACATGGATGAGAAAATATCAAAGTAAAAGAGAGAAGTGGATAAAGCACAAAGGGGGGGTTGGTGTTAAGATTCTAAGTGCCAAGTTTAGCCTTGGAGAAGAAGAGGGACCATTCTTTCTGGGATAAAAGAAGACACAGTAAGTAACTGTTTTTAATAGAAACGGCGTGCTCTCACAAAGCAGACTCAGCAACGCGTGCAGCGGTAGCCTCGGTGCAGACCTCAGGTTTGGAGCTCATACATAGGGGCAAGATCAGAATGGGCACTGTGGAGACTAGTATGTAATAACAAATAAATTTCTTTAATCCCAAGAAGTGCATAAAAATATCAAAAGGCAAACCTTAACCATGCACTTCCTTTTGGAGTGAAAGAGAAAAAAGTAAATGAGAAGTGGTTCAGTTAAAGAAATACTGATGTTAAAATTTTTAGGAAACAAAAATAAAATAGACAAAAGGAAGGCATTCAGTCACATGCCCTTGAGGCATTTTAGATTTTTTTAAAACTATAGGCAGGTATTGCTTATCCCTAACACATGCCACTTTGAACTTTAAAAAGACCTGACTTTTAAAGCACTTCCCGCTGTACATTCCACAGGATCAAAGACCCCCCCTGGTCTGGGTCACCAGCACAGTGCCTGGCTCACAGCAGGTCCTCCGTAAATATTTGGTTGATGTTTTATGTGGCTTCCACAAAAACTACATCAACAGAGAGAGCAACAAATGAGATTGCCAGGTGACAGAAGTCTGCAGGGGGTTGAATAGTGGCCCCCCAAAAGGTATGTCCATAACCAAATCCCTAGAAGGTAGGGGAATGTGACTTTATTTGGAAAAAGCCTTTGCAGCTGTAATTAAGGATCTTTCGATAAAATCATTCTGGATTACCCAGGTGGGCCCTAAATCCATGACAAGCGTGTCCTTATAAGCCAGAGAGAAAAACAGAGACACCCAAAGGCGGCCACATAAAGACCTACAAAGAGTGCTCTTGCTCTTGCTCACTCGCTTGCTCACTTGCTCTCTCTCTGCCCAAGGTCACGTTAAGAACTTCATACCCAATAATGGAAGAGCCATCTATGCAAAATTGAGCAAAGCTGAATTTTCTATTTAGATAAACAAAGCACAGAGATATGCAAAGTTACTATGTAACAGTAAATATATATAGTGAATTTCCACTGATAGAAAATAAAAAAGAAGAGACATAATTACAAGTGAAGACTCATTAATTAGAATATCAGTAAAAATCTACAAACTTAAGAAATCCAATCAAACATAAAGGAGTAGCATCAGTATTATGAAGTATTTCAAACATGCAAAAAAGACTAGAGAATAATAAAATAAACATCCTTCTACCTAACACCAAGTCTTAATAAATCTTGACATTTGCCCCAACTTATTTTCAGACTTAAAGAAATAAAATATTTCGGACCTCTATGCTCCTCCTGACCCCTTTCCCCTCCCTCCCACCTCAAGGGTGACCATCACTTTAAAGCTAAGTGTATCATTCACATGTACATGTTTAAACATAAATAACAGGCAGTATTATTTGATGTATTTAAGCTTAACATTCATAGCAATTGGCTATATATTTATTCTACTACTTTTTTTAATTTAGAAAGCTTAAAGTTTTATTTTTTTACATTCCACTATTTTTTTTTACTCAAAATATTTTTTGAGACGTACTCATGTTGATCCATGCAATCCTAGTTCATTTACTTTAACAGCTAAAAACTGTATTATTGGTCTTCCATTAATGGCTGTTTAGCCTGCTCTTTAACTCCTGCTGTACAAACAATGCTACAACAAACTTCCTTGTACACGTCTCCTCATACATACCCTAGAGGTTCTCCAGAATATGGTTATAAAAAAAAACGATTCCTTGGTGCCCATTCTTTTTAAAAACTCTTTTTCTTTGGTAAATTACCTCTATTACAGTAAAAGCATATCCCCATAATTAACAGAAGAATTGGACTAGAGGTAACCCTAAGATACCTTCTGTGGAAAAAGAATAAACTCTGAACTCACTAGTGTTAAGTCATCTCAAGAATCCCTACTTAGCAGAGTCATTCAGAGCAAAAAGCAACATATCTTATGAATGAGAAATTACCTGTGCGATATTTTTAGAAGACATAATTGCCTGATTATAGAATATGCGGCCAAAGTGATCTCGATCTGGAAATGCATCTGCTTGCCGAGGTAAGTTTGCCCCTCCTGAGTCAACTGCAGACAAGGAAAAGGAAAGAAATAAGTACATCTCCATGAACAAAATATGCTTCCACAGGAAGACTTGCATTAGTGACAGCATCATTTCTTAATCATAAAAGTTTTTGCCATCTTTCTAAACTATTCTACAGCATCTTTCTCCAGTCCTGCAACATAGCTGAAAGGACTCACCGTCTTCCTCAAGTCCATTAGGCTCTCCTACCCCTGTGCCAAACTCCACCTGAAATGTGTACTGTATTCTCTCCTTTGAGGACCAGCCAAAGCTTCAGAAACACTGTAAGTGCTTAACCAGTTCAGCTTAAAAAAGTGTCTTTCCCTCTTTTTAACCAATACAGAAACCGTCTACAGAATTTATGTGACAAGGTAGCACATACTGCCTTCTGATACTGTTTTTACTGCAGATTATAGAGTGGTGGATAAAAACGTCAGCTGAGTTCAAAACGGAGCTTGGCTACCTCATAGCTTTGTGATCACAGGCGTGTTTCCTAACCATTCTACACCTTGGTTTCCTCACCTGTGAAATTAAGGTAACAGTAGCTTTCCCACAGGAGTTCTTACTGGGATAACATGAAATCATGCGTGTGGCGCACTTAGCTCAGTACACACTGTGTGTACACGTAGCAATACTACAAAAAGTCAGTCTCATACCTATTATTCTCGCCTGCAGCCATAAGTCTTTTATTGTTATTTGATGCATTACATCTTGTCTCCATCATTAGAAGCAGGCTGAAGATTAGGACCTCATAATACTCTTCACTGCACCCCCTACACTGCTAGGCACAGCACCTGAAAACAGCAGGACCTCATTTGCTACATTCTCTCTGCACAAAATAGTCCACCAGGCAAATTCACCTTCACAGAAAAAAAAAATCTCTCCATCTGTACCTGTTCAAATACCCACATAAACGAACAATGTATCTTAGCATTTTACAAAACTAAACCAATGTCCAGAAAGTGACAATTGTATACTGCCTTGCTTTTATGTTCTTTTTAAAATATCCTTACGTTTAAATGTATTTTAATTTTAAATATAAAATTACTTTCATTGAAAATTAAGTTTTCTTATTAAACTTAATCAGGTGATCAGCTCATAACGTATATAA
Organism: Desmodus rotundus; assembly: GCF_022682495.2. Lineage (NCBI taxonomy): Eukaryota > Metazoa > Chordata > Mammalia > Chiroptera > Phyllostomidae > Desmodus > Desmodus rotundus. The sequence goes on from NC_071387.1 coordinate 169,305,799, forward strand.
GTATCCAGTCACTATGTTGTACACCTGAAAGCAATATACAATACTGAGTATATGTCAACTATAATTGAAAAATATATTTTAAAAAATTGAAATTAAGTTAAATTTCTTTAAATTTTATCTGCATACTCGGCCCTGGCCTGGTAGCTAAGTTGCTTAGAATATCGTCCCAAAATACCAAGGTTGCAGGTTCAATCTCCATCAGGGCACACACAAGAATCTACCGATGAGTGCATAAATAAGTGGAACAACAAAAATCCATGTTTCTCTCTCTTTCCAAAATCAATAAATTTAAATATATATCTTTCTAAAAGATTATATACATACTCAAGCATTTAACATAGTACCTGACAACCTGATACTCAAGAGATTCAAAAATATTAGCTATTATTTTTTCATAATTTGAACCCATTAACAGAAGAAAAAATATATATGGAAGGACAAAAGCACACACCTGTAGAGAAAAAAACTGGCATAAACCAAAACACTGTCAAGGGTTACTCCTCAATGATGTTACTATGGGTAGCTCTTATTTACTTTTTTTCCCAGACTTCCCAGCCAAGAACATGCATTTCTTTTGTAAATATAGAAGAAACCAATAGTTATAAAAATACTCATCGATAATAAGTTTTATATATATACACACACACACACACACACACACACACACACACACAGAGTCATAAAGTCCTTGTAAACAGTCATACATTTTACCAGCTAAAAATAGTTTATTTTGTAACTCTTGTGACTTGCCCAAGTAGATGCAGGGGAGCCTGTTTTGCAGTGCAATTTCTTGTGCCCGTAAATGTTTTTTCACAGTCACTGGGTAGTAGGTGCCTCCTTTGACAGTGGCATCATTGGCAACAATCATACATTCTACTCTGAAAGGCAGACATTTCATTGGAAAGAGGATATGAGAGATTTCTTCACAGTCAAAGGCCAATTCCATCACATTCCAAGACACTCCAGTGCCACCTTCAACTTCCAGCACACAAGACCAATGAGAGGTGTTAGTAGGCAATCTTCAGATATAAAAGCAAGCTTTAATCACTGTCCACATACTCATTTATAAAATAGAAAATGATCACTTTTTTAAAGTATATTTTACTGATTATGCTATTAGTTATCCCATTCTTTTTTCTCCCCTTTATTCCCCTGCGTCCTGCACCCCCAACCACCCATGTCCCCCACCCCCCTTAGTTCATGTCCATGGGTCATACATATAAATTCTTTGGCTTCTCCATTTCCCATACTATTCTTACCTCTCCCTGTCTATTTTGTACCTACCAATTATGCTTCTTATTCCCTGTACATTTTCCCCCATTCTCCCCTCTCCCCCTCCCCACTGATAACCCTCCATATGATCTCCATTTCTGTGATTCTGTTCCTATTCTAGTTGTTTGCCTAGTTTGTTTCTGTTTTTATTTTTTAGGTTCAGTTGTTGATAGTTGTGAGTTGGTTGTCATTTTACTGTTCACAGTTTTGATATTCTTCTTTTTCTTAGATAAGTCTCTTCAACATTTCATATAATAAGGGCTTGGTAATGATGAACTCCTTTAACTTGACCTTATGTGGGAAGCACTTTCTCTGCCCTTGCATTCTGAATGATAGCTTTGCTGGATACAGTAGTCTTGGATGTAGAAAATGATCACTTTTAACAAGAGTCATCAGTCCTACCTTAGTAGTGAAAAACTAACCACCTAAGCCACATTTCATAATGGTTATTTGAATGAAAGGGTCCTAAAGAGATAGCAATAATAATAATGCCCCCCTCCAAAATCCAAGTCTCATGGGTGAGGAAATCCCTCATAATTAACCTTCAAGTGTCCTTTGAGGAAAGCAATTTGCAAAAATAAAAACTGACCCATCAAGATTACTTAGTTTTCATGTTTTCAAAAGTTCTTCAGCATTACTGACATATGCTTTTCTATAAAACTAAAAAAAGTATAACATTCATCTTGCTTAAAGAAACAGATGCAATCTTTAAGACAGTGTATTAAACATGCACCCTGTACTGAGTCAGCAACGGCACCCTGTCCACCAAACCAGGCTGTCGGGCACCTCAGCCCCAAGTAACACACAAGACAGTGGGGAGACTCCAGACGGCGGGCTAAGGCAACTGCTCAACACTGCCAGGACACCTGAAGATCGGGGGTTCCTCTCGAAACCTGAGAGGACAGTGTGTGGGTTCTTCACAAACTGTAATCGTCTTTATATTTATGATCACTTTGCTGCCTCACTTCATACTCCCTAGTTCTAAAAAAGACACGCACTGAATCCCTGTTGAAAGCAGGGAACAGGAATGAGCACGCAGCCTCAGCAGCACTATGCTTCTCCTGTTAGGGTATGTGGCCAGCAGTGTGCATCACAACGTAACAGGGCTCCACTCCTTTGCGCATCTGTTTTATTCACTAGGTCTGTGGGTGAAAAAAGGGGGTTCAGCGGGAAATAACCTCACAGGGTGATCTGATCATAAATTCCTACGTGGGCAGGTCATGGTGCGGAGTCACCACCCAGGCCTATAACTTGCTAGTGAAAGGTTTATCTTTGCCTTAAGGAAGCGCCGTCCATTGTTTCTGTGCATCTACCTTTGAAATAAACTGTAACTATCCTGAAGACAGCACATAATCTGGTTCCCTATCCTGTAATCCAATCCCCACCTTGCTTTTGCCCCCCTCCAAGTACTCTTCCTTAGTTCCCTCCTTAATTTCAAATGCATAAAAGAAGCTGCAAAACTGCTGTTCTGTGGAGCATCTGAGATCTTGCTCCCCGGCATGTATCGCCAGTTTGGCTCAAATAAACTCTCAAAAATTCTCTACAGGTCTGGACGTTTCTTACGTTGACGGGTCATACACAGAAAGCCTTTTTCCACTACAATCAACATTTTAGACAGTAGAATGCAAATTTTTAATGATACTAACATTAAACAAACTAGACTTCCAAGGGAATTTCGGCTTAGGACAGGTGGCTGGGCCACGACCCCACGCCTCCAGAGCACATTCCCAAGCTTGCCCACCCTGCGCACGCTGCACAGGAAAAGCTTCCGAATCTCTGGTAATGCACACAGGCAGGCTGTGAGGTCCGACAGGGCTAGGCTGAATTCTGGCTCTGCCACTTGCTAGATACGTGACCTTGGACAAGAGACATGGCCACTTTTACTATTTATTAAAAAGTCACAGACATGTTACATAATGAGAAATAAAATCAGTTCCCCAAAATATTATATTGTACTTCTACTGGTTTGCCTACACAGCATCTCTTATTTTGAGAACAGAACTAAACTTTCTTTCAGAAACTGGCTCGCTTCTATTTTAATCCATGTGGTTCAAGTGGGACTGACCCCAAAGCCCATCTTCAAAGGTGGGCACAAGAACCAGGCCTTTACACTCAGAGTCCACACTGAGACTCAGCGGTGGGCTCCGGGCCCAGGCCTTTCGCCTTAGGAGCTCTCCTGCTACTACAGCTGCTGTGCTTATGGAACAGAAACCAGGAATGCCTGCGGCCAGCCCTGCAATAATGGCAAATGGCTATAGCTGCACCTCCCCTGAAGGCACAGAGCTCTGGCCAGGTAGAGGAACACAGACAAATAACCAGGGTCTGAATCAGATGTACTTGTATCAGGCTCAGATCCCACTGTCTGAGGTCAACGCTGAGCTTTGCCAGTGGCTTGATCTTGGGCAAGTTATTTAACATTCTAAACCCCATTTCCTTATCTCGGAACAGCTGTAACAATAATAATACCCATTCTCAAGGAGCTGTGGTAAAGACTGACAACTAATCAGTAGGAAGTGTTTATCGCAGTCCCTGGCATGGTAACTTTGAAGAAAATGTGGCATCATACATAAATATATACAAATACATCTAACACCTAGCAGCCTAACACTAAGTTCACAGTGTTCTCAAATATTAGCATCTGAGAACAGACTGTAGGGCCCCAGCCCAGAATTTGATTTAGTACCTCTTGGGAAACTTGATAATCTGCATTTCTAACATAGTTCCCAGGTGATGCTGCTGTTACCTGGGACCACACTTGGATGGCTGCTCCTCTGAGGCAGTGGTTCTCACCCTAAACGTGAAGCGACTACCTGGCAAGCACGAAAAACCGCACAAGCCATGTCCACACCAGGAGATTCTGATTAAGCAGAAAGGTCTGGGTTGGATCCCTCAGGATCTTTGCTAGGGTTTTTTTCCCTTCAATTTTTGTCTCTAAAGCTCCACAAATGAAACTAATACATGCCTGCATAAGAAGCCTTAGTCCTAAGAAATATCAATAGTGAAACACTTGTATGCCAATACGCAAGGCAAAGAGTGCCGGACGCCTGTGCCTTGTCACTCTTCCCGACCCTCCACGTTGAGTGTTAAGTAGAATACTCACCCACACACTCTCCCAATGCCTGTAATGATGCCACCTGCGGGGACCTCCTCATTACCATATACCTGGTAACCTGCAAACTGGGATAATTCCAGAAATGGAGACCTAAGAGGAAGAAAGGATGCTGCTTAAATTAATGTTATTTTTTAAAGCATCTTTAAACAGTTACACATGGAAAAAGAAAATATTTTTTTTCTTTAATGGCCCAATGTTTCAACTATGCGTATTGTATATAATAATCTACAAAAAGAATATCTAAAACAAAAATCTTGTGTGAATATATTTGGGATTTATATGGAACAATAGGTACCTATTTTAAAAGATGCTTACAAATGTGCTTATTAATATAGAAAGAGCACAGCACCTAAAACTTAGGTAGCGCTTACCAGTACTATGTGCCAGGCTCTCTTCTAGGACTTGGAGAAACCTAACGCAATCACTCCTAAGAACCACCTCCTCGGGTGTGGTCCTACTATAATCCCCACTGACTGATGAGGACTGAAACTAGAGAGATGTCACTTGTCTGAGTCACCAGTAAGCGACAGAGCTGGGTTTTAATACGCAATCTGGGATCAGGCTTTTCAGCACTGTTTTATTCTAGCTGTTACTTACTTAAATGATCAAGATACAGTAAGTGAGAAAAAAAAGGGGGGTTAGAAAACCCAAATTTAGTATGACTCCATTTTTCCTTTAAAAAGTTGTGCCTAACACACCTATCAATGAAAACGGTCTAGAAGGATATATACTAGGTGTTAGCACGGTTTGTCTCTAGTTGGGTAGTGCGTGCATGTCACAGAAACCACTTCTGGAGTCTTGTTTCCTCCTCTCCACCCCACCTCATGCCCCTAATCCAGTCCTTCAGGAAATGCTGTTGGCTTAACTCTGTCTTGACAACACACCCAGAAGCAGACATTCTCATCATCTCCGCCTCTGCCACCCTAGTCCAGCCACCCTCACGTCTCTCCTGAGTCACTGCAAGAGCCCTCTAGCTGGTCTCAGTGCTCCTACCCTTGCTGCCCACAGCCACTCACAACACAGCCGGCAGAGTAACTCTTTCCAAAACCAGCCAAATAGATCATCGTAGTCTCCTGTTGAAAACCCCATAAAAGCTTCCCATTTCTTTCAGGATAAGGGCCAACATTCTTATCCTAGCCTACAAGATTTTACAGAATTTGATCCCATTTCTACTGCTCTCCCTTTTATATCCTCTACCCCAACCACCTGGCCTCCTGGCTCCGTGAGCGTAACAGCACACCTGGCACATTCCCACCTCAGGGCCTTTGCACCAGCCATTTCCTCTGCCTGCAACACTCTCCCCAGCTATTTACAGGGTTGTCTCTCTTCACTCCTTCAAATCTTTGCTCGGCTGTCACCTACCCTAAACACCTTCTTTAAAACTGCAACTTGACCTTAATCTCCTTTTCCCTTACTCTAGTCTACCTTTCCTCCCCCCTGTGACAGTTACCACCTTCCAACATACTATAAAGTACATGATGTTTGCCATTTATTTTCAGTCTCCTCTGCTGCAAAGTAAACTCCTGGTGGGCAAGGACCTCTGTCTACTTTATTCACTGATGTATCACTAGCACCTAAAACAGTGCCTGACACATAACTGCCTCTCAATAAACATTTGTTGTTGAACCAAAAGATAAGAACCAGAATTTAAAATCATTTCTTTATAAAGCTGTCTAAGAAAGTCCCACGGAACAGAGAACCTGAATTAGCACTGGGGTATATACCAACCCTGGGTCCAACAGACCATCGACTCTTTCTCTGGGTAACAGTTTTCCTCTCGATGTGTGGCGTTCTCTGGCTTTCTCGCTGCCTCCTGTGACAAAAACAGGATTAGGTTAGTTTGAAGGTCTCCATTTAACTTAATGCCAGAAAAACACGTAACACTTAGTCCACCTTTAGAGCTTTTCATTTGAATTTTATTTTATTGATTTAAAAGAGAGAGGGGTGAGCGAGGGGGGGGAGAGAGAGAGATAACCATAGATTCGTTGTTCCACTTATTTATGCTTTCACGGGTTGATGCTTGTATGTGCCCTGACCAGAGACTGAACCTACAACTTTGGCATTATCAGGACAATGTGCCAACCAAGCTACCTGGTCAGGGCTTTTTTTTTTTTTTTTTTTTTTTTTTTTTTAAACATAGAGCTTTTAAAAGTTCAACATATCCTGTGAGAAAAGGCTAATTTTTCAGATCATTCACTGAACAAACTGCCAGTTTTCTGAAGTAAATAATAGGCCTTTAAAAAAGTCAGTCTATCCCTATTACAGTATTATTAACTATAACTATGTAGGGCCTCAGATGGGTACTAGGTATTTTTGGGGAATCACCTCCTAAGTTATATAAACGCCTAAACACTATGCTGTACACCTGAATCTAATATATGTAATGTTGGACGTCAACTGTAATTGAAATTTTTTCATTTAAAAGTAAAAATTAAATATAAACTAAAATCAATCTATCTCTGATTTCGCAGCATATTACACATTTTCTTAATTCACTAGTAAATACTTAAAGAAATGACAGCATTTTCTCTGCAGCTCATGCACAGCAAACACTGCCTCAACTCCACCACACTTATGAAATGCCTACTACAAATACCGAGCACTGTGCCACATGAAATTTGAAATACTCTACCTTCACCTATACCAGGTGAAAAGCACTGTTTTAGAAATGACCTCCGTGCTAGCACAGAGAAACTTATCTGACGGCGCCAAGACGTTTTAGGCTGCCTCCAAATAGGACAGAGTCGCACGCCTTCCTTACACAGCAATGACAAAGTCCCCTTTCGTTAGTTATCTTGACTCAGAGATTGTCTTTGCTGTTTTCTGATGTTGTTCTACACAAAGAAAACAAAAATTATTGAAGAGTCTGCTAAGGCTGCTTGAGGTGAGAGGCGCACCAAGCCTCACCCGGCCAGAGGGTCTGCTGGGCCCCGTGTTCTGGGGATATCAGTAATACGCTTTCAGCAAACCAAGGCAATGGATGGGAAGGATCAAATTGTACTTTAAGGTACTTATTTCCACTGTTTCCCAAGAATTTCATCTTAGTATACTTTTTTGTAATGAAATGTTCAGCTATTTAAGAAAGCTATTTCTTTGTTTCTTTAGGGGAGAAAAAAGTTCATATCTATTTCAAACAAGCTTCCAAGTATAGCCTTATTTTTCAAACCAGGACTCTTTCCTGTATGTAGAAGGATTTTTTTTTTTTCTGAAGAGATGGATATCATATTTTTAAGATTAAATCTGTCTTAAGGTTACAAAGAAAGTAGTATCACACATCCACTCTTTTAAAATGAAAATAATTCTGAGTGGGAAAGATTTAGTTACAAGATAATGTACTTAAGTCAAATCACTTTCCTCCTTTCTCCCAACCAAAGGGAACTCAGAGTTCCCTACTGGGGTGGGCGTAGAGATAGGGGAGGGAGTGGAGGGTGGGGGCAGGGAGTGATGGGTGTGGGGAGGGGATACCAAGGGGCAGAAGAAACTTCTGGGAGGAACATGTTCACTATGCTGAGTGTGGTGATGGTTTCATAATGTATACATGTCAAAACTCAAACTGTACTCTTTAAATTTTGTGGTTCATTGTATGTAAGTTATACCTTTAATAAAGCTGTTTAAAAATAAATAGTAAAAGAAAAATGAATCTGAAGTACAGCAAGGAAAGCCAGGGCTTGGTGAGGGTCTTTGGAGAGTCAGGTGACTTAAGGGCACCCTAAGAGGTTAGCAGGGGAAGGGAAGGCAGGGGCGGATGGGATGACAAAGAGCAGGGAAAAATGTTTTAGTACTTATCACATCATTCTTTCTTAATTCTGCACCTTGGAACAGCCAGTGAATTCTGGTTTCACTAAGAAAAACAGAAAGAGGGCTCTCCTGACACAGATTCTCAGATCACAGAATTAAGCTCCTCTGGCGTTTAAACTGGCCTTGGATATATGGACCACAGATATCATGAAACAGCATGTCAGTTTTCCAAGGATTATTCTTAAATATTCTGTTAATTACCTCTTTCCCACATAATGTGAGCCAGAAAAGCCTGTTTCCTCCTCTCTCATTTACCACATTGCATCACTTCTAAGACATACATTTTGTTTACATTTAAGATCCCTGAAACTAGGAGGCACTTTACAATTTATAGCGTGTTTCTTTTGCCGTCACCAGGGGGCGATCACAACACAGCTCTCAGCCTCTGCCTTCACAGTGTGATGCTGTAACTGAAATAAAAATCTTTAAGAAGCAACAGTTCAACAACTGATGAATTTGAATTTCTGCTTTTCCCTGAACAGTGGTTATATGAGCAGAAAAACTAACAAAGTAATAGGAAAAAAAATATCTGCATTCACAGTCTTGAAAAGTCAAAAGCTTAATGCTACTAGTTTTTCCTAAAGCCAGTAACTATAAAGCGACATCTTAATCAAAAGTGTGAAAAATAGTATAAATGGAGCCACTTCAAAATGGAGTCAGAGCTGCCATCTCAGACAAACTGCTGTGCATATCTTATCCCTCTAACCTTTGGCATCTTAAAACTGGGCAAGATTACCTGTGTGCTGGGCCTAAAGCAGCACCGTGTTCCGAACAACTATTTGCAAAGCTATCAGGAAAGCAGGCACGACTACGGGACTGAAAATGAGACATTCTTTAGACTTACCATCACTACGTTAGCTTACCTGTAGAAGTTCCTTCCTTAGCTTATGAACACCCATAAAAATTCCTCCATTTCCTATTCATGTCATTATTCCCTTTAACTTTCTCACAAGTACCCCGGTTGTCACGTCCTAACTGGAACAATGGGTTTTGAGCTGAATCGGTGCTTCCAGAATAGCTATTCTTTTGGATCTCAAATAAATGCTTGTTGCCTCTTACTTTGGCCTTTTATTTTTAGGTTAACAACTGAAAAATAAAGGAGTGTTTACCTAGTCTTATTTTCTGAGCTCGTTCATGGAGTTGATTTACTAGTGCTTTCATCTGTTCGTAGTTTTCCTAAAACAGAAACAAAGAGAGTAATATCAGAAAGCAATCACCTTCCTTGCCAAAATATGGGTTAAGAAAAATGTCACGTGCCAACCTCACGTGGCCTCCACACTGGGCCGCCAGGTCCACAGAGTTCCCATGCTAGGCCGTTCCACTGTATGGGAAGATTAACTCCCGCCCGTAGCTTCGCTCAAGCTCTTCACGACCACCATCCCACTCCGATCCATCTGTCCAAACCGTACCCCCTTTTAAAGCCTACGGCGTGTTCCATCTCAAAGCCAACATCATTCTGGCCACGCCTACTCATTTCAATGTCTTTCCTTCTTAAACATCTACTAAACTTAATTGATCTCTGTTCGTTTTTCCATTTTAAGAACTATACGCCACATGTTCCTTAATTTTTAAGAATTAGAATGACATCTTATTTTTTTCTGTCCTGTCTGTAACTATTCTGAGCAAAGTCTAATCAATGCAGAAATACTTGATAACTGACAAATGGCCCTTAGAAACAGAGCCAAGGGGAAGAAGCGGATCCTATTTTATGTGTAAAAAGAAATAAAACTCTGTTTGCATATGTTTAGAATTTTTCTAGAGTAATATATGAGAACATATAAATAGTGAGAAGTGGAAAAAGAGCAGAGGGACTAACTTTTCACCCTTGTTTTTAGGTTTTGTTGGACCAGCACATTACTTTAAAACAGTATTAGCTAATTATTTTTGAAAATTCAGTTTATCCTGCTAACATTTTGTTCTCCATAATGTGATGAACATATCTAGTGATTTAATTCCCTTTATGTGATACAGGGCTAAGCAGCTATCCAGCTGTTCAAAATTAGATGAATTTACAGTCTTTATGATACAGCTCCATTAGCCCCTATTTTCAGCGGCTCTGACAGTCCCTCCCATGAGGTCATGGAACAATCCTACTTTGACTGGCTAATTCCCGGGCAAGTGCATACAGTCATCGCGACACACTCGACAGCGCTACAAAAGGAAGGCACAGACAGGTTGCACCGTAGCAAATTAAAGAGAGGGGGGTTTCACTAACACGTTCAGCAACACTGGTGTGGTTTGTTGTCATTGTTGTTAACTTTCTTTCGTGGAAATTATCAAACACATAGAAAAGCAAAAGTCTAGTGTAATGAAATGGACCCAGTGCACTCTGACAATTATCCATATATAGCCAAAAATTGTTTCCTGTATAGCTGCCACCCGAATTATTTGAAGAAAATCCTAGACATAACATCTGATCTGTATCTATAAATCTCCAAGAGATAAGGACCACTATTGTGTCTCGATAATCTGTCAATATCCTCAAATATCCAATTAGTGAAGACATTGTCCCGTCAGATATTTGTTTTTTACAGTTTATTTGAATAGGATCCCATGGGAGGTCTACCTACCCACGATTAGCTGATATATTCCTTAAGTCGTTTCAAAAATATAAGTTCTACCATCTCTTTTGTCCTGAAATGCTCTGTCTGTCCCACAGATTTTTCCATGGGACAAACAGAACATTTCAAGACACCAAACACGTGCTAAATGCATCCCCAGTGTTCTTTAGCAAATTCCTCCCTTGTACATCATCCAGAGGCTTGTGGGATTCTGGTGTGCCTTCAGTGTTTTATCCTTTCTCCCCGCCCCCACCTCCCTCCAGCCTCCTACCTGCCAGTCTCCTGCCAGCTTTGCACACCACAGGCACCAAAGCTCAGAACAGTTCAGAGACGTACAGAGAAAACAGGCAAGGCTCTATTCAAAGTGTGCATAAATCCCAGGGTACAGTCACTGCAGCCAGTGATGTTGCCCAATGTAGAAGAGCAGCAATCAAAGCTAAAGCTGGTTATGCAAGAAATCTTTCCCCAGGCTAAGCTAGACTCCCACTAAAAAAAAGAAAACCATCACTGCCAAGCCTTCCTGAAGCACACAGTGCTGGGAGAACTGAGAGCAGACAGTATGTGATGCTGGTCTAACGCGAGCAACTACGAAAATTAGGCAGGGAGAAACTGGATTGCGGGCTGGGGCCCTAGGTACCATCTCCGCCCAAAGCACAGCTTTATCATTTGTTCCCTTTTTTATGGGATTTTGGCATCAAAGTTTACCACTTGTAGCTGGAGGTGTCAGGAGATACGAGTGCACCCAAATGAACTCTTCTAACATCCAACGCAAGAACACCCCCGCACGCCCCATGCTCTCTGTCACATGCAGCAGACAGTGTGTACCCACGGCCATGCTGCCCCTCAGCCTTGACGATGGAATCCCAATTTGACTCAAGGTGACAACAAGCCCAGCTGGAAAAGTAACATATCCTGGCCTTCTTACATAGACAGGTGTGGCTCTGTCACTAAATTCTTACCAATGAAATAAATACAAGCAGAAAGTATGACTTCTAGAAAGGCTCCTTAGAAAGAGGACAAGCAGATGAGGGTGTTCTTTTGGAACTCCGACATAACAGTTGGAGCTTAAGCAACAATCTCAGACCATGAAGTAAACTGCATTACTTGTTCAAAATTCTTCCTTCCCTTCCATCCTCGCCAAGGTCCACTGTGAGATTATACTTCCCCAACCCACAGTCCACGAGTCTGTCCATAGTTACTTGCTTTATTCAGTGGAATGTGGGCAAATGTGACAGTGTACCAACTGCAAGCAGAGGCCTTGAGAGTGCCAAAGTGCTTCCACACCCTCCTCTTCTGCACTGGCCTTCCATTACGAGAAGAGCAGTGGCCACTGCCCCTTCAGTCAGGGCCCTGGAATAAGAAACAATTAGAGCAGACCTGAATCGCATGCACTGCTTAGACCAGAACTGCTGCATCCAACCCACAGACCCAAGACCAAAAAAAAAGGACCTTGTTATTTTAGACATTGAGATCTTGGGATTGTTTGCTATATAGCAATACTGAAACAAAAGCTGGCTAAATACGTACCATGAGATGACCTTGAGGAGGGGAGGAAAAGGGTTTATTCCAGGCATTGATCTAAGCAATCGCTAACTGTACTGAAAAGCCTACAAGATACCCACAATTATTAATGCTATTATACAGTTGAGCTCACTGAGGAACAAAGAGGCTAGGAATATATCCGCAAATCTCTCAGCCAACAAGTAGAATAGCTAGGATTTAAACCAGGGATCACTAGCTCCAGAGCCCTGCTCTTAAACCAACACGCTGTAAGTGCCTCTTCTGCCCACTGATAGGGCCACTGTTAACACTGGAGTGTATTTCCCTCCTGGTTTTTTCCTCCCCTGTGGAAATACATTGTTAGTTTTTAACATACATGAAATACAGACCAGTGCTGTTTCCACCACACCACAGCTCTTCCCTATCCTAATTACTGGTGTGTAGACTGGACTGGCACTTAAAACATTTTACAGAGAAAGAAGTTACATTCTCAAGCCCACATTCCCTAACCCCTAGAGCTAACAGCCACTGTCAAGAAAATAGGCCCAGACCTGATGTCAAAAATGTGGCAGCCCAGGAAGCTCCAGGCCCTCATTCTTCAACAGAGACATTACAAAATAACAAAAAACTGGCTAAAATAACCCTAAAGGAGCTCTGGAAAAACAGTCAAAGGCCTACAGGAACCAAGAGAAAACCAGCCAGGAAGCAGGCATATTCAAACTGGTAGGAAACCATATATTCAAAATGGTAGGAAACCCATCCTCCACAATGCTGCCACGGATGATTCCACTGTGTCCATGGGATCAGGTCACTTCTCTACTTCCATGTCTTAGCACAGAGCTTATGAAATGAATCTAAATGTGTCTTCTGCACGCAAGTCCTCACTTCATTCCTCTGCCCCCTGAATTCCACACCCTAGCCGTGACTGCAAGTCCTCACACTCACTATACATTTTCACAAGTTTGTACCCAGGTTCTAGGAACTCCCTGAGTTTCTACAGCCTGGCCTCTCGTCCTCTACTCTGAGCCTGGCCAGCTCTCCCCCAGCCACCAACATCCAACAGTCATTCTTTCCTATATGCAGCTTTTTGTAACCACCTTTTCAAGCTTTAGACACCACTTATCATAATGCATTCTAGTTACCTTTTTTGTCCATCTTCCCCACTAAATTATAATCCCACCCCCACATATCTGTACCAAAAACCTAAAACTGTGCCTAACGTTTCTGAATTAAACATTCTCTCCTGACCCCAGGAAACCTAAAGACTTTGGGAAGCCTCTCATTGGATATTGTTTGTCTCACCCGGCTGGTTTTCTTTCAATTTCCTTGTTTTCCCAAAGGCACGAATTCTTTAAAGTGTCTTCTCTGAAAGTCATCCACACAATTTAAATGTTACCTGTATAAGCTTTGAAACCATGGGACAGACTGAAATTTTCCAGCTCTGTGATTTTAGAAGCTGCAAGTTGTTTCTCTGACGTTGTAATAGCTCCCAGTTCCAAGAAAAGCCATTCGAAGATACTATGGGATAGGATATTTCCTATTAACATGACCAACTATTTTAACTACAGTCTGAGAAACACAACTTCCAAGGTGGTCGTCCTGGGCCAGTGGTTCCCAAACCTGGTTGCTGCCACGCCCCCCAGAACTTCATTAACCACGTAAACACCAGGACCCCACCCCAGACACCCAAAAGGTCCAGAGTGAGGCTTAAAACAGCTGTACATATTCGACGAGCTCCCAACTGACAATGCTAAGCCAGGGTTTGAGAACCAGTGATTTCAAAGATACAAAAAACAGTGACAATGCTCAAAGTAAACTAAAATGTATCTGATTTGGATTTTTTTTTTTTTTCCAATCTTCAAGACCTCTTAGTGCGTCCCAGAATCATGTCTCGGGCTCAAGAGAAAAGAATAGCAGCTGTTAAAGTGTGTCCACCTGCTTCCCAGTCCAGCCAGCACCTAGCTCCGCAGGCCCGGCACTGGCGGACGGGTCGAAGAGGAAATCACGGACTCCGCCCGGGAGCTCCCAGGCCGATCACCCAACCTACCTGGTAGATGGCCGAGCTCCAGTCCGGCTGCGTGCCCAGCGTGGCCACCGAGTCCCCGTGATAGGCGCGCAGCCCTGGGGCAGCAGCGCGGGCGCACCGCCAAGGGGCTAACCTCAGGGTGGCCCACATGGCAGCGGGCACAGAGCGAGAGAGGATCACGAGAGAGCTGCGGGCCTGGAACCGGCGCGGTTTCCTTTCGCTTCCCCGCTTCGCCTCACGGCTCAGCTCGAGTTCTTGCAGCCCCAAAGAGCCTGAAACTGCCCGGAGTCTCAGACCTGCCCTGGCACGTGCCTGAGCACGTCGCCTGCGATTGGTAGGCCCTACGCACCACGCCCCCCAGACATCCAATAGGGGATAGAGGAGCGGCCCTGCGAGACCATGTCCTATCGCGATCCCAGGAGCCCTGCGAGTCTGGGGCAGAGCTATCCTTTTGTGGCCATCTGCTTCCGCAGGCGCTGAGTTTAGTGATCTCTCATTAAATTCGTTGGACTCGGACTGTTTATTTTCTATTGTGTTTTCCTTATCCTCTGCTAATGAAAAGGACATTTCAAGGCTTGAAAAAGCTCATTTTTCTTTGTGAGCTGGAAACAGAAGGGACATTAAGCTGCCCTAAGGAAACGCTTTAAAGGATACATTTATTCCTTCAGCAAAAAATTTCAATGACTTCTGTGTCAGATGCTCTACTGGCACTGGGGACACAGTGCGGAACAAAATGCATTCTTTTATAACGTGGGAAGATCATAAACAAGTAAGCAAAAATAAAAATTCTAATAGTGATAAATTGCTACTTGGATGTACTATTGGGTTGGCCAAAAAAAATGTTTTTTTCTGTAAGATGGCTGTAGTAGCGTTTAGTTATCTTTAAGTTCATTCGAAACAATTTTGTTAGATTGTATTGTGACAGCTTTCATATCCATGGTCATTTAAAAAAACTGATCAAAATTGAATTTTCGTGTAGCCATTTTAATATTGAAGGTGGAAGAAAATAAGTGATATTTTCAGCATATTATGCTTTATTATTTCAAGAAAGGTAAAAATGCAACTGAAATGCAAAAAACAAAAAAAAAGATTTGTGCAGTGTATGGAGGAGGAGCTGTGACTGATTGAACGTTTCAGAAGTGGTTTGCAAAGTTTCGTGCTGGAAATTTCTCACTGGATGATGCTCCATGTGGGGTCAACCAGTTGAAGTTGATTGCGATCAAATGGAGACATTAGTTGAGATCAATCAACATTATATGGTGGGAGAGGGCTCACATATTCAAAATATCCAAATCAATAAATTTATTGGTGAAAATGAAAAATGTATCTTTTATTTTATGGAAAAAATTATCAGGTTGACTTTTTCGCCAACCCAAAACAATTTAATGTACTTTTAAAACTTTGCCTATAAAAAATCTAGGCTTCTTCACAATCCCTGGCCCACTGCACAATGAAGAAAAAATTATGTAATCCATTTAAGTCTTTGATACAATTTTTGTATACAGTATTAGATAAGGGTTCAACTTCATTCTTTTGTATTGGATATCGAATTTCCTTAACACCATTGTTGAAATAACTGTCATTTCCCCCCATTGAATAGTCTTGGCTCTCCTATCAATCATTTGACCATACTGGGTTTTACATTCTATTGCATTGGCCTATGTGTCTGTCTTTATGCCGGTACCACACAGTTGTGATTACTGTAGATACGTAGTAAGTTTTGAAATAAGTGTGTGTGTTCCTGCTTTGTTCTTCTTTTTTGCTTTTTCTTCTGTTAGGGGTCCCTTGAGATTCCATATTAATGTTAGGATCAGTTTTTCTACTTTGGCAGAAAATATCAGGATTTTGATAATAATTGCATTAAATCTATTGATTGCATTGGGTAGTACTGACATCTTAATCTTGTCTTCTAATCTGTGAACAAGGGATGTGTTTCCATTTGTTTATGTCTTGATTTCTTTCAGCAATGTTTTGTGGTTTTCATTGTGCACAAGGCTTTCATGTCTGTGGTTAATTCCTATTTTATTCTTTTTGTATTTTACTCTTTTAGAATGCTGTTGTAAATGGAATTGTTTTTTTGATTTTCTTTTCAGCTTGTTAGTGTATAGAAATGCAACTGATTTTTGTGTGTTGACTTTCTATCTTGCTACTTTACTGAATTCATTTATTAGTTCTAACAGATCTTTTTGTGGGGAATCTTTAGGGTTTTCTACAGATATCATCTTCGAACAGAGATAATTTTTCTTCTTCCTTTCCAATTTTGATGCCATTTATTTCTTATTTTCCATAATTGCTCTGCCTAGAACTTCCAGTACTATATTAAACAGAAGTAGTAAAAGTGGACATTCTTAACTTGTTCCTGATGAAGAACATTTCCCACAGGTAAGGAAATGAGTTTCATACTTAAAAGGCCCATGAAGTGCCCAACAGCATGAATGTGGGGACAGGAAATGGGCAGGCTTACACCAAGTCTCATTATTGTGCAGAATACCAGGATCAAAAAATATGTAAATAGGCAAGCCACAAACTTAAGCGTTAAGAAATGAAATGCTACTTATTTTGGTTAACATCAATACTATGTATTATGGATTATAAATAATTTTGAGATGACTTAAATTATACTGTAGAACATGCAAATACTGTAGAATATGCCATTTTATATAGGGACTTGAGCATCCTCAGATTTTGGTACCCACGGTGGGGTCCTGGAAACAATCCCCACTAATACCAAGGGATGACTGTACTGTATTTTTATGGAAGGAAGAAAGTAAGAATAAGCTGCATGTGAAAAACTACTTGTTTTAGTTAACATTAAGAAAGGACACAACAAAAATAGTATAAAATAACATTTATTTACATAATTTATATCTGTAGAACATAACTGCTTTCTTTAAAACAAGAAAATTTACAAGTGACATATTGCTTTTTTGTCAAAGACTTCTTCAAGCAAGATAGTATGTATACATTGTCACTTCTATTTCAAATAATATAGTGGTAAATAGTGGATATTTATATTTTTATCTGTGCCTCAAACAGTTACCAACAAATTAGGCTCTTAAACTGTAATGTTAACCATTTGCTAAGATGTAAGTGTTCAGGAGGAAAGTCAAGAAAAAACAAAGGCTTTTAATTATATCTCCTTTAAGATTCATAAAATACAAATTTTTCCCAACATCATCTTTACATGAATAGATTAAATACAGGTGTGAACAAGTCCTTCCACCTTAAAAGGTAAATAAATACACTGATTAAGCTTCTCTTTCTCCAAGATTAGTTTTAAGGATATAATAGTAGGGTAATTTAGCTGGGTGACTTTGCTAATAAAATAAATGCCCCCAAAATAAAATTATTTTACATTAAGAAGTTACAATTCTCATAAAATTAATTCACTGTAGGTGCACAAGAAACCAACATTAACGAAGTTAAAACATAAGTATTATACAAGAGATAAAATAATAGTTTAATTGTGGGAACCTAACACCCAAATCAACATTAATCAAATGAAAGCAACCTTTCCAGAATGAGTTGTTTAAAAATTTATAAAAACAGGGCATTAAAATAGCAATGTGATTTACTAGCATGATTCTTGTGAGCACATGAAATAAATAAATGCATGCCTATAGAGAATTTTCACTCAGATTTATAGATCCACTTTTATCGCAAAAAAAGTTAAATTTCACTAAAAGAAAATGAACAAGTGCTCTAATATCAATTCTTTTAATAAATTAGGATTACTGTTGTACTTCCTCCTGAGCCATATCCTATTTTCCTAATGAACCTGAAATTTTTCCACTATTTTTTTTCAATATACAAACACAATTATCTAGACATTAAAAATATCTTCCCTTTGAAATACTGATCATTCCATAATGCAATCAATAGTTTTGTTAGGCACAACTACAACTTCAATGACAAATATCTCATAGATAAAGACGTCAGCACCTTAAGGTAAGAAATGTACTGTCTCACGTAGAGGGTCAAACTACAAGCGCCAGCCAGCCACACCCATCATTTAAGTATTGTCTGTGGCTGTTTTCAACTGAAATGGCAGAAGTGAGTAGTTGCCACAGAGGTCATCCGGCCCATAAACTGAAAAATATTTTGCAAAAAGTGTTTCTGACTCCCAACTAAATGTATTAATATTATCAACTGAGGATAAACCTGCTCTTTGAGAAATTTAATTTGAGCCACACCAAAATTTGCTTGGGTGAATAACAGATTACATATGTAAATTACAAAAGCAAAAACAACTCAAATTCATAATAACTGAATTAATAGTCTTATTGTTATCTTACTTTCTGTTTTAACATCATAATTATGTTCTTTACTTAAAAGCCTAAGTGTTCCTTAAGCAGAATTTGATGGGGGGGGGGGGGGGGAGAACTATCAAGAAACTGGTTTTTAAAAAAAAGGAGTGTGTGTGTGTGTGTGTGTGTGTAATGGAGACTGGTTTTGTATGAAAAGTTTCCTCATCAACGAAGGTAAGGGATTTTTTCCCCATACAAATCCTGAGATTATCCAAGAAATAAGAAAAAACCAAAATATTCACAGTACAAAGTCAATATACTAAATCTATGAGAAAAATGTATTCAAAACATATACACTATCCAAATACTTTTAGTTATATCACTTTCAATAGCTTTAAAATTAAAGAGGGAAAGGAGACAAACGAAACTATTATTGCCTTCTTTACCCATATTCTGGAGGGTGAAAATAATTAAAACTGAATATTCTTTTAAATAAAAAATTTAAAAATAAATAAGCTTTTTGATGTTTCATCTTTATAAATAAATTTAAATACTAGTTCTTCAATTAGGACTAATGTTAACATGAATTAGAAAAATACATATTTTTCAGTCAGTCAAATAGCTGATAATAGAAAAGTTTTCAACAATTTACTTTCATATGCTTAGAGGCAAGTGAAAACACCTTAATCACCCAAAGAAAATTCCAAACAAACAAAACAAAAAAAAACCCTTCACAAAAGTAGTCTGCTAAATGTTAAATACAAATCCACCTCCAAATATGTAAGCACTGTGATTTATACAGACATTTATCCACTCACGACATTCCAAAATATCCATGTGTTTTCAGTACAGGAAAAGTCAAAATGTAAACAAGAGTTGCTATTTCTGAGAAAGCAATCTTAAATACTTGGTATTTCCAAAATGCTGAATTAATCAGAATGAATGGAACCTCAGCAATGCTTCCCACTGATCATATAAAAAACTTAAAATCAAGCTCATTAAATAGTCAAAATCAATATAAAGAAAAACAGACATGATGCCTTTTTCTAAATACAGTTCTGTTGATATAATTGACTCTGGAAATTCTAGACTTAAAAACAACAATGAAACTTTCATTCTGTTTTATCCACTTCAATAAAGATATCACCAAAGAAATACTCAGAGACTGTGGATGGCTCTTCTTCAAGTGCCTGATTTTGGACACTTTTACATTCTTCTTTCGGTAAGGAACAATCAGAAGAAACCTAAAAAGGTAATAAAAATAAGTACGCAATACAACGTTTATTATTGGTAGTGGTAGTCTAAATTGATATGTTTGAAAAGCCATATAGGATAAATATTAAGAGCTTTATGTTCAAACTCACTTCTATGGTATTATATTAAGGAAATAATCCTAAACATAGAGTTTTTTGAGTAAGATAATCTTTGTAGCATTAGTTATAAAAAAATTGGAATCAACAAACAAACAACACTAGGCATGATTAGCTTAATTGTAGTGTATCCCTGATCCATTACATTACCCTAACTTCCATGAAAAAAAAATAACATAATAGAAAAAATATTTAGTGTATAATGAAAACATTTTAATAACCAGTATCAAAATAGACCCCTGAAACATAACAGTACCCAAAGGAATCATCACAAATAAAAGCAGTCCTATCAAAAATTACCATATCTATAAATCTGTAAGAAATTAAGACAGCACAGTATTGGCACAGAAAAAGACACATATATCAATTAAACAGAAGACCAGAAATATCCCCAAAACATGGATGGAAATATAGTATCTGATAAAAATAATGCTTCCAAAAAGAAAATGAGAAAAAATGGGTTATTTTTTTTTTTTTTAAAGATTTGTTTTTAGAGAGGGGAAGGGTGGGAGAAAGAGAGGGAGAAAAACATCAATGTGTGGTTGCCTCTCACGTGCCCCCCACTGGGAACCTGGCCTGCTACCCAGGCATGTGCCCTAGACTGGGAATCGAACCAGTGACCCTTTAGTTCACAGGCCAGCATTCAATCCAATGAGCTACACCAGCCAGGGCAGGTTATTCAATGCATGATGGTGGACAACTGTATAACCATCTCAGAATTAAAAATAATAGGCCTATATCTCACCAAAATAAAGTCTACCTGGATCAAAAGCTTTAACTGTGAAAACATTTTTTAAAAAGTCTACTATAATATACCATGGTAAAACTTTTAGAACCCTGGAGTGAGGGAGAGGGAATGTCTTTTTAAATGACAGGAAATCAGAAGCCATAAGTTATTGAGAAATTCACCTATGTGAAAATAAAAAACGTCTGCATGGGAAAAGCCACCATACACAAAAGCAAAAAACAAATGGCATATAGGGATAAAAAGTACCTGCAACCTGTATCACAAAGGGTTTTCCTTAATACAGTAAGAACTTCTACATATCAGTACGAAAAAGACCATTAGCCCAACTCTTTATAAAAAAGTCAAATGGTATGAACAGATGGTTCACAGAAAAAACATAAATGAGCCCTGGCTAATGTGGCTCAGCAGACTGAGCATCAGCCTGCAAACTACAAGGTCACAGGATCAGTTCCCGTTGAGGACTTGTGCCTGGGTTGCAGGCAGGTCCCCAGTTGAGGGTGTGTGAAAGGCAATCGATCCATCTCTCACGTTTCTCTCCGTCTTAAAAAAAAAAAAAAGAAAAGAAAGAAAAGAAAAATAATAAGTGACTCAAATGCAGAGAGAGATGTTCAACCTCACTCATACATGCTCATTAAATCTATAAACAATGATAAAAGTAAAAACAAAAGAAAAAGTGTTAATATGTCAATATGAGGAAAAGGCCCTCTCATTTACTGCTGGTAAGAACAGCAATCTAAGCCCTGGCTGGGTAGCTCAGTTGGAGTCACCCTCATATACCAAGGATGCGGGTTCAATCCCCAATCAGGGCATGTACAAGCATCAACCAATGAATGCATAAATAAGTGGAACAACAAATAATATTTCAATAAAAGTTAAAAATTAGGACTTCCAGGCAAGATGGAGGCGTAGGTAGATATACTTTGCCTATTCACACAACCAAAACAAGGACAACAAATTTAAAAACAAAACAATCAGAAGTACCAGAAAATCAAACTGTAAGGAAGTCCAGCAACCAAGGAGTTAAAACAAACATTCATCCAGACCAGTAGGAGGAGCTGAGATGGGTAGCTGGGGCAGAGAGGACATGTGGCAAGGCAGCAGCTGGCGAACCTACATTCGCATGCAGATAAACCGGGAGGAACAATTGGGGAGCCAGACAAACCCTGCAACCCAGAGTTCCAGTGCAGGGAAATGAAGTCTCAAAACCTCTGAATGTAAAAATGTGGGAATTGTGGCAGCAGGAGCAACTCCCAGCCTCATAGGAAAGTTCATTGGAAAAACCCACAGGGTCCTAGGACACACAACCCCCCACCCCCGCCCCCAGGCAATCAGCACCAGAAGGGCCCAATTTGCTTGTGCGTAGCGGAGGAAGTGAGTGAAAGCCACCAAGAGCTGAGCAAGTGGCACTGTTCCCTCTGGGACCCAGTCCCCACATACAGCACCACAACACTGTGACGTGGGTTGCCCTGCACTGGCAAATACCTAAGACCACCCCTTACTGTGCGATGAGACAAAAAATATGGCCCAAATGAAAGAACAAATACAAGCTCCAAAAATAGAACTACGTGATGAAGAGATAACCAACCTATCAGATGCAGAGTTCAAAACACTGGTAATCAGAATGCTCACAGAAATGGTTGAGTATGGTTGCAAAACAGAGGCAAAAGTGAAGGCTATGCAAAGTAAAATAGAGGAAAATATACAGGGAACCAACAGTGAAAGGAAGGAAACTGGAACTCAAATCAACAATTTGGACCAGAAGGAAGAAAGAAACATTCAACCAGAAGAGAATGAAGAAAGAGGAGGAGAGGCTTAGGAACCTCTGGGACAACTTTAAATATTCCAATATCTGAATTGCAGGGGTGCCAGAAGGAGAAGAGGAAGAGCAAGAAATTGAAACTTATTTGAAAAAATAATGTAAACTTCCCCAATATGACAAAGGAAATAGACTTCCAGGAAGTCTGGGAAGCTCAGAGAGTCCCAAAGAAGGAATACACCAAGGCACATCATAATTACATTAGCCAGGATTAAAGATAAGGAGAGAATCTTAAAAGTAGCAAGAGAAAAGGAGACAGTTACTTACAAAGGAGTGCCCATAAGATTATCAGCTGATTTCTCAAAAGAAACCTTACAGGCAAGAAGGGGCTGGAAAGAAGTATTCCAAGTCATGAAAGGCAAGCACCTACAACCAAGATGACTCTACCCAGCAAAGCTATCATTTAGAATGGAAGGGCAGAGAAAAGTGCTTCCCAAATAAGGTCAAGTTAAAGGAGTTCATCATTGCCAAGCCCTTATTATATGAAATGTTGAAGAAACTTATCCAAGAAAAAGAAGATCAAAACTATGAACAGTAAAATGACAACAAACTCACAATTCTCAACAACTGAACCTAAAAAAAAACAAAAAAAACCCTAAGCAAACAGCCTAAGGAACAGAATCACAGAAATGGAGATCATATGGAGGGTTATCAGTGGGGAGGGGGAGAGGGGAGAATGGGGGAAAATGTACAGGGTATAAGAAGCATAATTGGTAGGGAGAAAATAAACAGGGGAAGGTTAAGAATAGTATAGGAAATGGAGAAGCCAAAGAACTTATATGTACAACCCATGGACATGAACTAAAGGGGAGAATGCTTGTGGGAGAGAGGGTACAAAGCAGAGGGGAATAAAGGAGAGAAAAAAAAATGGGACAGCTATAATAGCATAATCAATAAAAATAAAATCAATAAAAATAATAAAATAGCAATTTGTAAATAACATTTAGATTCTTTCCTCTCAGTACATATCAAATATACCTCACATTATATACCAAAGTCAATAACCATGACTACAATTAATTTTAAAACTGAAAATTTTATACCTCTGGATAAAAATTCCCTAATCATAAAAGCAATTTAAAAAATTGCAAAGAAAAAAGTAATGGATTTGACTAAACACTTAAAACTTATGTATATTTTTAAAAACATTAAAAAAACTTAAAAGTAAATAAACTTAGAAAAACCACTTACAGCAAAGAGCTGGAAGGTACATGGTACTTTACACACATAAAAATCTCACACAACCACAGAAAAATTACGACTAAAATATAGAACAACCATCACTCAGAACACCCAGAAATCGAGCTAAATGGAAGTCCTACAAATACAGAATTAAGAAAGAAATCACCTTGAGACTGGTAGGAGGGGCAGAGATGCCGAATGGGCCGGTCACACATCCATGTGTAGCAGATAAAAACTGAGAGGGGTATCTCAGGAGCAAGGGGTCCAATTGCCACACCAGGCCCCCCAGTCCAGAGTTCCAGTGCCAGGAAGATAAGTTCCCAAAACTTCTGGCTGTAAAACCAGTGGGGATTGAAGCTAAGTAAGAAAGAAACTGCTGTAGTCCCACCCAGACAGTTCCTCTTAAAAAGCCTGCGCAGAGACTGACTCGAACTCACTCCCTCTAAGCTCCAGTGCCAGTGGGTAAAAGATTGAAAGGCACCTCAGACATACGGGGAGGAACTGAATTATGCGGGGTGGCACCAAACAGAATACAGGCAGTGACTGACCTTGGATGTGCCAAAGGCAATCAAGGCTCAACTACAACAGGAAGGTATACATGGCCTACATGGTGGGTGCACCTTGAGTACCCAGCCTGGGTAATATGGGAGGCTGTGCCAATGAACCCTAAGGACATCTACCACATTAGGCCACTCTATCAAGCCTGGAAGACATAGCAGCTCTACCTTATGCACAGAAACAAACACAGGGAGGCTACCAAAATGAGGAGACAAAGAAACCTGGCCCAAATGAGAATGGAATAAAACCTCAGAAAAAAAGCTAAACAAAATGGAGACAAACAATCTACCACATGCAGAGTTCAAAATAACAGCTATAAGGGTGCTCAATGAACTTAGTGAGGACCTCAATAGCATAACAAAGATCTAGTCAGAAATGAAGGTTACTCTAATTGAAATAAAGAACAATTTACAGGGAAACTACAGCAGCCACAGCAGCTTCCTTTTGAATATAAGGAAGGAAAAAATAATCAGAACAGCAAGAAGAAAAAGGAATTTTTAAAGAATATGAAGCTAGTGTAAGAAGTCTCTGGGACAACTTCAAGCATTCTAACATTCACATCATAGGGGTGCCAGAAGAAGAGAGAAAGCAGGAAACAGAAAACCTATTTGAAAAGATAGTGACAGAAAACTTCCCTAACTTGGTGAAGGAAATAGAAATACAAGTCCAGGAAGTGCAAGAGTCCCAAACAAGATAAACCCAAAGAGGCCTACACCAAGACGCATCATAATTAAAATGCCAAAGGTTAAAGACAAAGAAAATCTTAAAAGCAGCAAGAGAAAAGAAGTTAGTCACCTACAGGGGAGTTCCCATAAGATAGTCAGCTGATTTCTCTAAAGAAACTTTACAGGCTAGAAGGGATTGGCAAGAAATACTCAAAGTCATGAAAAGCAGGGACTAACAATCAAGATTACTCTACCAGCAAAGCTGTCATTTAGAATTGAAGGACAAATAAATAGGTTCTCAGACAGGAAAAAGCTAAAGGAGTTCATCACCATGAAGCCAGTATTATTTGAAATGTTAAAGAGTCTTCTTTAAGAATAAAGAGATAAAAAATATGAACAATAAAATGGCAATAAATATGTATCTATCAACAATTGAATCTAAAAAACAAAATAAATGAACAAGCAGAACAGAAACAGAATCATAGATACAGAGACCGTTTTGATGGTTGCCAGATAGAAAGGGGGTCAGGGAAATGGGAGAAAAATGTGAAGGGATTATGAAGTACAAATTAGTATTACAGAATAGTCATGGGAATGTAAAGGACAGCACAGGGAATATAGTAGCCATAGAACATATATACATGACTCATGGACATGGACAATAGTATGGGGACTGCCTGAGGGAGTGAGGGGCAGGCTGGGTGGAAAGGGCCAAAGGGGGAAAAATTAGGAAAACTGTAATAGCATAAACAATAAAATATGATTTAAAAAAATAAAAAATTTTAAAAATCTCCTGGCTGTTGTGGCTCAGTGGATTGAGTGCCAACCTGCAAACCAAAGGGTCACAGGTTCAATTCCCAGTCAGGGCACATGCCTGTGTTACCAGCCAGATCCCCAGTGGGGGGTGCTCGAGAGGCAACCACACATTGTCGTTTCTCTCCCTCTCTTTCTCTCTCTCTTCCCCACTCTCTGCAAATAAATAAATAAGTAAAATCTTTTTAAAAAATTTGTCAAATCTCACACAAATTGGTAAGAAAACACTTAGATTCCAGAAGCTATAAATTAGCAAGATAGAACAAAAAAAGAAGACAATAAAATATTTAGTAAATACATGGAAAAAACCAAGTCACTGGTAACTAAAGAAATGCAAGTTAAACAAATGAAATGAAATGTGCTCCCCACCATTATATTAAATTTAAAAAATCATTTTGAAGAGTTATTATCTGATGCTGGCAAGAATGTGAATAAACTGGCACTGGAACACTGCTGGTAATTACAGCACTGTTCTCCAAAGTAATTTGGCAAGGATAAACACTCAGAAAATCTTGGTCTCCGAAGACAATTCTGAGAAATAGCACAAAATATTTTTTAAATATTAAAGATATTTTTTACAAAAGTACTCCTTCCTTTGAGTCTCATGCTACCCATTAGAGGTCACCAGCCTTTGCTAAGATTCTAAGTACCCAATATTCTTCTGAAATCTTTGCTACAGCTTCACTGATTGTTCTATCCCAGCACTTCCCATATGTACAGCTTTGGAATGCATGGAAATAGAACATGCAAATAAATTCTCATTTACTGTTCCTTGAATTCTTATGGGTATTAGGACATTTCTCTGAAAGCAAATAAAATGCAAGCACTGCTTCGTTTTGTTTCCACTGATCAGAAGAATCTTTGCTTTAAAGAAATGGCAATTGTCTATTTATGGCTAGTTCAATGGCTCTATACTAAACTAGCTGTAACTTCTAATTCAACACCATATCTTCTTCCAATACAGTGGTGCAAGGGGTGGGTATGATGTGGAGGAGATGGGACAGGATTTGCTCTGCAATAATTTCTGATATCCAAATGATAATAACAATTACGTTATTCCTAGTTGAATCTGATATCGAACCATTGTATATGAACAATAATAAGCAGATATCACATACCTGAGCTGCTGAACTGCCAATATTCTCAGGCTGAGTATTATCAACACTTGGAGATGAAGGCCGATCAGAGGATTCTTGAATTTTTTTCTGGCTTTCACTGACTGGTGGTTTGGATCTTTTCAAATTCTTTCTTGATACAGGTATAAGAGGTTTTAGGCGTTTCTTACTATGAACCTGAATAGGTGCATCTGACTCCAAACTATTCTTTGAACATATTAAAGACAAAAATCCCAGGGGTCTTCTACCAGGTCTAGAAATGCAAATATAAAGGTATTTTAAAAATATCCAGGAAGACATATTCTTAATACCAACTTCTTTCCATTAATCCTAAAATGGCATATATGATAACCACAGTGGTATCAGCACATCTACTCAGTACTGAGACCACTATGCCTTGACATATATTTGTGACAAAGGTCAATGCTTACTGTACAGCAGTACTTCTCAAGCTTAAAAGTGGATACAGATCATCTGGGGATCTTATTAAAATGAAAATTCTGAGTGAGTTAGTGTAGGTGGAGCCTGAGTTCTATATTTATTTCTAACACGTTGTCAAGTGATGTCCATGCTGCTGGTCCCAGGACCAGACTTTGAAAAGCCAGGCTCTAGAGCAGAGGTCAACAAACTATGGCCCACAGGCCAAATGCAGTTCACCACCTGATTCTATAAACAGGTTTCACTGGAACAGCCACTCATCTGTTTAAAAAACATTACTTATGCACTACAAATTCAGGGTTAAGTAGTTGTAACAAAGACTATGGGCCACAAAGTCTAAAATATATACTACATTATGTTCACCAAAATATTTGCTGACCCTCAGCTGATTTTAACCCAAAACCCCATGATGCCTCCTCCCTCATTCTACATTCAGCACATCTCTAAGACCAGAAATACTGATTCTCAACTATTTTTAACGCAAAACTCCATGATCCTCCCTCATTCTATCTTGAGCACCAGACCATCTCTAAGACCAGAAAGGCTATTGCTGAGCTTTACTTTCTGTAGTTTACATTACAAAAATAATAGATTCATTAAATATTCCTTTTTAAGCTACACATGTCCTTCCCCTCCACCTTTTCTTTAATGGAAGTTAGTGTATACCCTCCCCTCTTCAACTCATTAACACCGTGTTAATAATTTTAATACTGCTGACAAGTCAGTAAGTATCCATAATCCAGAAGGCTTGCTTCTAGAGTATGAGGAAAATAATATGTGAAAAGCTAGCTTTGGGCTTAAATTCAGTACTCTCATAGGGAGAAAGCTGTGGTTCACCTCTTTGGTATGCCACAAGGGAGAAAAATGGACGTGTTATTTGGGGCCTCAATAAGACAACATCCAGAGCTACTTCTGATGCTAGCCCTATGTCTCAGGCATCTACATCCGCACTAGCAGCTGCTGTATGACACTGTAAGTAACAATCAAAATAATAACCATGGACAATCTGGAAAACAAAGTACACAACACTAAACTCTAAAGATTTTCTATCTAAAAAGTCTAAGTTTAGGCACTTAAAAGTGAAGCTCTTGTTACATGGAATGCGTATTTATCTCAAACAGTCCTACAAAAGTGTTTGACATTACCGTATTTCCTTCCCTTAACCGACAGAGGGTTATTTTCTAAAACACCATCCTTAGTATTGGATTTAGTCAAATATAAATACATACATATTTATACTTATATTTATCCTGAGAGAGAAATGCAGAATGAGAAATATGAGATTTTCTCATGATACCTGGATAGTGGGGTTTTTGAAGTTGGTGTGAGGCCATCCACTTGTTCAGACTTAGAAGCTGTACAAGTTCTTTCTTCCTTATCAGACACAATCATCATATCCTGAGGTAACTGAGGTGTATTCTTTTCTATATGTGTATCCATTATTTTATCAAGAGGTCTAGATCCTATACTCTGAAAAGTTGGTTCAAGTTTCTCTTTCTGAGGTTCTGGAGTTATATGTGTGCTTTCTGAAATAGGAAAGATATCTTGTCCCTTGTAAGACTTCCCTTAAAAAAAAAAGAAAAGAAATGGTAAGAACACATATTAAAATTAATATACCCAATTGAATTACAAAATTTGAAGGGAAAAAAACCCATGATATTCTATTATAAGCATGCCCTAATAAGAGTAGGCTGAATTATAAATTAGTGGAGTTACCTGGATGCTTAAGAATAATATAACTAGTTAAAAGCTAAAGTAACAGCTTCTGCATTCAGGTACATAAGTCATACCAATATATTTTCACCTAGAAAATATTTCTCCACAAATATTTCTTGTACTAACAAAGTGATCACTTTCTAATCTGAAGGTATAGCTCAGGACCTATGAACACTCCTTTAAATACAGGTTTCTAATTTCTAAAATGCAGTTGTCGCCCTTTTTCAGAAATCCTGTAGATACATAATTTTCTATTAATTACAAGAAGAAAGAATTTAATGGCTACCAAAGTGCCAAATCAAAAATCTTAGCAAGGAAGAAAAACTTCTAATAATAAGTGAGCAAGACTCTGCTTAATCCTAAATTTGAACAAGATGCATCAAAAATTATCAGGGGTTCTTAGGAAGATGTAATTGCAATAAAACTTATTTCACTCACCTGTTTCCTCAAAAACATTTGTTAATTCCTTTGAACATACCTGTTTTAAGAAAATTTACAAAAAAATTAAAAATCTATCAAATGATATTAAATTTTATTTCATTTTTTCTTTTTTCAGTAAAGAAAACATGTATCTCCCAGAAAGCTCTAGAGTCAGGCATGTCTTATGGGAATTCTACCAAATATTTATTGAAAAGACATTTTTATTGTTATTTAAATTGTTCCAGAACACAATAAAAGAGGGAAAGCTTCCAAATACCTCTTATAAATCAAGCATAATATTGATACCAACTAACCCTTTTCACATCAGTGCAAAAATATCAAATGAAATATTACACATAATTCAACAGTATATCAAAAGATCAATAACACATCATAATCAAGTGGAATTTGTTTCAGGAATGCAAAGATGATTCAATATTATGAAATCTATTAATATAATTCAACAGATATGAAAAGAAAATGATATAGCTTCTTTTTGCACGAACTGTCCAATAACATTCTTTTTTAAAAAACTTGAAATTGAATAAACAGACTTGTTAAAAAAGATTTTATTTATCTTTAGAGAGGGAAAGGGAGGAAGAGAGGGAGAGAAACACCGATTAATTGCCTCTCATATGCCCCTAACCTGGGACCCAGGCATGTGCCCTGACCGGAGAATTGAACCAGCGACCTTAAGGTTTTCATTACAATGCCCAACCCACTGAGCCACGCCGGTCAGGGTAAATAGAGAGACATTTTCTTTTTTTTTTTTTAATTTTTTATTATTTACTTATTTTTAGAGAGAGGAAAAGGGAGGGAGAGAGAGAGGGAGAGAAACATCAATGTGTGGTTGCTTCTCACGCATCCCCTACTGGGGACTTGGCCCGCAACCCAGGCCATGTGTCCCAGACTGGGAATCAGACCAGGGACATTTTGGTTCGCAGGCCGGCACTCATTCCACTGAGCCACACCAGCCAGGGCGAGAAACATTTTCTTAAAACCCTAAAATGCAGCTATGGCAAACCAAAAGCCAGCAGCATCCCACTTTTTAAACACTGTAAGTATTCCTATTGAAGTCATGAATTTTTTTTAGAAGTCTAATATCAAAAATATTTTCAGATATTTTCTGAGTTATATTAGTCAATATAATAGAAAATGGAAGGGAATTAAAGGTATAAAAAGTAGAAGAGAAGAATTAAAGTTATATTTGCTTATGATATCATTGTTTACTTAGACAACCCAAGAGAATCAAGGGAAAAATTACTGCTTACTATGAGAGGAATTCAGTAAGCTCTTTAGGCAGAGAAGAACTCAATGATTATAGCAACAAAAATAAAATAAAATTCTTAGGAAAACCTAGTAAAAAATGTACTAGATTTATGTGAAGAAGAGCTCAAAGTACCACTGAGACACCAAGTTTTTGGATGGGAAGATTCAATATCACAATTATGCCATCAATTTTCCCTATGTTAATCTGTCAAGTAATTATTATTCTTATATTCTTCTTATTCTTGTATTCTTATTGGTATACAAGTACCAATAGGATTGTTTTTAAAGTTCTGAACAAGCTAATTCCAAAACTGATATGAACTTTAGAACAAGTAAGCAACTAGGAGAAACTTGAAAAGAGAAGAATACTCGTATGGGCTGCAGGGGGGTAGGGGATGGGGAGACTATCCCTTTTAGATATTTAAGCACTTAAAGCTACAATCATTAAAATAGTGTGATACTGGCCCTGGCCGGGTGGCTAAGTTGGTTAAACTGTCACCACAATGTGCCAAGCTTGTAGGTTTGATCCCCAGTCAGGGCACATACAAGAAGCAATCAATGAATGCATGAATAAGTGAAACAACAAATTAATGTTTCTCTCTCTTTCTCCCCTTCCTCCCCCCAACTAAAATCAGTAAGTTTTTTAAAATTTTTTTAAAAGGCAGGGTGATACTATCCCAAGAACAAATAGGTGAATCAATGTAGAAGAAAAAAAAGTTCAAGAATATACCCAAATACATATGGGAATTTAGTATCTGATAAAAGTGGAATGTTAAATAAGTGGAGAAAAATATTAATTATTCAATAAATGGTGCTGGAACAACTAATAGGCACCTGGGGAAAATTAAGTTGTTCCACTCTTCCTACCACCAAAATAAATTCTAAACAAATCAATAATGTTACCTAGAAGAATTTCTATTAAATCTCAAGGTAGATTTTCAATGTATAACATTATCACTGGGAGCCATTACATACAAAGACTGATAAATTTAATAACAAAAAACAAAAAATGTTCATATGTCTATATGAAAGCGGTAATTGTGCATTATAGAATTCAAAATTATAACTTTCACTTTTATCAGCAATTTTATTGTTAAAATGTGAAAACAAGGTTTAGAAAATAAAAATAACAAATTAGCCTAGACATGATACTTTTCATCAATATACATCTACCATTTTTTAAAGGGTATATTAAAAACCAAAGACTTAGTTTTGCATATAGTAATGTTCTATGATCTTTTTCCATTTCATTAAATATATTTTTAAAACCAAACAAAACAATACAATGTCTGCATGGAATACTAATTATTCAAACTGGGTGACTAGTACACAGGGATACATTATACTAACCTGTCTACCTCTTTAAATGTTTGACAATGTTCATATTAAAGTTAACCAAAAAAGTCTGCATTGAGAAACCACATAAAGAAGAGTCAAACAACAATTAACTGGGAAAAAATATCTGCAACTCATATATCACAGACAAACGTAACAGAGTTCCTCCAAATCTATAAGAAAAAGATCAACAACCCAATTAAAAAATGGGTAAGGAATATACAGTGTCAGTTCACAGAAAAGCAAATAACAATTGGCTCTTAAGAATATGAAAAGAAAAAAAATACGAAACAATGCTGATAGTAAGAGAAACTAAAACCATTCTGGGAGACCCTGTTTCACCTACCAGATAGACAAAGATGCACTGCCTCTGTTGTCTGCTATCATCTGAGGGCTACTGGTCTTCCACTGTCCCTTTGAGAATACAGATCCTAAATTAACTTTTCTGTAGTGTGGTTACATAATGTAGTACATTATGACGAGTTCCGGAAAACAAAAACCAGAAGGTGCTAAGAAGCATATAGCACAGTGGATGCTAACTGAATCTGCACAGTATTATCAGGCTTCCCTAAGGTAGTGATAAGTGAACTAAAGAAATTTGTATACTTTACAAGAGAATGTTTCAGAAAAAGAGACCTCAAAAGAAGTGCCCTGGAACATGAAGGAGTATTACGCTTTTGAGAAACTAAAAGATGGCCAATGTGTTTACAGAGTGAGGCAGAGACTGGCACAAGACAAGACTGGAGGCAGAACTGAGCCAGATAAATAGAGGGCCTTACAGGTTCTGGTTTCATTCCTAATAGCAACATGAAGATGTAGGCATTATGGTAACAGTGGTGGTAATATTACTATCGTCACCTTACACAATAGCAAAACTCAACCAGAGAGGTGAAGTATCTTGCCTAACGTCCCACAGCTAGTAAGTAGTACAACCAAGACCCAGATCTGGGTGGTGCTTTCGGCCTTCTTTTTAGCCAACACAGAGCTGGTAATAGAGTTCTTGATTAATGTCAATCAATTTGTATGTAGAACTGTTTGAAAGTGGAAATACAAAGCAAGTTTTCCCTAATTATTCATGGCAAAAAGTATTAGAACTATCTTTATATAAAGAATCTAAAGGAAAAAGCAGAAACAGATCTGTTGCAATGTGGCCATCCTACTTAAAAAGACTCTCTTACCTCAGAGGTATATTTTTGACAATTGTCTCTTGAAGTGAGTGAACACTTTTTGGCAGGAGGAACATGACCACTTTCATCAAGCCTACAATGAAATCTCTTCCTAGATATAAAATCCAAATTAGCAGGAGGCTTTTCAGAATCATTGCTTCCAGAATGAGATAAACACATGGCATCCTGACCAACTGAAGTTACTGGAAAACTCATACTGCACAGAAAACAGATACATATTAAATCAGTGAATTAGAAGTTACTTAATGAGGTTAAAGGCTGAGCTAGCTATTCCAATAAAAACTGCCCGAAATACTCCAAAGTCACTAACATATACATGGCCATGACCACAAAAATGTTAAGTTTTGAGCTCCATTAATACTTAAAGGCTTGAACTTAAATTCCATAATATTAAATTAAATCTGAGGTATAAAAGATGTATTCCTTGTCTGTAAAGTTAAATTTTAATCTAAAATGTCTCTTCCTAATATAAAAGGATTCCATTTCTAGTGTTACTTAATAGACAATTAAGCATCTTAATCTATGACAGTTAAAATATAACTTAAGAATTAAAATGAGTATCAAAAATATACAGAAATGTCACCTCTCTCCTATTTTTACAACTTTTGGTGAATGTAAATTCATTTCAGAATTTAAAATATAAATAAATGTTTACAAAGTAACCATACCTTTAATAGATGCCATTTTATGATTCAGACTGCTAAATTTTTTAGCTTTCAAAATATGTAAAATACCAAACAAGTTTCATACAAAAGATTACATTATACATTTAAATGACATCTTCACCAGATAAAAAAATAAATGATTTATCCTCTAATTTACTACATAATTACTAAACAAGGTATCTAGGATAATTACAAATAATGTTGGTCCCAATCAATACTATTTGAACCATAAAGCACCCTTCCTCCTAGCAAAAACAGTTTAGCTCATTCATTACCTCACGTCACCCTGGTCTTCTGCAGTCACTGATTTGACCAATATGGGCGCTGGCAGCAGAGGGTTTGGCATTAATTGTGTAGCGGTATCAGTAAATTCTTCTATTGCATTGGTTGGAATTTCCACCAGAGTTAAAATGAACGCTTGTTCATCCTCACCACCATGATGTACGTTAGCAACTAGATTCACTGTCAAAGTTTAAAAGTTAGTAGTGAAAAGCTGAACCATGAAAGAACAGAAAACCATTAATTTATTTCCTTTGTAAAAAGTCTCAAAACTTACCACCAAGAATAAAAACTGAATTACACTAAACAAAAAAAAGTACTTTTATAAAGGATAAAGAGGATTCACTATGGAGATTTATAATTTTGAGCAACAAAGATTATACACAAAGTACTTCAAGTTGTGTTTTTTTTTAATTTAAGATCAAATATGGGGAGAGAGGACATAAAAACCATACTGTTAGTTTTATGATACTTTATTAAAGAAGATTATCATACCTGTTAAATCTTGAGGATTGGTTGCATTCTCTTGTTGGACTTCTGGAATACTAGTTGGTGTACACTGCCATTAAAATTAAATGAAAGAGTAAAGCTGATCAAATCTGTTTCAAAAAGTTTTCCTAACAATTTCATACAGTCAACAGTTGTTTCAAAACTCAACAACTTATCTAACCATATGCAATTTTTCAAGTGTTTTGAAACTTTTGGTTGTACCAATAAACTTTTGATTACTTTAAATAAACATATACGTAACACACACACAAAGGAATTCAGACTAAATTGCTCAATATGTGCAGTCCATGAAGGGAGCTCCAAACCCCTCAACCTCTGCATCCTCCTCACAGCAGCATGGTACGACTAGGTGACCTCTAATGAAGGCCAGCTGGTCTCCTTGCCTTCAGCATGGCTCCCTCCCTTGGGTTTTTCACAAAACGGCAAATACTGTTTCCTCTAAAATGCAATTCTGATTATAATTCTCTAGTATTTAATATCTTAAAGCAGAGGTCCTCAACCTCCAGGCTACAGACCGGTACCAGTCCAGGCCTATTAGGAACCAGGCCACACAGCAGGAGGTGAGCTTGAATGTGATGCACTAGAATCATCCCAAAACCATCACCCCCACCCACTGTGGAAAAATTGCCTTCCACAAAACCAGCCCCTGGTGACAAAAAGGTTGGGGACCGCTGTCTTAAAGCTTTCAATTTGGAACCCACAATGACTGGCTACCTATAACAAGGCTAGGTATTGGCTTATAAAGCTTTATTACAAAGCTTTGTTATAAAAGCTAGGTATTGGCCAGTTTATCTCTATGCTCCAGAGACTAAAACGCATTAAAAATTTTATCACAGTACGTTCTTGTGAAGGCAAAACATATCATTGGTTGCCAGGGGCTGCGGGTGGCCAGAGGGGGGTGACTAAAAAAGGGCACTGGAGAATTTGGGTAGGTGATGAAGCTGTTCATGTATTAGTCATATGACTGTGTATGTTTGTCAAAACTTATAGAATTGCACACTAAAGAGGGTGAAGTTGATTGTGTTTATATCATACTTTAGTTAGTTTTAAATGAGGAACAAATACCTAGCACCACTTGTTTTATTTTTCATTCTTTTACCTCTGGCACACAAAATGTAAGCACATGGTCTCCATTCGAGTCCTTTCTCAGGGGCTCTCCAACAGAACTCTCACCAAGACCCCCACCCAAACCGAGTGTGTGGGAGCTTGTCTCAGAGGAAACAATCGGAGCAAATGACAACATCTGAACTTCTTGAGATCCCTGTTCTTGATCTTCCTTTCTGAAAGACAAATTGGTATGTATTAGAGTTTCGGTATGTATTTGAAATCAAGCAGACAGCCACAGAATAATGTTTAGAGCTGGTTATGTCAAATTTATCTAATTTAATGTTTTTTAAACTTTAATGTTATATTTAATGCAATAGAACCCCATTTTTTTCTTTTTAAATCAAATTCTTACAGCAACAGTTATGGTCATAGTTGAAACAGACTAGAAACCAAATCCCATAATCTTTCCTCTTTTACCTTTCAGCTATGCTTGCTTCCTGCAAAATACTGGTCTCTTCAATACCATGTACATGTGCCAAAGTGCTCTGCTCCTTACTCTCTTCTGTTGCAAATGATCCAAGGTTTTTATCTTCTAATCCTGTTGCTTTAGAAACATTTTTTTCCATTTCTTAAATAAAAAACATTTAAGATAATAGTCCAAAATAGTACAGCTAAAATCTCCGTTATCAGAAACATATTCACCCTTCAAAGACAGATCGCTATATAGTAGCTCTTCCAAACATCTCTTAATCCAAAAAGCAAGTTTATTCACAGGGCAGAAGGGTAGTCCTGGCCAATGAGATTTTTGAACAGTAAAATAGATGATTAATGAACCTGCACTGCACAAATTTCACCCCTGGTTAGCACAGTAACTGTATCTCCACTTTATGCTAATAGCAGTATAATCAAACCCACAAACAAAAGAGGTTTAGAGGTGGATATACATGAGATCTGGCTAGTTCCACCTTGGGAAAAGTACTGGGGTGGGGGAGCCATTCTACAAAAAATCAAAAAATAATGTCACAAAGGAGAAAAAAATGACTGCTATAATATAGAAAAGGTAACTTGAGCCTGCAAATGAGAGAGCTAACTAAATTAACTAACTCTGAACCATAGACATTACTGGTTGAAAGAGAAATCCCAGAAATTAGGAATTCCAAAACACGGAAAAGATGCTAACTACCCAGCTCTTCTACACATAGCATACAAAGTTTAATACAATTTTGGTAGACATATCAAACACCACTAACTTGTACATTTTAAATACGTGCATTATATGGTATATGAATTATCTCAATAAAACTGCTATTTTAAAAAGTGCTAAATAGTGTACAGTTAGCAGATATTTTTATTCTTTCTGAAAGGAATATACACACCGATGTATGGGTATACATACATATACCCCCTCTCATTAGATGCTTCTGTGCATAAAACATTTCTAGAAGTCTACAATAATAACTATTAAGAACAGTTTACCACTACACGTGATATTAGAGGGCTGGGAACCAAAGGAGGAGGGAGTTTCTAAAATTGTGTACCTTTTGGGAACTGTCTTTTGCCACATTCATGCATACCTTTCTAAGAAATGTGTGCTTGAGTATTCATGTATACACACACAGAAAAAAATATATATGAAAAGAAAGTTTGATCAAATAAATACAGCAAAATGGTAATAATTACTGAAACCAATTAGTGGATTATGGGTATTTATTTTATAGCTCATTCTACTTTTTGCATGTATGAAATTAATTGTAAGTTAAAATAAGTTTAACAAATGAATATTCCATTTGAATGTTAATGCAATTTCTTGTGTCAAAGTAATTTTGTAACTTGAAAGGAAACGATAAAATTTACCTCTTTGAATTTCCACTTCTTCTCCTTTGGTTACAAACAAACCGGGAACTTCCTGATGAGCACCAAATCTGTTGGTCCCTAAAATCTTTTGAAGATTGGGCTTAGGCCTAGCAAATCGACTTCTCATTCTCAAATTTTTGGTCACTTTAGAAGTTGTATTCCTAGAAAAAGAAGGGAAAGGGAGATTCATCAACCATTTAAGAATTCTCTCTCACAGTGGCACATTCTGTCTAGTACTAAACCGGTTATGTGCCATCTTCTAAGGAGCCACATGGTCTCTCTGTTTCATTTCTTAGTGCTAAAAATACATGGTGCTTATCTTTTTTTTTTTAATTTTTATTGTTATTCAATTACAGTTGTATGCCTTTTCTCCCCATCCCTCCACCCTACCCCCAGACATGGTGCTTATCTTTACTAAATGTCTTGAGAAGGGAAGAGAATTTGGACCATGTTTGTAAAACAGAGACTATTACATAAAACTATTTCATTAAAGCTTCAAAGACATGCATATTGCAGTAATTTTAATATGTAAAACATTAAACTAAAATCAAAATTAATCAGTACTTTAAAGGGTGAGAAATTAGCATCGCCTACTTTACATTTATACAAGTATTATTGAAAGCCATTAATTAAATTAATGGTTGGTTTAAATACACTTATTAATTGTATAATATTAATTAATACTATAATTTTTAGTAAAACTCAAAGGGAATGATAATTTTAATAAAGCAAAATAAACCTGGTTGATACAGCGTTTTCCTTTACTGTCTCCATTAAACCAGTTTCTTCTTCAGTACTTTGTTCCTCCGATACAATCTTGTTTCCTTCTAATGGTGAAGGAGGTACACTATCGACAGGTAAAGACAGCTCCTGACTGTCATGAACAATTTCACGACTGACATGATCTGGGCTAAAAGGAATATGGCTTTTATCCTGTGAGTGAACACCAGGAAGTACACATATTCCTACTGCGGAAAAAAAAAAAAAGAAAATGCAAACAGATATTGAAATGAAATAAATCCTTCGACATTCAGCAACTGCAAAATTCTGTCTTTTTTAAGTTTGCTCTTTTTGCCACAGTTTTGACCTATACTAAGTTTAATAATTCTTATAGACCGAAATGTTTGTGTGAGTGTAAGTAAAAATGAATCTTTTTGTTAGTTTCAGTAACTACATAATCTCTAATTAATTTCAATTTCAAGATAGGATCACCTTTGTTTACAATATTTTGAAACGTGTACTTTATGTTCATATTCTAGAGATTTGTGACATGCTCTACTTCAATACTTCTCCATTAAGAAAGAAGCCCTACAGGGAACACGAATCAGTTTTCTGATAAATACATAGTTACAAGCCTAAAAGTCTAACACCTGCCCTGGCCTAGTGGCTCAGCTAGTTAGAGTGTCGTCCTGTACACCAAAAGGTTGTTGTGGTTTCGGCCCCCAGTCAGGGTACACACCCAGGTTGTGGGTTTGATCCCCAGTCAGGGCACATACAAGAGGACACCAAACGACGTTTCTCTTTCACATTCACATTAATGTTTGTTAAGTTCTTTCTCTCTTTCTCTCTCTCTCTCCCTCCCTCCCCCCACACCTTTCCTCTCTAAAATCAATAAATATATCCTCGGTTGAGGATTTAAAAAGTTTTTTTAAATAAAAGTTTTACCCTTAAATAAATGGCAGCCTACTCATCACCAGTCAAAATAATTAACAAGAATATAATTAACATAATTATACATTTAATGTACTACAGTAGAAGATACTTAGATACTTAAGACCATTGCTTCTCTGTAAGATCACCCTAAAATATTCAAAATCTAGGCTGACATATCTTTTGGCTTGGTGCAAACTAACAGAACATTTTAAACCGAATGATCTCAATGATGGCTACTGCCCCTTCATACTGTATTCAACTGTCATGCAATTGTGAAACTATCCAAAGAGGCAGCTCCTTTGCTAAAGAAACATATGTAATTGGTGATCAGTGAGCT
The DNA here is from genome assembly GCF_022682495.2 of Desmodus rotundus. NCBI lineage: Eukaryota > Metazoa > Chordata > Mammalia > Chiroptera > Phyllostomidae > Desmodus > Desmodus rotundus. The sequence goes on from NC_071387.1 coordinate 169,345,292, forward strand.
CAGTTAACTAATGATGTTTATGATGACAAAGGTAACTATCCCAGAAATATAAAATGTTCTTAGTAAACCAAGGGCACTATCTCGAAATGGTCGCCACTACATCCAAAAGGGCAGTTAGATGGGTCAATGCACACATATTACCTTTACTGGGAAAAATCAAAGTGGTGCTTCAAATATAAAAGGCAGGTATTCACTTAATACTTAAATGTGGGTATACATTTCTTAAAAATTGGATTTTAAAGTTTCTTTTTTTGAGGACTTATCTTTCATTCTTACCATCACTCTGTTCTGTACTGATCTCTGACTGCAACACTAGATCGCCCATTGTAAGTAAAGTTATGGCAGCTTCAGCGCTTCCATCGTTGTTGGTATCTTGTGAGAAAATATACCAACATTAAAACAGAGAATTAATCTGGAAATTTAAGTTTGTTTGCTTAGAAGTTTTTTAATTCAGGTGTTTATCCTCTGATAACAAGTTTCAATATCCTCTGTACCACTAATCCTTTACTACAGTAATGTTTCATTCAGTTTATATACTGCAAATAAAGAAATCAACTGTTGCCTTTGACCCACTGAAAATTCCTCCCACATATTAAGCAACTTAGTATCTTCAAATAATGAATCTATGCAGATCAGAGGAAATAAATACTTCCTTGTTAAACACTTAACTCATTCTCTAAAGTAACATTCCAAAAGTCTATGTCTCTTCTAGAGATAACACATTCAAAAACTGAATCTTTTTTTCAACTCTCCAGCAAAATGACTAATTTTCAAACAGCCACTACTACTAAATCACAATGCTAGTGTTAAACAAGTAGTTTTTAACAGTTTCCTACTAACAGTTACCTGTTTCATCTTGGGTATGTTCACCTGTGGTCATTTCCTAAAAGAGGAAGAGTAATATCTTATTCATTTTCCCAAACACATGTTCTGTATCTCAAAAAGCACTATGTTGTTCAGATCTTTCTGTGCTTTTGATTACAATGGAATGAAAACTGATTTTCCCCCATAATTATAATTATTCATAAACTTTCATAAACAAAAACAGAAATAATTTAAAAGCCACATACTTTTGTCTCTTGCTCCTTATTTTACCTTAGCCTTATGTTATATGCAAGTTTTAACTCATTATATTGCAGTGTACATCTACCATTCTACTTTACTCCTTTACTTGCATAATCCTTGAACTTTAGTTGCAGCTACCATTAGTTTTGACTCAATGAAAACCAAGTTCTAAAGAATAATGAAATTTTTTTGCACTACTAGGTGGCTTAAAACTTAAATGATTTTTAACAAATTAAAAAGTTACAGGTCTGATGTTCAGCATGACAGCATGAGGAGCTCTGCTGCTCCTGTCCCCACTGACACTGGTGAAGTTTATTTATAAACAACCATTAAAGCCTCTGGAAATGGTCCTGAAGGCACAGGATAAGAAAACATCCATTCAAGAAAACTGATGAATATCTGATAACAAAGGCAAAAGCCTGTGGTATTTGAACAAAGACTGTTCTCTTCCTCATTCCTCCCAGCTCAGCAAGGCAGCAACTCCACCTCAAACAGCTGCAGCCAAGAAAACAGGACCCTTCTCCCTGCAGGTACCAGCTAGAGGGCTTTCTTCCTAAGAGGAGCAGGACTTCAGCTTCTGACACAGCAATCTGGTGTCAGATTCGTGACAGAAATAGACCAATATCTACTATGAATACGGACACAAAAATCCTGAATAAATTACTAGCAAACTGAATCCAGCAACATATAAAAATTATACATCATGACCAAGTAGTATTTATCCCAGACATGCAACTTGTCTAACACTCAACATTTAATCAATACGTCATATCAATACGATAAAAAGCAAAAATCACATGGTCATCTCAATAGATGCAGAAAAAGTATAGTATAAACTCCAACACCCTTTCATGATGAAATATTCACACAAGCTTGAGATAGAACTGAACTTATTCAATTTCATAAAGGGCATCTATGAAAAAAAACCACAGCTAACATCTACTGAATGGTCAAAGACTAAATGCTCTCCCCTAAGACCAGGAACAAGACAATGTCCACTCTTGCCACTTGTAGTCAGCACTGTACTGGAGGTTCTAGCCGGGGCAACTGGGCAAGCAAAAGAAATAAAGGACATCTAAATGGTAAAGTAATGTAAATTGAACTGTGTCCCCCAGAAAGATATGTTGAAGTCCTAACCCTCAGCACCGTGAACATGATCTTATTAGGAAATAGGGTCTTTGCAGATGTAATCAAGTTAAAATGAGGTCATACAGGATTAGGATTGGCCCTAATCCAATGTGACTGGTGTCCTTACAAGAGAAGAAGAAACACAGACACACAAACAGACAGAAAGCCACAGTACTGGAGGCAAAGGCTGGAACTGTGCTGCCACAAGCCAAGCAATGACAAGGACTGCCAGAAGGTAAGAGAAAGGCCTGGGATGGTTTCTCCCTCGGCGCCTCCAGAAGGAGCCATCACTGACGGCAACTTGACATTGGAATTCTGCCCTCCAAAACTGAGAGAAGAACTTTCTGTTAAGCTGCACAGTTCACAGTACTTTTGTTATAGTAGCCCTGGGAAACTAACGCAGAAAGGCAGAAGTAAAACCATCTCTATTCACACATGCCATGATCTTGTATGTAGAAAATCCTCAGTAATCCACTAAAAGCTATTAGAAATAATCAGATAGATAGCAAATTTGCAGGATGCAAGACCAATATACAAAAATCAATTGTATTTCTATACACTTGCAATAAACAACCCAACAATGAAATTAGGAAAAGTTTCATTTATAACAGCATCAAAAATAAAAATATACTTGAAAATAGGTGTAACAAAGGAAGTGCAAAGTGTATACTCTATAAACTACAAAACATTTTAAAAAATCAAAGATCAGAATAAATGGGAAAATATCCCACGTTCCTGGATTGAAAGACTCAACACCGTTAAGATGGCAATGCCCTCCCCCCCTTAAAAAAAACCGATCTACAGGTTCAGTGCAATCCCAACCAGAATTCCAGCTGATGTCTTTGTGGAAATTGACAAGTTAATTTTAAAATTTCTATGGAAGGAACCCACAAGAGCAAACACAATCTTGAATATAAGAATAAAATAACCCTTACACGTACCAATTCCAAAACTTACTACAAAGTAACAGTAATCAATAGAGCATGACCTGCGCAAAGATAGACACATAAATCAATGGAACACAGAACTGACTCTAGAAATAAATCAATACATCTACAACCAATGGATTTTACTTTTTTAAAAAAGATTATATATATTTATTTTTTGAGAGGGGAAGGGAGGGAAAAAAAGAGGGAGAGAAACATCAATGTGTGGTTGCCTCTCATGCACCCACTACTGGGGACCTGGCCCACAAACCAGGCATGTGCCCTGACTGGGAATTGAACAAGCAACCCTTTGGTTCAAAGGCCAGCACTCAGTCCACTGAGCCACACCAGCCAGGGCCAACCAACTGATTTTAGACAAAAATGCAAGACCATTCCATGGAGAAAGAATAAATGGTGCAACAGACAACTAGATACTTATATGCGAAAGACTGAAGTAGCACTCTAACCTTACAATATACAAAAATTTACTCAAAATGGATTAAAGACTAAAATGTAAAACTATAGTTAAAACTATAAAACTTTTAGAAGAAAAATAGGAGTAAATCAGCCCTGACAGGTGTGGCTCAATCGGGTGACGTCCTGCAAAGCAAAAGGTTGCCAGTTCAATTCCCGGTCAGGGCACATGGCTGGGTTGCAAGTTCAGTCTCCAGTCGGGGTGCATACAAGAGGCTACCAATCAATGTTTCTCTCCCTCTCTTTCTCCCTCCCTTCCCCTCTCTCTAAGACTAAATAAATAAAATCTGTAAAAAAACATACGAGTAAATCATCAGGACCTTGACTTTAGCAAAAGATCTTGGATATATGAGCAACAAAAGAAAAAAATCATCAAAATTAAAAACTTTTATGTTTTAAAGGGGATCATCAAGAAAATGAAGATAACGCACAGAATGGGAGAAAATACTCGCAGATCACATATCTGATATGGGACTTTGTATCTAGAACACCATAGTCCCCCCTTACCCACAGTTTCACTTTCCATGGATTCAGTTACCTGTGGTCAACCATGGTTCAAAAATATTAAATAAAAAATTCCAGAAATAAACAATTTATAAGCTTTAAATTGCACACCATTCTGAGCAGCATGAAGAAATCTCAAGCTGCCCTATTCTGGCCTGCCCCAGACGTGAATCATCCCTTTGTCCAGCATAACCTTATTGCACATACAGTACAATAGCTATTTTGAAAGGCCATATTCATATAACTTTTATTACAGTATATTGTCATAATTGTCCCAGTTTATTATTATCTGTTACTGTGCCTAATTTATAAATCAAACTTTATCATAGGTATGTATGTAGAGAAAAAAACATATAACCCAGTGAATAAGAGGGCATTACTGTATAAAAGAATTCTTACAACTCAATAATAAAAATACAAATAGACCAAAAATTTTTAAAATGGGCAAAAGCTCTGAACAGACATTTCTCCAAAGATTTAAAAGTGGCCAATAAATATATGAGAAGACACTAAATCTCATTTACATTAGGGAATGCAGATCAAAATCATGTGGTGCCACTGCACATCCACTAGATTGTCTGATCCAGAAAGTCAAATAACAAACGGTGACAAAGATGTGAAGGCACTGGGACCCTCACACACTGCTGGTGGGAATGTGTAATGGTACAGCAGCTTTGGACAACAGTTTGCTAATTCCTCAAATGATTAAACAGTCATCATATAACACAGCAATTATAGGAATCCTAGGACTATAACCAAGAGAAATGAAAATATATGTCCATACAGAAACCTGTACACAAATGTTTACAGCAGAATTATTTATAATAGCCAAAAGATGGAAACAACCTAAATGTCCACAAACAAAAATGTGGTACATTCATATGTAATATTATTTGACCACAAAAAGGAATGAAGTACTGACTCATGCTATAAACATAAACCTTGAAAACGTTATGCTCAGTAAAAGAAGCCAGACACAACAGTCCGTATTATATGAATCTGTTTACAGGAAATGTCCAGAACAGACAGATCTATAGGCAGGTTGGTTGGCCAGGCATGGGGAAGGGATAGGAGGAAGTGGGGAACAACTGCTACTGGGTATGGGATTTCTTTTTGAAGTGATGAAAATGTTCTAAAATTAACTGTGGTGATGTTTGCACATATCTGTATACTAAAAATCATTGAATTGTACACTTTAAATGGATGAACTGTATGGTGTGTGAATCATATCTTAATAAAGCTGTTTTTAAAAAGTTCTAATCCCAAGTCTTCATTTGCAAAAATAAGATAAATATTAACCAAGTAAGGAAGAATGCCAAGGAAAATACAATTAAATATTGTCCAAATAATTTATATTTGGTATAGATTTAATGCAACGTAAGTCTATGAGGATATTAAGAACTATATCCATACACATACACAAAGATCACTGTTTTTCAAGTCAAATATAAAACCTATGGGTTACTCGCTAGTTTCTATTATTCATACTTACAGCTCTCCGGATGAAAGAAATTACCTAAAAACTGCTTGTAAACCTAAAGTATTCAAAATTAACTTCCAGGCTTTTGAAAGTAAGCAAAGAATTAAAAACAAAACATATTGAAATGGATGCTTACGACTGGTAATACATTCAAATTTTCTTCTTGTTTCAGTTCCTGAGTGGTCACATCTATGTTTGGGAGCTGATGTTCATCGACAGTTATGAATCCTATATCTGGGACATTCACAGTTATTTCAAGCTGTCAAGATGAAAAGTTTCATTATTTCATTTTGGCATACTATACAGAAACAAGTAAAATAAAATGTTAAACTGAAAAAATAATCCACATTTATACACAATTAAAAAACTGAAATACAATCATTTTTAAACTTATTTGACATCAACTTGGCCAAAGTAAAATATTTAAGGCTTTTGAGGGGTCTATGATTCTCTAAGGCTAATCTTCCTAGTACCTAGCCTTTAACTTTCCATTATCCCCACTTTGTCCGTACTTTCCCATAATTTCTCTCACCATTGTGTTAATATTTATGGAGTCCTTGCTAAAAACTGAAAGGCTATAGGTCCAAGGATACAAAGCTGAATAAGACAAGTTTGGCCCTTGCCCTCAAGGAATTCCCAATCTAAGAAAAACAAATACATAATTCACTAACCATACACTGTCCTAAGTACTATAATAGAGATGAGCTGGAAACACTCATACAGCTACGTTACCCCCACCCCCACCAAGGAAAGAGCCCTCTCCCACAACCCCCAAACCTCTATCATTCCTGATAGCCATGTCAGGGCTATTCTAAAATAATGGGTTCGCTCACATTTACTCTTCATTTAGCAGTCTTATTGGTCAAAGATCCCTACAATTTGGGGGCTAAACAGACTTATCTAAGACTTACCTAAGATTTGTCTCTTAGGCTATATCCAAGACAGACTGGCTCCTATTCCCTTATTAATAGAGAGATGAGCATAAAATCTGTGTAATTCAGTAGAAACTCAATATAGAATCAAGTATGAAAATCTGCCTTAAGACATATTTATTATAGTAACACCTGTGTGTTCTGTGTCTGTTTTCTCAGACACAAACATTAGAGAAAAATCTTTGCTAATATCCTACAGGCCTGAGATAATTAAAAAGTTCAAGTGATTTGAAAAGACAATATTTTCTGAAAAGTTGGGTGAAATATTAGAATATTCCAAATAATTGAAAGTTTTTTCTTTGAATATCATCGTTTCAAAGCTTTACTTTTTAACAGCTTCACTGAAATATAATTTACATGCCATAAAATTCACCCATTTAAAGTTTCTTGGATTATACACAAATACATACAGCCAATACCGGTCACTTTTAGGGACACTTTCATTGCTTCAAAAAAACAAAAACCCATACCCATTAGTTATCACTCCCTTTACCCCTCAACCCCAAATCCCCAAGCAACCAGTAATCTACTTTCTGTCACTACAGACTGTCCCATTTTGGACATTTCATATAAACGGAATCACATAATATGTGATTCTCTGTAAATGGCTTCTTTCACTTAGCACAATGTTTTCAAGGTTTCAAGATTCATGCTGTAGTATGTACGAATACTTTATATCCCTTTATCATTTAGTCATATGCCACTGCACTTCAATGCTCCTTAAAGGAAACATTTTCTAACACATAAACAACTTCCCTGTCTTAGTAATCTTAGGAATATAATTTAAGCTTTCTTTACTCAATTATTATGATTAATGCTACTTAAGAAGGCATTCTGTATTAATTCAGGGATTTAATTTTCAGAATTTAATTTCTGATACTAGTTTTCACTAGCATTCTGCCTTTCAGCCAAAGAAATTTATAAAATACAAAACGTATAGCTAAATGAATTCATATGCAGTGTTAACCAGTTATGCTTGCACAAAATTAACCTTCCTTTTGTATTTTCTAAGTTTCAACTAAAATTTAAATTTACTATCTTTGTTTGAACTTTTAGTTACAAGAAAAAAAATTAATTTTGCATCATTTTTGTTTAGCTTCAACTATTCTAACTCAATAACTTTATCACTCCTGGCATGTTATTATTAACAGTGAATAAAGGTGGTTTTAGACTGCCATTCATGAATGTAAATTTACAGATTCAGTAGTCCATTAACTCTTGGTTAGCTTAACATTACTTGAACGGTTTTATGTTTCCTACATCTTTTATTATCACCAATACCATCTCAGTTAACTCCTGATTCTGTTTCAAATGAGTACTGACTACAAAACTGATGTATATATGCCACTCTATAAGCCACGCAAGTCACTGAAAATTGAAGCAAAACAGAAAACTTTGAAATTACACAGTTGGAATACTAGATCTAAAGTCAAAGGAGGAAGGAGCTTTTATAATAAAGTAAGATGAAGTAGTATGTTCCCCCACTCATATCCATTAGGATGGCTACTATCCAAAAAGAAAAAGAAAAAAGAAATAAAAAGTGTTGGTGAGGATGTGGATAAATTAGAATCCCTGTACACTATTGATAAGAATGTACAATCATGCAGCTGCTGTTGAAAACAATATGGTGGTTGTCCAAAAAATTAAAAATAGATTTATATTTTACCATACAATCTAACAATTTCCACTTTTAGGTATACCCCCCCAAAAAATTAAAAGCAGGAATTAGAAGAGATATTTGTACACCCATGTTCATAGCAGCATTCTCTGCAATAGGCAAAAGGTGGCAGCAACCCAACTGTCCACAGTGGACAGCTGAAGAGACAAAATGCGGTACACATACACCACGGAAAATTATTCAGCCTTCAAAAAGGAGGGCATTCTGCTGGGACTTCGATTTCTCAGTGAGCCAAAGCAGCCCCACATAAGCTCTCTCCTGTTGCTGCTTCTGTCCTAAGCCCTTCCTTGTGTCACTGTCCCTAGCTTTAATAAACATACTCTCAAAATAAAAAAAAATTAAAAAGGAGGACATTCTGGCACATGATGCAACATAAACTTTGAAAACATTATGCTAAGTGAAATAAACCACGAACAAAAAGGACAAATACTGTATGATTCCACTTAAATGAGATTTCTAGAGTACAGTCATAGAAACAAAAGTAGAATGGTGGTTGGCACAGGCTAAAGGGAAAAGAGTAATGGGGAATTATTGTTTAATGGATACACAAAGTGAAAAAAGTTCTGTAGATGGATGGTGATGTGGTATACAGCACAATGAATGTACTTAAATTATACACTTAAAATGGTTAAGATGGTAAATGTTATGTTATGTGTATTTTATCACAATTAAGAATACATAGGTATTAACAGATGTCCCTTCTACCTTCTCTACCAACCAAAGATCAGCCTAAGCTTGTAAAAATTCCATTTGGTAGAGGTGATTCAGAGAATGAACTCTACAAATCCTAAGAATCACTAAGAGAAAAAAAAAAGATCAACTGAAAGAAAAAAACAAGTAACATAAAGTTCTAAGCATTCAAAGAACAAACTACCTCCTCCATTGTTTCCTCAATCTGAGCAGGAACAGGTTCAGGAGATCTGAGACCAACAGGTACAAACACTGGAGCTTTGTTTATTTCTTCTGGAGCAAGGTGATAGCTTTCTTCTTCAAAATCAGATTCAAAATCCTCAACATCATCTTCATCCTCTTCCTGTGAGGCCCGAAGAGTCACCAGCATGGCCTTGGAAGTTCTGGGTTCCTTCTTGGAAGTCTTACTCCGAGTTCGTTTTGATCCACGCCCTTTGGTGACATTTGGTTTGATCTTTCGATGCATTCTCCTTACACTATGATCTATCTCATGGCCAGAGGCAGAAGAGAGAGTTGTCCTTCGACTTAGTGCAATTTTAGAGCAATTTGATTCTTTTATCATTTGTGAATGGCTAGAGGTTTAATCAAAACAACAACATAGTCACTACATGCACAAGGATAATTTTAATGAAAACAAACTTTTAGAGTGAAATCCCAATTCAAGCCATCAAAATGAAAATTCCCACCACTCATGCTGTCAAAAACTTATACTGTGAAAAGAAAAAAGAAACTTCCTGTCATTCACAATTAATTCTTAGTTATCTACCCACAAATTTTTCATCATAAGTTTTTATTTCTAGGCCATTTTTCCCCTTGCTATTTAAGTAGAGATGAAATACAAAACTGGAAATTATCAGAAGAAAAAGGATGTCCTGGCTGATGTGGCTCAATGGATTGAGCACTGACCTGCAAACCGAAAGGTCCCATTTCCCCAAGACACATCCCTGGGTTTCAGGCCAGGTCCCCAGTTGGGGGTGTGTATAAGGCAGCCAATTGATGTTTCTCTCCCTCTCTTTCTCCCTCCCTTCCCCTCTCTCTAAAAATATATAAATAAAATATTTTAAAAAGGAATAAAGATCAATGGGCCAATAAATACAGAATATGAGGTTTATCCCAGTGGGTAAACAGAATAGGATAAAAGGAAGAAGAGGCAGAAAATCCATCAGAACAATGTTGTTTTTTTGTTTTTTTTTTTAATATTTTATTTATTTATTCTTAGATAGAGGGGAAAGGAGGGAGAAGAGAGGGAGAGAAACATCAATGTGTGGTTGCCTCTTGCGTGCCCCCCACTGGGGACCTGGCCCGCAACCCAGGCATGTGCCCTGACTGGGAATCAAACCAGTGACCCTTTGGGTCACAGGCCGACACTTAATCCACTGAGCTACACCAGCCAGGGCAGAACAATGTTGTTTTTAAGACCTCAGGTTCCTTTCTACTTTTTTCCAAAATTATGGCCCTTCACTTGTGTTTGTGACCCCACTTGAATTAGTAACCTAATTATGTACAACATACTACTCCTTGGTGAGGCTTACGCCCATGTCTAACATACTCAATACCCAGAGATTTTAAATGTCAGAAGAATAAAATCTTCCTAAAAAGGTCAGAAAAATATAAATTTTAGTAAATAACAATCAAAAGGGGGAAAGAAATAGAACTGTCAATAAAAAAACTATACTCTGATAACAAGTCATCTTTCACTCTATCAATAAATTAAGGTAAGACATCCATAAAGAATAACTTTCCATTTCCTCTTCTGAAAGTATTTGTTACATAAAATTTTACCTTGCTAGTTTACTGAGACACTGCTCTTTAATAATCGAAGAGACAGAAGTATCCCCTACAGTTTTCTGTCCAAAAGTTCCTGACAGTCCAACTTCTGAATGAGCACCTTTCTTGGCCAAACCAGCGTCTTTGGAACCTACACAATCATTTCTTGCTGAAACCTCCAGAGATGTGAGAAGCTCAGCTTTTCCCTTAAATTTAAGAAGAAACAGCTAATATTACCACAAAAACAATCTCTATAGGAATTTAATTTGGTAGTTTGGTCTGCAGATCCAAGCTTGCTTACTTATACACACACACACACAACTGGATTTCTAAATTTTTATAATACTGGGAATGTCACTGAATTTTCATAAAAATAACAACAATACACAAGGCAAAACTATATATATTTTTAATGTTCTGCTTCATGATCCTGACAAAATATAGCTCACAGATAAAAATTGTAATTTCTCAAACTTACTTTTTGAAGAAGATTGGTGTCAGATTCTCCTTGCTGCAGAGAATCATCCTGTGGCTTCCTTGCCTCACTCTGATCTGCTCTGTCTTTTTCTACACCCAGTTCCTCTTTCTTATCAAGTGCTCTTCCCAAATTTGGCTTAGGCTTTTGGAACTGCCTTCTTATCAATTGTGCTGGACTAGCAACGTAAGTTTCACCTTCATGTCTAGAATGAAGCACAAATCATGATGAAGAACAAAAATCAAAATTCTCTCTTAGTGTTAACAGCTGTTTAACAATTTTTGACAGAAACCAATCCTATGTTCTAAGGACTATACATAAGTTGGTTTGCCGCTAAGAAAGGAAGAACATAAAAGCTTTTATAACTTCCACTTCCTGTACAGCATGGGGAACAGTTTTACAATAATATTAATCTTTTTTACTTTCATTGATTCTGGTTTGTGGTTTCATTCTACTTTAAGTAATTTTTCAGAGTAATAACTAGAAAAAACAAAAAATTCTAGTAGTTGAAGATGGGTTTCATAATGGCACATTAAACAAATGCTTCAACTGGGCTCTGAAGCAGGAACAAATATACAGTGGTCACAACAACCATGGTCCTACTGGTTTAAGAGCAGACTGGAAAGCTAGAGTCTATTCTCCCTCCACATGCCTATCAGCTCATAAAAAAGAGTTTACTGATAGCCAGTGTCCTAAGAATCTCAATACAACCCATTTTATCAGCCAAAACATAGAAAGATAAGATTTTAACATTCAATAGAGTAACCATTGCCTCCAAGGCAATCCAAACAGCTGTCTTAAGGTTTCCTGGGACAAAATAATTGGCAAATACATGAATTCTGAATTAGAAAGCTTAAAGTAATATAAATATAGATATTTATCAAGAATAACTGGCCCTGGCTGGTGTGGCTCAGTGGATTGAGTGCCGACCTGCATACTGAAAGGTTACCAGTTCGACCAGTGGTCAAGGCACATGCCTGGGTTGCATGCCAGGTCTCTAGTTGGGGGTGCGCAAGAAGCAACTGATTGATGCTTCTCCCGCACATGGATATCTCTCTTCCCTCTTTTTTCCTTTCTTCCTCTCTCTCTAAAAATAAATAAAATCTTTTAAAAAAAATTTTTTTATTAATAACTGGATATGTATCTATCATTAGTTCTCTAAAATATCTGTATTAAAGACTAATCTTAAGCAATATTTCTAATAAATTAACCAGAAGAAAAAGTATTGTACTTAGCTACATTTTAAAATGTACCAACCTAAGTTCTTCTGGAATGAAACATCAAGGAAGTTCACAGAAGTTCTAACAAGGTTATGATGCAACTAATACATCTAGTATAGGCTAATGCATTTGGGAAAACAAATTATATTTAACTTAAGTATAAGCTATTTATAATCAAGTGTGATTCTATACAGGTATTTAAAAATAAAATATATATGTAAGCAGCAGTGTGCTACTCAAGTCAAAAAGGACGAGAAATGCTGTCCATAAGAATATGTTAACTTAAAGACTATACAGAATATGTACTCTGAAGAAAGTATCAGTCAAAGTATAGTTAACAGCTATAATAAACTTCACGAACACAGAAGGTTAAGGGAGGTAGCAGATTTAGTTGGGAAATAGGTTTCCATATAGCAAATTTTAAAATGCAAAGGCTGAGCATAAAATCTCTTGGCACAAGCAAAATTTCTTTCAGGAAGCTTTCTTTATAGGAATTCTCTAGTCTGAAAGTCATAAATCCTGAAAATTTAAGTTTTCATACCGAATTGCCAATGTTACTTTGAGCAATCCATTTAAATCCTCTAGGTTTATTTAGTGAGTTAATAAATGGGAACATTAGGAAAGGCTGACCTCAAAGGTTACTAGTCCCTAAAGGCTGACTCAGAATAAAAATCAAAATCCCTACAAAGGTCCTACACAATCTGCCCTTCTCTCTACCCAGTCTTCACCTTTCTTTCATCTATTACTCTTCCTCTTCCTCTGTTTTACTCTGGCCCCTTTTGCTGTTCCTCAAACAGGCCGGGCATGTTCTTACCTAAAGTGCTTTTAACTGCTGTGCCCTCTTTTCCTACACATTCCCTTGACCTGCTCCTTCACTCCTTTTAGGTCTACCTCCAATGGTACCCTTTCAATGAAGCAGTCTCTGATCACTGCTAATTAAAAAGTAAATACTGCCCTGGCTGACAGCTCAGTTGGTTCAAGTGTCCTACAGATGCACCCCAGTTGTGGGTTTAATCACTGTGGTCAGGGCACATACAAGAATCAACTGATGAATGCACAAACTAAGTGGAACAACAAACTGATCTCTCTCCCCCACCCCCCAACAATCAAAACGCAATCATGATGTGCCCAACTCCCCCACCTGCTTTATTCTTCTCTACGTACTTATTACTGACTTAGTCAAATTATTTGCTGATAATCTGTTCCCCAAGTTCGAATGTAACCACCACAAGGCCAGGATCCTGTTTGCTCCTATACCGTACTATAACGTCAGCACCTAGAACAATGCCGGGCACATAAAACACTAAAATGTTTGTTAAACGAATAAATGTATAAGGTTCTTTTCAGTGGCAAAATTATGTAATCCGTTAAGACCAAAAAGGGATTAAATTATACATAGACAAGAAATCCATAAACAGTAAATTATGAAAAGCTGGAGATTGAAACAGGCTCATCTTTAATGTTTGGGAATTAACATTTCAGAAAGTGTTCTCTGGAATCATTTTTAGAGATGAATTACCCAGTGGGATCAATCACCAATCTAATCCCATATCATACTTGTAATACAAATGTTATCTAAACGCATTTTAGTGAAAATATCTCTAAGCACCAACCATTTTATTTAAACATCCAGTCTAAAGAAATAAAAACATAGCAAGGAAACTTGAGATTAATGTAAAGAAAAAACTGATCTCTAGTGTTAAAATGCAAACAATATAAACGGGCCTTTCAACACACATCCACACATAGGGAAATAAATGAAAAAGAAATTCATACTAAAACTATAAATAAAATTTCCTCACCTAAGTGGAACCTAATTAACAAAACAAACAAGCAAGCAAAATATAACCAGAGACATTGAAATTAAGAACAACTGACAGTGACCAGAGGGGTGGGGGAGGGAAATAAGGGGGAAAGAAGGGAAGGGTCATCAGTGAACATGTATAAAGGACCAATGGACAAATCCAAAGGGGGTTAGGATTGAGGGTGGGAGGTGGGGGGTGGGTAGGGTGAAGGGAAGTGGTGGTGAGAAAATAGACAACTGTATTCAAACATTAATAAAAAATGATTAAAAAGAAAAACAATAAAAGTTTCATATAAGAAATATGCCTAGCCCTGGCCAAGTGGCTCAGTTGATTAGAGCATTAGCCTGTACACCAAAAAGTTATGGGTTCAATCCCTGGTAAAGGCACATACCTAGTTTGCAGGTTTGACCTCTGGTTGGGGGTTGGGAGGGTACATACAGAAAGCAACCAATTGATGTTTCTCTCTCACATCAATCTCTCTCTCTCTGTCTTTTTCTCACTCTCCACCCTCCCTCCCTTCCTTCCTTTCTCTTTAAAATCAATAAATATATCGTCAGGTAAGAATATATTTATTGATTTTAATATACCCCTCCTTCCTTCCCTCCATCCCTCCCTTCCTTCCTCTCTCTCTGAAATCAATAAATATATCCTCGGGTTAGGATTTTTAAAAAAGAGAGAAGAAAGAAATCTACCTAAATGAAACAAACTGTTTAAAGTCATCCAAAATCAATAGCACTACTCATGCAGTTAGTTGACATAACATGCCCAAATTCTATTTCTATGGCTGGCTTCATGGAGGGTGAAAAAAGGATACAATAATAACTCTTCTGCAATGGCCCTCAAAAAACAAGTTAATTCTATATAATTAAAGGAAGCTAGAATGTTCAATGTAAATTATTTATGCTAAAGATATCCTGGAGGAAAGTTAATAAATACTTCACTGAAACATATCCTAGATACAAAAACAGTGCAGTAAATTAGACGTATCATGGACTATATCCAGAATAAGAAAGGTATTTTAGAGGGCACATAGACATATGACATGCTGCGCAACATCACTAGCCATCAGAGATGCAAATTAAAACCACAATGAGATACTACTTCACACTGGTCAGAATGGCCATCAAAAACAAATCAACAAATAAGTGCTGGCAAGGATGTGGAGAAAAGGGAACCCGGGTGCACTGTTGCTGGGAATGCAGACTGGTGCAGCACTGTAGAAAACAGTATGGAATATCCTCAAAAAATTAAAAATGGAAATGCCTTTTGATCCAGTTCTCCCATTGCAGGGATTATACCCTAAGAATCCTGAAACACCAATTCAAAAAAATCTATGCACCCCAATGTTCACAGCAGCATTATTTGCAATAGCCAAGTGCTAGAAACAGCCTAAGTGCCCATCAGTAAATGAGTGGATCAAAAAACTGTGGTACATTTACACAATGGAATACTACACAGCAGAAAGAAAGAAGGAACTCCTACCCTTCACGACAGCATGGATGGAACTAGAGAGCATTATGCTAAGGGAAATAAGCCAGGTGGTGAAAGACAAATACCATATGATCTCACCTATAAGTGGAACCTAGTGAACAAAACAAACAAATGTGCAAAACAGAACAGAAATAGAGACATGGAAATAAAGAACAAAGTGTCAGTGACCAGAGGGGAGGGAAGAGAGGGATAATGGGAAAGAAGGGGAAGGGCCTAGTCAAGGAACATGTATAAAGGGCCCATGGTAATGGACAAGAGAGGGGGACTGACTGAAGGAGCAGGAGGATGGTAGGGTAGGGAAGAGCAACAGGGGAAAAATTGGGACAACTGTAATTGAAAAACAAATAAAAAAAGAAAGGTGTTTTATTTTCCTTACATATTAAAAAAGAACATTACACATCTTACTTTAATATCAGTAACAATGAAGCAGATTGTAATAAATAAATAAAAGTGGTAATGCTGATGTATCTTCACCCTTCTAGCATATCCCATTTTAAAATATATCATTCTTACCATTTGGTTTGGGACACAGCTCCAAATACAGCATATAGTAAGTACTCTAAACACTTTCTGTTTAAGAATTTTAGTCAACAGATGATCAATTTCTAAAGATACAAAGAACTTAAGAACCTGTCTACTATTTAAGTTTAGTTTTAAATTAAAAAATTAGCATTCTTGCCAAACTTTTTAGAGAATTTACAAATTAAAAGAACATCAGTCATATACTTCTTACAGTACTGGAAGAAGCAAATTTAAAATATTCTCATTTCATAATTATTACTTTATCCTTTCATAAAATTTTCAAGATGTAAAGTTATATAAAACCAATTATGTAAAAATCCAACCTTTATCTCTGGAAAGTATGATGTTTCTCTGACTTAAAAGCACGCTCACCTGATCTCTTTATCTAAAGTATTAATTCTATTAGCATGATTTTCTTCAAGAGCCACACAACTCTGATTTTCACACATTCTTCCTTCGGAAACTTTGGAGGACACAACTTCAATTTCAGTTTCAATCTGAGAATTTGGCTGAAATGACAAAACCATACTTGGTTTGTTGTTTTTTTTTAAATAACAGAATATACCTGCTAAAATATTTCAACCATTAAGAAAGGTACTTAGTTTTTTGAAATGAAGACTCAAACTGGGTATGTTCATATTTTGCTGCCCAAAACAAAACTGCCATTTATCGCAGTAAAGTTTAGATGATGCTTTAAAAACTGTAACAACCATCCACTGTAAAACCAAAAAAAGAAAGTTTGATGGTTTGTTTTTTTTTAAAGAGTTGGGAAGTTCAAATATGGATCACAATCACTTTAAATCTTGATTTTCCCTTAAATAAACAGAGAAAAGGACAGAAAAAACAGAACTGTTGAAGTGGGCATTGAACTATTTAGATCTGTTTCTAATATCAAAAGATTCATCAGTAACAAATGGATAAACTCTCATTCAAAAGAACAGAATGTTATGCAGCAGTTAAAAATGACCTATCTCTGTATTTTTGACATAGAAAGTCAGTTAATATCAATATATCAAACGAAAAACAGTAAGTCACAAAATAACACGTATGCAATGATTTTACTATTTAAATTTACGTAAGTATCCACATATGCATGCATGGGGATATATCTGGTAAGATATGTCAAAAGATTTACAGTGGTTATCACAATGAATAGGTACATTAGTTAGGAAAAAAATCTGTATTCATTTTTAAAAATTCAGAATGGTCAATCTGAAACAAACCTAGATACATTATATATTCACTGAGTAGAGTGTCAGATAACCTAAAATGTTTGAGCTATCAATTGATAATTTAATATGCATTAAAAGGCTCTACTTAAGTGTATAACAGTAACTCACCAGAGTCAGGAATTCGATTTTAGTTTCATCTCTTTGTACTACTGTTCTTTCTTCCTGAACTACACCTTTGGCTTCACCTTTTTCTGCCACTTGCCTCTGTCCAGCCTTTCTTATGTTTGGTATGAGTCTCTGAAGTCGGCTGCTTGCTGGTAGAACAGTTTGGATAGCACTTTCCTTCATTTCTTGTTGAAAAGTGTTTATGTTATCAGTCCTAGGAAAAGGGACAGGGAAAAATAGAGGGACTTGACTGCAAAAAGATAAAAACTACTGAAAAAATATAAAATTTGAGTATCCTCTAATAAAAATATCCTCTCTATAAAAACATTTTATAGCATTAAAGGAAAATTATATTACTTTCTGACTATAAATATACCGTATTTTATAAAAGAACATAGTTATTCCAATTCTTAAAAGGTAATGAATTTTTATGAGGGACATACAATATTCAAATCCATAGAAAGAAAGTACAATTGTTATATTACTTTCTGACTATAAATATACCTTATTTTATAAAAGAACAGTTATTCTAATTCTTAAAAGGTAATGAATTTTTATGAGGGACATACAATATTCAAATTCATAGAAAGAAAGTACAATTGTAGTTGCCAAGAACTGGAGGAAGAGGGGAATGGGGAGTTATTGTTTAACTGGGTACAGACTTTTAGTTTGGGACAATAAAGTTCTGGAGATGGGTTGTGATGATGAATGCCCAATGTGAATGTACTTAATGCCACTGGACTGTACACCAAAAAATTAAGTTAAAAGGTAAATATTATATTTTTTACCACAATTTTTTAAAAAAATAAAATACCTCATATGCATGTATTTTTAAATTCAGTGCCTTGTGTAAGATCTTAAGCAGTGAACAATGAATATAAGCAGATAAGCAGTCTGCCATATGAATAAAAATAAACCAAATACAGTATTCTTTATATTCATTTTTAAAATACATTAACACATCCTAATAAAAATGAAGAAATATTTTAAAGAACTCTGTCTCATTTTAGATTTTCAAGGGACTATCACTGTTTACCCCATAGAAACAAGTAATTCCTTTTCCTGGGCTTGTGTAGACTGAGACTCCTCTTCAGCTTCATAAGAACTCAAAGGTAGAAGATTCTTTTCTGTCTGTGCACATGGTAATTTCAAAGCCTCCTCCTGTCTGTGTCGTGATTTGTCTTTTTCTCTTGATGTCATTAAGGAAGATACTTCCTAAAAAGAGATTTAAAAAAAAATTTATTGAGGGTTGGTAAAGAATAGGAAAATAGGAAATTTCATATACTATTAAAAGAATAAGTATTTGACTATAAGTCTTTGTAGAGAATAAGGCAGCTATATTAAAATTTTTATTTCCCAGCTATTCTACAATTATCTCTTATAAAAATACTCAAATAAGTATCTGGAGAATTATTCAAGGATATTTATTAAAGCAACATTATTGATTCCTTTTTAAAAAAGGAAAGAAATGGGCATTACGCTAAAGAAAAAAACAAAAATTGAAAAAAGACAAATCTATCAGTAGGAGACTGAATAAATTATAATTTCTATGTAATGCAACAGTACAGAGCCATTTAAAAGACAGATTTCTGGCCCTGGCTGGTATGGCTCAGGGGATTGAGTGCTGGCCTGCGAACCAATGGGTCTCTGGTTCGATTCTCAGTCAGGGCACATGCCTGGGTTGCAGGCCAGGTCAGCCCCCAGCAGGGGGTGCATTGAGAGGCAACCACACACTAATGTTTCCCTCTCTTTCTCCTTCCCTTTCCCTCTCTCTAAAAATAATTTTAAAAATGTTTTAAAAGACAGATTTCTATATACTAATCCAAAAAGATGTTCACAATGGTGTGGTAAGTGAAAAAACAGATAGCAAGCTATGATGTCATTTTTGTAAAACAATGAAAATACCCTCACATTCTATTGTTTATATAGTAAGAATATAGAAACGTCTAGGTGGATGGATATATTCAAAATTGCTACAAGATTAACTGGGAGGGAACGATGGGGCATTATAAAGGACTTTCGCTTTTTAGATTCTATATTTTTTCCAATTTGAAATTTTTATCATCAGACAAAATAATCAATAAAAAGTCGTTTATCTTTTTAAGTATATGACTAGAAGGAAAAAGTACAAATGTTCAAGCACAATAAGACCTAAGCTATTTTAAAATATAAAATAGGAATTTTAATTCAAAAAAAGTACTTTCATCCTGGCTGGTGTGACTCAGTGGACTGAGTGCCAGCCTACCAATCGAAAGATTGCCAGTTTGATTCCCAGTCAGGGCACATGCCTGGGTTGCAAGCCAGGTCCCCAACTGAGGGCAGGCTAGAGGCAACCGATTAATGTATCTCTCACAGATCAATGTTTCTCTTCCTCTCTTCCTCCCTCCCTTCCCCTCTTTCTAAAAATAAATTGTAAAAATCTTTTTTAAAAAAGTATATGTTTCAGCGTTAACAATTCATTTCAAAGTTTTTGATGCTACATCACACAATCTTAATGTTATAACCAAGTAAACAAAATATTGCCTTTAACTTATATGAAGCTCTTAACTTTTTATTTCATCTTCCCAACAGAGTGAAATTAAAAAGTTGTCATTCCCACTTTTCCTATGAAGAAAATGGTTGCATCTTTGGCTATGATCACATTGTAAATAAAGGTTAGAACTTGAACTAGAACCCAGGCTTCTTAAATTCCTTCCCATGACACACTTGTCCATCATCAGAGATTTGAGATACTTATTTAAAATATATGGAACAAAAAGGCAGATTAAGGACAACTACCACAAAATCACACAGAGTAAAAATTCTATGAGGAAATATTTGTGAAATTTCAATCGCAGGTATCTCATTTTATTAACTAAAACAAAAACTCTCCATCTTAAACATCACTCACATGTTGAGAAGGGAGAGTGTTCACTTGTTCACCATCCTGTTGTATCACAATAGCCTCCATTTTGTCCGTTTCCAATTTCTTCCCAGGCACATGTTTTTCTGCTTCCACAGTCTCTCTTTTTAAAGCTGCTCTTAATAAGTTTGGTTTTGGTCTTTTGAATCGACTTCTCATGAAAGGTACTGGCTTAACTTCAAATGGCTTTTGTTCTTGAGGAAGAGATTTGCTTTTGGAACAAGGATTATCAAGCATTAGAATGAACTGAAGGGACAGTGGGAGCAGAGTTTTAGGACTACCTTAGTAATTGACAGTAAATATTTAATTCTAATTCTTAACAGGAAAACAAACCACACTATTTGGTAGATCCTGAAAAACATAAGTGTACAATCCAGATAGATACAAGTCTAGGAATTATATCATCTTTACAAAAAGACAAACAGGTTTGTCATACCCATACTGACTTAGAAGTTTGTGTTACATACAATTAATTCTGTATGTTAGTAATTCTCACAATCAAGAGTCAGAATAATTTCAATCCTCTCCTAGTCTTCCCAAAATTAACTTAAAATATCTTAACACTATGCTATAGATTATTATGTCTTAATATCTCCATGTAACATAATCTGCAAAGATAACTTCACATGCTTTTTCTTTAAAAACACACAGACCTGCCCTGGCTGGTGTGGTTCAGTGGATTGAGTGCCAGCCAGTGAACCAAAAGGTTGCCAGTTCAATTCCAGGTCAGGGCACATACCAGGGTTGTGGGCCAGAGTTGCAGGCCAGGTTCCCAGTTGGGGGCGTGTGAGAGGCAATCGATCATGTATCTTTCACACATGGATGTTTCTCTCCCTCTCTCCCTACTTCCCTTCTCTCTAAAAATAAATAAAATCTTAAATTTAAAAAAAAGCACACAGACCTATATACTTGTACCTTAAATTAGTGTCTGAACATTGTTCTGGAACATCAGCAGATTGTGTCCCCTGGTCTTCTGTTTTATCAAGTTTAGAAATCATTGAAGAAGTCTTCAAAGGACTCAACCGACGTGGTAATTCCTTTTCAGAATTTCTTTTTTCTTCTACAGATGTATGTACCACGAATAGTACTTCACTGCTAATGTTCTGGAAGAATAGTCATAGTAAATCAGCACATATACAAGAGTCCTAAAGCATAACAAACAAAAGCCTACTATATTCTAAACACTTTTCTTTAAAAATCTAGAAGTTTGGCCCCGGCTGGTGTGGCTCAGTGGATTGAGTGCTGACCTGTAAACCAATGGGTCGCCAGTTCAATTCCCAATCTAGGGCACATGCCTGGGTTGCAGGCCACGTCCCCAGTGGGGGCCACACAACAAGCAACCACACACTGATGTTTCACTCCTTCTCTTTCTCCCTCCCCTCCCCTCTCTCTAAAAATAAAAATATCTTTAAAAAAATTATTAAAAGAAAAAAATTTAAATCTAAAAGTTTGTTTTCTTAATTTTTTTAATAAAATAAAGTTTACCAATGTTAAAACATAAAATCTAGCTAACTCTTCTTTTTATACCGCATATTAGGATTTTTCCAAGCCACAAATGCCAATGTTATCTATTCCAAAAAAAAGTCCTCGATAATGCTGAAATAGGATGAATTTCAAATAACTTAAAACTTTTAATAAAAAAAACTTTTAAAAATGGGGTAGACAGAAAAAATAGAGAAAATTGATGTATTTATAATCAAAAGAAATAATTCCGATGTATGTTTCTACTAGTTAGCACAAATTTGTCCAATTTCATTTATTCCCTTTATCTAAAAAAGTAAACTTCAAACTAACATTAAGAACAGTAACTTTTCCACAATTCAGAAAAAATTAAATTTTTTTTAAAAAGAATATACAGTTTCTTTAAGATCCCAAAACACAGATTTTAGGGCTAAGAAAGACTTTAGGTTTTAGAGATTTTAAACACTGTTGGACTAGATAATAATCACAGAATTATTTTGATAATGTTTCTCTAAAAGAGGATTTAAAAAAAAAATTTAAGGACAGCCCTGACCTATGTGGCTAAGTTGTTTGGGTGTGGTCTCACAAAGCAAAAGGTTGCCGGTTCGATTCCCGGTCAGAGCACATGCCTGGGTTCTGGGTTCAATCCCCCAGTCAGGGCACATATGAGAGGCAAATGATCAATGTTTCTCTCCCTCTTTCTCCCTTCCTTCCCCCCTCTCTAAAATAAATAACTAAAATCATTAAAAAAAAAATTTTAGCCCTGGCTGGTGTGGCTCAGTGGATTGAGTGCTGGCCCGTGAACTGAAGGGTCATCGATCGGTTCGGTTCCTGGTCAGGGCACATGCCTGAGTTTCGGACCGGGTTCCCCAGTGGGGGGCACATGAGGCAACCAATCGATATTTCTCCTGCACGTTGATGTTTCTCCCTTTCTCCTTCCCTTCCCCTCTCTAAAAATAATCTTTTACAAAAAAAAAAAATTAAGGACAGAAAAATACATACTTCCATATTTAGTGAAGGCACAGCACTGCAGTCAGCACTACTGCTAGGCATTAAATCTGTCTCAGTTTGTAGCAATGTCCCAGTCTCCTCTGGTTCATTTTCCCTTAGAGAAATGTCTATTTTTCCGCTTTTTTGCAAATCTGCCACCATTTCCTCCTTATCACTGATCTCTTCTGATCCACCTTCCATCAAGGAAATTTTTCCAGTTTCTCTCAAATCTGCCTCTGTTACCTTAATGGCAGCCATCTTTCCTGACACCTTTTCCATCAGAGAAATGTCTCTTCCAGTTTCTTTCACGTTAATCTCCCTTTCCCCCATGGCACTGATCCCTGCCAGCTCCTTGTCCCTTGAGGAAATTTCTTTTTCAATTTCTTTCAAATCTGTCTCCACTTCACCTATAGTTTTGACCCCTGGGGACTTTTCTTGCGCAGATATTTTTCTTCTTTCAGTTTCTTCCAAATCTGTTTCACACTCCTCAGTGGCATTAGAAACCTCTGGAAACTTTTCCCTTGGAGAAATCTCCCCTCCAGTTTCTTTCAAATCTGCTTCCACTTCTCCTACAGTGTTGTCCTCTAGGGCATTTTCCTGTAAGACTATTTCACTTCTGGTTTCTTCCAACTCTGTCTCTATTTCCTCAGTGGTGGAAGTCACCTCTGGCAACTTCTCCCTTGGAGAAATCTCCCCTCCAGTTTCTTTCAAACATGTTTCCACTTCTCCTATAGTATTGTCCTCTAGGGCATTTTCCTGTGGGGATGTTTCCCGTCTCCCGGTTTCTTCCAACCCTGTCTCTATTTCCTCAGTGGCACCAGTCACCTCTGGAATCTTCCTCCTTGGAGAACTCTCCCTTCCAGTTTCTTTCAAACCTGTTTCTGTTTCCACAGTGATATCAGTCATTTCCGGTATCTCCTTCCTGGGAGAGATGTCTCTTCTCCCAGTTTCTTGCAACTCTGACTCTGTTTCCTTCGTAGTGTTAGCTTCCACCGGTACCTTCTCCCTTGGTGAAGTTTCCAGCCTTGCTGCCATCTTTTCCCCAGAGGCAATAATCTCTTCCTTTGAGAAAATCTCTCTTCTTCCAGTTCTTCTTCCTATATTTGGTTTTGGTTTCTGAAATCGATTCTTTAAAACTGGAACTTGTTTGAGTATATTTGCTTTATTATGCTCTTGAGTACTATGAGGGGAAAAAAAACACAATCAAATTTTAAACCAGTGCCAGCTGAACAGATGTGGTTGAGAACTCACTACTGAACCACCACCAGAAACTCTCATTAAAAAAAAATTTAAAACCAAGACAGCCCCAGAAATCTCTGGGTAAATTTTAAAAATTAAAAGAAGAAAGTCTATCTTTTGAAATTATGGCAAATTTTTTAAATAATTAAACATATCTATTTATATACAGTCATTTACAGAGAAAAATCCATCAGTAAGGTCAATTAGAGTAACAGCTAATTGGCCCTGAAGAGTTTCTTCCTAATTTGTCATCCACACCATTCTTTGCAAATACTGGCTTAGAAAAAACTCACCGGGCTCTTGATTTGAGCTAGCGCAATTTCCGTCAGCCCCACCTCTTTTCCCCGACTATCCTTTACAGACATATGTGTGCCTCGCCATAGAGTTATGGAGCTCGCTCATGTGGCCAGACCTGACTGGCATCTCCAACAACTAGATAGAGGCATGATTTGAACAAGATACAGCCTTATGACTAAGAACTAGGTTCACACCTCCTCGCTTTTAAAAACAATTAAAAATTACATTTCCTGTACAAACATTTCTCTAAGAGCTGTGATTTCATAATAAAAATAGGGGACAAAAGGAAAAATTAAATAAACAACATTTCGCAGTCTGCTCAACGTTATTGGGCATACAACCACCACTGCCTTGTACAAGTACCTTGTTCCCCAGAAGAGCAGCAGCACTTTTGTTTGTGCTTTACCGTTTCATCAAGATAATACTAGATGGCAAACACCAATAAAAACATCTAAGTGAATGAAAGACTCTCAGTGTCTGGTTAAGAAAGGTCATTAATCTGGGGCAAAGCTAGGTCAAATGAAACAACAGATTTATTCAGCAATGTTAGTCTGAACAAGTACATAAACTTAACAGCTTTTTTAAAAAGATTAAAAACAATGTTAGTGTTTGTTTCAACTTGTCTAGGCCCTAATCTATCTTTTTTATTGAGACATCTGTTTTTTATAATGCAATTTTTTGTAACACAAGTCAGGTTCTTAGGAACAAGACTGCTTTTCAAATTATACTTGTTTATATAACTGAGGTGTGTTTTTTTTAAACTATCATTAACTTTAGTAATTAATAACATTTCATGTAAAATTAATACCAATTTGTTGGGAACCACCCTGCATGGTTTCAGAAGCTGTAACCCTCCATGGCTAAGACTGAGTAAAAAGACCTTGGGACCGTAAGCCACTAAGGAAACAAAGCTTATCCTCCTGGCAGGGGTGCTACTTCTGTCCCCTTTACTTCACCCTGCTTGGGCCCGGGTGGATGACCAAGTTAGCCAATGATGGGTAAGATTCCTCAAAGGAGGAGTGACCTAAGATAGGCACAGTTGTAAAGGGGCCCTCAGGGAAGGACTTGGGGGGCTATAGAAAATGGGGGTGATGGACCCTCACCCCTCGGCTTTGACCTAGCCTGAGTCCTCATTCTGTCTGTGAGAAGTCTCCTAATCCTTTGGCTACCTTACTTCCCCCACTCCCTGACTTAAGCCTGAAAAAATGCCATAAGCCTAAAACAATGCCAGAGGTGGGTGTGGCCCTGTGCTAGAAAGGCCTGGTTCCCTAGGGTGATCAGGCCTAACAAAGAATGCATAAAATCCTGTGAAACCTACTTCGCTGATACCCTCAATTTAAATTATAAGGGTCCAAGCCTGAAATGAGTTTTTTTCCTCAAAGTTTTATGACCCTTTAGCTATCTGACCCTGACTCTAAATAAGCCCTTATAGTTCTTTAAATGTTATCTATTGTTTGATCATTTGTTTGATCATTTCTACCTGACAATGATTGATGACCTTTACATATACGCCCTGTATTCCTATGCAAATTAAGCCAATAAAAGCCTGTCAAGGCAAGGGTCTGGGCGTTCTCCTCTTGAGAGAGTGGCTGTGCCATCCCTTTTCCTCCACAGGATTCGGGAGTCCATGTCAATTTGTCTCATCTCAGCCACAGTGCCGGAGACACTGCTTGCAGATGACCGTGTCACCAATTGTTAAAGGAAATTTAATTTGGTTAGTCCTCAGTGGATTTTATTCTGTTTTATACTTTTTATCTCCATCCAGAAATATCTAGCTTTTAATGAGGTTCACATGCTAGCAATCTTGGTTTAATTATCACTGGAAAAGATACAAAGTCACATGTTAAAACTACATATTCTTAAAATATCTAAATGTTTTAAGCAAAGGGTTTACTAATGATTTAATTACTTCAGTATCAATTCAGATTTTAAGATATGAATATATAATGTTATGATTATATTCTATGTGCTTGGATTATAAGTAATTAAAGGACTTTGATGAGCTTTACTTTTACAGATAAATACTCAGCATCACGTTACTTGGAGTTCGTACACAATTAATCAACAAATAGTTCTGAGCACCTATTACATGCCAGAAGGCCATGTTCTAGGAACTGGGAATATAACTGTGAACAAGACAAATCTTTTACAAAGCTCGTATCGGTTGCATAATTAAAGGACGGGCAATATCTGAGATTAGAAATCAGATATGCAATTGTACTGGATTACTTCTCAACTTAAAACATACAATGGTCTACAACTCTCTCCCCAGATGACAGAATTTAAGGGGGAAAAAAAAACAAAGGAAAAAGAGGATCACAACTGCAGAAGGTTGGAGAAGGTAGGAGAAGGAATGTGCACAAAACTACAGATCTGTTCCATGGTCCACATGTATTTTTCTAAAATATAGAGTTTAAGAGTCAACAAAATACTTATAAACCCCCATAAGATAATCATCAATCATGACGCTAACCTCAAAATATTTATATTAAGTACACAGGATGTAAATTAGCCTAGAGAAATAAGTTTCAAAGACATATTTGCTAATTTATGTAATCAAGAAGAATTTTTAATGCATTCTTTATCTCAAAGTCTCTTTATTTTCTCTTCCTCTTGCATCTTGAACAGGTCAAAGTGTTTGGGGAAGGGGGAGAACCGCCTATTATATATAACGAGGTGTATGATTTGATAAAACACAGAATCTTAAAATTTTTTTAAGGATGTTGGAGATTCAAAGACCAGAAAGACCATGTGATAAAACAGAAAGTATACTGCCTTGATAAGAAAAGTCGTTGAGATCAGACTGGATATTAGTTACACACAGTATCTACCAGGGTTCTGAAACCCAAAGACCACTAAGAGAGAAACTTAATTCTCTACAAAGTCACATGAACTATTAAGTAGATTCTAGCTTAAACTGAAATATAAACAAAAAATCCAAACTGTCAGATATCTGTAACTAATAACTGTATCAGAGATATGTAACAAGGAATGTCATTTCCAAAGTATCAGACATCTAACTAATAACTGTATCAGAGATATGTAGTAAGTAATGTTCATGATTCTGCCCAGGAATTCTGTGGCAGAATAGTAAAATAGTTTGGGGGGGCGGGGAGGATGTGGTATAGGTAGGGAAGTACATAAGAACAGAGGAAGAAGCAAGAAATAAAGGAATTTTTCTGTCTTCCAATAAAGATCTTCAAAATAGTTCATGAAATCAAGCTTTCACTCTCAGGTTAGGCAGTATTTAAAGAGGCTAATACAGCTGTAAGAAAGTTTAGAATAGGCCAGACTTTAAATGCAAAGACTGAAAAAATATTAATAATTGTTGAAACTAGATACTAGGTACACAGGAGTCCATTATTCTGTTCTCGCTGCTTTTCCAAAAGAAAAAAAAATTAAACTATATTAATAATCCCATCAGTCTGGTTTGGTGCCCTCCAGAGGGAAAATAACAAATATAAAGAGCTTTACCTGTGAGATATATGGGTTTTAGGTAAAATTTATGTAAACCTTTAATAAAGGCAATATGTGACCAAATCTAAGCCCAAGGAACCAAGCATTTAAAAAATAAGTAGTGTTTTCACATTTGGACAGAAGACATCCAATTTAACATGCATGTTAAATGATAATCCTATCCATGTTAACCCAAGGTCTAATTTATGATGAGTAGCTCTTTTCAAATCACCCCATAACTAAGAAATTGACATGAAAGCTGTGATATAAATTGCCTTGAAAAATAAGTTATATTTCTAAATATTA
Organism: Desmodus rotundus; assembly: GCF_022682495.2. Taxonomy (NCBI): domain Eukaryota; kingdom Metazoa; phylum Chordata; class Mammalia; order Chiroptera; family Phyllostomidae; genus Desmodus; species Desmodus rotundus. The sequence goes on from NC_071387.1 coordinate 169,373,437, forward strand.
TGTAACTTGATATACAGAAAACAAATCAGTCTGATCTGCTTGTTTTTAAAAATTAACAATTTCAAAAACTTTTATAAATTTAAAAATTATATAATCAATAAGATGATGCTTACCTTAGACATTCATTCAGAGACTTGGGCTCATCTGGCTGAACATTTTGAGAAGTATCTCTTTTTTCAGATTGTGATGTAATGTCTTCACACTCAAAATTTTTACATGACTGATCTGTCTGTTCAGGAGTCTTAATAACAAACACATTTTTTAAAAAGTGTTAGATTTCAAAATAAAACAACCTTTTATAAAAGATATCGTTGAAAACTGTGCCCAATTTGAGTATTGAAAAAAAAAAAAACAGTAAACACTTCAAAATTATAAAATGATATTCAAGGGATGCTTTTTTTTGTTTTTTTTTTTTTATTTTTATTGTTATTCAATTACAGTTGTCTGCATTTTCTCCCCATCCCTCCACCCCACCCCAGCCAAACCCACCTCCCTCCCCCTCCTCCACCCTCCCCCTTGATTTTGTCCATTTGTCCTTTATAGTAGTTCCTATAAACCGCTCTCCCCACTGTCCCCTCCCCACTCCCCTCTGGCTAATTGTTAGATGGTTCTTAACTTCAATGTCTCTGGTTATATTTTGTTTGCTTTTTTCTTTTTTTGATTATGTTCCAGTTAAAGGTGAGATCATATAGTATTTGTCCCTCACCACCTGGCTTATTTCACTTACCATAAAAGGGATGCTTTTTAATGTTTTTTTCTTCAGAGACCTTAGAAAATTTCATAAGCCACACCTTTTACCTCATCTCAAAGCCCGTATTTTTCTCCCAATCAGAAAGCAGGTATCATATTTTGTTATGTATAATGCGTACCTTTTTGCCCAAATTTTTGAGGGAAAAATAAGGATGCACATTATACATGGGTATTACTAGTTCCATATGTATATAAATGTTTTTAATTTTTATTTATGCTTATGCATTAAAAGTGTAACTCTACAAAGCAATAACGATATCCATATGCAAAATAATACCCTAGAATACAATAACCAGTTTTGTTTCTAAATATAAATAAATAAATAATTGAATCAAACATTTAAAATGAAAGTTTTTTTCCTGAAAGTCTGAGCCAAAAACGTGGATGAGCATTATACATGGCAAAATATGGTAACTGCTCTGTCTCAACCGTGAGAATTTGTTGGGAACTGCCCTGCCTGGTTTCAGAAGCTGTAACTCCCCATAGTTAAGGCTGAGTCAGAGTTGGGACCATAAGCCATTAAGGAGACAAAGCTTATCTCCCTGGCAGAGGTGCCATCTCTGCCCACTTCACCCTGCTTGGCCCTGAGCTTGACCAGTTAGCCAATGACGGGTAAGATTCCTCAAGGCAGGAACAACCTAAGACAGGCATGGTCACCAGGAAAAGCCCACAGGGAAGGACTTGGGAGGGTTATAGAAAAGGCGGTGATGGACCCTCGCCCCACGGCTTTGAAATAGCCTCAGTCCTCATTCTGTCTGCAAGAAGTCTCCTAATCCCTTGGCTGCCTTACTTCCCTTGCTGTGCAAAATGAACCTAATAAAAGCCCATGGAGGAAAATGCTCAGGGCCCTTCTCCTTTGAGAGATCCTCCACCTTTCCTCCCCAAGCATATCATGTCTTGGTAGACTTATTCTTCATCCATGGCAGACGCGGGGCCCAGACATAAAGCTCCACAACAAGAATTATCCCCTGGTGTCTATCTTTCTGAATCTGTCTTATTATTATGATCACACTACAGACCTTGGGAATTATAACAAGAAATTCAATTACAGCAACTGTTACCCTTATCATGAAGATTTTGTTATTATGTAAGTAAGCTAAAATCCATAGTCTTTGTTCTTAAGACTATATTTTAATAGGGAGTTTTGAACATTATTCAGTTTAAGCCAGCGTTAAAATTCACACATCTAGCTATATTTTCAAAAGGGAAGTGTAATTCAAAACCTGCAGAGTATTGGGGGAAAGCAAGTCCAAATGAGGCAGGGTAAAAGCTGATGATCCAATCACATTAATGCTCAAAATGCAGAGTTATATGGCTTTACAATTAACAAAGCAGCTGGTTTTGAGGTTTTGGCCTTATACTTAATGAACAATGTACACAATTGTATAGCACTGCTGTTTAAAAAGCGGGGAGGGTGAAAGGAGGCTTATGTACTTGTTTAACAAAAAAACTGGGAGGAATCAGACTACTTACATCTCTGTCAATACAAGATTCACGTTCATTCTTTTCCACACTGGCCCCAATTTCTTCCTGTGATGCAAGAATTTCTCTTCTTTCAGAAGCTTTACCTACATTTGGCTTTGGCCTTTGCAATCGGCCCTTCATTACTCGTGCAGGTCTGAAAGCCTTTGGTTTATCATCCTCCTGCAGACTCTCTTTTTCACTCAAACTAGAACAACTACAAAGGAATAAGCTCCACTAGATCAATTACAAAGGAATAAGATCAATGAAGTCACATACTTGCTTATTTTCAGTATTCCCTTCTCTTAGGTATGAATAAATAAACCACTTATAATATAAAATAATTCACCAGTGTCCTCAAGAACATCCTTCAAAGATACTTATACTTCTACACTTTGACCCTTTGGAACCCAAGACATAATCCTGAATATAAAAAGCATTTTAAAATCAAATTTTCATCACAAAAATGGAGAATCTACACCTGACGAGCATGTAATACAATTCCCCACTAAGGACAATATTATGTAATGTACACTTCCAGGGCACTGCAGATTATGGCATCCATGTACAGTCCATATCCCCTGGTTCAGATTCATACTGGAACAACGCCTCTTGCAGATTTCCACTGCAAGTTAAATATTCCCTTTTGCAACCCCTTGCTATAAATACAATTATCCAGAAACACACAACTTACCCATTAACTTATCTAACAAGACTTTGTTAATAATCTTAAGAAGTTGAGGAAGAAAAGTAATTGCTAACTCAATTGAGCCATCTCATTATTTATTTCTACAATACAGGGGTGAACAAAAGCAGGTTTACAATTGTTTGAATGGAAAGAGAGATGCAGGTTATGATTGTAAGACTAAAATAAAGTGCTACTCACAACTGTGAACCTACTTTGTCTACCCCTGTCTTAATCATAAAGAGCATTACTAACATGTTTCAACAATACCTACTGTTAAAAATGCACCTAAAGTACATAGCTGAAAATAAACTTCAGACAGTATCAAGTAGAAAACAAGTTATTACAATCATTACTGAGAATCACTATTTTTATTCTACTTCCTCTATACTTACTTAGGTCCAGTATCAGCTTCTGAGTTCTTCCTCTCTGTATTCTCCATTCCAGAAACGTCAAGTAAATTCATTTTATCCTTTTTCATGTGAGTCTATGAATTCAATGTTTTACATTTAATCTACCTTAATATAAGAAGTTCAAACTTTGTAATAAATAAATGGAAGTTAAAACAACAAAATCTCTTTTGTACTTCTAATTAGAAGAGAGTTTTAAAACCATACAAAGTATTATAAAACATAGAGGGTGGGGCAAAAGTAGGTATACAGCGTTCATATGGAAAATAATACAATAAATAATAAGTAATAATACAAGAATAAACCTGTGCCCTGGCCAGTGTGGCTTAGTTGACTGAAGTGTCATCCTGTAGACCAAAAGGTCCAATTTCTGGCTGGGGCACATGCCTGGGTTGTGGTTCAGTTCCCTCTTGGGGCACGTTCAGTAGGCAATTGATGGATGTTTCTTTCTTTCTTTCTTTCTCTCTCTCTCTCTGTCTCTCTCTCTGGAATCAATGGATATATCCTCAGGTGAGGATTTAAAAAAAACCAAAAGAATAAACCTGTGTTTCGTGTACTCACAACTGTAAACCTACTTTTGCCTAACCCTGTATCATCTCATACATTACTGACAAAAGCACAAATCACTATGTACTTTCCAGAAAGACTTTTGCTAATATGAATCAAAGCCTTAAAAATGTTTATACTTTCTGACCCAGTAATATGAGAGTTCTAAGACTCTATCCTAAAATATTTAGTTTAATATTTAAGTACAGGAATGTTCACTGGAATATTATGCAAAATAGCAAATACTATAAACAAATAAAATATTCAATAATGAATAAACGGTTAAATAAATTCAGTCTAATCCATTGACAGAATATTATGAAGTCACTGAATCTTAAAAAAAAAGTTTTCAAAAGATGTTTAATGATATGGAAAAATATTTATAAAATATTAAGTACCAAAAATGTTATTAACCAAATGTTAAGTATACAAAACTGAATTAATACCACCACTCAATTTTGTAAACAAAAAGCTAGAAGAACTGTATATTAAAGGTCACCTACATCTGGATAATGAAATTAGAAGTAATTTTTGTTTTAATTTTTACATGAATCTATATTCACCTTATTTTCTAGAATTTAAAAACATCATATATAATAATATAATTATATGACAAAAAGTATGATAAAGAAGATATTTCACAAAAGAGAAAAATAGGTAAACTAACATTTTTAAACTATTTTAGCAAATATAAAAAACTGGTAACAATACATTGCTGGCAGGAATATAAAGAAACAGGAACATTCATTTGATGCTCGCAGCAATGTGTAAATGGAGTTGTGTCTCTGTCAGTCTGGCAATGTACAAGAGCTATAAAAATATTAAAGATACTTTAACCTATTTATCTCACCACCTCTGAAAATTTATTCTTTGTTTTATCCTTGAAAAAGCCACTTTACAAAATTGTTTCCTTTTATTTCAAGAATTTCTTTAAATAAAAATAACCTAAACATCTAACATTACAGAAATGGTTAGGTACATTAATTAACTTGATGTAACTATTAAGATGGCCAATTAATTCAAAAAAAGTATAAATGAATAGTTTCGAGAAAAAAGTTTTAAATTTTATGTTATGGTTAAAAACTATAGAAATGTTAAAAAATAAAAACTACAGAAATGTTTATATACATAAAAAGAGAGCTAAAGTTTATAAAGGATGGAGGAATGTATCTGTGTTTAGATAAAAGGGTTGTGAATATAATTTTAGGTATAGCTATTTAAAAAATATTTTGAATAAAAATTTCATATAAGTCAGATTTGTCATTACTGAGGATGTCTGAAATTTGTCCTAGGTTCCAAAAAAATGCATAAGCAGACTAGTAAGACAAATTTAATATTAATGTATACATTCTTGTATTTTTATTTTAGTATCAGTAACATTACTTTGTAATTACAACTAAACACTTTTATTCCCAAATAAAAAATTTTATAATTTTAATTTCCATAAAGTCTTTTACTCCATACCTTTTCAAATGAAGTTTCTGGATGTAAACTCTTGCTCTCTGCATCTGTTTTACCTTGTGAAAGAACTGATTTCTTCCCAACAGCCCTTGATAAATTGGGTTTAGGTCTCTGGAGTCGTCCTCTTGCCATCAGTTTAACATTTTCTGTTTGATCAGTTTCCCTAAAAAATTTACATTATTGATATTGCATTATTATGCAGGCACATTAAATGAAATTCTTTAAAAATCCACTCAGAGCCAGGATAGAAATCCTTTAAGCTTACTTACGATAAGCATAGCAAAGAAAACTGAAAAAGAAGAGCGATGAGGCAGTAACTAACTTGTTCTGTCAGATATTAAAAATATAGTATTCAGCATCAATAATTAAAACACTGTGGTTCTTTCTGATATATGAAGAAACAGATAAATGAAACATGAGAGAAAATTGAGATGACCCCAAAATATACATGATTTTAGTATAAAATAAAGGTAGCATTTCAAAACAGTAAGGATAAGATGAAATACAAAATAACATAGTCTTAAAAATAAATATTAAATAAATAATGATGGAAAAGCTGGTAACAATGGAGAATAAAATAAAATTAGCTCCACTCCTCACATCGTACTTATAATACATTCCAAGTGGATCAACAATTTAAATGAAACCATAAAGAAAACATGGATAAGTATTCTTCTATAACCTTGAGGTGGGAATACACCTAAAATTTGATTAAAAGTTCAGGAGCCATAAAAGGAAAAAGAAACTGAGAAAATTAACAACATAAAAATTTTTTAAAATTGCCCTGGCTTGTATGGCTCAAGCCAGGGCAATCCACTCAATCCAGTGTGTGGATTGAGCGCCGGCCTGTGAACAATGCCTGGGTTGTGGGCCAGGTCCCCCCAGTGGGGGAGACGTGAGAGACAACCACACACTGATGTTTCTCTCCCTTTCTCACTACTTTCCCCTCTGTCTAAAAAATAAAATAAATAAAATCTTTAAAAATAAATTAACAAAAATAAATAAATTTTACGTGGCCTAAACAAACATGGCCAAATCAGAAGTCAAACTACAAACCAAGAAAGCAGGTTTTGCAACTCATACCACAAGGCTTACCTCTCTAAAATATAAAGAACTCCTACAAAAAAAATATCATCTATAACTAATTTACAAACAGGACAAAGGGTATGTACAACTCAAAAAATAAAAATAAATGTAGCGTTAAATGCAAAAAGATGCTCAACTTCACTCCCAATAAGAAAAGTACATACTGCCTAGCCAGGTAGCTCAGTTAGTTAGAGTGTTGTCCCAATACACCAAGGTTACAGGTTTGATCTCCACTCAGGACACATACACAAATCAATGTCTCTCTCTCTCTCTCTCTAAAATTAATAAATAAATATTTTAAAGTACATATTAAAAGTAGACAGAGAGAGAGAGAGACAACATGAGTGAGTACAAATGAGACATTAAAAATCAGAGAATCTAAATGGAATTATATACAGATATTCACTGTTCTATTGATTTTCGTTTAGGTTAGAAAATATTAAAATGAAAACTGAAAAAAAAAAAAAGAAATAAAAGAATTACATACCCTGCCAAAAAAAGAAGGAATGGGGTGGAGGTACTACACTGAGATGTTATTTCATAATTTATCAAGACCGGCGAAAATCCCAGTTCAGTAACACTGTTAGTTGGTAAGAGAGACAAGTGCTTCTTTACATTGTTGGTGGGAATATAAACTAGCATAACTCCAATGGAGAGCATTTGGCACTATCAAAATCATAAATGAACACACATAAATATCCATGGAACAAGCATTTCCATTTTTAGGAACTTACCCTACAAATACACTAGCATAGAGATAAAAGAATGGATATATAAGATTATAAGCATTGTTTATAAAATAACCTACATAGCCATGAAATGGGCATTGATAATCTAAAATGTGATTTTTCCATACAAGAACACTATGCACCCTTAAAACAAATAAGGAAGGTCTTTATGTGAAGATATGAAGATATAAGACAAAAAAAAATTTGCCAAATGATACATACAGTACGCTACCACAAGGTTTTTTAAAAAGAGTAAGAAAATAAATTTATATTAGCTTTAATATACTTTTTTTAAAATCTCTGAAAGAATTTAAAAGGTAAAACTAGTTACTAGTTAGAGTGAATAAGCATATGGTAGGAGGGATATTTCACTCAATACCTTTTCACACTTTTAGACATTTGAACCAAAAGAATATATTGCTTAGTCCAAAAACTATTTTAAATTTTTATTTTAAAAAATAAGGTTGATTCTCAATATGACTTTGCTTTACTGAAAATAAATAATTCATAAACAGAATAGCTTTTAAGCCCATATAATGAGTTACAAGAAAAACAAAAAGTCTGAATTTTGGGATATTTTTTCAAAAGGAAACTCTTGTGGTGCCTTTATTCTATTTTTAGTGAAGATATTAATTTAATCAGTATCTATATACTAAAAATAATCTCTTTAAAGTCATAAATATCAAAATCAACTATTTTGTCAATAGGCATGAATATTAACTCAAACCAAGTAAGAGTAAAATCTCATAGTAAATATTTAAGCTTCTAAATTATTTCAGCATTTTGCTAAAACTCATGGCACTGCGATACATCATGTATGAAAGAGACTCCTTCTGCAGAAATATAAAGTGAAAAACCTGGATGTCACACTCAGACCACAGCACAGTTACATACTAAATGGTCTACAGTTCCCTTCACATCCCTAAAGGAAGCAGCATTATTACCATTTCTGAAATGATAATAAACTATCAAATGTTTGAAAATAAATTTTAAAATCCCACAATATAAAATACTTACAGTGATATATTTTTTAGGTCAGCATTTCTTTCTTCTGTACAACTACTCTCAGCATTATTCACTTCACACAAGGCTCTAATTCCAACTTCTGATGAATGCAAATCTGGAGTGCTTGAATCTGAAGTCTCAGTTGCTACTGACATGGCATCTTCTTGGTTGCTAAAGAAATGAAAACATCAGGGGAAAAGAAATTCTTCGTAATGCATACTTTATGCTAAATATTTAAAAGATTTTTTTAAATACTGTATACAAATCAACTATGTGGACGATAATCCTTCGTATTGCAGAAAAATTAAAACAAATATTTCAGCTTTTCTATGATCTTTCTTGCACCATGCTATTAAGAACTATTCCTGCAAAGAAAGTAGTCACCACAAATTAATAAGCTTGGGAAAGTGCTCAAAAAGTCACAAAAGGAAAAGCCCTTACCTATATGGGGTTCACAAATCAAATGCATGTATAAAATCATAGTAATATTTAGGAATAATCTTTCATTAAAATTTTACGACAGCATTTGAGAGCTTCCTCTCCAGCCTATATGTCAGTTTGGCTCAAATAAACTTTTACAAAAATTCAAAAATTAAATTAAATTAAAATAAAATGTTATATAGGCAATCCTTGCTTCGCATGAATTTACACTGTGTTAACAAAAACTCATGTAAATCAAGGATACAGCTTCAATATAGCCCAGTTGCAGTTAACACTGTACTATGCAAAGAGAGGACTACTGTATTATAAAGTTGTTTCAACTAACAATAATATAAACGATGGCCCTGTACTAACTAGCACTCAGTTTTCACATTTAACCATACCTTTTTCCCCTCACTTTTTTCCACTGTATTTCCCCAACTAATTAATAAGAGCCCTTTGCTCCTTCTTGGGTTAGTTGTTACCCATAAAACTTCCCAATCAGTAGCTTGCCTTCTCCTAGAGCCTTTTGTCAACAAAAGTATTTAATTTTACTGCAAATTTAGTAATTTTATCTTTTAAAGTTTGTGCTTTTTGTGTCTAAAAAAGTCCATGACATCACAAGGTATTTTCCTTTAAAAGTTTTAAAGATTTGTTTAGTACATGTAGTCTTTATCAGGAATTTAGTGCATAGGGTGAAATAGGGGTCTAATACTATATTTTTCATATCTCAGCACCAACTAAAAAATAACAGTTCAATATTTACCCACTAATTTCTAATACTACCTCTGCCACGTATCATATTCCTAAATCTCTCCCTAGACTCTACATTCAGTTCCTCTGAGTCAATTCGTCTGTCCCTGCGCCAGTATTACACTGCTTCAGTTACTCTAGCTTTAGAAGTCTTAATACATTTCCTCTCCAGAGGCATTTTTCAAAATTGTATTTACTATCCATGATCCTTACTCTTGTGTATACAACAACTTTAGTATTGGCTTGCTGTTCTATAAAGCTAGTTGAGATTTTAATAGTCATTACAGGGTTCTTTTCCCACTAAATTAGAAAAAGTAATCAGTATTGTTTTGTGTGTAGTTTATGAAATTAGTTGTTATCTCTGAAGTCACAATTTAGAAGTCTATAACCTCACAAGTTGAGAATCATGACCCTGGACGGGTTGCTCAGTGGGTTACAGCGTCATCCCACTGGAATGATACAGGAAGGTTGTGGGTTCGATCCCTGGTCAGGGTACACACAGGAATCAACCATTAAATGCATAAATAAGGGGAACAAATCAATCTTCTCTGTCTCTCTGCCTCTCTCTCCCCCTTCCTCCCTTCCTCACACTCTAAAAAATTAATTTGAAAAAATTTACCAGAGGTCCATGGCTCAGCTTCAAATAAAGTATTAACATTCTGAACTATATGACTAAATCACCACATGTGCATATGTGTGTTTTTCTACATGAGAATAAATAACTTCCATCAAATTTTTCAGAAGACAGACATATAAACCAATGGAACAGAACAGACAGCCCAGAAGTAAATCCACATAGGTATGGCCAAATGATCTTCTACAGGGTACGAAAACTACACCATAGGAAAATGGTCTCTTCACCATAGTCTCTTCAACAAATGATATTGGGGAAGCTGGATATCCACATGTACAAAAGTGAAATTGGACATTTATCTTACACCAAACACAAAAATCAACGCAAGGTGGATTAAAGACTTAAAAGTAACGCCTAAACTATAAAAGTCCTAAAAGAACACATGGGAGGAAAGCTTCGTAACAGTGGTATTGGCAATGATTTCCTGGCTATGACACCAAAAAGCAGAAAACAAAAGCAAAAATACACAAGTGGGACTACATCAAACTAAAAAGCTTATGTACAACAAAGGAAATAATCAACAGAGTCAAAAGGCAACCTATGAAAAAGGCGAAAATATTTGCAAGCCCTATACCCAATAAGGACTTAATATCAAAAATATAAAAGGAACAAAAACACAAATAACTCAACTAAAAAATGAGAAAAGGACCTAACTAGACATTTCTCCAAAGAAGACATACAAATGGCCAACAGGTATATGTAAAGATGCTTACATCACTAATCATCAGAGAAACACAAATCAAAACCACAATGAGGCATCTCATATCTATTAGGATGGCCATTATTTTTTTAAAAAATTTGGCAAAGATGTAAAGAAACTGGAATACTTGTGCATTGTTGGTGGAAACATAAAATGGTGCAACCACTATGAAAAACAGTATGGGGGTTCCTGCAAAAATTAAAAATAGAACTATCAAATGATTTTCTGGGTATTTATCCGGAATAACTGAAAATAGAGTATCAAACAGATATCTGTACTCCTATGTTTATTGCAGCATTATTCACAACAGCTAAAAGATGGGAACAACCTAAATGTCTACTGACAGATGAATAAATAAAATGTGATATGTACAAAATGGAATATTATTCATCCTTAAAAAATAAAAAATCCTGTCATATGCTACAACATGGATGAATGTTAAAAATATTATGCTAGGTGATATAAGCCAGTCATGGAGGGACAAATAATATGAGCTATCTAAAGTAGTCAAAAACATAGAAACATAAAATAGAATGGTGGTTGCCTGGAGCTAACACTAAGAAGGAAATAAAAGAGTTTCTGTCCAATCGATATAGCATTTCAGTCATGCGAAATGGAAAAGTTACAGAGATCTGCTCTACAATATTGTGCTTATAATTTACAATACTGTACTATATACACTTAAAAATTTGTCAGGAGAGATTTCATATCATGTATTTTTACCACAATTTAAAAAATAACAACAAAAAACTCAGACAGCAGGATACACCACACTCAAACTGCTAAAAAACACAAAGAAAATCTTTATAAAAGAAGACAAACCCATGAAAACACTACCACAAAGAAACTGCAGTGGCAAAGTAAGCATCAGAACAAAAGGTGAAATGGATGGACTTCCAGTCAAGAAGGTGGCATAGGTAAACATTGCTTGCCTCCACATACAACCACAGCAAAAATTACAACTAGATTACAAAAGAAATATCACCAAGAATCATCAAAAAATCAGATTTCTATGGAAATCTGACATCCCAGGTATTAAAGAAGGTACTAAGGATTTGGAGACATACTGAGAGGTGTGGAGGTTCAGAGACACAGAACAGGCAGTCCCACACCCACGTGTGGTAGATAAGAATCAGGAGGGATTCCTTCCTACTGAGGTAGCAAGGAATCCCAGCCCCACACCAGACCACCCTGCCCAGGAAGGTAAGTTCTGCAACTTCTGGCTATGAAAACCAGTGGGGGTTGGGGAAGTGAAGAAACTGAAGGACTCTCAGGAGTCTCCTCTTAAAGGGCATGCAATGGACTTAGAACTTATGCAGACTCACTGCCTCTGGGCTTCAGCACTCCAGAACCAGCTGGAACTGCATCAGTGGCACACAGGGAGAAATTGAAGTGTCTGACATCAGGACAAGTACTGGGGGACAGCTTCCTCCTAAACAAAACTCCAGAGGCCAGGTAGCTGCACTGTTCCCTTTTTGAGCCCTCCCCCACACAGAGCCACAAAGCAGTGACATGGTATCAGAGACTCCATCAACCTGTTTCACATGGGTTGCCCTGCCCTGGTGATTACCTAAGGCTCTGCCCCATCCAACTTACCCGGTGCACTTTTCTACAATAGGCCACACTACCAAGACAGGGAGTCAAAGTGACTTTACCTAATACACAGATACAAACACAAGGAGACTGCCAAAATGAGGAGACAAAGAAATATGGCCCAAATAAAAGAACACAACAAAATGGAGATAAGCAACCTATCAGATGCAGAGTTCAAGACATTGGTTATTAGATGCTCAAGGAACTCTTTGGGTACATCAACAGCACAAAATGACCCAGGAAGAAATGAAAGTTATACTAAGTGAAATAAAGAAAACTTTACAGGGGACCAACAGTGCAGTGGATGAAGCCAAGAATCAAATCAATGATTTGCAACATAAGGAAGAAAAGAACATTCAATCAGAACAGCAAGAAGAAAAAAGAATTCAAAAAACCAGACAGGCTAAGGAGCCTCTGGGACAACTTCAAACATACCAACATTTGAATCACAGGGGTGCCGGAAGGAGAAGACAAAGAGCAAAAAATGTAAAACTTATTTGAAAAAATAGTGAAAGAAAACTTCCCTCATTTTGTGAAGGAAATCGACACACAAGTCCAAAATGCAGAATGAATCCCAAAGAAGATGGATCCAAAGAGGACCACACCAAGACATATCATAATTAAAATGCCAAGGGTTAAGATAAAAGAGAAAATCTTAAAAGCAGCAAGAGAAAAGCAGACAGTTACCTACAAAGGAATTCCCATAAGACTGTCAGCTGGTTTTTCAAAAGAAACTTTGCAGGCTAAGAAGGGACTGGCAAGAAGTATTAAAAGTGATGAAAAGCAAGGACCTAAAACCAAGATTGCTCTATCCAGCAAAGCTATCATTTACAATGGAAGGGCAGATAAAATGCTTCCCAGGTAAGGTAAAGCTAAAGGAGTTCATCATCACCAAGCCCTTATTATATGAAATCTTAAAGGGACTCATTTAAGAAAAGAAGATGATCAAAACTATGAACATTAAAATGGCAATAAATTCACAACTATCAACAACTGATTCTAAACACAATCCAAGCAAACAAGCAGAACAGAAACAGGATCATAGATATAGAGATCACATGGAGGGTTATCAGCTGAGAGGGGGAAGTGGGAGGATAGTGGAAAAGGTACAGGGATTAAGAAGTACAAATTGGTAGGTAAAGAATATACCAGGGGATGTTAAGAACAGTATAAGAAGTGGAACAGCCAAAGAACTTACATGCATGACCCATGGACATGAACTAAGGGGTAGAGGATTGCCAGAGGGAATGGAGGGTACCCGGTGGACAGGGGCAAAGGGGGAAAATTGGAACAACTGTAATAGCACAATAAAATACATTTTTTCAAAAAGGCAGTATCAGAATGGTATCACAAATGATAAAAGGGTGAGTTCATCAAGAAGAGACAACAGTCCAAGATATGTATGCATCTAGCACAGAGCCTGAAAATACATAAGAAAAACAAATAGAATTGAAAAGAGAAATAGGCCAAATCATAATTATTGTTGGAGACTTCACACTCCTTCCTCTCTTAGTAACTGACATAAAATGCAGACAAAGTCAGGAAAAATATATAAAATACCTTAATGAACGAATAGGGTCAGTTTTTTTCACAGCTTTGTCCCTGGAGGACAGATCCGCAACCTCACTGGTGTCCTGTACACAGGAAAGCGTCTGTTCCTTACTGCCTTCATCTTCATTCATCTCAGGCCTTAAAGACTGACATTTATCTATGAATACAAAACGCATGGTTTCTAAAAACTGACAGCAGAAACATCTATATTTTAAAGCTCAATGGAATTTACATATAACACCATTAATACCATCTCTTCCTATAAATCATTAATCCATTCAACATTAAAGTTCTTATATGCCAGAGATAAATCATATTTTTAGAGCATCAATGAAAAATCAATCAACTTACAACTATTTGTGTTGTGAGGACCAGTGCAAGTTTCTTGGGCAGTTTACAGCATCCTTCTTTTATCTTGCTTTAAATTTTAAGTGGTTAAATATGTCTAGTTAGGAAACAGTGGATTTGGCTCTTCTCTTTCAGAAGTGTCATAATTAATAACATAATAATAGCTACTATTTGAGTACTTAACTAAATGACAGAAACTGTATGTCCATCAGATAAACATCTCATTTAATATTTAAAACAATCCTACTAAAAGGTATTAATATTAACCCATCAATAAGAAAAAGAATCTAAGTTCAAAGATCTTAAGTGACTTGCCCAAGGTCACACTTACCAAATAAAAGAGCTAGCATTTAAACCAAGGTCTGCATGATTTCCAAAGCCCAATTTCTGTATCACTGAGCTATTCTGCTTTACATGTAATGTCTTTAATAGTAAGCCACAAAAGAGCATTATATTGTAATTCCTGTAAATCATACTTTGCTACATACCAGAACTCATTCATTAAATCTTATTGGTGAAGCTGAACTACCTAAAATTTAAATTCTATAGGAAGGCTGTTCTGATCTGCTACCATCTTTTTCTCTTCTTTTTACTTGCCTATCTTTGTTCAGGAACCTATATAGGAACTCTTAAGGAAAGAGATCAAGACTTCCCTGAACTCTTAGCCTTCATTACCTAGCAACTCCTAAGAGTCAACATGTCTAAGGAAGTTTAAAAAATGAAAAAATGGGAGGAATACTTATTCCAGTAGCTCTTTCATAGAAATTAAACAACTTATTGTGGGTTCACAAAAATGCTCTGAAAAGATAACATGAAAACCTGCGATTTAGTAACAGACACAAGCAATATACATTTAACTATTATCCTCAAGATTGTTAATAGGTTCTTGGACCTGAGGCAAAGTGACGTTAACAAAACCAATTTCATCAGAAGCTAATCGATGTAAAAAAAGTTAAGTTCCTATAGTGTCTCATCAAGCTGTAGAAAAATTATTTTGAATGAAATCACATTATTTGAGGACCTGCAGTATATACATGTGACTTCTTATCATTTTAATGGGAATACATAGGATGTAATACATCTCAGAGACAAACTTTGGAGAAAAAAATCTCTCCATTTAGCTTTGGGGTTTTTTAACAACATTTTTCCTACCAAATTAAAAATAAAAGGATTTAACACACTACAAAAATATAGAACCAATTAATAAGCATTAATAATTACTACTATCCCAAAGGAAGCCATTTAAGTTATACATATTATTGTACATATGTCCTCAAATAATACAAGGGCTATTAAAATATTTAAGAAACTTAAACTTACTTTTCTGTTTTTCTCCTTTAGAAGAGCCTGGCTGAACAGTGGCAATTCCTGAAAGATTTTTTACTTCTTGGTTATCAACTTCATCTTGATTTTTTCTTCTTCTTTTCTTTTGATTTAGGTCTGGTTCTAACGCAATCTGTTCTGAATCCTGTCTTGATGAAGTCAGAGGCTGTTGTTCTTCCTGAGCTGTCTGAGCATCCTTTTGAGATTCTTCTGTGCCTGAAACGTTAGCATTCACAGATTCATCTGGATTTTCATTCACTCCTTCACTGGCAACCTTTTTCACTGAAAGTAAGAGAAATGGTTATAAACATGTAAAACACCTACAGAAAAATTCTTAAAGGTGGAGCAGAGAAATACTCAAGGATGTCCTCTGTAGTTTGAAGACAATATAAAATGCCCAATAGAGAACAACTAAATAAGTTATAATACTACATTTATGCTATAAAAATCCATACAGTAAATAATAATAATAAGGTAGGCTCATATGTAGTGATGTAAAAGATTTCAAAAAATATTGTTACATTTTTAAAAAATCAAGTTGCAAAACAACACATATAGTATGACCTCATTTTTATTAAACAAAAACAATTTCATATACTCTAAGACACACACATATATATGCACAGAAAAGAGCTGAGTAATAGTTATCCCTAGAAAATCTGAAGAATCTGATTGGCAGAGTAGGAAAGAGAGTTCAAGAATTTTATTTCCTGTATTATATCTCCTTTTTAACATATATTTTTAAATAATCTCTAGTGCTTTTCCTTTGAAGGCATATTAATAGTCAACTGTATCAAAAGATGAAAACAACGAAATAATTTAAAAACCAAAAATAGAGATCACCATGGAGACAGCATCCAAACTAAAAGCAAACTTCACAACCATGGCTGATCAGAAAACTCTAAAAATATCTAATCTTAAAAAAATAATAAAATTCAATGTCATTTTTGCGAAAAAAAGTCAAAATTTTGAAACTAAGAAAATAACACTTGATTCATTCTCTATCAGAATAGTAAGCAATTTTTAAATTCTGACACTTGTAATAATACATCTGAAAATTTTTCACAATAAGATAAAGTGAGTTACTTGTGCTATCGACTATAACAAGATAATCACAACATTAATACATCTGAAGAATGAAATAACTTTGCAATTATCGATACTACTTTTTAAAAGATGTAGGCACCATACTCCAGAAATGGAAATTCTAGATTGACTCTGTGCAGAAGAGTGTTAACACAGCAGGCTAGCTTTTGAAAGGCCTACTTAAAAAGGTTGGCCCATTGCCTATGTCTAGAAGCTCGGGTTTGGGGAAGAGTTCCCATCTACCTACCTGACAAAAGTGGCTCACTGTACCTCAATTGTCTGTACAAATAATGTGGTTTATGGTGAACAACTGATTTCCTTTGGGGAGTCTTGAATTCTGGTACATGCCAGGCAGAGGTTATGACCAACCTCCAATAAAATCCTTGGGCAGAGTTTCTTAAAAGCTTGCCTGGTAGACAACATTTTATGTATCTTGTGACAACTCGGTGATAAGGAAATTAAGTGTATCCCGTGTGACTCCACTGGGAGAGAATTCCCAAAGGCATGTATGTGGGTTCCCCTAGATTTTGACCCCTCTGCCTTTTTCCTTTGCTAATTTTACTCTGTATTCTATAACTATAATAAATCTCAGATGTTAGTACAACTATGCACTAAGTCCTATGAGTCCTCCTACCAAATAATCACACCTGGGAGTGGTCTTGGAAACCCTAACACAGGCTCTCAGGTTGAGTCCTGCCTCTGCCAGCACTAACACTGTGAGACCTTAGAAAAAAGTGATGTAGGACCTGCAGGACTATTTCTGGGTAATGAAAACAAACAGAGAGGGGCTGGGATGTGGTCTAGCTAACATAAGGTTTCCTGCAGTTCCAACATTCTCTACATTATGTGATTATACCTAAACACTGTCCTCATTAGATCACAGTTTAAATAGTTAAGAAAATATAAGACTAAAAATAAAAAAAAACTTAAAAACCTACATAGAAACCATTTTCTACCTGGTACAAGTCAACAGTAACCTTCAGAAATAAGTTATGCTCAAATAATACAACTCAGTCACAAGTACGAAGTATGAGTTTCATATTTTGTAACATTACAATTTTGTGTAAAATTTAAAAAATAAGTAACCAAAGATGACACTCCAAAACTCTGATACTCTTACAACCATGTTTTAGATGCAGGAAAGATGTCAGATAGCCCAGGCATGACAATAAAAAAATTTAAGAGTTGCTGTTTGGGGCCAGGCAACTGGAATATCTGGATGATCTCAGCTACCTGAACTACGTGTGGATACTCAAAGACTTGAGGAACAATGTTGCAAGTCTATTAAGGAAAATAACACACTTCGCTACGAAATAAATACCTTTTACATTTTTCCGTGGTTTAGAGGATTTCTTCTCCTTTAAACTCTGATTTTTAATGGATTTTTGTTTTCTTTTCTCTTCCTCAGCAAGAACTTTCTGGAGCAAATGAGCAAAAAAATTGAAGTCAAAAGGGCGCTTTTCCTCTGTTTAAAAAAAAAAAAAGAAAGAAAAAGGACCTTCAAATTTTTATTTAAGTATGGTAACATCAAAAGCAAATGGGACCCTAGCTAGGCAGCTCAGTTGGTTATAGAATCATCTTGATATGCTAAGATTGCAGGTTCAATCACCAGTCAGGGCACATACAAGAATCAACCAATGAATGCATAAATAAGTGGAACAACAAGTTAATCTCTCTCCCTCTCCCTCTCATCAATAAATAAATTTTTTTAAAAAGCAAATGGACTCATCAACAGGGGAATGGATATACACTTCTAGTCATTATAATACAGTCCCATAATAGACCACTGAGCAATAAAAAGATAAAAAGAAACAAACTTTTTTTTTTTTAATGATTTGAGTTGAAATCTCAAAAAATCATGATGAGTCTTGGCTGGTGTGCCTCAGTGGATTGAGCACCAGCCTGCAAATAAAAAGATCGCCAGTTCAATTCACAGTCAGGGCACATGCCTGGGTTGGGGGCGTGCGAGAGGCAACCAATCAGTATTTCTCTTGCACATTGACATTTTTTCCTTCTCTTTCTCCCTCCATTCTTCTCTCTCTAAAAATCAGTAAATAAAATCTTTTTAAAAAAACGTGAGTGAAAGAAGCCAGACACAAAAACATACATACTGTATGATTCCATGAATAAGACATTCTGAAACAAGCTAATCTATGATGCTTCCAATGAAAATAGTGGTTGACTGGGTCAGGATATCAGTGGAGATTGACTAGAAAGGGAAATGTACCATTTTGGGTGGTGGTTATACCACACTACAAATTGCACTGTGTATTAATTATACATCAACTTTTAAGAAAACCTAGGACTAAGAAGTCCTCAATAATCTATGTACCACCACATGCCGTCACTTTATTACTATTAACTTTACTCTTCTAAATATTAGCAAAGTGGAAAGCAAATGAATATATTGATCAGGACCACTCTCACTAAATACCCACCAACAGCACTATATCAGAAAGAGCAATTTGTGAGCAAATCAGAAATAAATCCACTACTGGAGTGAAATCCTTGCATAAATTAGCTCTGCTCTAAAAATATAGTAAAATAAATATATTTTAAAAATAAAAATATAGCCCTGCCTGGTGTGGCTCAGTGGATTAAGTGCTGCCGGCCTGCAAACCAAAGGGTTGCCAGTTCAATTCCCAGTCAGGTCCCATGACTGGGTTGCAGGCCAGGTCCCCAGTTGGGGGTTTGAGGGACAACCACACATTGATGTTTCTCTCCCTCTCTTTCTCCCTATCTTCCCTTCTCTAGAAATAAATAAATAAATAAAATCTTTAGAAAATAAAACAAAAAGGCAGTGAATATAGACAAAATGATGCTCTACATACATAAGCTCCAAGATTAGTTTGACTATCTGATGATCTGAAGACGGCCTCAGAAAAGGGGTATATACCCAAACAAAAATAAATCAGCCTCAGAAATCAAGCCCAAACCTGGGATTTCTGAAGTCCCTGTTTTACTGTAGACTCAGCCTTTATCTGTTCTGACCTTCCACAACAATGATGGTAAAAAATACAGCACTAAAATAACTCATAAGGTGCTCAGAGGAATTTGAAATATAAGTTCTAGAAATCACCATTTTGGTTTTAAATTTTTTTTTTTAATTTTCCATTACAATACACCAAAATCAGTCAATTTTAAAGGTATCTATTATAATAGTTTTAACAATGGCTCCACACCCCATAAAAGACAATTTACAGATTTAAACATTCTTTTCTGATTATAATATGTAAAACATAATAAAAAGTTTCAGGACCACTTCTCTAAAATGGAGAGGATTAGGGACCACAGTACTTCATATCTTCCAAGAGCCATGTCTGAAAGTGGTTTCCCTGAGGACCCGATACAACATAGGGGGTAGGGTCCACTCATTTCCCTTACTTAGTATTTACTCATTAAATAAACATGCATGCTCCAAAACCTAGGTCCTCTCTTTATATTTTTTCCTAAGATAAGCACTACAACAAATAGACATTGAATACACTTATTAATCATGAAACAATGATAATCATCTTTCAAAGAATACAGGAACTACTTTATACAGTACATTTAATTGTTTTTCTTTACAGATCCCCTGATGTCTTTCTCTGGATTTAAAAATAGAAAATGTTAACTATAATAAGGCTATTATTTAGAACAAGGGTGTCCAGCCCATGGCTGGTGGGCCACATGCAGCCCAGGATGGCTATGAATGCGGTAGCCCAACACAAAATTGTAAATTTACTTAAAACATGTGAGATTTTTTTTGTGATTATGTGTCGCAATGTATTTAATGTGTGGCCCAAGACAACTCTTCTTCCAGTGTGGACCAAAGACGCCAAAATGTTGGACACCTGATTTAGAAGCTGAAACATATACATCATTCCTTCAAATCAGATGTAAATTCAAATGTCATTTCTTCAGACAGAACTTCCCTGGCCAGCCAATCTAAATATCCACCTACCCAACGCCCTCTCTTTTCTTCCTCTTGGAAATTAACCACTATCTGAAATTATCATGCTTACACACTACAACCCTTCCCCCACTTCCCCCATCCAATTAGACCGAAGGCTTTTATATCAAAGCAGGATTTTCATCTGTCTTGTCACCATTATATACTCCGTGTCTAAAACAGTACTAGAACATAGCAGCAAGTAGTCGGTATTGTTGATGGAATGACTGACTGACTGCTGGAAGGAAGCATCTATAGTACAGCATCTTCCAGAAACAATCAACTCCTTCTTGAATAAAGCTCCTTCAGAATAAAGAGCACTTAGAAATGGAACCTTCAGACCATCTGTGACCTCTTGGACTCAGAACTCTGCCTGCTTTCTCCTTGATAATTTAGCTAATCCTTTATCTATAGATCTAAATCAGCAGCCAGACCTGCACTGCTAAAGAGAAAAATTTCCACTCTTATTCTTTGTATGACAATATAAGGACAAAACAAATCTAAAACACACTGGAACCAAAGACAAAAGATTGGTCACTTACTAGAATCTCCAAATGATACATTATAAAAGAGGTCTTAATACTTACGGAATGCTTTGTCTATTCTCCATCCATTTGTTTTCTCTTCACGTTTAAATTTATTCTGTTAACAAAACAAAAAATGCTATAATAATTTTCTCCCATTAAACAAGTGAGGCTTATGTAAAAAAAAAAAAGTGTTAAAATGAAACGCTTACAGTAACATATAATTCTCAAATAAAAATGCCTTTGCCAACAGACAAGTTACTTAACTTTTAGCCTCTTAAAAATAAGGATGAAAGATTTATACTGAGTTTCCTAATCCTCCTTATGATTACTAGCATGAATCAGCAATTTCTTCATTTACAGATAGAAAAAATAAAGTTCTCTAGCACAGAAACAGACCAAACCTATAACCAATTAAGCTACCCAGTACTAACTCTTCAAAAACTAACATGCTTATCAAGTTAAACCTATTACATTATTATTCTAATACATTTTTAATGGCATGGAGGAGAGACTGTAAAGAAACACCTAAGCAAAATTTTGAAACAGGCCGAGTTTATCTTTGGAACCTTCTTTATATTACATTTCCTCATGCCCCATTCCCAGCTCTACTCTGTATTAACGCCATTACAATGGAGATAGTTAAGGTTTATTGCTCAATCCATCCTAAGGTCATTGGGATACTGGAAGGTGTGAGTGTGTGTCTCAGAATGTCTAACCATTCACATACATCCCAGGACAGGGAACAGTCTGCTAATCTCTCCCTTCTATAGATCAGTCGTCTAAAGCTCTTATTAAAAACATAAAAATAAAACTTTTTATTGAAAAAAAATAGAGAAAAGCACACAAAGGAACTACTACTTCCATGGGCCACGTCTTCCCTCCAAAAGAACCTAACCACTAATCTGACTTTTAAACAATTATTTTCTTGCATTTCCTTACTGTTTACCATTCAAGAAAACATTCTTAGACTCTATAGTTTATCCTTTCCCATTCTTTAAAAACTTCTTATGACTTTAACATCTTTCTACAGATTACCCCTCATTTTAATTTTTTATTTCTCTTCATAAACTTTTACCAATATAAAAGTTTTCAATGATCATCTTTCTCCCTTAAAAGATCAAATTATTCTTTAAACATCTCAAAAATTACATCCATAAAAAGTGACAGGCTATTATCACTGAATTAAAACATCCTGAGAGAAATGCCAACAGGCTCTAGGTATTCTTCAATTCTAAAATACTGCTGCATCATATTTTACCTAATTGGGAATATAATTCAGACTATTTAAAAGTTTTTTAAAGACTACATTGTTATTAGTCACTCATTTCATAGACAGGAACCACTGCAGACCAAATTTGATGATCACAAAATAAATCCCAAAATTTCCACCACTGGCCCTGACAAAGTAACTGGTTACATACTTGTTCCACACCACACATCCCCCCCCATAAATAACTAACAAGGAACTAAATAAATGCATCAGCTATTTCCATGCCCTCATGCACTAGACAAGTATGACTACAGAACAAGTATGACTACAGAACAAGAAAGACTACAATCCCACAGTCCTGAAGAGAAGGGAAACACACAAGATGCACCAACATTTACCCTGGCTCTCTGCCTGAGCTAAATTTCCTAACCAATGAAAGGGAGAGAAAGACCAAACACAGCACCGAGATCCTGCTGACCTAAGGAGGTAGAGAATCTTTAGAGGCAGTGTTCTTGAGAAGAGAGCTATAGGGAGCCTCACAAGCTTGGCAGAAGTGCCCCATGTCTTGGTTCCCTCCAGGTTGCATATGCCCAGGGCTTGAGGCCTACGAGACCAGCTACTACAGGGATGAGAACAGAAGGAAGATACCACAAGTCACATAACACAGTGAGATAACAGTGTTCTGGCCCACATGAATGAAAAGACTTTGTTTACACCCATTTACCTCAGACACCAGAAAAGCCACCATTCAGAGATATGGACCACACTCTAAAGCAGCTTTTCTTAGTCAAGGTTCTAGCCTGAGCATTAAGCCCTAATGCCCTAGGCCACCCACTACATTAATGAATTGCTTTCTATCCTAGACATCTAGAATGGTACTGATATGACCACCCTTGGAGAACTGGAAAAACAGCAACTCAAATTATTTTCTGTCATTCAAATGAGAAGCCTAGAGTAAGGACCAGTCTAGATCCTCTTAAGGAAGCCTAAAACCAAGACTCGACAGGAATGAGGAGACTTGGCAGTATGTTAACGGCCTTCTAGAAACAAATCTCAGCACTCTGAAGGATAAAACCATAATCCAGACTCTGTACACACATCATCCACTATGTCCAGCACACAATTTATAAAAACACACAAGACGTGAGAACAGATGGGAAAATGTGATTCAGTGAAGAAAATAAAGTCAATAAAAACAATCCCAACACGACTCTGATTTTGAAATTAGTAGACAAGATAATTCAAGTACCTATTTAAATATGTTCAAGAATTTAGAGTAAAATGTGAATGAACAGATAGCTACATCTCATCAGAGGAATAAAAACTAAGAAAAATAACCAAGTGGAAATTACACAAATGAAAAATATAATATCACAAATACAACATTCACTAAATAGGATTAACATAAAATTAATAATAGGAGAAGTCAGTGAACTTGTAAACATAGTAATAGAAACTATCCTAACTGAAATAGAAAAAAAAAAGATTGGAAAAAAATGAATAGAACTTCAGTAACCTGTAGTACAATGTCATACAGAGAGATACAAGCAAGCAGAGTCTGAGGAGACAACAAAGCAGGAAAAATATCAGAGAAATTACCCCTAGGCAAAACATAATTATACTGTTAAACACCAAACTTAAAAGAATAAAATCTTGACACAGCCACAGAAAAACAATTCATCACATACAGGGGAAAATGATAGGAATGATAACTGACTTTTCATCAGAAACACTGGAAGCTGGTAGACAAAGGAATGACATTTTTAAAACAATGAAAGAAAAATCTGTCAAACCAGACTTGTATATCTAGCAAAAGTCTCCATCAAAACTGAAACCGAGTCCTGGCTGGTGTGGCTCAGTTGGTTGGAGGGTAGTACCATAAACCAAAAGGTCACGGGTTCGAGTCCAGGTCAGGGTACATGCCTGGTTTGTAGATTAGGCACCCAGTTAGTGTGCAGACCAGCAGCAACTGCTCGACGTTCTCTCACATCAATGTTCCTTCCTCCATCCCTTCCTTCCTTCCTTTTTCTTTCTCTTTCTCCTTTCTCTCTCTCTCTGTCTCTCTCCCTCTCTCGTGCTCTCTCGCTCTCTATCTCTATCGCTCCCCCACCTTCCTCTCTCTGGAATTAATAAATATATCTTCAGGTGGGGATTAAAAACACACTATACCTAAAAAAAAAAAAAAAAAAAAAAGTAGACTGAAATAAAGTCTTTCAGACAATAAAAGCAGAGAAAATTTTTAACCAGCAGATCTGTTGTTCAGACAGATCTGAAATGAGAAACATCAAAAATAGTAAACATGTAGCTAAATATTAAAAACTGGTTTATTTTTTCTACTCAATTTCCTTTAAATTCTAAAGACTCTTTAAGCTACAATAAGTTCATTGTAAAGTAGGGTTTATAAGATATGTAGAAATAAGATATATAGTAGCACAAAGGATAGCAGATAAGCGGAATTATATTTTAAAGAGTTTATTTGTGAAGTATGAAGTGTGAAAAATAAAGTGGTATTACAGGAAAAATAAAATGTAATGCCAAAAAATATGTGATTAACACCAAAAATAGCAGAAAAAGAATAAAAAAAACAAATGAAATAAATGGAAAATAGTGAGATGGTAGGGTTAAACACAGCCATGTCAACTGTTACATTAAGTATAAATGAACTAAATTATTATAGAAAGGTAAAACAGGCATTTTGTTTTTTGTTTTTTTGTTTTTTATCAAGAGCCAACATAAGAAAACGATGAATACTTTCTCATCTCTCATAGACGTAAAATTAAATTAGAAGGCTGAGTATCAGACTAGATAAAAAAGCATGACCCAATGTAAATCTAAACTACAATGAAGTATCACACATACCTGTTAGAACACCTATTATCAAAAAAAAAAGAAAGAAAGAAAGAAGTATTGGCAAGGATGTAGGAAAAAAGGGAACCTGTGTACACCGTTAGTGAAAATGTAAATTGGTGCAGCTGCTATGTAAAACAGTATGGAGGGTCTTCAAAAAATTAAAAATAGAATTATTATATATTCCAGCAATTCCACTTCTGGGTATTTATGTGAAGAAAATGAAAACACTAACTCAGAAAGATATCTGTACTCCCATGTTCATTAAAGTATTATCTATAGTAGCGAAGACACAAAAACAACCAAAGTGTCTATCGAGGGATGAATGGATAAAGTAATTATTATTCAGCCATAAAAAAGAATAAAATTCTACCATCTGTGACAACATGAACAGAGGGTATTATGCTACGTGAAATAAACAAGAGAAAGACAAATACCATATGATCTCTCATGTACTGGAATCTTAAAAAAAAAAAAAAACCATGATACAGAGAAGATTGGTGGTTGCCAGAGATGGGGTGAGGTGGAGAGCTAATGAAATGAATAAAGGGAGTCAAAAGGTCTAAAAAAAATTTAAAGAAAAATAAAAAAGAAATCCTAACCCCAACTATGACGATATTAGGAGGTGGGGCATTTTGGAGGTAATTAGGTAATGAGGGTAAAGACCTCATAAATAGGATTAGTGCCCTTATAAAAGGGACTCAAGAGAGCTCTTGCCCTCTTTCCTCTATGGTAGGAAACAATGAGAAGTCTGCAACCAGAAGACAGCCCTCAACAGAACCTGACTATGCTGGATCCTGATCTTGAAATTCCAGACTCCAGAGCTGTGAGAAATACATCTATATATAAAAATATGCGTATGTATATATATATGAGAGGGATACTGATATATACATATACACACATACATATATCACGAAAAATGGTGCAAAAAATCCTCAAGAAAATATGACAGAATATAATAGAATTCAGAAACAAAGAGAGTAATTTAGTATGACTAAATGGGATTTATCCCTGGAATCCTAGGTTGGTTCAATGTTCAAAAAAAATCAGGTGATGCCCTGGCTGGTGTGGCTCAGTGGATTGAGCACTGAACTGTGAAGCAGGGGGCTGCCAGTTCGATTCCCGGTCAGGGCACATGCCTGGGTTACGGGACATGCGCAAGGGGCAGCCACACACTGATATTTCTCGCCCTCTCTCCCTCCCTTCCCCTCTCTAAAAATACAATAAAATAAAATCTTTAAAAAATATATATCAAAATAAATCAGTGTAGTTCACTAGTCCATTTTCACTTTCCTACACTTTGCCCAAAGACCTGATGGAACTACACTTACTTTTAGGGGAACAGTCTAAAGGATTTTTGAGAAATGCCCTAGTGACAAATTTATCATTAATTACTCAGATCGAGTCCTCCAGACAATCAATTTCTAGCCTTCACATTTTATTCTCAACATTAAAAAACATAAACAATTTCTTGTTTTGTAGAAATGTAATGACCATTACACCATACAATATCCCTCGGGTGATCAATCCCTGCCTAGCCCACCAGAAAAAAAATCTTTCATAATGGTCCATTTACCTGATCAAGCAAAAAGCCCACAGTTGGAAAAAGATCTCACTATCATGTAGAAATGCACTATAGCAACACAGTATGCATTCAAATGCACTCCAACCCAGGAACCTTGTAATAAAGTTCCCCTAAAAAAGGAACTATAAACAGAGAAAGCTCATCCTTTTAGACATATTAAAGCACTAATTGAAATCACTGCTGTTGCTGAAAATGTCACTGGTTGCCCCATAGTTAAGGTGGTCTAAGAAAGCAATGGTTAGCCTTGGCTGGTGTGGCTCAGCAGACTGACCACCAGCCTGCAAACCAATGGGTCACCAGTTCGATTCCCAGTCAGGGCATATGCCTCAGCTGCAGGTCAGGTCAGGTCCCCAGTGGGGGGTCACATGAGAGGCAAGCACACAATGATGTTTCTCTCCCTCTATTTCTCCTTCCCTTCCCCTGTCTAAAATAAAATCTTTAAAAAAACAAAAAGAAAGCAATGGTTAGATCAGATAATGATAACTATGTAATTCAACATGCTTCTCTTCATGCCTTCATAGGAAATAAATTTTGTGAACAAAAATATTTGGATTACAACTAACCCAAATATTCTAGTACATTTATCCTCTCTCTTCATTATCTAACTCTTCTTTTATCTTAGTTTCAGTGGCTTTAGTGGTACTCCCTCAAAGACATTTTAGAAGTGAACAAGATATAAATTAAAAAATACTAGGGAGGATACAAAAAAAATTATTTATTTACAAAAAATTGTACATTTATTCTCAGATGTTTAAACTTCAGTCACCTTCAAAATAGTCTCCATTTAATGCAATGTACCTATCGAGATGATTTTTCCACTGCTCAAAACAGTTTTTGAACTTGCTGATTTTGACGCCTTTTTGTGCTCCTGCCACTGTTCATTGCTCCTCTTCCACATCAGCAAAACATCTCCCTTTAAGGACTTTTCACCCAGAGGAACAAAAAAGTCTTTCGGGGCAAGATCAGGTGAATGAGGGTGGGACACCGGGGTAATGCCTTTTTGGTGAAAACTGCTGAACACTCAGCACTGTGTGGGCATGTGCACTCATCAATCACATATTATGAAATGGGCAAACGCAATGAAAGAACCTTCAAAAAAATTTACTGAAGCCAAATGCAGCCTCTCACAACAATGCCAGCTGTACACTGGTATAGGTGGGTTACTAGAACACTCACCTAGCAGGGAAGACTGTATTACAAGGGG
Organism: Desmodus rotundus; assembly: GCF_022682495.2. Classification (NCBI taxonomy): domain Eukaryota; kingdom Metazoa; phylum Chordata; class Mammalia; order Chiroptera; family Phyllostomidae; genus Desmodus; species Desmodus rotundus. The sequence goes on from NC_071387.1 coordinate 169,401,287, forward strand.
CCTATCCTCCAGAAAATAACTCCGGGGTTTTTTGGGGTCCCCCCTCGTGTAATACTAAGGTTAAAGAAATTATATTCATATGGAATTGAGAAATACTACATTATTTTTTGAGATGTAAAAAGAAACAGGTTTACCAAAAACATAATACTGAAAATGGATGGACTGAGATTTAAATCAAAGGTTAAGAAAATATTAGTAATTTTTAGTCTCTTTCCAATCAACAAATGTAATGGATTTACTTTACCTTAATTTCTATCCTTGCTCTGTGAGGAAAAAGCTGTCCAATCATAGAAAAGTCAGTTCCTACCATGCTGATGGCTAAAAAGAACATATCTGTTTCTGTAAAAATAAAAGATTTAGACAGAGCGAAATTTATTTTCCTTAATATTTCAAGGGAAAACAATCTTACCTAAGTATATACTTTGAATTAAAATAAGTTTGACAATACTTAGTTTATTACAGTCCAGTAAACCTTTAGTCATACAAATGTCTACATACAAAATTATAGACATAATTCATTTTTGTTGTAAAGAACCTAATGGATCTAAAAACATCTTTTAAGCCCTACGTAGGGGGCTCCATTGGTTAGGGCATCATCCCCATATGCCAAGGTTGCAGGTTCAATCCCCAGTCAAGACACATACAAGTATCAACCAATGAACACATAAGTAAGTGAAACAACAAATCAATGTTTCCCTTTCTCTCTCAAATAAATACATTTAAAAAAATTTTTAAACATCTTTAAACTTTTATACAAAAACATGGTATAATAAATTTGCATGCTCATACCAAAGCAGCTAGAATTTTTTTAAAAAAGACATTCTACCTATCTGGTCTCAAAAGTCACCCATAGCCAATACAATATTACCATTACATAAGCAACCAAGATGTGCTTAGTAGTATGTGAGAGAAAGTAGCTAGAAACATACATAAGAAACTGTTGACAGAAGCAACCTCAAGAGAACAGGACTGAAGAAGTCAGAGAAGGGAAGTATACAATCTTTTCCCTCTATAATATTCTGCTGTGTTTGAATTTTTTCCCAAAGCAGACTGTATTATTTCTACAATAAAAAGTAATAAGCAAGAGCATGCAATAGGTATTATATACTTTCTTAACAGCATATTTTTAGTTTTAAAATTTTTATTATGCAATACTATCTGAGGTAAAACATTATGGTAAGCATTAGAAATAGTGTTAGTTCTCCATTAAAACATTATTTTTTGTTCAGTAATTTGACACAGAGAAACAGTCTACCTAAAATGACTGATCATAATGCTAATTCCTAAAAATCAAAGTCCGAGTTACAGTTCCATGGGAGGTGGGGAAAGAGCAAAGGGGAAGTGTCAATAAAATTAGCTTGAGAGAAACAACATGGTAGTTTCCATTTTATTTACTTAAGGGAGACCTGGTTTAATTCAGAACCAGAGAAAATAATTCATGTCATTTCAAATAAATGACCTACACAATTTAAAATGAAAATTAGTTACGTACCTTTATTTGACCATGGTTTAGAGTAATAGTTTTTCCTGAAGCTGGAATATGTAGTTGTAGAACCACGCTCAAATATGGGGTCATTTTCCTCAACAACACAGGGACCTTTTGTCCTTAAAACTTCTACAGTCAAACTGAAAGAAACACATTTTTAAATAGATCTACTTAAAATACTAAAAACAAGTAAACAATACTTGAACAGTGACATTCTGAAATTTAACATGGCAGAGTCATATGCAATATACATTTAAGGTGTGCATATTTTCTAAGAATCTAATTTTCACTTAAAATGTGATTTCCAGGGACCCTAGCCAGGTAGTTCAGTTGGTTAAAGTGCTGAACCAATACACCAGGGTTGTGGGTTCAATCCCCAGTCAAGTACATACAAGTCCACTGAATGCATACGTAAGTGGAACAACAAATCAATGTCTCTCTCTCTATCCTTTCTCTCTCTAAAGTCAACATATAAAAAAATAAAGTGTGATTGCCAGGGAGTAAAAATAAATGCCAAGTTTTTTTTTAAGATTTTATTTATTTTTGAGAGAGGGGAAGGGAAGGAGAAAGAGAGGGAAAGAGGACTTCCGGCCAAGATGGAGGCATAGGTATATACACCTTGCCTCCTTGCACAACCAAAACAAGGACAACAACAAATTTGAAAAAAAAAATAACCAGACGTGACAGAATATCAAACTGTGGAAATCTGACAACCAGAGTTAAAGAAGAAACATTCATTCAGATGGGTAGGAGGGGCGGAAACAGGCAGCCAGGGTGGAGAGAACATGAGGCAAAGTGGTGGCTGGAGAGCCAGGAGGTCCACATTTGCATGCGGACAAACCAAGAGGAACAACTGGGGAGCGAGACAGACCCCGCGATCCAGTGTTCCAGCCCAGGAAAAGAAAGCCTCAAAACTTCTCACTGTAAAAACCTGTGGGGGTTGAGGTGGCGGGAGAAACTCCCAGCCTCACAGGAGAGTTCGTTGGAGAGACCCAAGGGGTCCTAGAATATACACAAAACTACCCACCTGGGAATCAGCACCAGGAGGGGCCAATTTGCTTGTGGAAAGCACGGGAAATGACTAATAGTCAGCGAGAACCAAGCAAGCAGCATTGTTCCCTCTCGGACCCCACCCCCATATACAGCGCCACAAAGCAGTGAAGTAGTTTGCCCCGCCCTGGCAAATACCTAAGACTCCACACCTTACTACATAACAGATGCGCCAAGACAAAAAAATATGGCCCAAATGAAAGGACAGATCAAAGCTCCAAAAATAGAACTAAGCAATGAAGAGACAGCCAACCTATCAGATGCAGAGTTCAAAACACTAGTAATCATGATGCTCACAGAATTGGTTGAATTGGTCGCAAAATAGAGGAAAAGGTGAAAGCTATGAAAAGTGAAATAAACAAAAATGTACAGAGAACCAAGAGTGACGGGAAGGATAATCGGGACTCAAATCAACAGTTTGGACCAGAAGGAAGAAATAAACAGTCAACCAGAACAGAATGAAGAAACAAGAATTCAAAAAAAATAAGGAGGCTTAGGAACCTCCTGGACAACTTTAAATGTTCCAACATCCAAATCATAGGGATGCCAGAAAGAGAAGAGGAAGACCAAGAAACTGAAAACTTATTTGGAAAAATGATGAAGGAGAACTTCCCCAATGTGGCCAACGATATAGACTTCCATAAAGTCCAGGAAGCTCAGAGAAGTTGGACCCAAGGAAGCACACACCAAAGCACATCATACATTACCTAAGACTAAAGAGGAGAGAATCTTAAAAGCAGAAAGAGGAAAGGAGACACTTACCTACAAAGGAGTTCCCATAAGACTATCAGCTGATTTCTCAAATGAAACCTTGCAGGCAAGAAGGGGTTGGAAAGAAGTATTCAAAGTCATGAAAGGCAAGGACCTACATCCAAGACTACTGTATCCAGCAAAGCTATCACTTAGAATAGGAGGGCAGATAAAGTGCTTCCCAGATAAGGTCAAGTGAAAGGAGTTCAACATTACCACCCAGCCCTTATTATATGAAATGTTAAAGATACTTATCTAAGAAGAAGTTCAAAAACTGTTAATAGTAAAATGAATTGTGAGATTGTTAACTCACAATTCTCAACAACTGAACCTAAAAAAAAAAGACAAAAATAAAAACAAACTAAGCAAACAATTAGAACAGGAACAGAATCACAGAAATGGAGATCACATGGAGGGGTATCAGAGGGGAAGGGGAGAGGGGAGAATGGGGAAAAAGGTACAGGGAATAAGAAGCATAATTGGTGGGTACAAAAGAGATAAGAAGAGGTTCAGAATATTATAGGAAATGGAGAAGCCAAAGAACTTGTATGTACAACCCATGGACATGAACTAAGGGGGGAAGAAAATGCTAGTGGGAGGGGGATGCAGAATGAAGGGGAATAAAGGGGAGAAAAAAAGGGTACAACTCTAGTAGCATAATTAATAAAATACATTTTTTTAATTTTTTTAAAAAAGAGAGGGAGAGAAACATCAATGTGTGGTTGCCTCTCACGCACCCCCTACTGGGGACTTGGCCTGCAACCCAGGCATGTGTCCTGACTGGGAATCAAACCAGCAACACTTTGGTTCACAGGCTAGCACTCAATCCACTGAGCCACAACAGTCAGAGGTTTTTTAAAATCCTTAGAAGCAATATAATATTTAGAAAATATCTTCCGGCCACCTAAAAAATTACTTGTTATATTGACTTCTGCCTATCTCCTATATTTAATACATACTATCTTATCATGCTAGACTCAACAAAGGATATTGAGAAAAATAAGTATTTTATACTTATGTTTTATATTCCTGCACACAAAGCAGTTAAATATGCTTTTAGTTATTTAATGACCTGTAAAATCATCATCATAAAATAATGGAAAAACAACATGTAAACACAATTATTAAGAGTATTACATTTATGTTAAATTATCGTAGAATTTATATGCTATAAAACGATTTTTTACTAATTAAACTGTCAGAAGACTTTCTATCCGTCTTTTTTATTTACTTACTAAAAGCCATTTACTTTTAAAAAAATACTCTTTGGAAAGACAACTAAATTCCACAATGCCAAATATGAAAAATTCAATGTTATAACAGAAATTAAACCAGAAACTGAATTAAACCTTGCCCTAACAAAAATAGAAAATATGTTAAGCCTGTGTTTCATTGCATTTTCATTAGTTAGCACCACACACCAGAATATGGTATTAGTTAATAATATGAGAACTTGAATATTGACTTCAAGACTGAATCAATCTTTGAAATCTTTCTCAGAAGAGGACAGCATGCGATTAGCTCAGTAGCTCATCCCAATTACCAATAAAGTAGGTAAAACAATGGTGGTAGGTTAATGGATCATAGGGCAGCAGTACCACCTTCTCATACAAATACAAAATTATAAAAACTGTTAAAAATTATAGCCCGGGTCAGGCAGCTGTTGGGTCATCATCCCAATACACCAAGGTTGGGGGTTTGATCCCCAGTCAGGGCACATACAAGAATCAACCAATGAGTACATAAATAAGTGAAACAATATATCAATGTCTCCCTCCCTCTCTCTCCCCCTTTCCTCTTTCTCTCTAAATGCCATTTTTAAAAAGTTTTAAAAATAAAAACTGCTAAAAATTACATATGAATCTAATACACCGTTCTATTTACAACATCCACTATGCAAATATAAATATCAGGGTCTCAGTAACAATGAGATAGAGAAACTCAATCTCTCTCATTAGACAAAGCACTTTTGTTATGAAACCACAATGTCTCTCTCTTTTTTAAACTTACCTTTCTTCATCTAAAATTATAGAACCATCTTCTGCCACTTTTACTCGGGGAACCAGCAATGGCCCATCATCCATCTCTTCTTCTAGTTCTTCATTATCTTCAACATCAGGAGTACTCTTATCTTCTTGCCTACCAAAGGTAAACACAGGTTAATTCATATATCCATGAGAAGGATTTCTGAACTTCCAAAATAAATTTTTGGAAATTCAACCTCCTAGTTATTTCCAACTTTTCCTATAACCTAACTAAAAATACTATGTACTGCCCTGGCCTAGTAGCTCAGTTGGTTAGAGGACCGTACCAATAAGCCAAGGTTGCAGGTTCAATACCCAGTTAGGGCACATGCAGGAATCAGCCAACACATGCATAGATGGGCAAACAACAAATCGATCTCTCTCTCAAATCAATAAATTAAAAAAAAATTAAATCAATGTCTCTATCTCTCTCCAAATTCAATAAATAAAAGAAAACACTATGTGCTGTTAAGGACATGGTTATGACATTTCCTCAAATTTTATCTGGTAGCATTTAATAAAAGCCTTACTCTCTTTGAAAATAAAGATAAATAAATGTTCATCTTTTCTATCTCAATAGAGTATCAGAGTAAACCACCTGTATTATAAAAGTAAAAAAATAACCGTTATAGTCATACAGCATTAGTTTTCAAATCATTTTATTAACTCTCAGAACAACCCTCGGGGGTATTTTCATACCCGTTTGAGGCTTGGAATAAGTAACTTTTGCTCTAGATTATACAAACAGTAAGGATAGGACAAGAAGCCAAACATAATGTTCCAAATGACTCCATATCCCATATAGTTTCCATTTAATTACACTGTCTCCTTAAGGTTTTACTAAGGCAAATATACCTATAAATCTATAAAAACATAACCTTTGTAAAGCTTGAGAGTTCTGCTTAAAATAATGTGGATTCTAAACAAAACAGTATCATTACTTAATAAGCCTTGAAGTACCATCCAGAAAACCCCAGTGTTTTTGCTGATTTTCCACAACCCTCCACCATGACAAGGCTGCAATAACTTCTAGGAGATGTCTTGGGGGGCTTTCTTTGCAGCAAACTGGCATGACAGTGCACGTGAAAGGGAACAGGGAGCCTGTGCAAGAAAGACTCACTAGTGGCATCACAACTACACCTATCCAGGACAGCATACACAGAACACTAAAACAAAACAGGAAAAGGAAGGGGAAAAGAGGAAAAAATGGGAAGGGAAAAAAAAATTATATATATACATGTTTGCCTGAATAAATGTAGGCTAGAATTGGTATGATACATTAAAAAATTGGTAACATTCTCCCCCCAGGGACAGGAACTAGATGTCACAAAAACAGAGCTGGAAGACTTTTCTCAGCATACTTTTGTTCGTTTTGAATTCTGTACCATGTGAATATATTATTATTCTAAAGCAAAACAAAACCACTTTTAATTTTAAAAGCTTTCATTTAAAATCATAACAATGGCCATTCATGTATGTAATACACAAATAGTATGGGGCCCTCTTATTTATTAACATCAGGCAGTAACATTATTCTTGTTAGCAATTCTGCTGAAAAATTCCTATTACCTATCACATGTAATTTGACTATAACAGGAATTATCATTCGATATTCTTTTTAATGTATCCATACCAGAATATATTCAAAAAAAGAATAAAATGAGATCCTTACTCTCTTGTCTGGACCAGTGTCAGTGATTTTTCAGTTTTCTTTTCTTGCTCCAGTGAATACCTATTTAACACAAATAACAGACCACTTCTTAATAAACAATTAATTTACATCTTGTCAATTCTATCTATAGGCAAGAAGTAAATTACTTTAACTTCCATTTTTTAATGACATACCATAAAACTACTATTTATAACAGTGTGCCCCAACAGTCAATTTTTCAAATACTTCTGTCAACAAGTATAAATAACTTATTAGGGCCTAAGCAGCAAACTCTCTTACCCTCCAACTCCTCAGTGAAGGGACGTCCCCAGTCCCAAAGCAGGAAGCAAACTAGTAGCTTGTCAAACAACTCAAAACTTAGGTTTCTGGCCCTGCCTTCAACTGGGCCAGTGATTTTCAACTTTTTTCATCTCATGGCACACATAAACTAATTACTAAAATTCTGTGGCACACCAAAAAATACACTTTTCTGCCAATCTTATGAAAAAAATAGGTATAATTTGATTCATTCACACCAGACAGATATTGTTGTGTTGGCTGTTGTCATTTTTTATTTGACAAGAGCTCAGTGCCCCTGACTAAAGAGTTAGGTATTTTACATTTTAAAAATTATTGTGACACACTGGTTAAAAATCACTGAACTAGGCCAAAGACCTAGTGAATCTGGAAAAGGCTATACGGAAATTATGCCACTACTCCTACAGCCACCAGCTAAACCATCAACAACACAGCACTGGGATTCACCATAAACCTTCTGCCTCCCCAGGCTAGCTCTGATTAAAGAGGCATTGTTCTTGGAGGATTTGTTAATCAAATGCTACCCCATTTAATTAAGAAATAGGGCATAAAAATTAGACCACACCTTTCAATAAGGTTATAGTGTACAAGAAATAGAAACTGCAACTATAATTGCAGGAAAGTTGTTTAGTTTTACACATACTAATAATATTACAAAGGAAACTTAGTTTTCAATATTTTTTTAAGATTTTATTCATTTATTTTTAGAGAGGAAAAGGGAGGGAGAAAGAGAAGTAGAGAAACATTGATGTGAGAGAGAAACATCCATCAGTTGCCTTCCAAACGTGCCCCATCCAGGGACTGAACCTGCAACCTAGGCACGTGCCCTGACTGTGAACAGTACTAGCAACATTTTGGTTTTCAAAAAGACACCCAACCAACTGAGCCACACTAGCCGGGCAGAAACTTATTTTTAATCTCAGAGGTAAATGGGATCATTTACCATCCCTAGAAAGCAGTTACTTGAAATACAACTAATACTTGTTGTAAATTCCATTTAAGAGGACATTAGAGCCCTTGCCAGGTGGCTCAGTTGGTTGGAATGTTGTCCCATGCACAAAAAGGTTGCAGTTTCAATTCCCAATCAGGGCACATTCCTAGGTTGCAGGTTCATTCCCCTGGGTTGGGGCGCAAACAGAAAACAACCTATGTTTCTCTCACTTGAATGTTTCTTTCTTTCTTGCTCTCTCTTTCCCTCCCTCCCTTCCTCTCTAAAAACACATCCTCAGGTGAGGATTTTTTTTTAAAAAAGGACATCAGATGTGCTATAAATTTTGTCAATATGCTTTTGAAAAACATAAAAACTGTACTCTACAGATGATACTTAAACCACTACAGACTGAAACAAAGTAAAACAAAATTTACTTACGTCATTGGATTGCTATCTGGCAGGTAATATATGAAGTCTCTCATGGTCATTTTGGAACGATCTGGTGGCCTTTGACTTTCATTTATGGCATATTTGTTTTTCCACTGTTTCTGGAGACACATACACAGAGAGATCCACTTTTATTTCCCAAACATACAAGAATTTCAAGTGTACTATATTCAAGTATACAGTCCACTATTGCATTCATGGCAAGTGCTTGAATATTACTCCTACAACAATTATGCCTACTTTTAGGAAAAATTTTATAAACGGAACATTAAAAAGCTATTGTACATTAAGAAGATTTAAAAACTAAAGTGACTGGACTGGATAAAAGGCCAATTATAAAATTATGCTTATTGATTCCTTTTAACTACAATAATTCACTGAGATGTTATAAATACATAGTTTTTGCTTACCATGCAGTGAATTCTAATTCTGCATATTATATGAAATTCTTGAAGCAAATGTTTAATCTTAATTGCCCATAATAAATCTAATTAAGCATATTCTATAAAACAAAACATTTTAGAGACTTAGATTTTAGAGGACATGGACTCAAATGCCATGTCCTCCACTGATATGTGACATAAAGCAAATAATTTCTCTGAGCTTGTTTCCTCCTGGGTAAAATAGTGAAATCTACTTCACACAGCTGAGAGAATTGAGAAAATGAGATAATGAATTCAAAGCACCAAGCTAAGTGACTTCCTCTTAATTTAAAAAAAAAAGAGAATTCTATAATTAATAATAAGAGCTGACATTTGTTAAGCTCTTAGTATTTGCCAGACACTAATCTAAATGAGTTTTACATGTATTGACACGTATTAGCCTTCACAATCCTTCAATTAGGTAGATACTATCATTAGTCCTATTTTACAGATAAGAAAATACACATAGAAAGATTAATTAAATTGCCTAAAGTCACAAAGTCAGCAAGGGGTGAATCTAATTTGCAAACCTTAAGTAACTAACTCCAGAGCTTACATGCTTCACTGCTGTTATATTGCCCTCTCAAAAAAATAATCTTCATATTAAAAAGAACATGGGCACTACTATATGCATACATAAAAATTTTTCCCATTTATAATTTTCCGTACTGTCAATTTAAAAAATATTACTAATTCATTTCTGCTCAACTACACTTGTCTTAAATCAAATGAATATAATTCATGTCACTTGGACATCCTCATAAAAAATCTGATTAAAAGTTATACATATGCTTATATGTGTATCTCTGTGTATGTGTTTGTGTGTGTATGACACTTCTATTTGTGGCCTTCACCAAAAACAAAGGTACACATTAATAAAATATATAAAAACTAGGACCATGGAAAATATAGCTTAAGTCCATAGTGCTTCTTAGTCATTCTATTAAGAAAAGGGATATGAACATGAAGGATGTTATTTGGTTTCGTTCCACCATAAAAATGCTACACATGCTTAATTTTTTCCTCCAAATGATGTTTGACTGATATAAAAACAGAAATCTAGAAGGCAGCAGTCAAAATTCTGATTTTTCTCTCTTACCTTCTCTTTTCTTAATTCTTCTTTTAACATTTCTCTCAGTTTCTGGGCTTTATATATTCGGTATCTGTCTGAGCATGGCTGTTTCTCTTTTGTTGGAACTGAGTTTGGCTGTGGAGCTTCTTGATTGACTGTACATAAGGGATGAGGCTCTGGCGGAACACGGACACCAGGCTTAACCAGTGTAGGAGTACTTGATATTCGCTTTCTTCTCTGTGAAACAGTAGAGGAAGATTTACTGGGTTCTTCAATATCACTCTTACCATCAGTCTTTTCATCACTGTTGAAATTCAAAAAGAAAATAAAAAGGCCTTCATGGATCTTCTTGTAAATATTCTAATCTTAAAATTACTCTGGTATCCTGGGTGGGTAGCTCAGTTGGTTAGGGCATCATCCGGATATTCTAGGATTGCAGGTTCGATCCCCAATCAGGGCACATAAGAGTGAATGCATCAACAGGTGGAACAGCAAAATTGATGCGCCTCTCTCTCTCTCTCCCCACCCTTCCTCTCTCTCTGTCTCTTTCAAATCAATAAAATTTTAAAAATTAAATAATTTGGTAAAAATCCAAAACAGTAAAGTCTCATTATTTTTAAAAAAATGACTGGAGATATATGTTACTTATGACAGAGGTTGCAGTAAAAATTTTTAGTAAATCATTACATATGTAAATTCTAATGAAGACTGTTGATCTTTTTCAAATTTCAAGTCCCTAAGCACATCACAGCACATAATTTTATGCTAATGCTAGGTCCCTCAAGAAAAAACCCTTACAAAAAAAAAGAAGAACTTATTTAGCCTAATCTGAATCACTCAATACTGAGTTAATTTTTTTAAAGTTAAGCTTATAATTCACACCAACATCCTTCTAAACTGATCTAAATTATTGGCATTTTACTTTTATTACCAACCTGAGATCAGTCAAACCAAACATATATGTCAAACCTCTGAAATATTTGTATTGCAGTATTTGAAGATACACATTTAGCTACACTAATCAAACGAAATTCTGTTTCAGGCAGAAATCATTTGTCTTTTGTCAGGCACAACTCTACTTATACAGCTATCAAACTCTTCACTCCAAAAAAATGCTCAGTCACTCCCAATTAGATATTAGATATAATTCAGATTGGATGTAAGTGTTTCAGGAATGGCCTGAAAGCAAGGTAAGTCAAGAAGAGAGGGGGGCCCCAGCCGGTGTGGCTCAGTGGATTGGGCATCATCCTACAAAATGAAAGGTTGGCGGTTCAATTCCAGGTCAGGGCACATGTCTGGGTTGCCAGTTTGGTCTCCAGTAGAGGCTTGTGTACAGAAGGCAGCCAATCGATGCTTCTCTCACATAGATGTTTCTCTCCCTCCCCTTCTCCCTCCCTTCCCCTCCCTCTAAAAATCAAAAATAAGAATTAAAAATTAAAAAAGAAGGGGAGAGGGGGTATAAGTCAATAATTAAAAGCTTTTTAATGTTACAAAGTTAATATGCTACTTTTTTCATATGTTACAGTTATACATAAAAGTGGAAAATGCCTAAACCTGTAATATAACCTTTCCAAACAGTCTCCAATTTAAATTCTTATCTCAACCATTATAATGTGATACATGCACCATATGCATTCCACCCAATTATGTTGAATGCACAAGTACAGAACATATACCTCTGGAAAAAGAGCCCAGAAACAAGCCATGTCTCTATGGTCAATTAATATTTGACAAGGGAAGCATAAGCATACAATGGAGTAAAAATAGCCTCTTCAATAAATGGTGTTGGGAAAACTGAACTAGTACATGCAAAAAAATGAAACTAGACCACCAACTTACACCATACGCCAGAATAAACTCATAACGGATAAAAATGTTAAATATAAATTGTGATACCATAAAAGTCCTTGAGGAAAACATAGACAGGAAAATTTCAGATATACCATACAGCAATATAGCAATATATCTCCTAGGGCAAAGGAAATTCAGGAAAAAAATAAACAAATGGGACTACATCAAATTAAAAAGCTTCTGCACAGCTAAAGAAACCATCATCAAAATGAAAAGGGAACTGACCAAATGGGAGAGCAAATTTGCCAGTGATACATTGGATAAAGTTGATCTCCAAATATATAAAGAACTCATCCAACTCAACACCTGGAAGACAAAGTCCAATTAAAAAATGGGCAAAGGACCTGAATATACATTTCTCCAAGGACATACAAGGGCCCTAGGAGAGCCCTCTAGGCGTATGAAAAGATGCTCAACATCACTAGCCATCACAGTGATGCAAATTAAAACCACACTTAGATATCACCTCACACCAGTCAGAATGGTCATCATCAATAAATCAATAAACAGCAAGTACTAGAGAGACTATGGAGAAAAGGGAACCCTAGTACACTCTTGGAGGGAGTGCAGACTGGCACAGCTCCTGTGGAAAACAGTATGGAATTTCCTGAAAAAACTAAAGATGGAACAGCCTTTTGACCCAGCAATTCCACTGCTGGGAATATAACCTAAGAATGCTGTATCACCAATTCAAAAGAACCCATGCACCCCAACTTTCATAGCAGCATTTTTACAAAAGCCAAGTGCTGGAAACAGCCTAAGTGCCCATCAGTAAATGAGCTGATCGACAAACTGGGCTACATTTACGCAATGGAATACTACACAGCAGAAAGAAAGAATTCCTACCTTTCGTGACAGCATGGATGAATTGGAAAATATCATGCTAAGTGAAATAAGCCAACCGATGAAAAGACAAATACCATATGATCTCACCTATATGAGGATTCTAATGAACAAAATACACTAACAAGCAAAATAGAACTAGAGGCATGAAAACATGGAACAGACTGACAGTGACCAGAGGGGTGGGGAACAGGGGATAATGGAGGAAAGAAGGGGAAGGGACTACACAAAGAACACGTGTGAATGACCCACAGGCATGGACAACAGTGTGGGGACTGACAGTTACCTCTAATCTCCGCAATAACTCTCAAAGCAAGTAACAGTATTAATATAACAGTAATAGTAGTAATGAAATAGTATCGCATTTTACAAATGAGTAAATTCTGCCTAGGCAAAGTCTACTAAGTTGTTCGATTCAAGGAGAAGAATCCTGAATCCAAATACAGAACATGACACATGCTTTTCCATTCAGAAAGCATGGTCACCATGTTAAAGGGGCACACCCTCAAATCCAAGCAGGTACCACCAGACCTTCCTTCCACTAACATAAATCTGCAGAGCTAAAATAACACTGGTTTTTACTTAAAAATAAATGGGCCCTGGCGGGCTACCTCAGTTGGTCAGAGTATCAACCCGACACACCAAGGTTGCTGTTGGATTTCTGGTCAGGGCACATACAAGAAACAACCAATGAATGAACGGATTAGTGGAACAACAAATCGATGTGTCTCTCTTCCTTCCTCTCTCTCTCCCTCTACCTTCTCTCTCCCTCTCTAAAAATCAACCAGTAACATTTTTTTAAATAAAAATGTTTTTCAGATGTAATGTACCATCCCCGCAAAGTACTACAGAAGACTGAAAACTACGCTAACCTAAATTCTCTAATGACTAATAAGACACGTGGATATTATTCACTTCAAGATTGTTACCCCTGGATTCCTCCCACGACCACGTGAAGACCTGATCCTCTCCCCGATAACGTGTAACATCCGGCCTCAACTGTAAGATTTAGAGCAAGCGAGAGAGCTACTCCTACGGTGAAGCACAACTGCCCAGCTTCCAGCTGACAGACCCGGAGAGGCGGAGGAGATGAAAATGCTCCCCTCTTCAAGCACTTACCTGCTCCTGGGAGCCTCTTCTTGGGGCTCCGCTCCCTCGAAATCCACCAGGGGCACATCTGTGGGCTCCGCTGGCTTTGGGTCACAGGCCGCTGCAGGTTCCGACGGCCTGGGAGCCGCTTGTCCACGCTGGGGATTGGGGGTGGTGGAGGACCTAGCGCCCACACCAGGCCTGACATTTGGCTTCACGCTAAGGCGTGCCCTGCGGAACATGGCGGAGCCACGGGGCCCGGGGAGGCGGCCCTACGGCCGCTCTTTGCCCCGAGCCCCGGCCGCTCCCCGGAGAGGGGTTTAAGAACTACGCCCCTCCCACAAAGGCACAAACCAGCCCAGCGGGCAGCTACAGCAGATTCACGGCCCCGCCGCCTCCTGCCGCCTCCCGCCGCCGCCTCTTCTTCATGACCCTGCTACAGTAACAGCTAAATTTCCCCCTACACCTTGCTCCCAGCCCTCAGACGGAGCCTAAACTAATTGCGTCATCACCAAGCGCTGCGGCATGACGTAAGACGCACAGCGCCCGGAGCCATGGTAACTGTCAAACTACAGAGTGGGTTACCGGTAAACCAGAAATAGAGACGCAAGACGGTGTGCTCTCCCCTCTTCAGGCGTCCTTAGGAGTTGTTGAAAAGAGAGGGGGGAGGTAGTCAACCCCCCAGTCCAAATTTGAACGGGAATTATTAAAATCGCTGACCGATTTTGTTTTAAGAGTGTTTTGTAGAGCGGGGATTTTTCTCCAGCACATGCGCAAGACTTAGAAATTCTAAATTGAGTAGAACATTGATTAGAAATTCAGGTGTGAAGCAACTAATAATAGTTACCTCCTAGGAAAGGAACTGGGTTTCTGAGAAAGATGTCGTGGGAGGAAGAGCATTCACTGTATGTGGTTGTGTACTTTTTAATGTAAATGCTCGTCCTATTCAAAAATGATTACAGTTTAAACTCTGTAAATTAATGTGAGTATTCTTAATCTACTTGAGAAGGTAGCAGTAGAGCATTAAACAGGCATTCTGGGTAGGGGAGGAAAAATACAACAAATGAACAAGATAATTTAAGAATGTATTAAATACTATAAAAATATAATATGACAAATTAATAGGAGACTGGCTTGCTTTAGGTTGGATGGTTAGACAAGGCCTCTATGATAAAGGAAAATTGGGTGGAGAGGGGGTTAGATCTACAGAGTATGGGGCTGTTTTTGAACCTGTAATACAAATACCCTGACTTATGGAAACATAAAGGTCTCATTTTCTTCTCAGAAGGATAAAATTATTCTACAAGAACATCCTGCCACATTAATAACAAGATGTCAAAGGAATGAAATATTGAACTAATTGAAGAGATTACTAGGTCATCCAGAGGGAGAAAGAACGACAAGGGCTTGACAGTAGGAAGGCAAGGCCGAAACCACAGAAGAAAAAAGAGATTGCTCTAAGACTTGAAAGAAAATGGAGTTTCATGAGTTCTGTGGGCTCCCTCCAGTACTCTAGGGAAGCAACAGAACCTCAGATACACTTGAAGAAGCTCAAGAGCTCTGGCCAAGCACCTCAGTTGGTTAGAGCATTGTTCCCACTTGCCAAGGTTGCAGGTTCAATCCCCTATCAAAGCACAAACAAGCAACCAAAGGATGCATACAAATCAATGTCTGTGTCTCTCCCTCCCTCCCCCCTTCCTCTCACTCTCTCAAATCAATTAAAGAAAGAAGAAGCTCAAGAAATCAATAACAACAACAACAAAAAAAAACCCTGCTGGAGTTGTCTCAAGAATCTTGGAGCCATTGCCAGGACCATATAGCTTTATAGAGCATATTCTAATATAAACTGAAGACACAAGGCCTTTCCTCAAATCTTCTGTTCCACATAAGCATCTAGGGTATCTCCACAATTCTGCAGGTATGAAAGTCAATAATGACTAAGATGTAATTTTCTATTAGTAAAAAGATGAGAACAGAGTCAGATTTAATTTTATTATTAAAGTCAAATATTTTTTACACACCCAAATTTATGGAGTAAATTCTTAATGACAACACAGTAATTTTTAAATTCTCAGTTTTTACTGGCAGACACATCGAACATTTCTCAAGCACATGCTGTACATGATGTGTATCCCTACAACTCAAAAATCGTATTTTCAGCTGCAAAGAAAAAGCTCAATGAAACTGTGAATTAAAGCCATATACAGAAACAACTCTACCACTTACCTTTCAATCCCAATTCCTTCCCTCCCTCGTTCATGATGTCTTTATCTCCATAAAGAACCTGGCCAGAAAAGTCCCCTGCTCAATTTATTCCAGAAGAGGTTCGCTAAGTGGAAACAGACACCTGTCCTGTAAACTATATTGAGGAGGAGGCAGGTAGAGAGTGATGAGCAAGGCTCTCAGAGATTAAAAGAATGACAATAGCTAACACATCGAGTGCTAATTGAGGGCAATTTTAGGGCATCCAGAATACTTCTAAACATTTCTGTTTGTAATGGTTAATGGAATAGATAAAGAAAATAAGTACCAACCAAATAAACATCAAGCATCTTTACATGTGTATTTCTAGCAATGGCAGATGCTCCACAGCTTTTACGTGGGTTCCAAGGTTATTCTGCGTTACTCTAAATATGAAGTAAGACTGCATCTCTGCCATCCTCTCCCCATCACAAAACCCAAGCACAAAACCATTAACTTAAAACTCCTGAAGTACCGTCGACCGTGACAAAGGCACTGGGATAAAATGGGAAATGGACAGAGTTTAGAGTCTGTCTTAAATTTGAACCTCACTTCTACCAGTCCCTACAACTGTTAGGTTAGTAACTTCTGGTCTGAGTCTCAGTCTCCTCTTGAGAAAACTGAGAACAATGAAGCCTGCCTACCTTGCAGGGTTGGTGCGAGAATAAGGAAGGAAATTAAGTAAGGGCCAAACACTGCCTTTCGCAGTTAATCTCAATCTGCTCTGTCTCATTCCTCCTCTTCACGCGCTGCAAGAGGATGAATGAGGAAAGCTAACGTTCTTTGTCGGCAAGTTACACGTTATAGCATTTATTGTCATTTTTGTCGTTTCCCAAAAATGGGAGCTGGTCAAGTCTCAGTGCCAGGTACACGGTGGGGAAAATCCACACAGGTCTATCCCTCTCTCAGACGCAAGACCTGTTTTCGGGACTCTGCCCAACTTGCAATGCAGAAGATGCCGGGGTGCGGGTAGGTGCCCAGAGCTGCAGCCCCAGGCCAGGTCAGCGCCGCCCCGCCCCACCGCGCACGCGCAGGGGCTGGCCAGTCGCTCCGGTGCTGTGGTGTGGCCTCGATGGGCGGGGCGGTGGACCCGGCAGAGGCGTGGTCCAGCGGAGGGCGGGCACTGGCTCAATCTCCCAGATCCATCAGTGAGGACGTCCACTGAGCCAGCGAGGAGGCTGTTGCTTTTCTGAGTTGCTGTCTTCCAAGGCTCGGTCCGCTGGTCCGCATGGCCCGTGAGTGTGCCGACGAGATGGGGGAGCGGCGGGGAGCGCCGGGCTAGGAAGCTAATGGATCACCGAGGCGCGGATTGGCGGGGAGGCGGGGGCTGGCTGATGAATCCCCTTGGGTCAGACAGGGCGGGGACCCGGTCTTCACTCAGCAGAGAGAGGGACGCTTCCCTTCGCTCCAGCCTGAAAGAGTGCCTACCCTGAGGTGCGCGACTTTACACGGCAATGAACACCTCCCCAAAGGTGAGGTGTGTGGAGTCCGCAGCCCCGGGAGGGGTCCTGGTTTGGAGGTGGTCTATAGCTGTTACTTAAAATCATAAGGCCTAATAAAAACTGAGCTCCGACTGAATCTCCTCCCTAGTTCTTTTGTTTGGCCCTCGCAGGTAATGTTTCACAAGCATCTCCATTTGCCTGCTTAACAGTTGGCTTGTGGGGGGCCAACTTGTACGAAGTGTGATCTCTGCGTATCTTTCTCTCTCCATCCACACCCTGCAAAAGCCAGAACTTATTTTGGAATACTGGCTCGTATATACAGACTATTGGAATGAAATGCCCGGTTTAAGAGATCTCGTATTTAGAGCCAGTGAACACCTTGATTGGAATGATAATACTTTTAAGACCTTAAGTATGTACCTTTAAGCTTCCTCCTTGTGGTCAGATCTGGGAACACCAGTCAGTGCAGTAGTCTGCTGACTTACCTGTTAAAAAGCAAATGCACTTCAGATGCACTTAAATATGAGCCTTATAATGGAATTACCAATTTTGGAGATGCCAAATAGTATGACCGTTTCTCTTTGTAGGTGGAAATCAGCGAGAAATTGCCCGCCAGAAAAACATGAAGAAATCCCAGGAAATTAGCAAGGGAAAAAGAAAAGAGGATAGCTTGACTACATCTCAGAGAAAACAAAGGTCAGTGATACTAATAGAATTCTCAAGTCACTGAAGTTTTCGTTGTGGAGAATGGAAAGCCTTTTTTTAAATTCTTGGTAGAACCAGGTCTAACCTGCAAAGGGGGCAACAGTTGAATATTTATTGTGTGCCAGGCATACTAAAACTATATGAGGTAGTTTTCCCAACCCATGGATGAAGAATTTAAAGCTCTCAAGCTATTACTTGTTTTGCAGAGAACCTCATGTAACTCCACCACAACCATAAGAACTTCATTTAGCAAAGCAATTGAACGTCTTCCATATGTCCACTGTTAGGTGCCAGGGATACAATATTTTTTTATTGTTATTCTATTACAGTTGCCCCAATTTTTCCCCCTTTGCCCTCCCCCGCCCAGCCCACACCCCACTCCCACTGTCAATCCCCACAGTGTTGGCCATATCCATGGGTCATTCACACATGTTCTTTGACTAGTCCCTTCCCCTTCTTTCCACCATTATCCCCCTCCCTACTCCCCTCTGACCGCTGCAACATTTTCAAAGCAGGCATTCTGTCCAAACTAGTGTAGATGACAGGTGTCTCAATTATAGTGATAACTGTTTGGAAGGAGACAAAGAAAGTAAATATGTGTAGCTATATTGACTTTGGAAGATTCATTGGGTTGGACAAAATATAAATGAATAGCCTTGATATATGACTATGTATGACAAATTATACAAAACTGCTATAGGAATACTGTGAGACTGAGCTTAAGTAAAAAAAAAAATACATTCATGTTTCTAAAACAGTTAATCAAAGTTGAACGTTATTCTAAAGTCAAATGTTGTTATCCATGTGGAATGTGGAGGTCACGTGAATAATTGACTGCACATGCTTTAGTGTGGCTTCTCTGTCGTCTTCAAGCTTGGCTGCACGTTAGAACCACCCAGAAAACTGAAGCCTGCCCAGTCTATTGTGTCCTACACCCAGTCCTGATTTACCAGGTAACTGGTCTGAGGTTAGGCATTAAAAGGTACTCTAGCTCTGGCCAGTGTGGCTCTGTTGGTTATAGCATCGTCCCGTACACCAAGAGGTCTTGGGTTCAATTCCCAGTCAGGGCACATGCCTAAGTTGCAACTTCAGTCCTGTTGGGGCACGTA
Organism: Desmodus rotundus; assembly: GCF_022682495.2. Taxonomy (NCBI): domain Eukaryota; kingdom Metazoa; phylum Chordata; class Mammalia; order Chiroptera; family Phyllostomidae; genus Desmodus; species Desmodus rotundus. Next base: position 169,420,718 of record NC_071387.1, read on the forward strand.
CAAGAGGAAGCTAATGGATGTTTCTCTCTTGCATCGATGTTTCTCTCGCTCCCTTCCCCTCTCTCTAGGGTCAGTGGGCATGTCCTCAGGTGAGAATTAAAAAAAATTAAATACGAAAAGTGCTCTAGATAAATGTTATTATGCCTTAGTTAAACCTAATTTCAAAAAAAACCTTCCCAGCTGATTCTGATATACAGCTAGAATTAAGAATTATTGTTTAATGAGATTGAAGCCTTTAATTGTCATTCGTGCTTTTTTCTATGACGTTTATTAAAATAAGTGTTGCCTTGCAGTTGTGTTTACTCACATTAAAAGTAAAAGTGGTACAGATCAGTGACACTGAAATAGTATTTTTATTGGAGAACCTCGTCTAGCCTGGCTCAGTAATAGCCACTGTTTAATGAATTCCCATGTCTTACAAAGCTCTGTGCTGGGTGGTCTATTGGTAGTATCTCTAACCATCGAGGCCTTGAAAAGTGATATTGGGCTCAATGCATAGAACAGGAAACTGAGACTCTGAATTCAGTAACAATACTAAGGTCATACGGCAAACCCAGCAAAGCTTGGATTCAAACAGAAAACTATCACTATTCTCTGATACCACATCTCTCTGTAGCTGTCTTTTTTTCCCTGTCTTCTCAGTCCTTGTTTTTTGCTATCAGCTTTGCAGAAGTGTCTTATGCCAGGAACAGAACTACTTACCGTGAATTAAAATATAATACTTAATCTATGAAATAACAAGATCGAAAAGAGCCTGGGCTTTGGAATTGGACAAAGCTTGGTTTTTATGCGATTTGGGACAAATCATTTAGCTCTAAGCCTTTAATTTTTTTCCTTTTTAAAAAAATATTGTGTCTGAAATGTTAATCTAGAGCCAATAGAGTACCCAGATAGTCTGGTTGTAGTTCATACTTAATATGGCAGTGGAGTTCAGTCAGACACTCAAAGGGTTAAGAAAATGCCCTGAAAGCCCTGCTTTTCTTCAGTGTAATCCTTTTTTAATCACTAGCTATTAAGCTTTTCGGCTTATAAGAAACTATTGCTTCATAACATCTATGTTCTAATCCTAGGTACCAGTTAGGATATCCAGGAGACTTCCTCTTTTCTTTTCTTTTCTTTTTTAAATTGATTTTAGAGACAGGGAGGGAGGGAAACACCAATTTGTTGTTCCACTTACTTACTCATTCATTGGTTGCTTCTTGTATGTGCCTTGACCAGGGTTCAAATCCACAACCTTGACTAGCAGGACGACACGAACTGAGCTACCCGGCCAGAGCTCTAGGAGACTTCTTAAATGCCCCTTTTTTCCCAGGAAAAAGAGTGAATTAACTGTGTTGACAACAAAGAATAATTACTATTATTTCTATATATAGCTCTTAGCGAACGTCAGGTGCTTTTATATATATATATTCATAGCTGTTCCTCGGAACAACCCTGATATGTATTGCTCTACTTTTGAAAGGCTTTGAGGTTATTTGCCCAAGGTCATAATAGGAGAGGATGGTATTCAAAATAAGATCTGACTTCCAAGCCTCTCCATTCTTTGCCTTCTCATTCTGTCTCCACCCACGAAAATGGAAAGACATGAATGTTTACATCTTCTTTTAAATTGTCTTGTAATATCCTGAATAGGTGATATATAGAAAACAAGGGAGAACATAATCAGCTATTCTGTGACAACTTATAGCCATTTCTCCTATTATAGGGACTCTGAGATCATGCAACAAAAGCAGAAAGCAGCTAATGAGAAGAAGTCGATGCAGACAAGAGAAAAATGATGACTGACAATTTGGAAAACCTGGGTGCTATTGCCGACTAGGTGTATCATAAGCTCTATGATCAAGATTTTGTAGAGTGAACGTCATTACATATGTTATAACATATCCTTATAAAAACTATTTTAAACTGTACCTTTCAGCCTGACTTAGTGTGATGTTTCAGAACCATTCTTCAAAGAATAAAACACTAGCCATACAGGGGGAGGGGGATATAAGGGGACTAAGTGGTGATGGAAAAAAATACAATAAAGATTAAATCAAAATAAAATCAAACACTAACCATGCATGTGACATATTGGTGACCATTATTTTTTTAAGTATATTTTATTGGTTATGCTATTACAGTTCTCATTTTTTTTCCCCTTTGCGCTCTTCCGCCCGGTACCCCTGTTCCCTCCAGCAATACCCCTCCTTAATTCATGTCCATGGGTCATACCTCTAAAGGTTCTTCGGCTTCTATATTCCCTATACTGTTCTATACTGTCTATTTTGTACCTACCATTTATGATCCTTAATCCCTGTACCTTTTCTTTTTTTTTTTTTTTTTTTTTTTTTTTTTTTTTTTTTTAAATATATTTATTGATTATGCTATTACAGTTGTCCCATTTCCCCCCCACTCCACTCCATCCTGCCCACCCCCCTCCCTCCCACATTCCCCCCCCATAGTTCATGTCCATGGGTCATACTTATAAGTTCTTTGGCTTCTACATTTCCTACACTATTTTTACCCTCCCCCTGTCTATTTTCCACCTATCATCTATGCTACTTATTCTCTGTACCTTTACCCCCCTCTCCCCCTCCCACTCCCTTATTGACCACCCTCATGTTCTAGTTGTTTGCCTAGTTTGCTCTCGTTTTTGTTTTATGTGTGGTCGTTAATAACTGTGAGTTTGGTGTCATTTTTACTGTTCCTATTTTTGATCTTTTTCTTAGGTAACTCCCTTTAACATTTCATATAATAAGGGCTTGGTGATGATGAGCCTCTTCAACTTGACCTTATCTGAGAAGCACTTTATCCTCCCTTCCATTCTAAATGATAGCTTTGCTGGATATAGTAATCTTGGACGTAGGTCCTTGCGTTTAATCTTGGGTAATGTAATTATGATGTGTCTTGTTGTGTTCCTCCTTGGGTCCAGCTTCTTTGGGACTCTCTGAGCTTCCTGGACTTCCCGGAAGTCTATTTCCTTTGCCAGATCGGGGAAGTTCTCCATTATTTGTTCAAATAAGTTTTCAATTTTTTGTTCTTCCTCTTCTCCTTCTGGCACCCCTATAATTCGGATGTTGGAACGTTTCAAGGTGTCCTGGAGGTTCCTAAGCCTCTCCTCATTTTTCCAAGTTCTTGTTTCTTCATTCTTTTCTGGTTGAATGTTTGTTTCTTCCTTCTGGTCCATACCATTGATTTGAGTCCCAGTTTCCTTCTCATCACTATTGGTTCCCTGTACATTTTCCTTTGTTTCTGTTAGCATAGGCTTCATTTTTTCATCTGTTTTTCGAATAGATTCAACCAAGTCTGTGAGCATATTGATAACCAGTGCTTTGAACTGTGCATCCGATAGGTTGGCTATCTCTTCGTCGCTTAGTTGTATTTTTTCTGGAGCTTTGAAGTGTTCTGTCATTTGGGCCATTTTTTTTGTTTGTTTGTCTTGGCGCGTCTGTTACTTTAAGGGGCGGAGCCTTAGGTGTTCACCGGGGCGGGGTAATGCTGGTCGCTGCGCTGTGATGCTGTACGTGGGGGCGGGGCCGAGAGGGAGCAATGGCGCCCGCTTCACTCTCCTCCGGATTTCAGTCTTTCACTCCGCTACCCACAATCAAACTGGGCCCCTCTGGTGCTGGTTCCCGAGTAAGTGGGCCTGTGCACACTCTAGGCCCCTGTGGGTCTCTCCAACAACCTCTCCTGTGAGGCTGGGAGTCTCTCCTGCTGCCGCCCCAACCCCCAGGGGCGCTTTCAATCAGAGGTTTGAGGCTTTATTTCCCCGAGCTGGAGCCCTGGGTTGCGCAGCGGTCTGCTTCTCTGCCCGCCGTTCGTCCGGTTTATCAGTCTGGATGAATGATTATTTTCTGTTTCCTTGGTGTTGGTCCCCCTTGCTGTTCGATTCTCTGTCAGTTCTGGTTGTGCGAGGAGGCGCAGTGTGTCTACCTACGCCGCCATCTTGGTTCTCTTCCAATCCCTGTACCTTTTCCCTCATTCTCCCCATTCCCCCTCCCAGCTGATAACCCTCCATGTGATCTCCATATCTATGATTCTCTTTCTCTTCTAGTTGTTTGCTTAGTTGTTGTTTTTTAGATTCAGTTGTTAATAGTTGTGAATTTATTGTCATTTTTCTGTTCATAGTTTTGATCTTTTTCTTAGATAAGTCCCTTTAACATTTCATATAAGAGCTTGGTGATGATGAACTTTTTTAGCTTTAACTTGTCTGGGATGCACTTTATCTGCCCTTCAATTCTAAATGATAGGTTTGTTGGATCAAGTAATCTTGGTTGTAGGTCCTTGCTTTTCATCACTTTGAATATTTCTTGTCAGTCTCTTCTCACCTGCAAAGTTTCTTTTCAGAATTCATCTGATAGTCTTATGGGCACTCCTTTGTAGGTAACTCTCTCTGCCTTTCCCCTGCTGCTTTTGAGTCTCTTCATCTCTAACCTTTGGCATTTTAATTATGATGTGTCTTTCTGTGGTCCTCTTTGGGTCTAACTTGTTTGGGACTCTGTGCTTCCTGGACTTGTATGTCTATTTCCTTCACCAAGTTAGGGAAGTTTTCTTTATTTTTTCAAGTAAGTTTTCAATTTCTTGCTCTTCCTCTTCTCCTTCTGGCATTCCTATGACTCAGATGTTGGCACTTTTGGAGATGTCCCAGATTCTTCTTATTGATGACTTTTTTTTTTGAATACTTGAGCCACCAGCTTCCTTCCCTTCACTGTTGGTTCCCTGTGAATTTTTAATTATTTCACTTAGTGTAGCCTTTATTTCTTCCCTTATGCATTTGCTGTACTCAATGAGTTCTCTGAGCATCCTTATCATCAGTGTTTTGAACTCTGCATCTGATACGTCGTTTATTTCTTATCTCCTCAATTTGGCAGCCTCCCTGTGTTTGTTTCTGTGTATTAGGTCATGCTGCTTAACTCCTAGTCTTGGTGCACCTGCTACATTGTAAGGGGCGGAGCCTTAGGTATTCACCAGGGTGGAGCAATCCACTTTTCTGTTTTGTGGCACTGTCTGTGGGGGAGGGATGGGAGGGGAACAATGCCACTTGCTCAGCACTAGCCCCGTTTCCAGTCACTTCACTCACTTCCCATATGTGAGTGGCTCCCCTCTACCTGTTGCCCTGGTGGTGGTTCCCAGAGTGGGTGGGTTTGCATACATTCTAGGACCATGGAGACCCTTTAAACAGACTCTCCTGAGAGACTGGCAGTTTCTTCTGCTGCCCCAACCCCCACTGGTTTTTACAGCCAGAAGTTATGAGGCTTTATTTCCCTGGTGCTGGAACCCTGGGCTGCATGTTCTGGCCTAGGGCTGGGACTGCTCTCTCCCCAGGTGTCCCTACAGGTCTTTATCCACCACTTGTGAATGTGGGACCACCCATTCCACCCGCCGCTGCAACTGCCTTGCCACTGCTGCACACCACATCTCTGCCCCAGGTCCTTGTCTCTACCCCTTCACCCATCTGCATGAATGTTTCTTCTTTAAATCCTTGGTTGTTGGACTTCCATACAGTTCAATTTTCTGGTAGTTCTAGTTGTTTTTTGTTTTGAGATTAGTTAAGATCTTTCTTATATTTGTGCAAGGAGGTGAATCCTGTGTATGCCTCCATCTTGGCCAGAAGTCCACGTTATTTTTTTATCAGCAGTGAGCATGTATATAATTAATTAATTAGGTGATGTAATCAGATAATAGGATCTCCTATAAATCTAGGACCTTAAACTTTAATAAGGTAGCTCTTCAAAATCAACTTCATAATAAAATTTAAGATGCATTTATCTAATTTGGCTTTGTAATGAACTGGTTTGCTTGAAGAATTTACAACAGATAATACAAATGACCTGGACTAGTAACTAAATGACCATAAACTAAATGAGGTCTCAGTAAGAGTTTTACTTACAGCTTTAATATTTTTTGGAATGAATGCCTTTTTTCATTTTTTTATTTTTTTAAATTTATAGATTCTTAGAGAAAAACATCAATTTGTTGTTCTACTTATTTATGCATTCATTGGTTGATTCCTATATGTATCCTGACCCAGGATAGAACCCGCAAGCTTGGTGTATCGGGATGACGCTCTAACCAACTGATCTGCCCAAACAGGGCTGTAAGTTCCTATTTTAAAAATACTTCATTTTTTAGAACAGAATTAGTTTTACAACAAAATTGAGATTTCTCATATACCCCTGCCACTACACACACCCCCTGCACAGCCCCCACATTGTGACCATCCCCTGCCAGAGTCGTACGTTTGTTATCGTTGATGACCCCGCACTGCCTCGTCGTTATCACACAAACACATAGTTTACGTTAGGTTCACTCTTTGTGTTGTAAGGGTGCCATTTCTGAGTCTGTTCTGAGACTTCAAGATCTTGGAACTTAATAATGGTTATGAATTTGAAAATAACCTGGAGAAACTAAGGTTTGAGATCTTGTTCTTTTCTGAAGTAAATATGCACAGTTATTGCAAAGAGAATAAAAATACCATTCTAGGTGTCTCTAACACTGAATGAGGCAAACATGAAATTTTTTTGCCTGACTTTTTATCTTCCTATTGCCACAGATCTTCATTTAAAGTAGAGCTTTGTTCTATTTCTTCAGTTAACTTCAGTCTTCAAAACATTATATTATGGTAGTCACAAGGGCAAAAGAGTTACAATAGCTTAGGTTACATTCTAACAAAAGGGGTAATGAACAAGCCTGATCACACCACAAAGATTCTTTATGGATCTGGTTTCTGTAATTCTATCTCTAGAATTTCTACACAGACAAGCCATGAATACAAAGAACTTTTTATGCTTTAAGCCATATCCTTTATTTGCTTTTTTTAAGATTTTATGTATTTATTCTTAGAGGGGAAGGGAGGGAGAAAGAGAGAGAAACATCAATTGGTTGCCTCGCGCACACACCCCAATGGCAGATTAGCCTGCAACCCAGGCATGTGCCCCGAACAGGAACTGAACCAGTGACTTTTCACTTTGTGGGACGATGCCCAACCAACTGAGATAAACCAATCAGGGCTATTTTGTTTTTTAATGAATAACTCCCATGTTTAAAGTATCACGTGTAGTGGAATAACTTTGGACTTTTTAAAATTTAAACAATTCTTATAAATCCAGGGAAGACTACATTTCCAAAAGAACATGAATGTTATGATAAAGAAGATCTCTGGGTTGTAATTAATCAGTAAGACATATCCAAAATGAATGTTATTGATTAATTTTTATGGCATTTACTTAAATAAACTTATTATTAAGATAGAGGGTTTGATTTTTAACTTCGACATTACCAGAAATTTCCTCTAAACAGAAAAAAGAAAATTTACTGTAATTGCTAAATTTTAAATTTTAGTGTAATTGCTGAAATATATTGACACCTTAGTTTCTTTTCATGTAGCATATTTAAGCAAGGTAACTAAAATAGCTAAACTTCTAAAGAGGGAAAGTGGTTAGTTACAAAATATTAAGGGGAAAATACAGGTAAACAATTGTAACAAGTCAGTGAAGTTAATTGATACACCACCTTTTGATATTTCTTTGACTTGTTGCCAAAGCAAGATAAAATGATTTAGATGAAGTAGTAGCAACTTTACAATGTACCTTTACAAATACCAAAATCCATGGAACACCTTCATTGACATTAAAAATACTACATTACATCATCTTTAACAGGAGGTAGTGCATTCTTATTAGCAATCTTCGTTTAAGTCCTGCTGAAAATACGTGGGAGCAGCCGCTACTGCCCACGGTGATATACTGAGGTCAGTTTCATCAGTTACTTGACTCCTTTTGCATGCCTTTGCCATTAGCGGCAGTGTAAGAAATTGTCATCCATTTATCAAACCACGCTGTTGTTGTAATTGGGCTAAAAGAGAATATTGATTACTGGCATCGTTTTCCTAACTTTGAAAAAATATATTTTGCTCTTTTTCCATATGTTTTGTAGATGGGAAAAGTTTTCCCATTCTAAAGATTTTATTTATTTATTTTTAGAAATAGGGGAAGGGAGGGAGAAAGAGAGAGAGAGAGAAACATGATGTGCAAGAGAAACAGCAATCAGTTGCCTCTTTCATGCACCCAACTGGGGACCTGGCCTGCAACCCAGACATGTGCCCTGACTGGGAACTGAACCATCAACCTTTCAGTCCACAGGCCAGTACCCAATCCACTGAGCCACAACAGCCAGAGCAAGAGTTTTCCCATTCTAGAAAGTGGCAATCTATTTTTATATTATATTTTCAAGTTCTACCTTCTGAAGAGAGTTTTTTTGTTTAAGGCAGATGCACTATTGCTGTTGGTTTTGAGTTTACAATCTGTTTTCAAAACTACTGAACTTTAAAAAGCATATCCCTCAACAATGTATACATACATCAAATTACCTTAAATATATTCAACTTTTGTCAATCATACCTCAACATTACTGAGGGGGAAATATCCCTAAAGTGATAACCTGCTATAAAATTGACTTTGACAAACAGATGATTAGATTTATACATTTTACCATCTGTGTCATGGTTTAACAGGGATATCAATTAAGTAGGGAGCATGTCAACTTCTTTAGGTACATTCCCAGTTGTTTTTGGTGATGAGGATCTATAAACAGCAAAAGTCAATTAAAAACAAATTATTTTTATGATTGTCAATCATCCTTTTCCATTAGATCAAAACTGAATAAGAACATTTATTAAACTGCCTCCTACAGCTTCATCTGCTAAAGTACTTGCTACATAGTAATCACATATTGAAATATGTGGGCTTTCCAGATGGCCAAGTCATGAAAATGGCACTGAAATAGGAAGAATGACTACAAGTTGCTCAAATGTACTTCCCTATGAACTCCAGAAAGATTTAAAACTTCCTACGGGCTTGTCCTTACAACTTTGCTTCTTAAAAACAAAACCTTTTACAAAGCACTCATTAGCTAATAATACACTTTAAAAGTTCACAGGTAGCCTGCTATTGGACCATTTACCCAGGAAAATTGAGATTTTTTAATTTGTAAAATTGATTTTTAGAGAGAGGAAGGGAAAGAGAGAGAGACACACATCAACTTGTTCCACTTATTTAAGCACTCATTGGTTGATGCTTGTATGTACCCTCATCAGGGATGGAACCTGCAACTTTGCAGGACAATGCTCTAACCAACTGAACTACCTGGCCACGGCTATAGCATAACTTTTATAGAAGTGTTCTCCATGTCACATACTACTCTTGCTACTTTATCAGTTGGACATGACTTAGCTTACTGGTATATCAATGCAGGAACATTTCCTTGCAGTATAGTTTTGTGTAGCCTTTCTCTACACTTTTGAGTTCACAAGAAATTGCATACCAACCTCACCGACATCAAGATAATCCTATTGAATACTTTTCTTTTACAAACATATATTGCACGTCAAGGATTTCTTTGGGGTGGGGGGTCAAAGGTTCATTTGGCCTTGTACCACTCAAGATGACTGTTAGGGCCCTGACCTGTGCGGCTGGCTCAGTTGGTTGTGCATCAGCCTGCTAGGCGAAGGGATCACCAGTTCAGTTCCAGGAAAGGGCACATGCCTGGGTTGCAGGTTCGGTCCTTGGTTGGGGCATGTGCAGGAGGCAACTGATCAAATTGTCTCTATCACATCAATGTTTCTCTCCCTCTCTTCCTCCTTCCCTTCCCCTCTCTCGAAAAATAAATAAATGAAATCTTTTTTTTTTTAAGATACCTGTTAGGGTGGTTTATGAATGGATATTTAAAATCAAGTTATGTATTTTAATGTGTGCTTGAGGAAATACAACCACATCAAAACTAATTTCATGGTATATTGGAATTTTGGGTTGCAAACAGAATTGCTAATCTATTAATAAGCACAATCATTATTTGAAAGGATGAGAGACTCCTGAGTCCAAGGGAAAGTTGAAGACTCAAAGCTTTGGAAAGGTCAGGAGTTGGAACAGCTCCAGGTGCTATGAGGCAGTTTTTTGTGCTGCTATCAGGTTGAAATCCTGACAACAATTTTCAGTCTTTATCTCAGAGTGCCTCCAAATGAATTTCTTTGGGTTATGTGCTCACCCCCTCAGCAAGAGGAGGGCAGGTTGCCTGAGTTTGTGGTGTAACCAAAACTGTATCCAGTGAAGAATAGGTGGTCCCTCACATAAATTGGGGGTTTTGTTGCCAGAAGGAAGGATGATGGGCAGACTAAAATGAAGTAAGAGTTTAATAGTTTTATTGCAAAGCTAAGACTAAATTTAAAAAATACAGATACATGATTATGCAAATCATGAAGGTGGTAAGTGAACGTTTAAAGTGTGAGAAACAATGATGAAGCTTATACCATTTGTATCTCTCACCAGCTTTCAAAGCCCCAAAACATAGTATGTACTCATTATAGAAAAATTGAAAAACTGCAACAAAAGGAGCAGAAGAAATTTAGCGATAAATTAGGCAGTTACTTAGAAAGCTAAACATACCCTTACTATACGACCCAGTAATTGCACTCTGGGTCATTTATCCCAGAGAAATGAGCATGCAGCTTAAATATACATTTCGATTGACTTTTACATACACATTCTCCATCCAGATCAAGATACATAGACATCTGCAGCACCCTGGCAGGCTCCCTGGTGACCACTTATACACAATGCCCATATCTATCACCACAGATGAGTTTTGCCTGTTTTTGAATTTGTATATAAATGGAATCATTCAGTATGTCCTCGCAGGAGTCTGGCCTCATTTGTTCACATTACAGCTATGAGAAGCCTCTGTCGTGTGTGTAGAGTAGTTCCCTCTTTTTCATTGTTGCGTAGCTACCTGTCATAGAACTATACTGTATTTTAGTTATTCACTCTACTTTTCACAGACATCTGTATTACTCTTAACTTGGGGCTATTATGAATAACTGTGCCATAAATATATATGTATATATATCCATTTATCTCTATATAAATATTTATACAGATATATAGATAGATAACTTGGTGGTCACAAGCACTTATTTCTATTGAGTATATACCTAGGAATGGAATTCCTGGGTCACAGGGTCTATGAAATAGTTGTCTATTTCTCTCAATGTCCATGCATCATGTTTAAACATACATATACTAAGGTATGTGAGGGGTTTTCTAGGGCTTCATAACAAATTATCACAAACTTGGTGGCTTTACAACAACATAAATTTATTCTCTCACAGTTCTAGAGGCCAGAAGTCTAAAAGTAAGGTGTCAGTAGGACCATACTCCCTCTTAAGATGCTAGAAGAAAACCCTTGCTTCCCTCCTCCAGCTTCTAGTGCCTCCAGGCATGACCTGAGTTGTGGCAGCCTGGCTCTGTATCTCTGCCTTTGTCTTCACGTGGCCTTCTTTTCTCTATCTTCTTCCTGTCTCCTCTAAGGAATTTTGTCATTGGATTTAGAGCCCACTCTAATCCAGGATGATCTTGTATCTAGGTCTTTAATTACACCAGCAAAAACTTTTCCCGAATAAGGTCACATTCACAGGTGTCTGGTGAATAGATCCTTTTGGGGGCTACCATTCAACCCACTACAGGGAGTGTTTTTATTTTTACTTATTTATTTTTACTTTTGGTGGCAGAACAAATTTATTCAGCATTTTGGAGTGACAATATATGTTAAGGGTTTTTTGTGTTTTTTTTTTAATTTTTTGTCATTGTTGTTCAAGTACAGTTTTCTGCCTTTTCCCCCTACCCCTCCCCACCACCCCTCCCCACCACCCCAGCTCTCCCTGCCTCCCTCCCCCATTCCCACTCCCCCCTTGTTGTTGTCCATTTGTCCTTTATAATTGTTCCTGTAAACCCTTCACCCCTTTGCCCCATTATCCCCTCCCCTCTCCCTTCTGATCACTATCAGCCTGTTCTCAATTTCAATGTCTTTGGCTATACTTTGCTTGCTTGTTCGTTTTGTTGATTAGGTTTACAGGGAGTGTTTTTAAAAACAAAAATGGGAAACTTAGCTGTAACTTGATACTCTTTTTTTAATAACCATATCTAGAGGTCAGGACATACACAATAGGTCTGGCCATCACATGAATGTATAGTAATTTATCCAGTCATTTTCTTACTCATGGAAAACAGGATGTTTGTACGTCTTTACCACTACAAACAGTTCTATAATATATGCCACCACACTTACCCAATGTACTGGTGCTTTTGTTTCTATAAAAATGAATTCTTAAAGGTAGGATTCCCAGGGGAATGGTGTACATATTTATAATATTAAACAGATATTCCACAACAAGAAGGTAGTAGCACTTCACGGCCCCATGCCCTTCATAACATTAGATATTATTAATCTGTAGTCATTTTGCCAAACAGTGAAAAATGGTTCTCAGTTTGGGGTTTTTTCCCCTCCCTCCCCCTGGTTCTTGGTTTTTCATTTGTAATACTGTGACTGTGGATGTTGAGCATCCTTTTGCTGATGGGAGAGACCTGGTTCTTCTTGCCGATGCATGTAAGGAATTACAGATCAGCAAATCTATTAGCGAGCAGTCAGAGTTTATGAGTGACCTGTTTCCATGGAAGAGAATGAGCCTAGTTAAGGTGTGTACGTGGTGTGGGGCGGGGTGGGGGCGGTGGGCAGGGTATGAAAGGCATAGGTTCAGGGCAAACCTGGGCAGCAAAAGTAAGGGCAGCTGAAGGCCAGGGTGGCAAGCCCCCAGGTTGCCAGAGACTGGGTGGCCTGAGGCCAGGAAGCCAGAGAGCCAAGACAGCATGTCCTTTGTTCTGAGGACTTAGCCAGGATGGTTGTAAAAAAGTTACATGTTGATTGACGGGTAAAGGTGGTGCCAGCTTCCTGGGGGGATGTGACTACCCAAAGTTAGGTATGTGTGGGGTTCTGTTAGCCTGAATCCTTATCTTGCTCCAGTCTCCATTTGTTCATCTTGTTGTCAGACAGATACATGAGAGGAGGCAGTTAAGTTGGGGCAGTTACCCAAAATTATTTAGGGGCTCTTTTTTGGGCACTGTGGACCCTCTCCCGCATTTCAGGTCTTGGGATGAAAGCACAGTTTCAAGGCTTTCTTTCCCCAATAGTGGAAGTGCTACATAGAATTTCAATGGCTTCCCTTCTCCTGAGCTAACATAGTGTTTCTTGTGATGTTGGAGCACCTGGCAATATTATCGGACCAGGCTCAGGACTGCTGAGTTAGTGGTGAGACAGTCTCCCTCCTCCTCCCTGCCTTGGTTTGCTACTCATTCTAGGTGCTAAAAGGAGTTTGCTGGCAACCATGGTGCTAGATGCCAGCCAGTAACAGCAGTGAAGTCTCAGAGTTCTTCTCATGCTATCTACTGCCTCACTTTTGTATGTGTATTAGACTTTTGGATTTTTTGGTGTGAACTGCCCATGTTTTACCTCTGCTTTATGTTTTTTTATTTCTTTTAGTCTTCTCAAGTACATACTACTGTTAATATCCATTTTACAGTTAAAGAAAGTGAGATTGTGTTTAAGGAATTCTGCAAGGTCACCAGCTAGTTACTGGCAGTTTAAGGACTGAACCCAGGCAGACTGAGTACAGAGCTTCCAGAATTTAGGCTTATTTTCATATTTATTGGCCACTTTCCCCCTCTGTGAATAATTTGTTTTTACCTTTGCTTGTTTTGCTGCTTTACTGTTAATTTCTTTGACAAAGCTTTTTTTAATATACAAGGAAAATTAGTATTTTTTATGTTACAACTATTTTCCAAACTATTATTTGTTCTTTCAGTTTATGTTGCTTTTGCTAGAATTTTTAATTACATAATAAAATGTCTAGTTTCTAAGATACAAACTGACAGCTAGCAGATTTATCCAGTGTAACATGTTTTAAAAATTTTTTTACAGACATTTATTTTGCACAACTCTAGAGGCTGGGAAGCACAAGATTAAGGTGTCAGCATGGTTGGGTACTGGTGACAGCCCCCTTGTGGGTCGCACTTCTTGCTGTGTCCTCACCTAGAGAATATAACATTTTTTAATGAACTTGAATGCCTTTATTTGGGTGAACTAGGTGGAGTGGGGACAGTGGTGGAGGAATCGTCTTGAATTAACTAGTTACAGTACCCACCACCCCTTATTGCTTACTCCTCTGTGACTCATTTATATTACCTGCCTGACCCCCAAGAGGTATTTGAGTTTTCAGTCCTTGCATGGTTTCTTGTTTCTATCTTAAGATATCATCTATCCCAAGTTTATAAAAGTCACCTTGAATGTATTTTTTGCATATGATTTGAGGGTGGAGTTCAAACCGCACATACTGGATGACTAATTATATCTATGTCATTTATGAGTTATACTACCATTTGCCCATACCATCATTCAAATATTCTTCCAAAATGTCATTTGGAATTTTCAACTTTCTGCTGCTCTAACAGTTGGGTGTGCATTATCATACACCAGTCACTGACACATCTTTGATCTCCTAACCCTAGATCCAGAAGCAAGGTGATGTTAAGGAACTAATTGGTTTTGGCCTTGTCTTTCCTTTATTCGCTATTTCACAAGACTATTCCAATATATATTATTCAAATTGGAAATCAGATAATTAATTATTTGAATTATTTATTTGATTATGGGCAAGTTCCAAGAGTCCCTAAAGGCAGGTTTTTAGTATGAAAATTCCATATGCACCAAGATTGGTTCCAGTTCATGAAGTTCATGTTTACATAAATGCCTTCAAATCTAATGGAATGGTGTCCTTTGGAAATTCACTACATTATGCTTCTGAGTGCTTTGTCTATTATATGAAATAATTTTGTAAACCATAGTAATTCAAATATGGATGTCATCAACAGGAAAAAAGTCATTTCTTTGAAAAACAAAAATGCCATAGGTTCATTTTTGTTGAACCAGGTCCTGATAAGTAGAAAAACTTTTTCAACAGAGAACCTATAATTTAGAATTCTTTAAAAAGAATTCCTCCTTGAAAACATTATGCCAAGTGAAAAAAAGTCAGACACAAAAGGCCACACATTATATGATTCATTGTATGAAATACCCAGAACTAAGTAAATCCATAGAGACAGAAAGTAGACTAGTGGTTGGGAGGCAGGAGAGCATGGGGAATGACTGCGAAGAGATACAAGGTTTCTTTTTGGGATGATGAATGTTCTGGAATTAAGATAGTGGTGGTGGCCTCACAACCTTGGGAATACACTAAAAACCATGAAATTGCATGGCTTAAAATGGTGAAAAATCTAATTGAACTTTTAAAAAGTATATGTATTTCTTCTTTTTAAGCATTTTTATTTTACTTACTGATTTTTAGAGGGAGAGACGGACACGGATTTGTTGCCCCGCTTATTCATGCATTCAGTTTCTTCCATACGCTCTGCCCGGGATCCAACCTGGGCACCGTTATCTAACCAAGTGACCTACTTCGTCAGGGCTAAAACTCTTTAAAGCATTTTTTAAAAGTCTATTATTATTGGCTACCTCTGGACTGATTATTACTGTATTGCTTTACCCATGTTTTCTAAATCACCTGCAATGAACAAATAAATAAAATTTATTGCTCAAAACAAAAATACCCTGTTAGAATCACTCTACAACTACACCAAAAAGTGAAACAGAAGAACTGAGAGAATACAGAAAAGAAAAGCAATGAAACGATGTGAAGACCGCTCGTAGAGCACGCACTGAAGTCCCTCTCGGCCCCCCTCCCCCGCCCATTGCCCTTCAGGCCACCGTACTCTTCCGCTCCCAGAGGTCCTGGCAGCGGAAATCGTCATTGTCAGAGGCAGGCAGCCCACGCCGCGCAGCCAGTGGTATCCTCGCCATGGCGATGGGGGGAGGAGGTGGTGGCGGTGTCCCGGAGCAGGAGGACTCGGTGCTATTCCGGCGCGGCACGGGCCAGGTGAGATCCCAGCCGACTCTTCCTCCCGACGGGCCGCCAGTGCGGGCTCCTACCACCTGCTAGCCGATCCCTGCGTTTCTTCCCCAGTCGCAGGCCAGGACCTGGCCAGTCCGTTTACTGCAAGATTGTGATCTGCCTGTTTCTACATCCTTTTCCACTTGGGAACCTCAGCAGCAAGCTCCTTCCTCGCACCGCTTGGGCGCTCTCTTGGCTTTGAGCCGAGGCCCTACTGCAACTTTTTGGTTCGTCCGCTCTGACTGGTGGGCGTGTGTGGAGGCAGGCCAGGGTGAAGGAGGGAAAACAGGAGTCTATTGAAATGAGCCAGACTTAGATGAGGGTGTTAGCAAAGGAGAACAGAGTACTTGGATTCTAGATGTACAGGTATTTCGATGCCAGAGGCAACAGTTACTGCATACGGATTCAGTAATGGAGATTTGAGAGAGGAAAGTCAGGGATAAAACTTCAAGATTGTCCCCGACAGTTGAAAAGGTGAAGTTAGTTGCCCTCTACAGATGTGCTGAGATGGGGAAGACTGCAAGTAGAGCAGGTTTATAGAGGAGAAGATCAAAAATTAATTCGGGGTGAAATAGTAGGGGTAAAATCCGATTGGAGTGAGTCCGAGAGGGGGAGCAAAAATTCAAGGCAACATTTATAAACAGATGGTTCAAGGAGTTATACTGTAAGTAGAAAGTAGAGAAATTGGCCAGTAGATGGAGGGGGAAGTGAGATAAAGAGGATTATTAATTGTTTTTTGTTTGTTTTTAAGATGGGAGAAACATGTTCAGCATGTTTGTGAGCTGATAGGAAAGATCCAGGAAGGATGGAAGAATTGACAATGCAGAAGAGTTGCTGAAGTAGTGTTTAGAGTAGGTAAGAGGGGACAGATTTGGCCTTGTTAGGAACATTGACAATTAATGTGGCAAAAGATATAGGTACGGATCTGGTGGGAGACTGTGAAACTTCCTTTTTCCTTTGTTGCTGTGCTGCCAGTAAAAGAAATAAGGATCAACTAGGAATGAGGACAGGGCGGGTGTTGGAGGTTTGAGCAGAGAGAAGGTAAAAAGTAGGCCTCCAGGAGCGTGGATAAGTGTTGGACTAGGGACATGTAATGGAATGTTGCTAGACAACATTAAAGGTCTACTTGAGATATGTGATTCTGAGTTTGAAGGAGACTAGATGGCACAGTTGTGGTTTTCACCAGCTAAGTTCACTTTAGGTTTGTGAGGGCAGGCGCAGGGTAAACTAGGGTTGAAATGAATAGGGTCGTGCAGGCACACACCTCCTTTTACTGCACTTCACTGCATTGCCCTTCGCGGGCATTGCATTTTTTTCCAAACTGAAGGCAAGATTCACCACCTACAAAGACATTACAACTTGCTTTATCACAATGCTCACTTTATTATGGTGGTCTGGAACCAAACCTGCAATATCTCTGAGGTATGCCTGTAGTTCATACCGAGTACATATGAAGAGATGAGAGGGAGAGGTACAAGGGAACTATCTTAATGATTGACCATGGAATTTAAGCTAAGAAAGGAAGTGAGGATATTAGGACAGTGGCGGACAGTTTAAAAAGTGAGAGGACCAGTGTTTTGCTGTTTCAGTGAAACAGAATGATTGTCATCATCAGACTACTAGAAGGAATAAGTTGCAGACCCTAGAAGGTGGTGGTTGGAGAGTAGGATTTCTGGGGAGTTTGTAGTTACTGGTTTTGATATAATGAAAGCAAAGTATGAGAATTCCATTTGCTCTGCATTCTTGCTAACACTTCGTGTGTCAGTCTTGTGTTAATTTTAGACATTCTAATAGATGTGTGGTTGCATCTTGTTGTGATTTTACTTAGAAATGGGTAGCTGAGATTGGGTGATACAGACCATTGGTAGAGAAGAGTTTAAAGACCTGCAAGCATAGGGTATTGGAAGGATCATTTACACGGGTTTTTAAATAATCAAGAATTAGGAGGAGTAGTTGGAGAAGGTACTGGGATAGAAATCTCTGGGAATGAGGAGTTACGACCCAGATGTCTGTAGATGATGGCAGTAAGCGGGGTAGCAGACAGTGGACTCTGTTGACAGGATTTTTAAAGCTAGGAGTTTTGGGGAGGAAAGAGGGAGGATAATCTGGAAGTGGAAGTGAGGAGCAAGGAAGATTTCTTCCCTCCTCTGTACAGTGATTTGAGGGACATGAAGGAGAAAAATATTTCATCTGAGATGGCTGCAAGAAAGGTGGCATCCTCAGAGAAAGCCAGATTTTAGTGACAGCAAAAAGATGAAAGGAATATTCAGAGAAGAGGTTAAAGATGTGGGTTTGGAAGTTTATTGGTTACCTAAGAGAGCAATGGAAATGTCAGTAGTTGAAAAGTGGGACAAGATGGCAGAACCTGAGGAATAATTTCAGAAACCTTGGCTACTGGTAGTGACTGAGAAACAAATATCAAGGCAACTCTATTGGTCTGTTTCAGTTGCTGTGTAACAAATCACTCAAAAATAGCTTGAAACAATAATCATTTTATTATTTCTCATAGTTTCTGTAGGTTAGGAATTTGTGAAGGCCTTGCTGGGCACTTCTCCTTGACATCTTTCATTTGGTTGCATCCACAAGTAGCTCAAGCTCCCAGAGCGGGGCACTGCAGCTAGGGATCGGCGAGCCATTTCCTTTCTACACACAGTCTCAGGGCTTTTCCGTGTGGTCTGGTCTCAGGGTGGGCTGGTTTGGGTTTCCTCACGCCCCTCTGTAATCCTCATCTCTCCTCATCTCCTGTCCCCAGACAACTGCTGACCACTTTTTGTCACCATAGGTTCACTTGCATTTTCCAGAACTTTATAAACAGAAACTAGGATTTTATAAACATAGCGTCTTTTTTGTCTGGCTTCTGTTACTGAGCATAGTTACTTTGGGTTTCACCTATTATGTTGTGTGCAGTTGTTCATTCCGTTTTATTGCTCTGGTATTCCATTGCATGAATATACTAAATGTGTTTATTCATTTACTTGTTCACAAACATTGGGCTGTTTTCAGTTTGGGGCTGTTACAAATAGAGCTGCCACGAGTATTAGCACAGAAGACTTTGTATGAACACGTACTTTTCTTTCTCTTGGGTAAACACCTATGGACATGTGTTTTTGTTTCTGTTCGATACATACCTATGTCATTCTTTTAACTCTAAGAAGCTCTCAAACTTTTTCAAAAGTGGTTGTACCATTTTACATTTCAACTAGCAATGTATGAAAGTTGCATTTGCTTCACAGCTTTGCTAACAGTTGTTATGGTCAGTCTTGTGCTGATTTTAGACCTTCTAATAGATGTACATCTTGTTGTGGTTTTAAATAGCATTTCCCTGATGATTGATGATGTTGACCATCGTTTTATGTGCTTATTTGCCATCCATATATCTTCTTTCACAAAGTGTCTGTTCAGATCTTTTGCCCATTTTTTAATTGGTTTGTTTTGTTTTGTTGAGATTTGAGAGTTCTTCATATGTGCTAGATACAAAACTTTATCAGGCAGGTAATTTGTAGACATTTTATCCCAGTTTGTGGCTTGTTTTTTCAGCCTCTTGACAGTGTTATTTAGACAGAAATTCTTAATTTTGCTGAAATCTAATTTTTCAGTGTTCATTTTTGATGGTTCCTTTGTTGTAGGCTACCTAAGGTTGCAAAGATTTTTCTTTTAAGTTTTATAGTTTGAGGTTTTACATTTAGGTCTACGATAAATTATGAGTTAATTTCTGTGTATGGCTTAAGACATAGGTCAAAATTCATTCTTTTGCATAAGGATTTCCATTGACCAGCACCATTTGTCAAAGCTACTGTGCTTTCCCTGTTAAATTGCATTTGTATCTTTGTTACAAATTAGTCATGTATATGGGACTGTTTCTGACTCTTGATTTCGTTGCACTGGTCTGGTCTATTTGTCTACCTTAATGCTTTAAAACACACTTTCTTGATTATTGTAGCTTTAGAGTGTACCTCGAAGTCAGATAATGTAAGTCCTTCAACTTGGCTTAGCTTTTCCAAAATCGTTTTGGCTGTTCTAGGCCCTTTGTATTTCCATTTGAGTTTTAGAATCAGCTTGTCAATTTATATATTTTCTTTTTCTACTAGGTCTGCAATTAAGTGTATTTGATGCTAACAGTTTTGGTTTCTAACCTAAGCTTTCCATGGTCATACCTTGCTTGGATGAAGCTTATCTTTAGTAGATGTCTCTGGAAAGGCGAGTAAGTACAGTATTCTTAACACATTTTAAACTCAGTCTTACTACTGAAGGACAGCTAGGATATATACAAAATCCTTGGCTCATACTTTTTCCCATAAATTTCTATGAAAAACTCTAATACTAACTGTTTTTCTTTTATTTTGTAAGTGACTTGCCTTTTTGCTTAGAGGCCCTGAGGACTTCTTTTTTAGAGGGTTTGTTTTGTTTTGTTTTTTTGCTTTTATTTAGGGGTTCCATTTATATAGATGTTAAATATTCTTTGCCAATTGTTTATATTTACCACTTCATTTTTAATTTTTACTCCTTTGGGGTTTTTTCCTATGTCTTCATTGGTACCCCTTAGATTTTCCGGTCAAATATTCCTTACTTTCACTTTAAAAAAAATCTTTTTCTTTTTGCTGCTTTAATTGGGTGAGTTCCACTGCCCTGTTCTCAACCTCACTGATCTTTCCACTCTATCTAGTCTGCTGTCGAGTCCCTCTAATATATTTTTCAGTGCATTTATGGTGATCTTCAGTTATGGGACCTGTTTGCTACTGTTTTGTGTTTTCTATCTCATTATTGTAGCTCTCACTATGCTTATCCATTCTCCTAAGTTTGGTGAGCATCTTTATGATTATTATTTTGAACTCTTTATCAGGTACCTCACTTATCTTTATCATTAAGGATTTTTTCTGAGTTTTATCTTGTTTTTTTGTTTTGAACATATTTCTCTACTTCTTTATTTTACTTGACTCTTTTGGTTTCTGTGTATTACATGAAACAGCCACCTCTTCCGGACTTCAAGGAGTGGCCTCATTTAGATGAGCCTTACCTTTCAACCTTGCCCTAACTCTGAGTTGTCTCTCAAACCATTAGGTGTGTACAAAGACTTGTCCATGTCCCAAGGGTGAGAATTTAAATTAAGTCAGTAGCTAAATTGAGGCTGATTGGAAGCCAGACCCGCAGGCAACAGTTTTTAAAGTATGCAAACATACAGGCCTGTGAGAACTCAAGTGTAACTTCCCCTGCTGGCCACCAGAATCAGATGACCTGAAAGTGTCCCCTCGACGCAAGTTGCAGTAACCCGGGTGCCAGAGAAGTGCATAAGCTCATTTCTAGAAGATAACAGTGAGCTGCAGCGAGGCAGAGGGAGAGAATGAAGATGGTGCCCAGAAGACACCACCTGCAAGCCTCTATCCTGATTAAGTAACCCAGCAGGTTCCCAGATCTGTGTTTAATTAGATGCCTGCCCCTGGTAGGGGGTGTGCCTTAAGATAAGCGTGTGAGCCTCTTTACGTTAAAGCCTGGTGCCTCTCTGTTGGCTGCCTTTCTTCTGTACAGGCCTGTGGGGCAGGTGATTCCTTTAAGAGCCTTCACTTAGTTTGCTGTTCTTTGTGAGTCTGGTAGACATGAGCCCCCTTGGTTTTCAAAGCTAGATGTTTGGGGGGCTCATCTCAATATAGGTCTTAAAAGTTAGGATGTCCATTATGGGGTTCAGACCCTTCACTCTTCAGGGAAAAGCTGGCCTTCAGTTCCTTCCTGATTGTGGATTGCTGCCTGAGGGTTGGGGTCCATGGTAAGATTGTGTCTCAGCCTCTCCCACCTGCTTTGATGTCAGGTTTTTTTCTCATTTGCTCAATGTGTAGAAGTCGCTCCATTAACTTAGGTATTTTTCAGAGAAAATTGTTCCATACATAGCTGTAGATTTGATATGTTCGTGGGAGGGGGTGAGTTCAGAATCAGCCGTATCTTCTTCTTGAACTGGAGAAAATCCATTTCTTTCCATTTAATTAAAACATTTATTGTTTTATTGTTTGCACGTCACATATCAATATTTGATTGTATTTTTCCATTCTTTTTTGTTTTGTGTGGCAGTATGTCCTAAACCCACGGTCTCCCTTGAGAACAGGTAGCATGATTTTATACCTCTCAGTGACTAGTGATTGGTGGTAGTGGGCGCTCAAAAATGTTTTTTAATTGAATTATGTTGAAATTCTACTAAGCACTCATTAAATTTAAATTCAAAATTAGAAATAAGTTTTAGATCTTTTCCAGATTACTTAATATCAGATGTTTTCCCACTAAAACTAAGCCCTTTATCTTATCCTAGATTTGCCAAACTGCACCCATTATCTGCTCTTAGAAAAGATTGAAATGTGAGTCACACTTGAACAGACCCACTTATGGCGGGCAGATGGGGATTGAATCGTGGAGCATGCACTTCATGGGTACCTCTTAGGACATTTCCATGTGTGTAGCTCTGGGGGTAATGTCACATAATCTCTAAGCAGGTAGGCTCCTTCTGGTTACACTTAGGATTTTAAAACTTATTTTTAGTTTAATTTTATGTTTGGATTAAGATAGCTCTTGGCACTAACATACTTTTTTTGATGAAATCCATCCAAACATGAATTGTTTTTATTCTTTACTCTTCCCAGAGTGATGATTCTGACGTTTGGGATGATACAGCACTGATAAAAGCTTACGATAAAGCTGTGGCTTCATTTAAGGTATGAAATGTTTACCTTTTTCATTGATAATATTTACAGTAAATTGGTAAAGTGCATATTGTTCTAATTTTGAAGATTAAAATATAACATAGGTTAGTTAAATATTTTCCTTTAGAAGTTGGGAGGTAGCCTGTCTACATGTCATCCCCTTAAGAGGGGTGATTTAACTGGAATTTTAAACATTTGTTCCTTTTAATGTGCTTACATTGCGTAAAACTATGGAAGTCGTCTAATTCAGATTAGTCTGAATTATAATTTTTAAACAGTTAAATCTTTATTGAAATAATGATGATAAATAGCAATAGTGCAGTGATTAATACTTTTAGAAGCTTTACAGTATTCTAGGCACTCTTCTAACTGCTTTACATATGTTTAATTAACTTAATCTGCCCCACATCCAGTTAGTTGGGTGTTAAGTCAGATGTTCCTGGTGGTAGGAATGTACAATTCTTGAAGGGGGTGTAGTCTGTTTTTGTGGCCCAAACAAGACATTTACACAGTTGTCCAACATCATCCCTTTACCCACTGTCGGAGGTATTTGGTCTCACTGAGCACCATGTGTGAGCCAGCAGTAGTCCAGGCAGAGAGCATGCCCTCGTACAGAACACCACGCATAGAGCCGCTCCCTTCCTGTAGTCATTCCTGTGCCGTGAGGTGGAAGGACCAAACCTGTGTGTCATGCGTGACACTGAACTCTAACTTTGTCGATAGCGTGGGTTCCCGTAGACGGGTAGATTAGAAGCACGCTAACGCAGGGAACCCAGAGAGCTCTGTAAAATGCAGATGAAAATGGGGCCGGTGCGTCATGGTGTAAGTGATATTGCAGAGGGAAGTGGTCTGAATAGAGAAAAAAAACCAATTTGAGGGAAAATAGTTTACTTTTAGTTGTGTTGAGTTTGAGGTAAATGTGAAGATATAAAATTGGTCATTAGAAATGTTGGATTGAACTAAGGAGAAAAGTCAGAGCTGGATAATAGCTTTGGAAGTCTGTTTGCATAGAGGTTGTAACTGAAGTAATAGCAGTACAGGTGATCATAATCAGGTCAGGAGGACAGCCAGCTCCGGGAATGCCCAAGTTTAAGGCTTGACCAGAGAAGCAGTAAGAGCACTGGGGCCGTGCACTGATATGTCATCCAGGCTGTCAGGAATACCAAAAAGGAAGGTGATCAGCTGAGTCCTGATGTGAACAGTTGAGAGTGAGGAGACTTGATTAAAGGGTTTTTTGTTTTTTGCTTTCCAAAGAAATAAAAACAATAATTAATTTTGTTTGTGAATCCTGACGGTTACAGGCCATCTCCGTCCACATGGCATCAGCTGGGGTGGCTCACCTGGGGGGTGAGGGATCTACTTTCATGGTGGTTCACTCACAAAGTTAGTGCTGACTTCTGCTAAGAGCTCAGCCAGGGCTTGTCTTCGGGGCCTCTGCTCTTCAACTGAGCCTCTTCACCATGAAGGGGTCTTTAGAGCTGATAAGCAGGTATATGGTGCCTTTTGGAGCAGTTTCCATAGTGTGTGGGAGGGTGAAAAGAGAAAGTAGAGGCTATCTGAGGGGGTGGGGCTTTGAGACCAGCTTAGAATGACTGAATTATATTGTGACTTTGTCTGAATCATTCTGTAACATGTACATTTCTGTTCATATTTTCATAGCATGCTCTGAAGAATGGTGACATTTCTGAAGCTTCAAATAAACCAAGAGGCACGCCTAAAAGAAAACCTGCTAAGAAGAATAAAAACCAGAAAAAGAATACTACAACTTCCTTGAAGCAGGTTATTTTAAAACATTGAGATTTAACTTCAAAGAATTTCTTCCTATTGTTTATTAAATAGTATAAAATATCTTTAACTTAAATGATTGGTACATTGGTTTCCGTTGACATAATAATAACATTCTTAAAACTATTAAACTTTATTGTTTATTGACATGCTTGTCAATAAAAGCATAAGGAAAAGGAAAAGTATAAGGTGGGACTCAGAAACACTAAACTCAGGACATGTTTTCTTTACTGGGGAGGCGAGGGTGGGGGAGAAGGCAGTGCTGTTGGGAGGGCTACCTGAGGGCCTTAAACTGAATTTGGCAGTATTTTACTTGTTAAACTGAGAAGTGGGTATCCTTTTTCTTTTCTTCAAAAATCCTAAAAATATTAATACCCAGAAACCTAAAATTCTGACTAGAGTCCTTTCTGCTATTTAAAATCGTAGACCTGGAAGCTAAATATTTCGGTGTCTCATTAGTCACTTTAGTTTCATTACCAAGGGGGAAGAGAACTGACATTGGTTAAGCATTTGCTATATGCCAGGCCAGAGGGGCTGGACACCTCATACCTTCCCTGCTTTTATTCTTCACAAGTGAATGAGGAGGATTGCATTACGTCCACTTAACAGATGAGGAAAGTAAGACTCATAAAAACCTGTCCATGACTATAAAAATGGCAGAATTTATATGACAGGATTATACTGTGTTTATATTGGAATTCAGATTTACGTATTTTGGGCTGCAAGTTTTTTTCACTGTGTCTTTCTGCCTTCCCGATCAGTTAACTGGAGACTGTCCCCTCCATCCCCTTCCCCACCCCTCCCAAACCAAAGTAGTAATTTACCATCTTTAAAAGAAATGTGCATGTATCTGTGTTTGTTTTTGTAGTGGAAAGTGGGTGACAGATGTTCTGCCATTTGGTCAGAAGATGGCTGCGTTTACCCAGCTACCATTGCTTCAATTGATTTTAAGAGAGAAACCTGTGTTGTGGTTTACACAGGATATGGAAATAGAGAGGAGCAGAATCTGTCTGATCTACTATCCCCAGCGCCTGAAGTAGCTAATAATATAGAACAGAACGCTCAGGAGGTGAGAACACAAACTGGTTGTCAGTTTGATCCACCGAGGCATTAAATTTTCCTTAATGATGCCTATAGAACAAAAAAAAATGTGTGTTTTTTTTTTTTTAAGAATGAAAATGAAAGTCAGATTTCAACAGATGAAAGTGAGAACTCCTCCAGGTCTCCTGGAAATAAACCAAATAACTTCAAGCCAAAAGCTGCTCCATGGAACTATTTCCTCCCTCCGCCACCCCCCATACCAAGATCAGGACTGGGACCAGGAAAGGTAACTTCTACACAGAAAAGTTTCCCAGGAAATAATTAGTAACACCGAAACATTCAACATATATTCGAACCTTCCATTAAGGAAGTTGTAGATTTTCCCATGAAACTTTGTAGCTTTCTGTAGGTGTTACAAATACACACTTGAGGATTCTTCAGAAAGGAAGTGATAGTCGTGCAGAATAGTTTATAATGAAAAGCTTTTTTCAACTACTCTTACGGAGTATTAGGTATTAGACTAATAATTTAATGAACTTAAGTAGAAAGTATGATATTTTATCAGCTGACTATTCTGATAGTTCCCCAGGCCACTTGTGTAAGATATAAAAATTGCAAGTGAATACAGTACTTGCATCTAATACAAGTAGAATCCTAAAGGGCTCCCAGGTTGTTTTATAGAGGAAATGTAAATACTGTTTTTCTTTATGCCTCTGTTGGTTATAAGGAACAAACCGATTTAAAAAGATCTATGTTTTAGGTTATGGCGTGGAGCCCAGGGAGGTGTGTCCCTGTCTGGTTGTTAGGTATGAAGCAGTGATTTCCCTGGAGGTCATGGTATTCAGGAAATAATATTTTTAAGTAAAAATATCTAGCATGACTTACTAAAACTTTTCCTTAAGATTTTCTGTGAAGTCTTTCTTGAGATTTATATCGTTAGTTTCTAGAATGATCAACCCTGTTAATTTATGTATGTGTGTCTGTCTGTCTGTGTGTATGTATATATATTGCTTCATTGGTCTCAGGGGGCTGGTTTCTCTTACTAAGTAAAAGGTCTACTAATTTTTACAATACATGCTCTAAGTTAGCATACGCAACTACTGAAAGGACGTCTATAAAAAGATTATACAGTCTAGTTAATGAAGTTGTGGGGGATATGGTGGTTTATTATTGAAATATCTTGCTAAATACACTCTCTTGATTTATTAGGTAATTAAAATGTTTTCTTACTTTGATTTATCTCCCTGAATGTGTATAGAAAAGAAATGAAAAAAATCTAGATTTGTGATTCTGTTTGACTTCAGCATTTGGTACATGCAATTCTATTAAATCTTTCTGACTTGTTATCTTAATTTTTTTGACATTAAATCTTTTTTTCCTGTTTTCATATTGAAATCGGTAATTCTTCCTATGAAATACTTGTTACAGTCAGGTCTGAAATTCAATGGCCCACCACCACCACCACCTCCGCCACTACCACCACACTTCCTGTCATGCTGGCTGCCTCCATTTCCTCCTGGACCACCAGTAAGTAGCAAAGGAATTCTGACTTAACTTTGCTTTCATACATAGTTTGGGGTTTAGCAGAACATAGGTGATTAGGAATGTCATTTTAAACCATCCCTAGGGCCAGGTTTTAATGGGTAAAAATTTGAACTAAACCTTGGGTACTTTAATACCGTTCTCTACCAGACTTATTCCTCTTATTGCCCCAGCTCTTAGCCCTATATCGCCTGCTTCCTTCCTGGCAGAAATTGTATCTTACTCTATAGGAAGGTAGTTCCTACTTGAAAAGATTTAATTATACCACCCATAAGGATTTATGTTTTCTCCTTCCAGGTGTGCTTGGGTATTAGCTTCTGATCAAGTAGACTGTCCAGATATATAATGATAGACTTTAGGTAACAACAGTAGGCAAGGTACAAAGACACTTTTTGGCAAACTGTGTTGGGCTGGGAGCAGTGCAGATGTTCTACCCGAGGTCTTTATTTGAAATGCTGTTTGGATGTTTGTTTGTTTTTTAAGGAAAACCATCAAACTATTGGGTTGGTCAAAAAATCCATTTGGTCTTTTCCTTAAAATAAAAGACACATTTTTCCATTTTCACCAATAACTTCATTGATTTAGATATTTTGAGTATGTTGGCTATCTCCCACATGGTATAATGTTGACTGTTATTTGGTTGTTATTGACTTCAACTGGTCTGCCCGACCATGGAGCATTGTCCAGCGAGAAATCTCCAGCATGAAACTTCACAAACCACTTTTGACACGTTTGATCAGTCACAGCACCTTCTCCATATACTGCACAAATCCTTTTTTGCATTTCAGTTGCGTTTTTACCTTTCTTGAAATAATAAA
The DNA here is from genome assembly GCF_022682495.2 of Desmodus rotundus. Lineage (NCBI taxonomy): Eukaryota > Metazoa > Chordata > Mammalia > Chiroptera > Phyllostomidae > Desmodus > Desmodus rotundus. The sequence continues at coordinate 169,448,395 of NC_071387.1, forward strand.
GCATAATGTGTTGAAAATGTTGCATATTTTCTTCCATCTTCAATATTAAAATGGCTACACAAAAATTCAGTTTTGATAAGTTTTTTTAAATGCACGCTGATATGACAGCTGTCATGATACAGTCTAACAGAATTGTTTACTGGTAGAGCCTTCTTATGGAAAACACCAAATGAACTTTTTGGCCAACCCAGTATTTGTGCTTGGTCTTCCAACCATGGCTTCAAAATGGAACCAGAAAGTAGTTCTTAAAGCAAAATGTTTAAACATTTTTTGTGCCCTATTATCTTTTGAATGTTGTTCAGTTTAATTTTGTTGGCCTTTTGTTGTTGTTACTGGTTGGCTTTTCCCAAATGTCAGGTTTTTAAAAAATTTTAAGTAGATAACATGGATTTAAACATACAGTTAATATCCAGCATTGTCTCTGTAAAATGGATCTCCAGACTTCACATTTTAAAGTATGTTTTTCTCCATTTCCAGATAATTCCCCCACCACCTCCCATATGTCCAGATTCTCCTGATGATGATGATACTTTGGGAAGCATGTTAATCTCTTGGTACATGAGTGGCTATCACACTGGTTACTATATGGTAAGTGATCACTCAGCATCTTTTCCCAACACTGTGGTTATGTGACTTTGTTGTACTTGTGATTAAAAAAATGATTTGTTATGTTGAGCAGATCCTAAGGGTTAGGAACTACCTTAAAGTTTAAAAAGTACAGCTTTTTGTTTAAGGCTTATATTACTCTTCTGTTGTCCCTACCAAGTGTGATTGTAGTGCATTTAAAAATCTTTCATGTTATTAGATTATTTTGATTATAGGCTGGCACTCAATCTAACGAGCCACTCCAGCCAGAGCACCATTAATATTCTTTTTTAAAAGCTACTCTTCAGCCCTGGCCAGGTGGCTCAGTTGGTTGGAGCACTGTCCTATGTACCAAAGTGTTGGGGGTTCAATCCCCAGTCAGGGCACATGCCTAGGTTGTGGGTTCAATCACCGATCAGGGCGCATAAGGGAGGCGGCTGATCAATGTTTCTGTCTCACATTGATGTCCCTCTCTTTCTGTCTATCCTTCCCTTTTTATTCTCTAAAATTGGTGAAACATATCCTCAGGTGAGGATAATAAATAAACAAACAAACGTTCATTGATTCTAGAGAGAGAGAAACATTGATGTGAAAGAGAAATCAGCTGCCTCCCGCGCACACCCCAATCCAGATTTGAACCTACAACCCTTTGGTGTACAGGATGACGCTTCAACCAACTGAACTACTCAGCCAGGGCAAAGTTCCCCTTTTAATGACCAGAAAGATAAGAGTGACAAAGTAACAGTTTATTTGTTTTAAGACCAGTTATCTAACTATCTGAGCTTCCTTCTTCTGCACTTCAGATTTCTCTGCATATTTTTAAATTATGAAATATTTTAGAAATCAATATGTATAACATAAAGTTTTGACATAATTTATGTTTGTTTTCAAATTTTTTAGACAGAGAAAGATAGAGCCAAGGGCAGGGGAATTCATTCATAGCTCTGTTACCCAGATTCACTGTACTTTGGGTTTTTTTTTTTTTACTTATTTTAAGGTCCATATTATGTATAGGTTCATGGTTTTGTTTGTCAGTTTTACCACAGTCTTAAGTTGATATGGATCTTACTGTTTTCTGCTTTGCTAGCTCTGGCGACAGTTTAAAAATATGAATGTATTGTACTAATGTGTTATATTTGACTTGAAGGATGAAATGAATGAAAATTAGAGTTAACTAAATTGTATTTATAAACATCCTTATTGCATGTATTTGATTGTACTATGTTAGTAAAGCCTAGCAGATTTTCAGTGGACTTCTAACTGTGGTTCTGGTAAACAAAGTACGGGTGTTGCCGTGTCTTTCATGAGTTCATGCACCGGTTTTGGGAAAGCTGTCTTGTCCAGAATATTCGCCAGAAATTCAGAGCTACCCTATGACTAACTTGTTCCAGAGAAGTGATCTTTACTTTTATGAATATTGTTTGCATATCTACATAAATTAAAGTAACAACATATGCTTATATTCAGAAATATGAAGAAATCGTAGTTTCCTAGTTCTTGTATTTTTTTTGTCTCTTTGAAAATTTTACCACTGAAAAGCAGCGACTACTCATTGTCAGGTTTTCCAACAACTTATCAGAGAGTGTTGCCCTCAGCTAACAATCCTTAACCATTGCTCCACAGGAGCACATGTGGTGGACAGTTTGCTCCCTGTTCAGGGCAGCCAGATAGGATTTGGGTTTACTTCTGCCTTTTCTCTTCCTAGAGATCCCAGCAGAATGCAAATGACTAAGAATAATGTTAATGGAATAACATAAATTGGTTATAACTTTGATACTCATTAGTAACAAATCGCTATTAATATGTCTTATGACCTATAAGGTATAGATGAGTAGTGAAATGGAGAGCTGTTACACATGTAGAAGGCATTAAGGCCAGGTCGTTTGGGCTAGGTTTGACCAGAAGAACAATAAATATTTACTAATTTTTTTTTTAACTTCTAAAATGTTTTTGAGTACTGATTTTTATTGGTCTTTTCTTAATAAATGAGTGTGACAATTAGATTTTTTTAAAAGATTTTATTTATTTCTAGACAGAGGGGAGGGGAGGGAGAAAGAGAGGGAGAGAAACATCAGTGTGTGGTTGCCTCTCGAGTGCCCCCTACTGGGGACCTGGTCACAACCCAGGCATGTGCCTTGACTGGGAATTGAACTGGCGACCCTTTGGTTCACAGGCCAACACTCGATTCACTGAGCCACACCAGCCAGGGCGACAGTTAGATGTTTTATTTGATGGAAATAAGGTGTGTAAGTGTGCTCTTGAACATCATTGGACTGAAATCAGCAGAAGTGAAAGAAGAAAATTTCTTAATTACAGCCTAATTGTATACTTTGGGATCACTTTTAAAGCACCTTGGAGGGCTATAAACTTATTTCCCAATGACATTTATTTTGTCAAATAGAATGAGTAAAATATCTTATGTGAAACAAAATGTTTATTTACATCTGTATAAAATCTGTATGCTATTCTTTTAAATTTTTTTATTTTCCTTATAGGGTTTCAAACAAAATCAAAAAGAAGGAAGATGCTCACATTTTAATTAAGGAGTAAGTGTGCCATCATTATAGAAGGGACTCTACTGTGTAAATTTTATAGTTTGTGGAAAACATTTTTTAAAATGTAATGTTAAAAAGTAGAAAATTAATATAAAACAATATTAAAGACATTTTGATAACAGAACTATTTGATAAAAGATTTATATATATATATCCCCTCTGGAATTCTCATGTTATCCAGACATCATTTCACCAAATACTTGCTGGCGGTGGTGTGGAAAGAAAAACATACTGTTCAACAAAGACATCCTTAGAATCACTGACGAAACTGCATCACTGTGGGCAGCAGCCAGACGTGCCTTTTCACTGGGGAGGTGGCATGAAACCACTGTTGCCTATGATGTGCTCTGGTCCAAAAGTGTAACAAAGTTAATCAGGCCTTTAAGATGGACTTCCCATTTGCCAGAAATACTGGGGACAGAGCAGCAAGTTAACTGGTACTACATGCACATACAATGATCAGACAGCTCCACAGTGCGGAATGTTGTAGAAGGTACCTGGCGTTTCTGTAAAAAGTCAGTGTCACGAAAGAAAAAATGGCATGGAATGGGTTACTATGTTAGTTTAAAAGTGACTTGAAAGACACACAGCAAATACAGTGTGGTATGTTTCACCGGACCTGGTTTGAAAAGATGTGGGGGTTGAGGAAATTTGAATATGGATTGGATTTTAAATGATATTAGATAATTATCGCTAATTTTATGAGCTGTGATAAGGGTATTATAGTTTATAGAAGAATATCTTTTTAAACTTGTATACTAGAGTATTTATAAGTGAAGTGTTAGAATGTCTCTTTGTAAACATTTAATCCTCCCACAAGGACATGCTTATTAAATTCAGACGGTGGGGGTGGAGAAACATCAGTGTGAGAGAGAAATAGCGATTGGTTGCCTCGTGTGTGCCCTGACCAGGAATCCCGCCCGTGACCTTTCTGTGTACAGAACAATGCTCCCAGTGTGTATGGCTGTTGAATCTAAGTGGTGGTTGTGCATGGATATTCATTGTACTGTTTTTTCTATTTTCTGTGTATATGAAATTACATAATAAAAATGTTCAATATTTTTAAGCTAAATTAGTAAAAGCTATATGTCTATCATTATATTCCTATTCCACATAATTACACTTCAGGTCTGTATTTGTCTGCATGACGGTATGAATGCCATCATGTATGTCTGTGGCCCCACTTCACATCACATTTTTAATGCTTTTTCTTTTTCTGTCAGATTGCTGACATGTTATGCCATTATTTCCTCAGTTCACTAGCTTTCGGCATTCTGGGCAACGTTACAGAAAATGCCTCCTTATATGTAGTCATTTGATTCTATTCTGTCATAACCTTAAGGTAAACTTCTGTGTTGTGACTGACAAAAATTAAAGATATTATGATTTTTGGTAGATGTTTCCATGAAAATAAAAAAAAAATTTTTTTAGAGAGAGGGGAAGGAAGGGAGACAGAAAAGGAGAGAAACATCAGTTGGTTGCCTCTCACACACCCCCATCTGGGGACCTGGCCTGAAAGCCAGGCATGTGCCCTCGCTGGGCACTGAACTGGCAACTGTTGGGTTTGCGGGATGACCCAGCCCAATGAGCCACACCAGTCAGGGCTTGAAAGGCATCTTTTAAAAAATATATCTCCTTTTTGATTTTCAAAATGGGAGATGCATTTCTGGGAGGGCATTTTTTTAATTACATAAATCACATTTGAAAGTCTAATTGCCTGCACGGCATTCTTTGATTAAAGTCTTTCATTCAGTTGAAGTTCTTCAGCTAGGTTATTCAGCAAGTCTGAAAAGGTGAGTAGAAAAATTAGGCAGGTGGTGAAGTGGGTTAAAATATCCTAGTCGGAGAATATACAAAGCCAGAAGCATGTATATTCTATAAACAAATCCTGCAAGTAGGTGAATGGTTTTGAAAGTTAATTGTAAGGGAATATATGTAACATTTTGAATATGTCAAGTAGTATATTTGGAATAGCTTTTGTAGCAACTAGTTTTCGAGGTTTGAAATTCTGATTTTTTTTATTACTAGTTATTGTGACACATAAATTTACCTTTTATATTTTAAAATGGTGTATGATTGTGAGTTGAGCTATATTCCACTTTAAATAAAACCAGTACTTGGTTTCCAGGCAGAAGACAAAGGCTAAGCAGTGTACTGAGCATTAATGAGTCTTTGGGTTTACATAAAGACTTCTGGTTAAGAGTTAAAAAAAACCCTTATTTTATAAATCTTGGTTTCAATAGACTCTTAGGTAACTGTTAGTTTGCATTTTTATTGTAAGGGAAACTAGAAACCGCCATGTGAAATTTTTCTTCCCTTTAATAATAGTTTTTTTTTTTTTGAGGGACTACTGTGGTGTGCTAGGTGTAGTTATTTCGTTTAATCTTTATAGCACCATTGAGTTAGATACTGTAATTATTCCTATTTTACAAATGAGAAAGGCTCCCACAAGTGAAATGACTTGCTTTTGGGCCACATAGTAAATGGTTGAACTCTGTACAAACCACCCAGAATTCTCTCTTCAGCTCTCAGTAGCCCACTTCACCCCAACCCCAGCAACTGCTGCTTCCAGACTTTGTGGAGTTTTGTCCTACATAGGAGTAATTTAGGGTTTGGACAAGGACCTAAATGGAAATCCTACAGAGATTTCTGGAGATTCTTCTCTTCAAATTGCTCCCCTTTAGGCCTTGCCTCCTCAAATTCTAGCTGTCTGTTCTAAGGCCCAAACTACAGTCTATTGATTCCACCCAGGAAGGACAATACTCTTGGCTCAGATTCACCTTCCGTGCTGCAGTGTGAAAATTGTGTCTAGCCAAAAAGGGATGAGCGTGAAGCTCACCTTAGGTGTTTCTTTTTCTCAAGGATCTTAGCCCTGCGCTGTCCATTGCCTAGTGCCTGAAAACAGTTGTATCATTCAGGGTGGGGCAAAAGTAAGTTTACAGTTGCTCATACGAGAACTACTACAATAATTAACAAGTAATAATGCAAGAATAACCTTTGTTTCCTGTACACACAACTGTAAGCCCCTTCTTGCCCCACCCTGCATGCTGTGCCCCGTCTCACAATCCCTGTCAGGAAAACAAGTACACTGGCTGCTATTCTCCCTATTTTGTAACAAACGTTTTATCCTTTTCCTCACAAATGTGTGGTGCAATACACAATTCATTGCATTGCCTTCCCATTTTGGAACAATTAATTTTCAGTTGTTGCATGTTTTATTTGACAGTCTAAGGGAAAAGAGGCCAGTGCCCCTGACTCAGGTATTGCATGTTTTAAAAATTCTTGCGGCACACCGGTTGAAAATCACTGGTCGGTTGTGTTGTGATGGTTATACTACTCTGTACTTCTCAAGTATGTAAGATTGATATGTTAAATTTGGGTTACTATGATATTTCTAGATGGCAGTAATCTGTTTTTGGCTTTTTTGTTTAACATAGTCCCATAGAATTATTTTTCTATATAGATAATTAATTTTGTATATTGGGCTTCGAATTCTAAATAATTCTGTAGATCTTCAGTGTAGTCATATTGCTTCGCCAAAATAATAAACTAATTCATAATACCTTCATTCTCATACTTACCTAATTGTTAGAGTATCTACTTGTTATAGTTTAAGAATTTTTTCATTGTTATTCTTTTTTGTAAAATAAAAGTTTTAAAATTTGAATTAGTACTCGGTTTATTCCTTTTTTTTGTTGTTTTTAACTACATTGTTGCTTATTTTGTATAGCAAACAATCTGACAGGAAGATACATTTAAATGAAAATAAGACACAGAACTCTGTATTACGCTGCCTGCTACCTGTGTACATATGTATTTACATACATGCATACCCTTTAGCTATCATCTCAAGGTGGTAACTCAGGATACCTCTGAAGAGGGACCAGAAGACAAAAGCGTGGGAGGGAGACTTCACAGAATACCCTTTTGTGTTTTTTCTATTTTTGTGCTGTGTACATTTATTGACAATTAAAAAAATAATATGTAAAAAATCAGGTGAGATGTATCTATCATTGTTATTCTTTTAAACTTTAAATTTTTTGTTTTTATAGGTAATTCATACAGTATTTAACAGGTAAGTGCTTTTTCTTCAGTATTTCATGTTTATAGTGAGATCCATATCAGTATATAAAACTATCTTATTTTAAACAGCTGCAGGATATTCTTATATATTGATGTATGTCATTTAAGCTGTTATGGACAGCAGTTTAGGCTGTTTGCATTTGTTTGGTATTCTGCAGTCATTATTCTTTTTCCTAATGCTTTTTGTAGATAAATGAATACATCTCTAGGATAATCTAAATAATAAAATTAGAATCTAGAATTTCAGTCTGGAGTTAGAACTGCTGGATTGAAAAGGATATGCATTTATAATTCTAATAGATTTTTGTTAAATTGCTCTTAGTAGAGATTGTATTAAATTTCTACTAAGCACCACAAAAGGACACCCCCATTGTATCAAAATCTAAAATTGGGTTGAATGGACCCAGATGATATCCCAAGGGTTAATTTCTCTCTACTTTTTAAATAAGTTTTTTTAAAATTCCTTGTCAATTATTTATTAAAATGGCTCTTTTAAGACCATACATTTCCCTCTGAACAATGCCTTACTTGTAGTCTGTAGATTCTACTATGTAGAATTCTTATAATTTTCCAGATACTCCAAGTTTGTTTCAAACTCTAGAAATGTTTAATGCTTTAATTTCTAGGTATTTAGGAATAATTTCTGGTTTTATTGTATAGTTGGAGAATGTTGTTTGTATTGTAATCTATTGTTGTAAAACTATTGTTTTTAACAGGGTTTTGATCATTGTTTTGTAAAAAAGGTCAAATACCAGTGTTCCTTAAGTCTTTTAAAAAATATTCTTGCCCATTTACTCTTCCAAATGAACTTCACAATTAATTTGTTTATGTAACTATTCCATGAAGATTGAAGTTAGTATTACATTAAGTATTTTAGCAGATTTTTATTCTCTTCTTTATGATTTTTATAAGAAAACAGGTTTTTAAATTTTATAATTATATCTAGACTTTTTTCCTTTCAAATTAAGGTGCAGTTCTCTCCCAAGGAGAAAAGAGTATTTTGATGTGCCCTGGTCGATGTGAATGGTTTTCCATCATTTTCTTCATGACCACTGGGCTGAGTGACACAGTCATCTGCATTTGCCCTTGCCATATGTGACTCATTCTTCAATAATCAGCCAGGCATTTCTAGGGAATAACCACTGAATAACTGAACAGTGGAAATGTGAGAAACTAAAAGAAACTCAAAGTCACATGTAATACAGAAAAGTCAATCTGTTAACACATTTGTATAATGTAACTTTCTTAGTATGTTAAGCTTTTTATTAATGCCTTTAAAAATAAATGATAAATTTTTTTAATCTTGACTATCTGAATGTTTTTCTTTGGAATATATATGGTGAGGTAGAGTCTGTAGACAGAAAACTATTCCAGGTAAAGGGGTAGTATTGTAAAGATACAACCAATTGTAAAACAATATTGCTGACAATCCATGGTTAAGAAACAAGGCCTCATTAAAGCTGAGAGTCACAAGGACTGGACCTGGCCGGCAGGAACCAAGGCTCTTGTTTCTTGAAGGGCACATTATCATTTGCCCCCCTGAACCTGCTCTTGTCTGCCAGCATCTCTCTCTCCTGGCCTCCTCCACGTGCTCATCATGCACACTGCCTAACAGGTTGCCCAGGCCATTCTGTCTTCATCACTGCCTTGTAGTTCCATCTGTCATCATTTGACTGGGTCTTTGTCTCTCAGTTCAAATTCTTAGGAGAGACTGGAGATCATACTGTTTCAGTTTAGTCTAAGGTTTGGTGTCCATGGCACCTGGGATTCTTTTAGTCCATTTAGCTGTGGGAGAAGAGGTTAATATGATAAATGCTTTCTCTTTCAGAGGTTTTATGTGGGAAAACCAAACATGTCTACCATATCAGTAGCTGCCCAGTACATAGCTATATAGAATAAATGGATATTTGATATGTGGTAAATAAGCTTTGCAGAATGGGTTGTTCTATAGCTTAAGCTTTCTAGTACAGGTTAAGTCTAGTTTTATCATTTTTCATGACAGCCAGTATTTTATATATTTAGCATATTTTAGTTGCCTAAATATGAGCTGGGTTAAATTTAGTTATGAGGGCAGCTTGCTTACTTCCTAAGATGTTTTTGGATGTTAACTTCCCTTAATACCTAATACAGTTGGAGAGTGGTTACGGGTTCAGCAAGTTATTCATTTCAGCAAATCTTATTTAACTTTGTGTGCTAAACACTATTCTAGTTTCTTGGAAGACAGACAGCAGTGAACAAGACATAAACATTCCTGCTTACAGTGGTGGGAAACCGCTGGTAGTGAGCACGTGCACTGCACAAGGTGGCAGACAGGGATCCGTGCTGTGCAGAAAAGTGAAGCAGGGAACGGGGTTGGCAGAGTGAGATTAGAAGTGGGGGTGCTGTTCTGAAAGAGAGGTCGGGAAACTCCTCATTGAGGTGACACTGGAGCAGAGACCTAAAGGAAATGAGAGCCGTTCACATGTAGAGGGAGAACCTCCCAGGCAAAGGAAACGACGAGTGCAGAGGCTCTAAGATGAGCAAAGAAACCAGTGTGGCCAAGTGGAAGTGAACAAAGGAGAGATTAAAGAGACGGAGGTAAGAGAGGTGGCCAGGGTCAGGTCATTTGTAGGCCATTGTAAGGTTTTCAGCATTTACTTTGAGCTGGGAATTCACTGGGGGGTTTTGAACCAAAGGTGTTACATGATCTGATTTATAAAAAGAGGCTTCTGGGTGCTGCATTGAAAACAGATCAGCCCAGACTTCCAGGCAGGATGACATCATAGGCAGACATGGCTTGCCTCTTCACACACCCACATCAAGATTACAACTGAAATACAGAACAACCATCACTCTGAGCTATCAGAAATCGAGTTGAATGGAAGTCTGACAACTACAGAATTAAAGAAACCACATCCATCCATCCAGACTGGTAAGAGGGGCATAGATGCAGAACGGACTCATCCCATAGTCCTATGGTGGATAAAAATTCGGGAGGGATATCTTGAGGAGTCCCAGCCCCACACCATGCCACCCAGCCCAGGGTTCCACTGCCAGGAAGGTAAATCCCCAAAACTTCCAGCTGCAAAAACCATGGGGATTGAGTCGGCGGAAGAAACTGCTAGAGCCCCAAGCAGTTCTTAACCCACACACAGACTCGCCTACTCAGACTCGCTCCCCTGAGCTCCAGCACCAGGTAGCAGCTTGAAAGGCACCAGTGGTATACAGGGAGGAACTGAAGCATCAAGGCAAGCAGAGGCCATTATCCCTTTTCTAAACCCTCCTCCAACAGAGCCGGCAAGCTGGTGCCATGTCAGACTCCATCATCCCAGTTCACACTGTTTAACTGCCTTGGAAATCCCCAGACTCCACCTCACCCAACTTATGGGTCCACCCAAATTGCTTTTCCATATGAATATCTGGTGTTGGCTCATGCTTCACAACTTACTAAATTCTATCAAATGAGCAACAGGTGGCCTCAGTGAGCCCCAGGTCCAATATTAGCAGCAGCTAGCTTAGACTCACAGCTTGGCTTCACCTGGGAATCTCCAGGCCCAGCACAAGTAGCAGCCATCTCAGACTGCTTTGCAGCTTAGACAGAGTGGCCCCAGGAAAAACAAACATGGGGGCTGACTTTGGCCTGCATCACCCAGGAAATGTGAGAGCCTGTGCACCCAGTGGACAGCTACAGACCACGTTGGAGCACCACCACCCTGCCCCTGCACAGCTGATCCTCCAGAGGGCAGAGGTTGGTGGTCAGTGGTCACAGCTAGTCTTGCAGGTGACTGGCCTGGGTAAATCCCTCCCAATGATCTGCCAACAGCAACCAAGGCTCAACTACAAGAGGAAGGTGTACTCAGCGCACACAAAGGGCACACCTCGAGTACCCAGTCTGGGTGATAGGGGAGGCTATGGCCACTGGACCCTACAGAATATCTACTACATTAGGCTACACTATCAAGACATGGAGTCAGACTTCTGGCCAAGATGGAGGCATAGGTAGACACACTGTGCCTCCTCACACAACCCAAAGAAGGATGAGAACAAATTAAAAAAAAAAAAAAAAAAAAAAGGACAGAATCAAACTGTATGGAAGCCCTACCACCAAGGAGTTAAAGAAGAAACATTCATCCAGACCGGTAGGAGGGGCAGAGAAGGGCAGCCCGGCGGAGAGGACTTGTGGCAAGGCGGCTGCAGCAGCTGGAGGACCGGGCGGGCAGTCCCACATTCACATGCAATTAAACCGGGGAGAATAACTGGGGTGTGATAGATGGCGCAGCCCAAGGTTCCAGCCCGGGAAAATAAAGTCTCTAACCTCTGACTGAAAAAACCTGTGGGGGTTGAGGTGGAGGGAGAAACCCTCAGCTTCATGGGAGGGTTCGCTGGAGAGACCCACAGGGTCCCAGAACAACACAAAACCACTCACCTGGGACTCAACACCGGAAGGGCCCGATTTGCTTGTGGGTAGTGGAGGAAGTGACTGGAAGTCGGCAGACAGCTGAACAAGTGGCATTGTTCCCTCTTGGACCCTTCCCCCATATACAGCACCGCAATGCAGTAAAATGGGTTGCCCCGCCCTGGTGAACACCTAAGGCTCCACCCCTTATTACGTAACAGGCATGCTGAGACAAAAAAAAAAAAAAAAAAAAAAAAAAGGAAGGCCCAAATGAAAGAACGGATCAAAGCTCCAGAAAAAAACACAACTAAGCGACGAAGAGATAGCCAACCTATCAGATGCACAGTTCAAAACACTGATAATCAGGATACTCACAAAATTGGTTGAGTATGGTGGCAAAATAGAGGAAAAAGTAAAGGCTATGAAAAGTAAAATAAAGGAAAATGTACAGGGAACCAACAGTGACAGAAGGGAAACTGGGACTCAAATCAATGGTTTGGACCAGAAGGAAGAAATAGTCAATCAGAACAGAATGAAGGAACAAGAATTCAAAAAAATAAGGAGAGGCTTAGGAACCTCCTGGACAACTTTAAATGTTCCAACATCCGAATTCATAGGGGTGCCAGAAGGAGAAGAGGAAGAGCAAGAAATTGAAACTTATTTGAAAAAATAATGAAAACTTCCCCAACCTGACAAAGGAAATAGACTTCCAGGAAGTCCAGGAAGCCCAGAGAGTCCCAAAGAAGTTGGACCCAAGGAAGCACACACCAAGACACATCATAATTACATTACCCAAGATTAAAGATAAGGACAGAATCTTAAAAGCAGCAAGAGAGAAGGAGACAGTTACCTACAAAGGAGTTCCCATTAGACCATCAGCTGATTTCTCAAAAGAAACCTTACAGGCAAGAAGGGGCTGGAAAGAAGTATTCGAAGTCATGAAAGGCAAGGACCTAGATCCAAGATTACTCTATCCAGCAAAGCTACCATTTAGAATGGAAAGGCAGATAAAGTGCTTCCCAGATAAGTTAAAGGAGTTCATCATCACCAAGCCCTTATTATATGAAATGTTAAAGGGACTTACCTAAGAAAAAGAAGAAGATCAAAACTATGAACAGTAAAATGACAACAAACACAACTATCAACAACTGAACCTAAAAAACAAAAACAAACTAAGCAAACAACTAGAACAGGAACAGAAATGGAGATCACATGGAGGGTTATCAGCGGGGAGGGGGAGAGGGGAAAATGTACAGGGAATAAGAAGCATAAATAGTAGGTACAAAATTGAGGGAGGTTAAGAATAGTACAGGAAATGTTGAAGCCAAAGAACTTATATGTACAACCCATGGACATGAACTAAGGTGGGGGGTGGGGGGAATGTGGATGGGAGGGGGGTGAAGAGAGAGCAGAGGGGAATAAAGGGGGGAAAATGGGACAACTGTAATAACATAATAAAATATATTTTTGAAAAAAGACATGGAGTCAAAGCAGCTCTACCTAATACATAGAAACAGAGACAGCCAAAACAAGGAGACAAAGAAATATGGCTCAAATGAAAGAACAGATCGAAACTCCAGAAAAAGAGCTAAACAAAATGGAGATAAGCTATCAGTTTGCAGAGTTCAAAACACTGGTTATAAGGATGCTCAAGGAACTTAGTAACAAGCTCAACAGCATAAAAAAAGATCCAGTCAGAAACAAAAGATACACTAATAAAGAACAATTTACAGGGAAACCACAGTAGAGTGGATGAAGCTGAGAATCAGATCAATGATTTGCTCTGAACATAAGGAACCATAAAACAACCAATCAGAACAACAAGAAGAAAAAATGCAAAAAAACGAGGATAGTATAAGCAGCCTCTGGGACAACTTCAAGACGTCCAACATTCACATCATAGGGGTGGCAGAAATAGAAGAGAAAGAGCAAGAAATTGGAAATCTATTTGAAAAAGTAATGAAAGAAAAATTCCCTAATTTGGTGAAGGAACTAGACATGCAAGTCTATTTCCAAGCACAGAGCCCCAAACAAAGAGGCACACTCCAAGAGACATCATAATTAAATTGCCAAAGGTTAAAGATAAAGAATCGAACTTAAAAGCAACAAGAGAAAAGAAGTTAGTTTCCTACAGGGGAGTTCCCAGGACTGTCAGCTGATTTCTCAAATGAGACTTTGCAGGCTAGAAGGGATTGGCAAGAAATATTCAAAGTGATGAAAAGCAGAGATCTACAGCCAAGATTGCTCTACCCAGCAAAGCTATCAGTTAGAATCAAAAGGCCGATAAAGAGCTTCCCAGACAAGAAAAAACTAAAGGAGTTCATCATCACCAAGCCATTATTATATGAAATGTTAAAGGGACTTATTTAAGAAAAAAGAAGATCAAAACTAGGAACAATAAAATGGCAAAAAAACCCAACAACCCACAAATCTATCAAGAATTGATCTAAAAAACAAACTAAGCTAACAAGAAGAATAGAGACAGAACTATGGATATGGAGAACATTTTGATGGTTGCCAGATGGGAAGAGGGTGTGGGGGAAAGGTTGAAGAGGTGGGGGGATTAAGAAGTACAAAGAGGTAGTCACAGAATAGCCATGGGGCTGTAAAGTACAGTATAGGAAATGGAGTAGCCAGAGAACTTATACACATGACCCATGGACATGAACAATGGTGGGAGGATTGCCTGAGGGAGCTGGGGCTGCTGGGGGAGGGGGGCAAAGGAGGAAAAATCAGGACACCTATAATAGCATAATCAATAATATATAATTTTAAAAAATAAAATTAAAAAAAATAGATCAGCCCTGGCCTGGTGGCTCAGTTGGTTGGAGTGCTGCCCCCAGCACCGCAATGTGGCAGGTTTAATGCCCAGCCTGGGCATGTACTGCAGGCACCAATCAGTGTTTCTCACATCGATGTTTCTGTCTCTCTGTCTCTGTATCTTTCTCTCTCTCCCTTCCTCTTTCTCTAAAATCAATTTTAAAAAATAATGAACCCTTGAATGGGGATTGAAAAAAAAAATACATCATAAGTTTTAATGGAAGAAGCAGGCCAACTAGTTAGGATTAGTCAATAGTAGTGGTTAGATCTGAGTGTATTTTGCAAGTGGAGCTCAGGATTTGTCAATAGATTACATGTGAAGAATGAAAGAGAGGAGTCAGGGTGACTCAAGATTTTTGATCTAAGCAAGTGGGATAATAGAGCTGGAATTTAATGAGATGGAGAAGTCTGAATAAAGACTATTTTGGTAGGAAGGAAAGACAGGAGTTGGACATGAGAAATGTGAGATGCCCTTCATAGGAGTTGGATATGAGTAGAGTCCAAAGGAGAGATCTAGGCTAGAGATGAAAATTTAGAAGTTAGCATAGATATTGAATTTAAAGCCATTCAACAGGATCAGATAGCCAAGGAAATGCACTTAAATAGAGATGTCAGAGAAGAACTCAGGTACTCCCAGTGTTTAGAGATCAGACATGAGGAGAAGCAGTGAAGGAAGCAGAGCTCCCAATGAGTTAGGAGGGAAGTCTTGATTTTTTAAAGTATTTTTTAAAGATTTTATTTATTTTTAGAGAGAGGGGAAGGGAGGGAGAAAGAGAGGGAGAGAAATATTAATGTTTGGTTGCCTCTCAAGTGCCCTCAACTGGGAACCTGGCCCCTCAACCCTGGCATGTGCCCAGACTGGGAATGGAACTGGTGACCTTTTGGTTTGCAGGATGGCACTCAATCTGAGCCACACCAGACAGGGCATGATTTTTTAAGTATTTTTAATAGTACGTGTACATGGTGCAGAATTCAGACTGTACAAAAGAATATGCAGGAGCAAAAAAGGAAACCTTTTTCCCACTGCTGTCCTCTAGCTATCCTAGTCCCCTCCCTGAGGTTGGTCACCATTACCAACCAGTTTCTTGGATATTATTTAAGATGTTTTCAGTGAATATATAAATATACACGTGGCACATATCCTATCAATCTTGAAAATTAACTAGGTTCTTTCTGTTTATATATGAACTGTTTAGTAAGTAGTACTTGTATCAATTATCAAGTTACCGATTCTCATGTCTAAATCCAGCCTGCATTGCCTATTCTGCAATAAAAGATCTGGACCTAGTAAATACCTCTCCCCTGTCAGCAGGCACGGTGTAAAGCTTGTCAGTAGAGGGTGCTGGTGAGCACAAGAGGATCCAAGGACTTCTTTTCCTGGTTAGTTTCTCCCCAACAGTGTCAAGCAGCTCCCAGACATGAGTGGCTTCCCCTGACACAACTGGCTTCTTCTGAGGCGCCTCCTCAGACTGCACTTCCGCAGCCTCAGCAAACCTCTCTGCTGTCCATGGCTATGCCCTCTGCTTGGAGGTCTGTACCTGAGCAGACCTGTATCTGGGGATCCTTTTTGGGGTGTTCTGTCTCAGCCTAAGGTGAAGAACCTACAGCTGTTTCCTACATCTGCTTAGAGGTGTCTCCTGTTACAGTTAATAACTTCATAGTCAATTTCCCCACTTAAATTAGTGTGTGGCTTCTGTCTCCTGATTGGACTGTTACAATACTTAAAACTTTTCTGATTACAAAAGTATTATTATACGTAAAATCAGACAAGCAAGATGATAATCCATCTCACCCTTCCAGTAACCTCACCCTCCACAGGTAAGTAACTCTCTTAATGTTGTAAAGTACCTTTTTATTTTATTTTAAATATAAAAATAGTATAGGCACTTGTAAAACAAAATACCATAGAAAAAGGGAGAAAGCAGAAAGAATGCCACCCAGTCCCACTTCAGAGTTACCACTATTAACATTTTATTTATACTCTTCCGGGAAATTTGTGTTTTCAGTTGCAGTTTATATTCAGTATTACTTTGCATTAGTGTCAGGTGTACAGCACAGTGCTGAGACAATTGTGTTGGTGTGGACACCAGCCCGCAGTGTCTGAGGCGTTGTGGCTGAGATGAGACAAATGCACATGGACTACTGGGTCCTGTGGAGGAAAAGGGACGGCATGGCCACTCTCTTAAGAGAAGAGCACGCAGACCCCTGCCTTGACAGGCTTTTATTGCTTTTCTGGGCACTTACATTGAGGATGATCCTCACTTACTATGCACAGGTTCCCTGTAGGCGGTTACAGAAAACAAAGGAGAGGATGTCGCTAATTACATAAAAAAGGAAGGATATTTGTAAATGTAAAGGGAAAAGTGGTTAAGCTGGTTACACTCATCCTTGGAAGGTTTAGCATAGAGTTTAGGAAGGTACTTTAAAGATGTGCAGTAAACGTTTGCTGCCTCAATTCAGGGTGAGGGAGTTTTAGCAAAAAGCAAGTCTCAGAGCCGCTAGGTACAATGCAGGCCTGATTCCCCATGGGAGAACCGGTCTCTGGGTGTGGGTTCTGTGTGCCGGACCTCGCTTTCCACTGGCCTTTCTGAGTGGGAGCTGGGCCCACGCCACGCAGAAGTCTCCTATATCATGGCCTTTACAAAGTGATCTCCCTGACAGTCCCAGTACCCCCGCCACCATACTAGTAATCACAATATTATTGACTGTATTGCCTATGCTGCACCTTACACCCCTGTGACTGCCCTGTGACTGCCAATCGGTACTGCTCAACCCCTTCGCCTTTTTCACCTCGTCCTCTGGCCCCTTTCCAAACTCTGGCAACCATCAGTCTGCTCTCTGAGTCTCAGTCTGTTTCTGTTTTGTTTGTTCATTTATATTGTTCTTCAAATTCGACATATAAGTAAAAGCACAGAAATTCTTCATGCATCTAGAAACATGAGCATATATTTTGTTAAATAAATGGGATCATACCATACACACTGTCCCTCTGTTTCCTACTTGGGTTGGGAGGGGATAGGCTTTTTCCTTGGTAAAAATAAAAATTAGAGTTAAAGACTGGTTGTTTTCCAACTTATACTAGCATTATGAATTTGGAATGGTCTTCCGGCCATTCAGAAAGTTCTGCTTAACCAATAGGAGTGAAATTCTGGAGACAGACAAAGATGTAGCAGGGGTGTCTAACCCGCAGCCCATAGGCCGCATGCAGCCCAGGATGGCTGTGAATGTGGCCCAACACAAAATTGTACATTTACTTAAAATCTTTTTTTGCTCATCAGTTTTCATTACTGTTTGTGTATTTAATGTATGGCCCAAGACAACTCTTCTTCCAGTGTGGCTCAGAGACACCAAAAGGTTGGACACCCCGATTGTAGACACATCAAATTTAACACCTTGAGCCATATTGTAACAGGGTGCAGCCGGCGGGGGGGGGGGGGTGGGCGTCAAGTAGTGATTTGTAATGGGGTCCAGAACTCAAGGTGTCCAGGAAATATTAGAAAAATATATAGGATGTCCTCAACCCCACAAGCCTAAGCAGGGGGAAGGGACACATGGAACAGGACCCTTCAGAGCTGTTTTGTATAGCAACAGCTGTGCAGCTAACCTCTGGCATGGTCATTTAACGTATCTATAACCTTTAACTGGTTTCATGGATATGTTAAATAGCTGTGGCTATGCTTTGAGCCAGGGAGATGGGAGTGACTTCCACTCAAATCTAACTGGGAAGCAACTCCCCCTGATTACAGAACCTGCGTGAGAGCTTGAAGAAGACTGGCTCCATGTCATGGGGCCACACCTGCCCAGACTTACTGTGGCAGCCCAGTAAAGCTGGAAGAATATGGGAATGCTGGCAGGTGCAACTGATTGTAGGAAGAGTCGGAAATGGGGCTGCAGAGGAAGACTGGCGCTGGTATTAAAACCCAGGCAGCAGCCATACCAGGGAGAGAACCACACAGCTTTAGCAGAGTGGGGACCCTGTGGCGGTGACACAGCTGATGGTGCCGGGAGCCTGAATCACGGACTTCTACTTCTTTTCCTGAGATATGGTACCCCGGACTGGGCAGAGGGAGAAGGAAGGACTGTGTGCATCTGTGGGTATTCTAGAGGACTTTAGTATTTTAAGAAAGACATTAAGTCATTACTCTAAGTTTGTATAACTTTTAAATAAATAATTCCTTTCCTTTTCACCAGTCTCTGGCATTGAGAGACTTCTTTCCTCTGGCGGCAGGCAAGGCGAACCTAGTGCGGGGGAGCCCAGAGAGAAAGGGGGGACCTTTTGGTAATAGTATATTCACCCCCCCATCTGTTCTGTAACAATATGAGGTCACAAAAGAGACAGTGTATTCTCCCTGAGCAGAGTGGATTATAAGAAAATGCTAAGGCCATTATAGCATATGTTGAACTCTCAAACATTGTCATCTAAAAAGGCATTGATAATCAATTTTCTGGAAAACAAATATAGCTAATCTGCAGTAATACTAAATTCTGCTTTTTTGCTTATGCAGTAATGTTGAATTAAAAGCCTCTGGAATTAAAGTATTTTCCCCTAAGTCCTATTTCTTCTTCCCATTGGCAATGGATAAAGGGAAGGTATAAGTAAACTCAACTACACCGAAGTGAAATACGCAGAACAGATCCTGCAAGGATTAAGGGATGTCTTTGGCCCAACAGATACAGCTGCACCAGTGTTAAAGTGAACTCTTGTTTCACCTATGTGTGAAACTGATTCAACCCTTAAGTTAGTCATTTCATATGTAACCTGAATTCTTCCATATTGTAGCTTTAAGATAGATCAGCGTAACTCCGTCAACCCCCTCCCTGTGGCTTTGTTATTCTTTACCGTAATTAGCCTGAAAACCTGATATTGATGCTGGATGATGGAGGGTTAGATGCTTCAACTTTAGTTGGGAGGATCATTCAGAGACTTCAAAAGTACTAGTGATTTTCTTTTCCCTTTTAAATCTGTTTCTTAAGCTCAGTGATGTGCAGGCAGGGTTGTTGTTATTTTTTACATGCCTGTACATGTTTTATAAATATTATTTTGTACATAACATTAATAAAATGTTTTTGGATAATTAGGTTTTTAGACTTTTTGACCAATATTTTCTTGATTCAGTAGTTTTTAACTAAACTTCTATTTCTGAATGATTGGAGAGAATGGCAATACCCATTTCCAGTCAATAGTTAAGTGTTCAGATTGAGGATGTTTTTCTTTCATAGAAGTAAGCAGTGTGATGTCTTCTGTATCCAGGAGCCAGCCGAACATGTCAATTCTGGTGAGGCGTGGCAGCCGCAACATGCACTGACTCAGAGACTTGACCGTGGCGGCCTGCGCTCTGATACATTGAGTGAAATGCCTGGAAATTCCCAGCTCTTGCAAGTTTGGCAAGTTGTGCAGTGCTCGAAAGAAATTTCTGTATCCTTCCTCTGTAATCTTGTGATTCACTGAAAGATCTAAGTTCTCAAGTTTCTGGAAACCTCCGTTGAGTGCTACTTTGGCTATAAAAGCAAAATATTTATGAAATCAGAATCATCAGGACTTTTATTTCGATAATGGTAGGCCCGGTTATTTGAATCAGCCTCTTCTCCCATCACTACCACCACCACCACTGAAAGTAGAAAATGCCAATAAAATATTTTAAAAATATCTTCTAAAAAGTCCCAAAGAGCTGACTGGTTAATGAAGAACTGGCCAAAACCCCAGGGAAAAGCAGAAACCAGAGACATAAAGCTAAGCCCTAGAGCAGTGAAGCCTTTTTTGCTGTGAGAGTTTTGTCATTCTGTGCCTATCTGGACTTCTCTTCTGGTCTCCCAGGAAGCCAGGTGTACAAGCACAGCATGGCTGAGAAACAGGCTGAGTTTCAAGGGGCAGTAGAGATTGTGGCAACCACACCATCTCCCCTTTCACAGAGAAGATTTGACATCCCTCAGACCATGTCTTCTCACTGTCTACTGCTGTACACTACACCTATGGCCCAAAGGGGGTCCTCTTGTTGTTGAGGGTTTGGAAGGGTGGGGGGCCTGGCACACAGTAAGTTCTCAATTAATAAAGGTTGAATTCAGTTTGGAAGTGGATACCTAGCAAGGTTTTTGTTTTTGGCTTTAAATGTTAAATTTCTTTTTCCTCATTTGGGCAAAGGGTAGGTCTGGTTTCACTCTAGAATCCATGGCTGTAGCATGACTAACTTTAGAGACTGAGGTACTGAGAAAATGGAAATTATTGAGCTGTACATTTATGTACTTTTCTGTATGTGTATTAATATTCAATTTTTTTAAATACTATAAAAAGAAGTGCATAGAAGGTGTGTGGCCAGGAGTCTGAGCACTGGGTGTTAAGAACACAGACTTGAGGGCTTATAGAGTCTGAAACAGGAGGACATCTTTCATTTCCAAATCTGAGCAGAATGCCCAAATCAACAGAACGTGAGAGGGAACTATAAGATAGTGAAAATTAGGAAGTGGCTTGAGCACTTTGAGAGACACAAGAGGTTTCATCGACATCTTGCAGCAGAAAACTTGAATAATGTCACTGGCTTTCATGCAAGCTGAGACAAGCCTGAGGATAACTCACCAATTTCCATTATACTGTCATCATTTAAAGTATCGGTAAATGAGAGAACTCGGAGGCATCGAAGATGCTGACACTGTTGGATAATCAGTTTGGCCACTTGATAAATCCCATCTCCATTAGGAAGGATCAATTCTTCCAGGTTATTAAGAGACCCTAAAGTGTAGGCTATCAGAAGAGACAAAAAAAAAAAAAAAGCTCCTTTTTGTACTGTGTCCCCAAACAGGGATCTCTAGCTTCAAAATCATGCACAGTGCAGGAGGCCCCATGTAGCATAGAGACTGTTCCTCTTCCTCTCCAAGGACAAGAGAAAGGGGTCAGCCTACACCTTGATCTTCACTGCTACTTCCAGACAACCGTTTTTTAACCCTCCTCAATCAATCTTTCCTGCACTGGATTCCAGAATACCTATCATGTATCCATTTCCTCTTTTAGACTGTAGCTTCTACTGGCGTCCTGGATACTCTCCTAGCTCCTCAAGGCCTTCATCCCCCATTTCAATCCAACCTCCTGCTGTTATCTCAGTGATTTCTACCTCCACCTCACAGCACTAAAGCTTCACAATCCACCACTCTTTCTTTTGATTCCTCCTTAACATGGTATGTTATGGATCGCTTGATCCCTAAAAGTTCTCTACTTCTGAGGCCTCACACCTGCAGATGTTTTGAAGATTTCTACCATAAAACAATATTCCAGGCTTATCTTTTACTTTCTCTGTCCCAGTTCTTATATCAGCCATTTCTCCAAGCACTTGGGTTCCTTTTGGGAAAGCCAGTATTAAAAGTCAAGATCTGGGCGATTGGTTTGCTCATTGCTCTTAAGGTGCTTTCTGGTCTCTTAGTTGACTGAACTTAGAAATGCTGGGTTGACCAAAAAGTTCGTTTGGTTTTTCTTGTAAAATGGCTCTAGTTACACTTAGTTGTCTTTAACTTCATTCGAAACAATTTTTTTGGATTGTACTGAGACAGCTTTCATATCAGGGTGCATTTAAAAAAAACATCAAAATCGGGGAATTTTGGTGTAGCCATTTTAATATCGAAGATGGAAGAAAATACACAACATTTTCAACACATTATGCTTTATTATTTCAAGAAAGGTAAAAACGCAACTGAAATGCAAAAAAAGATTTGTGCAGTGTATGGAGAAGGTGCTGTAACTGATTGAACGTGTCAAAAGTGGTTTGCAAAGTTTCGTGCTGGAGATTTCTCATTGAACGATGCTCCATGGTCAGGCAGACCAGTTGAAGTTGATAGCGATCAAATTGAGACATTAATTGAGAACAGTTAACATTATACCACACAGGAGATAGCGGAGATACTCAAAATATCCACACCAATAAAGTTATTGGTGAAAATAAAAAATGTGTCTTTTATTTTATGGAAAAAAACTAAACAGACTTTTTGGCCAACCCAATATATGTGTGTTTGTATATATAGAGAGATATATAGATAACTGTGTATATCTGTGTGTATATTGATCTATTTATCAATGTGAATAGGTTAAAAATCATGAGTGCACACCAATATTTCTAATCCTAATTTAATACCTCAGAGTTCTTCCTAACCTACCCTTTCAATATTTATAAATTCATTCTCTAACCGGAGGAAACTTGGCTCTCATTATACTCAGTGTATTTGCTTAATCAACCTGTTGTATATACCAGGCACTTCCTTGACCCCTGGTCCTGCCCCTTCAGCCTTCCTGCTTCTTCCCTACCCACACGGCTGCCTCCAAAAGAAGAAAAGAGGAAGAGGCAATACAGGTGATCTTTAAGCGTGCTAAAGTTTAAGAGGCACTAACTGTTCAACACTCCGTATGTCCATTCACCTTATGTTTTCCTGTGTTAAAAATGAGACATAAGCCCAAAATGGAGTTGTTTGTGCTAAGCCCCATGTCACCAAACCAAAACTTAGACTTTCAGCTCTCTCAGAAAGAGAGATGGAATCTTAATCCAGTCAGTCAGAAATCAACTGATCAGCACTAGTTAGGGAATCTGCCTGAAAGACCCCTGCCGACCCCTAAGAGAAAGTGACCTTGCCATCACCAACTCACTTTTTTGCCTCATACGACTTCCTGGTTCCTGTTTCCTTCTGCCTATGAACGTCATTCTGTATAGCTCCCCTGTGCTTCTTTCTGTCTCCTAAACTCGATGCTGCCCAGTTCAAATCCATTTTTGCTCAAATAAACTCTTAAAAATTTTAATATGCCTCAGTTTATCTTTTATCTCCCATGGACATACATTACTTTTCTAATCATAAAAATATGCAAAAGTATTTAAGTTCTTTCTATAGCTAATCATTTTGTTAAATCCGGGCTTTTACATACTTAGTTTTCATAACCTTAAAAGACAGTTTTACCCATATCCCAGAAACTGTTAAAACAACACAGACTTAACCTGTTTGGAATGGGTGGGTACCTGCCAATGAAACTGCATAGTGCTAAAAGGAGCAACTATGTATTTGAAGAAATAAAGCACTCTGAGAACATTCAAGGCATTTAAGGGCAAGAGTTGAACAGCACTGTCCCCTTCCTCCTAATTACCTGGGGTAGTTAATACATACCATGATTTGTTGTAGGTAATGCAAACTAGGTGAAGGATTGGGGGGGGGGGACAAAGAATAAGTAAAAGGCACAGTTTTATAAAAACATACCAAATTTTTCAGATGTTTCCTTATCAGGAAAATATTGGTTTCTGAGATTTAATATCTTCAGAGAAACAAAATTTGGCAAAATGGCAACTATAAAAGGGAAAATAAAAATCTGTTATGTTAGCTACAACTCTTATACCAAAAAGTAATGCAATAATTTAGATAGAATTAATTAGTATGACTAAGTAGATAAATCTTTGCTCAGGAAATATTTTGATAACTAGGAATTTAAACTTCTAGAATCAAGTACAACTTATTTGATAACTCATTTAGGATTACATGTCTATTATAATAGTTCTTTAACATCAATTGCATGTTTAAAATTTGGCTATTTTTAGAAAGTGCTTAATATGACTGCCCACAGAAGCATCTTAAACCAAAATTTCATGATTGTACCTCTTACCAAATGGGATGGTGTTAAAAAATGCTCCGGAAAACTTAATTTCTTTGAGTTTCTTACAGGAAGCAAGCACAATCATGAGACACTCAAAATCCGGAAAGCTGTTACATTGCAGATGGAAAACTTGAAGGTTTGGAGAATTCTGAATTAATTTAACTGTAAAAGATCAAAGATTTAAGAAATTAGGGAAAATTACACATTTCTACCAGGACTGGCCACATAATTTGTTATTTTGATTCAACAATTTTGAATTAAAACATAGCACCACAATGTAATGATTCAAGAATCAGGCTTAGGTTCAGGTTCTGCAACTAACTATCGAACTATGTGAATTTGGACATGTAGTGACTCACCCTCTCTGGGGATCAGTGTACTGATAAAATTAGAGCATTGACCCAGTAAATTCACCTTCAGCTTTAACATCCTAATGTTTCTAAGTTTGTACATGACATTTACAAAATAGGAGTAGTATACAAAGAAATAAAAGCAATGACAACTCTGAAACAAAACTAAATTTGATGCAAAAATTGCTAACAAGTCAGAATTCTTTAGCTTCAGCTCAGTGAATTCTTTTACATGCAACTCTGCATGTCAGTTCCATAGAAATTTACATTTCCAGGGTCCTTAGTTTTCAGTCTTTACTAAATTAAGGAATCGATGGTGCCTAAGTCATTTTGCTAAATGACGTATTTAAGAAAGGTGGCTACACAAGCTGTCCATTAACCATGAGGATAGGATGATAAGAATAACAGGGAAATGCTTCCTTCCTATTGCTACCAACCATCACATTTCCTTCCACCTAATCTGGCAGCTCTGTAACTTAAAAACAAAATAAAAGAACTCTACAAATTATTTTGGAGAGGCAGTATACCAGTGTTTAAAGCTCAGACTTTGTAATAGTGAGAATTCCTGTGTTTAAATCACAGATCTACCATTTCCTTACCTGGGTAACCTTGAGCAAATTACTTAATCTCTTTACATCTCAATTTCCCAGATGTAAAATGAGCATAAAAATAGTACCTTACCTCAAGGAACAAGTATGAAGGTTAAGTGAGTTGATATCTGTAAAAGTACTTTTGACAATTCCCCAGCATATAGTAATAGGACAAAAGCCCCCTTTATAGGCCTTCTTTGCCAGAGCTAGCTTGACTGATTCTTGTTTAAGAGCCCCTATCCTCAAGACTGGAAAATTCCTGAAAGCGCCCTGAAGGTGCAGAGAACTTACAAAATAGGACATGCCAGACTGCAGCAACCGGACCCTGCATGCACCCAAAGTAACATGAAGCAAGCTGCAGCCTCTACGAGACCAACTGAAACATCCTGCTCTACAACCACCTTTTTTTTTTTTAATATTTTTATTGATTATGCCATTACAGTTGTCCCATTTCCCCCTCTTCACTCTACTCCATCCTGCCCACCCCACCCTCCCACATTCCCCCCTATAGTTCATGTCTATGGGTCATACTTATAAGTTCTTTGGCTTCTACATTTCCTATACTACTCTTACCCTCCCCCTATCTATTTTCTACCTACCACAACCACCCTGATTACCACATAAAAGCTCAATGCACCCACCCCTCAGTGCTGGTATATCTCTCCACCCCAAGCCCCTCTCCTCTTTTGGAAAGTGAATAAAAACTTTCTTCTCTGCACTTTCTTCTCTTTGTGAATTCTTTCACAGATGGCGTCACTGACCACACTAACATGACATAAGGGCTCAATAATTACAAATAGCTCTCTGCTTTCTTAATGAGAAAGTGCTATTCCCACAATTTACCATAGAGAGAGGCTATAGCCACAGATCCACAGAAGCTTTAACTTTTAAATGAATCATTGGCCAAGTAGCTCTACCAAGTGATGTAAAAACAAGTAAATCAAAGTGGCATTCTTACCTAGTTTGGAAGGGCTATCCTCAGCTGAAATATGGATCAATAATTTCTCCATATGGTGGAGATTTAGGAATTCTTCAGGAATGACTGCAAAAGCATTTTTTTTATTTACACTCACAGACAATTCTTTCAGGCACAGGAACTTGTCCAAATGAGGAAAGAGTTGATCTAGAAAGCAGCACACAGTTTTCCATTATTAACCTAAAGAGTTCCAAATGGAAAATTTGAAACTAACATTTTGACTCATCGAGCTATTTTCACATGAAAACTTTCCACATACCATAAAACATTACTGTCTAAAAAGTATATATATGAAGATACTGTTTTATGCAGCATTATTATCTACTATTGTATGAGAAGCCTTGTGCTACTGTCTAGAGTCACAAAAATAAGACCTTGTTTCACCAAATATTGCTGGGACAACTGGATTTCTACATGCAAAAGAATGAAGTTGGACCCACTACCTATAGCACCATATACAAAATTAATTCAAAATGGCTCAACAACCTAAATATAATAATTAAACCATACAACTCTTTGGAAAAAACATAGGGGTAAAATCTTCATGACCTTGGATTTGTCAATGGATTCTTAGATCAAAAGCACTAGCAAAAAAACAAAAACAGATAAATTGAACTTCATCAAAATTTAAAAATTAGTACATTGAAGGACATCATGGAGACATTGAAAAGACAATCTACAGCCCTGACTGGTGTGGCTCAGTGGGTTAAGTGTCATTCCTGCAAACTGAAAGGTCACTAGTTCAATTCCCAGTCAGGGCACGTGCTTGGGTTGTGGTCCAGGTCCCCGGCTGGGGGTATGCAAGAGGCAACCAGTTGATGTTTCTCTCACACACTGATATTTCTCTCCCTTTCTTTCTCCCTACTTTCCCCCCTCTCTAAAAAGTAAATAAATAAAATATTTTTTAAAAAAAGACAATCTATAGAATAGAAGAAAATATTTTCAAACCATATGTCCAATAAGGATTTAATATCCAGAATACACAAAAGAACTACAACTCAGAACACAAAGACAACACAATTTAAAATTGGGCAAAGGACTTAACAGACATGTCTCCAAAAAATGGCACAAACAGCCAATAAATAAGCACATGAAAATATGCTCAAATAATTAGTCACTCAGGAAATGCAAATCAAAGCTATAACGAAATATCACCTCACACCTAATAGGGTACCTTTATGATTAAAAACAAACAAACAAAAACAAGCATTGATGAGGATGTGGAGAGAAACTGGAGCCCCTGTACATTGCCTGTGGAATGTAAAATGGTGCAGCCACTGCAGAAAACTGTTCAGAGGTTCCTCAACAAATAAATAAAATTACTATTATTAATGTGATGCAGTAATTCCACTTCTCAGCACATATCTAAAAGAATTAAAAGTACACACATATATGCCTACATACAATGGAATATTACTCAGCTAGAAAAGGAATGAAGTTCTAATTCACGCTACAACCTGGATGAACCTTGAACATACGCTACGTGAAATAAGCCAGACACAAAAGGACAAGATGTTGTCTGATTCCATTTGTATGAAATACCTAGACTGGACAAATTCATAGAGACATAAAGTGGAATAGACATTATTAGCGGCCGAGGAGAGGAAGGAGTTATTATTTAATAATGACAGAGCTTCTGTTTGGGATGATGAAAAGGTTTTGGAAATGGATAGTGGTGATGGTCACACAACACTGGAAATGCATTTGATGTCACTGAATTGTTCAGTTAAATGGTTAGAATTGTACATGTTGCTAAAATAAAAGAAATATTGAAAATAGAAAGCAAACATTTTTATAAATTTGATGATAAATAACCCACAGATCCAAAAATGTTCAGTTACCCTCAAGCAAGACAAATACAAAGGAAAGCACACCAAGGTTTATAACAAACTGTTGAAAAACCAAAGCCATACTAGCAACAACTAGAAAAAGAAAAAAAAATTAAATATTATTTACACAAGTATCAAAAAACACAAGTGCCTAGGAATAAATTTAATGAAAGAAATATAAAGCCCACACTGAAAGCTTTCAAACATTACTTAAAGAAGTGAAAGGAGACACAAATAAATGGGAAATATTATTTACCATTTATTTATTTCCCATAATGTATAAGCCCTTCTTCCCATTAAGCAGGTAGGGGGGTAATCTTCAAGAATCATCTTTACATATGGATTATTATTTACTAATAAAAAGTAATGTGTGTCTGTTTATTAAGTTACTATTTTTATTATTACTTTAGGTTTATTGATATTAGAGAGAGAGGAAGGGAGAGAAAGAGAGGGAGAAACATCGCTGTGAGAGAGAAACATCAATTAGTTGCCTCCCATACATGCCCTGATTGGGGATCAAACCTGCACCCTAGGTATGTGCCCTGACTGGGAACTGAACCCCCAACTTTTGGTGTATGGAATGACACTCCAACCAACTGAGCCACACACAGCCGGGGCAATATTTTATTATTTTTTATCTGAGGTGTTTGAAATTAGTTAATTTCTATTAATTTTTATCTGAGTTGTTTGAAAATCATTCTGTTTAGAGGCCTTTCACTAATTCATATTACTGACAAAAATAAATTAGTGAAAGCTCATTTTGTAATAGGTATTCTATCAGCAATCATTTATGGTCTCATGCTTTCATAAGTTTCATCCACCTAAAACTAAGAGTGAGCAAATAAAATTACCATCCGAATAGCCAACTAAAATATATTCAGGTATACCTTGTATCTGGGTTGTTCCCGAGACTTCAAGAGATTCCAGGGAAGGCAGGTTGAGAAGCAATTCCTGTTCTACTTCATTCAGCTCAGATTTGCTTATGGAGCACTTGGTGAAAGAAGCCTTATACTGCTCAAGAGCTGGGCGAAGGCTTTCAACAAAGCCCCTGCTGTCCTCTAAATGAAGCTCAATGTGCTGTGAAGCTGAGAAAACTGCCATCAGAACCCTAAGCGTCTCTTGGTCCACGCCATCCATACCAGTCACGTGGACTTCCAGAAGGGGAATCTTGAACTGCTTTGGAGAAAGTTGCCAATAGCCAGTGCTGATGTCTGGTGGTGCACTGACTTTCATATTCAGAAATCTTACAATGTTTTCCTCTTTTTCAGCTAAATTCCGCTCCCATTCAATCATCGATTCAAAGGCAGAAGCACAGTCCTGATGTATAGTTGGTGCCTGTGATTTGTCCCAATACTTTTCCAGGACTGAACTATCTGGAATGTGTGTCCTGATTTTTACTTTTCCTCTTACGTAGACTTGGATGCTCCTCAACAATAACAGGCTTTCAGGATAGTCAAAAAAATACTGTAAGTTAAGCACATTCAAATTCAGGGTCTTCCCTTGAAGGAACTGCAAAATAAACGGAGAGCACACAGCAACAGTGTTGCTTTGATAAGCAATTTGTATGGCAAGAGACAGTAAACGTTCTGAAACCAGTGACAAGGAATGTTGTGGAGAATATTGCCCCACTATCTTAATTAATGTCATCGTCTTCAAAACGTCCGAATGGTGCTTCAGATTGTCATCTTTTTCAGATATATTCTCCAATGACTCCTTATTATCCAGCAGATGAAGTAAATGAGATACAATTTTTGCCCCTGCCTTTGTTGAAGGGTAGTAGAAGCAGGAGATATACTTCAAAAACCTGATACAATGACTTTTAATCACCATGGATAAGTTGATTTGTTTCAAATAATAAAGTCCCAAATCTTGATCTTCTTGCCTATCTGAATCCAGGAGTACAATCAGCCTCTGCCCAGCAAGAAATTCTTGGAATGCAGGATCTAAAAACTGATAGACTGGTCTCAGTCGCTGGGCTGTGAATTTACTCATCAGGCACATGGTGAGATCTCCGTCTTCGTCAACCCCTGCTTCTCTAAGGTCATCATCACTAAACTCAAAGCAAGATGAAAAAAACCCTTTCAAGGCTAGGTCACCACAGGAGGACACAGTTACTTTCAGAAGGTCAGCTGAAGTTTTGTACTTTGAGAAAAGGCATTCCATATAGGACTTGAAAACAGCAAAATCGTTCAAAGAGTGGTCAAAAGGATACTGGAACCAATTAGCACAGACTGCTGCTACAAAAAGAGGAGTTTTCTGAATTCCCTGCAAATTTGCATTTACTCGAAAGTGAATCATAAACTTTCGCAGACGGGCTATATCATGAGAAAAGAAACTCCGTAACACGTAGATAGCATTATAGAAGGGAAATGCTTTGATCTCCAGAGTCGTATCTAGGTACTGGCGGATGCCCCTGGCCCTGTTTGTGCGGACAGCGATCAATAAACAGGTCCTTGATGAGTGGTTTTTTTGAATCAATTTTTTTATGACTTGAGGGACTGAGCATATTTCTTTATAGTCATCCAAAAGGAATAACACCTGGTTCTTTAACTGCTGGATGATGTTCCTCAGGCACATTTCAGTAACAGATCCTTCTGTCTCTGGGAGTTGGTCACAAATGATGCTGGCCAGCCCGTGTTCCAGTCTGGTGGAGCTAAGGGAGAGATAGAAGACCAGCTGGAACCTGTTTAACAAAGGACAGCATCCTGATGCCCACAGAAGAGCTATTTTCTTCAGGAGGACTGTCTTTCCACTACCAGCCTCACCCTCCACACACATGACAGAGTTCAAGTTGGTAAAGATGTCAGACAACAGCACAGGGTGTTGCACAGGACTGCTGATGTGTTTTGAAACAAGGGACAGGTCACAGCTCAGCAAACGGTCTGTGGCTAGACAGGAAGGGAGCTCAAGCAAATACATCCGGCGGAAACTGGCATTGATGTAGGCCTCTCTCAGTCGCTGGTTCAGACTCTTCGCCTCCCGAAACCACTGGGCTTCACTCAGGGCCATGTCTGTGGAGAGAAGAAAGGAGGCACAATTACAGACCCTCTCTCTTCTAAAAGTCCCCTAATATAAATGTATGCACACATATACAAGGGGGGACCCCAAAACCAGAATTTATTTATTAAAAACTGTGTACTTGTTTTTACGTGTTTAAACTTCAGTCACCTTCCAAGTACTCTCCATTTGATGCAATATGCCTACTGAGACATTTTTTCCACTGCTCAAAACCAGTTTTTGAACTCATCAATTTTGATGCCTTTTAGTGCTTCTGCCATTTTTTATTTCACCTCTTCCACATTGGCAAAATGTTTCCCTTTGAGGACTTCTTCATCCAGGGAAACAAAGAGTCATTTGGGGCAAAATTGGATGAGTGGGGAGGATAGGGCCCAGGGGTTAATAGGACAAAAGCCTCTTTCTCAGGCCCTCTTTCCCAGATCTGGCTGGACCCCATAAAGATGACTGACCCCAATTGTTTTATGAACCTTTATCCTCAGGACTAGAAAATTACTGAAAGCACCCTGAAGGCGCAGAGGCTCCGGGAACTTACGGAACAGGACACACCAGACCACAACAACCAGACCGGACCCTGCACCCAAAGATGGCATGGAAACAAATTATCTTTCCATGTTATCCTGCTACCGCCCAACCAAAATATCCCACTCTACAACCACCTCCTTACCCGAAAAAAGCCCAAAGCCCTAACCCCTCCAGTGCATTTCTCCCTAGCACCTAACCCTTTCCCTCCCATGGGAAAATAAAAATAAAAACTTTTACTCTCTAAACTTTCTTCTCTTTGTGAATTCTTCCACAGCCCATGTCACGGACCACCCTAATAGTGTTTTGGATCAAAAACTGCTGAACACTCAGCATGGTGTGGGCAGGTGCACTCGTAAATCACCCATCATGAAATGGGCAAATGGGTTGAAAGAATCTTCAAAAAAAATCACTGAGGCCAAATGCAGCCTCTCATAACAACGCCAGCTGGTACACTAATACAGATGGGTTCCCAGAACACTCACCTAGTGGGGGAAGCCTGTACTACAAGGGACCTGCCCTCCAAAAGGTAATTCTGGGGATTTATGGGGTCCCCCTTCATACGTAATCCCATGAACTACTTAAAAATCCTTACCTGCTGCTATAGAACTCACTGCTGCTGAATCTTCAAAATTGCTTTCACTTGTGGTTTCCTTTGAAAATAAAATCCTCTATTAGGTCAAAGCTTGTATAAGAGACCCTAGCCAGGTGGGGCAGTTGGTTGGAGCATTGTCCCCAGTACACCAAGGCTGAGGTTTCGATTCCTAGTCAGGGCACATACAAGAATTAATCAGTGAATGCATCAATAAGTGGCACAACAAATTGACATTTCTCTCTCTCTCCTTTCCTCTCCCTCACTCCAATCATTCAATAAATATATTTTTAAAAATTTGCATAAGAGGGTGAGGCATCATGGTATAATTGGGAAGCAAACATCATCTAAACACAGTCCAGTCTCATATACATATTTATGCCAATCGAAGGGAAGAGTGCACAGAGTAACACATGATCTGCCAACAGCTGTGAGTGTGTGCTCCTGGGTGGTGGACATGGGTGAGTCAAACAGTGATCACGGTCCAGGTAGTCAGAATCATTGCGTCTAGAGTAAGACGAGCCTCCAAAAAGCCTTACATACAGCTGTTGACCCTCGTTATTAACATGTTTAATATTATATATCTGGGATGTAGGAAGATTATGTTTCTTCCTTAAAAAATAAGTATTTATATATCCCCAATTTTTTTCTTCAATTTTATGTTTCAGCTCACTAATATAAACTTGAATGAAATGAATAGCCCGTTACTTTTTTCCCTGTGGGATGACAAACAAAATATACCTAATGTACCACCTCAAATGAGGGGTGTGTATGCATGTGAAATGGGCAGTGGCTTATATCCCAGAGAACTAGGAGGGAGTTCTTGGGTTAAAGGGGTCAACCTATTTCCTGGGCTTATGATTTGGTTGGTCATTTGCTTTTGTAAAAGAAACATCTTTCCAGCCCTGAGAATGGCTAAGTAGCAAGTTAGACCTTACAATCCTCCAAATGAATATTGCCAGTGGAATCCAGGCAGCTGGGATGCTCATCACCTCTAAGTCTAAAGGAGTCTGGGCCCCATCATAGAAGGGATTGAGTCTACATTTAATGAAGCTACGCTTTACATCTTACTTGTTTACTGTAGTATTCCCATCCACACCTAGCACAAAATAGGTGCTCCATAGATGTTTGTAGAATTTATTCATTTACTTATTTAGGAAAGCAATTTCTGTTCAAAACCAGTTTTCAACCATGGACTGCACAAACAAACAAGATGGTATTGTTCATTACCGTTAATTCAGCCAGTTCATCATGTCTACGAAGGTTTGGGATCACTTCTGCAGAAGCTTTCAAATGTTGGAGAAACTGACAACTAAGTACAAAAGTTAGAACTTATAACATTAGTTGTAGGCAAGTAAGTGTTTACATTAGGTTTTTAAAAATACGGTTAGAGTTTAATGAAAAATATTAAATATAAAATTAACATTTCCGGCAATTTGTTCTGTCAGGGTCCTTATCAAGCAAGACATTTAGATTGTAGCTCTCAGCAATAGAATGTCAGTGGTTTATAAAGTAATGGTGGGAATAACCAGTGAATTTAGGGGCATGAAGTACATATTTACCACTTAGACATGAAACCAGCTAAAATGAACCTAAAGAATTTCCCTGGTTTGTGTGGCTCAGTGGATTGAGCACCAGCCTGAGAACCAAAGGGTCACTAGTTCGATTCCCCACTAGAGAACATGCCTGGGCTGCAGGCCAGGTTCCCGGTGGGGGGCGTGCAACCACATACTGATGTTTCCCTCTGTCTCTTCCTCCCTCCCTTCCCCTCTATCTAAAAATAAATAAATAAATAAAATATTTTTAAAAAATAGAATAAAAATAGAGAAGAAAACTTCGTGTACAGATTCAGGAACAACAAAAACAAAAACACAGTAGAAAAACTGGTGAATCCAAATAAAGTCTGGAGTTAACAATAATATACCAATGTTGGTTTCTTAATTCTAACATATGTACCATGATAATGTAAAAGATGTTAGTATTAGGGGAAACTGAGTGTGGGAATGTAGGAACTCTGTATTATCTTTGTAAACCTTTTCTCTAAATCTAAAATCATCCCCAAATCCCTGGCTTGGTAGCTCAGTTGGTTAGAGCATTGTCCCAACAAGCAAATGTTATGGGTTCGATCTCCAGTCAGGGCACATACAAGAAGCACCCAGTGAATGCATAAATAAGTGGAACCACCAATCAATCTCTCTCTGTCTCTCTTACCATTAAGCTAAAATCTTGTGAAAGTATTCCCAAATGAAAAGCTTATTTTTAAAAACCTCCATCAATATGAAGATTAAACATACTCTCTAAAATCAATTTGCTAGACTCTGGCCAAGTGGCACAGTTGACTAGAGCATCATCCCATACACCAGAAGGTTGTGGGTTCCATTCCTAGTCAGGGCACACCAAGGTTGCAGGTTCAATCCCCAGTCCAAATGCAAACAGGAGGCAAGCATTCAATGTTTCTCGCATCTCTCCCTCTCTCTCCCTCTTTCTCCCTCTCACATCAATAACATATCCTTGGGTGAGGATTAAAAACTATTTGCCAGGCATCATGAAACTGGGACATAAATACTCTCTAAACTCAGGTTAGGGAGTCTGCCTGAACAATGAAGGGAGAAAATTCTAAAAAGCTCTGCCCCAAATGATTAACTTGGATGGGGGAAAATTATAAGTGTGAGTAGGTAAATGACAAAACTAGAAACAACCAACTGCCTTGGGCTCATTTTCATGCTGCAAAATCTCAGGAAACCAGGAGAAAAAGCAACAGGACACTCGTTTTTTTATTTTCCTAGATGGCTTGGGGATGAGTCTAGGAACAGAAGGGTAGCTGCCAGTAAACAGAAAGTAGGACTTTAATGTTTCTGTCCGAGATCGCTATGCAGATGGACCCATCAAGAAAAAGGACTCTGAAGGAAGGGAAAATATAGGCTTTTACATACAAACAAAGCCAATAGAGTTAGTTGCCAGCAGACCTGCACCTCAAGAAATGTTAAAGGACGTTCTTCAGTTAAAAGGAAAATTATAAGAGAAGGAACTCCACTTGGTTCTACCCAAAGGAATGAAGAGTACCAGGGATGGTAACTAAGTGGGTAAATATGAAAGACATTTTTTCTCTTTTAAAAATGTATTTAAAAGGTAATTGTTTAAGGCAAAGATATAAAGTCCAGCCAAGATGGAGGCATAGGTACAAACCCTTCACTTCCTCACACAACTAAAAGGAGGATAACAACCAATCTAAAGTCAATAAACAACCTGAAGTGCCAGAAAATCAAACTGCGTGGAGCTCTGACAACCAAAGCATTAAAGAAACAGTCAACTAGAACAACTATACCATTAAGAATCTGCAGTGAGGCAGCGGACTGCATGGGTGGGGCTAACTGAAGGGGAAACTGGGACTGAGAGCTGGCTGTGGACTACCGCTGCATTGCCACGGTGGGAGAAACTCCCAGTCTCACATGAGAGAGTTCTTGGAAAGTGCACTAGAGACCAGCAGGGGTGCTGCACTGTTCCCTCTCTGACCCCTCCCCCACAGGCAGTGACCAAGCGCTGCAAGGAGGGTTGCCCTTCCCTGGTGAATACCTAAGGCCCCACACACTTACAACTTAAAAGGTGCACCAAGAAAAAGAAATATGGTCCATGACAAAACAGAGCAAAACTTCAGAAAGAGAGCTAAGTGATGAAGAAGATAGCCAACCTATCTGATGGAGAATTTAAAGCCCTGGTAATCAAAATGCTCATGGAACTGATTGAGCTTGGTCAAAAAATGAAAAAACAAATGAAAGATACCCAAAAGGAAATAAAGCAAAATATTCAGGGAACCAACAGTAACAGGAAGGAAACCAGGGCTCAAAGCAATGATTTGGAACAAAAGGGAAAAATAAACACCCAACCAGAAGAGAATGAAGAAACAAGAATTCCAAAAAGTAAAGAGACACTTACGAACCTCTGAGACAACCTGAAACATTATCCAATATCCAAATTTTAGGGGTGCCAGAAGGAGAAGAACAACAGCAAGAAATTGAAAACTTATTTGAACAAATAACAAAGGAAAACTTCTCCAATCTGGCGAAGGAAATAGACTTCCAGGAAGTCCAGGAAGCTCAGAGAGTCCCAAAGAAGTTGGACCCATAGAGGAACACACCAAGGCATATCATAATTAAGTTACCCAAGATTAAAGATAAAGAGAGAATCTTAAAATCAGCAAAAGAAAAGGAGACAGTTACTTACAAAGGAGTTCCCATAAGACTGTCAGCTGATTTCTCAAAAGAAACCTTGCAGGCAAGAAGGGGCTGGAAAGAAGTATTTGAAGTCATGAAAGGCAAAGACCTAGATCCAAGATTACTCTATCCAGCAAATCTTTCATTTAGAATGGAAGGGCAGATAAAGTGCTTCCAGATAAGGTCAAGTTAAAGGAGTTCATCATCACCAAGCCCTTATTATATGAAATGTTAAAGGGGCTTATCTAAGAAAAAGAAGATCAAAACTATGAACAGTAAAATGACAACAAACTCACAACTATTAACAAATGAACCTAAAAGAAAAGACAAACAACGAAAACAAAAACTAAGCAAACAACTAGAACAGGAACAGAATCAGAGAAATGGACATCACATGGAGGGATTTCAGTGGGGTGGGGGAAAGGAAGAATAGAGGGGAAAAGGTACAGGGAAGAAGCAGCATAATTGGTAGGCATAAAATAGATGGGGAGAGGTCAAAAATGGTATAGGAAACAGAATTCAAAGAACTTATATGTACAACTCATGGACATGAACTAAAGGGGTGGATGCTGGAGAGTTGAGGGGTGCAGGGCAGAGGGGGAAAAAGGGAAAAAAATTTGGAAAAACTGTAATAGCATAATCAATAAAATATACTTAAAAATAAAGCAAAGATGTAATACTACATTGTGAGATTTATATTATGTATGGAAGTAAAATATAATAATAGCATGAAGGACAGGAGGGGAGAAATGGAAGTATACTGTTACATAATTCATACATTATGTGAAGTGTTATAATATTTAAAGATGACTAATATTTTAAACATGAACATTGTAAATTCTAAAGCTGGCACTAAAAAGACAAAGATGTACATCTAATAAACCAACATAGAGATAAAACAGAACACTAAAAAATACTCAAATTCAAAGAAGTCAGGAAAAGAAGAAAAATAAAGAAGAGATGGGATAAATAGAAAGCAAATAGCAAAATAGTAGGTTTGAATACAACCATATCAATAACTACATTAAGTGTACATGTTCTATACACTCCTGTTGGAAAGCAAATATTGTCAGAGTTAAAAACAAGACCCAACTATGTTGCCTACAAGAAATTCACTTGAAATACAAAGTCATAGATAGATTAAAAGTAAAATAATGTCAAAAAAGATATCATGGTGCCCTGGCTGGGTTGCTTAGTTGGTTGGAGCATCATCCAATACACCAAAAGGTTGCAGTTTCGATTCCCAGTCAGGGCACATATCTAGGTTGCTGGTTCAATCTCCAACTGAGGCTCATTCGGGAGGCAACCGATCAAGGTTTCCCTCTTACATCAATGTTTCTCTCTCTCTCCCTCTCTCCCCCTGTCACTTCCTCTCTCTAAAATCAATAAACATATCCTTGTGTGAGGATTAAATTTTTTTTAAAGAGATATAAAACCTGAAAAAGCTAGAGTGGCTATATTAACATCATATAAAGCCTAAGAATAAGGAATACTATGAGGGATAAAGAGGGACATTTCATATATTTTCTGAATATAAAAAAGCAAAGGAAAAAAATAATGAAGACACTTCTGAAAAAAATAATAAAATTGTGTGGGAAAATAGGAAAATATGCTCAACATTATTAGTAATTAGATTGTGAAAAATTAAAATTTGGGACTTTGTCAAGATGGAGGTATAGGTAAAGGTGCTTCATCTCCCTCACAATAGAAAAAATTTAAAACTAGACCACAAAACAAATTTCACCCAGAGCCATCAGAAAATCAAGCTGTATGGAAGACCAACAACCAAGGATTTAAAGAAGAAACATTCACGCAGATGGGTAGGAGGGGTGGAGATTCAGAAATGGGCTGAGAGGTGCGGAGCCACAGTGTGGCACAGAGAGGTGGTGGAACAGGCGGTCCCACATGCACGTGTAGTGGGTAAAAATCTGGAGAGATACCTTGGGATTGAGGGGACCCCAGACCAGACCACACAGCCCAGGGTTCCAGTGCCAGGAAGATAAATCCCCATAACTTCTGGCTTTAAAAACCAGTGGGGGTTAGGGCAGGGGAAGAAACTGCCAGATTTTCAGGAGACTCATCTTAAAGGATCTGAATGACTAACAACTCACGCAGACCCACACCCTCCGGGATTCAACACCAGGGTAACAGCTGGAAGGGCACCAGTGGCATATGGGGAGGAAGCGAAGTGACTGGACACAGGTGAGTGCCAGGAGACAGCTTCCTCCTGGGCAAACCTCCAGAAGCCAGGCAGTGGAACTGTCCCCTGTCTGAGCCCTCATCTACAGAGCCACAGAGCGGTGACATGGGTTGCCCCTCCCTGCCGATTACCTACAACTTTGCCCCACAAAATTTACAGGTGTGCTTTTCTATAATAGGCCATGCTACTAAGACAGGGAGTCAAAGCAGCTCTACCTAATACACAGAAACAAACACAGGGAGGCTGCTAAAACAAAGAGACAAAGAAATATGGCCCAAATGAAACAACAGAACAACACCCCAGAAAAAGAACTAACTGAAATGGAGATAACCAAACTACCAGATACAGAATTCAAAACACTGGTGATCAGGATGCTCAAAGAACTCACTGAGTACAGCAACAACATAAAAAAGACACCGGCAGAAATGAAGGCTACATTAAGTGAAGTAATGAAAAACCTACAGGGAACAAACAGTAGAGGGAATGAAGTCAACACTCAAGTCAATGATTTGGAACATGATGAAGAAAAAGCCATTCAACCAGAGCAGCAAGAAAAAAATAATTAGAAAAAAAATGAGGACAGGCTAAGGAGACTTTGAGACATCTCCAGACGTATCAACATCCAAATCATAGAGATGCCAGAAGGAGAAGAGAAAAGAAAGAAACTGAAAAATTATTTGAAAAAATAATGAAAGAAAACTTCCCTAATTTGGCAAGAGAAATAGACATAAAAGTCCAGGAAGCACAGAGAGTACCAAAAAAGTTGGACCCAAAGAGGACCACACAAGACACATCATAATTAAATTGCCAAGGGTTAAATATAAAGAGAAAATCTTAAAAACAGCAAGAGTAAAACAGAGAGTTACCCACAAAGGAGTTTCCATAAGACTTATCAACTGATTTCTCAGAAGAAACTTTGCAGGCTAGAAGGGACTGGCAATGAAGTATTCAAAGTGAAGAAAAGCAAGGACCTACAACCAAGATTACTTTATCAAGCAAAGCTAGCATTTAGAATGGAAGGACAGATAAAGTGCTCCCCAGACAAGGTAAAGCTAAAGGAGTTCATCATCACCAAGTCATTATTACATGAAATATTAAAGAGACTTATTTAAGAAAAAGAAGAAGTTCAAAACTATGAGCATTAAAAGGGCAACGAATTCAAAACTATCAACAACTGAATCTAAAAAAACAAACTAAGCAAACAAGCAGAACAGAATCATAGATATGGAGATTATTTGGAGGGTTATCAGCTGGGAGGAGGAAAGGGGGAGAGAGGGTGAAAAGGTACAAGGAATAAGAAGCATAATTGGTAGGTACAAAATAGGCAGGGGAATTTCAAGAATATATAGTATAGGAAATGGAGAAGCCAAAGAACTTATATGCATGACCCATGGATATGAACTAAAGGGGGAAATTGCTGGAGGGAAGGGGGTTACCAGGCAGAGAGGGGCAAAGGGGGAAAATTGGGACAACTGTAATGGCATAATCAATAAAATGTATTTTTTAAAAAGGAGCTCTGGCTGGTGCAGCTCAGTGGATTGAGTGCTGGCCTGCGAAGTAAAGGGTTGTTGGTTCAATTCCAAGTCAGGGCACATGCCTGGGTTGCAGGCCAGGTCCTCAGTAGCAGGTGTGTGAGAAGCAACCACACATTGATGTTTCTCTCCCTCCCTTTCTCCCTTCATTCCCCTCTCTCTAAAAATCAATCAATCAATCAATCAATCTTTAAAAAAAAAAAGCAAGCAGATTTATAGCCCAAGGAGCTAGGCCTACTGCAATGGGGTGGGGAGCTAGGGAGTGGCTGCTTAACGAGCACGGAGTTTTCTTCTAGGGCAATGAAAGTGGAATTAGATAGAAGGGGCGGTTGGACAACATTGTGAAGATACTAAATGCTACTTGACTGTACTCTTTAAAATGATTAATATATGAATGTATTTTTTAAAAATTAAACAAACATACTCACAAGACAATTATTACTTTCTATAAAAAATAAAACTCATACAGAAAGGGAAAATGAATCCTGATTTACTACAGGCTCAGCTCTGCAGAGCGTTTATGCAGTCACAATAAGTAAACATATAATGTGAAAACACTGATCCAACCCAAACTATGCTCTGACCATAATGAGGGAAAGTCTAGCTGGAAGGGGTGTCATGAGAGCAAAGGGATAAAGGAGACAAAGACTCATCTTTCAGAGTGTGAATCAGAAGAATTACCCAAGATTTAATAAGAAAATGAGGAAGAAAACAAGGGACACATTGTTTTAAAGTACATCCAAACTCACAGACATGAAGCATTCATTCCACTCACTTAGGAAAATATCTGGTGTGATCTTCTAATGGGTCATCTCCTTCTACCCAGTCTTTCAAACACCCTCCACAGGAAAAACACTGGACAGTGTCCCCCACACCTAGATGTAAGGAAATTCAGTCAGTGCTACTCCCATGTGTATTTGTTAAGTGACACAGGTAATAACCACCAAGCCTTTATTAGCAAAACCCTGCTTGCATTTCCAATCAGATTTTGTGACAAAGTCACAACTTGGGTTACCAGTGAGGCAATCTTCTCCATAGGACCAATGGGGTAATGAGCAAATCATCGTGGATGCTCCTATGTGCCATGCACTTGGATGAACGCCCTCTCCCTGTCCCACCTTCCTTCTGTGGAGCAAGAGATTTGCACATCAGAGTGTGGAATTAAAGGTCCATGAAAGAAGACATTTTTGTCTCTTTTGCTGACCAATAAATCTCATGGACCTAGAAGAGTGCCTCGCCCTGATTAGGCACTCTGTAAGTATTTGTTTAGTAACTAAGACAGAAAGAATTTATTTAGAGCTCAGGGGGAAGAGAATGAACAACTGTTACAGCCCTTGTGTAAGTTCATGAAGAATCAAATGCCTCTCCTCTTACTACATTATTGCCAGGTTTATTCCACTAGAAGTAGGATCAAGTCTCCTTGGGAGACTATATTTCCTTGGTAGGAAATTAGCATGTGAATCTATCAGAGGATTGAACTAGAAATGGAACATCCATCATCTTCCTTCCACTCGAAGCCCTGCAGGCACTGCAAAGCGAGGGCAGAGGAGAACCTCCTTTGTGTCTGGGCAAAAGTATGAGGTCCTAGAGTGGGCAAGACCCTAAGAGGGTCAGATGGTTAGGATTTGTGGGGAGAGGTGGAGGTTCAAAAAGGAAGAGGGTGAGAACACTGGATAGAGGGGGACAGAATAGAAAGAGTAGGGACAGTGCCTTTCCAAATGCTTAAGATTGTGAACCATTAAGATTTTTTGTGCCAAAGGAACATTTGTTGGATAAAGGGACCACTACATCCCCCTACACTGTGCTGCTCTGTGGTTTTTTTGGTGTCGACTTGACCTCTCGGTATGAGATCTACATGGGCCTTCACTGCAACTCAGTTTGTGTGTTTGGTCTGAGGAAGGCCAGCAAGGTACCAAGGAAGGGCGCAGTGTCCTTTCTCTGATCCTTATTGTACCTCAGGCAGAGAGTTAGCAGAAGGGAACCAGCCTACACTTTGTGGATTACAGAGTGGAACTTCCTGATGACCAGAAGCTAAAGAAAATACTATGAACTGGTGGAGGGAAGGTTCTTAATTTAAAAATGTATTTCCTGATTTTCTCTTCCAAGGAGAGTGTGTCAAGGACTCCTTCTTCACATTCCCAGTATCACTAATTCTTCCATAGTAACAGAAACCCTAATTTTTAGCTGGGTACAATGCCACCCAGGAAAAAGATTAAATGTACCAGCTTCTCTTATAACTAGGTATGGCCAACTGACTACTAAGTTCTGGTTAAAGAGATGGAAGCAGAAGGGTCATATGACAGTTTTATTGTGCTTTGCTTTAATGCACTTCACAGATATTACATTTTTTTACAAATCCATTTGCCTCCATCAACAAATAGATTATGACTCACTTATTTGATAGCCGCTTTGCTGCAGGGGTCTGGAGCCAAACACATGGTATCTCCAAGCCCTGCCTGTACAAATGTGTGTGTCTTTCATAAAAACAAAATATCATAAAGCTAACTTTTGAAAAATGGGGGATACCTGCACTTGTATTCATTGTTTGTCTAGACCTTAAGGCTTCAGTTTGGAGCCTCTCTATCCAAGGGAGTTGTAGAAAACTAGTAGAGTGGACATTGTTGAGAGTAGATAAAAACAAGCTCAGGATTACAAGTTGCATGTGGGTTTGAATGATGAGCAATGTAAGAGCTCTGTGTAAACTACTGACTCACCTGTGTAGAAAAGACCTGCTTTGGCTAGAGCGGCAACTGCCGTAGGGGATTCATGAGGCCAGTTCTTAAAAGACTCCAGTCGTAGTTCTTCATTAGCAAAGATGCTGTCATTGCAATAAGCTTGAATAAAAGGCATATGGTGAAACCAGCAAGTTTTGATGCTGCAACTATCAGTGTTCAAGTAATCCCTTCATATTTACAGATAGAGCAATATGAGGTTTGGAATTTGTTTCTGTATAGTCGGAGGAAAGGTTAAAAAGAAGAAAGGGGTTTAGATGAACCAAGGTTGATCATGTGTTACATTGTTGA
Organism: Desmodus rotundus; assembly: GCF_022682495.2. NCBI lineage: Eukaryota > Metazoa > Chordata > Mammalia > Chiroptera > Phyllostomidae > Desmodus > Desmodus rotundus. The sequence goes on from NC_071387.1 coordinate 169,491,263, forward strand.
AGCAGAGTGGTGGAGTAAATACTTATTCTTGTAAACTTTCAAATTTTCCTACAATAAACCTTTAAAAATTATCTCTTCCTCATCTAGCATCAGAATAAAACAAAGAAAAAAGCTAAAGGAGATTCCCCTCCTCACAACTTAGTATCAAGATTGGAGAAAGACAAATTTTCCTTGCAGCTCACTTAAAAGCCGGCAGATTGATTTCTTGCCCTTTGGGGTGTCCACTCTATGGAGTGGTCTCCATTAGACTTCCCGTGTTGGGTGTGTTCTAGGGTTTGGTTGCTGTCCTCTGTGCCCTATAAGGACTTAACAATTAAACTTAGGTTAACTTGGTTCTGCAAATTTTCTAAATATGAAAGCTTGCTTCAACATTCCACTTAACCCCAGGATTCCTGCTGGCACTTCATTTTTAATCTGCATGTACTTAATGTACCAAAAAAATCTCAGTCTTTTCCTCCTGTGTGTCTCCTTTACACTCTCATACTACACAGCACCTGACACCAGATGTGTGATGGTTTTCCCCACCAAGCAATTCTCTGACACCAGCTGCGTGTCCTACTATGTAACTCAATTCTGACACTCTACCTGGAGGCAGAGTCAGATCCCACGAGAGTGCACCCAGCTCACTTTATTAACTAGAGTGGCTCACAGAACTCAGAGAAGCACTTACTCATGTTTACTAGTTTATTAAAGGACACACAAGATACAGATAAACAGGTAGGGGAAGAGACAGGGTGAGTCCTGGGAGAGGCCCTAGAATGGGAGCTCCCATCCCCATGGAGTCAGGGTGTGTCACCCTCCCAGTACGTGGATGTGTTCGTCCACCTGGAAGCTCCCTGAACCCTGTGGTAGTGGGATTTTTATGGAGGCTTCATCACGTAGGCATGTCATCATTAACTCCATTTCCAGCCCCTCTTCCCTCTCTGGAGAATGAGGGGAGCGACCAAAAATTCTAAGCTTCTAATCATGGCTTGGTTTTTCCAGTGACCAGCCCCCATCAGGAGTCACCCAGGAGCCCACCCAGTGTCACTTCATTAGAATAAAAGATGCTCCTAGTGCTGTTAGCACTTAGGAATTTGTCACAGATGGGGTCAAAGACCAATTTTTAGAATAAGGATGCTCCTAGTGTTCTTATCACTTGGGAAATTATGAGAATTTTAGGAGCCCTGTACCAGGAAATGGGGACAGACACTAATTCATTTAAGAATGTTTTCCAAACCATCTTATCCAGAAATTTTCATTGTTTTAGGGCAAGTGTCAGCTGGGGACCCAACCCTGCCATATTCCCTATGCTCATTTATGCTAAAAAGCTAAATCACTCCAGAAGACCAGAAATCTTGTGGGAAATTTTTTTTTAACAGTTATGGCACCATCAAATGAAGAAGAAAATGGAAGCATTAAAAAAAAGAAAAGGATAAAAACAAAAGAAAAACAAAAGAATAAATAAACAAGCAAAGCCTTTGGAAAGTCTGAGTGTTTACCTGATGCCATAGGTAAATCTCTCTGGACCCAGGAATTCACAAAATGTTCTCCCTGAAGAAAATTAAAAATTTTGACTTAGATTATGCACATATCTACCAGCGAAAACTGCAAGAACTCCCCTACCTCCAAATGAAGAGTTTCATTGGATTGAGCGGCAGGATTGTTGGAGATCATTCTTTAAATTTTTGTTTCTATTAATGTTGGACATTTTTATCCAGTGCAAAAAAAAAAAAAAAAAAAAAAAAAAAAAAACAGAAAGAACCTGTGAATGTTTATTTATACCTAACAGGAAGCCTTCTGGGGTCACTGTTTCTAGAGATCGAGCTCCAAAGCTGATTTAAACGTAGATATCACGGATGTACTTTGACTAATGAGGAAGTATAAACTATAGGAAGGCAACTGGATCCAGAAGCATGTTAGGTATTGAGCAGCTGATCCCTCTCTGATAATTGCACCGGATTTCTTTCTCAGGAAACACTTCTCCCTCACTTTCAGGTCAAGTTCTCCCTGCAGGGTTCTCATTTTCTGAGTCATGTTAGCCAATCAATTCCCTTTTGTCCTTAAGCCAATTTGAGTTGGGTTTTCTATCGCCTGCCACTAGAGAATCCTTACTAATAGTTCTAAAGTAACCAGATAGGAGACAGTAACTCTGAGGCCTTCTGTGGGGAATGGTGCCCGTGGTCTCCCGATCTTACCCAGGCACTCAGATGGGGGCAGCCAAGGGAAGCTAGGGGAGGTGGCCTCAGTCAAAAAGGGAGGAAAAACTATCGGGAAGGCAGACAAACCACACAAAAACCAGCACTGGAAAAAGGAATTTTAAGGGGTCTTGTTTAGCAAGAAAAGGCAATTTTCTTCATTCTGCCAGATGAGAAATAGGGGAAGGAAAGAAGGAAATAAGAAAGAAGTAGAGTCTGTGACCAAAAAAGAAACAAAAACTCCCACCCCCTTCTAAGTCAGATATTAAGTAATCAAAGGCCAACTTGAGAAAAAAAAAAGGGCTGTTGTACATTACCGTGACACCAACAAATCCCTCATAGCTTTGAATATACCGGGCAATTTCCTCCGAGGATTTCTTACTTTGAAGAAATGCACATCTATAGTTGATAAACAAAATTAAAATTTACCCTGATGTCGTGATAGAGATGTCCTGTATCTCTATTATTGTCGTGCTGGTTGCACAAGGAACACTGTTAAAACTTACTGAACTGTATATTTAAACTTGGTGAATTTTATTAAACTTTAAATAAAATTATCAAAAGACTTATTCCAAAACTTAACCATTATTCTTACATAATTATTCTTTATTTCTATTAATGACAACCTGAAAATTTTAAAATTAAATATTTTATCTTTTCTCTTGAAACAAAATATATAATACAGACTGATTTACAGTAATATATAGGCTGGAGTTTTTGTTTGTTAAATTAAATTATGATGAATAAATCTAGTTCCTTTGGTTCTGTGAAAGTTACTAGCAATAAGGGGAACTGTGTAAAATAATAATATATTTCATCTGGTGAATGAAACATATCACCATTCCTTAAAAAAACAATGGAAATTAATAAATATAGAATTGTTTTAAGAGAGTACATGGTGAAATCGTCGGTCATCTTCACACAATACATGATAGCTTGTACAAGAAATTTATTCCATACAACTTTATAATCCTTATGACAACCCTACAAGACATATATTACCACCTGCATTTTTACATATGAGACTCAAGAGTCACTTGTGTAGGGTCTGCTAGCTGGGAAGCAGCTCTGTGTGCTTCCCAAGCTTCTGCACTCTGCCCTGCCCTTCTTTGTATCAGCAGGCCTTAGCTCCTTCCCTCTGTGAGGCTGGTCACTGGATTGGTATCTTCCCTCCTATGCTTCTTGTCTGTCCCTCAGCCCAATGTCAGAGAAAGTATACCAGGGCCACTGCAGACAGCATGTGCTACTCTGGTTGGTCTAGTCACATGATGGTCTGTGTGAATGGTGTCACTAGGAGTTGTCCAGTATATAAACAACCCAATGGCACTGAGCACAGTGGCCCTGAGTGTAAGTAAAGCCTGAACTGAGACCAGAGCTGAGATGGGTGCCCAAGAGCCCTGATACTGAGCCAGGACTGACACTCGCCTGGTACCTACCTGTATGGTACATGCCAACCCTGAGTCTGATTAGTTGGGTCTATTCTGATTGCTCAAGGAGCCAGAGTGACCGTCAAAATATTTAGCAATCTGGCTTCAAGCATCCCTATAATTGTCTCATCTGCTTGTCTGGAAGAGCTTTCCTCTCCCTTCCCCCCTCCCCATCTCCCCCATTTCCCTCTCTCTACCTCTTTCCCTACTCCACCTTTGTCCCTTTCTCCCTCCCACCCACCCCCTCACCTTTTCTTTTCAACTTTAAAAGTAATACACACTCATTTCTAAAAAGTTAAACGAAATAGAAGTGAACAAAGTAAAATATGAAAATCTCTCTCCACTTCATCTCCTGAGAAACTCAAACCCAGATGGACCTATTGTTTGGTTCATATTTTTTCATAACTTTTTCTATGTATTTTCAAACAAGTCTGTACATAGGTTGAGTGGCTTTACATATTTTTAAGGTCTTACACTACACATTATTTTGCATATTGCTTTTTTTACTTATCACAGACACCCTTCCATTTTTGTGAGCATGGCTGTCCATATGCAAGACGACTTATAAATATAAATAACTGTCCAGTTATTTTGTGGTTGATTTATGATCCAGCCAATAACTTCTTTGCATGTCGTACGTATGTGACAGATATTTGTTAAAGAAATAGAATATGACCCTGGTCACATTCCTAGATCTAAGTCCTAGGAAATTTAGGAAGTAGAAAACCACATTAATAACCAGTTAATAAAACCACAAAAACAGGTTCAGCCAAACCTAGAGTGTAGGGAATTTGACAGGGAAGATTACATGGTTTATTTAACAAGTTAATGACAAGAAAAAGGGAAGGAGGGAATCTGTAAATTAAAAATCTTAAGAGAGAGATCAACTAAATGTAATGTGTGAACTTCCTTTGGATCCTGATTCAGATTAACCAACAGTAAAGAAAGAGCGGGAAGTAGGGGAGGCGGGCTTTGAACATCGACTCAGATATTTATTTGATAATATGCATTGAGGAGTTAATGTTAATCCTTTTTTAGGAGAGATAATATTGTGGTTTTATTTCTTAAAGATGTTTTAGTATATAACTAAAATGTAATATCAACAAGTGACATTATAAGATGTCTGGGACTGACTCTAATATAATTTCTGGGGAGAGGTGAGTGAGGGGTAGATGGAATATAATTTGGCCATGTGCTAATAAGGGTTTATTATACTATTCTCTCTAGTTTTGAAACTTTCCATAATGAAAATTAAAAATTGTAAAGGAAATGAATATGTATTTGATAGATACAAAGTCATGTAGAAAATACTAGTAAATATAACCCTGTCTGGTATAACTCAGTGGATTCACTCAGTGCCAGTCTGTGAACCAAAAGGTTGTTAGTTCGATTCCCAGTCAGGGCACATGCCTGGGTTTCAGGCTAGGTCCGCAGTTAGGGGTGTGTGAGAGGCAACCAATCAATATTTCGCTCTCACATCAGTATTTCTTTCTCTCTCTTTTTCCTTCTCTTCCCTTCTCTCTAAATATAAATATATAAAATATTTAAAAATAAAATACTAGTAAATATAGCATTAAAAATAATTAAAATGCACTTCATTTTTTAAGCAGGGAACTAAAGACCATTGCAACAATCAAAACTCTGAGTTTTTAAAATAAAATGGTAGGGGGTTTTTGGTATGTAATCAGCAGTACGTGAAACCATTTGTAGTGAAGTCTTAAATATTATTTTACTTTCCAACTTCCTTCTTATGACATTTATATCATCCCTATGTGAATTATTCCTATTTATCAATTAGGGCTGATTCTAATTCTACTTAGAAAAACATGTCTTGGTATTTAGTATAACAAAACAACATTTAAGAAATTATTTTAAAATTAAATGATTCAAAATGCTCATGATGTAATCAGGTCTTTCTTGCTTGAATGAATGCTTGAATAAATTCTGGAATGTTCCAGTTTTAGATAGGAAAAGAGTCAAACTTAAAGATGCTTCTCCAAGAAGGTGACTCTTGTCTTTAGTTTTGTTCCATCTTTTTAAGAAAAGAGACAGATTTCTCTACTTACTTAGGGAACCACTTGGCATGTTCCTTCCAAGGATCATCTCCATCCTCCCAATTTCCTAAACATCCACCACAGGAAAAACACTGCACAGTGTCCCGTTTCCCTACACATGAAGGAAAACATTTAGATTGCCCAGCAATGGCACCATGGGATAAACCAGAAGGTGTGTTTCTGTGAGTTGACTGCTCTGTGCAGGAGTAAGACGTGCTCCAACACATCTGTCCACTCACACTGTCATCTGGCTGAGTCTCTATCCACAGCCCCACTGCCCTAGGACCTCACTCCTCAGCCACAGTCATCCTTCACATACAGAACTCTAAACTGTTTAAATGAATATGCCCGCAAGGTGTTCCCAGAGCAGGTGTTTTGCTATTTGAGCTCTCAGAACCAAAGTAGTGGGGAAGCAGAGAAACCCCAGAACTCATTAAGTAAGGCACAGTTAGAAAACCTAAGTTGTAGCTTTGCAATGAAATTGCCGTGGACACTTAGGCATGTTTTTAAACTCTTGGAGCCTCAGTGAACTCAACTGTGAAATGGCAGGAAGGGGAGAGTTTGTTGGATGAGAATGAGTGCTTAGCCCAAGTCTAGCTAGTGTCAAGTGGGTACTCAGTCAATGGCAGCTGTTACCGTTACTACAGTTCTCATTCACGTCGGTCATAACATTTATGGCATGCCTAGGACAATGCAAACGAAGTGCAGTTTTCTTAAACGCAGTTTTTCCCTTTATAGTAGAGTTAGCCCTGAGGTTAAAACCAGCCATCCTACAAACAAAAAGCCCCTCCAATATCGCAGCACTTAAAAAAATCAGAAGAAGCTTTTTATTTTGATGAGGTCCCATTTGTTTATTCTTTCCTTTATGTCCCTTGCTTTAGGAGACATGTCTGTGAGGATGTTGCTGCATGGAATGCCTGAGATTTTCCTGCCAATGTTTTCCTCTAGGACTTTTATGGTGTTACGACTTATATTTAAGTCTTTTATCCACCTTGAATTTATTTTTGTGTATGGTGTAAGGTGGTGATCAAGTTTCATTTTTTTTGCATGTAGCTGTCCAGATCTCCCAACACCATTTGTTGAAGAGGCTATAGCTCCTGCCTCCTTTGTCAAATATTAATTGACCATAGAGGCTTGCACCCCAATGTTCATAGCAGCACAATTTACAATAGCTAAGTTGTAATGGGCACAACCTAAGTGCCCATCAGCAAATGAGAGAATAAAAAAACTATGGTACATCTAGACAATGGAATTCTACGCAGCTAAGAGAAAGAAGAAGCTTATACCCTTTGCGACAGCATGGATGGAACTGGAGAGCATTATGCTAAGTGAAATAAGCCAGGCGGTGAGGGACAAATACCATATGATCTCACCTTTAACTGGAACATAATCAACAGAAGAAAAAAGCAAACAAAATATAACCAGAGACATTGAAGTTAAGAACAATCTAACAATAGCCAGAGGGGAGGGGGGAAGGGATAGTGGGGAGAAGGGTTTTCAGGAACTAATATAAAGGACACATGGACAAAACCAAGGGGGAGGGTGGAAGCTGGGGAGAGAGGTGGGATTGGCTGGGGTGGGGTAGAGAGGTGGGGAGAAAATGCAGACAACTGTAATTGAACAACAATACAATACAATACAATACAATAATCAGAAGAAGGTCTTATAGGAGCAGCAAAAGGAAAATGGGTAAGGAGACTGGGGTCTGGCTCACCTTCTGGTTTATTTCAAGGACCTTAAAAATGTTGTCAGTATTGTCTAAGGTCCAAATTTAAGGAAAAGTAACTGTTTAATTTTGTATATATTTAACAAATAAATATGCTGCATGAAACGTAAAGCTAAAGTAAAATTACTGAAGTTGAATGTTAATAAAATAGACCTAGTCGAATACATTTAACAAGTGAGGAAAAATTCAGAACATAGTGCAACTGAAAAATGAAACCCAAACTTAAAACTCCAGAGAAAGACTTCAGAAAAGATTTTAAATTACCTGTAAAGACAAAGCCAGCCTCTGAGAGCTCCCTTGGGGATGTTGTCCGGGCATAAAATGGCCAGTCTTTGAAGGATTCCAGCCTGGCCTTCTCTTCCTGGTACTTTGCTTTGTCTCCTCTCAGCTCGTTCTCTGGATTCTTAACTCTTATGTCATACTTGGCAATGTTACCAACATCTTTGCCCAAAAGGAACTCACAATCTGGATGAAATTTCTTGTGCTCTTCTCTGGGGAGTCTCTGGAGGCTGTTTTGGAACAGGATGAGACTGCAGCAGAAGCACTGCAGCCTGGGCTTTACCCCAGTGAAATAGAACCCAGCCGCTGCCATCTCCTGTGGTGACCATGAGCTGTAGGAGTTATAGGTCACAAAAGTCTTTAATCTTTTTGCTTCACTGCGCATTTCTGAGTTAAAGTCTTTCTGCACTTTTTCTCGTTCTTTCTGCTCCTCTTTTTCCATTTCCTTTACATATTGAAAAGCATTGATGCCTAGAAGAGCAGTCAGGTCCAGGAGCGAATCATTGTCATACTGGGAAATCCTCTCTCCAGTGGCCTCCTCCTGAGTGGCCATCTTCTTTTTTTTTTTTCTTTTTTGGCTTCGTTTTTTTTTTTTTTTTTTTTTTTTTTTGAGAAAGAGAGAGAGAGAGAAGGGAAGAAAAAAGAGAGGGAGAGAAACATCAATGTGTGGTTGCCTCTCTGGTGCCCCCTACTGGGGACCCAGCCCACAACCCAGGCATATACACCCTGACTGGGACTCAAACCGGTGACCCCTTGGCTTGCAGGCTTGGACTCAATCCACTGAGCCACACCAGCCAGGGCCTGAGTGGTTGTCTTCCTAGAAGGAAAAGAAAAGCAGGTTAATGGACATTTTCATCGGATTGAGTAGTTCTGAGATTTTCTTCAACCCTTTTATTCCAACTGTTTCATTTCTTCTGAATCATACCGATCTTCTGTTCAGCGTTCAGCCCAAGTTGGAGCAAATATGCTAATAGGTCAGCTTCTCTCACTTCATCCTACCCCCACTCCCGCCCCCACCGGTAAGGTCACATGTGCAGTCCAAGCAGTTGGAGGCTCTCTTATCACAGCATCAATCACCACTTATGTCAAAGGCATAAAACAAGGGATACCTCAGTATAGTCATATAAGAAGTCCAAGGATGCTTGCTTATATCCTCAACACTTCAGAAACCTCAAAGAGAGTGTTCCATTTAATGCCTCCAGGTGGAATTAGATGGTTCCACTTTACGAGATGTGTTTTATGGGCCCCTGCCTTTATCCAGCTCAGCTGATTTGCAATTTGCCCATCTACCTGAATTTCTGCAAAAGTGGCAGTGAACAGAAAATCTTGATTAACACCAAGCATCCCCTTCATTTCACAGTGCCTAAGGCAAGGAAAAGCACTTCTTTGTCAATAATGCTTTAAATCTGTTTCAGCAGTGTTTCCTCAAGCAGCTCTCCGTCAGTCCACAGGGTTACTCGGCTTTTTTTTTTTTTTTAAATCCTCACCTGAGGACACTTTTTTTCATTGCCCTTTAGAGAGAGAGAGAGAGAAACATGGATGCGAGAGAGAGACATCTATTGGTTACCTCCCAAACACATTCAGACCGGGGACTGGACCTGCAACCTAGGCATGTGCCCTGATGGGGAATCGAACCTGCAACCCTTTGGCTTCAGGGTGACTTAGGTTTTTGATTGAACACCTCCTCTGTTTCAGTTCTCTTGATGCCCATTCCCTGTAGTGATTCTTTAGTGGTTCTCTGCCAGATGGGTGTCTCATTATGACTAGAAGAAATACCTGCCCACCTCTCTTTTGGCCTCATGTTCCTTTTCTTCATAGACAGAACCAGCCAAAGCCTGGTGGTGTTGGCAGCCTAAGGCTTTTTGTAGTTACTTTCATTTTTGTCAAAGCAGCCAAAACCAGCCAAGGTACAGTATTCTTGGCTGACTTCCCCTCTATCTGAATTTCTGTTTTAATCTACTTAGCTATTTCCTCTGGCTCTGGATTGACCACCTTTAAATTCCATTGCTGTGCTTTCTCTCCCACCAATAGTTACAGTACTTGAATGAATTCAAAGCAGAAATTCCTCAGCAGCCAGCCTGCCATGAGTAGTTCTAAATCTTTCTCCCACTTTTTGTCTTTCTTTCTGCCAATCAAAGCCTTAGCTATTATTTAAATTATAAAGTCAAAAACCGTTTCAATTATCCCATTCACAGCTGTCTTCAGCAATTACACAGGGTTGGGTAATTGAAAAAACTCACATGACTCTATGTAATTTACTTACATAAAACTTGAGTACAGGTAAAGGATAAAATACAAAAATAAAAATTTAAAAGAAAGGCAAACATTGGAGAGTCTCAGATTCCAGGCCCAGTTCCTTGGGGGCGTTACTCTGTTGAATAGGCTGTGTTGCATTTCAGGTAATGAACAACCCAGTATATGCAAGTTTCCTAGGTCTCAGGAAACCAGTCTCTTCTGAGGGGGGATCTTTTATGCCTTCCTAGTCACATGTCCAAAACGAGGCTGCACGACCAGTCTCAAAAACAGAAAAGCTGGTACAGGCTGCCTCTGGTCTGTCTCAGACCCTAGCCCAGTACTACATTAGTCACTAGTTAGGACATTCCACTCAGATTTCATCAAGAGACAGCACCACAGCTCCTAGACTTCCTGGAGATAAATAAGTACAAGGTTGCAACAGACCAGCTGGGAGCAATTTTGCTGGAGCAGTGGTCAATTTTGCTGATCTGGAGGCCATTTCTGAGGGAGAGAGATTTCCAAGACCCTCTCCAGATTTCATGTCCTTTGACTACAAGAACTTTGAGTGCCAAGTGAGGCAACTATGTGGTGGATCTAGGATTTAAACCCAAGTCTGTGTGACCACAGTGCCTGTCCTCTCGCCTCCAGATAAGAGAAATAAGCCCTGGATGGTGTGGTTCAGTGGATTGAGCCCCGGGCTGAGAACCAAAAGGTCGCTGGTTCAATTCCTGCTCATGGCACATGCCTGGATTGCTGACCAGTCCCTGGTTTGGGGAGTGCAAGAGACGGCCAACTGATGTTTCTGTCTCACATCGATGTTTCTGTACCTCTCTTTCTCTCCCCTTCCCCTCTCTATGAAAATAAATAGATAAAATTTTAAAAAAGAAAAGGGAGAGATAAGAGGGCTATTACTTTAGGTGTGGAAGGAAAGCCCTTTTGCCAGAAATGGTAATTTACTTACCAAGAGGTTTATCCAGAGTCCCAGTCAAATGGAAGGAGAATGGGTGGCTTGAGTACAAATGCTCGGTGTTTGTCCTTGAATAGGAAGCAATGAAAACGTATTTGAAGAACCAAAACTCAAAACAAATTACGGTCACTGAGAGACTTCCAGTAAGTGCTCTAATGTAGTATGTCAAAAAGGCTTAGTCAGGACCCAAAAGGAGTAACGCGACTGGCCAAGTCCCACAACAGGAAGTATTTCCCCCTAAACAGCTGAGATTGGTTAATGTTTACAGTGCTAGTATAAGTCTTATTCCTTGGATGGTGATAGTTTCTATCTTTCTGGTATCTTTTAGGATTTTCTTTTTTCTTTGGGGTTATAAAACTTCAAAATGTTGTGTATAGTTTTGGGTCTGTCCACATTCATTGTACTGGGCACTCATTCGGCCTTTTCAGTCTGATCCCGTCAGTGACCCATCAGCCCTAGGACATTATCTTCTATGATTTTCTCTGATAATTTCCTACTGTCTGCTACTATCTTTTCACTCTTTCTAGTATTCCCATTATTCAGGTGGGGATTTAATTGACCACCTAAATTTGTATTTCCCCTCATCTATTCTCTCTTAGTGCTCTTGCTCTACTTTCTGTGAAACTGCCTCTTCATCATCTTCCAACTCTCCAATAGCAATTCTTAATCTCAGCAATTATACTTTTAACTTCTCATGGCTCTTTATTGTTCTCTGACTGTTCTTCATTCTTATGACATCATCTTATTTTTTTAACCAACTCAACCTTTCTGTATGTCTCCTATGATATTGTCAAATGACAAAACCAAAGCAAGTGAATAACGAGTTTGACGTCCTTGATTGAAGGAAAAGCAGCCCGTGGGCCAGGTGATTGCAGTGCTGCACCAGCAGCAGGGCACTGTCCCCGAGGGATCTGGGGCAGGAGCAAGTTTTATGGAGAAGTGGCAGGAGAGGGGGGCTCTGCCCGCAGAACCCCCCCGTCCACCATGGATAAGAATAAGTCTACCAAGACATGATCTGTTTGGGGAGGAAAGGTGGCCGATCTCTGAAAGGAGAAGGGCCAGGAGCCTTTTCCTCAATGGGCTTTTATTGGGTTCAGTTTACACAGGAATACAGGTAAAGCTCATCAATCATTGTCAGGCAGTAAGGACCAAACAATAGATAACATTCAAAGAACTAGGAGGGCTTATTCTGAGTCAGGGTCAGTTAGCTAAAGGGCTTTAAACTTTGGGAAACAAACTCATTTCATGCTTGGACCCTTATCAGAAAATTGAAGACATTCTTTGCAAAGCAGGTTTCATAGGATTTTATGTACTCTCTTAGGCCTGATCACTCAGGGGAACCGCATGTTCCTGCCTAGGGCTGCACTGCCCTCCCTCATTGTTTCAGGCTTAAATCAGGCAGGGGAAGTAAGGCAGCCAAGAGATTAGGAGACTTCTCACAGACAGAATGAGGACTCAGGCTAGGTCAAAGCCAAGGGGCGAGGGTCCATCACCCCCTTTATCTATAGCCCCCCAAGTCCTTCCCTGAGGGCCCCTTTGTGACTGTGCCTGTCTTAGGTAATCCCTCCCTTGAGGAATTTTACCAGTCACTGGCTAATCGGTCATCCGCTTGAGCCCTAGCAGGGTGAAGTAAAATGGGCAGAGGCGGTGCCCCTTCCAGGGAGATAAGCTTTGTCTCCTTAATGGCTTAGGGTCCCAAGGTCTCTCACTCAGCCCTAGCCATGGGGGGCTACAGCTTCTGAAACCAGGCAGGGCGGTTCCCAACAGAGAAGAGGGGACAGGAAACAGGGCAGGATTGGCCAAGAGGGCGGGGCTTTCCTGATAGAATCACAGTCCTATTTTCTAGGGGAAGGCACACTAGCTAAAACTGAGTTGGAGGATTGTGATTAGTGTAGGTTAGGTTTCCACGACAGGTGTGTCCCATAAGTGCAGGCTGACTTAGGTTTAGATTTGTGACTTGGACCAGGCCAGGAGGATGGCCCCCATTTTGTGGGTCCTGATAAATTAACTTTATCAATATTAATGTTTAGTTCATCTGTCGCCTAAATTATGTTTCCTCCAATGCTATTATCATTTACCTTGGTGTCTATTTTTCACATTACCAGCCATCCTCAAATGTATACCAATCCTCAACTTTTAATTTATGTTCAAGAAGTAGGCCATTTAGCCCTGGTTGGGTAGCTCAGTAGGTTAGAGCATTGTCCTAAAATGCTAAGGTTGTGGGTTCGATCCCCTGTCAGGGCATACAAGCAGCAACCAATGAATGCATAAGTAAGTGGAATAACAAATTGATGTTTTTTTCTCTCTCTCTCTAAAAATATCAATAAATGTATTTTTTAAAGTAGGCCATTTAAAAGCTGACTGGTCAGAATTATAGTTAAAAATCTAATTAAAAGCCACATAACTGTGACTTGAACCTAAGCTTTTTACTTTATGGAGGCCAGATTGGGGAGCCAGGATTTAGCCTGGAGAAGCCTTAACTGGCAGAGGAACTCCTCAGAAAATGTCTTCAGGTTACCTAGCAGCTGAAAGCACACTTGGGATGTTCCTTGAGCATAATGACCAGTTCCTTTTTTAAAAAATAAGATTTTTAACTTAATTATCTTTAGAAAGAAGGGAAAGACAATGGAATAAATACCGCTATTCCATTTGAGTTTCCACATTCCAAAATTTGTTAAAATATTTTATGTGCTGGTGGTCCCCTCTTAGTTTCTTAATTATCTGAGTTTCTACTTCTATTTTTACTTATTATTATTATTTATCCTCACCCAAAGATATTTTTTTCATTGCTTTTAAAGAGGAAGGGAGAGAGGGAGAGAATCATTGATGTGAGATAGAAACATTGATTGGCTGCCTCCTATACTTGCCTGGACCGGAGACTCTACACATCCAGACCAGAAATCAAACCCACAACCTGGGCACGTGCCCTGACCGGGAATTAAACCTGTGACTTCTCAGTTACAGAACGATGCTCCAACCAACTATGACGTACTGGCCAGGGCTCTGGGTTTATACTTTCAAAAATCATTTCAACGTTGTGTATTTATTAAAATAAGAACTAAAATTTATTTAGATACTACTACTAGCCAGACATAGTTCTAAGCACTTCAGATAATAGTCTCAACAAAGCAGATATTGTTATTTCCATTTTACACATGAGGAAACTCAGGCATATAGGGGTTCAGATTAACCAGAGTCTGCACTTCGAACCACTATGTTACGCTGCCATAAAAGCTAGATTTTAAGGAAAGGCAAACCCAGGTATCCCAAAAAACTCATTCCCTCCCCATTTTGGTATGAGCAAAATGCTAAGTTAGCAAAGCTTCTTCTAGCTGTTACCAGTGGCCCTGACATGTCACATCCTCTGCCTAAGCTCTGGTCAAAAGGTCATTTACCCAGCCAAGAAGCAATCCTTATTAGTTGACCAGGTGGTCACTGGCCCTTCCTAACTATTGCAATGACATGTATGATGTTACAGGGACGACATTCTTTGGAACTATTTTCAATGACGCAGCCCACTGCAACCTCTCCACACTGCTGACCCTTCTGCCTGATAATAAGCCTGTTTCCTTTATAATGTTGTGAGCATCTGTCCAATGCACACACTACATTTGTTGTCATACCTTGTAGGTTTTGCTGCCCTTAGGACTGGGATTTTTTTTTTACTCTCCCATTTTCTAAATGTTTATTCATGACACATAAGACTCCTTCTAGTCTATTTTTAATATGATTATAAATCCTCTTTTTTTTTTAAGATTTTATTCATTTTTAGAGAGAGGTGAAGAGGAGAATGAGAGGGAGAGGATTATCAATGTGTGGTTGCCTCTCACATGCCCTGTACCAGGGACCTGGCCTGCAACCCAGGCATGTGCCCTGACTGGGAATCGAACTGGCAACCCTTTGGTTCACAGCCCGCGCTCAGTCCACTGAGCTACACCAGCCAGGGCAAATCCTCTTAAATTTTCTAAGTAAATATTTGAATATTACTTTCTAAGTAAATATTTGAATATTATCTGATTATGGCAGTTTCATCTTTTACAGCCATTTTATTTTCTTGTCTTGTGGCAATGATTTAACATTATGTTGTTTAATAAGGTGATAATGAATATCCAATCTTATCCCTGACTTTGGCAGGAATTCTTCTGAAGTTTGACCACTAAGTATGATGTTTATTGTAGATTTTTACTGGATACTCTTTATGAGTTGAAAGAACTTCCCTTTTACTCCTAGTACCATTGAAAACTTCTGCATAGCCTTAATTGGAAAAAGATCCAAATACACCTCTATGTGGCAGGAAGGGGAAAAAAATCCGCAAAGGAAGTGAATTAAAATACTGAGTGCCAAAAACAAACACGTAAACGCATACATAGTTTGTGGGAGTGTAAAATGGTGCAATGCTTTGGAAAACCAGCTGGGTAGCATCATGTACAGTTAAGTATACATTTACCATTCAACCTAGTAATTCCATTCCTACATGTGAAAAGTGAAACATATGAACACACAAAAACTTAGAATGTCATAGGAGCTTTATTCATATCAACCAAGAAACCACCTCAGTGTTCACTGGGAATAAGCAAATGATAAATTATCCGTGCAATGGGATACTACTATGCAGTATAAAGGAACAAAGTATTGATACAGATAACATGGGTGAATTTCAAAAACATTATGCTAAGTAAAAGAAGCCACACGTGCTGTATGATTCAATGCATTAGAAATTGTACAACTGACAAAACTAATCTCCAGTGATAGGAAACAGAGCAGCGGTACCTGGTGCTGGAAATCTTGGCAAATACTGACCGCAAAGGGGCCAGCAGGGCGGAAAAACATGTTCTCTCCATTGTGGAGGTCACGGCATGGGTGTATACGTTTGCCAAAAGGCATCAAACCGTCCACTTAAAATGGGAGCATCTTATTGTATGCTAATTACAACAACTTGATTTTTAAAAATTCTTAGTGTATATACAAATCCACTAATTTTTAAAGAGAATCTAAAGAAATGAAAAAGTAATTCCATATTTGTTTCCTGCAAAGTTACCCGAGTTAATTTTTTTTTTTCAGTTCAGTAGAATTCTACTATCAGGACCTGTTTTTAAGTTACCTCTGTACCTCTATAATAGAGGTGGTGGTTTTCAAACTTTAGCGTTTATCACAATCACCTGGAGGATTCGTTAAATGCAGACAGATAGGCTCAGCCCCAGGGTTTCTGACTCAATAGGTCTGATAGGGCCCAAGAATTTGCAATTCTAACTTGTTCCCAGGTGATGCTGCTGCTACAGGTCCCACCAGTCCAGGCACAACCCTTAAAATCACTGATCAGTAAAAGATTCCTCTTCCTCCAAAGAGTCAATTCTTAATATTAAAAATCTAAACTGAATTATCCCCTAAGAGGGATAATCCTAGGAAAGCCTGACACCCGAAAATTACGATGTTCTGTCCTGATAATAAAGAATAGAGAAGAGTTCAGCTGGGCTCAAGTTTGTAAACTGGTGGCCAGTAATAAGTTTTATTTAACCTGGATGGTTTTCAAAAGTTAGACACCAACATTTAAAACTTAGGAGAATTCACTTAACAATCCAATTTTTCAGTTTCTGTCTCCCTTTTTAAAAATATGCTTGATTTTAGAGAGAGAGGAAGGGAGAGAGAAACATTGGTGTGAATGAGAAACATCCACTGGCTGCCTCCCATAAGCACCCTGACCAGGGATCAAACCCTCAACCCAGGCATGTGCCCTGACTGGGAATCGAACCCACAACCCTTTGGTATACAGGACAACACTCCAACCAACTGAGCCATACCAGCCAGGGCCAGTTTCTCTTTAGACATCAAAATACATGGCACCAGGAGACCTGCATTCCTAGAAGGAAAAAATAAGTGGGGGCTGAGTAATGGTTACCTCCTTTAAAAAACTTTTTTTTTTTTTTTTGCTAAGTAACAAGTGCATAAAATTCAAAAGATACAAAAGGACATAAAGAGAAAACTACATCTTTCTTCTAACCCTGGGCATCTCAAGGCTGCCTCTTTCAGATGGAACAAGTGCTTTCCAGACACCACCACTTTGCAGCACCCTGGCCCCTTTTCACTTACTTGCTTCATCTGCCTGGCCCCTTGAAGCAGAGTTTGCATCCAAGCCCATTTCACAGCTCCTCTTCTGCATGCCCACAGCACTTGGCATATTATTCACACTTTCACACTGACTCCTTCATAGGTCTCCCTTCGAGGCTGGGAGGTTCACAGATGCACAAGGGTAGGGTTTACGTCCTCTTTTCGGTGTCTGCGTCCTACTGCCTAGGATCCGGTCAGATGGATAGCGGATGTACAGGTTTGCTGAGGGAATCAGTAACTGAACAGATTGTGTATTTTTTCAGGGCTGTGGCCTGAGGTGTAACTCAAATAGCAATTTAGTGGGGTGAAATCAAGAATTTAAATCCCTCAGGACTCCATGAGAACACCTAGTCCACCTTGTAATAGGTCTCCCCAGAACAGCATTACAGAACACAGAAGAAAATAGTGAATCTCCTATTCTTAAAGAACAGGACAGTCCCACGGCTGCTTATTCAGAAGCGTGACAATCTCCTATGCCCTTTTCTTCTTTACCATAGGCCCCACGAACTCAAACTTCTCGCCCTTTCTCCTAAACTCTGTCACCCACTAAAGGCCTGCAATTCGACCACCCCACTTCCCAAGGACTGGCTGTATCCTTTCTTTCTCACCACTTGAAATCATATTATGTTACGAATGTGACAATCATTACAGAGATACAAACTGCGGAACACAGATGACCAGGGACATGAGGAAGTTACAAAACATTGAGAAATCTTAAACAATGTTTATAGTTCTTCTTTCCTACAGCCATTCCGAGAAGTCTGTTGTCTCCTCACTGCTCTGAATATGGCAGTGGGTCACATATGGTTCTTAAATATAAGACTTACATGTTTTTAATCTAATCACCTTTATTCTGCCTTTTGAAGAAGCAAGAGATTGTTCCAAGATGGCTGTCTGACCCGCGTACTGCCCTGGGCCACAAGACTGTGCCCACTAACCTGACCTGGAGACACTCTGATCATAATCGATGCTCCTTCTGACATAAAGCAGTACTCCTGCCCTGCCTCCCATCACATGCTGGTTTCTGGAACAGGCCATTGTCCTGACCCAGTCAATCACATAGAGCATTTACCTGTGCCTGGGACTAGCCACGCACGAGTGCTGGCAACGCTCTCGCCTTGTTCTGTGTAATTTTTGGGTACCTTCCGAGCACCACAGGGCCATTTTGTCTTGCAGCTGCTCGCAGATATGCTGACTATGTAAGTTTCCTTTAATAAACTCTACTAATTACCAGTTCAGTCCTGGGATCTTTCCGTGAATCTGCATATACTAAGCCTTCAAACAGTACTGCCTCTTCACCTTGTATAGATGTACCTATTCTCAAGGGCAAGAGTCACAAAATAGAAACAGTCCATGTGTTGCCACAAATAGGTAGAAAATGTATTGTCTGAACCATGACCCAAATAAATGAAAAGAAACTTTATTATAGTTCCCCTCCAATCTCTAGCTCCATACTTACCACCTCATTTGATGAACATGATTGTTTTTGTGCAATTATTCAGGCCATCAACAGCTAACATTAGCCATGTTATTTTCATTTGCTTCACCACAACTTCCCAGGATTCCATAAATTTTATGTTTGAACACTTTGTTTACAAAAAATTTAAACTATATAAAAATACTTAAAAAAATAATTTTCAGTCTCAGCCCTGCGTTCATCCAGTCTTCTACACCCCTACTCCAGCCAACACTTTTTTTTAACCCTTATCTGAGGATATGTTTTTACTGATTTTAGAGAGAAAGGGAGAGACAGACAGACACAGAGAAACATCAATATGAGAAACATCGACTGGTTGCCTCCTGTATGTGCCCCAAATGGGGATTGAACCCACAACCTGGGTACATGCCCTGACCAGGAACTGAACCCTCAACCTTTGGGGATGACGCTCCAACCAACTGAGCTCCTGGCCAGAGCCCAGGCAACCACTTTTATATGCTCCCTGTGTATTCTCCCAGTGTTTCATTTTAAAAGACAAATTTATTGAGATAAATTCACATACATTTACCCATTTAAAGTGTACCACTCAATGGTTTTAGTATATTCAGAGTTGAACAGTCATCGTCACAATTAATTTTCGAACATTTTCATCACTCCTAAAATGAACCCTGTGCCTGTTAACATTCACTTATTTCCCCTAGTTGTTCCCGGCATTCCCTCACAATCTTCATGCTGGGAAGGTCCACGGTGACGTCTCCTCTTCTGTCCTAAACATTCGTATCTGAGTTTCCTCTCATTTGCCTCGGTGAATCTAGCTAAAGATTTACCAATTTTGTTGAAGCTACTTTTGGTTTGTTTCATTGATTTTTCCCCATTGTTTTCCAGTGTTTCTTTTCGCTAATACAAATCTACATATTCTTATTTTTCCTTCCTCCTTATGCAATAGGAAGCATACTATATACCTTGAACACTAGTGTATTCTGAAGGATGTACTTCAGGTAAAGGAAAACGATCGTAAATAGATCTGAGATGTGAGAACAAATAAAGAGCCACAAAAGGGGCAAATGACTAAATCTTAAACACTAATTAAAACAAGTATTAATGTCTTGTGAAATAGAAAAAAATAAGAATTAAACATACAACAATAACAACATACAAGTGAGGAAGGAGGTAAATGAGGTTAAATGTATTATGTATGGGCGGGTAAAGGTACATCTTCGCTTCGATTTTCATGTTATGAATGAGTATTGGATAAACTCCTAACGCCTCCTCAGATTCCCTTGGCCATTTGCCTCTTCCCAAGGTGCTGCCTGCCTCCCACTCCACACTGTTGCTGCCTTTGCCCAGCTTCCTGAGCGGGCTGGAGTCTGAACTGAAGTACACCAAGCCTATCTGACCTGAGTTGCTCCTCCGCCCCCCAGAACTGGCGGCAATGTCACACCGCTGACCATGAGATCTGGCTTCCTAAGAAGTTACCAAAGGAGGCAATGACACAGCTTTGTATGGCAAACCTTAGCCAATGGGAAATGGGAGATGGGAGAAGTTGGTAAACTGTATTACCCCTCCCTTCCTCCCTTCAACGGACTGCTCAGAAGGGCAGTTTCTCCTTATAAACCTTCTGGAGAAGTACCACACTGTAAGTGAGCACACCTGCTGGGACACTCCTATGAGTCTTCACTGCTTGTCACCAAGCCTGGCCACCGTGGCAACACACTGTATCAATTTTTTCCCTGACCTTACTTCCTTTCCTTTTCTTCCCTACCCTCACTTTCCTGCCCTCCCAAATAAAGGAACAATACTTTCATCTTTGTCTCAGGCTCTACTTTCTTTTTTTGAGTATATTTTATTGATTATGCTATTACAGTTGTCCCAATTATTTTTGCCCCTTTATCCCCCTCTACCTTGCACCCTCCCACCCTCCAGCATTCCCCCACCGTAGTTCATGTCCATGGGTCCTACATATAAGTTCTTTGGCTTCTCTATTTCCCATACTATTCTTAACCTCCCCCCGTCTATTTTGTACCTACCATTTATGCTTCTTATTCCCTGTACCTTTTCTCCCTCTCTCTCCTCTCCCCCTCCCCACTAATTACACTTCATATGATAAATCTGTTCCTGTTATAGTTGTTTGCTTAGTACGTTTTAGTTCTAGTTTTTTTTTTAGTTTCTGTTGTTGATAGTTGTGAGTTTGTTGTCATTTTACTGTTCATATTTTTGATCTTCTTTTTCTTAGATAAGTCCTTTTAACATTTCCTATAATAAGGGCTTGGTGATGATGAACAACTTTAACTTGACCTTATCTGGGAAGCACTTTACCTGCCCTCCCATTCTAAATGCTAGCTTTGCTGGATAGAGTCATCTTGGATGTAGGTCCAGCCAAGATGGAGGCATAAGTAGAAACACTTCGCTTCCTCGCACAACCAAAAGAAGGATAACCACCAATTTAAAAACAATAAACAACCAATTTAAAAACATAAAACAAGAAAATCAAAATGCATGGAACTCCAGCAACCAAGAAGTTAAAGAACATTCATCCAGACCAGTAGGAGGGGTGGAGACAGGCAGCCAGGTGGAGAGGACTGTGTGGGCAAGGAGGGGCTGGCTGACTGGGAAACTAAAGATTAAAAAAACCTCTGGCTATAAAGTTCTGTGGGTGTTGCAAAGATGGGAGAAACTCCCAGTCTCACAGGAGAGGTCACTGGAAAGTGGGGCTAGAGGGGGGCAAGTGAGTAGCATTGTCCCCCCTCAGAACCCTCCCCCCACACAGTGCAGTAAAGAGGGTTGCCCCACCCTGGAAAATACCTAAGTCTCTGCCCATTACAACGTAACAGGCCCGTGGAGACAAAGAAATATGGCCCAAATGAAACAACAGATCAAAGGTCCAGAAAAAGAGCTAAGTGATGAGGAGATAGCCAACCTATCTGATAGAGAGTTCAAAACACTGGTAATCAGGATACTCATAGAATTGATTGAGCTCAGTTGCAAAATGAAGGAAGAAGTGAAGGCTACACAAAGTGAAATAAAGGAAAACATACAGGGAACCAACCATGAAGGGAAGGAAACTGGGACTCAGGTTCTACTTTCTAGAGGACCCAAGTTAAGAAATTTATGTGGATTGTAATTTCTAGTGTCACCACTAAAAGAATAAAAATAGAGTATATAATTTCCAAGCTAGTTGAGGAAAAACCTAGAATGGTAGAAAAGAATCAATCCAAAAAAGGCAAGAAAGAAAAGAAAAATAAAGATGGAATAGTTGAAACAACATAAAGTGAAATGTTAGATTTAAACCCAAATACATCAGTAGACACATTTAATATAAATGGATTAAATGCTTCAGTCAAAAGGCCAAATTAAAAAGAATATGAAGTAAAATGTATACACTTAAAAGTATTTAAAATAAATCTAATTTTCATAATGAATTTTAGGTATTAAGAAGTTTTCTAATTAATCAAACAGCAGAACTCAGAAAGGCATATTATTCAGAAAGATTTCTAAGGCTAAACGGTTTCCTGCAGTATTGTAGTACATTGTGCAATTCGAAAAGGAAATTTAAAGGCCAGAACTAACAATCTTAGATCACCATCTCTATTTCTGTAATCTTAAACCAGGATTTTCTTTACAATTGTGAAAAAGAAAATTCCTCCTTAAGCCTAATTAAAATATTCACCTTAACCTTATTAATTATGCAAATGAAACCTAAAACTGTAGAAAGAGATGGAGTATCCAAAATACGGCACGGAATATTCCTTTCATACACAGTGAGGCTGTGCATCTAATGTGTCTCTAGTAACTGTTCAATAGGTGAGCGCTCACGACCTTTCTTCTGAGTCAGGTATGGGGAGACAGAATACTCTGATCATGTTAAAGGCACCTCCTAGAAGCCACTGATGCCTCCTGCTGACAGAGCGGAAGGAAGAAGGCAGCAGTTACCTAGTTACCGAGAGTTGAAAGCTGTTTCCACATAAAGAATCATTTAGGTATGACTCCTGGGAAAAAGATCTATCACTTTGGCCACATTATGTTTTTTGTGTGTGTGTGTGAGTGTGTGCACACTGTTAAAAGTGCACATTCCTGGGCTCCACCCAGGATTTATTGAATAGAATCTCCAGGGTGGGATTACACTGTCTTCATTGATAAAATACTTCACTAATACTTATTATTCCTAAAATCATGAGTATCACAGTGAAAATCAATCTAGAGTGACTGAACTTAGATTTCAAACAAACATACTTTTGCTATGGAGACCAGATGCACTCTCACCAGGGCAGACCCTGAAAGGAGTTCTGCCTCTAATGGTATTTCTGCATTCAGCCTGAAACAGACCTCATCGTACTTTCTCACCTAAGTTTTTCTGATGACCTAGAGTGGGAAAGTTAAAGAAGATTAAGTCAAATAGTCCCTGGGTACGAACATGAGTGAGGGTAACAGGGATAGATGCCACAACTTTCTTCAGCTTAAACTATATGGTAAATCAGCCTGCTACCAAACGACCAAAATGGTGGTATTAGATATACTCCATGAAGTAAAACAGTTTACCAATTACTACAGAAGAAGCTTTAAAGTAACAGGTTTAGCATGTGAGAGTGAAAAGGTTAACAAGACCTTTTCCTTCACTGCATGTGAATCACCTTCAGTTAAGCTTTCTAGCTCTATTGTCATGGTAACGGATAAAGGTAGGAATGTCAACTACATTTTTGGGCAACTTTGCTCCTGGTAAAAATGACTCCAGATGACCAAATTGTAACTGGACTGGATGCACTATTAATAACCTGATAAGAACCTCATGCTCCAGGCTCTCCTGAGTGTGGTAACTCTTGGAAGCAACATGTCCCTTATGGGAGACATGGAAGTTGTGCTTATGGACCTGTTAGAAGAGATCTTGGCTCCTTGAGGCCTATGGCGGACCTCATGGTTGTGCACCTGAAATGTGCGGGCTGCACTGCTGCAAGGACGTCCGCTGCTGCAGCACTGCCTGCTGCCGCCCTCCTGGCAGCCTCCTGCTCCTCTTTAATACCCCTTCGAGGGAACTGCCACGCATGGCCGTGGTCCTCTTGTGAGTTTGAATGTTTAAGCCTAAAAAGATCCCTGTCGGTCACAGCCACAAATAACTTCAAATGCACTAATTACGTAATTATATTCTGATTGCTTAGTTAAGCCAAAAAAGAGCCTTTGTGTGAGCACAGCAGTATATTAATTTCAAATGCATTAGTTTCATAACTATTGATTAATTTTCATCCTACACTGAATTTACACTTAATTTTCTTTCTACACTAAAAATGAATAAAAATGAGTAAGTCATTGAAATTCTGTATTTAATTATCAAACAATGAAATTATCACATCAATTTAATCATTATAACTAACTTAAATACAGTAATGTAAAATGACTTTGAAAATGTTGTAATTCAAAATGATAGAAAACACAATTAATAAAAGAAGTTAAATTCCAGGCATTTCTGTGACGACACAAATTTTAAAATTTAACAAAATATTACATTTTTTTGGCAAGAAGTTTCTTAATTAGATTTTCCTTTTGAACTGCTTTCCATGTATTAATGGGAGCTTCTTGTAAAGAATCATTTTATTTCCAGTTGCAAATTTCTTTTTAACACATTCAGTGTGTGCTCCGTGCTGGAATCAAATACCTGAAGGAGCCGGAGTGTTGTGAATACAGCCAGGACAACAGTGGAGAGAGTCATGAACAAAAACATCACAGTCCACACAGAAAACATTTTGGCACACAGTGCAGACATAGACCTGCGGTGAAAAGAAGAAAAGTAAACTTCAACAGCAGTTTCAAAAGTTAAGCGGAGCATAGCTAGAAGACACTCAAGTTGCTTTGCTCTTTCAATTTTCTTATCTCTTATCAATTTTCCCCACCTACTTTATTACTTCCAATGTACTATATATTTTCAAATCTAAGGCAATTTTATTTCTAAAAAAAAATATTCCTTAGAAATGAGGGAATAACTTTGATTTTGAGTACTTAAAGTCTCTTCTCTTATAGGATACTTTCAATTGTGTCATTTTAAGTAACTGACGAAAACACACAAGCTTGAAATTAGTGCTAGTTTTGAACGCTTAAAAAGTCATCTGACTGGTTTAATTAAAATGAGAAGCACAATGTAACACACATTTAATTATTCTTAGAGAATGAATGACCTCACAACTGCAAAACTTGTATTACCCTTTTAATTAAACCAGTAAAGAATATGGCATGCCCTGGTTGGTGTGGCTCAGAGGATTGAGGGCCGGCCTGCGAACTAAAGAGTCATCAGTTCGATTCCCAGTCAGGGCACATGCCTGGGTTGCAGGCCAGGTCCCCAGCAGGGGGCAAGCGAGAGGCAACCACACACTGATGTTTCTCTCCCTCTCTTTCTCCCTGCCCCTAAAAATAAATAAATAAAAATCTTTTAAAAGAAGAATATGGCAAAAGACATGTATATATAAGACAAATAAAAAAACCCCTCATTATTCTAGTAGTATTAATTAGTATACAGATCCTAATGCTGGGATAAAATTTCCAGAGCATCATCATACACAGATTCAAAAATCATTAAATCTTAAAAACAGCACAGAAGTAAAGATGACGTGTTTATAAAAACTGTCAAATAGCTGGCCTGCAAAGTGCAAGATCACTGGTTCAACTCCCGGTCAGGGCACAAGCCTGGGTTGCTGGCCAGGTCCCTAGCTGGGGGCATGAGAGAGGCAACCAATAATGTTTCTCTTGCAAATCGAGGTTTCTTTCCCTCTTTTTCTCCCTCCCTTCCCCTTTCACTAAAAATAAATAAATTTTTAAAAATCTAAAAAAAAAAAAAAACCCTGTCAAATAATTCAAAAAGTGAGGGTGAAGCTACTGACATCAAAGAGGCATGTGAAACAATAAAATTGTTTTATAAAATGTGAGAGTAGAATAAATAAACAATCCTTCCCACTAATATTTTATATAGTTTATAATGTATAGTTTTAAGTATGGACATGTAACTAAATTAATAAAAAATTAAAACTAGATCGTTATCTATCTTGTTAGTGTCTTTATATAAGTTTGTACATGCAGAGGGAACCAAGATGGCGGCGTAGGTAGACACACTGCGCCTCCTCGCACAACCAGAACTGACAGAGAATCGAACAGCAAGGGGGACTGACACCAAGGAAACAGAAAATAATCATTCATCCAGACTGGTAGGAGGGGCGGAGACGGCACTGGGGTGGAGAGGACTCGTGTGGCTGTGGCGGGACTGAGACTGGCGGAGTGTGGGACAAATGGCGCAGGCAGTCCGAGCACTAGCAGACCCTGCGGCCCCACATTTGCACAGATAAACCCAGAGGGCCGGACTCAGAGTGGCGGAGAGCGGGGCAGGCAGAGCAGCGGGTAGCACCTTGCGGCACCACATTCGCCCACAGATAAACCAGACAAACGGCGGGCAGCGAAGCAGACCGCTGTGCAACCCAGGGCTCCAGCTCAGGGAAATAAAGACTCAAACCTCTGATTGAAAGCGCCCCTGGGGGTTGGGGCGGCAGGAGAGACTCCCAGCCTCACAGGAGAGGTCGTTGGAGAGACCCACAGGGGCCTAGAGTGTGCACAGGCCCACTTACTCGGGAACCAGCACCAGAGTGGCCCAGTTTGATTGTGGGTATCGGAGTGGAAGATTGAAATCCGGAGGAGAGTGAGGCGGGCGCCATTGCTCCCACTCGGCCCCTCCCCCACACACAGCATCACTCCGCAGCGACCAGCATTACCCCGCCCCAGTGAACACCTAAGGCTCCACCCCTTAAAGTAACAGACGTGCCAAGACAAACAAACAAACAAAAAAATGGCCCAAACGACAGAACACTTCAAAGCTCCAGAAAAAATACAACTAAGCGACGAAGAGATAGACAACCTATCGGATGCACAGTGCAAAGCACTGGTTATCAATATGCTCACAGACTTGGTTGAATCTGTTCGAAAAACAGATGAAAAAATGAAGCCTATGCTAAGAGAAACAAAGGAAAATGTACAGGGAACCAATAGTGATGAGAAGGAAACTGGGACTCAAATCAATGGTATGGACCAGAAGGAAGAAACAAACATCCAGCCAGAAAAGAATGAAGAAACAAGAACTTGGAAAAATGAGGAGAGGCTTAGGAACCTCCAGGACACCTTGAAACGTTCCAACATCCGAATTATAGGGATGCCAGAAGGAGAAGAGGAAGAACAAAAAATTGAAAACTTATTTGAACAAATAATGGAGAACTTCCCCGATCTGGCAAAGGAAATAGACTTCCGGGAAGTCCAGGAAGCTCAGAGAGTCCCAAAGAAGCTGGACCCAAGGAGGAACACAACAAGGCACATCATAATTACATTACCCAAGATTAAACGCAAGGACCTACGTCCAAGATTACTGTATCCAGCAAAGCTATCATTTAGAATGGAAGGGAAGATAAAGTGCTTCTCAGATAAGGTCAAGTTAAAGAAGCTCATCATCACCAAGCCCTTATTATATGAAATGTTAAAGGGAGTTACCTAAGAAAAAGAAGATCAAAAATAGGAACAGTAAAAATGACAGCAAACTCACAGTTATTAACGACCACACATAAAACAAAAACGAGAGCAAACTAGGCAAACAACTAGAACATGAAGGTTGTCAATAAGGGAGTGGGAAGGGGAGAGGGGGATAAAGGTACAGAGAATAAGTAGCATAGATGATAGGTGGAAAATAGACAGGGGGAGGGTAAAAATAGTGTAGGAAATGTAGAAGCCAAAGAACTTATAAGTATGACCCATGGACATGAACTATGGGGGGGGGGAATGTGGGAGGGAGGGGGGTGAGCAGGATGGAGTGGAGTGGGGGGGGAAATGGGACAACTGTAATAGCATAATCAATAAATATATTTAAAAAAAAAAAAGTTTGTACATGCAAACTGGACCTGTTCAAAAATTTTAAAATATTTTCTCATTGGCAAAATGAGGGAATAGCCTCTGGTCTGTGGCCACCTTAAATGGTAACTTCACTTCAAAATGGGTTGTGACAGAGCCAAAAGCACAGGAGGGAGAAGAAAACATTTAACACTTTAAAACTAAATGCAGTTTTAGCCTGCAAACTGAAGACAGTTTAAAGTACTAAATGTCTTTGTAGCAAAATTAGAATGCAGAATTACAAAACAACTATTTAAACTATTGTGCTACCATTTTATCTCTTGCCTACTGTTGTTATATTTCTGAGGAATAACCTGGTACGAGTCTAGTCTTCAGTAATTTACTGAAAACTTATACTAGTATTTTATCAATATTTCTTGTACAATACTTAATATTTAGAAGGAATATGAACTTACATGTTGGTCTTCCAATTCCCCCTGACATCCATAACAAAATCTGAAAAAGTTTAAGAATCATTTTGTTTAGAATTTACTCACTAAAATAGCTCAGCAAAATCTCAGTCACAAAATCCTTTAATTAATAAGTAATTTTACTTACAGTTAATTTACACATGACTTTTATGAGAAAGAGTTAAGAATACTGGCAATTTAAGAAAAGTACACAGTAAATCTCGAAGTTACCTTAACTGGCCAAAATCTTACTTTAAAAAAAAATTTACTTTTCTTTAAGAAGGAAGTTGGTCCTAGTGACTTCAGCCCATGCATTAAACAGGAAACAATAGTAAATGTGGAGAGTTCATGTTTTTCTAAAGGGAACTTAAAAACTGCTGCAACATGTTATGTACAAAACTGGTTTATGCCACATGAACAGAATTACAAGTTTGGTTTGCTCCGTTTGTTCCTCTTTGTATTCAGTTGTATTCTACTTCCAAATTCAAAATGAGAAGAAAAGCTGTTTGTATCAAACCATCTAAGTAATAAATGTTGTATTTTAAAAATGGCAAAAATTTTTTTTTTAAATTTCATCAAGGTTAAACACAAGCGTGCTCTCCCAGCTGGGATCATACGAGGGCATTAAACCCTACAGAAAATGATTTGAGTGACTATTTTTCACCTCTCCCACAGATAATAGACAGCTGGTACAAGTCCAGATAGACAGGAGAGAAGTTAATCTGTTGTATACAATAGATGCCTACAGGCTTTAATATTCAAGGAATGGAGTCAAAAGTTCTCAAAACTTATTACAAAAATAACAGTTCCCTGACTGTCCACTCCCACACTTCATTTCCTGTTCCCCAGAGCAGACACTTTCAAAACTTAATGGTCTGATAGTAACCTATGCTTACGTGCTCTTCCTTGTTTTTTCTCACGTGCAGTGGCTATGAACCTCTTACTACAGAAGATGAGAATTTAATTCTCTTTCAACCCTCTTGAATCAATAGCATGTACATGCATAACTAATGTCATTCTCAATTCTATGTAGTTAAATAATTTTAGGTAGAATAATATTAAATGGTTAGTTTATTTTGACTATATAAACATATTCAGCTGAGACATGTAATACAACTTTTCTTCTCTTTTAAAACATTTTTTCCTAGAGTTAATTATTATAGTTATTCACAAGCTTAGTTTTCTATGAAATTACCATTAACTCAGCCCCAACCTTTCCCTACGAAGCCTAAACATCCTCTTGTATGTTCAACTACATCAGGAATTACATAGTTTTTGTCCTCCTGGTGACCTCTGTCCTGAAGCAGTATAACCTTCTCCAAACTGGACTGACAGTTCTCCACATGTGACAGCCAAGTGTCATTCTGGGGTTTTCCCTTATCACCCTCCTAGGCCTCTCTTCAGCCAGTCTGAATTACATAGATATTCCTATTCTCCTTCATCCATTCTGTCTCAGTTACTTTGAAGCATCTTTTCCACAGCTTCTTCAGAAAGTCTCTTTCTGAGACAAGTCTGAAAATGTCTTTATTCTACTTACATTTAATTGGTGTGTTGGCTGGGTATATAACTTAGGTTGATAATACTTTTTCATTCCAATTTTCAGGGAAATTGCTCTTTGTCAGCATTCAGTGTTACTGATGATAACCCAAACAATCTTAATTCCAGATTATGTGACCTATTTTTCCCTCTCCAGAGATGTTTAGGATTAGTATTTTGCTGCATATTCTGAAATTTCACAATGATATACTTTAGTGTGGATCTGTTTTCCTTCAATATGTTAGACACCTGACAGTCCCTTTCAATCCAGAAAGTTCTATCCTTTAGTAGTAGAAAATGCCCTTGAACTATTTCTCTTCTATTCTTCATTTGATCTTTTCTTTATTTTTGTATTATTCTAATATCAGACCTTCTGGATAAATCCTCCAGTTTTAGCAAGTGCTAAAAAGCAGGGCTTTTGGTTCTTATTTTCATTGTGGAGAGCTGATTTATTAGTATACCACCATTCTCACTATAATATATACATACATAGGTGGATTTAGGGAAATTACCGTATTTTGCCATGTATAATGCACTCCTTTGTATAATGTGCACTCACGTTTTTGGCCCAAACTTCCAGGAAAAAAACCTTTCATTTTAATTTTTTAATTCATTTATTTATTTACATATAGATCCTTATTTTTTTGTATTATAAAGGAATTTTAGCATTTATTTTTTAACATATTATGTTACAAGAAATTTTATGTAACAAATGATTACAAAAGATAAAAACAGATACAAGGTATTTCAGGTACTACCCATGTATAATGTGCATCCTTATTTTTCCCTCAAAAATTTGGGCAAAAAAGTGCGAATTATACATGGCAAAATGTGGTAATAGATTTCTGGAAATCCAGATCTATTCAATTAAGTCATTTCAGTCATAACTAAGGCATTGTACATCTCATTTTCTATATTAGAAGTAATTTTGTCCAAGTTAATGTAACTTTTTAAATGTAGTAACAATGTACTGAACTACCACTCATAACATGTAAATTAACCAAACGCACATACCTTTCTCCATTATGTTCTTCCAGTGGAATTTCTTGAAAAGCATCCAAAGGAAATAAATGATGGTAAGACCGTGCCAAATGGGGAGCAGACACCAAAGTAAGACCTGACACATAAAGCAGAGAGACATATTTAATAACCCAAACCTCATAAAGACAATAGCTGAAATGTCAAATGATATGACATGCTAAATCATTTCAAGTTGTTTTTTTTTTAATTGAAGCTATTCCTTTCTTCAGTTTGCCTGTGGCCATAAAAGGAAATTCCAACATGGATGAATTCCAACTTGTCACTAAGTGTGTGACCTCTCTTTGCCTACTTAGTCACTAATAAATAAAATAAAGTTCTATAATTCTGTTAGTTCAATTCCTCATTCCTCTTTTATACATTTACTTTATGAAGTTAAGAGCTGCAAAAATGTCTACCAGGTCTGCTTCATTTCCTTTAAAGAAAGAAATCAGGAAACTCTTTGGGAACACCAGGTTTATTTTTAGAAATGGAGTATTGGGCACTCAATAAAGAAAGTAATCTATTTCTCTTCTCACTTTAAACCCAGAAACATAGACAGGCAGAACTGAATATTTACATCTATTTTAATAGCAATACAGGTAAGAAGTTATGAAGGGTTAGTTTACTGAAAAATAAACAGTTAGTTTCTTACCACAGATTTTACATTCAACAGGAAGCTCACAATACTTTGCCCGACACTGTGGGCAGAAATAGCCTCCTAATGTAAGTCCCGGCTCAGTATTGCTATCCAAATGCCTGTGGGGGAAAAGGTTACCTTAAAAACGTGATATATAAAGATGTGAACAGAGCAAAAGAAAGTATGCTACCTTGATTTCAAAATCATGAAGTTGTTTCATAGCTCACTTATGTTCATTTTAGTTTTTTTGAGTATATGCATTTTTGTTTTGAATAGTTTCCATTAATGTCTTTGAATTCACTAATCTTTCCTTCTTCAGTGACTAATCTGCTGTTAAATTTTTCATCTTACACATTGTATTATTCATCTCTAGAAATCTGATTTGGGTCTTCCTTCTGTCTTCTATCTCTCTCACCATGCTCGTCTTGTTCTCCTCCACTTTCCTGAACATATGGAATTTATATATAATAGCTGTTTTAACCCTTTGTCTACTAATTCTACCAGTTGTGTTATTTCTGGATATGTTCCCATTCTATGATTTTTTTTTTCCTTGTTATGGGTACTTTCTGACTTCTTTGCTTGCCTGGTAATTTTTGATTGGCTGCCGGACATTGTAATTTTGCTTTAGGGTAGTGGACTTTTTTTATATTCCCTTAAATATGTTCAGGCTTTTTCTGGAATATATGTAAGTAACTTGGCAATAGTTTGATCTGTTCAAGACTTGTTTTTAAGCTTGTTAGGCTGCCCAGAGCAGTTGTTGGTCTACAGTTACTCTGGTTCCATCACTGGGCTCTATTCAATGCCTGTTGTGTTAAGAGTTCTCTCCAAACTGACTGGTGGGAACGTAAACTATTCCTTGCCCCATGTGAGCTACAGGGACTGTTCTGCCTGCCCCTGTCCACTGGCTCTCTCCCTGGCCCTGGCAGTTTGCTCACAGAAATGTGCTGATCAGTACTCAGCTAATGACTCATGGGGAAGTGTCTGCAGATCTCAAGAGCTCTGTGTGCAGCTCTTTACTCTCCAGTACTCTGCCCTACAAAATAATAACCATTTCAGCCTCCCCAAACTCTGAACTTACTTTCTTCAACCGAGCAGAAACCTCCAGGCTCTGTGTGGGTTTTCCTTCTCTGTACTGCTGCCTGGAAATTCTCTCTAGGCAGTAAACTGCAATCATTGGACCCGCCTCACTTGTTTCCCTTCTTTCGGGGATTATTATCTGCACTGCCGGCTTCCAATCTCTGAAAACTGTTGTTTTATGTATTTTGTCTGGTTTTCTGATAGGAGGCAAGAGGGTAAATCCAGTCCCTATTACACCTTTATAGCTGAAGACAGTAGTCTTATTTGTAATTTTTAACAATTACTTTCTTTTATTTAATTTTGTTTTATAATTATGTAAAATATAAAGCTCCAAAGTTAAAACAAGGTATATTCAGAAAACTCTATGGTCTACCTCTCTGCCTTTCTTCATACACAGTGGAGGTAAACATATTTTTAGTTTTCACTTGTGATTTCCATTACTATTTTTATTATTAATATAAGCAAGTATATCTATTCAAAATTTCTACCCTCTTCTTAGATGACTGGTAGCATACTACACATTTTTCTCTACCTTGTTTTACTTAGTAATATAACCTAAAGATTACTTCATAGGAGTGTACAGAGATTGTCCTCACTCCTTTTTACAGCTACATACAGGGTAATCTTTACAAAAGCCATTATATTTCAAGCCCATCTTTTTCATTTACAACTTAATAGAAAAAAAATAAAATAAAAAACATCATCACTGACAGTTCCCACGTTTTACTTACGCCATGCTGAAAGAGGGTTTTGCATCTTGATCAGACAGAGAAGCAACTGTATGCTGAGGAAATCCTTCACAGAAGAAAATGCATTACTTTCCCAAGCAAGTAACATAATTCTAGGGCTAGGAATCTAAAAACGTTTCTTCTCTTTCATGCCTTTAGATATGCTTATTATAGCAGGGCCAAAATGACTATTCCAGGTTGCAAGAGGAAGAGGAAATGGGGAGAAGATCTGTCCAGATCTATGGCCTCAGATCCTCAGTATTTTCTAACTTAGTAACAATGAACACATTTTGCTTTTTAAAAAGAAAATGTTTGTAATTTTCAAATAGTTTCTGGCACAACAGAAGAACCTATTATATAATCTACCTTCACGTTATATAAGATATGTCTATGCTTAAAATTTTGGAATGCCCAAAAACTTAGTTTGTTTTTCATATGTATTTTTAAATTTGAAGTCTAAGAAAAACAGATACCATAAACAGAAAGAGATTTTATTATATAAAAATGTTAAATCTATGTATCAAAACAAATAAAAGGTAAATAACCAACTGAAAAAATATTTATGTCAGATGACAGAAAATGGTTGATATTCTTAAATGTCTCTAACAAATCAATTTGAAGAATAAATTATTATAAGATTAAATAACTTCAAAATGGACTTAAGGAAGTATATTAATAAATCAAAAAAGGTTAGCCAACATAGTATCTAAAATGTAATGGGTAGGTCAAGCATTATTCTAAATGCTTCATCAGTATTAACTCAATCCTGGCAACACGCAAGACAGATACTAATCTCATTTTACAGATAAGGAAATAGGTTAGAGCAGTTGACCAGTATATAAATGGCCCAAAACAAGACAGAAAAGTATTCCCTTACACTGACAGTTAAAAAAATGCATATTAAACATGGAGATTCTTTTTAAAGTTATGTTTCTTTCAATTATAAATGTAATAAATGTTCATTATAAAATTTTTAGAAAATAAAGGAAAACAAAAATTTTTTGAAATGACACAGAAGCCATCATTCTTCCTGTCCTGAAAAAAAGCACACTAAGCAATTTGATGTACCTTCCTGCAACCTTGCCTTTGTAGTTTGTATTACATAGCTTTGATCAAACAGTACAGAGAATTTTGCAGCTTATTCGTTAAATTTCCTAATACAACAAGGATATTTCTATAAATACAGTGTCTTTATACCTTTCATGTCTTAATAATAAAAGAAAGCCAATAGTGTTCTCTGAGTGATAGGACTACAAATGGTTTTAATTTTCTTTTTACATCTCTGTAATTTCCCAAAATTGCTTCAACAGCATAATTTTCTCTTATTATAAAACATTTAAGTTAAAAAAAAATCTTAAATGATTCCCTAGCCGAGTGACTCAGTTGGTGGGAGCACTGTCCTATACACTGAAAGGCTGTGGGTTCAATTCCCAGTCAGAGCGCATACATAGGTTACGGGTTCAATTCCCAGTCAGGGTGTGTATGGCAGGCAACCGGTTGATGTTTGTCTCTCACATCAACGTTTCTCTCTCTCTCACTCTCACTCTCTCTCCCTTCCTCTCTCTCTAAAATCAATAAAATATACCCGTGGATCAGTATTAAAAAAAATCTTAAATGTTAAAATAATGTGTTCAAATGAAAATAGAAAGTCTAGTTTGGGCAAAAATATATTTTTTTAAATATCTATTCTAAAATCACACAAAATAAACACTTACCCATTCGAATAAGTGAGCATTCAGAACTTGAGCTAGCAGGAGGAGGACTAACATGATGGGTTAGCAACTCTTTGTAATGGCTTTCATCTAAAATAACATGGTATGTACCTAACAAGATGGAAAGCAAGAGAAAATAAAGTCAGTTTTCCAGACATAAGAATGAATTACATAACTTCTAAGTAATTCTGTAAAATTTTACTACCTGATAATGTATATCTTCAAAATAAATATTTAAATTAAATTATAATTTTTCAAAAACCTTATTTAAATAACATCTTTAAATTGACTTCTCTAGGAATAATATGATTACAATTTTACTAAAGTCAAGTTAAAAGAGCTTAACAAAGTATTACATTTAGTGAAATTTCTAGCTTTTCAAGAGTTATACTGCTTTTTCTGAACACTAACATAGCTTCTGAAAATTCCTTGCATTTTGATATGATATCAACAGAATTGCTGATATATTTAAGATGATTACCCATATTTTGGATTTTGGGACATGAACTGATTTAAGCTGAGTAGTTTAAAAACAGGTTAAAACATCCTACTTTAATTAAAAAATTGTTGCTTCTTACATAATAATTGTGAGTAAATATTAAAGAACTCTAGATAAATACCACCAGTTTCACGAGCAAGCACAGTGCACACCCGAACCTCGGCAGACAATCCAATGATAGACACTCTAATCTTAGTTGCCTTCAGGGTCTTCATAAAATCCAAGTAAATGGGCGGTTTTGTGGGGGGAAAAGCATTGAACAATTAATGTTTTTGAAAAAATGAATAGAATGCTCTGAAAACTAGTAATGAATTTACTACAGAATTTTCTTAGAAGTTGTAACTTTGGTCTGATTTAAAATTAATGGCCTACCTTTATTAGGTCATATATATTAGATGGATCGCAAGTTGTGAGGCTGCTGAAGATGATCAGTACTTCTCTACTTGTATGTCCAGGCATGTGTCTGAAGAAAGATAAAATACACTCCAATTAGGTATAACAAATCACACTCATGAAAAGCTTACCAAAAAGGATAGTGTACACGGTTTATACATTTAGACTCTAGAATATCTCATCTGTTTCAACATTACAAAACAGTGAGTGGAAATCTCTTTTAAGTTCTGGGGACAGAGTGAACAAGACTGACAAAAAGTCCTAATGTCATAAAGCTTTCATTCTAGTAGGTTTGTTTCATACGAAATCTAAAGGGTACATTAGGAAGTATGACAATACCATACGGATCAACTTTAAGATGTGTACATGTGGGGTAACATCAGTAATGTACTTCTTCCTTATTTAAAGTCTATAATTTAACCTCAAGGTGATTCAGAGTCATAATAATAACAAACATTTACTTTTGTGTACCATTTAATTAAATGATGGCTTATGGGATTTTAAGATGTGATAAGCAGTTATTCCAATGCTAACTGGAGATTTCTACGTTTTTAGAAGCAATTTTATCAGCTATTTATAGTCCTCTTGCTTATATCTTCTTTGGCAGGCTCTCAGCTTTCACTTGTGGATACTGCTATTGTGCCTACTTTTATTAGGTGTATTACCTACTATCATCTACTTCTAAACTAGAAAAATATCTATTACATAAAGGTATAAAAATTTGAGTCAGGGTAGACTAGCCAGGGACAAAATATATAAGCTTTAACTATACTGAATACTTCCTATCAGGTCTAAGTTCTATTGAACATAGTTGAACTTGTTGGAAAAGAGTGCTATTAATTTACAGATTAAAAAATAAGCTAATAAAAGTCAATAAATGTACAACAAACTCAAAAACACTATACACAATGAATTCCATATACAGTTTTCAATAAAATATTTTTTTGCCAATGTATTTTGTTCTACTAACATTGCTACAATATTATGTTTTTCTAAAACCTTTAAGAACATACTGCATCAATTAAAATGTAAAATAAAAATTACTAACACTATATGATGACTAAACATCATAAATGACATTACATATTTGTCTCATTAATGACTTCACTATAGCTGGGTTTATAGAGACAGTATTAACATACTATCATTTCAACTTAACTCATTCCAAAAAGTTTGAAATCAATTATATATAATAAAGGTAAATCACTAACTTTAGAGTTTGCATAGCCATGTTTAAGGAGTTATAAAGAGATGGCTCTCCATGGCAGGTCATATCTACAGCTTTCTTCAAAGATGTTATGTGTTTTCTAGGGTTTCCTAAAATAGAAATGGAATAATTTACTTTTATTTTTCTTTAATTGTATGTATTTTTTCATTGAAAAAAATTTTTAAATTGCAGTTAACATTCAATATTTTGTATTACTTTCAGGTGTACAGCATAGTAGTTAGACAATCACACACTTCACAAAGTGCTCCCCCCGTTAATTTACTTTTAATAAAACTCTACATATACATTGTGGAAATTTATGTCTCTCCAAAAATTTACATATTTATGTTAAAGAACAAAATCCTTTCAACTTATGTTTTTAGCAACTTGCACTTTTGACAGAGATGTTTGTTATATAATGTTTCAATTCATACTTAAAAAATAGTACAGCGGGAGAACCAAGATGATGGCGTAGGTAGACACACTGTGCCTCCTCGCACAACCAGAACTGACGGAAAATCGAGAGGCAAGGAAGTCCGATACCAAGTAAATAAAAAATAAACATTCATCCAGACTGGTAGGAGGGGCAGAGACAGGCACCAGGGCGGAGAGGACTTGCGTGGCCGTGGCGGGACCGAGACTGGCGGAGTGTGGGACGAACGGGGCAGGCAGTCTGACCACTAGCAGACCCTGCGGCCCCACATTCACACACAGATAAACTGAGAGGGCCGGACTCAGAGTGGCGGAGAACGGGGCAGGCAGAGCGGCGGGTAGTACCCCGTGGCCCCACACTCGCGCACAGATAAACCAGGACGAACGGTGGGGAGCAAAGCAGACCGCGCAGACCGCGTAACCCAGGGCTGCAGAGCGGGGTAATAAAGCCTCAGACCTCTGATTGAAAACGCCCGTGGGGGTTGGGGCGGCAGCAGGAGAGACTCCCAGCCTCACGGGAGAGCTCGTTGGAGAGACCCACAGGAGCCTAGAGTGTGCACAAGCCCACCCACTGGGGAGCCAGCACCAGAGGGGCCCAGTTTGATTGTGGGTATCGGAGTGAAAGACTGAAATCCGGACGAGAGTGACGGGGGCGCCACTGCTCCCTCTCGGCCCCTCCCCCACGTACAGCGTCATAGCCCAGCGACCAGCGTTACCCTGCCCCGGTGAACACCTAAGGCTCCGCCCCTTTACATAACAGGAGCGCCAAGACCAAAAAAAAAAAAAAAAAAAAAAAAAAAAATGGCCCAAATGACAGAACACTTCAAAGCTCCAGAAAAAATACAACTAAGCGACGAAGAGATAGCCAACCTATCGGATGCACAGTTCAAAACACTGGTTATTAAGACGCTCACAGCATTGGTAGAATTTGTTCAAAAACTAGATGAAAAAATGAAGCCTATGCCAAGAGAAACAAAGGAAAATGTACAGGGAACCAATAGTGATGCAAAGGAAACTGGGACTCAAATCAATGGTGTGGACCAGAAGGAAGAAAGAAACATCCAACCAGAAAAGAATGAAGAAACAAGAATTCAAACAAATGAGGAGAGGCTTAGGAACCTCCAGGACGTCTTGAAACGTTCCAACATCCGAATTATAGGGGTGCCAGAAGGAGAAGAGGAAGAACAAAAAATTGAAAACTTATTTGAACAAATAATGAAGGAGAACTTCCCCAGTCTGGCAAAGGAAATAGACTTCCAGGAAGTCCAGGAAGCTCAGAGAGTCCCAAAGAAGCTGGACCCAAGGAGGAACACACCAAGGCACATCATAATTACATTACCCAAGATGAAACAGAAGGAGAGAATCTTAGAAGCAGCAAGAGAAAAGGACACAGTTACCTACAAAGGGGTTCCCATAAGACTGTCAGCTGATTTCTCAAAAGAGACCTTATAGGCAAGAAGGGACTGGCAAGAAGTATTCCAAGTCATGAAAGGCAAGGGCCTACATCCAAGATTACTGTATCCAGCAAAGCTATCATTTAGAATGAAAGGGCAGATAAAGTGCTTCTCAGATAAGGTCAAGTTAAAGGAGTTCATCATCACCAAGCCCTTATTATATGAAATGTTAAAGAGACTTATCTAAGAAAAAGAAGATAAAAAATATGAACAGTAAAAATGACAGCAAACTCACAGTTATTAACAAACACACCTAAAACCAAAACAAAAGAAAACTAAGCAAGCAACTAGAACAGAAACAGAACCACAGAAATGGAGATCACATGGAGGGTTATCAATAGGGGATTGGGAGGGGGAGAGAGGGGGGAAAGGTACAGAGAATAAATAGCATAAATGATAGGTGGAAAATAGACAGGGGGAGGGTAAGAATAGTGGAGGAAATGTAGAAGCCAAAGAACTTATAAGTATGACCCATGGACATGAACTATAGGGGGAGAATGTGGGAGGGAGGGGGTGGGCAGGATGGAGTTGTGTGAAGGGGCGGAAATGGGACAACTGTAATAGCATAATCAATAAATATATCAAAAAAAATAATAATACAGCAAGTCCTGACTTAACATGGTGATAGGTTCTGCAACTTCAAGTGAAACAATGTAAAACGAGACCAATTTTACCAGAGACTAATTGATACAAACAAGAATTAAGTTTCTAGAGCATCTCATCAATGTTACAATGAAATGATGCTGAACTTGATGTTATTCAAGTACCTGCTATACAAATAACCTCTTTTTACCTATTAATACACATTTTAAATAACATTAACCTAGAGTGCATAATTTTTTACTTTTAACATTTCCCTATTTCATCATTTTTAAGACTGATGTATATGTCCCCATTTTAACATCTCTGAAATCACGATGTGTCTTACCATCACTAGCAGCAGTGAGGCATCCGTGACACAGCTGTCATTGCCTGCTCCCGTGGGAACCTATGAATGGCTATGGAGGTGCTTTTGTTTCAACTGCATTATGTACATTGTTTGTGCTTTTCATGTTAAGTTTAACTGTGATTTAAAGTGTTTTTAGAAAGGTTATTAATACAAAAGTTTAAATCTTTAAGTAGAAAGGCATGGAACAGAGCAATGAGGTATAAATTTGTTGTAAGTAAAGCAAAAATTCATGGATAGAAAAATGCCTGCAATTCTATACTTTTCTTTAGTGAAAAACGCAAGAGCTTTATAAACCTAAGAAAGGAGGGTTTCCACAAATAAACAATGCTGTGTTATCTTCTGTTATGGAAACAACATCTCAAAAGGTTAACATCTCAAAAGATTCTCTATCTCAAGTTAAGCAATACAAACGAAGGGAGGAGAAAATGCCAAATTCTTTAGAACAGTTGACAAACATATCGACTCACCAAGAAGCTGGTGTGAACAAGTCACATACCATGTTTCCTTCCTGATGGCTCAAAAATTAAGGGTATCTCATAAAAGAGAATCTGAGATTCAATGAAATATGGTATTCTTCAGCACTGGCTGGGTAGCTCAGTTGGTTAGAGCATTGTCCTGATACACCAAGGTTGTAGGTTCAATTCCCAGTCACAGCAATACAAGAATCAACCAAAAAATGCATAAATGAGTAGAACAACAAATCACGTTTCTCTCTCTCAAATCAATTCTTTAAAAATGATATTCTTCATTTTCTCTTATTTCAAGTGTCTCCATATTACTGTAATTAACAATAATCAAAACATCATTAAATTGACTTTCTTGTATAGTACAATCCATCAAACTACCTACCTACAGTTGAACATTTAAGTTATTTCCAGGGGGGAAGGGTTTTCAAGAACTACTATAAAGGACACATGGGCAAAACCAAGAGGGAGGGTGGAAGAAAAATGCAGACAACTGAAATTGAACGACAATAAAATAATTTTAAAAAATTAAAATGAAAGAGTATATTTATTGAGTTAGGTTTTTTCTTCTTTCATAACATTTTCTAAGTATAATTCATAGGAACAACCATTTTTATGGCTCCCTCCAATAAATGTTCAACTAATTAACCAAGCTATCAACACTATAAGTAGCAGTTTCTCCGTGGTTCAGTAAGCAACATATTCCTTTTGAAACTTCATTTTGCTAATTTAAAATATATAAAACAATAAAATGTTGTTGAGTGGTTT
The DNA here is from genome assembly GCF_022682495.2 of Desmodus rotundus. Taxonomy (NCBI): domain Eukaryota; kingdom Metazoa; phylum Chordata; class Mammalia; order Chiroptera; family Phyllostomidae; genus Desmodus; species Desmodus rotundus. Next base: position 169,531,855 of record NC_071387.1, read on the forward strand.
ATTTGTTTTTGATCACTTGTTTGGCTAGCCTCTCTTTAGTTTTTTTTTTTTTTTTTTTATCCTGGTATGAATTATGTCTTCTTTGTCCATTCATCTACTTGTAGCTCCTTGGTGTTATTCATCTGAATAAATTTTAGTTTATGTGCTGCTGAAGTGAGCACAGAGTAAGTTGGGTTTTTTTAAAAAGACCTAATTTTTGTTTTTTTAAAGAAGTTTCAGGTTTACAGCAAAACTGAGCATAAAGTACAGAGTTCTCATATACCCTCTGCCCACCCGACACACAGTCTCCCCCACTATCAATTATCAAAAATGTTAGTTACAACTGATGAACCTGCACTGACACATCATTATCACCTGAAGTCCACAGTTCACATGAGGGCTCACCTTTGGCCTCACCTTATTAGATTTGTACCTTCAATGAAGAGAATTAAGTTTTAAAATGTTAACCATTTGCCATATTTTATATATATTCAAGTATTTATTTTTGGAATAAAATCTTAGAAATAAAAAGTATCTCACTAAGTCCAAATTCCTCATTTCATCAGTGAGAAGCAAATCTAATGAGGTAAATGATCTGCCCAGACACGTGCCTACCCAATGGCCAGACCAGCACTCAAACCTACATCTCCTGGCTTTCTCTATCCATTTCTCTTTCTACCATAATATGCAAATATTTCTTTCATCTCCCACTGTATGGTATGAGAAATAAAACATACTACATTACCATCAGTGAGGGTTAGAGCAGTGATTCTGATCAGAGAGGGGGGTGGGTGCCTTCCAGAGTTCTATCACAAACTGTAGAGAATTTTTCATCTCTATGTGTATGACTTCCTTGGCACACATGGAAAACTATTCTCAATCTGGGGGAAGAGGCAGGAGGGATGGCCTTACATCCCTTCCTTCGGAGAACCATCCTTTCTCCACTGTGTAATAATCCAGCTTAGACCATGTGATTCTGATGAAGCCCACCCTGCTTTCATCCTGCTCCAGGCACAGACATGTAACCCAGGCCTACCAACCAAATACTTCATTCCCTTGGCCACGTTGACTGTTCATGGGTAGGCAGGCAATAATAAGTAAGGTCAATACTCACTTATTGACCTGTGACTTTAGCACATGGGACTTGTGCCAAAGCTACAGACTACAAAAGTCATGCAGACTTGGGGTATTAATAGACATCTTTTCAGTCACAGAAAACCTATCAGAGAATGAAGCCAGACAGAGGTAGGACCCCTGGAAATAACTATATTTAAAACCAGCCTATCTTAGAACATGAGTAAATAATTTCCCTTTTGTGCCTAAACTAGTTTGAAATTTTTCTGATTACTTGCCACTAAGTTTGCTGGATCACTCCAGGCTAACAAACATTTCACTCCTCACCGCCACAGTGAAAAACTATTAGTGATAAAAGTATGTCATTACCTGTATTAGTGGGGAAGAATGGTTGAGAATGACATTTAAGAAAAAGTATTTCACAGAAAATAAAATAGAACTAGTGATGTAAATTTATAACAACACGTAATAAAACAAATAAAACCTGCCATTAGCTATTAAAAGACTAAAATTCAGTTAGACATGCCTTGCAAACAAAGAAACTGAATCATTAACACTTTTAAAAAATTTAATTTATTGATGAGAGAGAGAGGGAAACACCAATTTATTGTTCCACTTGTTTATGCATTCATTGGTTGATTCTTGTATGTGCCCCGACCCGGGATGGAATCCACAACCTTGGCCTATCAGGAGGACGTTCTAACTAACCGAGCTACCTGGCCAGGATTATGATTAACTTTATATTCTCTGCTCTTTAAATGAGAGATTTAATTTGTAAAAAACTGATTTTAAAATGAAGTAATTTTCTGAATGGTTACAATAATTTTACTACTTTTGGGATGAATGTATGTATCTTAAATAAACGTATTTACTTTCATTGAAATACTATTTATCACTGTGTAGAACTCAACTTAAAACACTTCATCTTCGATTCCAAGTTCAATAGAAAGTTTAATAGAGAACATACAGGAAAGCCTAATCTTACTTATGAGGCAAACTTATGAACCGGGGTACAAGGTTGGGTAAATAAAGCCAAGCCCTTGAGTCCTGTAAAGGTATTAGATGCATACCTGAGAGTTCTGTCAGTTTTTCGGCTCTTTTACTCTTTGTCACAATAATTCCAATCTAAAAATAAAATTAAAAAATGATTATTAATTTAACAAATTATTTCTTCTTGATAAGAATGTACATTAATATGAATTAGTAATTATAAAAAAAAATACTAACATCTGAGAAACTTTTTCTCATGATGCTGTTGACATAAATTCAGCAGAGTTCACTGTACATAATTTAATTTTTAGAGTTACTTGTTTTCATTGACAAGTGTACCAAAAACTGGTACATAATCTGAATCACTTAACAGTTCAGGGAACAGATGCCCAATGTTTTGAAAATAAATTATATTTGGCAGTAAGATCAGGAATTTAATCCTGAATTTCATCACTTATACATACCTGACTAATAGGATTTTGATCAAAATACTCCTCTACAAAGTACTCCAGCAACTGTTCAAATACAACAAAAAGGAAATACTAGGTAAGAGCAAAATAACAACTGCAGAGGGACATATTTTGGGAAACTTATTTATCAAGCATGATTTTTAAGTTTATAGATTTTCAAAAAATGTTCAGTAGTAAAAATTATTTTAACATTATTAAATAATGATAACATTTAAAATATGAAATAAATAAAAATTAAAACATTACACCTGAATCTGAAATGGTAAGTGATGAGACGGGTTTCAGCTAGGCCTTAAAAGATGGAACCATTGGATGTGTGAGACAGATGCCATCTAAACAAGGAGGAGATGCAATGAAGACAGAAAAGGAGAAGGAGCAGAACTGGGGATGGGTTTTGACAAATCAGGAATAATCTGAATGTATTTAGAAATTGAGGAGATTGATTCAAGTAACCCAACGGAGGAAAAAGATTCAACGAAGAAAAGGAGTAACAAAACAAGATCCTGACTTCAGGAGGGAGGGTAGAAATTAAGGGCATAACATAGTAGTCCCCCTCCGTATCTTTGGGGAATACATTCCAAGACCCCCACGGACGCCTGAAGCTGCAAATTTCTATACATACATACCTATAAATGAGTGTAATTTATAAACTAGGCACAGAACAAAATAACAAAAGTAACTAATAATAGAACATTTATAATACTCTACTGCAATAGAAGTTATGTGAATGTGCTCTGTCCTTGTCTCTCTCTCTAAATATCTTATTGTATCGCACATACAGACTGGGTACCCAGGACAAAGGGATGACTCATGTCTGTGTGGGACATGGCAGGACAGAGCAAAACACTGGAAGACATCATTATGCTACTCGAAACGACATGCAATTCAAAACGTATGAACCGTTTATCTCTTGCATTTTTATTTAATATTTTCAGACCACAGTTGACCATGGGTAACTGACTCTGAGGATAAGGGGGACAACTGTAATCAGCTATTTTTGTGTATCATTTCCTTGAATAATCTGGTAGCACTTCTACTTAGCTATAGTTTATATTAACTCAAACTTAAAAAAAAAAATAGGACTATATCCTTTAAAAAATGTTCTTTTACCTTTAAAGTACATGTCAGTCTATTCGGCTTTAAATCTTGGTCTTCCATTGTTCTTGACCCATCTACTACCACATAAAGATGGCGCATCTACAAAAAAGAAATACAAAGGAGGACAATTTTCAAACATTTTTGACCAAGAAGTAAAAATGGCATTTGGTATTCAAATAGTCTACACATATATTTTTAATATATTCTTTTAAAAGGTTTGTTGTTTCACTATTGTTTATTCTATTAAACCAAAATGCTTCTTGACCCCAAAATAGTTCTGCACAAGTAAAGGAAAAAAAAAATAACATACCATTCCAAGTCGAACTTGTCCATGGTGCTCAAATACTCTGTTAAAATTATGCAAACATTTTAATGAACTGCCATATACTACTCCCCCCCAAAAAATCATTATGCTTGTATTTTTTTAGTGAAGCAAATTATTAACTTAAGGAACCCACATTATTATAGCCACTTTAGTTAGTCCCTGAAGACCCATTTCCCTGCTGAGGCATTAGGTTGCTGGTTCCTTCCTTATATTCAGGTTACAAGTCAGTTTCCCTGAACACTGTTGAAGTTAAATACTGAGGAGTGGGTACAGGTAGGCAGAAAGGCTTAAAGGAATATATTTTACCTTTTGTAACACACTCACAAAAAGCTTACATACCTTTTTCTCTTTGCTTTGAAGAGAATGTCTTCTATTGTAGCTTTAAGTGATCCTGATTCATCTTCTTTAAGAATCTCCCTATAAGCAGTAACTACTTGTTTAAAAAGATAAGCTAAAAATTTATCAACCCAAGAAAAATGAAAATGTCCACATAAAGATTTGCATGTAAATGTTCACTGGTGCATTATTCTTTTTTCTTTTCTTAAGATTTTATTTATTTATTTTTAGAGAGGGGAAGGGAGGGAAAGAGGAAAAGAAACATCAATGTGATTGCCTCTCACACGCCCCCTACTGGGGATATGGCCCGCAACCCAGGTTTGTGCCCTTACTGGGAATCGAATCAGTGACTCTTTGGTTCGCAGGCCAGCACTCAATCCACGGAGCCACACCAGCCAGGGCCATTGGTGCATTATTCTTAACAGCCAAAAATTGTAAACAATCTAAATGTCCATCAACTGATGAATGGATGAATAATAATATGGTATAACCAATATAATACTATATTCACCAAATAAAATAATGAATTACTGATAATATGCTACATGGATGAAATTTAAAAATAGCATGTTTTGAAAAACATTTATTTTACAGGGGGAGGGGGGAGAGAGAGAGAGAGAGACACAAACATCAACCTGTTGTCCCACGTATTTATGCACTCACTGGTTGCTTCTTGTATGCACCCTGACCAGAGGTCGAACCTGCAACCTTGATGTGTCATGACAATGCTCTAACCAGCTGAGCTGCCCTGCCAGGGTGAAGACAGCATGTTAAGTGAAAGAAGCCACATACAACTGACCATATATTATATGATTACATTTACATGAAATGTCCAGAAAGGGCAAGTCTATAGAGACAGAATGTGGATTAGTGGTTGCTTAGGGCTAGAGGTATAAACTGAGCATGAGGGACATTACAGGGGTGGTAAAAATGTCCTAAGCCCTGGCGGGGTATCTCAGTTGCTTAGAGCATCAGCTATACACGCCAAGGTTGCGGCTCCATCCCTCGTCAGGGTACATACAAGATACAACTAATGGCATATAGACACAGAGATCAATGAACAAAATAGAGGGCCCAGAAGTGAAGCCACAACTTTATAGCCAATTAATATTTGACAGAACAAGCAAGCACATACATGGGCTAAAGATAGTTTATTCAATAAATGTTGTCAGGAAAATTGGACTGATACATGCAGAAAAATGAAACTAGACCACACACACAAGAATAGATTCAAAATGGATTACGGACTTAAATTTAGACCTGATACCATAAAAATCCTAGAAGAAAACATAGGCAGTAAAATCTGGGACATTGCTCGTAGCAATATTTTACCTGATGTATCTCCTCAGGCAAGGCAAACAAAAGAAACAACCAATGAATGCATAAATGGGTGGAGCAACAAATCAATGTTTCTCTCTCTCTCTCAAAATCAATTAAAAAAAATTTTTTTTAATGTTCTAAAACTGATTTATGGTGATGAATGCCCAACTGAACAAATTTCTAAAAATCACTGAATTATACACTGGAAACAGGTGAATTTTAACATTTCTAAGATATACTTCAATAAAGTTGAAAAAAAATGTCTGAAAGAGGAGAGATTGTAATAATGTTCTACTCACCATGTTCTTTCATAGCCTCCTTCCCATCGCTTAGTTCTTTCAGGTTCTTCATCCATTTTTTTTCTTAAATGTATTATATTATTCAATATTCTCTAAGAATCATTAGATTGTGAATTTCCTAAAGATTTTTGTCACCAAATGCCTACAATTAAATCTGAAAAATAAAGAGGGGGAAGTAGACATACAAAATTAAAAAAAAACTCAGAATGCAAGGTAATCTTATATTCTTAAAATTCATTCACTAATTGTTGTTAGGTGAAATACTTTACAAAATCCTCATGGAACTTTTTCCCATCCCCAAGATACAAATATTTACACACAAATCTGGCACCATAGAAGTATCTTCTGATAACTTTTTTAAAAACAAAAGTGCTTTATAGATGTGTCATAGGACAGGACCATAGGTTATGAGAAGTGGGTATGGATGTAGATAAAACAAGATGGGGCAGGGGCAAAGGAGGAAGAATTGGGACGACTGTAATAGAATAAACAAAAATGTGTGTTTTTAAAAATTTTATTTATTTATTTTTAGAGAGAGTGGAAGGGAGAAAGGGAGGGAGAGAAACATCAATGTGTGAGAGACCCATCGATGAGTTGCCTCATGGCCCACAACCCAGGCATGTGCCCTGACTGGTTCCAGACCTTTTGGTTCACAGGCTGGCACTCAATCCACACCAGCCATGGCTAAAAAAATTTTTTAAAGATTAGTTACAACTGATGATTATTATGGCTGAGTAATGGATATATGGTGATTCATTGTACTACCTCTCCACCTTTGTGTATGTATGAATATTCTCATAATCAAGTTTTTAAATGAAATTTATTATTTATAAATAGTAAATGCTTATGGCTCATAATTCAAAAAATTGACACAATATTAACCTACACTAATCTCAACTACTAAAAGAAAAAATATTTAATAATAACTAGGACAATTTCAATAAATAGGACAATTTCAAAATAGGCTTCATCTGGAATAAGTATGATTTGCTTTTTACTTTATTCTTTTCTGTATTTTCATATTTTCAATATGAACATGTATTTCTTTAATAATCATGGTTATAATAGGTAATCAGGGGAACCTATTAACCATAACCAAGTAATAATCCCATCACATCCCCACCTCCACCCTCCCCAAAATGGAAATCTCCCTCCCTACCCCACACTCTCATGCTCAGCTTCCTTTGTTCCTAAGTGAAGGTTCAAAGGAAACCTAAGTGCCAAGACATTAAGGACAAAATAAATCCTGTCACTGGCAGGGTTAAAGAGTAATCTTTTTTTTTATTGTTGTTCAGGTACAGTTGGCTCCATTTTCATCCCACCACCCAAAATTAATCTTTATGACAAGGCCCATAACCAAGACCTTACCCTCCATTTATAATATTGTTGCTATAAAGTATATACAGGGTCCAGCAGAAGTAACACCTGCTTGAGTGTGGTTGGTAGGGTAATAAAATGGGTGTAATAATTTATAGTATTAATTTGAACATTTCACCTGTCATATGGTGTGCTTGAGTGCAATATTATGTTACAGAATTACATGCTTGTGATTCTGTAATAAAAGATTTTGTAATTAAAAAGGGGCATTATTTGTGCTGGACACTGTATTTAAACATTTAAAGAACTGAGCTATAAATGGAATTCTGGAATTAAAATTATTGACAGGTTGGACTGTTTTTATGGCATCACTGTCTTCTGTGGCACCTGCTTATAAGTGGATCACCAGATTTCCTGAAACAAGCAAATCTTTCCCTGACATTGAAAGAAATTTGCTTGTTTTGGGAAATCTGGTGATCCACGTTAACATCCTGAAAAGGAGAAATGACTTGTTCTTACTTCCATGCTATTTCAATAGCTAACTGTGTTGATACCTTGTAGGTTTAATGATGTGTAGTAACATAGTATACAGTGACTAAATTAAACATTTTGATCCTCCAGGCAAGTGTTTTCAGTGTTTTTAAACTCAAATTCTTTAATAAATACTTACTGCCATCCATCGTATGAACCTATTTTATTTCTAGTTTATCACTTTGAATTCTCGGGAAGTTCAGAAACAAAGTGAGAGTAAGGACAAATCGCCAGCGGGAACACTTCTGGCTCACTGCGCACAAGGACTGTTTCATCAGACCTGCCTGCAATGGGGAACTACAGGGGTAAGACAGGTGTTAAGCTCCCCATTAACTGCAGACGTTCAAAGGGAAGTTGGATTTTTACAGTGCATGCTGTTAACAGAGAAGGGGGTTATGTATTCTGAAGAAAGATGTACTTGGTGACTTCTTAGGTCAGTCATCTCCTGTGACTTCCCAATATTCCATCTTAAAACATCACTGATCTGTTTCCTGGGAATCCAACCCCAGAGAAGCCACTTCTCCCGGAGTCAGCCTGTTAGTGTGATTCCTGTCACAGCAGATTTGCTACCTGCAAGCAAATGAGGTCTGCACCAAACGTCCAATTTAATGAAGCTTTTCCTCACATCTTATCCTAGAAAGCGCTGTGAGACGGCAAAGGGAGATTACCGCCCCGATTTTCCGGTGTGAAACTCGAGGCTCAAAGGCTGGTCACTCTCTCGAGGCCACGTAGCTGGAGGCAGGTCACAAACTCGAACCCAGGATCACAATTCCCAACGCTCGCGCTCTGCTTTTCGGACGTTCCCCAGAGTAGCAGCCCGAGCTGCTTCCACGCGGCTGCCCAGGCAGAAATTGCCCTCCTCTTCCACACGCTCCCTCACACCCTCATTCCCTAAGACGCTGCTCAGGGCCATTCAGCCTCCGCCCGGGAGAGTGAAGATCCTTCCCCGCAGTCGTGCTCCCCAGGCGGGCGGTCCCCGCCTCCGCTCTGCGCCGAGTTCCACCCGCGGACTCACCCGTCCTGCCGGCCGCCGCTCTGCCCGGAAGCCGCTCTGTCCGGAAGCTCCGCCCAAGCTGCTGCAAGGACGCCTTCAAAGGCCTTCCGCCAGGCCCGGAGACCAGGCAGAAGCGTTCCGACTGCTTCCAGCGGAGGTTGTCGGAGCCGGCGTTCGGGGGCGGTGGCATCCCCTGAGCTGATGTGAGGTGCGGGGAGGCACCTCTTGTCCACCTTCCAGCTAACGAAGAGGCAGGGAAAGCGTCATTTGGTCTTGAAGGGTCCGAAGGGTAATGTAGACCCGACAACTGAGGAGCATGACTTTGTTTTATTTCTAAAAGGTTGGCATAGAGAACTCATACCACAACAGCAGCAGTCACTAAACTTGCTGTACAACAGTTTTCTGGGACGCTTCTGCTGCTGTTGCTGTTGAGGCACCAAATATTTTATTGCACACTTATTTTGGGCCTGATACAGTTCTAAGCACTGAGGAAATGCAATGAAAAACGGACCAAAATCCTTGGCCTCGTGAAGTTTCCTTCTACTATATGGAGACAGTTATCAAGAATAACATACTGAGAGAGAACCAAGATGGCAGCGTAGGTAGACACACTGCTCCTCCTCGCACAACCAGAACTGACAATTGAACGGCAAGGGGGTTTGACACCAAGGAAATAAAAAATAAACATTCATCTAGACCGGTAGGAGGGGCGGAGACAGGCACCGGGGTGGAGAGGACTCGCGTGGCCGTGGCGGGACCGAGACTGGCGGAGTGTGGGACGAACGGGGCAGGCAGTCCGACCACTAGCAGACCCTGTGGCCCCACATTCATGCAGATAAACCGAGAGGGCTGGACTCAGAGTGGCAGAGAGCGGGGCAGGCAGAGCGCAGGTAGCACACCGCAGCCCCACATTTGAACATAGATAAACCTGATGAACCATGGGGAGCGAAGCAGACCGCGCAAACCAGGGCTCCAGCTCGGGGAAGTAAAGCCTCAAACCTCTGATTGAAAGCGCCCCTGGGGGTTGGGGCGGCAGCAGGAGAGACTCCCAGCCTCACGGGAGAGCTCGTTGGAGAAACCCACAGGGGCCTAGAGTGTGCACAAGCCCACCCACTGGGGAGCCAGCACCAGAGGGGCCCAGTTTGATTGTGGGTATCGGAGTGAAAGACTGAAATCCTGACGAGAGTGACGGGGGCGCCACTGCTCCCTCTCGGCCCCTCCCCCACGTACAGCGTCATAGCCCAGCGACTAGCGTTACCCCACCCCGGTGAACACCTAAGGCTCCGCCCCTTTACATAACAGGCGCGCCAAGACCAAAAAAAAAAAAAAAAAGGCCCAAATGACAACACTAATACAACTAAGCGATGAAGAGATAACCAACCTATCGGATGCACAGTTCAAAGCACTGGTTATCAAGATGCTCACAGAATTGGTTGAATCTGTTCAAAAAGTAGATGAAAAAAATGAAGCCTGTGCTAAGAGAAACAAAGGAAAATGTACAGGGAACCAATAGTGACGGGAAGGAAACTGGAACTCAAATCAACAGTGTGGACCAGAAGGAAGAAAGAAACATCCAACCAGAAAAGAATGAGGAAACAAGACTTCAAAAAAATGAGGAGAGGCTTAAGAACCTCCAGGACATCTTGAAACGTTCCAACATCCGAATTATAGGGGTGCCAGGAGAAGAGGAAGAACAAAAAATTGAAAACTTATTTGAACAAATAATGAAGGAGAACTTCCCTCATCTGGCAAAGGAAACAGACTTCCAGGAAGTCCAGGAAGCTCAGAGAGTCCCAAAGAAGCTGGACCCAAGGAGGAACACACCAAGGCACATCATAATTACATTACCCAAGATTAAACGCAAGGACCTACATCCAAGATTACTGTATCCAGCAAAGCTATCATTTAGAATGGAAGGGAAGATAAAGTGCTTCTCAGATGAGGTCAAGTTAAAGAAGTTCATCATCACCAAGCCCTTATTATATGAAATGTTAAAGGGAGTTACCTAAGAAAAAGATAAAAAATATGAACAGTAAAAATGACAGCAAACTCACAGTTATTAACGACCACACCTAAAACCAAAACAAAAGAAAACTAAGCAAACAACTAGAACAGAAACAGAACCACAGAAATGGAGATCACATGGAGGGTTGTCAATAGGAGACTGGGAGGGGGGAAGGGGGGAAGGTACAGAGAATAAGTAGCATAGATGATAGGAGGAAAATAGACAGGGGGAGGGTAAAAATAGTGTAGGAAATGTAGAAGCCAAAGAACTTATAAGTATGACCTATGGACATGAACTATAGGGGGGGAATGTGGGAGGGAGGGGGTGGGCAGGATGGAGTGGAGTTGGGGGGGGAATGGGACAACTGTAATAGCATAATCAATAAATATATTTAAAAAAAAGAATAACATACTCTATCAAATGGTGACAGTGACATAGAGAAAAATGAAGCATGGAAGGGGGAACGGTTTGCAGTTTAAAATAGCGTGGTCAGAGGAGTCCACACCAGGACAGTTAAATCATGATCAGAATAAGGAAGGAAGTTAACCACGCTGATACTAGGGAAGATCTCTCCAGGTAAAGGAAGATGCAAGTGCAAAGGTGGAAGAGCACTGGTGTGTTTGAGGCACTGCGTGAGAAAGCAGGGTGGCCGCAGAAATCTGAGAGGTGGGTGGCTCCGAGCATGGTGAGAACTTTGGGGTTGATGACGGCTCGAAGTAGTGTAGTATGGCAGTGCAGCAAGTGAGAAGCTGTTGGATTCGCAATCTTGTCGATAGACTGGACATGAACGAGGAATCAATAACTCCAAGCTTCTTTAGTTGAGCAACTGAAAGACTGGAGTTGCAATTATCTAGAGGGGGAGCAGGGTAAGATCAGTTTTGGAAAAGTTGAGATGCCTGTTTATACATATGGAATGATGTGTTTCCCATGCTCAAGAAAAGGTGAGGCAAGGCACCCCAGAATATTTGAAAAAAGGTTAGGCCCAGGAGAGGAAGAGCAGAATGGAACTACCTTATCTGGAGATGCTCTGCTTCCCCTCTGTTGCCTGTATTGCTTTGTTGGCACCCAAATCTTCCCATGTTTTCTACCCCCTCAAAAACAAACAAGCCATCCTGCATAGTAGTGGAAAGAACAGACCTGGATTTAAAATCAAGCTCTGCCACACTAACTGGGTGACCTCAAGCAAATCACCTATAAAATGGGGATAGCTCCATCCACCCTACAGTGCTATGCATCACACAGTGGCAGCTCCATAACCAGCTCCTTTTATTTTTCCACAGAAGACGTCTTATTGTTTAGTGTTGGTGGTGTTGTCTTTAAAAGGGAGAGGGGAAATTAGTGTTGCTGATTCTTTGCCAGCGCCAGTCACCTTCCATTTTTGCCTCCCTTGTATCTTTGACTCCTCTACAGGACTCAAACTCCACACCTTTTTCCTTTCCCTTCCCACTTTCCTTCCCTCCTCCTTCCTTCCTTCTACAAACCCCAGGCTACTTTTCTTTCTGTTCTGATTGACCTTCCTATTCCAAGATGGGATGCATAAGACAAACAGCCACAACCCCAAGCTCCAAGTTTCTCACTTATGTTTACTACCCTGGAAACTTTTGTAATGGAAAACCAGGGAAAGGACAGAGAACTCCCAGATAAATTTAAATTAAAGCATATTTGTGGAGAGGAAGCTGAATCATTCAGCCTTTTAGCAACCATAAGTTTACTCTCCTCTTACAGATTTTGTAGATCTTGACTCACCTAGAAATGGTACTAAAGCAAAGCAGAACAAAATATATGTAAATCCATGCTAATCCCTTGCCATAATTATGACACAGAAATCTAATTGTGTACAAAGTAGTAGAATGAATGATCTAACTTAGCCAAATGTTTAACTTGTAAAACTAAGGCACAACTATAAAGAATGGAACAATTTGTTCCTTGCTCATAGGTGGCTGGACACAATCCAGAGTTAGGAAATTCATCAACAGCTCGGTCAGTGGAATAAAGTTGAAATTCAAAGTGTGCAACTTTAAAGAATAGGAGTGGTGAACCTCCCTACTCCAGTATCTTTTTATGGAACTTAGATCATTCAAGAGACTCATCAAAAACCTCCAGAATTGCTTATAACACTATCTAATAATCCTTATCTTGATATGTAAACTCTATGCTTTTAAAGCATTTGTTAAGTCATTTATGAGTAGTCACAATGCCAAGCCTAATGCAGTTGTCCAGGAACTTAGAATGTTCACCCTAAAACTGCACCCAACGCAGATGAAGCATATAGGGGATTGGGGTGATACATAAGTATTTGAGACACAATTTGCTTTTTAAAAAGTTGTTCAAAGTTTCACCTTCTGGCTTTGGGAATTAGATATAATTGGCCATATTTACTTTCTGACAAGGGCTGGTCTAAGACACACATTAACTACTTTCATATAACCATATTAGGTACAAATATCTCTTTCAAAAAAGCAAAATGTGATACAGGAAGGCTATTTGCCCAAGGTCACACAGCAAGTAATTCCTAAAGGACAAAGCAAGAACACGTGCAGGAAAGAGCAAGCAGATTCTTTGGCAGCAACTAGAGCGGTTTTTTTTGGAACACCCTTTCACACACACACACACAGAAAAACCATAGTTCTGTGTTAGTGTTCTTTCTAACTCCAAAGTGGCATTACTTTAACATAGTGTTTTCAAAAATCTACCCAGGATACTTGGGCATTTTATTCATGAAAACTATTCCCATTACAAGAAATGTTAACAATATGAAACAGAGGAGGAGGGATGAGATAATTTTCCACCTAGTTTGTTCATGCTTTCACACAAGAGAGATGACAAGGTAAGTATAGTGGAACCACGAGCTGCCAGGAAATTGAGTTTGAATTTTTATTTCTCTGGCTGAGCCTTTAAAAATGTCTAGTTGACACACTTCCAATGCAATGCTGAAAAAGGAAGAATGTGTTTTGTTAGAAGACTCCCCACCCCCCACAACTGAAGCAGAGATCCCTGAACTGATTAAAGTACACTTTTGCCCTGACCTTTCTTTACACTTGCATACCCCCATTCAGGTCGTTACAGATATATTTGTATGAAAATATTTCATGTTATTAAAAGTACTTAAATGCACTCAAAATTAAAACAGGACATTTTATTAATATCAGAGCAACTCTACCTTATCCAACTCATTAATTTATTACCAAAGTCAAGATAGAATGGGAGTATAGAACCTAATAATCAATGATTCAGATCATTAGTTCTCTTTACTGTAAAATGAGAATTGGTTGCAATAGTGTTGTAAGAAATTAAATATTTCATGTGTGTATGTATATATAGACAATGTAACTTTTACTATAAAACTAAGACTTAAATTTATTTCAAAAAATACAAAGCACATGTGACAAACTAACACCTGTTATTTTTTTCTGGGCAGTGGGTTCACGTATGTTCATAGTTTCCTGTATTTAAATTTTTTAAAATAAATTAAAATGTTGATCTACCTTTAATACAAAACACACAGGTAAGGAAATTATGCAACGAACCTTTATCAAGCAGACCACATGCTTTCACAACAAAATCTTGAACAATGGTGAACAGAGTAGAAAGCAGAATGCAGACAGAAGAATCACGGAAGGTCAGAGGTGGAAGGGACCTCTGGAATCTAATCTAAACCTCTTATTTTCCAGACTTGGAAACTGCTTGAGTGGCTTTTCGAAGTTATATCTAGCTAGTTAATATCAATCCCAGCTGAAACCCCCTGATCCTGGCTCCTGAGGTGGTCTTTAGTAAGTACTGCATTTGAAAAATGATTTTGTTATTTTATTTCAAAATCAAATTGTATGGCACAATTTTACAATGCAAAGTTTTATATGGCCAGAACACTGGCAAGCTGGCCATCATAAATCAAGTACACTGACTTCCAAGAACAAAGAGTTAAAATTTTAGCACACATAAAAATCAGTTAAGTTGCTCAACAGTCCTTACCACTTGGTGTGACTCCAAAAGTTATGAAAAGCATAGACTATTTAGTTATAAGTATGTAAAGCACATAGAAAATTAAGAATTTCTTCAATTTTTTGAAATATATTTTTTAAAGATTTTATTTATTTATTTTTAGAGTGAGGGGAAGAGAGAGAAAGAGTGGGAGAGAAATGTCAATGTGTGGTTGCCTCTCAACATGCCCCAACTGGGGACCTGGCCCACAACCCAGGCATGTGCCCTGACTGGGAATCAAACCGGCGACCCTTTGGCTCGCAGGCCGGCACTCAATCCACTGAATCACACTGCCCAGGGCGAATTTCTTCAGTTTGAAGAAATCAATCAGAATTTAGTGGAAACATTACTTAAAAGTTTATCTTTGGGCCCTGGCTGGGTAGCTCAGTTGGTTAGAACAGTGTCCCAATACGCCAAGGTTGTGGTTTTGACCCCAGTAAGGGCACATACAAGAAGCAACCAATGAGTGCACGAATGAGTGGAGCAACAAGTCGACATTTCTTTCTCTCTCCCTATCTCCCTTCCTCTCTCTCTCTAAATGACTGAATTGCATACTACTAAAGATTAATTACGGATTCGTCAAAATTCTTTCACCAAAACAGTTCTAAGCTGGGGGGATGCTCAGAGTCAACTTGGCTAGTGATGTGCCAGTATGATCAGCTAATTTTACTTTACTAATAAAAGTGTTGAGATTTAAGGGCACGATTTGAAATATTTGATGTTTTGTGGTATTGGATTCTACTTTCAGACAATTGTCCTTCTTAGAGCTAAGAGATTGGGAAACAAGCAACCAGTACAGCACCCGAAAGAGTTTAAAACAATAACAGATACCATTGATGAGTGCAGTTTTGTACAGCTTAAATTAAGAGCACTAATGACATCAAACAGGCATGTTATAGAAAGAAAACACCTGGTTTAATACCTTATAAAATATGTATAGAACTTGAACATTCCTGTAAGATACATTTCAAGTCATAACCAAATTACAAATGTAATCAGATCCTCTAATATAATGAAAAAGCCTAATTGGTTTAAAAAAAAAAGCATGTAAACCATAAAAGATTAAAAAGTATTTAAAAATACACAATAAAATTCTAACCAGTGATTTTAAATTTTGATTTTAAAAAGTAAATATATATTTACAAGCTTTAAATTTCAAAATTTGTTACTTTTACATGATCTTTATTACCAAGATAACATAAAACAATAAAAAGCTCTTTTAACCACTTACACACAGAAAAATATCAATAAGGAGGTTCGTAGAATGCAATATCCACAGTAGCTAAAATGTGAATGGCCAGGGATTTCATTAATGGAGTCATAAAACAGACTTAACCAAAACTGCAAGCTAGGAAACAAGCAGTTTCACTTGATTGCAGGGACCCAGTTTCCTTATCTGAAAAGGAATGATTATAAATAATAGTTATGTGAAGGGAGCAATCTGGGAGGATTAAATGAGATCACCTATTCGAAATAACGAAGTACTAAGGCATGACCGCCTAGGGCATGAAAGTCCACAGCACAGTCCACTCAGTGACCTTCCTTTAAGGACAACAGTTTAAAAACCTCAAACAACAGTTAGTTCTTAATAAAAGAACCAAAGTTTAAAGCATAATATCCTTAATTGGAGTGTTCAGCCCAGATGATTATCAAAAGCTACTTATAAAATGCTTTAATACCGATGATATTAAAGCTACCAAAACTTCGTAATGGCCACAAAGGTTTGGTCTGGTTGGAGTCCAAAGTCATTTTGCATCCTGACAGCATCGCAGACACCTCTTAATCACTCAAACAATCTGGACTCTGCCTTCTGTCTTCCCTCTGTCATAGTCTCCAACCATTTTCTTGATGTGTGACAACTTACTCTTCAACTGCTTGCAATAATTCCTTTTACTTTTGTAATCTGCAGACTAAAGGGAGGGGAAAAATGACACAGGTAAATTTAACAATATAAAAACGAGTTATGTGTAGCTGCTGGGAGGGCAGAGGTGAACCGAAAACCAGGGGAGTACTAGTCAGAACTGTTGGGAGTGTTAAATGCTGTGACCTACACAAAGCACGTGGCAGGATCTCAGACCAGACAGGCAGCTAATTCTCTTGGCCAAACAAGGTCTTCTAACCTGAGTTCTATAAAGGATACACTAATTTCCAATGATTTGTAAAGCAACAAAAAATGATTACTGGTCTTTTTGCTAACACAAAGATCATCTAAAAATTCAGGAAAACAACAAACTGGTGATATCAGTTAACTTGGGAAAGAGGAACTGGATAAATGGCACATGAGACAGGAAACTGTGCATGCTTTTAAACTTTTGCATTTAAAATGATGTTTTGTAATTTAAAAAAATTAATATAAAATCTTTTAAAAACAAAAACATTTGAAGTCAAGAAAAAGTGATAATGGCAACTGTTGGTAAGGATATAGAGCAATAGGAATGCACACTTCTCGGTGGGTCCGTGAACTTGCCCAATGACCCTACAATTTCACTCCTAAGTATACACCTAACAAGTGTGTGCACACGTGCACAGACACGTAAATGTTGGAAGCTGCATTGGTTGTAAAAGCCCTAACCAGGAAACAACCCAAATGCTCATTAATAATATAATAAGTAAGCTGTGTTTTATTCACAAAATAAGTAAAATTAAATGAGCCACAACTACATGCCAAAACATGAATGGATCCCACATAGTACTGAGCAAAAAAAAATCAGCCCTGGCCCGGAAGCTCGGGTGGAGCATTGTCCTGATACACCAACATTGTGGGTTCAATCCCAGGTCAGGGCACATACAAGAAGCAACCAATGAATGCATAAATAAGTGGAACAACAAATCAATGTGTGTGTGTGTCTCTCTCAAATCAGCAAATATATCTTTTTTAAAAATCACACATACATATTTCCAGTTATGTAAGGTTCAAAACAGGTAAAATTAATCTATAATGTTAGAAGTTGGGATGGTGGTTACCTCTGGAAAGAATTTAAAAACTGGAAGAGTACAAGAGGGCATTGTCAAGGGTACTAGGAAATATATTCTTTGAATACAAAGTAACCACACACCAGGCGCAGAGGTATGTGGTTGCTTTGTGAAAATTTACCAGGTTGTACACTTTGATTTGTGTACTTTTCCATATATATACTTCAACCTTTAAAACAGTTAAAAAATCAGTGTTGGTTGCAGCTGCAAACAACTGAAATTAAGGTTCCAACTTCTTGGGTATAATTTATCTTGCAATTACTGGGCCTTTTGTCTATAGTCAATGTGTGAGTGACAAGGGATTCATAGTTATTCTAAAGATTAAAGGAAAAACATGTAACAGAAAAATTCTTCCTAAAAGAATCTTACAATATGGATACTTACTCCTTTAACTTCTTTCAGTCTATTGTATTCATCAGCAGCAGCCTATTAATGAGAAACACAAGGGAATATGTTCAATGGTGCATTTCCTCTTTCACAAATAACATTACAGATGCTGTATTTTGAAGGTAAAACTGCCAAAAATATAGGAAATTAAAATAACAAAGTCTTAAAGCTCTTAAAACTAAGATGGTCAGGAGGAGGACTGAGGAAGCCAGTGAAGAGAAATCAATGACCTACATTCCGTTCACACAAGCAGGTCACGACTTGTTCTGCTGTCTGTCCCCTTTCCTGTGCCAGTCCATGTGCCACGCTGACACCACAGAGGTCTTGTAAAGCACAGCTCTAATCAGGTTATAGCCCATTATAAAACTGGTCAGCGCTCCCCATTCATTCCTCTACTAATTTAGTCTCCCACCTTTCCAGCCTTAGCCCCCATCATTTGCAATTCCTTTCAAAAATTGATCATGTTAATGCTTCCAGATTTCTACCATGTTTTCCTTATGGCTGTCCTCATGTACCACTCCCTGATTTGGGAGAATCTGCAATGGTTACCCCGCAACTGGTTACTCCTGAACTTTTCAGCCCTTCATCAGACCTTGTTCCTTCCCCTAGCAATCAGTTACAGTACTTTCTACACATGATGTGAATATGGCATTACTGACATTGCCTAAGTTGTTTAGACGTCAGCTTCTCTCTTAGGATATGAGCTCTTTGAGGGCTGACACAGGGTTTTATTTATCTTTCTCATTTCTGCACTTCTATATCTAGGGCACAGTAATTATTCATAATAATTGTTCATTGAGTTGAGAAAGGTTTATGACAACACCATACAACAGCCATAAAACAATAGTTAAATTGAACTGTGTAAGTAAATGCTTCAAAACTGAAAAGCAGATCACCCCAATTAAAAATAACAAAGGGTATTTTATAAAATGATATGAGGTTCCAATAAATAAATGATGATAAAAAAAGTTTAAGTACTAATAATCTAAAACATAAGGCAGTAATTTTTCGGGCACTAAGTATTAGTGAAATGTGCATCAGATGAGCCCTCCAGAGCATAATCAGCAGAAATGCAGTTGATATAATCTTCCTGGAGGGAAGTTTTGCAATAAAAATTTACATGTGCATAACTTCTGACTCAGCAATTTTATATTCTGAAATTTGTTCTAGCTAGACAAATACACAAATATGGAGAGGTTCGCCAGTGTATTACTGGTACTACTGAGTGGGCGGGGACAGGGGGTAGACATACCTGAATGTCTATTCACAGAGGATGACTTTTTTTTTAAGATTTTATTTATTTTTAGAGAGGGGAAGGGAAGGTAAAAGAGAGGGAGAGAAACACCGATGTGAGAGAGAAACATCGAACAGTTGCCTCTTGCATGCCCCCAATCAGGGATCTGGTTTGCAACCCAGGCATGTGCCCTGACTGGGAATCAAACCAGCAATTTTTTGGTTTGTAGGATGATGCCCAACCCACTGAGCCACACCAGTCAGGGGCAGAGTGTGACTCTTCAGTAAATTATGGTAACCACAGAATTGAATATTGTATAGCTATTTTTAACACATACATTTTTTTCCAGTAAGTATGGTACTTTGCCGTGCATAACGCACTCCCACGTATAATGCACACCCACAGTTCTGTATGCATTGTACATGGGATGATTATACCCATTATTATACCCATGTATAATGCACATCCTTATTTTTCCCTCAAAAACTTGGGCAGAAAGTGCTCATTATATGGCAAAATACGGTAGATCTTTATTATTGATATGAAAGGATCAACATAAGCTGCTGTTGAGTAAAAAAGCAGGATAGCCCTGCCTGGGTGGCTCACTTGGTTGGAGCGTAGTGCAGTACAACAAAAGGTTGCAGATTCAATCCCTAGTCAGGGCACATACCTAGGTTGCGGGTTCGATCCCCGGTCAGGGTACCTACAGAAGGCAACCGATTAACATTTCTCTCTCTCTGTCTCTCCCCTTTCCTCCCTAAAATCAATGAACTTATCCTTGGGTGAGAATTAAAAAAACACAGGATATAGGAGTGGCAGAAAGCATTTAAAAAGAAAACCCCCCACAATGATGGGGGTACGTTGAACAGACAAAAGAGGCAACTGAAAGAGTTCCCAATGGTCACAGCTATAACAATGCAAGGAACAAAATAAAGTAGTATTTGACTATAACCCAAAGTATAAGTTAAGACATCCGTGAATCCATGCTGATATAAGTGACTGACTAAATAAATTTAAAAGTGTCAGAAGTGACACATTTCCCACGCAGAGGAGCTCCAAATAATTTCTGTAGGTACACTGCCTTCAGCAAGCTGCAGCATAATTCCCAATTCCTTAAGTCTGATCGATGCAGCGTTCCTTCCTTCCTAAGAGGATAGCGTGGAAGGGGGGATTAAAAAGGACAGAGTAACTTTACACAGACAAATACTGTCTTAGCCCGGTGATCACAAAAACTATTTTTGAGTAAAAAGGCAGGAAAGATACAGATAAAACACTAAGACAATTCTTTATTATAGATGGCGTGTGTCCAGGTGCACTTCTACATGGAGGGGCTAGTTCAGAAACTAGTATTTTGGCTGATAACCAGGTGATGGAATTTGAGGAATTTATACAATTCCGTATTGTTTGAATTTTTTACAGAAAAAATGAACTGGGTATATAAACAGAAAAAATAATATAGCTGTTTTCTTTTAAATAAGATGGGGTATATGTACATAGACTATTGCTTTGTAATTCTTAACTCCATTAGTATTAGCACACTCTTCAATTTGGAAGACTTTCATCCAAGACTCAATTTCAATTATTCTTCAATAAAGTTCCAGTTTGACAATTACTAGCAAATTTTGTATCAACATCAGTATGAGGGATACTGGATCTCCACAGATCAGAATAAAAGTATATGAAATACAATATTATCAAGTTTGAATTTACCATGTACTCTTCACTTTCTTCTCTATAGTCATCCAATTCTTTATCCAGACGGGAGAGTTCTTTATTGATCTCATCAAGTTCTGCTTGTAAGCGCTTGTATTCCTGCAGGCCAGTGTCAAAACTTCGCTTATAGAGTTGTCTTTGGTGATCTGAAGTGATAGGTGGATATTCCCTAAAAATTCAGTGAGAAAATGACTATGTATCCTTAGCAGACATAATATGCAGTGCTTCCTCCTCAAACATAAAACTGATGGGATGTGGAGAATAACATTGTTTTCTTTTTGTAGCTTATGGGGAAGAGGAAAGTGGGTTGCAAATAAGTTCTCTTAAGAAGAATTATACTTTATATATCACTGATCACGTTTTTAAAAAAACTATGCCTACATAATTTTTAGAAATAAAGTTAAAAACAATTTATGAAATTTAAGGTTCAAGCCATAAGAACCCATTTATTCTGAATATACAACATGATAATGCGACACATGTTTAATGTCTTAAAACTGGAACTCGCGAACAGAGCATGTTGGCCCACGGCAGTGGCAGAGCAGTCAAGCAGCAGCTGGCTATTCGCCAGCACCACCTACAGTTTTCGGGCTATTTTGGAGCATGGGGGGGTTATTATTGTTGTTGATCTTGGTCTTGGTTCTCTTAAGTGGAAATAGCTTAAGTTTCTTTGATTATAAAATTAGACCTTAAAATGTACACGTATAAAAATGCATGCTCGTTGTACAAATAATTTATTAGCAATGCATTAAGCTATGGAAAAAACTCTGCAATTCTGATCACTTGTACCTCTCAGTATACCAACTATTATTTACATATGAAGATAATGCTATTCACCCGTAATCCATGGAGGAAATACTCTTGAGTTGTTTACCAGAACTAAGGAAACTTCACAGCAATACAAAATTTCCAATTTTAGATTTAAATCACTCTAATATCTTCATTTTACAAAGAGGAAAAATCAAATGATTCCCTTGAAATGGAAACAAGAATTCAGGATTTCTAAACGTAATTATTTCACAGATAAATGGCTGAAGTAGGCCAAGAACTCTTAAGGACAGAGGGGGAAATGAGGTATGAGAACCACCAGTGAGTAGGGGAATTCAGACTATACGCACCCCACCATCCCTAACACCTTGAGAAGCAACGTTTGACTAATCACCATCTGTTCCACAAATGTGTCTGATTTGTGTCCCAATCCTCACAATATTCGGGCACAAAAAGGCTACACATCAAACAAGAGTAGAGTTGGTGGTGATGGACTAGAATGCACACACAGAGGGACTTAACCACAACCTTGACCAGAACATTAAATTGTTAACTGTTTACGGAACTGTTTTTCCAAGTCCTTCAGAGAAACTTTTAAAAGAATCTCTGGTCTCATTGTGAAGGCTTACAAGTAAATGCCGAAGCAAAGCCATACATAGCACTGGTCTGGGAATTTTATAATCAGTAAAATAAAGTTTCTCTTTACTTGTATTTTATTTGTTTGAAAGGCCTTTCTTGGGTGACTAAGTGAAGGGAAGCGCCCTGGTGAACTTTATCAGCCGTTTTGTGGGGGCTGTAGAAAGTGTTTTTGAGCCATGGTTACAGCCAAACATACCCCCTCCATGCCCACTTTATGACGAAAGAGCACTAAGGAAAAACGTTAAGTCTCCAGTCCTGGCTGGCAAAGAACAGAATTGTACCGTCCACCCCAGTTTAGGAGGCAAGGGCTCCACAACGTGAAGACTAGCTGTGTGGTGTTCCAGCACCAGAGGCTAGCTGTACCTGACCCAGTCCTCCTCCAGCTCCTCGCAGGACTCGCCCCCCGTTGTGTAGTCCGTATCGTAGTGGTCCTGCTCTGGCCTCTTCGACTTCCCTGCCCTTCTCTTTGCCAGAGCCCTTTTTGAAGGTGTCTCAAAGTTGTCACTGCTGCTGTAAGGAGTCTGCCTGAAGTCGTCCACGGGCGAAGTCACTGGAAGTTCCTGTACCACTTCAGGCGCCCTAATAAAATAGGAATTATTGTTTAGTGATCACTGGGCACACTACAAGCCTTTGCTAGCACACCGTAAGCAGGAAGAGCAGCACAGTAACTATTAGATCTGTTGGGAACTGCCCTGCCTGGTTTCAGAAACTGTAGCCCCCCATGGCTAAGGCTGAGTAAAAGACCCTGGGACCACAAGCCACTAAGGAGACGAAGCTTATCTTCCCAGCAAGGGTGCCACCTCTGCCCCCTTTACTTCACCCTGCTTGGCCCCAGGCAGACGACTGGTTAGCCAATGACGGTAAGATTCCTCAAGGGAGGGGCGACCTAAGACAGGAACAGTGGTGATGCTGCCATCAAGGAAGGACTTGGGGGACTATAGGAAAAGGGGGTGATACCCCTTGGCTTTGACATAGCCTGAGTGCTCATTCTGTCTGTGAGAAGTCTCCTAATCTCTTGGCTACCTGCATCCCCCACCTGACTTAAGCCTAAAACAGTGCCCGAGGTGGGTGCAGGCCTGTGCTGGAAAGGGCAGTTCCTTGGGGCAATCAGGCCTAAGAAAAAAATACATAAAATCCTGTGAAACCTGCTTTGCTAAGAATGCCCTCAATTTAAATGATAAGGGTCGAAGCATAAAATGAGTTTGTTTCCCCAAGTTTTATGGCCCTTTGGCTATCTGACCTTGACTCAGAATAAGCCCTCCTAGTGCTTTAAATGTTATCTATTGTTTGATCATTACTGCCTGACAATGATTGATGAGCTTTATGCATACGCCCTGTATTCCTATGCAAATTAAACCCAATAAAAGCCCATTGAGGAATAGGGTCAAGGTCCTTCTCCCTCTTGAGAGATTGGCCACCTTTCCACCCCAAGCAGATCATGTCTTGGTAGACTTATTCTCATCCCTGATGAGGGTGGGGGGTGGAGAAGGGTGTGCTCTGTGGGAGGAGCCCCTGCACAGAGATCTACTCATAGGTGCATCACTCAAGCAGTTTACATATTCAACAGGGAGCAGACCCCTGGTGTCCTGTGTTCAGTGCGACACCAGCTTAGACCCTCTAATGCAGACAAGCAGCTTTGAGGTTCCTCTATAAGAGGAGCCCGTGTGTAAACCTTCTAAGTAAAATGGATCTAAGGTTTTATTTAGGTCAGGCTGATCTGGAAGATGTGCTCACTTGACTTGTGCCAGGGATATATTCCACAAGAGGCTGTCAGGAAAGTAATGGTCATGAATCTTTGCTACAGGCTCCTGGAATGTTGAGTGGGGAAGAGGAACGCACAGACACATCTACTCAACACCTCTGGAAGCGGACTCTTGAGACGCAGGTCTTTGTAATATTAACTTTAGAGTCCTACACATCAAGTATCTTTTCAAGGTATTTCAAAAAGCTAAAAACAGTAAAAATTTAAACTAGAACAATTAAATCCAAAAAACTAAAAAGCTTTATATCATAATAGATAAAAAAAAATCATTAAGACTTTTTTTTAATTGCTTTGTTAATCCTGAAGCATCAGATTTTTCAATGCATATTAATGTTTCTGCCACAAGCTTAAAACCGAAGCCTAACACAGAATAAAATACCGAGAGCTGTGGCAACTGTACACCACTTCTGAGTACCAGAAATGCAGTGCTCCCTTTCCCTTGTAGCAGAGCTGGGGAAGGGCGAGAGAAAGGAAAGGAAGGTAAAGCAAGCACCCGAGACTTCCCAACCATTAAAGACATCTACAGATTTTCTTTTCTTATGTCTTTCAACTCAGCAAAACTATAATCTTGAGATTTATCAACGAAGTTTGCTCTCTTTTCTAGGTGATCCAGAACTGATTGATTCTGGTGGTCAAAGTCTAAAGCTTTGGTGTGTGTGTTTGTAGTTGGGGATGGTGTTGGTTATTTATTTCTTCTTTCTAAATTTATGCAGGTTAACATGGCTTTGTCTGCCATGTTAATAGTACTTGTAAAAGAGGGAAAATGTGACTTTCTCCATGAGTTGATAATTAAACAAGTTCCTAGATCCACTGCCTTCACGTGACAAACCCTTTAGCATGCATTCTGTTTATCTGAGTAGGTGGGAGCCAGCAGGGAAGGAAGCTTAAGGGCAAAATAATTAGAAAAAAACAAAATTATTAAGTCCTGGCCAGGTAGTTCAGTTGGTTGGAGCATCGTCCTGATACACCACGGTTGATAATTCGATCCCGAGTCAGGGCACATACAAGAAGTAACCAATGAATGCATAAATAAGTGGAATAATAAATCGGTGTCTCTCTGTCTCTGTCTCTGTCTCTCTCCCCTTCCTCTTACTCTCTAAAAACAATACATTAGTTTTAAAAAAACACATTAAAGCAGGCTTCTTCCCATAATTTTTTTTTTAGTTATTGATATTGTAAATCTTTACCTTGGAAGTTTTCCACCTTCCCTCTTCCTACATCCTTTGAAATGCTAAGGAGTAACATACTTAATATGACATAAAAGATGAAAAAAAAATGCTTAGTATTAAAGCATATATAAATTTAAAAGCTAGGGAATATGTATACTCTGAATAATCTTGGAACCTACCTTTTTCTTTCAAACCTACTTTTAGACACAAGTCCTACTGGGAAAAACATGCACAACCCAGAACAGGTAACCAGCTGTATACTTTCCTCAGTATCCACCTCGGTTTCCCAGGGCTGGAAGTCCCCCCATTTGTAGCTTTTGGATTGCTTCTTTTTTATTCGTTTGTTTTATTCTCTCTCACACACCCTCACATGACTTTGCTGCTCCTATCTTGCCCCAAGTCTCAATATAGTTATTATATACTTTCTTCCATGCCTGTTAGTTTGCAACCTCCATGAGAGCATGGTCTTGGTATTCCCAGGGCAACTGGCCCAGTACTGTGTTTACATGGCAGGTGTTCAAGGTAATTACTAAACTAAAAACAGTTACAAGAATCCTGTCTTCTGATGATACCAGTTTCAATGAGGGAGAAACAATGCATGATCAACATCACTGCCTTGACTGCCAGAATGATGTCCATTATATACATGGTTTTTAGAACTGTCACCACTATTGGGGGGAGTAACTAAGCCTTGCTAATCAGAGAACTTCATCTTCCTGACCTTGGAGATGACAATGACCCAAAAGAACCAATCAGAATCTTTTCAACAGATTTGAAAGGCAAGCTTTGGGAAAGGGAAATTCCATTTTCTGAATCCTGGGCTGGAAGATCAATGCAGCTTGAGGAATGTGGATGGCCCAGCCTGTTATAGCTGAGAATAAAGACAACATAGCAACAACAGCCCTGATGTCTTCTGAGTCCCTGGATCATACCACACCTGATGTAGACCCGTTCCTGGGCCTCATGTGAAACAGCAAATTCCTACAACTCACACAAAAAGCCCTCACAGATCACCCCACCAGCCTATTTGCTACTACCAAACAGTGGTCTGCCTTTTCTGTCACTCTAGGGTGTCATCCTGCCTTGAATGCTATTTGTAGTATCAACACTCAAGTTCCATGACTTACTAAGGTTAATTCACCTCAAGTGTGGACAGTATAGTAGGCAGTGGACCTCACAGGGCTCTCCCAAATTCACTTAGAAAGGGTGAAGCAGCAATCATCTTCAGCTGAATTCTCCTGTCATCTAGTCCACGGTTAATTCTAACAGCACTGAAATTCTAAGGTACAGAGCATTATGATGAGAAAGAGGAACCAAATATGAGAGTAATTACTATATAATTCCATTTAATAACAGGCCCTGGCCAGGTAGCTCGGTTGGTTAGAGCATCACCCCAATCACCAAGGTTGTGGGTTTCATCCCCAGTGAAGGCAAAAACAAGAATCAATCAATGAATGATAAATAAGTAGAACAACAAATCTATGTTTTTTTTTCTCTCTCTCTCCCTTCCTCTCTCCCAAATCATTAAATAAAAATTAATAAAAAAAAAGAACTCCAATAACAAGCTAAACTAACAGATGGTGATAAGCACCAAAAGAGTGGTGGGGGCTGGGGTATTGATGACAAAAGGACCCAAGAGGACCTTCCGGAGTGCAGTTTGACCACGTCGAATGAAATCAAATACATCAGTTCCTTTAGCCCAGCAATTCTACTTTTAACATTCTTCCTCCAGATAGATTCACTTAGGTGTTAAGTGATAAGTGTGCAAGTTTATTCCCTGCAGCAGTCTGTAATCACAAAACAATGGGGAAATACCGTGCCTCATATGCGATTAATAAAATAAATTACTGATGGAATATTATGCAGCTGTGAAACAAGCCAGTAAACTCTTTGTATACCAATATGAACAACTCAAGATATATTGCTAACAAGGCATTTAATATGCTAGTATTTTTTAGCCCTGGCTAGTGTGGCTCAGTGGATTGAGTGCCAGCCTGCAAACCAAATATAGCTGATTCGGATCCCAGTCAGGGCACATGCCTGGGTTTCGGGCCAGGTCCCCAGCTTGGGGCACACAAGAAGCAACCAATTGATGTACCTCTGATACATCCATGTTTCTCTTCCTCTCTTTCTTCCCCTTCCCTTCTCTCTAAAAATAAATAAAACCTTTTAAAAAATATAATATGCTAGTATTTTTAAAGAAAAAACAACCAGCCTTGGCTGATGTAGCTCAGTGGATTGAGCAAGGGCTGCGAACCAAAGGGTCACTGGTAGGATTCCCAGTCAAGACACATACCTGGGTTGCAGGCCGGGCCCCCACTAGGGGGCCACATGAGAGGAAACCACACATTGATGTTTCTCTCCCTCTCTTTTTCCCTCTTTTCCCCTCTCTCTATAAATTAAAAAAAAAAAAGAAAAGAAAAGAAAGAAAACAAAGGAAATCTTTCCTTTAAAAAAAAAGAAAAAATAAACAATATTCATATTTGGCTAGCATATTGTATTTAAAAATAACTGCTGGAAGGATATAAAAGAAACTGGTAATACTTGCTGTCTCTAGACAGAAGACCTAGGGATCTGTTTTTTCCCTTTAAATTTTACATTATGAATGTATTGGCTTACTCAAGAATAAGATTTTTAAATTGTTCCAAATGAATGTGTAAATACTCAGTTTTTAGACTCATTCTATCAGAAGGTGCTACTTACGGTGAACCTATCTTGGTTTTCATGAAAAGGGACAGCATGTGAGAATGAGAATGCTGTGTGACCATGCAGGCCTTACAGTTAATTTAGGGGCACAGCTGGTCACATGTATTATAGACACTTGTTTTGTATGTGTGAAAGTCCCGTAAATCATAGCTTAAAGCTTTCACAAGGATTGCACTGCTACTATGTCCCTTTGCCCTTGTTAGCCTCAAGTGCTTTGGTTTTTGTTAAAATCCAAAGAGAAGAAGGAGAACAGAGAAAATGCTCTTCCTCCAAATCATTCACAACTGAAATGAACAGCGAGGTTGGTTCTGCAGGGCAAAGCAAAATATTTGGAGGGTAAGGCAGACTGCCAGTGTGTTTCCAAATTCCACTGCAGGATAATAATCAATCTATTGTCTTCAAAGTGACTCCACAATTAACTCAGCTGCTGGCATCACTTACGGGGTTTCAGCCACCCAAACTGTGCACTCAGAGTGGACCTCTATGTAACTCAGCCCACTAAATAAGGGTGTGGGGTTGGAATAAAACTTTAAAAAACAGAAAGTTTTCCAGCAGATACACCTTTAACTAAGAACAATCAAACTAGCTAAAGGGAAGGTTTCTTTCTTCAGTCTATAAAAGAATTTGCAGTTCTAGAATTATATATAGCAATAGTAATCATCCTTAGGCAAAAATTACACCCAAGTCCTTAACAACACTTCCAGCATCCCTCCCTCACCAGTCATTAAGCTGAATCAGAATTAGTCTTTAGGGAAAACTGAAACCACAAGGGGGACACCATTTCAGTAACTATAATGGCACCTACTCCAGGCCAGAAACTCACTGTGAGGTTTCGTTTTGGTTTTTTAATCCTCAAAGACATGTTTGTTTTTTTTAAAAAGATTTTGTTTTTTTAGAGAGAGGGCAAGGGAAGGAGAAAGAGAGTAAGAGTTGCCTCTCACTAAGAGTTGCCGCAACCCAGGCATGTGCCCTGACTGGGAATTGAACCTGCAAACCTTTGGTTTGCAGTTCAGCGTTCAATCTACTGAGCCACACCAGCCAGGGCAAGGATATGTTTATTGATTTCAGAGAGAGGGGAAGGGGCGGGGAGAGAGAAGAAAAGAGAGAGAGAGAAAGAGAGAGGAACACTGATGTGAGAGACAAACATCGATTTGCTGCCTCCCATATGTGCTCTGACCAGGGATCAAAGCCACAACCTAGGTAAGTACCCGAGCAGGATTCGAACTCACAGCCTTTCAGTGTACAAGACGACATTCCAACCAACTGAACCACAAGGCCAGGGCACTATGAGGTTTTTTACACTATATATAAAACAAAACCTACTGGCTTCATCAGCAACATGGAAGCTCTAGCACAGCAAAGGAGATCTCAGAATTCATGAATTTAAATGAAGCCTTATAGTTTAATAAAAATATATGTGGCCCTGGCTGGTGTGGCTCAGTGGATTGAACACCAGCCTGTGAACCAAAGGGTTGACAATTTGATTCCCTGTCTAAGGCACATGCCTGGGTTGCAGGCTAGGTCCCCAATGGGGGGCGTGTGATAGAGGCAACCACACATTGATGTTTTTCTCCCTCTCCTTCTCCCTCCCTTCCCCTCTTTCTAAAAATAAATAAAATCTTAAAAACAAAATGTATGTGGACAGGGTTGATCAACGAGCAATCTCTTCTTTCTATTGAGGAAAGAGTGAAGACAGGGAAAAATATAAAATAGAGTCATTTTAACCAAGCTGCTAAATTATTTAACATTAGGAAGGTTGAGGTATGAATAAATTATTCTTTTTCTTATCTTAATTTGCTTGGGATACTCAACTTTTGAACTTTTCAGGCCTGAGCCAATACCTAGGTAATGCCCAGACATCCATCAAACTTGCAAATAGCCCTGTGACTACCTCCTAAAGGATGTAGGACAAGACCAGACCTCCTAGTGCCCATCTTCCTGACCACCTGGCACCTGTCATCCAGACTGCCTGACATCCAACTGATACGTGTCCTGGACCAGTGCAAGGGCTAAGAACACAGGATTGATTATTCTCAAGGCTGTGACTTACACTAAAAGAACTCTTAACTTTTCTTTCTTTTTTGAAACACTTCTAGGTTTTTACCTAGCTATGTTACCAATCTGCAAACTCTAATATTCTTGAGTAAATTTTTATCATTTATTCTAGCCAGAGCCTCCTGACTGTGTTTATTCAATACTCTTAATGAGATCTAATAATTATAGGCAAAAGGAGAGACTGAGAAACGCCCTTTAGCTCTGCCATCCATCAGTAATGTCCTTTTACTTACACCTACATTGAAAACCTGAAGTAGGAAAGAGAACCACATTCCTAGAGTGAAAGAACCTAACCTACCGTCTATCTATTAAATCAACAGAAAAGCACTTCCAGCTTGGAAGGGGAAGAGAACCCTACCGCAGAGTCCCACTCTCCTTATCTTCCAAATAACCCTAGGCAGCATTCACCTACAATACTAAGATAGGTCTCCAGCCTTCATGCAAACTGTTGGATTTTTTTTTTTTTAAGACAAATGGCACAAAACAGCTAATACTGTTTGTAAATGTGCAAATACTCAGTTTTTAGACTCATTCTATCAGAAGATGCTACTCACAGTGTTGATTTATAGGAGGACTCTGGAAACACCCGCTTGTCATTCACTCTACCATTGGAGGAGTAGGCCACGGGACTGTACACTCCATCCACATAGTCCGAAGGGGGAGGAGGCATGTCTTGTGTGCCTGCAGACACATTTTTAACCTAAAGAAACAGCCCCAAGAGACACAGGTATTATTTAGCCTATAATTTAAAGGGGGAAGAAAGGGAGAAAAATACACATAAAATGATCTAGTATTTATTGGGCTCATTAAATACTACTAACCTGTAATGACTGCTTGTTATTATTAGTGGTAACTGCCAAATCAGTATCTTTATAAACACAAGTCCAGAATGAATTACAAAGAAGGAAAAAAAAAAAAATCCCAATTACCTCTCATCCTGATGGGATTAGGTGGAAGAATTACCCACCTAAGTGCTCCTCCCCCATATTAGGAAAACTAATCTCATTTATCTAGGCTAGATCTGTGTTAGGGTGAGAATTTTCATTTCTAACAAGTTCTAGGGTAATGTTTATGTTGCTGTCTGAGGACCACACTTGGAACACCTCTTAGCTAGGACAAAAGAAATTGGCTCTTCTTAATCTGTTCACCGTAAATATGGACCATTAAAACCACAGAAGGAATTAAACTCAAACTGATTTCTGCTATAGTTCTTTAATGAGATTTGTGTATTCTCCCTTAACATACATTCTCAATGGCTCTGTTATTAACAGCCTATACAGTACAGTCCCAACATTGTTGCCAGCCCTCTCTGCTTTCCAGTGAGTCTGTCCTAAAAATGAGTATATATCAGAGACTATGCTTTGTTAACATGAAAGGTTTCCCACAGAAACTTTGGAAGAAAAGTTTAAATTAAATAAGCATAGCTGATTAGATTTCCAAGATTGTTAGAGTTCATGAAGTAGATCCAACATTCTTTAAATTTCACCTAAAAATTTGTTCTGGCTGGTGTGGATCAGTGAATTGAGTACCAGCCTGCAAACCAAAGGGTCGCCAGTTTGATTCCCAATTAGGACACACGCCTGGGTTTTGGGTCAGGTCCCCAGTAGGGAGCGTGTGAGAAGCAACCACATGTTGATGCTTCTCTTTTTCTCCCTCTCTTCCCCTTTCTCTAAAAATAAATACATAAATAAATAAATAAATAAAATTTCACCTAAAAATCTTTATATATTACTCTGTAACTGACAGTAAAAAAAAAGAGCTACACCCATAAAAGTCATTAAACTGTTTCAAGGTAAAGGAATAAAATAGGGAGGTAAAGGGAAAAAAAATAAAAGTAATTCTAATAAGTTATTTCTGTGAAAAAAGAGCAACTTTTCAAAAACAGGGAGGGTTGGGACTACTTTAGCTTGGTGATGAGAACAATGGCATCAGATTACCTGGGTTTACTCCAGATCTGCCAACTACAAATTCTAGAAAGCTTCAGTCTGCTCATCTGCAAGAAATGGGGGAGCTACCTGCTTCACCAAGTTGTTCTGACAATTTAATGACATGATAAGGTATCATATTCAGCACAATGCCTTTATGTGAAAACTAAAATGCTGGATTCTGGAATTGAAGGCATTAGAGCTAAACAAAGAATTTTTATAAGTATTTGAATGTGACAGCAGACTTTTAATTGGATTATTTTGCAACTGTGAATACTTGCAATTAGGTTCGGTATCAATACAGTGTATTTCCTTGCAACACACACACTTTATATCTTGTTTCCTGTTAGGTATAGCATTATAACATGACCTGCTCCTTTTCCTATTGCTACAGTATCACATGTTGAATTATTTATTTACCCACCCCTCTAAGGACATGGAGGTCTTCTTGATTGTTTAATATTCCCGTGAGTCACAAAGGAATGGAATCATTTCCTCTTGAAAGCGGAGTTTGGCAGCAACTGGGAAACCAGTGGGTGGGTTACCAGGGAGTGTGCTTAGATCCCACCACAGGGGGTGGGGTGAGGACTACTCTTGGCTCCCCCAGTGAATTCCTTCATGCCATCACCAAGCTTCACAGACAAAAAGCTCTGCCAAGCCAAAGGCCTATTGCTATTTTGGAGACTTCATCAGAGCTCAAAAAGACTTCCTTTTCTTTAAACCTCATTTAACATCTTGCCCTTGCTGGTGTGCCTCAGTGGGCTGAGTGACAACCTGCAAACCAAAGGGTAACTACTTCGATTCCCAGTCAGGGCACATGTCTGGGTTGTGGGCCAGGTCCCCAGTAGGGGGCACATGAGAGGCAACCACACATTGATGTTTCTCTCTCTTCCTTCCCTTCCCCTCTCTCTAAAAATAAATAAAATATTTAGGAGGGAAACCAAGATGGAGGCATAGGTAGACACACTGCATCTCCTTGCACAACCATAAGAAGGACGACAACAATTTTAAAACAAAAACAACCAGAACTGACAGAAACTGGAACCGCACAGAAGTCCCACAACCAAGGAGATAAAGAAGAAACATTCACCCAGACCGGTAGGAGGGGCGGAGACAGGCAGCCAGGGCAGAGACATGGCGGAGCGAATGGGGCAGGCAGTACAACCGCTAGCAGACCCCACGGCCCCACATCCGCGCGTAGATAAACCAGGAGGGCGGGACCCACAGACCGGTGGATTGTGAAACGAAGGGGGTAGGCAGTGCAACAGCTAGCACACCCCCTGGCCCCACATTCGCTCATAGATAAACTGGGAGGAATGGCAGGGGAGTGAAACAGACCATGCAACCCAGGGCTCCAGTGCGAGGAAATAAAGCCTCAAACCTCTGATTGAAAACATCCGTGGGGGTTGAGAAGCCAGCAGGAGAAACTCCCAGACTCACAGGAGAGGTTGTTGGAGAGACCCGCAGGGGCCTAGAGCGTGCACAAGCCCACCCACTTGGGAATCAGCACCAGAGGGGCCAAATTTGATTGTGGGTAGCGGAGGGAGTGACTGAAATCCGGCAGAGAGTGAAGCAGGCGCCATTGCTCCCTCTCGGCCCCTCCCCCACGTACAGCGTCACAGCGAAGCGACCAACGATACCAGGCCCTGGGGAACACCTAAGGCTCTGCCCCTTTACATAACAGGCGCGCCGAGACAAACAAACAAAAAAAAGGCCCAAATGAAAGAACAGATCAAAGCTCCAGAAATAATTCAACTAAGCAGCAAACAGATAGCCAACCTATCAGATGCACAGTTCAAAACACTGGTAATTAGGATGCTTACAGAATTGGTTGAATTTGGTCGCAAACTAGATGAAAAAACGAAGGCTATGCTAAGAGAAACAAAAGAAAATGTACAGAGAACCAATAGTGATGCAAAGGAAACGGGGACTCAAATCAACGGTGTGGACCATAAGGAAGGAAGAAACATCCAACCAGAAAAGAATGAAGAAACAAGAATTCAAACAAATGAGGAGAGGCTTAGGAACCTCCAGGACATCTGGAAACGTTCCAACATCCGAATTATAGGGGTGCCAGGAGAAGAGGAAGAACAAAAAATTGAAAACTTATTTGAACAAATAATGAAGGAGAACTTCCCTAATCTGGCAAAGGAAATAGACTTCCAGGAAGTCCAGGAAGCCCGGAGAGTCCCAAAGAAGCTGGACCCAAGGAGGAACACACCAAGGCACATCATAATTACATTGCCTAAGATGAAACAGAAGGAGTGAATCTTAGAAGCAGCAAGAGAAAAAAAGACAGTTACCTACAAAGGAGTTCCCATAAGACTGTCAGCTGATTTCTCAAAAGAAACCTTACAGGCAAGAAGGGGCTGGAAAGAAGTATGCCAAGTCATGAAAGGCAAGGGCCTACATCCAAGATTGCTCTATCCAGCAAAGCTATCATTTAGAATGGAAGGGCAGATAAAGTGCTTCTCAGATAAGGTCAAGTTAAAGGAGTTCATCATCACCAAGCCCTTATTATATGAAATGTTAAAGAGACTTATCTAAGAAAAAGAAGATAAAAAATATGAACAGTAAAAATGACAGCAAACTCACAGTTATTAACAACCACACCTAAAACAAAAAACAAAAGCAAACTAAGCAAACAACTAGAACAGGAACGGAACCACAGAAATGGAGCTCACATGGAGGGTTATCAACAGGGGAGTGGGAGGGGGAGAGAGGGGGAAAAGGTACAGAGCATTAGTAGCATAAATGGTAGGTGGAAAATAGACAGGGGGAGGGTAAGAATAGTGTAGGAAATGTAGAAGCCAAAGAACTTATAAGTATGACCCATGGACATGAACTATAGGGAGGAATGTGGGAGGGAGGGGGTGTGTGGGGTGGAGTGGAGTGGGGGGGGAAATGGGACAATTGTAATAACATAATCAATAAATATATTAAAAGTAAAATGAAATAAAATCTTTAAAATAAAAAACACATTTAATATCTCTCCAGGCTCTTTCCCTTTAACAACTTTAGCAGATGCTCAACACTGATAGATTTCTTACTGACTCACAAACAAGAAAGCAAAACCAAGGTGCATGGGTATCCTTTTAGACTTCTTACTGCCTGGGATGGAATGTCCTTCCTCTTTCCTTTGCCAGATAATCCTTAATTGGGCTTCAAGTCTTGGCTCACTACCAAGGATTAGTAATGCCACTATCTTCTGGAGGCCTTCCACATGTGTCCCTGCTGGGTGAGGTACCTATCTGTCATCCTATCTCCCCAAGCACCTGTGGACACAATCCTCCCACCCACCACAGCACTTCTGCACTGTGGAACAATTGTTTACACACAGTGTAATGGCTTGCTCCCATATCTCTAACCTCAGTAGGCAGTCACCTGTTCTAAAAGCCATCTCTGTCTGCCTACTTATAATGTGCCAAATGCTGAACTGATACATCATCTAGAAGGCACAACCTAACACGTAAATACTATGATTCCCTTTTCAGAAATGAGGAAACTGTGGCTCAGAGAGCTTGCCAACTTTCCCAAAGACCTATACCTAGTAAATAGTAATGTGGGATTTAAATACAGGCCTCACTGGGAAACCTCTGCTACAATCCACTACCTCTCTCTGAGCAGCCCCCTGCCTTCTCTTTGGGTCTCCAAAGCCCTGCATAGTCCCTGGCACACATTAGGAACGCAGAGTTTGCTACACAAAGGTTACCTCACTTACTGCCGCTCCACACTCTATGTATCCAAAAATCTTATTACGTGAGCAGCTGTGAGCAACCTTTATCTCTGAATCGGCAGGACTGGACTAACTTGTCCACTAGCTTCACCCTCCAGCAGGTCTTTGGTTGCTTAAACCTTTTTTATACATCTGCACAAAAAATTCCAAAGTACTGTTTGCTTTGGCAGAACATATCTAAAGGTGGAACAATACAAAGAAAATTAATTATTAGCACGGGCTCAGCAAAAGGATGACATGCACATTTGTGATAGGTTCACATTTTTAAAATACCCGAGACGTGGCAAACACACAATGCAATATACAGATAATGTATTATAGAGCTATATACTTAAAACCTATAAAATTTTATTAACTAATGTCTCCCCAATAATTTTTTAAATTTTTACTTCTATTGATTTTAGAGAGAGAGGAAGAGAGAAAGAGAAACACTGACTTGCTGTTCCACTTAGCTGCGCATTCATTGGCTGATTCTTGCATGTGCCCTGACTGGGGACGGACCTGCAACCTCGTGTATGGGGACGACGCTCTAAGTGCCTGGGCCCCCCCCAGGCCAGGGATCAGCCCAGCAATTTTAGTTTTAAAGAAATCCCCAGACAGATTCAAAAAAGAATAAGCAGACTGTGTCCTTAAAAGGAGCATAAGATTCTAGAGGCAGAAGCAAAACATATTTGTAAAACAAGGAGTAAGGTCTGTTTTTTTCCCTTTTATGCTTCACTTTTTATGAAAAAAAGCTAAAATATTACTTTTTCTCATGGTAGCAATGCAAAGTGAGGATAAACCTGCTTCTCTGAAAGGACAGGAGAAGGAAGGGGGAAGCCCCAGTAGGGAGTGACCACGTATTAGTAATTTATACAGCGAGCCCTCAAACTGTGCATCCTAGGATTTCTGAGCTTCACTCTCGTTACTGATGGACTCCCCACTCAGCCAACACACAAGGCTTGATGATGGAGTTCAAGTTCTTTAAAACACATACACATACTAACAAAATCTCCACCACTATAATCACTGTAATAAATGAAATTTGTTTAAAAGATGTAGAACCTGAGAAAAACTAGGCTTAATTCTAAACAGCAAATGGTGAGCAATTTTCCTCAACTATCTTGGGAACAGCTCTGAAAAATTAGGGACAGAAGTAAAAACATGAATTACGGAAGATTTGTCTTCTACCAAGTACTGAGGGGAAAGAAAAGTTGGAGAGTCAACATTCCAGAAACCAAAGGCTGGAATTGTTGCTCCAAAGCAGAGAGGAGCCTGGGAGGCGGATCCAGTGCTCCTGACTCCAGGGCCTTCCAGTGGGGAGGAGACCCAAGTGAAGGGGGGAGCAAGCTGTGGGCAGCGGAAATCCACCCAGCAGGGCCCCCCAGCTCCCCTCATCTGGGATCTGCCGGAGAAGTCCCTGGTCCTCCGGGCACCCTCCCCCTACAGACAGACTATAAAAGGGAAACAAGACATACACCTCAAGCAACCCAAAACTGACTCAGACTTACTCTTGAGACTGAATTCAAAAAGGACAAGCACTTACACAGACCTTGTTTAATTCAAAGAATATGAATAATTAATTTAGGGCAAGACACAGGAAAAGTTTTACTAAGATTCATATTTCAATCCCGGAAAGAACAAGAGTGTTTCTGAAATGTCAAAATGAACTAAATTCAAATGAAATAATTTCAAAAGC
This sequence comes from Desmodus rotundus, assembly GCF_022682495.2. Classification (NCBI taxonomy): domain Eukaryota; kingdom Metazoa; phylum Chordata; class Mammalia; order Chiroptera; family Phyllostomidae; genus Desmodus; species Desmodus rotundus. Next base: position 169,569,316 of record NC_071387.1, read on the forward strand.
TCTTCACAAGAAGTATTTAGGAGAACAATATTTTATTCAAAATTTAATTATACTCATTAGAAGTGTTCCGATTATGTCACTTATGAAAGAAAGCTTTGTGACAACCTAACACTCCTTCATGAAAACACCCTAAATCCCTGTGGGGCGCCTGAAGGACATGGCTCCCTCCAGCTCCTCTCCAAACCCCTGCCATCTCGGCGTCTCCTCACCTGGGACCCAGATGGACAGAGAGAATAAAAAGCAGAGTGATTTAGGGCCCTTTGAAAGAAAGTCTGTCCCCCAAAACAAAGTCTGGGGAAAACACTTCTCTCCGTGCAAAACAACTTCATGTCATTGGGAATCAGCACAAGCAAATAGGAGCGACAGCAGCCATTCCCCATCTCCTCATCCTGTCTTTATTCCCACTCGCTCCTGGGAGAAAGAGTCAGTCTCCCCTGCATCCAACTGGTGAAACAATTTGACAAAAGTCGCGGCCTCTAAGAGTGAAATAGACAGTTCATCTGTGGAGTATTTATGGCCATGTGAATTCCTCGCCATTGCCCGAGTAGATACAATTATTTCCATTTTCAGATGAGGAAATTGAGCCTCTGTGTTTAAATTAATTTGCTCAAGGTCACACAGAAAGCAGTGTGGTAGAGAAGGGGGATTTGAATGCTGGCCCACCTGGCTCCAAAGGCCAGCTCTTTTTCTCTTGGCAAACTGTCACCTAGTAATTTAAATGTGGCTTGAGGTACCCACGTTGTTTGGGTACTGACTAGTCCCTGTAACATTGCCTGAACTCCTCACCTCACCTTGACGAGACGTGAGGTGAATCCATTTTGCAGAGTTTTATTTGCCTGTTAGACTAATGTTGCAAAAACAGCTTCTGACACGAAATTACTATGCATGCTGCTTTAGTCACCAGGTGCCTTTCCGTCTGAGTGCAGAAACACCACCCTCAAAGGGAAACAGAAGGACTTTTCCTGCTTGGTAATTACAGTGGAGAAAGACAACAGACAAACCTTAATCTCAAAGTACCATCTCCAGTTTTACCACCTGCATCCACTTTCAGACCAGTAAGTGGTCCAACTCGTTTTTCCTGTTTTATGATATTAAATCCACAAGATGCTCCCCCAGCAAGAGCCTCAAAATTGCCCCTGGAAAGTTCCCTCAAACCTTTCTCCACCCTTGGCCTCTTGAAAGCAGATGTTCCCCAAATGTACTAACCCCACAAATGAAGAGATCATGCATGGACCAGGTATGAGCGAGTCTGAATAATTTCCTGTTGATCAAATGGCACTGAAGATTTAGCAAACACAATGCCTCCAACTGAAACGCATGTGGCCTGTCATGAACCAACAAAAATGAATTCTGAAACTCCCTGGGAGCCAATGAATTGTTAACAGAGCTTTGGGAGAAGGTGAGCTGCAGAAACCTTATAGCCAGTGAGTGACACCATTCAAGGACTCCTTGCTCTAGAAACGAAAATCCTGGTACAGACTGTATTTTAATACCCGTGCACCTTACACCAGCGCTCCCCAACAGGAATGCCACAAGGCACAGAACACCTCAGTCCTCAGAGCCTGTGGCCATTGGTCAGTCACCACCTGAGGTTCCAAATCCCCTTCGGTTTACTCCAGTACTCGCTACAACGTTGTTATTTACTAAGTGTGCCATGATGCAGAAAAGGCCCTATGCATACCTTAACTCAAACTGGGCCTGCAGGACAGTGGTTCTCAAAGTGTGGTCCCCAGACCAGCAGCAGCAGCGTTACTTGGGAACTCATGAGAAATGCAGATTCTCAGCGACCACCCCCCCCCCCCCCGCCCCCCGCCAGAGCTACTGAATGAGAAACCCTGGGGGTGGGGCCTAGCAAGCTGTTTCAAGCAATCCTCCAAACCATTCTGATGCTTACTGAGGTTTCAGAACCACTGACCAAGGCAGACAACTGCCCTGTTTGGACCATTATAACCATCAGCTACCGTTAACATAATATTAATTCTATGTAGTGCTGGAAATCTAGGAACTCCTGCTTTCAGAGAGCCACAAAGATACCATCAGCTTCAGCACATATTCTGCCTCCACTACAAACCAGCTCTCTAAACCAGCTCTCCAGGATGCCCGGCCTGTCCGCCCGCCCTTTTTCATCACAGGGGTGCCGGGACAGACAGGGCCTCTGTTCTCCATGCTGGTGGTTCCAAAGCCAGTCGTCAGAAAAGGCACTTCCTCTTCCGTTCCATTTTGACCCACCTGAGGCCACAGGTATTGGTAAATTCTTTCCCAGGGTTAAAGCCTGGTATACCAATTAGTCAGCAGCAGACAGGACCGCTTTTACATTGAAGAAAGCTTATACTGGGTGAAAATTAAAAAGCTATTCAAATTTCTTTAGATGTCCAGTGTTGATTGCCACCCCTGTCCTGTCCCAGTCACCTTCCCCATGCATATCTGTCTCCCCATCCTGTGTGCAAGCAGATAATATGCAGGGCCTGCCTATGCCCTTCAGAAAAAACAAAATAAACTGTTCTTATCAGAACTTGTAACAAGTTTACAAGCTTACAAATAAGAGGAAAATTAAGTTAAACTGCACCCAACATTAATTTTAGGTCCTCTTACCCAAACTCCCTTATTTAAGCTCATCACTGCAAATGCTAACAATTATTACTCTAGCTAAAATTTATTGGGCATTAATAAATTATTATTATTTATTATGTGCTGGCCTGGACTGACCTAACACCTTTAATCGTTACAGAATCAGAAATCTGTAGACGGAACTTGTATCTTCCCCATTTATACATGAGGAACCTATTAAATAAATATACTATCTTCATCCAAGTCCAAGGAAATCAAAAGCTCCCCTGGGCTGACCACAAAGGACAACCAAAGGCCCTGTCCCTTCTCTACCCCCAGCCAGCTCATCCTCACTAACTCTTACCTTGGCAAGTAAATACTGGGAGTAATGCTACATACGTGTTGTATCACAATGTCAAAGCCTTAGAAACTTATAGAAATAGAACTACCTTCGTAACACTTAGCTTTAAATATTTCCTTCTTTAAAATGGACTCTTGTTTAACAAATTTTGCTTACTACTTGGTAGCAATGGAGAAACAAGTTTATGGCACGCTCTCTCCAAACTCAGTCTATGCCTGCTTCTGCTGTCATCGTCCTGTGTCAGTAACAAGGGAAGGTGCCAATTAGGAGACGTGCAGAAAATACTCACTGAGAATCAGTCTGCTGATCTGTAGTACAGACGGGCATTTTACCCATGTATTATCATTTTAATCTGTTAGTTCTACTAAGTACAGTGGACCCTTAAGCTAATGCAAGGATGAGGAGTGCCAGACCCCACCCCCCAGTAAAAAATCCACGTATAAGTTAAGGTGACCCTCCCCATAGGAAGTTTCTCAATTGCACATGGAAAATATACTATTTTCCCCAATTCTATGGACAAAAAACCCCGAGGTCCAGAGGGAAAAAAGACACACATACACCCCCCCCAAAAAATACAAGTTATAACAGCAAATATAATATTGGTCCTGCTGATTAGTACGTCAAGTCTCAGACAAATTACTGAAGTTGTCGGCGAAACTCGGCTTCTCCTGTGAGCGGGCCCACACCGCAAGGGCTGCAGTTAGAATAATAATGTGGCTGCCCTATAACGGTTACTTAGGAAACGGTGGCTCCTACATTTCTTTGTTTTGCTGTGACTGTTTTTAGCTTTGTTACCAAATGAAGACGTGATGCCCAAACCTGAGTCGGCCTGACGCCCTACACTGAAAAGAGCACTGAACTTCCAGTCCTGACTCTGTCGCCAACAAGCCACCCACTTGTCAGCGTGTCCAACGGGAAGATCTTCCGCCTCCTTCCTGTAAGTTCGCTGGGGTACACTGGACCCCTCACCCTAAGGTCCCCCATGGCTCTGTTTCTACTTTCTTTCACCTGACCAACACCAAATCAAAATTTATTCATGGGACCTCCCAAAACTGAAGTTCTTAACTTTGAGGGACCATTTCACCAGAGCACGGTAGGTATCAATAAAAACTAATCTCAAGTACACGTTTTATAATCAGCTCTAATATTTACCATAGGTGTGGGATTTTCTAGAGGCAGATCCCAGTTTTAAGTCTTTACTTTAGAGAAAATGAATATTTATGTCCTGATATTTATATTTATGACCTGCTGAAAATGCAGGTGGGAGAAGAGAGGTTTGAACACAAAGATTAATATGCAGTACTTATATCTTCATGGGCTGAAGTCCTTCCTGTCAGCCCTGGCACCCACGGCTCTCCCGCCACTGGCATTCTCTGTATACTGGCAGGACACAGCTTTTCAGACCACAGTTTCTGCCCTTGGATGAGGCCCAGCTCAAGGAGGGGCAGACAGGGATCTGAGCACCATTACACCTTCTGGGAGGAGCCCGCAGAGTACTCAGGGGCACTGGGGTGAAACAGGCACACACCTGCTCAGAAACTCATCCTAAGCTATTCAAATTGCACTTTGAATTTAAACCTGGCCAGATGACCACAGGCATCAACAATAAGGGGACAATTACAATTACTTCATATAGAGCATATTCGTGTACAGTTAGTCCCCCCTTACCCGCAGTTTCACTTTCCACGGTTTCAGTTACCTGCAGTCAAAAGCAGTCTGAAAACATGAAATTGAAAATTACTGGACTAAACAGTTCACAAGTTTTAAATTGCATGCCGTTACGAGCAGTGTGATGAAATCTCATGCCGTTCCACTCCGTCCTACCCAGGACGTGAATCATCCCTCCGCCCAGCATCCCCTCACTTTGTCTCCTCACACTGGCACTGTGTCCTCCCACAGCATCACAAGAAGGTGCGCACAGTGCAATTCGATGTTTTGCACTGTGCAAAACACATTCACATTCACATAACTTTTATTAGAGTATACTGTTTTAATTGTTCTATTTTATTACTAGTTGTTAATCTTATTGTACCTAATTCATAAATTGAAGTTTATCTTAGGTAAGTATGCACAGGAAAAAGCAGTCGATATAAAGTTCAGTACTATCTGTGATATCAGGTATCCACTGGGGTTCTTGGAACGTATCCCCTGCAGATAAGGGGGCAACTGTAGTCCATATTGTCCACAGAGCGCCATTTCTCTAGAAACCATCTCCCTAGTCCACACAGTAGCTGCCATATGCTCTATTATCAGGAGGGCCCAGCCCCTGGGCACAGCAGCCCCTGGATGTGAGCATAGTTACAATGGAATGTTATTAGAAAAAGTGTGTAGAACCAGAATTTTATACATTGCTGATGGTTGTAATGTCCGTTGGTACAACTCCTAAGAAGGGCGATGTCTCAGTATCTATCAAAGGTACAAATATATATACCCTTTGACTCAGTAATACTAGTCTGCAAAATCTCGCTGATAGAAAGAAGTATACATGGACAGGCATCTATACAAGATATACAATTTTTTAAAGTTATATTATTGTGCCAAGATACACTGTGAAGTGAAAGGCCCAGGTGCAAGCAGAATGGTGTGAGCAGTATGCTAAGTTTTGTATAAAAGTGCAGGAAGTCTATTTTTACTTGCTTTATTTTTCTAAAATAAAACAATGAAGGAAATCACAAGAAACTAAGAAGAGTGTGCACAAGAGTGGAAAAGGGTGGGAAAAATACGTGAAAGTAGGCAAACGGGGACACAATGATAGCACAGAGACATTTCCCCTCAAAACATTTTTTTTAATTATAATTCTGCCATGGTCGGTGTGGCTCAGTGGATTGAGCACCAGCCTGTGAAAGGTCACCAGTTCGATTCCTGGTCAGGGCACATGCCTGGGTGCCTGGCCGGGTCCCCAGTTGGGGGTGTGCCAGAGGCAAACAACAGATATATCTCTCACACACTGATGTTTCTCTCCCTCTTTCTCCCTCCCCCCCCCCAAAAGTAAATAAATAAAATCTTATTTTTTTAAAAAAAAGTTATTTCTAGTAAAGAACATCTTTCTGTTTATAAATTTTAAAATGAATGAATGAATAAATAAATAAATGTGATTCTGACCATGGGCTTTTAAAAAAGGGATGGTTAGGAGAGCTTTTTCTTCCCCCCAAATCCACAAATACAGATGCAACAACATAAATGAATCTCATAGACACTATGTTCAGTGGACACAAAGCCCACAGTACGTAATTCCACGTATATGAAGTTTAAGGACAAGCAAAGCTAACAGATCTGATAGAAATAAGGGCGTTACCACTCTGTAGGGGATACTCATTGAGAAAAGGCATGAGGAAACCTTGGACACTGGATGTTCTGTATTTTGATCCGGGTGATGGATACATACATGGGCCTATAATATGTAAAAAGTCACCAAGCCCTACATTTAAACAGTGTACTTAATGCACTTTACTCTGTGTATAAGGATATACATTATACTTCAATAAAATTTTAACAGTATCAAAAATGTTTCCGAGGAAGATTTAATGATATGACAAAAGCCTACAATATAATGTTAAACAAAAAAAGACAGGACTGGCCCTGGCCAGGAAGATCAGTTGGTTGGAGCATCGTCCCAAATGTGCCAGAGCTGTGGGTTCGATCTCCAGTTGGGGTGCACACAGAAGGCAGCCACTGAGTGCGCGGGTGGGTACAAGAGTGAATTGATACATGTCACTCTCTCTCTAAAGAAATCAATAAATTTTTTCAAAAAGGATTTTACACTGACAGGGAATACAGTCACACTTGTGATTTAGAATAAGAAGTAGAAGGGGGCAAAGGATTAAAAAAAATAAACTAAAATAGTAACTGAGAGTAGCAAAAATTTATACTTTACTGTATTTTCCAAATTCTCGACAGTTACCAATCAGATTGACTGATTAAACAAATAAACACACACACATACACACAGTCACACACCACATAGCATTTCAGTCAACAATGGATCACATCTAGGACAGTGGTCCATTAAGACCATAACAGAGTTGAAAATTTTCTATCACCTACTGACTCGTAGCTCGTAAATGTAGCAAAATGCATTACTGCAGTGCCAGTTGCATAAAAGTGTACTGCATACAATTATGTACAGTACATAATACTTGATAATGATACTGAACAACTACGTTAATGATTTACTTACTATACTCTTTATCATTATTTTAGAGTGTACTCTTTCTACTTATAAAAAAGTTTTGCTATAAAACAGTATGCTGTGTTATGTAGGCAGGAGCCTCATATCTTGCGTTCACTGTGTCTCTTGATTGCAGTGTCTTGTAATTGATATAATTTTGTGTTTTATACAGAAACATGCTGTGCAGACTTGTAGCTTAGGAGCAGAAGGTTATACTATACAGCCTGGATGTGCAATAAGCTGTACTACCACCCAGGTTTGTGAAAGTGTGCTCTGCAATGTTCACAGTGATGAAATTGCCTAGTGGCACATCTCTCAAAAGGTATCCCCATCATTCATCAATGAATGATTGGTTTTTTTTTAAGAGTATATTTATTAAAGCTGGGGACAGTGAAACAAAGGAAGGGCTTACAAGTACAAGAGAGCGCCTAAGCAGGGCTGCTTTGGCTCTCTAGAAACGTTACAGGAAAGGAGTGAGCCAAGGCGGGGCTGCTGTCAGCTCACTGGAGAGTCAGAGAAAAGGGGCCTTGGAGACAGGCTCAGCGGGTGAGCCCAGGATGAGCTGCTGCTGCCCACTGCTCCCCTGGTTACAAGTCTCGTGCGGTCCCTTAGAGTTTAGGACAGAAAAGTAAAAATGCATGCCTGAGAGGGAAGAGAGGCAGGGGTGTGCTCCAGAGCCAAGCGATTATATTTAAATTCAGAAAGAAAAATACCCATTAGATCTGGGGTTTGAGGACATACAGAAAAAAATAAAGATCTATAAATTTATTAAAAGAACTTTTAACATTTAAAATATAACAATGTTGGCACAAATGTAAATGACTTCAAAGAACCAGGTTAACACCCAAACGGTGGGCAAAGATGGTCTGTTTATTTTACAAAGTACAAGATATACAGAAAGGGGAGGGGGAAAAAACCTAAGAGCCCCTAGGAAGGCAGAGAAACCATTATGCTAAAGATTCAAACATAGGCCCTGGCTACTGTAGCTCAGTGGATTGAGTGCGGGACTGCAAACCAGAGGGTCACCGGTTTGATTCCCAGTCAGGGCACATGCCTGGGTTGTAGGTCAGGTCCCCGGTACCAGGCGTGACAACCACACATCGATGTTTCTTTCCCTCTCTTTATCCTTCCCTTCTCCTCTCTAAAAAAAAAAATAAATAAAATCTAAAAAAAAAAAAAAAAAAAAAAAAAGAAAGAAAGAAAATTGCACCTCTGAGGAGGTCCAAGATGGTGGCAGTGGTGGCAGTACAGGAGGACACTGAACTTGACCCTCCAAAAAATTTGACATATACCTATGTCAAATATTCCTACTCAAACATTCCTCTTCCTAAGAGCCAACAGAGGGCTGGATGCACAGGTTCTGAACAACAAACAGAGAAGACTGGGGAACTGCAGGAGCTCACTGGGAAATGGAGGAGCTCTCTCAAGATCAGAGGCACTGGTTCTAGTTTCAAGTTTAGCAAAACAAACATGAGCAGGTGAGCAAGGAACGAAAGGAAAAGCAACAGGCCTGTGGCTAAAACCACCTTCAGGTCACCTATTTCAAATGCTACCCTTCCTCAGGAATTTCTGTTGGGGAAACAAGGGGAAAGGGAAAAGAAATAAGGAATTTGCAAGTATCCCATTAAACAATATACCAAAACCATACAGGCACTATTCAACAGATCATTCTTTAAGTTTCATATAACAAAACAGTTATTACTACAGTAAACCTGCCAAGTACACGTAAAACAATCAAGCCTGGCTATTCCATCTATAAAAAGTTAAGTCCTCTACAATTCACCATCATCGTCACCTCCCTAAGCTACTATGACTATCTTTTGCCCAATTATCAAAAGCACCTAGAACCGATTAAACCTCCATGAGAGTAAAATCCAGTGACAGCCCAAAGTTCACTGGGACTCTATTATTACTGGCTAGTCTCTCGTGAGTCAGTTTTTTTTTAAGGCTCTCGAAACCTTAAGTAAACAAATCCAACAGCCAGTAAAAACTAACACACCCAGAAACTCTCCACAAAACATTTACTTCATAGTTCACAACAGACTGTCTTATTCCATCTGCAGGTGGCCTCGCCTGGAGCTCAAGGTCAAAAGAAAACATTCCCTAACACCTTCTTGCTTTCCGGGTGGGAGAAAAGGGGAGGAACCAAGAAGCAGCAGGCTTCAAGGAGAGGGCAGGGACACTGCACTATCATCTCCTTGGCATATACTATGCATACCACACCTTCTGACTTTCCCAAGACGGCTTCATTTTTGCTCCCTAACTAACTATTAAAAACAAACAAACTTCATCTACATTTCTAGAATTAAACACAGATGTGTACAATGCTGGAGCTGAAAGAGCCTTTGGGATGATCAATGAATGTGTTTACCACGGACCAGCAGTACCCACCCAGTCCTTTCTGCTTAACTCCTACAACACCTCCCCACCCCCCACTTCATTCTACCCTGGAACGAGCGTCCAGGATTCTAAACTAACTTTCATGGAAGAAATCAATCTGCTCAAAGAAACCTGTGATAGTTTCTGAGGTTGCTCCCAACATCATCTGAACAGAGGATTTCTGAGAAACAAGTCTTATTCCAAACACCTCTAAAGATAGGTTAGGCTAGCAATAACATGCATTGGGGAGATATTTTTGAAGAGAGAGACTCTGTGGGCTTTCAGCAAGTCACATCGTATAGGAAGCTACTAGAGGTAGGATTAACAGTATAGACAAAAAAGGAAATTATCCTAATTTCTCTCTGCCTCACTAAAAGTATTTCATAGGTAAATATGAGTGCAAAGGTAGACACTATGATTCACCAGGCTGTTCTCCATGCAGAAAGTTTAAAGGTCTGCTACCTGCTAACACTCTAAAAACACCCTTTGGCGGCAATCTTAACCCAAGACAGCACCTTGAGTAATAGTGTTTCCCTCCAAAAGATAAGCAGGAAAATAAAAGGGACTGGGGGTGGGGAGGTGGTGGGGGGTGTGGTTAGTTTTGTAAAGGCCAAACTCTTTCAGCAAGACTCCTGTGTAAGTAATCTCTTTTTAATGCCTACATCCACTTCTTGGAAATGGAAATCTGATTTTTACCTTGTAGTAACATAATTTCCACTTATCCCACCTTCCTCAGGTCTAAGTAAAATCTGAGGCCCCAACTTTGCAACACACAATAATTCTAAGAGCAAAGTTTCGGAAAGCACCAAAAGTCGAGTTTAGACACAGAAACCTAAGGGTTTAATATAAGATTGGATGCTTGCTGATTTGTTTTTAAATACTTACCCACTCTTCAACATTGGGGGGCTGCTCATCATAAATGCGTTCCTTGTCCCACAAAATATTTGACTTGTCATACTGGTCCATCTTCCTTCGAGTTTTCACAGCAAAGAAAATTATTAAAGCAAAAGCTACAATAACCATGAACGCCAGTACAATGGCAATGGCCTAAAAAGAGATGGAAGATATTGACATAATCAGATTTTAATTGCTTATTTTATCCCACTGCACCCTCTACAAGTACCTAATCCACCCTCTATATACAATCACCCTACTAAATATCTGTGGCTTACTCAATATAAAACGGATACAATGTTACATTTTAGATATATAAAACCTAGCCCATACCCGTTGGGCTAAGGCTAGCAAAAGACATACACACCTTAATTCAATCCTCAGAACATGGTTAATTAATGTGAGGTACAGCCATCAGCCCATTTCAGAATGTTTTGGAGAACTACTCCGAAGCTGGAGCACCAAGGTGCCATATTTTACAGAGGATCTGTCTTACCATATCATGCAGACATGATCTGACCAAGCTATAAATTAAGAGAAAATCGACTAACGATTCATTTAGTCTGGCAGGTTTCTGTTTGTGGAGTCTTTTGTGTACTTGCTAGAAAGGGCTCTGTGGCAAGGAAACCCTGCCCAGGACAGTCCTCCCAGAGCCTGGTAGGTATGCTAAGTGGTGCACTGGCGCAAGGCGCTTGGAGTCCGGCAGGCACCTGCACTCTGCCCTGGATGCCTCCTAACGGGTAGCGGGCGTCTTTCGATGCAGCTGTCTACCTAACAGCGACAGCCTTTTCCAAAGAACACAGGTTTGGGGTGGTCCGAGGGCTAAAAAAGGACGGGGTACCAACCCTGCGCCCTGTTTACCATAAGTACATCTGAATGTCAACAACAAACATTGTGAAAACCTACATTTGCAGGGAAACCATTTCAGTCTTCAAAACAGAGTGACTCATTCAGGTAAAAGAATGAGAATTCCTGAGTCAGTGTGAGGAGAAAAGAAGAAAACACAAGGACAAAAAATTAGTAACCCAGAAACATTTTCTTAGTATAACTAGTGGGTGACTCACGGTTGCTGAAAGCAGGGTTCTTTGAACATTTGAATCACCTGGGTAGCTTTTAAAAATATTGACTTACACTCTAAAAAAGTTACAAAACACTGTTGAAAGGAGTTAAAGACAACCTAAGTAAATGGAGACATTGTATGTATCAGTGGACTTGACGTAAAAATGACAATACTCCCCAAATTGATCTGCAGGTTCAATGCAAAATCCTAGCTGGGTTTTGTTTGTTCGTTGGTTTTGCAGAAATTCATAAGCTGATCCCAAAATTCACACCCAAACGCAAGGGACCCACAATCTAGCCAAAATAAACTTGACATAGAACAAAGTTGGAGGACTCCCACTCCCCGATTTCAAAACATACTATAAAGCTACAGTAATCAAGACAGTGAGGTACTAGCATAAGGACAGAAATATAGGTTGATGGAATAAAATTGAGAGTTTCAAAATAAACCCTGACATTTATTACCTGTTTTTGACTAGGGCATGAACAATTTAGTGGTGACTAGTCTATTCAAAAAAGAATACCAATACAACTGGATATCTACATGTAAATAATGTTAATTTCTTCCTTATACCATGCCCAAAATACCCTCAAAATAGATCACAGACCTAGCTGAAAGAGCTAAATTTAAAAGTCTTAGAAGAGCCCTAGGCAGTATGGCTCAGTGGGTTAGAGCATTGTCTGGTAAACGGAAAGGTCGTGGGTTCAGTCCCTGGTCATGGCACAAGCTTAGGTTGTGGGTTCAGTCCCACAGGACTGTGGGTAGTCAGAAGTGGGGGCAATGTTTCTCTCGCTTCCTCTCTCTGCTTTCCCCTCTCTCTAAAATCAGCATGTCCTAGGGTGAGGATTTTGAAAAATATGTCTTAGGAAAAAAAAACACAGCAGTAAGTCTTTGTGACTTTGAATTCAGTAAAGTGTTCTTAGACATGATACCAAACACAAGCAACAGAAAACTCAAATCAAATCAAAATTAAAGGCTTTGGGGCAAAGAATAGTATACAGAAGGTGACACAGGAATGACAAAATGAGAGAAAATACCTGCAATTCATGTACCTATAAGGGACTTGCATCTAGCTATAGAAAGAATTCTTACAACTCAATAATAAAAATAAAAACAGCCCACTAAAAAACGGGCCAAGGTTCTAAACAACATTTCCTCAAAGAAGACACATGCACTAAGAAGCTCAAACAAGCTCAACATCAGTGGGTGTCAAGGAAATGCAAATCAAAGCCAAACCGAGGCACCACTTCCCACCCACCAGCACGGCAACAATCAGAAAGACAGAAACAGTGTTGGTGAGGACACGCATACATTGGAATCCCACATATTTCTGGTAAGTGTAAAGTAGTGTAACCACTTTGGAAAAAAGTTTGGCAGTTCCTCAAAAGATTAGGCACAGAGTCATCATAAGACCCAGCAAGTCCACCCCTAGGTATATACTCAACTCAAGAGAAATTAAAACAGGTTCACATGAAAACTTACACACAAATGTTCAGAGCATTTTTCATAACAGCCAATATGGAAATAATCCATATGTCCATCAACTGATGAATGGATACATAAAATATGGGATATCCATCTAGTGGACTACTATTCAGCAATAAAAAGGAATGAAGTACTGGTACCTGTTACAACATGGATGAACCCTAAAAATATTATGCTAAATGAAAGAAGGCAGTCATAAAAGACTGCATAAATATTGCGTGATTCCATTTATATGAAATACCCAGAATAGGCACATCGACAGAACAGGTCTGAGGAGAGGTGGGAAATAGGGAGTGATTGCTAATGGGAATGGATTAGTGAATGTTCTTTGGAGAACAGTGAAGATTTTCTAAAATTGATTGTTTGCACAACTCTTTGAACAGACTAAAAGCCAATGAACTGTACTCTAAGTAGATGAATTATGTGGTATATTAATTGTATCTCAATAATGACACCTAGCCCCTCTCCCAGATTCTGATTTAAATAAAGTGGGGCCGTGGCATCAATATTTTTTTAAAGTTCCCAAAGAGATTCTATTAAGCCTCCCAAATTGAGAGCCTCTGACCCAAGGAGAGAGGGGGTGTGAAGAAAACAAAATTATCCATACCTCCTGGGGGTCCACCACACAGTAGTGATACAAATACTGATCCACATAGAGTCCAGAAGTTGCGGGTGTGTAAAACTGGTTGCAGAGGGCAATAATCTGTGAGCCATACAGGGACCCAGAGGCCTGGGCAGTTGGGTTGACTCCCATTATATAGACGATTGCGGCAATAAACAACATGAAGCCCAGGATAGCGCTCACTATTATCACGGTCAGGTAGTATCTCCTTGTTCTAGAGATTTCAGATCTTATAACACTGGTGACAAATATCACCAAGGCAGCAATGAAACAAAAGGCAGCCATAGACAGCAGGAAGCCCTTTGCTGCTCTCGGATCTGTATAACCTGCTCCGTAGCCATAACCGTAGCCATAACCATAGCCATTTCCGTAGCCTCCGAAGCCACCTGCTCCGAAAGGGTAGCCTACACCACCTCCTAGTATGTTGTTTCCATAACCTCTGTCCCAGGCAAGTGTGGAGGCGACACAGGCAAATATGGCAATGCACATCACGATAACCAGCACAGACAGAATCCGAATCACCCCTGGAGGGGAGGTCCACTTGTAGTAGTGAAGAATTTCATCTTCTGGGTAGAAGGAATATGCAGTGTGAGAAAGCATCGGTCGAACATTCATCTCTCCGCCATACATGTCATTGCTTGGTGCATAATGACTGGGTTTGCTGAAATGCACATGAAAACAATCTCAAATTAGCACTCTTGGGAGGTAACCAGAGAGAATGTATAAAGCACTTGGAATAATATAAACAAACCACTGACCAAAAAAACTATTGTTAGTAACTGTCCCACTGCAATGGGGCAATCTGCATCCCCCCCCACCCCAAATTCAAATGTCAACATCCTAAGACCCAAAGTGATGGTATTAGGAGGTGGGGCCTTTGGGAGGTAATTCAGTCATGAGGTGGAGCCCTCATGAATGGGATTAATGTCCTTATTAAACAGGCCCAGAAGAGCTCTCTTGCCTCTTCCACCACGTGAGGACTCAACCAAGAAGCTGGCAGTCTACAACTTGGAAGAAGGCTTTCACCAGGACCTGATAATGCTGACACCCTATCTCAGACTTCCTGCCTCCAAAACTGAGAGAAATAAATTTCTGTTGTTCGTAAGGTACCCAGCCTACAGTCCTTTGTCAGGGCTGCCTGAATGGGCCCAGATACCATCTGAACCGTAAAGAAATCTGTGCATCAGAATCCCCCGCAGGGCCTGTTAGAACGCAGATTGCTGGCCTGCACCCCCAAAGTTGCTGATTCCGCAGGTCTGGGTAAGACAAGCTTCCAGATGATGCTGATGCGCCAGTCTGGGGACCACAGATTGAGAATGACTACTCTAGTTTCTATGTGTGGAATAGACGTTCTCAAATTCTGCTACACATGGGGAATGTGTAAAATCCCCAGGTGGGACACTCCATGCCAGTTTAATCACAGTGCCTGCGGATGGAAGCCCCGAAGCTTCAAATAACAGTGTCAACCTGTCTGTCTGCGTGACTTGAGACCGGTGCATTCAGACTTGACACCTACCATGACCCACTGATGACCACGTGTGATTCCTGGTAGCCTCGCTCCCCTACCTAAGAAGGCACATTTGTTCATTTATTCATTTTACAGCTATTTACTGGAGCTGCCAGGCTGGGGTTGTGCCCACTACTGGGGATACAACAAGGAACAGAATGGTCTCGGTCCAGGCTCCTCATGGAGTTGAGTCTCTATCAGGGTGGTAAGACATTAATCCTTACAGAATCTATAATTAGTATGATAGGAGTTACAAAGTAAATCAAATATGTAATGAGGACTCAGGAGGGCAGTGCCTGACTGGATCTTGATTCTCCTTTATAAAGCTATCTCGCAAACTCCAGTAATTTTATCATAAGCACATTTGTAAAAGGCACACTGATGTGTGGACGCACTGAATGTAAGACCTGCATGCCTTGGGAAGGCAAAATTCAATTAGCAAACTGACCTCAACCCCTTTTGTTTTTGCCATTATTTCCACAGTTCACCTTCTTCACCCCAAGGCAAGACATCTTACTGCTATACATGCTTCCAAAAGCTACCTGAGTGTATGCGAATGAAAAGGCAGTGGAGAAAGAGGAGAGAACACTGATAAGCTGGTCTGTGACAACACTGACTATGAAAGCTCCATAATCCACTCCACTCAAATATTTGGGCTGTCTCTGGCTGGGCCGTCACAGACAGCGCGGCTCTGAGTATCCTGAACATCTCGTATCCTGGCGCTCACAAGCACTTGTTCTTCTAAGGTATGCACCCAGGAGTAGAATTTCCAGGTCAATTTTTTTTTTTTTTTAGCTTTAGCTCTACTAGACAATGCCAAAGTGTTTTCCAAAATGATTGTATCAACTTACTCCCATTAACAGCATAATGTCCACAGAAGCACTGCTTATGATAACCCCACACTGGAAACAGGCCAAACACCTACCTAAAGTGGAATGGGTACACTGATGTCATTTATAAGGAATATGTATTTGGTCACTTATTCAGCTAACCAAATTTTTCTCATATACATTTGGCCTTCCATAATTCCTGGCTCACTGCTCCAGGAACTCTTGGAATTTCCTATGTATCGAGAGTGAAAAAGGTGTCTTTTGTTAATAAGGTGGCCAGCAGAAAGCACTAAGGGTAGGATAAGGTTGCAACTTTCAAGTCTTTTTTTTTTTTTAAACAGGTATTACCATACTCTATTACTATTATTTTTAAATATTTTATTTATTTATTTTTAAACAGAGGGAAAGAAGGGAAGGAGAGAGGGAGAGAAACATCAATATGTAGTTGTCTCTCATGCACCCCCTACTGGGGACCTGGCCTGGAACCCAGGCATGTGCCCTGACTGGGAATGGAACCAGCAACCCTTTGGTTCACAGGCTGGCACTCAATCCACTGAGCCACACCAGCCAGGGCTATTATTATTTCATTTCTCTATTTTTTAGAGAGAGGGAGAGAAACATTGATGTCCAAGAGATACATCAGTAGGTTGCCTCTTGCACACCCCCAACTAGGGACCTGGCCCACAACCCAGGCACATACCCTAACTAGGAATATCGAACTGGCAACCTCTCAGTTCCCAGGCCAGCACACAATCCACTGAGCCACACCAGCCAGGGCAGGAACTTTCAGTCTTAACCCCTACCCTCCATGCTCCATCCAACCACTCACACCACCTCCAGGTAGGGGAGAGAGGCTACAGGTTGAATCAATTGCCAAAGGCCAATGACTTAATCAATCATGACTATGTAACAAAGATGAGCTTCAGAGAGCTTCCAGGTTGGTGAACATGTGGAAATTCAGGGAGAGTGGTGTGCCTGGAAAGGACATGGAAGCTCTAAGCCCTTCCCACCTACCTTGCCCTAGGGATCTCTTTCACTGGCTGTTGCTGAGTTATGTCCTTTACAATAAACCAGTGACCTAGTAAGTAACATGTTGCTCTGAGTCCTGTGAACTGTCCTAACAAATTAACTGAACGCAAGGAGAGTTGTGGGAACCTCTGATTTATAGTCAAAGGTGCAGGTAACAAACTGACGATCTGAACTGGAACCTCCAGTCTGTAGCCAGTTGGTCAGAAGCACAGAGAACCTGGGGCAGTCTTGTAGGACTGAACCATCAACTGTGGAATCTGAGACTGTCTCTGGGTAGAAAGTGTCAGAGAGTTGAATTCTTGAACACCCTGTCGGTGTCCGAGAATTGTTTGTTGGTGTGTGGGGAACGCCCTACACTGGAACTGGTCCGGGGACCCAATTTAATGGGTAACTGTGATACATCCTATGATGAAATGCTACAGAGCTATGCCAACATGGCAGCCACTAGCCACACAGGTTTACCGACCACTTGAAGTGTGGCTAGTCCAAACTGAGATGTGCTTTTAACTGTAAAATACGCAGCAATCACAGTATGAAAAGAAATGTCAGACCAGCAAGAGAGAAGCCTGATATTAACTATGTACTCTGGCTGACACTGATGTGCCAACATAGGCTCATCGATCGTAACAAATGTTCACTCTGGTGGGGGGTGTGGATAATGAGGGAGGCTGTGCCTGTGTGTGGGCAGGGGGAGTGTGGGAAATCTCTGTGCCTTCCTTTCAGTTTTGCTATGAATGTAAAACTGCTCTAAAATACAAAGTCTTAAAAAAAAAAAAAGAATGTAAACTATGCCCCGAATCAGTCTTTATATCAGTCATGAGTTAAAACATTAACATTTTGGATATATTAAGTGAAATACATTATCAAAGTTAATTTCTTTTGTTCTCAATGTGCATTTAAGGAAACATAAAGTTACACACGTGGCTCACATTATGTCACTAGGGTGCTGACCTGGCGCTGGGTCAGAGCAGGACTTTGAGGTGTTGTTTCTTTCTTGACCTAGGTGATAATTTTGCTTTGTCTTTACTCATCAACTCATACACACGTCTCTGCCCTTTTCTATTCGTATATTATATTTCACCATCGTTTATAAATGCAACACAAAACAAACATCAGGTAATGCAACACTACTCAATAACTATATTCTCTAACATTTTTTTAAAGATAATTCTTGTTTTTAAAGATTTTATTTATTTTATTTTTAGACAGAGGGGAAGGCAGGGAAAAAGAGTGGGAGAGAAACATCAATGTGCGGTTGCCTCTTGCACACCCTCTTCTGGGGACCTGGTCCACAACCCAGGCATGTGCTCTGACTGGGAATCGAACCAGCGACCCTGTGGTTCACAGGCTGGCACTCAATCCCTCAATCCACTGAGCCACACCACCCAGGGCTATATTCTCTAACATTTTTAACAACCACGTTGCCATAAACAACTGTGTCCAATACCATGTTCAAATTATTAGTCAAGAGACTAACCCAACTACAATTATCGAAGGGTTAAAGCTACAAACTACTTAAAGGAGGAAATCCCAAGTAATGCTTGGTAATGAATTTAAAACTGAAGAGTCCACTGTTAAACCCAAATTTCTAGGAATGCCAAGAACCCTCAATGTTGTTTTTTGTTTTAAATAATGGCAAGAATCACCCTTAAAATTGGCAATGCAGTACACATTATGCTAAGTGAAAGAAGTCAATCACAAAAGGCCACATACTGTATGATTCCAGTTATAGGAAATGTCCAGGATGGACAAACCTGGAACATAAAGTAGATTGTTGGTTGTTATCTAGGGGGGGAACTGGGGGAATGACTGCTAATGGGTAGGGGTTTCTTTGGGAAGGGAGTCATAAAATGTTCTAAAATTGTAGTGATGCTTCCACACTCTGTGACTATATTAAAATCACTGAAATGAGTCAGATGTATGGTATGTGAATTATATCTCAATATAAATGTTAAAAAATCGTTATGTTGCCAAGGGCCATTTAAACAAGGCACTAACATGGCCCTGACTGCTGTGGCTCAGTGGATTGAGTGCTGGTCTGCGAACTGAAAGGTCACAGGTTCGATTCCCAGTCAGGGCACATGCCCAGGTTGAGGGCCAGGTCCCCAGTTGGGGGCGTGCATGAGAGCCAACTACACATTGATATTTCTCTCCCTCCCTTCCCCCCTCTCTAAAAATAAATAAATAAAATCTTTAAAAAAATAAAGGCACTAATATGAAAGCTTCATACCAATTGTGAAAAACAAAAAGGAATAAATATACACACAAATAAAAGCCTAGACTATATTGAAGCAAATATTAATAACAGGTAACAACAGTTGCCTCTGCAGAGAAAAACTGTCATCCTGGAAGTTATGGGTAAGAGGGAAATTCATTTTTCAATGAATACACATATTTTATTTTTAAAAGCAAACAAACAATAGATTTCAACATTGTAGAAACAAAGTTTCAACAATGCTAGGTACATATTTTTTACATGTAGCAGACTTTTTAAAAAAATGAAGAATTATTTACTTACAATTCATCAGGTCTATATGGAGGTGGACTTTCAAAAGGCCTCGATGACATGGTCAGTGGTCACCTGATCTTCAAGATGAGCAATGTCCTGAAGCTCCCAAGATAAGCCAATCTAGGCAACATAAGTAGGGTAATGACATCACTCTGAGCTCACAGTTTCCTTGCATCACTAAGAAAACGAATGATACCGATCCCAAGTAACCTTTCACACCGTGTTTACTTCTCTTGTCCTTCCTCCCATGGCTCTGTTTACAGATTGGACCATTGATTCCTTCAGCCCAGGAAATCACTGAGCCCAGCAACCACTGAGCCTGGCAGTCCTCACAGCGCCTAGCACCATGCTCTGTACATCACCGGCAGACAAATATTGTCTGAACTTCAAATCCTACATTGTAGTGATTTTTAAAAATGGTATTTATTTTTTTAAAGTCACTTCAAAGAATAAGAAAGATAGGCATAAGAAAAAAAAAATTTGAAATATGTTGTTTCACATTACTTTGGAAGTTCACATAAAATGAGAATGCATATAAAATTGCATAGCTAGCAGAGTCTAGCACATACTAGCCCCTCAATGTTAATTAAAGCATAATCTGGTTTAAAAGTATGCTTTTCTCAATACAAACGATTACAAGATGCAACTCTGAATGGTGGGACTGTGGACATTTTCCCCTTCTGCTTTTTTAGTCATCAAAACGGAGCACAGTTTTTACAAATTATGGGGGGAAACATCAAACACACATTGTATTAAGTAGTCCTCTTCTCTAAGGGAAAAGCGGAATGATTTTGTTCTAAAAGTCCTCAACTTGTTCCAACTTCACTCAATCAACAAGCATTTATTAAGTGTCTCCACTATACCACGGGAACCTGTGGAAGTTCAGTGTGAGACACAGCTCTCCTGAAGGTCACACCCAAAGAAAGCAGCTCTGCCACAGGCATTAACTTAAGGCCGAACTTCGAGATAAAGTGGTATGGGGATGACCAAAGGCAGAGAGAGGAAGTGGAAGAGAAGAAAGGAGGGAAGAGGGAGGAAGATCTTGAGCAAGACCTATTATCTGGGTATATTAAAGTGTCTAATATTTTTCCTTCTCAAATAAAGTATGTGCAATCTTACATCACTGTATGAGGAACAGTGTATCAATTCAAGCTCTTTAATCTTTGTTCTTTAAAATCAATAGCAGCGATCCCTCATATCCTTAAGGACAGCCAATTCCAAATGTCTTAGAATAAAATACTGCCCAAATGTTTATTAGGTAAAACCTCAAAGGTGGAAATACAGTGAATGTTAGTAACATCAACACAATTAGCATAATTTTCCAAACACATCGTAGGAAGACTTCTCTACATTGTTTTACTTCTAAAAGCTGCTTTATTGAACTGTAACACACTGAAAGCCCACTAATCATAGGCGTACACAGCCCTGTAACTAGCACCCAGACACACATATAAACGAGCACTTCAGGCCAAAATATGACAGTGCTGTAAGAGTAAAAGTCAGATAAAATGTCTCCCTACTTGACATTTTCAGAAAAATATTAAGAAAGACTGAATTTAGACATTAAGGAAGGCAGGACACTACTTCTGAAGCTGAATATCACATACTGACAAATGGACTCAGGAGGAGGAATCTTATTCCTTCTATACCTACGACTCACTCATTCAAGACTATGCCAAAAATTCCAGGCTCAGTGATGGTTTTGGAAAATTCTAAATGAATCCAGACCCAGGCTGTAGTTTCAGTTTTGTCAAAAATCCAGACAAAATCCCTTTCCCAACTGCTATTTCCTAGATTCAGAGTTTAGCTGTCTTGTCTTCTCTAATAGCCAAGATTTTAAATTGTGAAGCCAATAATTTTAGAAAGCTAATTAAGACCAAGCCACGCCACTCCAACTTCCTTTCCTGAGGTTACCAGACTGGCAGGTGAAGGAAGTGCAGAGGGAATCCTGAGAATCTTGAGCACATCCTTGCTGTGTACACAGTGTCACTATGCAGATTTCTAAGGGGCTGGATAATGGAACCTAATTAGGACAAAAGAATGGACCATTTATGTCCACCTGGAGGGAGGTCTCTACTGGTGACTACACACAAAGTGGATGCAACAAGCTAACCCAGGTGTGCACCTAGCAAACCCAGTAGCTACAGGGATTATCAACACCAGTCAGGTTCTCTGTTAGACCGGAATCATCGGTTGAAACAAACACAGTGGTTGTAAAAGCTCATGGCCTGACACAAATTCCTCATCTTGGGGCCTCACTACCATCCTCTGTCAAACAGGGAATAATCCCTACCTCTCAGCTGGGAGAACTACGTAAAACATGAGTTAAGAAAATGTATTATTCACCGCCAGGTGGTTGTCCTGAAGGTGAGAAATTTCAGTGTTTAGGCAATTAGGTATACTCTATACATTTTCAAATATTGGTGGTATGGATAAATCACTTAAAAAATGTAAACTTGATTTTTAAAAATTAATAAAGTACTAGATAGGGAGATCTGACTTAATAACTCCATTTTTAAAATAACTTTTTAAAAATTGATTTGAGAGAGGAAGGGAGGGAGAGAGAAACATCAACTTGTTGCTCCACTGATTCGTGCGCTCACTGGTTGCCTCTTGTATGTGCCCTGACCAGGAATCAAACCCGCAACCATGGTGTATCAGGACGACGTTCTAAACGACAAGCTACCCAGCTGAGGCCAATAACTGTCCATTTTTAAGGGCATTTCCTTGGTGAGAATTTCAACAAAAGCTAACGTACTAGTGCAAACTCAGGCAGTATGCACAGAGATAGTGCTTGGATCTAGGAATGACATGGTTATTAAAAAGAATCAAACCTCTGCAAAACCTTAAAATTTGTGCATCGTGTTCCAACTAAGTGCCTCTCCAGGACGGTGACTAAAATTATTAAAGATCTTTTTAAAAAACATTTATTTATTTATTTTGAGATAGAGAGGAAGGGAGGGAAAAAGAGAGGGAGAGAAACATCAGTGTAAGAGATACATCGATCCTAGGCACATGTCCTGACTGGGAATCGAACCAGTGACCTTTCTGTTCGAGGGCTGGCACTCAATCCACTGAGCCACACCAGTCAGGGCTAAAATTAGTAAAGGTCTTAAAAAATCATGTCTTAACACAGATGACTGGAAAAACAGGAAATGTTTGGCCTGGAGAACTCGACATTAAAAGGACCACTGAGGCTACCTTCAAATATGTAAAGAGCTATCTTTGTAATCCTAGAAATGGTTCTTTGAAAAAACTAAAAAATACCACAGGGTCAGATTTCCTCTCAAAGTTAGGAAGAATCTCCCCTACCCTCCAAAAATAACAACTAAGAATTTCATCTCATGGCAATTATGCAAAACTTAAGTTGTTTGACATTTTGGGGAGACTGGAACAGAGGACTTAAAACATCTCTTTCAAGGCAGCCTGTGATGGTGCTTTAAGGCCACAACCGAAGGAGAGCCAAGACACAAGAGACTGCTGTCCCCTGCCCAGCACAGCAAGTCATGGCAGTGAAGGGACCTAAGTAAGTAAGAGTCAGCTAAGTAAGAGTCAGGGGCACACAGCAGCAAATACCTGTCGGTATGTTAAGCTGAAAGCAAGCTGATGTTAACATATAACGAAAATTCTCCCCTTGAAAATGTTTAGTGATCAAAATCTGTCTTAATTAAAAAACAAACAACAAGCTAAGTTGAAATTTAAAAGTCTGAAAATCCTATGCCCCAAAATTATTCTTTAAAGCCAACTGTCAAAAAGTAAAAACTAAACTTTATTACATTTAAGGGCAGACTATTCCTTTTCAATCACAGATAACAAGTTAATTTGCTTTTAAAAAGTTTTTTAAGTGTGCCTGATATTAAATGATTCTATTTAGGTTATAGGCACATCATTTAGTAAACTGCTTAAAATTTTGAAATTAGGCAGATTTTGAAATAGATGAGCTCTGTGTCAGAAACTGGATTTTTAATAAGCTCTCCAGATGAATTTTAAGCACACCATATATTTTGAGAATCATTGCCTAGAATAAAAGCGGCAATCCAAGGAAGGCCTTGAGTTTGTGAGTCTCCTGTCTAGCACACTTAGATCTTTACATGGCAGGTGCCTGTGGTTCAGGTCTCAGCTCAAACGTCACCTCCTCAGAGATTCCCTCCCAGTCACACACTCCATCCACGACATCTGTTTTACTCTAAAAGCAAGTTTCCCCCCTAACTAAAATTATTAGTTTTCCTTTTCTTTTTTTTCTACTGCCACCATCTCCATCCCAACTGGAACACCAGCTTCGCAAGCCCTTAGATGTCTGTTTTGGGCATCACTGCCTCGCCTGATCCCTGGTAAAAAGTATCATCTACCAATATCTGATTTATAAAAACCAACACTCCATATTACAGGTGGGGTTTCAGTCCGGCAGTGACCGTCCTGAAGTTCTTCACTCATAAAGCCCAGTAAATGCAATCCTTTAAGTTCAACAAACATAGTTAAGAGTATATAGTCTGAGGGGAAAAGAGAGATAAGGGTGAAATACACGGCCACGTGGGCATCACCTGGGAGCCTGTTAGAAATTCGGAATTCCAGGCCCCACCTCTGACCTATTAATCAGAATCTGTATTTTAATAAGATCCCCAGCTGATTCATACCACATTCAAGACTAAGAAGGTAACTAGGTTTAAAGGAGTTTATTCACTTTTAAAAGAGTTCTAATAAGGTCTACCTTTTAAAGTGGTTGATTAAATTATATAACGGACACTTTTAGAACAGAGCCCCCAACACAGGAGGTACTGCCCATCATTCCGCTAAATCGCCTACAAGTTGTCTAAATCTCACTATTCTCTTCTCCATCACCTAACAAAGGAGGCACCTAATAATTAAATACATGCAAAACTACAAAAAACTGAAACTGTCGCTTTGTCTGAGGAGATATCTATTACTGTGGATCCACCATTTAAAATGTCTATTTTTTAATCAGAGAAAATAAAGATCCGTTGGTACAATGCAAAAGAAACACTGTTATAGTTGAGAATGAGTAGTTTGAGAAATCTACCTCGTCTAGAAAGAACTAGTTTCAATCACAGCAAGAACTGCCAGCAGTGCCTTAATGGTAAGGGTTTCTCCTTTCCCTTTTCCGGGGATCCCAATAATACACCTGTTGTGCGAGAGGGCAACTCACTAACCTGTAAGGCTGCCTCCTCCCCGCCCCGGGTCCTCTCCCAAGTGGGCAGTTTGCCCCGCCGGCCCCAGGGCAGGCCTGCGGATGGATGCCGCGGCTTCTCCTCCCGCTCAGTCGCTTCACCTAGGACACAAGGGGTTCGGAGTTGTTCTTCCAGCCCCAAGGTGCAGAGGCCATTTTGGCCCCTCAACTCCCTTCTCCCCGCACACTTCCTCCGACAAAGGCAACATGTCTGCTGAACCTCAAGGTCTCAAAACCCGGCTGCCCGGCCGGGGCAGGTTCGGGGTTCGCGCGCCCAGGAGCGCCCCAGGCACGGCGCGCTGCCAGAGCGAGGACCGCCCCGAGGCCTCCGGTCACGGCTGAGAATCCGAGCGCGAGCAAATTCCCTCGAAGTACAGCCTCCCTCGAAATTAAATCCCCGGCCCCCCGGCGTAAACCCACGAGGGCTCACCCGACTCCCGCCAAGGGGACTCAGAATTCAAAGTAGTCCGTCGGCGCACACTGTCGCTCCAGGAATGCAGTATTTCATGGATTCAACGCGGCCACCCCCTCTCCCAGAGATACCCAAAGGGGTGCGGCGGGGGCGGAAAAGATGAGGTCTCCGGGGACCGAAGCCCCCCGGCCGGCGAGCGCCCCTCTCGCTCCGGCTCCGGGGCTCAGGACCCCGAGGAGCTGGGCGCCGCGCTCCTCTGCCTGAGGATCCCGCAGAACTGCAGCTCGCCCGCTAAAAGCGACGGTGCCCGCGCCGCCTGGGCACACTCGTAGTAAAGCATTTCCGCCGAAGGAGCTGGTCGGCGCCTCCAGGTGGCCCTGGTGGCCCTGGGGCGCAGCTTCAAGTTAGCCCAGCGCGGCTGGCTCCGCGGACCCGCACCTCTCCGGTTCCCGCGAGTCCCGGCCCAGGGGCGAAACCGCCACCGAAACTAGCCCTGAGCGCCCTCCCCCCGCGCCGCCCCTACCGGACACGGTCGCCGCGGTCCCCCCGCCGCGTCCAACTCTCACCTACTGACGGCAGTCCGCCCAGCACCCCCAAGACGGTCGGAGCAGAGGAGCGCGCTCACCTGGCGGTCGCACCCAACGCCGAGCGGCCCGCCAGCACGCCGCCGGGGACGGGGTTCGGGACCAGCCCCCTCCCCCCTCCACCCCCTCCCCGACCCCCCGGTCCCGGGCATGCGCACCAACGCCCGGCAGGGCTGCGGGAGGTCCCCGGCCCCGCCCGGGCGGTCCCCACCTGCAGCCCTCCGCACCGGCTCCTCCGCACTCCGGCCGGCTCTCCCGGGAGTCCCTCAGTGGCCGCCTAAGGAAGGAGAAAGGGGGAGGTGGACACTGGCGGGGGGGTGTGGTGTGCCCGCCTCCTCCCTCGGCTACCCATTCACCTGAAACTCGGGTGGGAGGGGGAAGGAAGAGGTGGAGGAGGAGGCGGGAAGAACCGGCCCGGCCCCGCACCGTCTTGCGGAGCGCGGAGTTAAAGGAAAAGCTCCACGTTCCAGTGGGGGAGACTGGGGACCCAGTGCGGAGGACGGCCTAGGGCTCCGGGGGCCGCGGACCACCCTGGCGCGCTCAGAGCTTCGCGGGCTTCTGGTGGACCAGTGGAGGGAGCCACACAGAAGCCTGTTTTCCTCCTGAGGAAGGAGGGGGCGGGGTGCTCGGCACGTTGGCAGGAAAAGCACGTCTTCTTACAGCATTTTCGTGCTCCAAAATTTGGTTAAAAATTTGTTGGAAAGAAGTATCCAAGTGTGGGAGGTTTTCAAAAGTCATGCGTAAGTTTACGAACTGTTTCTGAATCTCTGATTTACAAAGAAGACCATTACTCAGAGTGGTTAAATGAAGGTGAAGTACCGTAGATACTTGTGTCGGTAAATTTGCCATCAAAATTAAGTACATACCACGGTATACATTACTGTAACTTAAGGGTCCTCTGCCCACGTCCCCCCATTTCGCTGTGGCATGACGGAGAATCTCGGGGAAGGAATTGAACACTTTTAATACTATCTTTGACTTTTGAAAAAGCCGAGTTTTATGTGCTGTCTTCTCTTTCTTGATCTGGAGGCTATTTCCAAAGGAGTGTTCACGAGGAAAATTCACAATCGACCCTTAAGGATGTATATACTTTTATATACGTATGTTCTATTTCAATATTTCAATGTGTTTTTTTTTAACTAACACTCCAGAATGTGGCAATTTTGGTTCTTGCTATTTAACTACTGCATTGAAGACTAGAGTGTAGATTTCCTAAATCTGCTTCACTTTGTGTTCCAACCTGGAATGTCAGCATTGCTAACAAACTTCTACCCAGTCCCACCCACTTCTCTGCCTTTACTTAAGTGGTTAGAGATGTAACACTCCCATACAATAGATCTTAATCCATAATTCAATACTGAAGGAAGTAAAAGCAGTATACAAATGTAAAATATTTAAAATGATGACAGTCTTAATGGATAGTTAATCTGATTGGCATTGTTTTTGTGGAAGTCACTGCTACAATTACTTTAATATGACTGTAGTCTTTGAATGATGCAGTTTAAATTGGTGGTGTTAACACCAGGGAAGTTAGGTTAATCCTCTTAATGTTCCCTGTCAGATTACTGAGATCTCCAAACATTCCACTCGGTTTATAATTAAACAAGGGAACATTTCCCAATACTCTCAGATTTATAAACACTTGTTTATTCTTTTTTAGTGTGCATTGACATGTTCCAAAGAGAACTTAGAGTTTTTTCCCTACTTTTAAAAATTGAAATGTTTCTTATACCATAAAATTCACGCTTAATTTTAACGTGTACATACAACTTCGTGGTTTTTAGTACATTCGCAATGATATACCACTACTGCCTAAACCCGGAATGTTTTCATCACCCTAAAAAGAAGCCCTGTATCCATGAGCAGTTACCCCCATTTCCCCTGACCTCCAGACCCCGGCAACCACTCACCTGCTTTCTTTCTGCACTGCTCTGCCCATTCTGGACGTTTTATGTGAATATATAATACAATACATGTGTCTGGCTTCTTGCACTGAACATAATCTTTTCAGGATTCATTCATGTTGTACTTAACCCATTTCTGTCTATGGCCGAATAAGATTGCATTGAATGGATACACTGCATTTTGCTTAAACCTTCATCGGTTGATGGACATTTGGGTTATTTCCCCTTTCAGCTCTTATGAATAAAATGCAGGTACAAGTTTTTGTGTGGACGTATGTTTTTAATTCTCTTGGGTAAATTAGGTTTTTAAATTCAACTTTTTATCATTTTAAGAGACTAACTAATGCATATCATGTTATTTTTCTTTCCTTTTATTGGTTTTTAGAGAGAGAGGAAGGGAGAAAGAAAGAGAGAATTGTTCTACCCATTTACACATTGATTGGTTGATTCTTGTATGTGCCCTGACAGGGATCCAACCCTTAACCTTGGTGGGTTGGGACGACACGCTAACCAACTGAGCTACTCAGCCAGGACCGTTATTTTTCTTATCCCCACACCAAACCTAAACCCAAAGGTGTGTTGTGTTAGAATGGAAGGTTAGTTGCCACGTTTCATTTGCTCTCCTTATTCATTCATTCAACAATTTTTTGAGTGACTACCCTGTGCACAATAGTTACTGAAACCCAGAAAAATCTTGTCTTAGCAAAGTTTACTTTCCTATTAAATCCATACATATGGAATATTATAATTTATTAAGTTGAACTATATGGAATTAGAAATAGTTGATCATTTTTAACTGCAAAATGGCAATTTCATGTGATTAACTTAATACTAAGCTAAATTTCTGTTGGAACATTGTATGCCATTCTTATTCCATTCAGATTAATTTTCTAAATGATGTTCACAAAATTGAAAAATGAAAAGCTGTGTTCTTTTAGCTATTGCCTAATAGTGTGCATATCAGGTAGTAGTTGAAAATGTTCAGAAAGAAAATGCAGCCTCAAAACCTAAATATATCATTCTTCAATAGCAAAACAAAATTTGCTGGATGCTAAATGATGCCATGCTTGATGTATTCATGTTACATGATCATAAATTTTAGCAAAGTTTTAATTATTTTTAATTAAACATTCCTTCTTGGCAACTCACAATAGAATTATGGACTAGGATCCACTATTGAACATTTGATGACAATCCTCACAACTCAAAGGAAATATTCTCAGAGATACTATGATTAGAAATTTGTTGATTTTCCCTGTCGTCAAATGCATGGTAAAATTTTTTAAAAACATTTTTTTTCTTCAGTTTAATATGTAAAGGAGAAACCTAAGAGCTCAGAATATGGTGTCAGAAATTTGGTTTCAAATATCATGTTGCCATTTATTAGCTGGATAGAATTAATCCGTAACAGAAGTTAAAAGTACTTAAGCCTCATTTTTCTGTACTGTCAATTTGGAATGATAATAAATAGGACTTATTCATAACATTGTTGAGAGGCAGACGGACTGCTCACCCAGATAAACCACATGCTGGGCCACAAAACAAGTCCCGAGAAACATACCAAATCATGGCTGTAGCCTACCTGCCTCACAGTTTCTGTCACAGTGCTCTTGCACACACACTTGGTGAATGAGCAAATGAATATGCGGTAGCCCTGATTTTTGAATCCAACACGCCTGTGCAATCTTGTCCATCTCTCTGATAGCCTCCTGCCATTGTGAAAACAGCATCTTCCTTAACAGCATTTCGAGGCTTACATCTCTAGTACTAGGTCTCAGAGGAGAAAAGAGAGGGGATTAAAATATTTCCGCTCTGCCTCACGGGCTTAATGAATGGATCCAAAGATCGCTATTTGTTCAAGGTGTGGAGGAGTTGCTGAGGGCCTGGCAGGAAGGGCCCGTAGTTTCCCCACCCAGACACAAGGTGGGACAGATTATGGAGGAGTTTAAGGGGAAGTTACCAGGAAAGCAATTTCTGAGGAGATGATGACATGTGGTGAGTAAAGCTCTATCTCCTCAATTCCTAACTATTAGGCAAGATCCTCAAGGAGGAGCCGAGGTTAAACAGAGGCCCTGAACTGGACCGTCTTCAACAAGCAGAACAGTCATTGTAATCACCATCATTTACTCAGGGTAACCACGTGCCAGGCGCTGTACTAAGTGCTTCATAGACTTTTTTTTTTTTTTTTGTCTTTACAACAATCTTTATGATGTAATAGTTTCCCCATTTCTGGAAAACTAAATCTCAGAAAGGTTTGCTCATTTACTCAAGACGATCCACCAAGTTGTAGAGTCCAGATTCAAATGTACATTATCTAATTCCAGGATTAATGTTCTTAACCGTTTTACTGCTTTTTGTCTCTAAAAAAAAAACACCCCAAACTCCTTTAAACTACCCATAAAAAGAATTCAGAGTGCAGCCATGGAAAAAATAACCCTAAGAAAAAAGCTGAGATGCAGTGGAGTGTTATGGATGAGAATGAACCAATGCAAGCACGCTTCCCAACAACATGGTGAATCATTAAAACATAATATTGAACAAAACAAACAAGAAACGCCAAAATGCAGTATAATTCCCTTTATATAAAGTTCGAAAACAGGCAAAACTAAATTATTTCATTTGGGGGGTAAGTAAGCAGTAAAAACTACAAAGGAAAGCAAAGAAATTATCATCATAAAAGTTAAGATAGCAGTTACCTCCAGGAGGAACGAGGGTAAGGATGGGATGGGAGATGCTCTGGGAGTGCTGGCAATGGTCTGCTTCCTAACCTGGGTGCAGGCTACATGGCTGGTAGCTTTCCAACAACTTATTAAACTGTACACATTTTATGCACCTTTGTATAAATTTGTATGAATTTTCTATTTTATAATAAAAAACTTACATAAAGTAATAGAATTTAGAGACATTCTTAAGAGATGATTAGAGACCTGCGTCTAGGGGTTTTGTTTTGTGAACAATAGTCCTCAAATGCCAGCAGAAAATAACTCTGGAGTCAGAGGAAGTCGAGGTCATCACTTGAAAAGGGAGAGGAGGGATTTTGATCTGGGACAAAATATTGCCAAAATTATAAGGATGGTGCAGAGAAAAGGGTAGGACTGATTTTTTAAATGGAATCAGTCATAGTCATTTCCACTGCGTACGGTGTAAAACTGGCCTTGAAGGCTTTTTCAGCCACCGGCTTCCTGAAGCTTTTAAGTTCAAAAAAGGAAAGAGGAAAAACTAAACATTAACCAAATAGTGCAAATACTATGTTCTCATATCTAATTTTAACTTCACGGGTCTCTTTATTTCCTGTGTCCCCAAACTTTAAAATGCATTAATAATAATCTGTTATCAACAAGGAATCCTAACCCTAGAAAAAATCACTTGAACTGGGCTAGTATGCAACTGATAGACTTTAAGTAGGTCACAAACCTATCTTGACATTCTGTTGGCTATGAGGTACAGTTCTTGTATTCATTACAGGGGCTTCCACATGGCAGCTTTGCTGATTTTATTCAGATTTTCTTTAGGAAAAAACTTCAGGAGCCTACAAAGAGAAACTCAGTGCAGCTCCCGAAATTGTTAACAGGAAATGGCGCCAGATGTTAGACCTCAGTCCTTGAGTTCTGGCTAAGAAAGAATTCAGAGTCAAGACTCAAATACAAGCAAAAGTTTATTTAGACAGTCTAAGAGCCCTGACTGGTGGCTCAGTGGGTTGGGTGTCGTCCCACAAAGCGAAAGGTTGCTGGTCCCATCGCCAGTCAGGGCACATGTCTGGGTTGCAGGTTTGGTCCTCAGTTGGGGAGCATACAAGAAGCAACCAATCACTAAAAGGTAATGTAAAAAGAAATACAATAAAGATTAAACTTTAAAAAATCAATAAATTTAAAGCTAAGTATTTGTGTCCTAAAAAAAAAAAAGAAGAAGCAACCAATCAATGTTTCTCTCTCTCTCTCTCTCTCTCTCTCTTTCTCCCCCCACTTCCTCTCTCTCTAAAAATAAATAAATTTTTTAAAAAGAAAGTCAAAGAGGTAGAAGAAGTGAGCCAACTGGGCTGTGTGGGCTCAGGAAACAAATTACAGAGGCAAAGGTAGGGCCCTTTCAACTTAGGAGAAAGAAAGCAAAGGAATGCATCTTGAAGGAAGAAATGGGGAGAAAAGGCACAGCATGCTCCCGAGAGAGAGTGAGAACTGTACAGGGTCCTTCACCTTAAGGCCTTTTACCTGGGGGTCTTACGGAGGATCTCAATAGAATATTCATTCATTTTCCAGGTGTGTCCTGTCCTTTCAGAGTCATCGTCTCTACTGATTGGTAGGTGCCAGGGCAGGGGGTCATTAGTGATTGCAGCTGGTCCTGATGTCAGCCATGGTGTCACCCCACCTGGCCTTGCTGCTCTTCTGGACCTGGAGCTGAAACACAACTGAGGCTTAGATGTTATCCCTAGGGCTTAATGCTAAGGGAGTGGTCGTGCAAGGGGGGTTGTGTGGGATGGGAGTCCCCTCGGGTTATTCTCTGGCCCCGCTGTTCCTCCTCTAAAAGACTCTAGCATGTGACTAGCAACATGCCAGGGGAAGAAAGGTCACCCTGGGAGCAAGTTCCCACCTTACAACTGTCCGGTAGTTAGTTTTTAGGCACGCGGGGCTTGCCACCTGGTGACCCTGCATCCCTGGCTTATGGTTCCTATTCTGCCCCAGTCTAACTGCCTGCAACATCAAAATGTTGACGCTAACCCACAGAGTGTGGTCAAAGTGGCACATGTGTGAATTGTACATGCAAAGGAATACTTGCTCAGTCGCAAAATGTTTACTCCATATCTGGTGTGTACGGAACCCCAACCTATCTAAGCCCTGGAGATACAGTGGAGTCCAGACAGACCGGGTCCCTCGTGGAGGTTTGCATCTGAGTTGGGAGAAG
Organism: Desmodus rotundus; assembly: GCF_022682495.2. Classification (NCBI taxonomy): domain Eukaryota; kingdom Metazoa; phylum Chordata; class Mammalia; order Chiroptera; family Phyllostomidae; genus Desmodus; species Desmodus rotundus. The sequence continues at coordinate 169,601,688 of NC_071387.1, forward strand.
ACAGGCAACAAAGATGATTGCACTGAGAATGAGCCGGATAATTTCAGATAGCAATGAGTGAGTGACCTGAAGAAGCCAAACAGGCTACAGGGACAGAGAGGGCCAGCTGAGGCGTGGGCAGGGGAGCTGCCTCAGGTGGAGAGATCACTGGTGGCTGCTCTGAAGAGATAACATTTGAGCTGAGACTAATGAGGAGAAAAAGCCGGCCATGCAAAGTTCTGGGCCAAGAGCACTTTAAGGCAAAATCTAGGATCGTTTTGGAGATTCAAAATACAGGAGGCTGGAAGAAGGGGTGAGGACGGGAGGTGACGTCTGAGGGAGGCAGGAGCCAGACCCCAGGTGCTGTGCCACCGGAGGGCGTGGCTTCTTCTGACTGCACTGGGAAGGCAGGGGGTGGTTAGGCCTTCATGACCATGAGTGTATGTGTTCACTTTTGTGGTATTCTGTGGGTCAACCTAAAAATTTTCCTGTGTTTTAAAATAATGTTTTTGTCACACTTGAGTATTTATTTTTAAAGTTTGTAGCTTCTGCAAGGAAAGGATTAAACCTGAGGAAGAGAGCCAAGGTGATCTGAAACCCAGTGGATAGGATCTCTGAGAAATGCAAATGACTCCTGTTCCTCTTCCTCCGAGACTCCTCATTAATTAGAGAGACTGCCTGAGGGCACCAGATGCGAGGGACTAGAAAGGGAGGTGGGAAGGGAAGTTCTCCCATAGCACCTGTTATTTTATGATTTTTTCCTATTTTGTCTAAAATTTCTCAATGAACAAGCATACATGATGTTTGATGATTAGGAAAAAGATATAGTTTCACTTTTTCCTAACTTACTATGTCAGAAAATTCAAACCTATAGAAAATCTGATAAAATAACACTCTGTGAACTATATCCTTCACCTAAATTCACCATTTGTTAACATGGTCCACATCTGCTTCTCTCTCACACACGGTGTGCTCAGTACATAGTATATTCTTTTTGCTCAAGCATTTATACACACATATTTATACTTTTTTGGTTCAACCACTTAAAAGTAATTTGCAGATATGATGGCACTTCACCCCTACATACTTCAGCAAGTATCCTGAGAACCAAGGCGTTCTCCTGCATAAGCACTGTCTTGTGCTGCTCCACCAGAATGCCGCAGACCGTGTGGTGTGTATACAAAAGAAGCTTCCTTCTCACAGTTTTGGAGGACAGAGGTCTGAGATCAGGTTCTGGTGAGAGCCCTCTTCTGGGCTGCGGAAAGCAGTTTTTCCTTCTATTGTGGAGAGGACGAGAGAGCTCTCTGGGCTCTCTTACTAGTGCACTAGTCCCATTCATGGGAGCCACCCCCACATGACCTGATCACCTCCTCAAAGGTGCCCACCTCCTAACATCATCGCATTGGGGGTAAGGATTTCAACATGTGAGTTGCAGGAGGGGGACACAAACATTCAGTCCATACCAACCACCACCACATTAACATACCCTTCCAAAATGATGAGCAATACATAATCTTAGTGAATACACGGCACGTATTCACACTGCACCGATTGTCCTAAAAATGCCTTTTATGGTTTGTTGTGTTTTCGAATCCAGGAACCCGTCACGGATCATTCTTTGCATTTCGCTGGCATGGCCCTTTAGTGTCCTTAATTCTTGAATGGCTCCATCATCATTTTTTAAAAGAATCTGGTCCAGTTGTCCTGTTGAATGTCCCACGGTCTGGATCTGCATGCCCCTTCTCCCGCAATTACGTTTAGAGGAAACACTGTTGGCAAGAATACTACATAAGTAATGTTGTGGACTTTGTCCTGTATCACGTCAGGAGGCTGACACTACAGATCAAGTTGTCCTGGGAGGAGGGATGCTAGGTTTGAACCAGATGGTACCCTCCAGATATCCCTTGTCCCTCTATAATTAATCACTATCCCATGGGGTGTACTTTGATTCTGTGTTACTATTTTATTCCCCAACAACCATTCATCTCATGAAAGCTCTTAGTGTCCATTGCTGATTCTTGCCTGACTCAAGTATTGCATCTGTTGGTACATGTTTTTTTTCAAATACTATTAAATATTAGTATCAACACTATCTAGTACTATCAAGAAAAAACCAAAAAGCCCTGGCTGGGTAACTCAGTTGGTTGGAGTGTTGTTTGATACACCAAGGTCTCGGGTTTGATTCCTGGCTGGGACACGTACAAGAAGCAACCAATGAGGACATAAGTAAGTGGAGCAGCAGATCTCTCTCTCCCTCTCCCTCTCTCCCCCCCCCCTCTCTCTCCTGTTCTCTCTCTCTCTGATCAATAAATTTAAAAAAAGAGGAAAAAAAACCAAAGCATTTTTAAGTGTGAGAAAAAGAAGATGGAAAACATTCTAATTCACTAAAATATCGACCTGACATGAAAACAATCTCCTTTAGATGACACAATTTCTTTCTGTTTTGCCTTTAAGAAGTCAATCAATCCATTCACCTACATAACATAGGTGTTGTTACTTACTAAGGTGACATGGGGCGAAAGCAAAGCATGCTTTTGCACAGCACACTTCCCTTACATAGTCTAGATGAGGTATACACTAAGAAATAAGAAAAGGACAGATACGTGCTGGATGAGTGGTAGAGATAAGAATACTCTCTTTTCTGACTGAGTGAAACTGCTCACCTGGCTGCCCACATGTTCCTCCTATTCTTGTCTCTGTGACTTGACTTTTCCTGACACTAATTCCTCTACTGGAAATGTTCTCCTACCTTTGTGTCTGCAGATTCATATACTAAACTACGCCAGTGCTTCAAGACTGAGCTACCACCTCCTTTCAAAAACAGTAACAACAAACCTCCTTCAATCTCTCTTCTCTAAGATGTGGCTTCTCCCAATTCTGCACACATTCCAAGATCAGTTTACCCAATTCTTTTGACTGTCCAGTGTTAAATCACTTCCTAACTTGGATTACATATGTGTGAGAGACCTTCTCCTAGACTGCACTCTCTGAGGGTGAGCTCCCCTGATTTACCTGGGCTCTCTGTGGGCCCCCTTTTCTGGCACTTCGCACTTCTGTTACTTTACGTAAGTGAACAACCATCACTGCTTCAGTAAACTATCCCTCAGGTATACTGGCATTGCATTGTGCTGGTCATAATCTTGATGAGAACTCTAGTCTTGCCCTCAGTGCTTCTTTTTTTCAAACATGTTCCATACAGGAGTAGGTTAACAAGGAAGTTTCCTTTACTCCCTTCCTCTAGACAGAGGGAAAAAAATAACAGGAAACCAACCCACAGCAAACAATGAAGATGAATATCAAATATTTGTTCCTTTCTGTACAAGAGGAGTTGTTCAAAATAGGTCATCATAGCAGCACTTGAAAGAATCAAAATTGTTTTGAGCTTTAAGAATTTCCAGTACAGCAATTTAGCTGTTTTTATGTAAAGGAAGTAAAATTAAAATACAGCCTTTTAACAGAATAGTCCAAGTATCCTTGGTCATCACCTGGAAGCTATGCTATTCACCAAACTTGTGACCCAGCAACCTGGTCCCCGCTGTGGCCAGATAACTTGCTTCTTTAACTGTTCCTCCCCGCACGCGGCGCATTGTAAGAACAGAAAGAGAAGGCACTGTTCACTGAGTAACTTCTGTGTCACTGCACTATCACAAGTTAAATATTGTCTCCACTTTATAGATAAGAACACTGAGTTTCATAGATAATAAAAACTCGCTTCACATTACACAGCAAGAAAGGATAAAACTGAGATTTTATAACACATATCTTTCTGCCCTGACCGGAATGGCTCAACTGGTTAGGTGTCTTCCTACAAGGTGAAAGGTTGCTGGTTCAATTCCAGATCTGGGCACGTGCCTAGGTTTTTTGGTCTGGTCAAGGTCGAGGTGAGGGTGGGGGGTGGAGCACATGTGAGAGGCAACCGGTTGGTTGACGTGTCTCTCCCTCCGCTTCTCCCTCCACTTCTCCCTCCCTTTCCCTCTCTCTAAAAGAAACCCCCAAACAAACAAGCAAAACCCCATGTCATTCTGTCCCCAAATCCACGGCACCCTACAACTATGTTTATACAGATGCCTGCCTCCTACACCAGAGTGAGATCCTTAGGTCTGCGCCACATACCCCAGTGCCTGGTGCATAAATACTGTGCGATTGAATACGTCCCAGTTCCCATTGCCCCTTTCATCTTATCTCACAGAATCTCACCTTTGCTTTACATTCACCCTCCCCAGGCAGCCAGGGGCTTCAGGAGAACCTGACCCCACCCCAGCTGCAGTACCTGTGAAGTAGGTGTAGTAGATAGATGTCAACCTGTTTTATAGGAGACTGGAGGCTCGTGGAGGTAACCCATGTTGCCCAAGATTACGAGTAACTGAGCTGAGATTCGAACAACAGTTTGGCTCCAGGACCTACATTACTGCCAGCATACTACGCTACCCTTGGGAACTGTCTTCATGAAGGAATGCCTGCACACCAAAGTACTGTCCAACACACAATATTAGCCTTGGAAACAAACAATAAGTGAGCTTTCCTCGGCAGATTCCGCAACTTAATAAATTAATAATCTAAGTAGTGATGGCAGCCATCCTTGTATATACCTATAATTAGGTTGAAAGAGAGAAGCCTACTAGTCACCTACCACCATCATGGCCTTCTAGGCGCAAAATTGTATCAAGCCTTCTAAGAAGTAGTGAAAGCATCACCAAAATATCTCTTCCCCTCTTTGTTCCCCTTTGACATCTGTCCTGGCAGCAAGAGAGAACAAAAGAGGGGAAGACTTCCTAAGAGAACTGAACTAGAAGCCAGGAGACCCAGTTATGAACTCCGCTCTATCGGAGACCAGCTGTGTGACTTTAAGCGCGTCACATAATGTCTTTACTACTGATAGTAAAATAACGTCTGTGAAAATGTTTTGAAAGCATAAAGTGCTAAAGTGCTACAAGTAGTTGTTTGTTCAATATTTAACCCCAAGCATGTTTTATGTGCTTGGTCTTAGGAGAAATACAATAATAATTTAGGCATGGTCTATGCTGTGGGAATCTGTTGTCTTTGCAGGTCTAGCTTCTATTAAGAGCAGAAAGCTTTTCCATTGAAGATGTGTCCAACCCCCTACTTCACGAGGCCTGATGGGGTTGTTGTCAAGTACAATGCTCTGTCCCCACAGGAGTGGGTATGAGATCCAGGGTGGCTAATTAGATGTGGTGATTGGTTCAAAGATGGACACATGACCCAGATCAAGGCCTATCAGATGCCTCCCAGAGATGTGGTAGAGGTTGCTGGAACAGAGTCTCTCCGGTAATCCCGAGATGAACCACCCTGCATACTAGAGTCCAGCCGTCTTCCACCATTATGCAGAGGAAGCGTAAATACAAGAACACGAACTGTGAGAAGCAAGGTGGACTGCGAGGGGGCCCTGAAGCCAAGTGAATTCCTGGACTTTTCAGTTTGCTAATTCAATAGATTCCCTTGAGTTCAGTTTCTGTCACAACCAAAAGAAATCTGATCAGTCTAGCCTCAGTCCTCAAATAATTCATTTCTTATGAACTGTATAATCATTTATTTAATAATCAAATAGGGACTTCTAAAAAAACATACCAGTTAATTTAAAAACATGCCAGCTAAGTTTAGGTGTTTTGTAAGGCCCCCAGTGCCCTGGACTCTCACAGTTCGAGGGCAACTTCCCAGTGCAGCCTCCTCCCCCTCTGCCCACAGCGGAGTTGCTGGCTAGCAACAGTTGTGTTAAACCCAAACCTGTTATTGTGTGTGTATACATATGAAATATTTAATACTTCATACTATGTAATATTTATAAAATACACTATTCTACAATATATGACATCACATGCAGGCACTGAAGAGGAGAATGCATCAGACTATTTAAAGAAACCTAGCTATGGTAAAGGGGGCATTCTGGAAATGAGAAAGAGTATATGCAAAAGCCTGCTTCCCGGAGTGCACAACCTCTCACCCGTCCCACCCTTACACACCGAAATAAGGATGCAAGGGAGACCATGCAGAGTCCTGCCTATGCTGGAATTTTCAATTTTATGGTGTAGGCAAGGAAATTGCACAAACAAAACTATGTTAAGACAAAAGACCCCTGGTAACTATGGAGAAAATTGGATTGGGGAAGACTGTGGCTTCAGATGGGTGATTGAGATTACTACTGTGTGTTTTTTCTAAAACCTGGCATTTTCCTGACTTCCAAAATCCTCAAAAGTTCTGAGTAACATCAAGCTTAGCTTGTCAAGCTCTCTTCCATCGGGGCCTGTGTGTTCACTGTGGCTCATCTCCAATTCAGTCAAGCTCCCCTTCTCAGGGCCTCTTAATACACCCTGTTTTGCAAACGCAGCTCGGGGTTCAACTCCAGCCTTACCTCTTTATCAAACATTGTCTAGCCATTCCAACCTATTTCAGCCTCTGCAGAACGCCCCCTCTCCAGAATTCCTGACTATTAGGGTCTGTCAATCTGAGATAAACTAGGTAAAAGTGATGAAGAAAGGATAAGGACTACATAAATGTTCAAGTATAGTGTATCTTAAGTCGTTACTGTAACATAAACATATTCTCCCATACTCAGCTCAGTGGAAAATTCCTGAAGGGCAAAAAATTCTTTTCAGACTTTCTTGAATTCTAAAGAGCCCTGTACTTACTAATACCAGCGCATTTCATAATTTTCAAGCCCTGCTTAGCCCTCACATTCTTTCAAGCTTGGCTCCAGAGCTGTGCTTTTACTGAGGAAACCTCAGCCGCTTTCATCTTTGTCAGAGGGTATCTGGAGTCATCTCTCCTCTGTCATCCTCACTCCCTCCCCACTCCCCACGTCTCACAGCCACTCGGATTGGCTTTTGTTCTGCAAGTGTTCCGCTTAGGGAGTGTCCACTAATCCAAATGGGAAGTCCTTCCCTTGGTTTCTATGTTCCAAAATACAGGAGCTCTTTTTTTCTTTTCAAGGAGTAAATTTTTATATAACACTAAAGACTACTAATAACCTTCTGGAGGTTATCAAGGGTAACTCATCTTTGCTTTTCATAAACCAGAGTACTGGCCCTTAGCTCAGGTTTACACAGGAATTGGTTCAGCATTGTCTTGAGAAGTTGAGGTGTCAGCAAACTTGCCAGGTTCCCACTGTGCAAATACCCAGATAGTTGGAATTCCTCTGTTTTCCAGCTCAAAAGGCTTTGTTGGGGGTGCATTATCAATGTTGACTCAGGTTGGTCTTTAAGTATTAGGTTGGCTAATCTTTCTTTTGAATCTCATTGTTAGTTTAGCTTCACTATTATTAATTTGATTTTTTGCTTTGCTAACCATGTAGTTTTAATGCTGCTTATTTACATCAACAGGATTTTTCAGCCATAATTTCAAGGAACTGGATTTTAAGATGTGTATGGTTTGCTACTCAAACAGGACTGGAGTTGGGTTTACTGCTCTATCTCCAGTAGCCAGCACAGACTGACACACAGTAGATGGCTGATAAATCTGTCGTGGGAATGGATGGAAGGGCTCCGCACACAGGGGTTCTGAGAAATATGTAGGATGTAAAACCTGGTAATGAATTGGATGTTGGGGAGAGTCAACGATGAGCACAGGTTTCTGAGAGGAAAACAGGAGATTGTTTCTACACAAGTGTTTTCTTCACGTGGGTGGGGCACCCTCCCTAATTTAGAACCTTCTCCCCGGGAGGGCAATTCCAAAATCTAGATGCAAGCTTTAGGAAGAAAAATGGATCTGACCCCACTCCAGAGTCATTTCCTGGTAAAGAGCACCTCAGAGTGGGTTCATAGGCCGTGTCCTTAGAAATTGAGTTACAAATCAGAGCACAGACTCTTTACTGCCCCCCCACTTCCCAGATTAAAAGTAATGATGAACTTAATCTAGGACTTCAATTGATCTGGTTACTAAGAGTCAGGAGGCCACATCCTCTCCTTATCCTTGGGGACTGGTTTTAGCCGTCCACAGATTTTAAAACTTGTAAAGAAAAGGAAATAACACCCCTCTGGGTCTTTTGAACTGGTAGGCCATACCCGCCAATGGGCTCCACCCTAGCCCCTCAGAAAAGAAAAGTCAGACTTTCAGAGCTGGCAAAATAACAAAGTTTGGATTTTTCAATGGAAAAAAAAACAAACATTTACAAACCTCTTTCAACTGCTCAGCTTAACTCCAGGCAATGATTTCATAAGAAAATATTTACTCTCTGTCTTCTATTTTTTTGATAAGAAAACCCCCTACACCACTTTTCTATTAAATTGTATATCCTATACAATATAATATAGTAAATTGAATCTACATATTACATATACACATACATATAATTTTAAAATATATAATATGGCCCTGGCTGGTGTAGCTCAGTGGATTGAGCATGGGCCTGCAAACCAAAGGGTTGCTGGTTCGATTCCCAGTCAGGGAACATGCCCAGGTGCAGGCCAGGTCCCCAGTAGGGGGTGCATGAGAAGCAACCACACACTGATGTTTCCCACTCTCCTTCCATTCCCTGCTCTCTAAAAATAAATTTTAAAAAATATTTAAAAATATATAATATGATTTAGGTCTTTTTTTAAAAAAGCCATTTTATTGATTAATAAAACCCAGAAATTTAAAAGTTATTTATTCATATTTCTAAAGGACTTACTAGCTGGCTTTGGTAGAATTTTTAAATAATGTTTCCTCCTCTTATTTGTAATATATGTTGAATAATTATAATTATATACTAGATAAAAAGTGATTTCTATTTATTTAATTTTCTACTTATTCCTAAAATTAGATATAACCAATTTTTATGTTGCTATTTTGAAAAGGTCGATTTTGTTAGCATGGGGCTTCAGTTACTTGCTATATTTACATAACTATCTCAAAACTTAAATGCTTGTATCTTCTCTTCAGTCTAAAGGTTTAAACTAGACTACAAGTAAGGCGAAGGTTACAACATGAAAGTAAATATTTAGAAAGCCTCTTAAAATAACTCTGCCAGCTGCAGTATTTCCACAAAACAGTGTTCCCAAAACCAGCTCTGGGGGTGAAAAGCATAATTGGGTGACTTGTTTTATATTTTCTTTTAAATTTTTTAAAGTCTTGTTTTAAAGATTTTATTTATTTATTTTTAGAGAGATGGGAAGAGATGGAGAAAGAAAGGGAAAGAAACATTGATGTGTGAGAGATACATTGACCAACGTTGCCTCTCTCACGCCCCCAACCAGAACCTGGCCTGCAACCCAGGCATGTGCCCTGACAGGGGAATCAAACTGGTGACCTTTTGATTCATAGTCCGGTGCTCAGTCCACTGAGCCACAGCAGCCAGGGCTGGGGGGTTGTTTTAATTTAAAATTTTTTACTGATTTGAGAGAGAGAGAGGTGTAGATTTGTTCCACTTACTTATGCATTCATGGATTGACTCTTTTTAAAACTTTTCATTCATTTATTTTTTTACAGAGGGGGAAGGGAGGGAGGAAGAGAGAAAGAGAAACATTGATTGGTTGCCTCTTGCATGCCCCCAATTGGGGCATGTGCCTTGAATGGGAATCCAACCTACGACCTTCTGGTTCACAGGCCAGCACTCAATCTTGAGCCACACAAGCCAGAGCCATTGATTGATTCTTGTATGTACCCTGACCAGGGTTCATATTAGTTTTTCTTCTGAAGAAAATTTAGTTCAGATTATTCTGGAGCCTATATTTATATGTCTTCTGATGGATAAAGAGATGAAGTTAGCCAAAACTAAATCAAATACAGAATATATAAAGAACTCTTACAACTCAACAACAAAAAACAACCCAATTAAAATGTGGGCAAAGTACTTGAATAGACACTTTTCTGCAGAAGACATACATATGAGCAATGAGCAATGAAAGGATGCTCAACACCAATAATCATTAGGGAAACACCAATCAAAACCATAATGAGACAATCACTTCACACTCATTAGGATGGCTCTTTTCAAAAAAGACAGAGAGAAAATGACAAGCATTGGTGAGAATGTCGAGAAATCGAAACCGTCATGCATTGCTGATGGGAATGTAAAATGGTATAGCTACTGTCAAAAACAGTTTGGGGGTTCCTCAAGAAGTTCAGTGTAGAATTACCATATGACCCAGAAATTTCACTCCTTAGTATATACTCCAAAGAATCCAAAGCAGAGACTCAAACAGGTATCAATATTCATAATGGTACTGGCATTGGGGTTCTTGGGTTCCCCAAGATAAAAATCAAGAGGAAACTCAAGAGAAAGTTCCAGACAGATTTTATTAAGCTTATGCTTGAGCACAATGGAGGCAGCACAAAGGAAAGGAAGGTCTTGTGAACTGACTCTGACTTGGAGGCTGGCTCTACTTGGCTGCTTTTATTTTTTTAAAGATTTTATTTATTTTTTAGAGAGAGGAAGGGAGGGAGATAGAAAGGGAAAGAACACCAATATGCAAGAGGGGAGAAACATCCATCAGTTGCCTCTCATATGTTCCCAACCAGGGACCTGGCCCACAACCCAGGCATGGACCCTGACTGGGAATTGAACCAGCAAACTTTTGGTTCACAGGCCGGCACTCAATCCACTGAGCCACACCAGCCAAGGTTCTGCTTGGCTGCTTTCATAAGCTGGGGACAAGGCAGGCATTTTGGAAAAGGAGGGCTTTCTGAATTTTCCATGTCAGGGTTGAGCTACCTTTTTCCTTCTGTCACGTTGCTTAGCAACTATTGATTTTGACATCTTTGAGAAAGTAAGCAGTTAGAAGGGAGATAAGAAAGGCTACTTCTGCACTCTTGGACAAGGAGTGGAAGAGTGGTAACATTCTTTTTTTTCCTTTTTGCCGAATTTATTGGGGTGACACTGGTTAACAAAATTATACAGGCTTCAAGTGCACAACTTTACAACACATCATCCATACACTGTACTGTGTTTGGGGTAGTGACTCCCTTGTGGGTAGCTTATCTGGTGTTTCTTCTGACCCCTGGCATCCTTGGGTTCCCGGGCCTAGTCTCCCATGCCGTCTCAACAGCAGCATTATTCACAATATTCCAAAGATGGAGACAACCCAAGTGCCCAGCAAAAGATTAGTGGATAAGAAAAGTAAGATACATATATCTAATGTAATATTATTCAGCCATAAAAAGGAAGTCAGTACAGACACATGCTACAACAGGGGTGAATCTTGAAAACATTATGCCAAGTGAGATAAGCCAGACACAAAAGGGCAAGTATTGTATGATTCTACTTGTATGAGGCATATAGAATTCACACCTACAGGACAAAGTAGAATAGAAATAACCACGGACTGTGGGGGAAGCATGAATGAGGAGTTGTAGTTTAATGGGTACAGAGCTTCTGTTTTGGACGATGAAAAAATTCTGAAAATGAATAGTTGTGATTGTTGCACAGCATTGTGAACAGACTTAATGTCAATGAATTATACACTTTAAATCGCAAATGTGTGTATTTATGTGTAAATTTGTAAATTTATGTGTATTTCACAATAAAAAATATATAAAAAATAAAAAACACCCTGGCTGGTGTGGCTCAGTGGACTGAGTGCCAGCCCGTGAACCAGAGGGTTGCTGGTTGGATTCCCAGTCAGGGAACACGCCTGGGTTGTGGGCCAGTCCCCAGTAGGGGGTGTGCAAGAGGCAACCACACACTGATGTTTCCCTCCCTTTCTTTATAACTGCTTTCCCCTCTAAAAATAAATAAATAAAATCTTCCTTAAAAAAAGAAAAAGAAAAAAACAGACAAGATCTGGGAGTTTTCTGTCAGATATCTTACCACATTTCAAATGGGATAGACCCATTCTTGAGTGGATTCTTGGCACCAGGGCATGGCCACAGGCAGTCAGCTCAATATCAGTTCTTTGGCTCCACCCATGTTAGAAGGTAAAATTCCTTGACCAACTTGAATGGTAGAAGAAAATCTGAAACCCAATTTGCAATTTGGTTTTTTTTTTTTTAAGAGATATAAAAGTTCTATAACTGGGGAACCAACCAGGGAAGGGGTAGGAAAGATGCTACTTGCCTAGTTTGTAATCACAAATTCTGCATAAGCATGTTAAAACTGAAGGTATATTTTTTAACCTAAATTTTTAATTATTACAAAATAAGTATGTAATCAATGTGGAAAAATAATACATAGTGTCACCAACCCAGAGAAAACAACTGTTAGCACTTTGGTGGATTTCCTTACGTTATTTTCTTGTGGTGTACACAAAAAATATGTGTATCTCTAATATATATAATATATACAAGCAATGTATAATTGTGTGTAGATCATACTGTATCTGTAACTAGGCTTCCTTCTTTTTTCACCCAATGTTATTTCATAAGCATTTTACCAATTGACTTTTCTTAAAAGAACTTGATTTTTAAAAAACATTTTATTTATTAATATTTATAGAGGGGAAGGCAGGGAGAAAGAGAGGGAGAGAACATTGATGTGAGAGAGAAACATTGATTGGTTGCCTCTCGTATGCACCTGGCCAGGGACAGAACCAACAACCCAGGCATGTGCCCTGACCTGGAATCAAACTGGTGACCTTTTGCTTTGCGGGACAATGCCCAACCAATTGAGCCACATGGGTCAAGGCAGAACTTGATTTTTAATCACTGTATGACATTCCATCATATAGATATGCCATAAGTTATTTAAATTTTCTGTTCTCAAACCTTTTGGTTGTTTGCAGTTGTAGAAATAAATGCAGACCACCCACATGAGAACAAGCAAAAGTTATTTATGCAACGCTGGCTCTGAGAAGGAAGCGCGCATTTGGCAGGCTCAAAGGCAGGGAGGGAGGGTTTTGAAAGGCTTTAGTGGAAAGAAAAGAAAGGCTGCAGGCACGGCCTGAGTGGGGGCTGTTGGCAGGGGAGGGGGAGGGGGGCTAACTAGACATGGGCATTATGTAAGTGGTTAGGGGAGCATATTTGGCTCTCTCTGGTCCTAAATTGGAAGGTATGGGAGAAGGTTAAAAACTGGTATTCAGCCAAAGCTGGCTGTTATTCATCAGGTCCTCACTGTTTGGGGCTGATTTCTTACAGGGGTTGCCGCTTGTTTTTCTGGACTCCCTATAGGACAATTGTATATTGGTTTTGCACAATGCGTGCGTATTCATACGCGCATTATTATAAACACCGAGAAGAACATGTATCCGTAAATATCATTGCACATACCTATGAATTTGTCCTTGGGATGAACTCCTAGAAGCGAGAATGCCAAGTGAGAATATACTGCTTTTTTAAAGAGTTGTATTGAATTTTGACATTTTGGCAATGGACAGTTACATGGTTTACCAACTTCTATTCTCAACAGCTATGGATGGGGATGTTTGTTTTTCTCTCTTATATTCAGCAAGATAATTTCAATGCTAAAATAATCCATCTGTTATTCAAATAATAATAATTAACCGAACAAACTAACATGAGTTTGTTGAGTATTGGCACTGTGTTCCCCTCTGCTGAGGTGTGTGGAAGACAGTGTGAGAGACTTGATTTCAGCCCTCCTGCACCTTACAGCGTAGCCAGGGAATGGAAAATGAATACATGAAGTAGATTTGGGCTGCCAATCATTCTGTAACGTGAGACAGCTGGATGACATCTTCTTTAAGTCTCTGACTCCAGCACTCCATACATTCATGGAACCAGGAGAGTAATGAATTGTGACCTCTGCAGCTCTGACTACATAAGTGGTACAGGAGAAGAAAGGGTGAAGATGTGAAGGGTGAGGATTTAAATAAGCTGGGCATTCAGAGGAGAGGCATCCAGACTATAAGAGCTTCCATGCAAATCCTGTTAAGACTAATGCCCTGTAGGAAGAAGTGAGCATTGTTTGTGTGGGAAATTGAGGACCTGCCTCTGGGCCCCAGTTTCCTCAATTGTAATATGGGCTAAGAATAGCTTTCATAGCGTAGATGTTGGTTGGGAGTCAGTGAGTTAACACGGGTGCTGGATGTCTTCCCCTAGGTCTACTCTGACCCAAGAAGCTGACCTGGGTAGGTTACTTCACCAGGCTCCTTACCTCTGCCTTCTGATTGGGTTCAGCCAATGGCAGATACCAGCGGGACATGGAAGGAGAAGGAGGTTGGAATATCCCTGGGTCTTTTCCCTGGGCATCCCATGGACTGGACATAAATACAAATTCCTTGCCCCCACTCCAGATTGGTGAAAAAATCCCAGAGAGAGAATCAGAAATTTAATAACAGTGTCCTCGGTGATTCTGATCACCAGGTCAACCACTTCAAAGGCCCAAGCTGACTCACGGAAATGAATGAGTCATGCTCTCTACTCTGGTAGTTTAGAATTAAAGGCAGTGGGCTTCAGGGAAGAGAAAGAAAAATAGTCCTCTTCTGACTTGTATCACCATTGCTTTGTTTGGCCTGTTTGGGGGCGTTATATAAATGGATTGTCTAATATTTACCCTTGCCTGGCTTTTATTCTGCATTATGTCCTGGTGGCAGTGATTCATTCTTTCTCATTGCTCTGTAGCATTCTGCTATATGACTATGCCATAAAATAGGGAAGGGCTGGTGTCTCTCCCACATTACTAGCTCTGTGGTACATTCACACAATGGAATATTATGCAGCAGTAAAAATGAAGGCATTCTTACCTTTTGTGACAGTGTGGATGGAACTGGAGACTATTATGCTACGGGAAACAAGCCAGTCAGTGAAAGACAAATACCATATGATCTTACTTTTATGCATAAGTGGAATCTAACGAACAAAATAAACTAACAAGCAAAATAGGACTAGAAGCGTAGAAATATGGAATAGACTGACAGCTGTAAGAGGAGTGGGGGGAGGTGGAGAAGGTGAAGGCATTAGTCACAGAACATATATGAATGACCCATGGACATGGACAATGGTGTGGGGATTGACTGAGAGAGTGGGGGAGGTGGGCTGGTTGGAGGTGGGCAAAGTGGGAAAAAATTGGGACAACTAGTAATAGCATAAACAATAAAATACTTAAATTAGGAAAAAAGAACCCAGTATTTTCCTCACCTGTCACATATTCTTCAGCCTCGCACCCTAGCACAGGCAAAAGGAATTCAATGGTATAAACACCACACTGTTAGAATAAAAGCATATGAGGTTTCTCTGGAAAAAGTGCAATCATTGTCAACGTAACAAGAACAATTTGTGTGACACCGATGTAACCTGGCAGCCAAGGAGAGTGGACTGGAATGCACATGTGTGAACAATGACTTCACTGTACTAGTCAGTGGGGGCAGTAGACACCATTGAGTGAGCATGTGTACTGTGTGGCCGTCACATTCAAAATCTCTGAGTGAGCACAGCAATGAATCTGCATCGAATTTTGCATTAACCTTGAACATTCCTCCATAGAAACTATTCAGATGGTTCAGAAGCCTGTAGCTATGGGCAACAGGTGGTTGGCAGCTTCATCACAACAATGCACCCACTCATGCATCACGTCTCATGCAAAGTTTTTTGGCAAAACATCAAATCACCCAGGTGACTCGGCCTCCCTACAGCCCAGATTTGGCACCTTGTGACTTCAGCTTTTTTCCAAAACTAAAATCACCTTTGAAAGGGAAACGATTTCAGACTGTCCATGAGATTCAGGAAAGTACGAAGGGGCAGCTGATAGCGATTAGGAGAACAGTGTGAAGATCCAAGGTGCCTACTGTGAAGGGGACTGAGGCATCGTTGTCCTATGCATAGTGTTTCTGGTATCTTGTGTCTTCTTCAATAAATGTCCCTGTTTTTCACATTACATGGCTGGATACCTTGTGGACAGACCTCGTGTTTTATGAATAATTTGTGAATGTTTGCTATGACACTGTGTACTAAGATACAGCTTTAAATGTTTAACATGTTTTAGCTCACTTAAATCTTCACAAAAACTTTAGGGGGAGGTGATATATTTTGCATTATAGAATAGGAACCTAAGGCACAAAGAGGTGGAGGAAGTAGTTTAAGGTTACACAGCTAGGAAGTAGCATGGGCAGGATTTGCACTCAGACAGTCTGGTTCCAGAAGCAGTACTCCTAACCACTCCACTCCACTGCTTCTAACAAAGCTCATGGGCCTCTGGCACACCAACGACTTCTATGAAAGAAAAAAGCATGGCTAGGTCTCATAAGTAGTATAAGCAAAGCATCTGCTTTGCACATAGGAGGGGCCCGTCTGTGTTCAGCTTACATCACAAAATGCGAAAAAAATGGAGATGGGAAGACCAGCTGGGCAGCCATTCCAGCTTAGATGTGAGCTGCTGAGGACCTGAATGTCACAAAGACAAAGAGGAAGCACTGTAGGCTAATCATTCCTCATCATGAGAATAGAAGAGCATCAAGGTGCAACCCATAGGGAAACAGTGACACTATGAAAGTGACTCATGAAGAATTACTCATTCACATAGGGCGTGTTGACATCAGATGCCTATAACAACATTCTTGCAATATGTCCTTTCTCCATAGTCTGATTTTAAACCCTTAATCCCAAGGGTTTCTAAGAAACTCCTGGATATCACCATTGTTTATATAAAGAGCAACAGACCATTTCCACCAGCTTGTTTCAGCTGAATCACATGACAGGCACCTTCCAAATACTTGCAAAGGTGGTTCAGCATAGCTTTGTCCCAGGTTTCACTCAGGTTTGCCCTTCGGCAGTAACAATCCCCAGAATACTCTTGACTCTTAACAACATTGGCAGGCTTCCAGATCACAAACAAGATTTAAATAGAGCAGGGCTGGTGTTTTTCACACTGACAAAATTTTCCTCATCTGTCACACATCCTGCAGCCTCCTGCCCTATGCACAAAGAAAAGTCATAGGCATGAATACATTAGAGTAAATGCGTTTGAACAGGTATAAATAATCTTCAGGTTCGTGGGGTTGTTTTTTTTTTTTTTTAAGATCTTTATTTATTTTTAGAGAGCAGGAAAGGGAGGAAGAAAGGGAGAGAAACACCAGTGTGATCGGTTGCCTCCTGTACACCTCCAGCTGGGGACCTGGCCTGCCACCCAGGCATGTGCCCTGGGAATCAAACAGGTGAACTTGAAGTTTGCAGGCCAGCACTCAGCCCACTGAGCCACACCAGCCAGGGCAGGTTCATTCTCTTGTAGACTTTATGTTTGGGAGGAAAATGGTTACAATCTGCCATCTTAGATGAGGGTTTGGTTCAAAGTCACACACACACACAATCTTGGGTTTCAAATATGAGCCATTAAACCAACAGTTGTAAGACTCTTGTGCCACCCTAGCCACGACTTTGTAATTTTTTCCTAAAGACCACTAGCACACAAGGCAGTTCTCAATTTCTGAAAGGACTGTGTTCCTAAGTTTACATCGTTTTAAACTGGGGACATACTTTCCTTAAAATATACCTATGATTATTAAAAATTGAGGTATCACATATGTACAGTAAAAGGCACTAATTTTGTGTTTGTCTTGGTGAGTATACCCAGGTAATCAACCAGATCAAGGAAAACCACCTAAAAAACCTCATTCATGCCCCTTCCTACCCAATAACCATCTCTCAGAAATAACCTCTATTCTGAATTCTACCATCAGAAATGAACTTTTCTATGGATACAGAACAGACACATTTAAGTGCATAAAGTGAGCTAATCTCAAGGGCAGAGTGAAGTAAGTACTGAAATATGTATATACTCATGTAACTACCATCCGGCGCAGTGCACAGGACATTTCCACACCCCAGAAGGCTGCCTTGTGCCCCTTCCTTGTCAATCACCGGCTCTCCCAAAGTAGCTGCTGTTCTTAGTCACCATCACTTTGCCTGTATGCTCTCTCATCTGGCTTTTGTTAGCACTGTTAGGTTTTGTTAACAGCAGTTCATCTCTCTTTTTTTTATTGCTCTATAGTATTTATGACTTTACCACCATTTCTCATTTCTACAACTCCACTGTTGATGATCATTTGGGTTATTGCCCATTTTGGGCTATTATGAGTAAAGCTGCTGGAAACTGCCTTGTACATGCCTTTTGATAAACATTTAGAGATATAGGAAATTATTTTATTGCATTGCTTTAGGGTGATGATGGTTTCTGAATCTCAAACCTGGAGACAGGAACCCATTTCCTGTGTCCAGGACATTAGTGGGGATCTTTCCTGCCTTCTTTCTTAGCACCAGAACCACTAAGGTTAAGGATATTCTGTCTTTGGCTGTCATTTGTATATCTGGCCTATTTACAACTGAACAGGATAAATTCCTGAGGGCACTTACCATCAGGACAACCACTGTTCTGTAGGTGCTATTTGTTTTCTTTCTGGTTGTCAGCATCTAAATCTCTTTTGGGAATTCCCCAAGCGATGATTCTGGCAAGCGACCTAGGGGTCCATCAATACACTTCTCACTGAGTCACCTGAATCTGAGTCATGAGGGCACCAGCAACACAGGATGGCAGGGCTGGTGATGTATTCGGTGCACGGAGGGCGGCAGGAGAGCTGTTCTCATCAGACGGGATTTCAGGTGCTATTTAGGACACTGCTCCTGCTGCAAAGCCTCTAGTTCAGTTCTCTAGCCCACCCAGCAATTCTGCAATCTAGACAGTACATGGTAACAAATTCTTTTTAAATCAAACAGCTCAGTTTTCTGTGGCTTATAACTAAGAATCCTGACTGCTAAACTCTCCTCCCCAAATTTCCTACAAAACAATGATTACAAATACTTATTGTTTTCACTGGTAACACAAAAAGGTTTTTTTGTGTGTAAAAAGAGCAACCTTGTATGCTACTTACAATTTTTACTGTGTTGGTAAGTTTAATAACATTAGTTCTTCCAAAGCAAGTACATCCACTAAACAAAACACTTTACAGGGCAAACAGAATTAAGTCTTTAAATACCTGGAGGTAGAATGCACAATAAGCTCCTTATAACTGGGGACCTTTCCCTGCTCCTTAATAAAGAAAGTAAGGCGCCAAATCTGTGTCCTGTTAATTGGAAAATGCTGATCCCAAGGCTTCTCCTCTGTTTCCTGCTTTCACACTGGCACAGGACCTCATGGCTGGCGCAAGTCAATCAGTTGAAATGCAGATGGAAATGCAATCAGAATGTGTCGATGCCATTGTGTAGCAAGTAGGCTGTACCAGAATAGAGACCCCAAGGAAGCCCTGATTATGTAACAGACACTCATTAACAGCTCAAGTTACTAATAATGAACTCTACTTCAACTAGTGAAAAGTTCTTAGTCATAACATCAGAACAAACAAAGCATGTGGAACTAAATGTAAGGATTTTAATAGAGCTTTGTGGTTTACAGTATGACTTCAGATACTTTTATCTCATCTGCTCCCACTGCTCAGGGGAGCTGAGGGAGGCTTAAACCTACATCTACTCCTTGCTGTTTCCACCATGACAGGAACATCACAACTTTAAAACAGTAATGTACCGTGTTTTTCGGACTATAAGACGCACCCCCAAATTTGGGAAGGGAAATGGGGGTGCATCTTATAGTCCGAATGTAGTTTACCTGGCTTGCTGCAGCAGGGGGGTGGGGCGCAGTGGTGGAGCGGGTTCCCCCCCCCCTTTTCCTCCTCTAAAACCTAGGTGCATCTTATGGTCCGGTGCGTCTTATAGTCCGAAAAATACAGTAACTAAACTGCATTAAAATGAAACAAATAGAAAGCTCTAAATTCAGAAAAACCACAATCATTTTATTATTTCTCATTTAAAACACAAAACACACCATACTATATAATTAAAAAAATATTTTGTTAATTCCAAGACTTTCTATCTCTAACATGCTTATATAAACATAAGGTGGGGCAAAAGTAGGTTTACAGTTGTGAGTACTCAGAAGTTTATTCTTATATTATTATTGTATTATGTCCCATACAAACTGTAAACCTACTTTTGCCCTACCCTGTATAAACCTAAGGTAAGAATGGATGACTATGTTCCAAAATATTAATAGTGGCTATCTCAGGTGGGGGGTTGTAGAATAATGGGTAACTTTATTTGTGTGTATTTGGAAGACTATAAGCTCATCTTCATTTTCTATAATAAATGCATTACCTATATCCTTTCTGAAAAAGCCTTTTGTCATTGTTATTATTAAATAATCATTCTGATATTCTACCTTTAAAGTAATCAACTCGTTATCTAACTCAATGAAAACAGTATTTGAATATCCAGCCACTACTTATTGAGCAAGAATCTTCCTGGTATTTTATGTACATTATTGCATTTGATTTTCACAACAATTTCATCAGGCCGTATTATTTATCCCCAGATAAGGAAGCTGATGCTCGAAGAAGTTCATCTGTCAAGCTCTCTCAGCAGGAGCTGGAGCCTTGGTAGCAGTGAGCCTGGGAGCCCACATTCTCTGTCCACAGGGCTGACCATCCTTCCCACCTGTGACTCTCCCCTGCTTCCCCACCACATGCTGGTGCAGCTTCCCTGGCCCTCTTTTTAGAAAAAAACACATTTAAAGTATTAAAGCAGACAATTTAAAAAATAATTGTATGTACCATACACAGACCGGAAAGCTATGCTCCAAACAGGATATATCACCAGGGAATGAAACTGATAAGGCAGGACTTTTATTTTCTAAGCTTTTATACTCATTTTTCTTTTTTTTTCCCTTTCAAAGTTTTTTCCACAATAATTTTTTCTTTTAGATAGACAAGAGTCAGAAAAAATTACAGATTTTTCTTACATTGTTTATCTTTTGACCACTGGTGCATCTCAGTATCAGGTTTGTCACGCAAACCATTTGTAGAAACGCACAAAAAATGTGCACATCTCGTCTCCCCCTTCAGACCTCCTGTTAGACGGTAACTGCGAGGTTTCTGTCTGTTTACCACTATGTCTTCAATGCTATACAATACCACCTGTTCGATGAAAGCATCTGGCACAGAACTGGCAAACCAGGTGAACAAGTGAAGAATATATACTTTCTTCTTTCCAAGTTTTAGACATACTGACATATTCTCTTTTTTTCGTTTCAAATTAGAATATATGTCAAAGTCAGGAGGAGACAAAAAATGTATAGGGAATTATCTTTGCTTTTGAATCGCACCTTGTCAAATGTGGCTGTTATGGGTTGGACTGTGTCTCCTCACCCCCAAAAGGTATGTTGAATCCTAATCTCTGGTACCTCAGAATGTGACATTATTTGGAAACAGGGTCTTTGCAGGTGTAGTCAGTTACGATGAGGTCATCTGGCGGAGGAAGGTGGGTGGAGGTGGAAGAGGGTATAGGAGGGATAAATGGTGAGGGGAAAAAATTGCATAGACAAAGAGAAGAAGGAAATATATCAAATATTAACAGTAGCCACCTCTAAGCAGTAAGATTATTGGTACTTAAAATTTTTCTTTACACCCTGCTTTTCCAAAAGATCCTACAATTTGCATGTAGTACTTTTGTATTTAGAAATTAAAAAAAAAAAAATTCCAGTATATGCCCTGGCTGGTGTAGCTCACTGCATTGAGCACGGGCCTGTGAACCAAAGGGTCACTGGTTCAATCCCCAGTCAGGGTACATGCCTGGGTTGTGGGCCAGGCCCCCAGTAGGGGGCACACGAGATACAACCACACATTGATACTTCTCTCCTCTTTCTCCTTCCCTTCCCCTCTCTAAAAATAAATAAATCTTTTAAAAAAAATTCCAGTATATTTGAGGCATTTGAAAAATAATAATGGTTCTTAACCATTTCGCTTGTTATAGTGAACTGAATAAATACTTGCTGACTTGAAAAAAAGATGAGGTCATCCTACTGAGGGTGAGTCACTAATCCAGTATGACTGGTGTCCCTACCAGACAGCTGTGTGAAGACAGAGGATTTAGGTGGTGCATATACGAGCCACGGCACACCAAAGACTGCCAGGAAACCACCGGAGGCTAGGCAGGATCCTCCCCAGGGAACCTGGCCCTGCTGACACCGTGGTTCAGACTTCTAGCCTGCAAAACTGAAAGACAGTACACGGCTGTGGTTTTAAGCCACTCGGCTTGTGGTACTTTGTGACGGCAGCCTGTGGAAAGCAACACAGTGGCCTTAACTTTGAATTCTTACAAGTAATGGGGGAGGGGAAAATAGCCACCTGAATGTCGTGGCCTACAGGTTCTCACTGATTTTCCAGTTTATTTTATGATAATGTTAAATATTTGCAAGAACACGACCAGTCAACACAGGAATGCTAGAACGGCAAAACAAGTAAAATTTTAATATGCCTAGGTACTGACATAAAAGAATTTTAAGTTCAGTGTTACAACACTGGTTTTGGAAAAAGGGCATTTGCAATTATAACAGAATCAAGTTTTGCAGAGTTAAGTTTCCTTAACAGTTCATTTTGATATTAATCTAACTCTTTACAGTCTACCAAAATGGAATTATTTTATTATTATTTTTTTTAAGCATTGGTATTCTTAAGTGAAATTTGAGCAAGGGGCGCAATGCATAAAACAGAAAGTGAAGCTGTTCTAACACAGGTGGGCTTCCAGGAGGGGCCTCACACTGCCCTAGGTCTCACCCCTTAAGAATCCAGGGAGCTAAGCAGTCAGAGGACCATGGTATCAGAACACTAATGACACACATAAGATTTCACTGAGAAAGGAGAACCAGGAGGTTCATTCAGGAACCCACACTCTTTAGCCCTCTGCTTGTCCATTCTTTTCTGTGGTTTCACTTTAGAAAGTTCTTCGAACGTCAATTGTTTGAATGGCAGCTATATTAAGCAGAAATTGTACTTCTACCCCTGGGAAATTACAAGATAGATGCTGCTGAACATGATCCAGTAGCAATGATTTAAAAAAAAAAAAGCTTCTTCAGGCAGTTCATTGTTCATACTAATAAAAATAAAATACTTCTCTTGAATAAAGCCCCAAAGCGAAGACAATTCTTGGGAAGATGAAGCATCCCAATAAACGAAAGGGGAGTTCTAAGTACAGGCAATGTCATGGGGCCTGAGGATAAACACCCAGACAAGAGAGAAAAGGCGACGGCATCCACACAGTCCTGTGCGATGTGGCGTGAACAGGAAGGGCTGCGCTGGGGACATGTGTGCACAGCGATAGTGGTTAAAGATGGGAAGCCTGTGTCGGACCCCAGTGGGCACAAAAACACAGGGAAGCATCTGCTTACGGCTACCTGTGGTTAGTTATTACCAGCACAGGAGAGAAGGTCACGAGACACGTAGCCTTCGGGTTAGCTGGTCGGGCTTGCTCATTAAGGACCTTTTCTTGAGACATTCTAGGTGGTTTATTCACTTCACATACATTCCTACAGATTTCACAAACAATAGCGTAGTGCAAACAAGGTGCCAGACTCTGTTCTAAGTACTTCACAAACACTAGCTCATTCAATCCTCGTAACAACCCTATGAGGTAGGCACTATTATCAGCTGTGTTTTACAGATGAAGAAATAGGCACAGAGAGATTAAGCAACTTGCCCAAGATCATCAGGCTTGAGAATGTTTATCTTGCATTCAAACCCCTTTCAAGGGAAAACAATGACAGCTGTGGTCAGGAAGGGAAGTTTGTCCTAGAAAACCTTAGGAACCCACCTGAGTCAAAAAGGTAAAATTAATACTCTACAGCACCAGAACCGATACTCTACTTGCTCTCACACCTGGCAATGTGATCTCGAAATCACTTTTAATTTCAACATAAATTGTACACAGATGAATACAGGGTTTCCTCCATGCTTAGTAAAGGCCCTTAGTAAATCTGTTTTTCTGAAATGCTGAAGTGAAATCATACTATTATAACATTGCACACCAGCTAACCCAAGTAGAAACTGATTCAGGGAGAGCTTGCTTTTCTAGCACAGAAACTAACATAAAAAGACAGTAAAGTCTT
Source organism: Desmodus rotundus (assembly GCF_022682495.2). Classification (NCBI taxonomy): domain Eukaryota; kingdom Metazoa; phylum Chordata; class Mammalia; order Chiroptera; family Phyllostomidae; genus Desmodus; species Desmodus rotundus. The sequence continues at coordinate 169,625,410 of NC_071387.1, forward strand.
TTAAATATGAAGTTTCATATAAAAAAGTGTTTTCAAGTAAGGTTTAAGAATAACTTTGTACATCCCAATTCATTACTTTATCATATTCTTGAATTCTTTGCTTTATGTGAGAAAGTTTATTCTTTAGATAATCACAGCGTTCTTTTTTTTCCAGAAATGTAGGATCCTAAAAAAGAAACACAATTGTTCCGTCAGCCTCTGCCTCCTCAACAAAAAAACCCCAAAACACAGACACAGACATTATCACCCAGAAAATGACCCTTCCTGGAAGATCTTCCTGCTGCAGATTCCAACATCTGCCTTGTAAGAAAACCAGTTTTTAATAGACTTTATTTTTTAGAATAGTTTTAGGTTCACAGCAAAGTTGAAAAAGGCACCTTTAACTTTAGTAGTTTATTTATTTCTAAATATTTTATTTATTTATTATAGAGAGGGGAAGGGAGGGAGAAAGAGGAGAGAAACATCGATGTGTAGTTGCCTCTCACGTGCCCTCTACTGGGGACCTGGCCTGCAACCCAGGGATGTGCCCCAACTAGGAATCAAACTGGCGACCCTTTGGTTCACAGAAGGGCACTCAATCCACTGAGCTACACCAGCCAAGGCTAACTTTAGTAGTTTAAAATCCATAAAAATGTGAGTAAATACATAAAAATATTCAATAAAAGCTCTCTCGGGCCTCTACCGATCTGTGTAATCAAGGATGAAGTTGGAAACGTGTAAAACGACATCGTGTTTGTGAGGGAAATGTGGGTGGCAAGTTCTTCATCAGTGCTCATGTCTCTAGGTGGCTCGATCAGGACACAGCAGAATGTAATCAGAACAGAGATGAGAAGAAAAGGTACCCAGTGGGCACACCCCGTTCCCTAACAAGGGGCATCTTAAGAAACACAAAAAAAGTACTTTAGCTAAAAGAATCTAAAGTCTGTCAGTTGTTTCCATTGCTCCTGGATAAGAATATACTTTGAAGAAGAAAATGGCTTTACTCACCTTCTTTTTTTTCTTAAACTCTTCAAGGATTCTTGAAATTCTCTCATGTTCCTAAAAAAAGTATATTGTATACTTGAATTAAAACACTTGCATTTACTCACATATCGGAAGAATGTCTCAAAGTACACTGGGAATTAGAACAGAAAGCAATTTTTACCTAAGACTATAATGACAGTATTCATATGCAAGAATCTGATTCACTGGACAACACCTGAGGACTTACTATGGGCCAGGCAGTGGGATGAGGGGTGAGCAGAAAAGCCCCGCCTGCACGAAACCAGAACCGAGTCCCAGTGCCACTGCCTGCCAGCTCTGTGACCTTGAGCAAGCTCTTTACTCTCCTCAAGCCTCGGCTTCCTTACTGGTAAATGGAAATAATAACTGTAACCACCTCATAGAGTTGTGAGAAGTTTCACTTCTCTGAAGTGAGCCTTGTAAAGTACTTGGCACATAACGATAACATTAACTATTATTGAGCATCATTTTCACCTCCATTGGAAAGTTCTTTTTCATGTTATTAGGTATTGGGATTCAGAGGTTGAGACTATTCAATTTTTGAAAATAGCTAATAGTATTACTTCGAACTTTATTCTAAGTTCAGTTTTATAATAAATATGGAATTTGTTAAGGGAAGGAACAGCCTATCCAAAGAGAACAGATGACTAGAGCAATGCCTTCATTTATCCATGAAACCTATGCTATAAAGACCATTAGATGCTGTAAACCACAGGTGGCAAACACAAGGCCCAGAGGCTGAATCTGGCCCTCCTCCTTGTTTCTACCTAGCAGCGGCAGCATTGAGCTCTTTGCCCCTAGTTAAGGAGTAGTTACATTTATACAGTCCTAAATTACATTCGGCCCTTTGAAGGCAACTTCAAGGCTGATGTGGCCCCTGGTGAAAATGAGTTTGACACCCCTGCTATAAACCTAATAAATAAAAATAAAATGTTATAATTTATATTCTAAAAGCTTCCCGAGAACATTTTCTTTTTCTTTTTTAAAGATTTATTTATTTATTTTGAGAGAGAGAGGAAGGGAGGAAGAGAGGGAGAGAAACATTAATGTGTGGTTGCCTCTCATGTATCCCCTACTGGGGACTGGCCTGAAACCCAGGCATGCACCTGGACTGGGAATCAAACTGGCAACCCTTTGGTTCACAGGCCGGCACTCACTCCACTGGGCCACACCAGCCGGAGACCCCTGAGAATATTTTCTATCACTCACCCACATCCTTCTTCCAGTACATTTTAATTCCTTAATGTCTTTTACATCCTACAATCATGAGTAGCATTTGTGTTGTGCAGTCTGCCTGCAGAGAGATGAATCTGGAGAAGCAGCTGTCATCTATATTAACAGGTCCTGGACTGGGAGCAAACTAGCCACCTGGGGCCAGGGCTGCTGTGCCAGAGACACACGCAGATATGAGACTGGTAAAACCTATTCTAGAGAAATTGAATTTAAGACGGGGAGGACCAGAGGAATGATTTTGAACAATATCAGTATTTTACGGGCTTAAAAAAGCCATGCGATTGTTTCATTTTTCAAGGGCTACAACCAGGTTTGTGGGAGAACCTGTGCCTTTAAGCGAGCCCACTGGGCTTTGACGTGGCTCCCTGGGGACGTGCTGGGGAATGAATGAGCCTTACTGGCAGACTCCTGCCCACAGCAAAGCTCCGCCTGTGGCCAAAGAGAAGTGAACATTTGTGATACAATTAATATTTCTACTTTAGATAAGGACTGGAGGAGACACCAAGACCAAGTATGGCCCTGTCACTGGGCTTACTTGCCACACCATGTTACAAACCAGAGGACAGGACTACTACAGGTACTGTGTGGAAATGTCACGGGAGGACTCAGTCTCTCAGCGCCAACTGCAGACCCTCATGCTCGAGCCCTTGCCCAGTCATACCAAGCCCTAAAACCAGAGACCACGGAGTCTAGGCTCAGAGCTACCTGTCTCAGTTGGGTTTCTCAGCATCCTGTCTGTCAACCAGCTTGAGCTTCCCACCCTATACTAATCCAGATTCCTGGGGCTGCCTGTTCCGTCCTGCACTCCCTGGAGTGCCTATAAATGTGGTTGCACTTTGTGGACGTGTGGACCTTGCTTGTTCTCCAAATGGTACTAATTGACCCTTGACCTGTAGTAGTTGCTGGATTTTTCCTGCTTCCTGGTACTAGTGTCACTTAGCCAACATTATCCCATCGCTCCAGGATTGGGAAAATATCACTACTCTACACGCTTGGCTTAGCTAGCTCATAATCGTAACTGACTTAAAGGCACACTTAAAAGTCTGTGGTTAAGGAGAACCAAGATGGCGGCGTAGGTAGACACACTGCGCCTCCTCGCACAACCAGAACTGACAGAGAATCGAACAGCAAGGGGGACCAACACCAAGAAAATAGAAAATAACCATTCATCCAGACTGGTAGGAGGGGCGGAGACGGGCACCGGGGTGGAGAGGACTCGCCTGGCTGTGGCGGGACTGAGACTGGCGGAGTGTGGGACAAATGGCGCAGGCAGTCCGAGCACTAGCAGACCCTGCGGACCGACATTTGCACAGATAAACCCAGAGGGCCGGACTCAGAGTGGCGGAGAGTGGGGCAGGCAGAGTGGCGGGTAGCACCCCACGGCACCACTTTTGCCCACAGATAAACCGGACAAACGGCAGGGAGCGAAGCAGACCACGTAACCCAGGGCTCCAGCTCAGGGAAATAAAGCCTCAAACCTCTGATTGAAAACGCCCGTGGGGGTTGGGGCGGCAGCAGGAGAGACTCCCAGCCTCACAGGAGAGGTTGTTGGAGAGACCCACAGGGGCCTAGAGTGTGCACAGGCCCACTTACTCGGGAACCAGCACCAGAGTGGCCCAGTTTGATTGTGGGTAGCGGAGTGAAAGATTGAAATCCAGACGAGAGTGAGGCGGGCGCCATTGCTCCCACTCGGCCCCTCCCCCACATACAGCGTCACAGCGCAGCGACCAGCATTACCCCGCCCCGGTGAACACCTAAGGCTCCGCCCCTTAAAGTAACAGACGCACCAAGACAAAAAAAAAAAAAATGGCCCAAATGACAGAACACTTCAAAGCTCCAGAAAAAATACAACTAAGCGAGGAAGAGATAGTCAACCTATCGGATGCAAAGTTCAAAGCACTGGTTATCAATATGCTCACAGACTTGGTTGAATCTATTCGAAAAACAGATGAAAAAATGAAGCCTATGCTAAGAGAAACAAAGGAAAATGTACAGGGAACCAATAGTGATGAGAAGGAAACTGGGACTCAAATCAATGGTGTGGACCAGAAGGAAGAAACAAACATCCAACCAGAAAAGAATGAAGAAACAAGAACTTGGAAAAATGAGGAGAGGCTTAGGAACCTCCCGGACGCCTTGAAACGTTCCAACATCCGAATTATAGGGGTGCCAGAAGGAGAAGAGGAAGAACAAAAAATTGAAAACTTATTTGAACAAATAATGAAGGAGAACTTCCCTAATCTGGCAAAGGAAATAGACATCTGGGAAGTCCAGGAAGCTCAGAGAGTCCCAAAGAAGCTGGACCCAAGGAGGAACACGCCAAGGCACATCATAATTACATTACCCAAGATTAAATGCAAGGACCTACATCCAAGATTACTGTATCCAGCAAAGCTATCACTTAGAATGGAAGGGAAGATAAAGTGCTTTTCAGATAAGGTCAAGTTGAAGAGGCTCATCATCACCAAGCCCTTACTATATGAAATGTTAAAGGGAGTTACCTAAGTAAAAGAAGATCAAAAATTGGAACAGTAAAAATGACAGCAAACTCACAGTTATTAACGGCCACACATAAAACAAAAACGAGAGCAAACTAGGCAAACAACTAGAACATGAGGGTTGTCATTAAGGGAGTGGGAGGGGGAGAGAGGGGGAAAGGTACAGAGAATAAGTAGCATAGATGATAGGTGGAAAATAGACAGGGGGAGGGTAAGAATAGTGTAGGAAATGTAGAAGCCAAAGAACTTATAAGTATGACCCATGGACATGAACTATAGGGGGGGAATGTGGGAGGGAGGGGGGTGGGCAGGATGGAGTGGAGTGGAGAGGGGAATGGGACAACTGTAATAGCATAATCAATAAATATATTAAAAAAAAAAAAAAAAAGTCTGTGGTTAAAATAAGGATGCTCAACTTATATGGACCTAAAGGAATATGTGTGTGTGTGTGTGTGTGTATAATATAAAACATGTATCTATTATATACCCATACATTAATCTTTTAAAAATTATTTTAAAATGCTGTGTGAATTCTTAAAATTTTAATTATACAACTAATAGATTAAATTAATACACCCTCTTTAAAAAGGACAGGATAGTACATGCAAATGTTCATAGCAGCATTATTCTAATGGTCAAAAAGTGGAAACAATCCAAATGTCCATCAACTGATAAGCCATATACCCAAATAACAGAATGTTACTGACCCACCACAAAAAAGAATGAGGTATGGATTCTTGCCACAATGCAATATAGATGAACCTTGAAAACATTACACCAAGTGAAAGAAGGCAGACACAAAAGGCCACGTTGTATCACTGCATTCATATGAAAGGTTCAAAAGAAGCAAATCCAGACAGAAAGCACACTGGTAGTTGCCAAAGGCTGGAGACAGGAGGTAATGGGAATAAGTGCTACTTATTCATGGGGTGATGAAAGTGTTCTGGAATTAGAGAGTGGTGATGGTTGTATGACTTTGACTTGGTGAATACACTGAAATCCTCTAATTATACAGTTAAAAAGGGTGAATTTTATGGCACATGAATGTATTTCAAGAAGAAAGTTTGTACATTAGGTAAAAAATGAAATAAGAAGGCATTTACAGGAAATGAAAAAGAACATTACAGAAAGCACTGCCTTCCCCACCTGGCTTTCCTCTCTGCCACGATCAGCTTTCTCAGACTGATGCAGGCGCCTGGGAGCTCATGTCTGCAGCTTTAGACACACTCTGCGCCCTCCAGCACTGTGCTCTCTGGCCTTGGACTGGCTCCTGATCAGCTATCACTGGCTGCTGGAGAATGCAGGGCCTCTCGGGCCTCCAAGACACACTGCCCACTCCTTTGTGAATAAAACTTCCTCAAAATATCTTAGTTTGCATGTGCCATCTGTCTCCATTGGGACCCTGATTGACTCAGTATGTATCTTTGTTAAATTCATACTTTATTTAGATAAGAAAACAAAATACTGTTTAACAATGGAAGGCCTAAAATGTTAAATTATATAATTTGAATTGTAACCTTGACTAGTCACCCTGAAGACTCTGAGTGACTTTCCTAGACAGACAGCAGACGCATGTGGTTATGGTTTGTCTGCATTTTAAAAAAGGTCAGATCTTTCCTTTTCTAACTCTCAGTCTTCCCAGGCAGCTGTAGACACTGACCTGTTGGTTTCCCGAATGATGGGGCAACCTGCTCATCACTGCATCCAGCTCATCAAACTTCCTCAAGACGGCTTGAACTTCTGCAGAGAGCTCTTTGTACTCGGAAAACTGGTCTTGGAACACAGCTTTATAGCGTTCTCGTTCATCATCTGTCTGAATCACAGGGTACTTTCTGGGGGGGGGGGGAAATTAACCAAAGTTATAACTTTTCACTACAAACTGAATGGAAAATCAGCTTAGCTTATTTCTCACTGACCATGTTGTACCTTCAATTCAATACACTATCTCACAGGTAACAAGCAAACAATTCAAATATAAATGAATTTAGGCAGAGAGGATTAACTTGGAGACAAACAGGAAAATGAAAAGCCCAAATGGAATCTCTCAGTTCCTATCCTGAAGATTTAGATACTCACGCCACATAGTCAGGCAACACGACAGGTTTAGGAATGTGGCCTGCAGGAATGTGTCTACTCAGTACTTCAGGTTTCATTTTTGTTGCTCTCGATTCTTTGAAATTAACTTCTTGGTCTCTCTGTCTATCACCACCGATGGCCATTTCACACTGCAGTTTGGGAGAAAAAGAGGTTGTTTACAAACAGAGGCAGAAGAAAAACAAACTGGAATTTATTCTTATTAGAAAATGGAGGGTCGAGAAGGAGCAAAGTAGAAACAGCAGTTAACATCTCATTTCAGAATTACATGTTTCATACTGACAAAGTTGCTCTGACTCTTTCTGTAACAGCTAAAGGGACTCACGTTGAGATATGGGCGAGCATAAAATAGGCAGAACACCCTCCAACCCCCATCATGTATATGTCAAAGATGGGTGATGAAATGGTGAGTGCGGGGTCTAAGTACCTTATTTATTTTGGATTTATACCCCAACTAATTGTAAAAGAATAAAATGTGTAGTTCAAAATAAATTCAGGGAACAAAAACGGAACAAATCTACTGAAGTGGAATAAGAAAAAAATGACACCAGAACCTGAGATGAAGCAATTGCAAGTAGCCACTGAGTGGGACACAGAGGGGTATGAGCTGCGTGGTTTTCATTATCTGAAAGGAAAGCAAAGAATCCAGAAGAGAGACAGTGGATGTCTTTAACACGCCCACGTGTCCCTAACCTGAGATTCCCTGAAGAGGCCATAAGGACCCTGGAGGTGGTGGTTTAAGTCACTCTGGTTTCTACATTGGAGAGAGCTCCTAAAGGCCTTTTTAGTAAAAAATGGTACATTCGAAAGAAAGGAAAAGAACACAGATGAAAAAGCCTAGAGAGGAAGTATGGGGGACAGACCTTAAGAGCTAAAGCAGCCAAAAGAAGGGCAGTAGGAGTGAAAGGCCTGGAGAACCTGCCCTAGAACAGGCAGGCTAAGACATATGCGCAGCTTTGGGGCTGGGAAGAGTGTTCGGGACCCTCTAAGCAGCGCCCAGAATACCAGTTGAGTTGGGAAGGCTGCTGGATGCCAGGGAAGAGGTTTCCGTTTTACACCTGGAAGAACCAGGTTCAGAGAGGTTTAGTACCTCCTCCAAGGTCTCACAGCCACGAGTGGAAAAGCCATGATTAAAACCTGGAACTTTTTGGTTCATTGATACTTTCAGTGAGTAACAGGAGGAAACAGGTGTAGTTAGCTGTATATTGCTCAATACTGAAGTTCCCTGAAGTTCTGGTAGCATGCTAGAAGTGAATTTGTGCCAGGTGGGGAAGGCACTACCATCTCCTTGGGGCAGCCAGCACCCCTCCACTGCCCCGTGGGCCCTCGCCTCAGGCTTGTTCACTGAAACACAAACTAAACTGACAGTAGCCCCTACTCCACTGAAAACAAATATAAAATGAGATTTTAAAACCTTGCCAGGCAGCTTTAAAAATCCCTTGTTTCCTGATTTTCTATCTCTGGGACTGCCTTTGAGGTTTGGTCTAACATTAGCTCATTCTAAAAACCACTACCTCTTAACTCACCACACAGAACAGCCCAGATTAGAGGATCAGACATGCTCACCAGCCCTAAGGTGTGTGGGGGGGGGGGGAAGGGAGGGGTATGAAAAGGAGAAGCGCCCAGACGTGGTGCTAGGTGAAGGGGAACCAGATTGCCTCCATGCAGAAAGGCACACCCAGCCACTGGGCCCGAAACATCAAGAATTCGAGTGGGAACAGAATACTCTGGGGAAAAGTCTTTTTTTTCTCCGCCGGTGAGGATGCCATTTCTTCATCCTAAAGAGTGCTGATATGTTTAATCTTGAAAATGAATTATGATGTTGAACATTGTGGCTTACGTAAAAGAGTTCTACTTCATGGCATTCCTTTTTCAGCTTCTAACTACTGAACAACCCATTTCTCCCACTGCTGGCCGAGGGAGCGGCCATGAACACCGCTGGCCCTGCAGCCTCAGCAGCAGCCCCGGGCAGCAAGCTCATGCTTCCTCGTCGGAGTCACGACATCAGCCCAGGTCCTCACAGTGGGCACGACAGTCCACGTGAGAGTCCATAAGGGGTTTGGGTTTTCTTTCAGTTAAAGCTTTTTTCAAGCAGGAACTATTCATTTCCCTTTCTTGTCCACCTCTATTTCCAAGATATAACCTTTAATATAAAGTGGGAGTTTTAAGAAGCCAGAATATTTCAAAAAAACTATTTCATCTGCTTTGTTTTTTGTTTTGTTTTTATGCCCTTAACATATTCTTCCACACTTTTATGGTGAGCCTCACTGATCATCAGTTCAGAAAACCCTATTGGGGTGGCGGGGGGAATCTGAAACTCGATATGAGACAAAGAATCAAAATTACTTTAAGCTTCTATGGGAAGGAAGTTCTGGGCTCTAGCCCTGGGCCTGACCACTCTCAAGCAGCATTCCTGATTATGAACATAGCCCCCGAAACAACCTTTCTTTGCTTCTAGTAAAAACTAGTTTTGTCAGCAAATATCAGAGGAGCTTTACTGTGAGGCAAGAGAAAGTAATTAAGCAATGGGATAAGTAATGCTTTGTATATAACTACTAAGTCTTTCAAATTAAAAAGGGGCTGATGAATATCCTGTTAGGTTAGAAATAGGGAAAGCTAGCCCTGACTGGTGTGGCTCAGTGGGTTGGGCATCGTCCCCCAAACCATCGGATCACTGGTTCAGTTCCCAGCCAGGGCACACGCCTGTGCTGCAGGCCAGGTCCCCGCTTGGGCAGCATGCAAGAGGCAGCTGATTGACATTTCTCTCCCTTTCTCCCCTCTTTAAAGTAAATAAATAAAATCTTAAAAACAAAACAAAACAGGGAGAGCTAGATATGTGTTTCAGTGTCCATTTCCCCAATTTCGGATTCTTTCTCCCTTGGAGTGTATAATGTAATGATGGCCCCTGATCCAAAACCCACACCATTACTTTTGATGCCTGGATTAGATTTTGGCTTTTTTTTTCCCCTGCTTGAGAAAGAACTCTGCTCAGCACTTAGGGACTTATTAGAACTTATTTCTGTCTTTATTTGATCTTACTTTATGTCTGTATATATTTCTTTTAAAAATAATCTTGCTTTCTTTTTATCAATTGTATTTGTTAAAATACCAAAGAAGGGATAGCCTTGTAGATAGTTCCAAACAAGTGACAGAAAACTGAAGTTCAGAGACACAGTAAGTAATATACCCAGGGTCACAGAGCTAGTAAGTAGCTGATCTTGTACTCAAAGTCAGACTTGCCTGATCCCAAAGCTTATTTTCCCTTCATCACACTGCATGCCTCTCCTAGGGCAGTCTGCTGATTCTTCCCTGCTAGGGACTAGGGAGGAAGCAGGTAAAAATCATATCCAATGAGAAGCTGGAGACCCAAGCTCTTCTACAAGGTTTCTCACTGGTAAGTCCAATGGAGATCCCTCAGTAAGTCATGAGATTCTCTCTTATGGAGGGCTGCCTGTAAAATACACCTACGTATGCTGATTCACAGCGATCCATCTCCCGGGAAAAGATGCCTTCGAAAGGATGTACTGGATTGATATCATTTTAAAAGGAGTCCCTGGAATGAGGGCTCCATCTCTATGGTTATTGCTGACTATTCCAGGACCTGTCAGGATCTGGAACCACAGCACACCCTGGACATGCTGGGCACCAACCCCCTAGGGTGGCCCGAAAGAGCTCCCCTGAACTCCCTGGCAGATCTTCCTAATCCTGTCCCACATGTGAAACCTGTTTCAGCCACATTCTCACCAATGACACTGGACACTCTGTCATCTGGGGTACGCTCCTCCAATTCAGACAAGCCTTTTACTCTGTTCTGCACTTAATCCCATTGGTAAATCCCACTACCTGCAAGAGACTGAGCAGGAAGCCCATAAATTCCGCCCTGGCCAAGAATGACCAGCAGTGCCACACTACAGCTCAGTGAGACAATCCAGTCTGCTGCTGAGCAGTCAACATCTGCAGAGCGGTCACCTTTAACCCCACAAAGCAAACAGAGTCTTCTCTTCTGCCCCTGAGGATGTTCTGAAACACATTTCCTAATGTTCACACTCTAATTTGCCAACTCAGATATCAGATTCTGACATCACCTATTAACGAGAGTCGGCTTTTAGAAAGTGAATTTCTGCATATGTAAGCTTTTAGGCCCCCTTTCCTTTATAAAGTCTTTCTAATCCTGATTCATCTTCTAAACCAAAGTCCCTTTGAACTCGACATGTTACACAGCCAACATTATTTTAGGACTCTTACAAGGCTGTGACACGCTCCTGGCTGGGGTGGAATTTATGACTTTCCTAGTCGGTCCCTCTGGGGCAGTAGGAGTTACCAGTGGGTTAGGGCAATGCTGGCAGTCTTGAAGGAGAGTACTGGCAACGATCTGCCAAAACCAGCCTCACGATGACTCCCAGCTGGTCAGACTCTCATACATCTCTGGACTAACGCTGGAAGGCAGCCCATAGGATTAGCTAGGGAAGTTGCATTTAAATTGCAAAAAAAAAAGGGCCAACATTAATAATATTTAAACATCAGCCTTTTTTGCTTATCTCAATATCTGAAATGAGTATTAATCTAATTTTTTAAAAACTTAAAGAAAAATTAATAGATAATATATACACATGATATTCAGTTCAAAGGGTCCAAAAGGGTACATGATGAAAAGTCTCCTTTCATCACTACTATAATCACTTTCAGGCACATGTGATACATACATTTTAGACAGCTTAAAAGTGAGCATCCATTTAGCTCTGAGTTAGAACAAGTCTAATTGAAATGTATATCCTGACAGCAATAAATGTTGAATAAATGAACACAAAACTAAAACACAGGGGAACCAGGCAGTCAAAACAAAAATACAACAAATGAAAAGGCACCTGTACGCACACAAAGTACAGCGGCATCTCTCCAATGCTCTGAACAATGTTTAGGCGCACAGGTTTGTAGCACTGGGCCCACACGGCCTTGCGAGAGAAACTGCGATACCAGTTTCACGTGTACCATGCCTGCCCAGTCAGCATGGGTCAGATAGCTCTTCATTTCTAAAGACTGATGAATATCCAAAATAATCCAGGAAAGCTGTTGAGCCCTGTCAGCTGCAATTCAGATGACTTTACATATATGTCAGAAATAATGCAACTGACTCTTTAAAAAATGTTGCTCGTTACAGACCCCCAATGATGACCAATTAGTAATGACAAATTTGACACTATCATCCATAAATTGACTTTCCCAGGAGATGTCAGAGAAATATAAATCTCTAAGCAAATTATTTAAATTTTATAGTTCTTGATGCTTGTGACCCCTCTCTCACAGACACACACATAAACACTCACACAATCATACTCTATAATCTTGTGTCCATGTTTGTCTTTTTCACTAGATTTGTAAGCCCCTGGAAAACGGAGGTAATACTCACTCTTTTTTAGCCCAATTACATACACACACTTATGTATGTATGTATGTATGTATGTATATACGACGACACTCTTTGTAGTACTCATTCCACTGGCCCAAAGCGAAACTGGCACGTGTTTGTTCAATGAATTAATTAATGATGACACTGATGTATTAATCACGATCCCTTCCTTGGGCAGACTGTTCACCCACTTCATAAAATCCCCTATTTCAGCATGAACAAAGTATTTTTGGCAGGAACACCACAGAAGTGATGCTGTGTTTTTCTCAGTGCACCGTATCAAGAGAACATTTTCAAGGAGTATTTCTGTGTTATAGAGAATAAAGTTGAGAAGAACCAATAAAAGGTATTTTCAAAATGGATGTACTTAACAAAGGGCTTGAACGAATTGGCAATCCAACAAAAAAAACTGGACAGAGTGTGACAGTTAATAACAAAGGAAATGTTTATCACAGGGAAAATGCTGAACCTCACTCCTGACAAGAGAAATGAAATTATAACTACACGAGATACTGGTTTTCCGCTATCATACTGACGTCAACAAATTTCCAAACACACTGTGTTGGTTAGGGGGTGAGGAGGCCTGTCACACTGTAGGAGTGGGAATTGGTAAAATTTTTATTGGACAATCTGACAATCAACATATATGACAGGAAGTTTGCACAAGCATATTCTTGTATGTATAAGGTTGTTCACTATAACATTGTTTTTAATAGTGAAAGATTGGAAATAACCTAAATGTTCATTTGTGGTAAAATAAACTATTTATTTATTAATAGTTTATTAATAGTTTATTAAACTATGATTCGTCCACATAATGCAATACCATGCAGCTGTAAAAAGAGAAAGCAGAAGGTCTTTATGTACTAATAAGCAAACATCTTAGAAATGTACTGTGGAAAAAAGAAGGAACATAACAGTGTGTATGGGATGCTACCATTTGCATAAACAGGGGAGGAGAGTGAATATACATAACACATTTCTGAAAGGAAACACAAGACACTAATGACACTGGTTGACTCCAAGCAGGAGAATTGGAAAGTCAAGGTAGAGGAGTGAGAGAAGGCTTTGTATTAAAGCTTCTTTTGAATTTTGAACCAAGTAAATATACTATCTTTTTAAAGAGAGAAACAAACCAATGATTTGGATTCTCAACCTTTGCTTGGAAATAATACCCACATCTTAAAAAGAACTTTTTCCTCTGGCTGGGTGGCTCAATTGGTTGGAGCATCGTCCTGTACACCAAAAGATTGCAGGTTCAATCCCCAGTCAGAGCACATACCTAGGTTGTGGGATGGATCCCCAGATGGGGCATGCACAGGAGGCAACTGATTGATGTTTCCCACATTGATGTTTCTCTCTCTCTCTCTCTCCTTCCCCTCCTCTCTCTCTAAATTCAATAAACATATACTCGGGTCAGGATTTAAAAAAAAATGAGAGAACTTTTCAATGAGGTAGAATTGTGATTAAAATATATTAAATTATTATATATATGTAAATAACGATAATAATAGCACCTCATTTAGTCATCTCAGCAATCTTGTGAGTAGGAAGTATTATTATTCCAATTTTACAGATGAAGAAACCAAGGCATTAGAAGGTTAAAAACTTGCTTACCACCATACAGTTAATCAGTGGTGGAATAGAAATTTCTTTCCTGACACAAAATTTGGCATCTGAAAGAACTTTAAAGAGACTCCAGAAAGTTTGGGAGAATTATCTTCACTTAAAAAAGATTAAAATTTAAACATATAAAGAGAACCAACATTTACTTTTATAACTTTTCATCTAACAAAATTTAAAGAAGCTATTAATAACCGTATCTAATTTGGTCCTTTTTGTATTAGAAAAAAGCTGAAAGTCCTTTTAGGTACTCAATGTAATAGATACACTTTCACAGATAGACGACCTACTCTGTAGATTTACGGACAAGAGAGAAAATATTTACCGAATCTAGAGATAAAATATAATGTGAGGTTTTTTTCCTTACCATTTTCCTTTTTGATGGAAATGATGGCTCACTTATCTGGAACAAAGAGAGTTAAAATGATTTTTCAAAGGCATGTGAAGTTCCTTTGCAGACACTGTCATCACCTGCATTTATAGTCCAATCTCCATTCTAGAGAGGCTGATTCTCTACATTTCAGATGTTCCTCCTACCCTGTTGGCCAGGTTTCCATGGGCCGGTGGAGAACCAGAGGGGATGGGATAACTGCAATTCCCTGTCAGTCAGGAACAAAGAGCAGAGGGAAACCTGGAGACGGTAGAGACTGTCAGGTAAGTTGTTCTGAGTCACCTAGATTTTCTGTATTCTTGGCTCCCATTACCTTGCCCGTTTAAAGAGTCTCAGACAGTTACATTATAAAATTAATAGAAAAAAGCCACTAGCCATCACATCTTCTAACTTTCAGGAAGATACAGCAACACAAACAGGCACAACCTCCAGCGTCAGAGGAGATTCAGGTCTAATCAGCCATGATGAAAAGTCTGATAGAAACAAGTTTTTTGTTGACAAAGGGAAAAAAATGAAAGTATTATGTTGATAATTACAGATAATGTAGAATTTTGAAATGACATCAAGAACTCTATTGTTATTAAATTTACATAAAATTATAGGAGGATGTGTATGTTTCACTACCTAGATTTCACACTGACTAGAATTTAAAGTTCTTTACTTTATATACACAGATGTAAATTTAAGAAAAATCACATGTGGTTCACCACATTCTTACTTGACTTCATTTAACTCACTGCGAGAAAGTGGAACTCATCGTAACAGATTTAAATGATTTAACATGTTCCTCCTCTAACTGAAAAATTATGTTTTTCATTGTCTTACCATGCTAAAAAATCAGGATTATTCTCAAACTTACTTTAATGATGAGACATTTTATTACTGAATATGTTATTCTTCTTCTTTGCAGGAATTCAGTAGCCATCTTAAGCTTCAGAAGGACATACTAATGCAGCCAACAAACTCTAAATTACATTACGTATCTGGTGTCCACCTGCAAGGCTGTGCAAAGTGACCCACCAGAGTGGGCTGTCCAGTCACAGCCTGTCAGGTGCTGCACTAGGGCTTTTGAACTTCACATCATGTTTTTTAAAAAGGCGTCTGTAAAAATCTTTGTTTTGAGAACGATACATATTCAACAAGGGAGTGAACAGGAAAAAACATTAAAAACAAATGAAAGACTGGGAAATTCCTTACCTCCTGTTGTTCCATGTACTCCCTATGTCTCCGAGCTGCCTCGTGCCTCCACAGCTTGAGGCACACCAAAGCACTGATGAGGTAAACAATCATGGTGACAAACAGGAACACCATCGCTGCTACCTGTCCGCCTTCCACCCGGCAGAACACTGCATTCACTGGCGTGTTAAATAACGGGTAGTAGCAGAGTCCACCTCGGTTGATATCATTCACGTAGACTATGGCTGCGGCCATATACAAAATAAACAAGGCCACGTTAATTCCAAATTCAGTTAGGGGCCACCAGTTAGAGTCCAAAAGAATGGTCTGATAATACATGGACATGCCAAGAACCAGAATAATAATGGTGGTGACCCAAGCTAATCCAGCAACCACGAGTACAAAAGGAGTTTTGGGGCCACTATAGTAATAGCCCCCATATATACTGCCCAGGCCACCAATGCCTCCCATGGCAGTGGGCGGGGAATAGCCAAACATGTTATACCACTCACTGTCCTTGTGAATGTAAGCTGTGACACAAGCGAAGACGCCGGCCCCCAGAAGTAGCTCCACCACACCCAGAATTCTCAGCAGGCCAGGCCACGACTTCATGTAGGAATACCTCAGGTTATAAGCCTCCACCTTCTCACTGTATGTTAGAGCTGTTTGTGTGTGTCGGCCTACAGATCCATAGGGATCCTGGGGAAGCATCGCTTCAGCCTCCTTCAGGGAATTAAAGGTTCCTTCTGACCCTCCGTAAGGATCTTTGCAGGAGTCGGGGGGTGAACGGTGGTTTGCTCTCCCTGGAGACGCTGGAGGTGAACACTCCACTCCATCGGAGATGTATCTGATGTCTGACACCGGCTTATCCCATTCTGGGTCCTTTTTCTTCCCTCTGAAGAAGTTCTTCCAGGACTCAGGGACAAAGCGCCTTACAGGTTTGAGATCCGGTGCTATGGCCGGTTCCTCTGTGTCACTTGAGTAGAAGTCAGGGCCGAATGGTGGCTGTAACGGGAGAGGGGGTGGTGGCAAAGGATCAGCACTCACAGCCAGCTCGCTGTCACGAAGAGTCTGGAGGGTTCTTATGGTGCCATCTCCATGGGCCAACTCCCCTGGGACCTCATCGTAGTGCCTATTCCTGGATCTTCTATCATTTGACGACATTTGTGATTTCTAGACCTGTGGCCAAGATTAAAGTTATCATTTATACTTAGTTTTTTATTATTTCAACAAGGCTGATTTAATTCACTTAGTAGAGAATGATCACATTTAGGAAACCAATATGACCATGTCTATTATGATATATAAAATAATAACATAGCCCTGGCTGGTGTGGCTCAGTGGATGGAGCGCTGGCCTGCAAACCAAAGGGTCACTGGTTCGATTCCTAGTCAGGGCACATGCCTTTGTTGTGGGCCAGGTCCCTAGTAGGGGGCACACAAGAGGCAACCACATATTGATGTTTCTCTCCCTCTCTTTCTCCCTCCCTTCCCCGCTCTAAAAATAAATAAATAAAATCTTTTAAAAAATGATAACATAAATATATATATTTTAAACATATGTAACAATTGTTAGGGATATAGTCATCATTCTATAAATTTTAAGGGCAATCAAAATTTTAAATATTAGCTCTAAATTAAAACACTTAAAAGTCTACCTTATGTACAAGCTCTGCAAAGAACCAAAGACAAAAAAAAAAAAATAAGACTAAATTTTAACAAGACAGGATGCTACCACATTCCAAGTGGAGTCCTTTCCTCAAACAGCTGAATCAAAATATTTAAGAGTTTAAGCATACCAAAATGTGATAGGTCAGCAAATAACTCCTCATTTTCATTAACTCAAATTTGCTTTGGAATGAATGGCCCAGGAGAAGCAGCCTGTTAAACACTGCGAGTGAAGAGACTCTTTCCTTCCTAAGTCAGGAAAGTCAGCCTAGGGGCATTGCTCCTCCCACTCTAAAATAGGAACACTTGATACTAGATTTTAAAAACTGGTTTCTCAGAGAAAAAAAATCACCAAAGGTAAAAAGTCCCCAAAAGTACAACGCAGAGTAGCAGCAATGACCATATATATATATCACTCTTTCCAGAGCAATCTAAAGGCGACTGCTGTTGCCACGGAGACCCAGAAGTCACCCTAGAGGGTACTCAATCCACCTAAAAAAATAAAGCATAGAAAAAGCACTTTTATTAAACTTGTTGATTTCCTTCATGAAATCAATAATGTGGACACAAATACAAGAAGAAGGGAAGCATTTGCTCCTGTAACTACTAGGTTCACAGCACATGAACTTCTCCCTCAAATTGCTTGAGTGTGCTCACTGGGCACATGGCATTGTACTTGACACTATGCGGGCGGTGTCACAATTTAGGAGGATAATTCCATCTTCTGATATTGAACTGTTTAGAAATTCCTACAGCTTGTTTTACTTCGTAAAATGGAGGCTGAGCATTCTATAAATATTTACTGAAACCTGCCACATACCAGGTGTATCAGCACTGTGTACCATGCTGAAAGCGTATCAGTGAATGAAGCCGACTAAAATCTGTCTTCATGGAGCTTATATTCCGGGGGTGGGGGGCGGGTGGCAGATGATAGATAAGGGGAATGAAGTACAGGGAGCTCTAAGGAACAAAGTTAAGAAAGGGGATAGGAAGTGCATCGTGGGCAGGGTGTTACATGTATTCCCTAGGTTCCTGTTTAACAGGGTGTTAAATAGAATGACCGAGGAAGTTTTCATAGAGAATGTGACATATGAATATAGAAATGAAGGAGATAAAGGAGGAAGCCAGGCAGGTATTCCAGGGGGAAGTATTCCAGGTAGATGGAGCAACTAGTGCAAAAGACTTGAAAGAGTGCCTGGCATGTTGAACTATTAAGGCATGGAGGCCAGTGTGGAAGCATCAGAATGAGAGAGACTGTAGAATTGAGGCCATCTGAGTCATGAGGGCCTTGAAAACCACTGGAAAGGATTTTGGCTTTTACTTGGGAGTGAGATAAGGAGCCACTGGAGGATTCTGAGTAGAGAAGTGACACATCTGACTTTTTCTGGGGGGGAGTGAGGGGAGAGAGACATCAATGTGGGAGAGAACCATTGATCGGCTGCCTCCTGTATGCACCCCCAAACCCACAACCTAGGTATGTGCCATGACCTGGGATTGAATCCACAACAACGTCGCTCCAACCAACAGAGCCACACTGGCCATGTTTTAATAGGATCGCTCTAGCTGCTGTGTTGAGAGTACACTACAGGAGACAAGCGTGAAAACAGGGAGACTTGCTAGGAGGCCAGTGAAATAATCCAGTGGGTCATGGTGGTGGCGATGGAGATAATCTTTTTTTAATAGAGATTTTCAAACTTAATAAAAGTGGAAAGAACAGTATTATGAACTCCTTATATACCCATTAACTTCAACTTCAGTGATTATCAATTTATGAGCAATCTTGTTGCATCTATATCCCCTACCTTATTCCCTCTGTCAATACAATACTTTGAAGCAGACCCAACATCAGATCATTTCACCTGCAACATTTCTTCACCCCTCCAGCGTAGCCATGGCAAGCAGCAGCCTCAGAGTTTGAAATCCAGGTGGAGATAGTAAGTAGGCAATCTATATACAGAAGGGCACAGGCTGCCACAGGCTAGATAGAATCATCCAGGAAATGGGTAGAGATGGAGAAGTTTACATTCGGAGGTCTTCTAAATGGGACACTCCGGTTTTAAAGAGTTAACTAGGATAGTCCCAGCACGGTGCCCAAAGCAAAGTAGGAGCTCTATAATTGATAGGAATTAATTGTTGTCTCTGTTTCTTTATCTGAAAAGTTTAAATTCTAGAATGCAAAGTACTACTGTAGTTTTAAAATACATTTTCCTAAGAAGAGAAGAAAACCACAACAAATAACTTTAGCAAATTTTACATAACAATCCTCAATATCTATATTATAAAGTATATACATTTAAAGGATACCCCATGGCTTAATTTAACTCACTGGTATAAAAAAAATGTGCTTCTAATTGTAATGGATGTATCTGCACCTGTGAAAGGTGGCTTATTTGAATTAGATCACCCTATCAATGTTTAAATTAAAAGCCAAAAATATATAAATCTGAAGATTTGTGGAAGAACGAAATATGTGACGCCAGAAGGGAACGGTCCGCTGTATTTTAGCACATCGTAAACCTACGGATACAGGGCGACACTGGGAGCCACTCGGCACGCAGAGGCCCCGTGGGTCTTCGCTTCGTCCAGGCCCGAACCGTCACTGCGTTCTCTGGGGCACACATCTGGGAAAGCCACTGCGGTGAGAGAAGTGCCCACACCCCCGGCTCTGCCCGCAAAGTGTCCCAGGAATCGAGTTTGGTCACCTTTACACAAACAGAGCCACCGCTTTAGCAGGCTGTAAAAGTTTACCGGGCCCATGAAAGGGGCAGATTTCGGATGTTTGGGGGCTTCCAGAGGGCTGGAAAAGTCCCGAGGGCTTCAACTTCACCCACGAGTGAGTGGCCGAGGGCTACGGAACATCTTCGCTCCGGTGTTTCCCGAGTCTGCCGCTCGGCGCGCGCGCCACCTACCACGCACGGTCCCTGGGCTCCGCCCGCTCTGCGTGCGTGCTCCGTCTCCGAGTCTCCGGGCGAAAATCCTCGCTCGGTCTTTCCAGGCTCCACCGCAAAGTGGCCGGCACTAAGCCGGCTCGGCCATGCCCGACTCCCAGTTACTAGGATCCCCGCGCCCGGAGGGACAGAGGCGACGCGGCACGCGTCTGGCGCACCTGTCTCCTAAGTGAGACGAGGCGGGACACCGGGCCCTCCGGACCCCCCCGCCCCGCTTCCGCCTCGCCGCTCACCGCGCCGGCGGCCGCCCGCAGGTTACGGCGGGGCTGGGCGTCGAGCGCCGCAGCTCCAGGAGGCCCGGAGGCGCCAAGAAGCACTACACCGCCCGCGCACCTGCGGGGGAAGCGCCAGCCCCTCCCGGCCCGCGTCTCGGTCACGTGGGCCCCACCGCTCGGACCCACTTCACCTGGGCGGCCGCCGGAAGAGCGCGCGCGCAGCCCGGGACGGCGAAACCGGGATCGGGCTCTCGGGGCGGGGCGAGCCATGCCCGGCCCTGCCCGGCCCCGCCCGGCTTTGTCAGGACTCCGGCTGGGAGCTCCGGCCAGTCGGCGCGCCCCCCGCCCACCGCGAGGCCGGGGGGAAAGGGTGGGCTTCAGGCCTCCGAAGAGTCAGCGCCTGGCAGCCACTCTCTTCCCCATGTTTTAAAAAAGTTTGACTCTGGATGAAGGAGATTCACGTACTATGCCCAGGGATACACCACAGACAGTACATGTTAGGAAATGTTAAAAGATAGGAGAAACACAAAGAAATTCAACATTTTAATTTTTATATAAGTTATGTAATACTTTCCAAAAAGTATCTAGAATATTCCACAGTGCAAACTTATTAAAAGGCATCCGAGAAGCTAGAGACCATGAAGTGTCATTAAGGCACAAAGTTTATTTACACTCATAATTGCATAAACTTTTAAAATTCATATTTACAATCCTGTAAGCTTTTTGTATTCCTAATTATTCCTTCACATTTTCTGATATTTGGCATATGTTCAAACACACTTCATACACACTGACCTCTCCTAACAGTACTCACAAGATTAAATAAATACTAGAGAAAAAATGAAGATACTATTTGAAGGCTTGATCTTCATTTACTTCGAGACAGTTTCTTGTGCTGAAATACAACAGTGAAGACTTAACCTGTAATTCACTTGAAAAGTGTACTATCCCTGTTCAAGTGCCAGTGAATGAGGCTAATGTGAATCTCCCAGGCAGCAATGTGATTGGTGGGCTGCTTTCTATGTCCCATCGCTGTCATAGTCTTCTATTGCCACCTCTTCTTCTTCCAGGTCTCCCTGGGTTGAAAAGGGCCGAGGCTGGCTGGCGGGCAGTTCGTTCCCACTATTCTGACTCAAAGGAAGAGACCAGGATTCAGGTTGGGTGGTTTGAGTGGGTTTATCCAGAGCTTCCTCTGCGAGCTGTCCTCCATCAAGCTGGGCTTCGTATCCACTTTCTGTGTCTATCATTCCATGCTCCCTGTCAGTCAGGGCTTCCATTTTTAATCTGCCAGATTCATAATGCATGCATTAATAACAACTAAGGGAGGGGGCTCCTTTAAATTATACCGTGAGTGCGAAGACTATGAAGCCATCTCCTGAAGCTTTCCTTCTTTTACCTTCATTCTACTCACTACTTAGCCAGGCCCTTTAATTTACTGAACAATATAAACAAAAGTACAAGGTAAATGACAAATTGTGAATAAACCATTACAACTTATGACACAAATGAGTTGACTAATGTTGTTAGCAGAGTTCTTACAAAATAAAAAGAAAAAATAAATAGAAGAGAAAATGGGCATAAAACATAAACTCACAGAAAAAAATGCCAATGTTAACTAAATTGTTCAACCTGATTTGTAATTTTAAAATGGAAATTAAAATAAGCTACTTAAAAATTAATAAGCTACTATTGTCATCTTTTAAACTGGCAAAGACCTTTTAAAATAATAAAACCCAGTGGTGGCAAGGATTAGAAGAAAAGAACATGCCAATACACTGTAAAAAGGACATAAAATTGTCAACATACTCTTGGAAGCAATCTGGCAATATAGTGCAAAGGCCTCAGAAAGATGTACTATCACTGATTCAGCAATTTCATTTTTTAGGAATTCATCCTATGTAAATAGTATTTGATGTGCATGATGATTTAGCTATAAGAAAGGCTGTGATAAAAGTTGGAGGTAAACTAAATGTACTAAAATAAGGTATAGGTTGAATTATAGGAAATTACACAGCTATTAAAATATTAAATATAAGCTAAATATTCATATTTAATATTATCAATATGAATCAAAGATAATGTTAAATGTGGTCATCATAAATGAAAGAGAACAGTACTAGTCAGTGTAGTTAAGTATTACTGACAAATCCTGCCTCCCAAGTCAGATCAAGTAGTTGAACCAATAACAGCAATTAACCCTTTTTAATCCTTTTTAAATGCCTGAGGGCATAATTTGACCTTACAAATAAGCAGAACAGAAATGAAATATAATTATTGTGTTAATCACTGATATTAGCCCAGAAACAATTCTGCGATAAAATGTACAGTATAGATATAGGTTTATCTATCTGTAGTATCTGTATTTTCTCACTTGTCTGAATTTTTTATGGTGAGGTAGTTCCTGGTCATTCATTGCAGGCTTCAAATATAGGCTAAGAAAATCTCTTGCTAGGAAAGCTGAAAAGGAGTTTCCAGATATGTAAGAGTTGTTGAACTAGATGGTTTTACAGATCCCCTTGCCATCGTGATTCCATGATTCTACTTAGCCTGATACTCTATGGTAAACTGGTGGAACTATGCTTCTTTATGTAATAAAATAATGAGTCTATAATGCAATCACATGGTCTTTAATCGCTGGACCCAACATGTATTTCTTGGACTTTACAGATAACATTTATTGATTGTATATTGAAAAAACAGGTAACATACTCAGTGGGCATTTCAGCAACAGCTCTTTGAAAATTAAGATCATCAGCTTACCTTCCAAACTGTCGCTTCAGAGGAAGCCTTCCAATATCTTGGATAAAAGAAATCTGAGCTGAAACAGAGATTTTTAAAAAGCTTTAAACAGACATTTCTCCAAACAAGATACATAAATGGGCAATAAACACATGAAAAGATGCTCAAAATTACTGATCATTAGGAAAATGTAAATCAAAATCATGATATATCATTTCATACTCCTTAAGGTGACTATTATTTAAAAAAAAAAAAAAACAAAAAGGTCAGTAAGAATGTAGAAGAACTGGGATCCTTTTGCATTGCTGCTGGTAATATAGAATGATGGTGTAGCTGATGTGGAAAACGGTAAGGCTCTTTCTCAAAAAACTAAAACCAGAATTACTATGTCACCTCACAATTCCACTTTTGGGTATACATCAAAGAACTAAAAGTAGGAACTTAAAGAGTTATTTGCACACCTATGTTCACAGCAGCACTATTCACAATAGCCAACAGGTGGAAACAACTTAAGTGTCCAGATGAATGGATAAACAAAATGTGGAATATACATACATTATTATTCAGCCTTGAAAATAAAATTCTGACACATGCTGTCCAAGAATACACTTTGATGACATGCTAAATGAAATAAACCAATCATAAGAAAATATTGTACGATTACACTTCTGTGAGGTAGGTGGTATTGGTAGGGATGGGGGTTGGTTAGTGTGTAACCTGTATAGTCAGTTTGGCAAGATGACAAATTCTGAAGACTGCACAACACAGTGAATTTGTTTAGCTCTACTGAACTGTATACTTAAAAATGGTTTAATTTTACATTATGAGGAAACATTTATTCAAGAAAAATCAAACAAGGGACTGCAGCATTTGAGCCCTGACCTGTTTCTTCCCTTGCTCAGCTTCAGGGAGAGCTCACTTCAGTTGGATGCATCCAAGAACATAGGGCTTTCTCCTGGTCAATGTGGCCAGCCAAGACTTAGGGGCTCTCTTTCTGTACCCATAAAATGGAAGCTCTACTCCAGTGGCACAGAAGGCAGAGAATACTCCCTCCTCCTCACACTGCAATGGCCCATGCCCCAGTGCATTCTTAGGGCACAGGGTCCACGGCAGAAGAGGCAGAGCCAAGATGATCAGGGCTCCAGTCGAAGCTCGACCCAAAGGAAATGACTTTATTTAAAACAGAGTGTGGGGAAGCGCAAGCTTAAGGGACATCTTAAAATCAACACCTCCTCTTAAGAGCAACAAACATAAGCCAGCTACTTCACTGGGAAGACCCAGAGAAAGAGACAGCTAAGAAAGCCCTCTTGGAGTCAGAACAAATCTCAGAGACATGCCTCAAAGTCTACACCTGCTCAAATTTAATTCAATCAGACTTGAAATAATTTATGCCCCTGGCACTGTTGAAAACAACAGACCAATCCGCTAGGAATTAGTGGAGATCATCAATAGATGGGTTGGATGCCAAACAAGGCAGACAGTTTAACCAAGAAATGAAGCAAGGAGAAATAAAGTCAAAGAGGGCCCTGCTAAAACCACTGTCAACACAAGGTGACTGAGCATGCCCAAGGCTGAGCTCTTTGAGGAGTGATAAAGGCTTCATACTACAGGGGGAAACAGACTTCCTTAAAATAGTTTAGCCAAGTCACTAAACAAATACATAAGCAACAATAAAGAAACAAGCCCCAGAAGGTAGAGGAAAATCAGTATCCAGACCTGCTATATTGTACTACCTAAAATGTCCAATTTTTAACAAAATGTTATAAGACTATGCAAAGAAACAAGGAAGTGTGACTCCTGCACAGGAAAAGGGCAGGCAACAGAAAGTGAGAGAGTCCAGATTTAAATGTAACAGAAAAAGACTTCAAAAGAGCCATTACAAACATGCTCAAAGAACAAAAGGAAACCATGCTTAAGGGAGCAAAGGGAGAGGGGAGGTAGAAGAAAGAGGGGGGATAAATGGTGATGGAAGGAGACTTGACTTTGGGTGGTAAACACACAATATAATATACAGATGATGTATTATAGAACTGTACAACTGAAACCTATATAATTTTATTAACCAATGTCAGCCCAATAAACTCAATTAAAAAATATATAAAGTTAGCACCTGTCTGGTGGATTGAGCGTCGGCCTGGGAACCAAAGGGTTGCTGGTTCAACTCCTGGTCGGGGCACAAGCCTGGGTTGCAGGCCAGGTCCCCAGTAGGGGGTGCACAAGAGGCAACCACACACTGATGTTCCTCTCCCTCTCTTCCTCCTTCCCTTCCCCTCTCTCTAAAAATAAACTAAAAAAATCTTTTTTAAAAAAGTGAATCCTTTAAAAATATATATATATAAATTTTAAATTTTTTTAAAAAGCAGAGGCAGCTATAATGACAATGCCTCATTGAATAGAGAATATCAATAAAGAGACAGAAATTACAGAAAAAAAATCAAATGGAAATTCTGGAGTTTTAAAATTCTAGTAACAAAAATGAAAAATTCACCAGAGGGGCTCAGCAGTAGATTTGAACTGGCAGAAGAGTCAGTTAATTTGAACACAGATTGACAGAGACTGTGCAACTGAAGAGAGAAAATTAAACGAAGAAAAATGAACAAGATATCAGGAATCCGGGCTGCCTTAAGAACATTCCAATAACCACTGGTTGAAATATAGAAAGGAGAAGGGAGAAAGGAGCATAAAAAATATTAAAGCAATAATGTCTGAAATGACATAGTACATATGATGCAAGAAATGGGATAAAAGTTGATAATACAAAGAAAAGCCACATTCTTAATTTTTTAAACCTCTTAAAGTCTGCGAATCTACCACTCAAGGCTCCTGGATGCTTTACTTTTAAAAAAATTCCACTACACAATACAATCACAATTTTTTAAAAATAG
Source organism: Desmodus rotundus (assembly GCF_022682495.2). Classification (NCBI taxonomy): domain Eukaryota; kingdom Metazoa; phylum Chordata; class Mammalia; order Chiroptera; family Phyllostomidae; genus Desmodus; species Desmodus rotundus. The sequence goes on from NC_071387.1 coordinate 169,651,288, forward strand.
CTTTTTGATATGGTAAACTTAGAGTTTTCCTGGAGGCTGAATTTTTTAAAGTAGTGAATGAATGATTTTCCATATGATCCCAATGTAAGTAATCTAAACCCATACTTCTCAAACTCCTCAAACATCTGCCATGAAGAATCACCTGGAGAATTTTGTTAAAATGCACACTTATTCAGTAAGTATTGGGTGAGGCCTGACAGTTTACATTTCTCTCAAGCTTCCAGGTGATGCTGATGCTCCTTGTCCAAGGAGGCTCTTGCTAATTACACAGATTCTTGATCCCACAGCTGGAGGGGGGACATGGGATGTGGCCAGTTGTACCAATGTGAGTTGGTGGCAGTAGGGCTGAAACTGAAGGAACAGCCTGCATTGTTAGGAGATGCTGTAAGTAGAATGACAGAGTAAATACGTGAATATATTCAGCAAAATGGGAGATAGGTTTTTCACTGCTCTATAAGGGAGGTATAGATGCTAAGAGGGGAAAGGTTGTCCTTGTGTTAGACTAAAATTGAAGGTATCAGTGTGAACTCATATTATACACACACGCTTCCTAGCTTTGTTCCACTAGAAAAGCCTAGAAACAATGATACCCCTGAAGCAATGAGCATGCTTAGTGCCAGATCCTCATTTTTAAATACCATTTCCAGTAAGAGGAACCAGGGCTCCATGAAATTCCTGGTTCTGGGACTAGGGCAGGGAAAGTCTAAAATGATATTGGAACATTTTGTATCAGGAAGTACTCAAAGAGTAATGGATACACATCAAAAGGCAGACAGTTACCTTAAAGCAGCTTGCACTGGCCAAATCTGGGCAATTTGAGACCAAAATAAATAATGAGAGCAAGGAACTATAACTGAGGAAATAAAAATTGGAGTCCATACTAATATTAACAAACAAACAAATGTGGGAGAAGGCAAAGCAATATCTACTGTACAATTCACTGACACCAATGTGGAAGGAATAATGTAGAAAATCACCATTTGCCAACCATCACAGATTTAGGAAATAACAGATGCTTTAATTAGTAAGTGAAATTTTAATGAGAAATAGGATGTTTATATAATCTCAAAGTATCTCCCCATATACACTTAAAATCTTTACATTACAAAATCTGAGATACCATCTTCTCAAATAACAAAAGTTAACTTCACCAGTAACACTGTAAATAGACATCATATTCTCTTGATATGATGCACTGAGAACAGAGTATCACCTGCCAAAAGCACATATCCTGAATCCACTCCTGAGGGATTATCAGACAAACCTAAACTGAGGAACGGCCTCTACACTGTGACTGTCCCATATGCTTCAAAAACTTCATCAGCTAAGAAAGACTAAGGCACTGTTCCAGATCAAAGGAGACTAAAGGGACATTGTAACTAAATACATCATGTGATCTTGCACTGGATTCTGGACAAGAATGAGAACAAGTTTTTGTTCTTATTTTACAAAGGACGTTATTTAGGACAACTGGCAAAATTTGAATGGTGTGTATAAATTAGATGGTAGTAGTGTATAAAAGTTAATTTCCTGATTTTGATGTGTACACTGTGGTTATGTAGGAGTGTCCTTGTTTTCAGGAAGTACCTGCTGAAGTGTGTAAGAACAGTGGGCATGTCTGCAATTTACTCAAACATGGTTTAGAAAAAAATACGCTCATATATGTGTGGGCATGTAGGTATAAAGAAAGAGAAAAAATGAAAGGTAAGAACAGTAAAAATTGACCACTGAGGAATCATGGTGAAGGATATACAAGAATTCTTTCATACTTTTATTGTAACTTTTCTGTAAGTTTAAAATTATTTTCTTGAAATAATTGAAATTATTATCTTCAAAATAATAGGCAAGAATAGAGAAATCTCTGGATTCTGACCCACAGATTAATCACGTCCATTGTTCAAAAATCATCCACTTCTGCCCTGGCTGGAACAGCTCAGTGGATTGAACGCAGGTCTGCAAACCAAAGGGTTAACAGTTTGATTCCCAGTCAGGGCACATGCCTGGGTTGCGGGCCAGGTCCCCAGTTGGGGACATGGGAGGGGCAACCACACATTGATGTTTCTCTCCCTCTCTTTCTCCTTTCCTCCCCCTCTCTCGAAATAAATACATAAAATCTTTAAAACAGCAACAACAACAACAACAACAACAAAAGTCATCCACTTCTGCCTGTGAATGTGTAATAGAATATTTTAAATCTTTTAGTATTAATCCTCTTAAAAACCACAAGATGAGACTCTTACTGTATGAGGGCAGATATTTACTCTATAATCCTTTCCTCTGATCAGTCATTAGGCAAACCCTATCTTTAAAATTTCTGAGTTTTATGGTAGATTACTATTTTAAATATTACACAAATTCCCTGTTCTACCTTGAAGATCAACAACACAGGTTTATGACCTAGTCCTGTTAATGAAATGTGGCCCTTAAAATACACAGTAAAAAAAAAAGAAACAAATGATGAAAAAATTGGTAAAGTTTAGAAAAAGGCAAACCTCAGTAGACATAAATTGTACAAGTGTGCATTGCCTTAAGTATACTAATTTTTTCAGCATTATTTATAGTTTAAAAACTTAGAAAAATATAAATATATTATTAACAGACACTGTAATATTGAAATCAAAGTATCTATCAATAAGGTTAAAATTATAAATTTTGAAAAAATAGTAGTTAGACTTGAATATACTTTAACACTACTGCTTTACATATTGAATGTTGGTGTCACCTCAAATTCATGTACTGAAATCCTGACCCATAATGTGATGGCTTTAGGAGGTGAGGTAATTAGGTAATGAGGCTAGAGCCCTCATAAATGGGATCAGTGTCCTTATAAAAGGGATCCTAGAACACAGCTCTCTCTTGCTCTCCTCTCAACCATGTGAGAATATGAAAAGATGAACATCTGCGAACTAGGAAGCAGGTGCTCACCAGAAAATGTCTCTGCCAGTGCCTTAATTTTGGAATTCCCAGCCTCCAGAGCTGCTTTATCACTAGCTTATAAAATATGGAAACACTATCCATGGTAAGTGACATAGCAAATTAAAGCTTATATCTAATATTTGTATACGCACAGAAAAATGTCTGGAGGAATTTACACCAATCTATCAAAAGGAATTACCTGTGGTTATAGGGGACTTTCAATTTTTACTTGATATAATTCTGTATTTTCTTTTTTTTTTTTTTAAAGATTTCATTTTATTTTTAGAGAGAGGAGAAAGGAAGGAGAAAGAGAGGGAGAGAAACATCAGTGTGTGGTTGCCTCTCTCATGCCTCCTACTGGGGCTCTGGACCGCAACCCAGGCATGTGCCTGACTGGGAATCAAACCAGCAACTCTTTGGTTTACATGTCCACACTCAATTCACTGAGCTACACCAGCCAATGCTATTTTATTTCTTTTTTAATCAAAAAGCATATTAATTCTAGATCAATAAATAAATAAAGAGAAAAATTAGTCTCACTCGTATTGAGCAATGAGTAGACCTATAGAAAGATAATGTTATGAAACTCTACTTCTCAGGGAGAATAAAAACCCATGTTATTACCTTGATTTCTCATTGGAATGGTTAACAAAGCAAGGTATGGCAACAGCTGAGTTTGCAGGCATAAAGCTGGTAAACAGAAGTCAGAAAAAAGTGCTTTTGCTGCCAGGCAATTTTCCCGATACTGTATAGAAGAATGAAAAATAAAGTGAAATATATGGATACGTATTCCTACACATGCTAAGTTTATTATATTATAAAATAATATAGTATAAAAGTGTGTGTGCTTACATACTACAAATATACTTTTAAGAGTTTATCTAATTATCCTTTTATAACTATCCTACCATTATCTAACAAAGCATTTTACCTACACAGTTAATTCACATTTATTATAACAGCAGTAAAAATTTTAAAAAAAAAGACCTAAGGTAGAAGAAAAAACACTTACAAATCAAAATAATTTTTTATGAACAAAGATATATCACAGATTTTTTGAGGACATTGTTTCTCAATGAAAGAACTTATTTTCTTCAGTTAACATAAGTACAATGTTAGGCTGATAAGGAGAGAAGCATGTCTTGCAGAGATAATTCACATGTAACTATAATGCAAAATTAGTATTTGTTCTGTATGGGCAAAGCAAGTCGATAAGGGATTATAAATTGTTTAAAAGTCATAAAATTCTTCACAGAAATCTGTTGAAATTTCTTAGATTATGAATTATATTTAGTCTTATGATTTTTACCCAGGGGGTCAAAGATTCAGATGCTACAGGAGCCGGGCAGGAGGAACAGCAGCAAACAGTGGTACCTACCACTCCCATCTTCAGGAGGCAGATTCCACTTGGCTTTAGCAGATTGCTGTCATGAAAAAATATGGGCCAATGTTGCCTTACTTTCCTTTTTATTCCCCCTAGGGGATGCCTGAAATTCTGAAGCCAGAAATCCATGTCTGAATTTTAATTATTATACTAATTTTTAAAGACAGGCAAAATTCTTTAAAAAACCCCCTGTGTATGCACCCTGATTGGTGTGGCTCAGTGGGCTGGGCATCCCCGGGTTCATTCCTGATCTGGCACATGCCTGGATTGTGGGTAGGGGGCGTGCGAGAGGCAACAGATCAGTGTTTCTCTCACACTCTTTCTCCCTCCCTTCCTATCTAAAAACTACATAAATAAAATCTTTTAAAAAAATTTGTCCCTGTTATATTCAACTGTTGGGCCACCTGTTTTTGACCTTTATTTTAATTAAATCCTCTCGGGGTTTTTTTTTTTTTAGATTTTATTTATTTTTAGAGAGGGGAAGGGAAGGAGAAAGAAGAGGGAGAGAAACATCAATGTGTGACTGCCTCTTGCACACCCCCTACTGGGGACCTGGCCTGCAACCCAGGCACGTGCCCTGTGTGGGGATCGAATTAGCAACCCTGTGGTTCGCAGTTTGGCAATCCACTGAGCCACACCAGCCAGGGCTCAATCCTTTCCATTTATAGCTATGGAAACTAAGTGCACACACTTACTAGTTGTGAGGTAAAATAACTTGTCCAAGTGGTTAGAGGCAAAGCCAGGATTTATTTTCAATTAATACTAAAATATAATTATACTTTGATTCCAATAATAATTATTAGCTAACAAAATAGGTATGAGCCTTCAAATTTTGAGTGTTTTTTCCCCCTAAAAAATGACTAAGCACTTAAGAAGACTGTCCTTTTATGTTTTGTCATAATTTAAAGAAAATGCCTATCAAGTATTTCTCACTAAGAATATTCTTCTTCTTTAACTTAAAAAAAAAAGACAGCTTTATTGACATGTAATTCACATGCCATGAAGTTCACCTATGGAAAGGGCACAATTTTTTTTTTTTACCTTTCTATTTATTAAAATCCACTGGGGTTTGTGCAACGGTCGAAAACTTGATCCTCCTCCTTGGCAATGAGCAAATCCTCGGGCTCTGTTGGAATGAATCACACCTCTTGTAGCTACAGATGTACTATATTCCCTGAGTAAAGGGCGTGTCTAAATAAAGAAGACAAAATATGAAATAAGAAATTTATAACACAGTATCATTGGTACCACTGGCACACACACACACACACAAATTAACCATATTTAGTCACTATATGTTCACTTTTTTGAGTATCACTGCAGCCCTAAAAATAATATGCTACAAGATTATTTAAGCAAATCCAACTAAGAAATAATAATCAAATGCTACTTGTAAACTTGATTGGATCTTGGATGTGAGTGGGAGGAACAACTTTAAATACATTTTTTGAGATAACTGGGCAATCACAGTATGTTAATTTTCTTAGGTGTGATGCTGTTAGGCTTGTAATAGAGTAATGTTATTACGCATGCTTAAATATTAAGTGTCATGATGCTTGCAATTACTTTCCAATTATTCAGTCAAAACAAGTCTGTAAATACATTATTAAACAAATGTGGCAAATGTGAAAAACTGGTGAACAAAGTAAAGGTATACAGATATTCATTGTACTATTCTTTCAAATTGTCGATAGGTTGAAAAATTTCAAAATAAAAAAGCAGTATAAAAAAACCAAGCAAATAGCCTTGGCTGGTGTAGCTGGCTCAATGGATTGAGCGCCAGCCTGTGAACCAAAAGGTTGCTGGTTCAATTCCTAGTCAGGGCACATGCCTGGGTTGCAGGCCAGGTCCCCAGTTGGGGGCATGCAAGAGGCAACCAATCAATGTAGGTATCTCCCACACAATGATGTTTCTCTCCCTGTCTTTCCTCTCTCTAAAAGTAAATTTAAAAAAAAATATTTTAAAAAATCAAGCAAATACAACTGCTGAATAATGAAACTCTAAATATGACACACTATATCAAAACTGTTTTCATTGTAGTTTTCCTAATTTTAATTATTAATGATATTTCAACATTTATAACAGAGAAATGTTAACATATCAGAACAGTGTTAACCAATGGAACTTTCTATGACAGAAATGTTTTGCTTATGATAGAAATATCAGTTATATTGAAATGGGCTGTTCAATATAGCAGCTACTAGCCACATATAACTATCAAATATTGGAAATGTGGCTAGTGTGACTAAGGAACTGAATTTTAATTTAATTTAATTAGCTACATGTGGCTAGTGGCTACTGTACTGGTCAGAGAAGTGTTCAAATATTAAGAAAAAACACAAATTTATGTTGTGAATAATTTCCAATGTGTAAAAAAAACCCAAACATTTAAATATTAGCAGAAAGTAAAGAAGCACAGTTATTTTCTTTCTATCCACTTTTCAATGGCTGTCAAAATTTCTGAGTATATATTAATTTTATAATCAGAAAACTTTAGAAAAAAATTAGTTATATTATCACCAGATTAACTGCTGAAGCTTCATTATAAACACTGAGTTGGAGAAATTAATTTTCTCATAGTTATCAAGAAGTTATAGAAAATCATGTCAAATAATAAAGAATAAAAGTAAAATTTCTTTCTCAATTCTGAGGAAATATTCAAACACAAAAACATTGAATGAAGTCAAATGGTCTTACATTCCAGTCACCACTGATGACATCCGCAAAACTCAGAAATTCACTGGCTCTCACAAGATCATCTACTTCCTTGAAGAAATCTACGTAGTTTTGGTGAAGATACAAATTAAATAACTCTTCTGGCATGTGTGACATTTCTACTACTTCCTATAATATAAAAAAGCATACATAATAATTTTGGTGGTCAGATCTATACGTCTACAAATGTAAATAATATATGTCTTGTAAACAGTACTAAGTGGTATTAAAGACTTTACACTTTACCTCAGGATGAACAAGCAATGTGTCCCGTTCATGCTCTGATAAATGGGAGGGCAATCGAGGTGATTCTAATTCTGTTAAAGATGCTCCTATAAAAAATTTCTGGATTAAAAACATCTTTATAATTATATAACACCCCTCATTTGAAGGTTTTTCAACACCTTAGGCACACAATTCCAAAAAAATACTAAGTGAGCCATTAAAATTAAAAAAAATAACTGGAAGCTTATGTGAGTTGCCTACTAGCAAGAAAGATTTAGAATTCTTATGCTTTGATTATGGCATTTCTGGAATTAAAATATTCCACTTCTTAAAGCACTCCGCATTTCATCTTTCCAGCTGTGGGTTGCTTTCTTCTTTAGAGTCTCATCTCAATACAGGGGTCTCTACTGCTTAATTCAGTATGTAGGCAGATGCTGCTCTCTGCTGGAGAGAATAGGAAACCCCATCCCCTAATGCAGGAGGATACAGAAGAAAGTTGAGGAGGAAAAAGAAAGGGCAGAAGGAAAACAATCAGTGGCATGGGCACTGAGCTTCAGAGGTCAGAGGAGCCCGAGACAGAGGAGTGTCTTCATTTCCACCTAAGAGATGTCTGTTTCATTTTCCTCAGGTGGCACGAAGGTTTCTATTTAGAAATCTCAATTTTCAACAAGGAACACAGATGGAAAGCAGGTATAAGAAGCATTCACAGAGTTTTATAGGAAGATAAAAAGTAGTTTCAAACAACTGGGTTTTTGGCAACCAGGGAACAGTCTCAGACAGTCACAGATGTAATACGCATGAGGCTCCAGTGAATGTCTGCTCAGACTATTTGTGACTCATTGATACAGCTATTTTACAAGAGATCTGAAAAACAGAGAGTACTGAGGATACTGTACGCATAAGATGTTTTTCCTTTTAATCATGATGACTTGCTTTTTGTTCTGACATCTAAAACTATTCTAAACTATAGCAATGACTTTCCTTCAGAAATCTGTGTAGCCCTGGCTGGTGTGGCTCAGTGGCCTAAGGGCTAACCTTCGAGAACCAAAGGAACGCTGGTCTGATTCCCAGTCAGGGAACACGCCTGGGTTGTGAGCCAGTCTCCAGTAGGGGGTGTGCGAGAGGCAACCATACAAGGATGTTTCTCTCCCTCCCTTCCCCTCTCTCTAAAAATAAAATCTTTTGAAAAAAATCTGTGTAAACTTTTATTTATTTTTTAATCCTCACTCAAGGACATTTTTTCATTGCTTTTAGAAAGAAAGGGAGAGAGGAAGAAATATCGATGCAAGAGAGAGAAACAGACAGAGAGACAGAAAGAAGGATCAACTGGTTTACCCCTCAATGCACCCCAAATGAAGATCACATGCACCCAAACCTGCAACCTAGGTATGTGCCCTGATCAGAAATCAAACCGCGACATTTCAGTTATGGGGCCATGGTACTCCAACTAAGTGAGTCACACCAGCCTGGGCAATGTTTTATTCTTTATAAAAATCACATCAGACCAATTAAAAAAAAAAAAGGAATCTCAATTTTCTTCCTTCTGGACCATGAGACTGAAAACTGATTTTATTGAAAGCAGAGACAATTTGGGAGCTTAGAAATAGGTGATGAAGGTAAAGGGGCTGAAGAAAAAGTCATTAAAAACAGAAGAGGAGGAGAACCAAGATGGCGGCGTAGGTAGACACACTGCGCCTCCTCGCACAACCAGAACTGACAGAGAATCGAACAGCAAGGGGGACCAACACCAAGGAAATAGAAAATAAACATTCATCCAGACTGGTAGGAGGGGCGGAGACGGGCACCGGGGTGGAGAGGACTCGCGTGGCTGTGGCGGGACTGAGACTGGCGGAGTGTGGGACAAATGGCGCAGGCAGTCCAAGCGCTAGCAGACCCTGCGGCCCCACATTTGCACAGATAAACCCAGAGGGCCGGACTCAGAGTGGCGGAGAACGGGGCAGGCAGAGCGGCGGGTAGCACCCCGGGGCCCCACATTCGCCCTCAGATAAAGCTGACGAACGGCGGGGAGCAAAGCAGACCGCGCAAACCAGGGCTCCAGCTCGGGGAAATAAAGCCTCAAACCTCTGATTGAAAACGCCCGTGGGGGTTGGGGCGGCAGCAGGAGAGACTCCCAGCCTCACAGGAGAGGTTGTTGGAGAGACCCACAGGGGCCTAGAGTGTGCACAGGCCCTCTTACTCGGGAACCAGCACCAGAGTGGCCCAGTTTGATGGTGGGTAGCGGGAGTGAAAGATTGAAAGCTGGAGGAGAGTGAGGCAGGCGCCATTGCTCCCACTCGGCCCCTCCCCCATGTACAGTGTCACAGCATAGCAACCAGCGCAACCCCGCCCCGGTGAACACCTAAGGCTCCGCCCCTTAAAGTAACAGACACACCAAGACAAAAAAAAAAAAAAAAAAAAAAAAGGCCCAAATGACAGAACACTTCAAAGCTCCAGAAAAAATACAACTAAGCGAGGAAGAGATAGCCAACCTATCGGATGCACAATTCAAAGCACTGGTTATCAATATGCTCACAGACTTGGTTGAATCTGTTCGAAAAACAGATGAAAAAATGGAGCCTATGCTAAGAGAAACAAAGGAAAATATACAGGGAACCAATAGTGACGAGAAGGAAACTGGGACTCAAATCAATGGTGTGGACCAGAAGGAAGAAACAAACATCCAACCAAAAAAGAATGAAGAAACAAGAACTTGGAAAAATGAGGAGAGGCTTAGGAACCTCCAGGACGCCTTGAAACATTCCAACATCCAAATTATAGGGGTGCCAGAAGGAGAAGAGGAAGAACAAAAAATTGAAAACTTATTTGAACAAATAATGAAGGAGAACTTCCCTAATCTGGCAAAGGAAATAGACTTCCGGGAAGTCCAGGAAGCTCAGGGAGTCCCAAAGAAGCTGGACCCAAGGAGGAACACGCCAAGGCACATCATAATTACATTACCCAAGATTAAACGCAAGGACCTACATCCAAGATTACTGTATCCAGCAAAGCTATCATTTAGAATGGAAGGGCAGATAAAGTGCTTCTCAGATGAGGTCAAGTTAAAGAAGTTCATCATCACCAAGCCCTTATTATATGAAATGTTAAAGGGAGTTACCTAAGAAAAAGAAGATCAAAAATAGGAACAGTAAAAATGACAGCAAACTCACAGTTATTAACGGCCACACATAAAACAAAAACGAGAGCAAACTAGGCAAACAACTAGAACATGAGGGTTGTCATTAAGGGAGTGGGAGGGGGAGGGGGGGGAAGGTACAGAGAATAAGTAGCATAGATGATAGGTGGAAAATAGACAGGGGGAGGGTAAAAATAGTGTAGGAAATGTAGAAGCCAAAGAACTTATAAGTGTGACCCATGGACATGAACTATAGGGGGGGAATGTGGGTGGGAGGGGGGTGGGCAGGATGGAGTGGAGTAGGGGGGGGAATGGGACAACTGTAATAGCATAATCAATAAATATATTAAAAAAAAAAAAAAACAGAAGAGGAAAAAGGAAGAACATCTCTGGTTAGGGACAGGCAGCTAAGTGAAGAGACCAGAGAAATGTAAGAGAATCCAAAGAAACCTAAAGCCATTGGGCAATCTGCCTAGCGCCCTGGTGGCCACAGCTCAGTGCTAAGAGGGCTTGGGCAGCAACACTTGTGACTAAAAATCTAGATGGACTGCCGTCTTACCTTTGGCAAACTGTAATTGTGTAAGACTTACAAACATGAGTATGGCCTATAGTAGTTAGTTTTTATGTTTAATCACTCATATTCCCAAAATACTCTATCTAGATAAATACATTTTCCTGCTTAGGCCTTGCCAAACAGTATCTGACTTAGCCCTAGTTCCTTCTTGTAACAGAACCAAATACATGACATTTAAAAATTGTGGGTACTTTACATCAGTTGTAAGACTAATATATAATAATTTTTTTAATGTATAAGGTTTCCTTACTTTTGCAATATAGTATTTTCCCCAAAGCTCTGAAGAGAAAGAGAGACACATCTTTTCCACCAATAGCTTGGACCTCTTGATTTTCAAAAACCTTATCAGGTTTTTTTCTTCGTCTTGATTTTGACAGCGCAGCATCTGATTTTAACGAAGACATTCCTTTTTTCCTTGGGCATAAATTGTTTCTTCCTAAATAATATACACCCAAGTGGTAGTATTTAAAATAAATTTAAAATATGAAAGCTAAAACTTGTACGATTTAGTCACTGCTAAGTGGCAGAGCCAGGATTTTCACCCAGTAAGTCAAATTAACTTTGAAAGGTAAAGCAGCAAACCACAAAAACCAATCAGGTTTTGTCCCATATATACAGATATATACGATGACATATTCATTAGGGAGTTTTCATGCATGTGTACAAATGTAATTTTATGACACTGTCTCAATAAAATATTAGTAAGTGGAGATAGGTATATTTCAATTATAAATTAAAATGTTTAGTTTGATTTCATTTCATGAATAGTTATGTTATACATAATGTTATAAGAATGTATCTTCCATAGTTACCTTTTGAAGAAGAAAACTGGAGACTATTTATTGCACTTCTGATATCACCAGAACACCCTTGACAGAGCAACTCTAGAGAAGTTTTATCAGGGACAGTAATATTTCCTCCATTCTAAAATGAGAAAATTAAAAATTTTTGTATGTTTTCCTAAAACAATAAAATTAAAACTTGATTTTATAAACTTAATGGAAGTATATTAGAATCTTAAATTTGAATGCTAAAAAGCCTCTGTGTTAAACCCCAGCCTGCCTATGAAGGTACAAGTGTCAATGACTTGACATAGTTTAAAGTAAAAGTTCAAGAATATAAAATATTCTTTTGCTTTGAAAAAATTACATAGGGAAGTTTTCTATCTCTCCATACACAAATCCATATATATACACACATACACACACACACGCACACACACATACCCACATAGAGAGACTTCAAATCACAATATAATGTAGTAAAATTAAGTACAAAAATTTTGACAAATTTACATGAAAATCTCTACACTGGGGTTTTCAACATAATAATACAGTCTGTTGAGGATTAAAAAGCCAGAACTGCATTGACTCATCTTTAAAGCCCAAGTTTCATACAGACATTTAAGATATATAAAATACACATGTATTTCAAAAACATACATGCAAATTTAAAAACTAGGTATTACAACATTGGTAGTTCAAATATAAGGCAAGAAAAAATGTGTCCCCTCTCTCCATTCAGAACCTCCTGATGGTTTACTAGTATGACTTAAATTGAATTCATGTGACTGTTCACAGATCATCACATTTTAGATCTTGTAAAAACTGACTAAAACAGAAAAAAGTACTAATGCTACAATCCTTCTATATGTATATATATTTTTAAAGATTTTACTTACTTATTTTTAGAGAGTGGGGAAGGGTGAGAGGGAAACATTGGTGCAAGAGATGGTGATTGGTTGCCTCTTGCACATCCCCAGTTGGGGACCTAGCCTGCTACGCAGGCATGTGCCCTGACTGGGAATCGAACTGGCGATCTGTTGGTTCACAGGCAGGCAACTCAATCCACTGAGCCACAACAGCCAGGGCCTTCAATAAGTATTTTTAAGTTTATTAACTTGAGCTGTCTCAAAGCCTTTATAAAAAAGTTATTGTCTTTCTTCTGTTGGTCTCCTCAAATCCTAAGCTTTGTCACAACTGTTAATATTCTAGTGAGTACCTTTCCAGACCACTCTGTGCACAAATATCTATAAGTATATACAGTGTCTATATGTAGACATAACTAGGATACTATTATGTATGCATTACCATATAACTTGATTTTTACTTATTTAATACATTTTTGGTGCTCTTTAAATCTATTTCATTTTTTGAAAAGTGTTATGGGTGTACCACAATTTAATATTTCCCCCAATTAAGGTATATTTACATTGTTTCCAATTTTTCACCATTACAGACATATATGTATCTTTGCCAATATGTGTGAATATTTCTGTAGAATGCTTTCAAAGTGTCCAAAATTACCAGTTTTATTTTTCCTACCAATGGTGTGTGAGATTGCCCATGTTTCTGTATCTTTGACATCCTGTTTATCAATCGTTTAACTGTTCTATCTGATATGTGAAAAATGGTATCTGAATGATAACGATTTTCTCTGATTACTAGTAGAGCTGAACACTCCTCATGTTTCCTAGCCATTTGTATTTCTTTATATACTGGCTTCTATTCTTAGCCTTTTTGGTAGGCACATTTTTATATATTTAGGTGTTATGCCAGTCTTTTAATTTTCCTTACCATGCCTTGTCATTTCCTAAGTTTCTCACTTTTTTGAAATAAATCCATGGCTTTCAGGCTTTTGTTTCTTGCTTAGAAAGGCTTTCCCCCAAAAGAAAGTCACTATTTACTCTTCTCATACTTTCCTAATTTTGATTTTTGCATTTTAACATTTAATCAGCCTGGATATTATTTTTGCACATACTATAAAGATACAACCTTATGCTTTTCCGTATGGATATCCAGTTGTTCCAACACCATTTATTAACTATAACAGTCTACTCTTTCCCCAGCGATGTGAAAAGCCACTTCGTATAGAAAATTCGCATTTACATACATTGACTTCTGTCTTCTCGTTTCAATTCTTCTATTTGTCTATTACTGGGCCAATACCACAGTTGAGATTTCTATGATTTCATATTATGTTCCAATACCTAGATAGCAAGTCTCTCCTCATCATTCTTTTACAAACTTTTCTTGCTCATGCCTGTGAATTTATCTTCCATATTAACTTTATTTTTATTGCAAAAACATAGAATTTAAAAATTGTTAGAGTACTTGTTTTTGAAAAATTCTAGATATGGACTACTTGCCAAAATGGAAATGTAATTTGAAATCATGATCCTTGGAGAAAATACCATAAATGTTAATTACTATGAAAATGTAAACGTGGCTAAAGCGTGTGAACAGCAGTTCTTTCCATACTTGATATACCTAATGGTATCAGGAAAGACTAAAGGCTATTTTTCCTATAAAAACAGAAAAACCTCTACTTAAACAAACAAAAAAACCTTGAGATACTCAATACTCTCTCTTATTACAGTAGTCCCTCCTCATCTGGGGTTTCATTTTCCATTGTTTCAGTCACCTGTGGTCAACTGCAGCCTGAAAATACTAAATGGGAAATTCCAAAAATAAACAGTTTGTAAGTTTTAAGTTGTATGTCATTCTGAGTAGCATGACAGCACCTTGAACCACGGCTCCACTCTGCCTGGGATGCGAATCACTCCCCTGTCCTGCATGTCCACACTGGGTAGCTGCCCGCCTGTTAGTCACTCAGCAGCCATCTCAGTTATCAGATTGACTGTTGCAGTATCACGATGCTTGTGTTCAATTAACCCTTTTTTATTGTCTTAATTGTTCTATTTTATTATTAGTTATTCTTATTTCTTACAGTGCCTAATTTATATATTAAACTTTATCATAGGTATATATGTACAAGGATAAAGCAGTATATATAGGGTTCGGTACTATCTGCAGTTCTGGAATCCATTGGGGGTCTTGAAATGTATCCCCCCCAGATAAGGAGGAACACGACCGTACAACTAAGTTCACTTAAGATGTCAACCGTCTTTCTTAACATAATTACCTAAGCCCTGGCTGGTGTGGCTCAGTGGACTGAGTGCTGGCCTGCAAATCTAAAGGTTGCAGGTTCGATTCCCAGCTGGGACGTGTGCTTGGGTTATGGACTGGGTCCCCTGTTGGGGGTGTGGGAGACAACTGATCGATCTCTCACACATCGATGTTTCTCTACCTTTCTTTCTCCCTCTCTTCCCCTCTCTCTAAAAAAATAAAGAAATCGCCCTGGCTGGTGTAGTTCAGTGGATAGTGGATTGAGCACAGGCCTACGAACCAAAGGGTCACCTGCCAGTTCTATTCCCAGTCATCTCTCTAAAAAAATAAAGAAATAAACCTGGCTGGTGTAGCTCAGTGGACAGTGGATTGAGCACAGGCCTATGAACCAAAGGGTCACTTGACAGTTCAATTCCCAGTCAGGGCACCTGCCTGGGTTGTAGGCCAGGTCCCCAGTAGGGGTAGTGCGAGAGGCAACCACACATTGACATTTCTCTCCCTCTCTTTCTCATTCCCTTCCTCTCTCTAAAAAATAAGGAAATAAAATAAAAAATATTAAAAAAATAAAGAAATAAAATGTTTAAATATATATATAAATATAATTAAGCTATAGGATGCAAGAGATGGAAGTCTTCTTTACATCTTCCTATATTATCATTTTCATCTTGGAGACCCCAAAACAATATCCTAACAATCTGATTTTGTAAAAGCTTGCAGGACTTGAATAGTGTTCTTGTTCCTGTGACAGTTCTAACATTCTTGCAGGTCCACTACTTAAGACAGAACACATTAACACATTATCTCCACAACAAAGAAGTTATCTCTTTTTACTAATATGACACATCTTGCTAAATTGCCTTTTGCAATTTAATAAGTTAGTCTTAAAATAGAAAGTCTTCAGTAAAGGTGATAAAGTAGTATATTATTTTTATTATTTCTTAATGTTTACTACATAAAATATTTGGCCTAGCTGGTGTAGCTCAGTGGACTGAGCGCGGGCTACAAACCAATGGGTTGCTGATTGATTCCCAGTCACGGCACATGCCTGGGCTGTGGGCCAGGTCCTAAGTGGGGGCCATGTGAGAGGCAACCACACATTGATGTTTCTCTCCCTCTCTTTCTTTCTCCCTTCCCCTCTCTTTAAATAAATACATAAAATCTTAAAAATAAAATGTTTAAAACTGTAATTTGCAGTTATCATGCTCATAGAGAATATATACTTTAAAAAAAATCATAACCACTAATGACTAGAACTAATCACATTTAGCACTTTTATGTACTTTCTTCTAGAATGTATATATTTATATATATATGTATGTATACATACATACACACACACACACACACACACACTTTGTTGTTACTGACAACTGTTTTGTTTTAGCACAATAAATTGGAGTCAGAGCAAAATTTCAAACCCATCTGATACTTAACAGTTGCAGGATATTATGCAAGTTATTTCCACCAAAGCTCAGTTTCCTTACCTGTAAAATAGGGATAAGGTACCAATTTTGTATGGTTGTGGTGAGGTTTAATAAGATCAAGTATATAAATACTTTGCATAGTCCCTGACAGGGCTGAAGTCATTTCTACTGTTAGCATTATCATATAAGTTTACACCTTGTCATTTTTAACTTGACATTAAATTGTATTTTCCAATATCACCAAATATTCTCAAAACACTAACATATAATAGCTCACCCATGTAACTGCATCATTATTGGACTTTGTTTCTAATTTTTCAATATTAAAAGTTATTATTTATTCAGCTAAGTGCTCTACACACACATATTATTTTGTTTAATCTTCAAAACAACCCCTCCCTTAGAGATTTCCTTCAATGCCTTTGACCCCAGCAGTGGAAAAAAAACAATGTTTCATGTAAGATCTAGAACCATGCCGGTAGGAGAAGTTCCAGCTATTTATTTCAACATCACCTTGATGTGAAAGATAGAAAAAATGACGTATTAAAAGTGACAGCAGCTGTTTCACAACAATGCTAGTATGCCCACACTACTGAACTATATACACTTAAAAATGCGTAAGATGGTATAGTTAACAACAATATAACAATGTATTATATATTGGAAAATGCTCTCACTACAAAAAAAAAAAAAGGTAATTACATAATGGGATGGAGTTGTTAAATAATGCCACAGTAGCAATCATTTTGCAATACAATAAGTGTATCAAATCAACATGTGTATAACCTTAAACTTATGTAATGTTTTATCAATTATATCTTAATAAAGCTAGAAAAAAAAGTATTGACGCGGTAAACTTTATTACGTGATTTTTTTAAAAAATGTATTGATTTTAGAGAGAGAGGGGAAGGGGGAGAGAGAGAGAGATAGAGAAACACTGATTTGTTCCCTTATTTATGCATGCATTGGCTGTGCCCTGGTGGGAGATCAAACCCCCAACCTTGGCATACCTAGATGACCATCCAACCAACTGAGCTACCCAGCCAGGGCTGTTATGTGTTTTTTAACCACACACACAAAAAAAAGTGTCAACAGGATAAAAGCAGAGTTGGAATGTTGATGACTAATGTACCTAGATGCCAGGAAACAATTTCTTGATTGTAGACACTACTTAGAACACTAAGGTAAACAAAGGGAAATTGCCCTCAATGTTAAAGAGAAAGCTAAGTTTAATAGTAGAAAAGGTGAAGGATTTTTAAAACTGGTAGTTCCTACATTTTCCAAAATGACATCCCTTATAAGTGTAATAAAATTTTTTAATTCTAAAAACTGAAATAGTATGTGTCTCCAACTCAAGTTTACATAATACCTCTTAAGTTTGGTTTTGTATAATTACAATGTAAGATTCAAGCCCTGACCAGTGTGGCTCAGTTGGCTGGCTGTCGTCCAGCAAAGCAAAAGGTTGCCAGTTTGATTCCCAGTCAGGGCACGTGCCTGGATTGCGAGTTTGGTCGCAGGTCAGGGTGCATACGAGAAATAACCAATCTATGTTTCTTTCTCACATTGATGTTTCTCTCTCTCTCTCTTTCTCCTTCCTTTCTCCTCTCTCTAAAAATAAATAAACTCTTTAAAAAGATTCAAATTAATGAGTTCATAAGAAACTTACCTTATTAGCTTCTATTGTCACTATTCGATTAAGAAATTTCATCATAATTGTTGGTGCCACAGGGTTGAAACTGTCGAAGTTTTATACAAGAAAATGGTTAAATGATTAACTAAAAATATAATGTGTACATTAACATTTTAAGCAGAAAGTTCATTCTTACCTAATATTTGATATAGCACACTCTTCTTGAATTTCTTTGGGAAACAGTAACCTTTGATTATTATCTCCACTGAGACTGTCAGAGATTATAAATATTAGAGGACATCGACCAATCTGTACATATGTCCTAAAATAACAAAATATAGCAATGTTAAAATTTAAGCCACTTACCATTTAATTTGAAATTTTAGAAAGCTTCACTGAAACTCACCTTAGAACTTCATGTAAAGTATGAGAATCTCGATAAAACTGGTTAGGTAAATCCTATTGAAAATACATGATAAGTACCTGTTCAGTTTTATTCCCATGTAAATTTATTTTCAGATTTATATTTACCAAGACAGGAAAAATGCTATCTATTCAATGTATTGTAGCCAAAACTTTTATAGAAAGGGAATATGAAATAGCTGATATCCTCAACAGTAATATCCAACAATGGGAAACCCAATTTTCACATTAACTTCCTAGGTTGATTACTAGTTGAGAGTATTTTCACTAAGACATCATTTTCCAATTATTTACTTTGCTTTTCTATACTTAAGCCATTAAATTTTTAAAGGCCATTAACCTAAAGCTACTCTATTCAAGTTAACTGAATAGGTTTTTAGGTTTCTGCTATCTTAAAGCTTTATGTTATGTTTTACCAGTATTAATACAAAATATATCTTACAATTGTTTACTCTACAGTTACTACTGGAGGTTTTCAAAAGTTGTACCTACCTCAACCAGAATTATCTTCTTATCAGTTCTCAGATCATCTCCAACCATTTGTAGTTTGTTATATTTTGTTGCTCTCAGTAGAAACTCTTTAAAAACTGCTATCTGAGACTGATAGGGAAATACATGGAAGCTTGATTCTGGAAGGTAACATATTTAACCTTTTTCAACAACTTATATATACATCAATGTTACACATATATACATATACATCAATGAATACCCATGCAAGAAGAGCTCACAATACTACAGACTGTTCAAATCTAAAACAGGATATCCATTTCAAAAGGCAAGAGTCACAAACATCAGGAGTTGTTGCACACCAGTGAATGCGCTGTGGAGTCAACGCACTTGAGAACACAGCTGTCATTCCACACAAATGGTAAAAGTACTTAGGACTTTGCGTACACAATGAAGACTCTCCTAATGAGTGTGTGACTATATAAATAGAATATTTTCAATAATAAAAGTTTAACAACAAAAGTAGAATGACTGATTAGTGAACTTGGGGATAAGGGAAATTCTCCATACAGAAGACCTGTTTTTTCATATAGAAGACTTGCTAAATATTTTCAAATGTAATGTTCCTGTTTAAAAAGCAGTACAATTTTAGGAATTCAGGATACTAGTAACATAAAGACTGTGCATATTAAGGATATAATATGCACAGAGCACATTAAAGAAAATCCCAGAGAAGGGATTCTTGAAGAATATTCCACATTAAAATAAAACTGTCCTTCCTCTGGCTGGTGTGGCTCAGTGGATTGAGTGCTGGCCTATGAACCAAAAGGTTGCTGGTTCGATTCCCAGTTGGGACACATGCCTGGGTTGTAGGCCAGGTCCCCAGTAGGGGGTGCATGAGAGTAAACCACACTGCTGTTTCTCTCCCTCTCTCCCTCCTTTCTCTCTAAAAATAAATACATAAAATCTTTAAAATAAAAAAATTAAAAAATTAAAAAACAATAAAATTTTCCTTCTATAGAACTCCTTTCACTTCAAAGTGGCCTAAGGGATTTGGCTACCCCTAATTTAGTTATAGTAACAATAAGAAAACTATGAAAGCTAAAAATGATTGTGCTAGAGTATTCAAGAAAACATGTGAAATGATTATATACCACATCTTTAAATTGGTACATTATTTTTTTTTAAAACAGTAATACTTTTGAAGATTTTACTTATTTTTAGAGAGAGGGAGAAAGACAGGGAGAGAAACATCAATGTGTGGTTGCCTCTCACACAACCCAGGCATGTGTCCTAACTGGGAATCGAACCAGCAACCTTTTGGTTCACAGGCTGGAGCTCAATCCAGAGCCACACCAGCAAGGGGTGGTACCATTATTATCTTTGGGTTTTTGTCTTAAGGCCTCCTTCCCAATTCCAAAGACAGTCTTGCCTTTTGCTTTGATTAGATTTGATTCACACAGGTCTGATCTAAGCTCCCCTCTTGTTTGGAGACAAACTCCTTTAATATTTCTTAAAGCTTGATTTATTTAGAACAAAAAGATTTTATTTATACAGTTTAATTTTCTAGCCTGCGCCTGAAAAAAAATACATAAGTAATAGAAAGAGATTAGCTTGTTATCTAACAAAACAGTTAAGACGTAATCCTCAAAGAATCCCTTCTCTTTTACTGGAGACCTGGTTCCTTTCCTTCTCCTGAAATTACTTCTCTCTGAAAACTAGGACATATGGGAGAAAATGCTCTCATATAGTTTCATTTGATCGCTACTGTGACTTTGTAAAGCAGCTGGCAGTGAGCAGATGCCAATCTAGTATAGGAGAGTCAATATACACCTTTGTCTATAAAACATATACCAAAAAGGAATCTTAAGGATATGGTTGGGGAGTTTGTTTCAAATGTCCTTGAATTAAGCACAGGCTTTTCCAGTATTTCCATTACCTTCATAACAAACCTTACCATAATTAAACATGATCTCCTTGAAATCATCTTTTTGGAACTGTGGTAAAGCCGGATTAATCCACTCTTGTACTTGAATACCATGCTCCTTTGATAGTATTTTTATAGTTGTTGTTTTTCCACACCCAGGAGGCCCTGTTATTAATAAAATAGATCCACCCTAAAACCAAACACAAACATCAATTAAGAATCAAAATCATTTGAAATCATTTCCACACCCAGGAGGCCCTGTTATTAATAAAATAGATCCATTCTAAAACCAAACACAAACATTAAGAATCAAAATCATTGGAATTCTAACAAAATCATTATGTTAGAATCTTTCTAAATGCCAATTAATTCTATAAATATTTACTGAATGTTGGATATAAGCAGACTACATTTCACAATAATGCTAGCTGGAGCAAACCAGCTTTAGATAAAATAAAATAATCTTATTTCCTGACCTTGAAGTGTAGCTTCTACTAATTCTTCAATTTTTACATTACGCCCCTCCCAAGGACTACTTAGTAGCCAAATTAAAACAACTAAACCTCAGTTGGATTAAGGAGGTAACATTTGAAACAAATATTTTGAGGTTACTTGAACTCATAAAATTCGATCTTAACACAGAACTCTTTGGATTATATATTTTAATGTTATACAAGTATAATATTCAAATGGGAAAAAGTTTGGATATTAATTTTTTTTTAAATGTACACTAAGTGGGGGAGGGAGGGGGGTTCAGCTGGGGTGGGGTGGAGGGATGGGGAGAAAAGGCACACAACTGTAATTGAGTAACAAAGAAAAATTTTTTTTAAATGTACACTAAGAAACATATTTAGAAGACAGGACTCTAAAGAAACTAGAGATTGTAGGTCCCAATAATATTCCCTCACACAGTAAATCTGATTTTAAAAAATCATGCCTGCCCTGGCTGGTGTAGCTCAGTGGATTGAACATGAGTCTGCAAACCAAGGGGTTGCCTGTTTGATTCCCAGTTGGGTGCAGGCCAGGTCCCCAGGGGGCACGCGAGAGGCAGCCACATATTGATGTTTCTTTCACTCTCCACCCCTCCCACCTCTCTAAAAATAAATAAATAAATTCTTAAAAAAAAATCATGCCCTTTAATTGAGATGAAACAGTTAGTGTTTCAGTTGCTTCCAATGGCAACAGATGCTCTTTTGATTCATGTCTAGCTTTTGGATCTAACCCTTTGGTTTAGTGTTAAAACACATACAAGACAGACAGAAAATGGATTCTAAAGTACTTAGGTGAAAGATTGCTAGGGAGCTGGACACTTACCTGTTGCCAAAGTACCTCCCCATAGATTATGTGCCAGTTGAGACAAAAAACTGCTTTATAATGAAGATTTTTGACTAACACTTCCTTAATCTAGTGATCAAACTTCACGTCAAAAACAGAACCAGACATATTTCCTGATGTGATACAATATAAAATACACACCATGACTTACAAAGTATTCTTACAAAACTGTTCAATTCGACTCCATATATTAATTTACCACTCTATGTTTATGTTTGAAGAATGTCAAAATTAGAAAAATTTTTAAAAAGAGAGAGAATAATATTCTAGCTTGGGGGCTGAGAGTAATTGTGGTATTAGGAAGTGAAACAAAAAACATCAACAAAAATGCATAATGACTGTTTTAGGCTATATTTAGTACAAAAACTAATATGTAATTTGCCTGTTTACTTCAGTGTGAGATATACCAACACCTGAACTGGTTTACTGTGCTTTATGTTAATGACAGTACATAAGAGTGAAAAGGAGTATAAAAGTACAGGGAAAACTCAAAAGTCTCAGAACCTTTTAGCGTGGCCAAAAGTCGTAAGATAAGAAAGCTTTCCATGGCTAGTGACCTGGATTTATTTGAATAAAATCATCATAAAAGTTTAACTTCTCATAACCACTGATAAGACAGAGAAATATTTGGTGTTAAATGTTTAAAATTATTTTATTTACCTGTTTTGTTTGCCTCTCTAAGACTTCAGCTTTTAACCATGTTTCAACTTCTTCAATTTTCTTTTTGTGCACGGCAAGTTCATGCTAAAAATTTCAAGTTTAAAATAAAACATTTTAACTCAATGGTTTTATCAGCACAGATTAAACTAAACATTTTAAAACTAGCAAACAATGAACCTGATAAAAAAGGCTGATTACACTTAAGAACTGATGCCATTATTTGAAAATTTGAGGTTTGGAATTATAAAATTTTTAAAAATCTTGTAATATATTTTGGGAGTGGAATAAATGGGAAGGGGATTACATTTAGCAACAAATAAATAAATAGATAAAATAAACAGATCAATTCTACATTCATGTTAAATTTAATCTAAGGCAACCAATGGTACCACTTCAGAGTAACTGTTGAGAAAACTCTGAGCCTTGGGATATAAAATAAAAACCCTGAAATTATTGTTTTTTTCCAATTCATTTGGAAAGATTTTATGAATAATAACCTAAAAATGCACATCCTTCTCCTTCCTGAAATAAAATTATGTTTGCATGCTATTTAGTACCTGAGTTTCTGGTTTGTATTTATCCACCCATGGTTCATTTTCAGACAGGTATTTTTTTGAATTTTCTAGAGCATATATCTGTTGTGAGGAAGACAGTGTTCCTCTTTTCCTAGTTGGAAATGTGCTACTTTCTACTGTGGAAGGCACGTTCTTTCTTCTACGACTGGAGTTATTCACACTTAATGATGTGGCAGCAATAGCAGAGATGCTTGTACTCTCTGAAAAGTCATCAAATGATGGGTCTACCCAATCTGTTACCTGAAAAAAAAAAATCACATAAATACTATTACATTTTTTGCATCCATTCCCTATTTAATTACTCTTGTTAAAAAAAAATTGCATATTTGTAATATTTAAAATAAAAATCTCAAAAGTTAGCTCTTTAAGTAAAACTGATTCCAGCCCTGGCCAGGTGGCTCAGTTAGTTGGAGCATTGTTCCATACACCGAAAAGGTTGCGGGTTCCATCCCCAGTTGGGGCACATACAGGAAGCAACCCATAGATGTCTCTCTTTCTCTCTAAAAATCAATTAAAAAATATATCCTTGGGTGAGAATAAAAAAGAAAAAAAATGACTCCATATGTATTAGTTATTTTTGTACTTTACAGTAAGTTCAATGCATACTTGTCTACTTGACCATGGTAATGATGAATACCATATAAAGGAATATAGAATACAAATTTAATTGTTTTTATTAATGTAATCTTCCCAGGATAAAGAGTAGTCTGATTATTTTAAAACTCATATAGGACTGAAACATAAATATTTAAAGTACCTATCAAAAAAAGCAAAACAAAATAGAGAAATATTACTTTAACCATGTACAACAGTGAGAAGAGTAATACTTCAACCTTAACCAGTTTAACACACTACTTTTCATACAGCAAAACAATCCCTATTAGCTTTAAGATTTTGTGAGGATATAATTTAAGAATCCTGATACTATGAATAATTTGTAATTATGACTTGATAATATTCACTCCTCTTTTAAGCACAGAGAGTTAGAAATGTTATCAGCATGGATGAAGAAATGAAAGCTCTGGGAAAAAATTTCAGTCATAGCTACCTGACTCATTTCCTCCTCTTCAAAAGACTGTCACTATTACTATAATTTTGGTCCCTTTCCTCTATTTTTAAGAGTACATACAAATTATGTTATAGTAATCCTTTTGATAGCAATTCTGATTTACATGTTACATACACATTTTATGGCATTAATGCTGACATAAATGTAGACTCCCATTTACTGAAAAAAAGAGAGAGAGAAACAGCAAAGTTAAATCACATACTTAAGATCAAAGATAAATCAGCTCTGGCTGGTGTGGCTCATGAGAACAGAAAGGTCGCCAGTTGGATTCCCAGTCAGGGCACATGCCTGGGGTGCTGGCCAGGTCCCCAGTTGGGGGTGTACAAGAGGTAACCACACACTGATGTTTCTCTCTCTCTCCCCTTTCCTCCCCCACCTAAAAGTAAATAAATAAAATCTAAAAAATAAAAATAATAAATTAATTTTTTTTTAAAACCACATCAACCACTAGGAAAGCAGCTCTTTGAATATGAATATGATACAGTCTGACCTTCATCCTACTTTGGCTCCTAACCTTGCTGAGAACTACTTCACTGAACCTTATGATTTCTAAGAGGCAGGGCTTGTTGATAAAGTTTAACACCACTACAAATCACATTTCTTTTCTTCTATTGCTCTTTAATTCTAGAGTGTTCAGTCTTTTCTTTGTGACTGGATTGTAAATATTTTTTCAAAATTAAGGTTGTACTTTCAGTATAGTTGTTTGACAACATATTATTAGACTTTTTAGATCACTAATTACAACAGATATTGGGCACCATTACACTGATAGCAGTAATAAATCATTAAGAACATGTACAAAAATGTAAATCTTTTGGGGCAATTATATGACCATTTTAGTGTATCATACCTTTGTGGAAGATACCTTTCGTCTAAGAAAAGTTTTTGACATTATAAACTTTAATAGTTCCCATCCATAGCATACAACCTGTAGTATGTTAAAGTATAATTCACCTAGGAAACAAAAAGGAAAAAAATTCTCAATTAAGAAAAAACTGAGACCCTGGCCAGGTAGGTCAGCGCGTTACAGCATCTCCCTGATAGCCAAGGTTGCGGGCCTGATCTCCCATAAGGGTACATACAAGTATCAACCAACGAATGCATAACTGAGTGGAACAACAAACAAATCGATGTTTCTAGCTAGCAAATCAATAAAAAACAATTTTTAAGGAAAAAAACTGTGATAAGGCTAGCAATTAATATTTATGATATAATCAAAAGCATAATGTTAACACTCAAGACCTGTGAGAAAGAACATAATAAACATAGATGCAAGTATCAAAATGCTAAAATAAATTTAATTTTAATGACTATAACCTGTGTCAAGTAATCTGATTCATGGTATTATAAAATATTTCATACCAACTCAATTAAACAGAAAAACCACATATTTTTGTACCTTTTGTTATTAAGAAAAATTAGACAATATTATTTGTGCAGTTTTTATATGGAAAATTAAAATTCCCTCATTTTAAATCAGGTGAAGCTTTTCATTGCCAAAATTAAAAAAAAAATGTACCCTCTATACAATGAATTCAAATTTATCACTGACTCTGAAGACTTTAATCTTACTGTAAATTTTTCCTATAACTGGTTTCCTTATTTAAACATATTAGGAAATTTTTGACAGCACTCTTTCCTGACTTTCAAAATTCTTCAGTGTTTATACAAACAAGTAAATTCACCGATTTTAAGTTAGCCAGAGGGAACCGTCTACAAACGCATAAATTAGAACGTACATTGGACTCTTACAGTTTGGAAGCACACACAATGTGTACTTCCACACACTAGAAAAAAATCGTACACATACAAATCGTTTGCGATTAAGGAAGTCTTTGTTTGGAGTTTCAAAGAGGTACATAGGTGGAAAAAACACCTATTTGAGTAAATATAGCTGGCAGGTCAAAATAAAAGGCGCAGGCTGTTAGGGTAAGAACTCCCAAGTCATTCTTAGACAATGACAATTACCTCCTTGAGAAAGCAGGTAACGGCCCCTGATGATGCCACGTTCCAGAAATGAGACGTCAGAAGAGAACTTCGAGAATATTTCTAGCAGACCCACAGCACCCTGCACACTGCACAGGGTATGAGCTCAGACAGTCGTGCAATGTCGGGCGGCTAATCAGCGGAGAGCCGAGATAGGCTCGCGTGCCCCCGCTCCAGGCCAGAGGTCTGCGCCCCCACCCTTCTCATTTCCAAATGGCTAGGGCAGGTGGGGAGGAAGAGCAACCGCAGCCCGGGAAGGCGTGGCCGCAGAAATGCACTCACGTCAATAGGACAGATACAGACATCACAGCCACAACCGCAGCGGCCTTACTTGCCGAGAGCTGCGTGCCCTCGTGGGCGGAGAGGACGGAGGAGCACAGGCTCTGCCACAGGTGGAAACGCAGCCACCAGGCCCTACCTGGGCTCAGCGCCGAGCCTCCCGGAGGTCCCACCTACCTGGGACTTTCCACACTCATCGGCGCTTCCGCGACACAGCCCGAAGGGCGGGGGCAACCAAAAGAGAGGATGACTTAGGCGTCCAGCGCATTGCCTGACTCGAATCGTGGTTTCCCCTCCATTTCCCTGCCTCAGACCCTGTAATGAAAGTGCGTCATACTAGGCCAGGTAACCAAGGGTTAGTGACTGGAAAGCAAAGATGGGTCAAGAGCGTGGTGCGCGGCCTCTGAGGCCAAAGGCGCTTGCCATGGTCCGTCCCATCCGGCCCCTTCCGGTTGTGTTTAGAGCCCTTGGTTTGCAGAGCCGTCCCGGTGACGACCATGTTGCTGCCGAACATCCTCCTCACCGGTTAGGGCGGGCGCGCTGGGGCGGGGCTGGACAGTGGGTCCCGTCTGGGCGCCGAGTTGTCTGGACCCTAGAGCATACGTCCTAACGGGGAGCGCTCAGTGCTTTGTTCCGAGGCCAGTCGAGGGCCGCGTGGAGTGGCAGTTCTCAGGTCCCCAGACCAGGCCCTTGCGACCGTGGGGGAGGGGGGAGGGGGAGGGGGGGAGGGGGAGGGGGGAGGGGCGGGGCTGCGAAACTCCGTCCTGCTGGCGGCTGCTCGGCGCGGTGGAGAGGCGCAGACCCGCCCGGCTCCCCTTTCTGGCAAGCTGACTAATCTTTTTAAACCAGGTTTTTGTTTGCAACGTGGATGTTGACTTCTTTATCTTGCTGGCTTGTCTTTGGGTTTTAGAGAGGTCACATTAGTAGATCTGTTACCCGCGGACGCCTGTTTTTTAGGCCTTAGTGGGCGGTCTTTCATTTTTCCTTTGTATGTGAGAGTCAGCTTTCGGTGAGAGTTCGGTTGTTTGTGGCGTACGGTGATTAATTTGCAATGTTTGTTTGTTGAGTTAGTATTAGAGACTTTTTTTGTTCCAAGAAGAAAACAAGCCTATTTCCTATGTACATCTGGCCATTTCTCGTACAGAGATGTGAAGTTCCCGTGGGGTCCTTCTGGTTCTTTGGCTCCACACTCAGGGGAGCCTGTTATGTGTGAGGGGCACTAAAATGCCGCATAACGGAGATGCTATTTTGGGGGGGAGAGCTATAAAGTTTTTATCGTTTAAGAAAACATAAGCTTGTTGGTCGCGCACAATTTTTGTCTGTGTCTGAGAGCTGCAAATTAATTCCAACAAATTAATATTTAGCCTTTAAGATTCCTTAAGGGGAAAATTGTACATCGAAATTGACTGGGGTAGTCAATGTCTTGGTTTTTTTAATATTAAGCCATGTTGTCAAAAATTTGTGAGTATTTTATTGAAAATAATGGTGTGTCCAGGATTCAAACGTGGTGTGTTATAGGGAAACTTAAGGTAGATGTTATTGTCTTGTGTATAGAGATGATTTATTCTTGTTATCGTGGGTCATAATGATTGAGTTTTATTCAGTGGCATTAAACTTGAGCAGCTGAAAATTATGCATTTGATGATCTTGAAATCCAGTAGATATTAAAAAGGGAAAGTGAACTGTGTAGTACTGCCATTTATGTACAAGGGAATGTACAGTATGTGTACATATGTATATATGCACATTATATATCGATACACAGTATGCTATGGGATGTACATATGTGTGAACATTTACACAAACACATATGCATAGGACTTCAAGAATCTTGTTTATAAGGAAGACTATGGGGAGTCCTTAGAGGAAATGAGATTTGTTTTTTATACTGCTTAATCTTTTCCATGAACAGTTTATTAATTTTTTTTAAATTAGATAATAATAATTTGAGATAGTTTTACTCTGGGAATCTCCATAGTGGTGGCAAGAGGTCTGTGAATTGGTATCAGAATTGCCCAAGCCCCACTTCTGGCAGAATCAGATACACTGGGTAAGAGTCTGACATCCAACAGGCTTTGGGTATGTTAATTCAAATAGTGTCGCTAATTACAAAACTTTTCATTTCAATTGTTAAGAAATATTAAGCAGGGCAGGCAGGTGACTAAATCCCAGTAAGTATTTCATGAACAGTATTTTTTGTGGCTTGTCTTACAGGTACACCAGGGGTTGGAAAAACAACACTGGGCAAAGAACTTGCATCAAGATCAGGACTGAAATACGTTAATGTGGGGGATTTAGCTCAAGAAGGTAAGGAACATTTTGGGGTTGTTTTTAAAAAGAGAGAGAGAGATAATGGAGTGTTAGTACTATACTGTGAGAGGGTACAAAAAGCAGAGGAAGATTGCCGTTAAGGAATTTATGCTGTGTTGGGGACCCAGAATAATAGAAAGTACAGTCATACCTCAGTGCTTGTCAGTTTCAGAACTCATCAAACCCTGTACTCGTTGCATTTTAACCCGAAAAAAATGTTGCGGCACTCATTGCCTGCTTGGGACTCATTGCACTTGCTAGAACTTGTATGAGTCACGATGCCAACCTGCAGAAGAAAATGCTTTGTCGTTTGGTACTCGTCATTTTTGGCACTCATCACAAGTTCCACAACAAATTACCAGTAACAATGAGTACCAAGGTGCCACTATAGTAAGTGTCTAAAGCTGTGTCCTAGTTATTTTGACCATTACATTGCCCCCCAATTGGCTAGCAGTTCTTGTGGATAATAATAATTGGGAGGTTTTCATGAAGAGATTGATTGGACTTAAGATAGGTAGAATTTGAATATTAGGAAGAGGGAGGAATGTTTTGAGATGGGTGAACACGTAAAGGTTCAGGTGAGTCCAGGCCTGTCTATGGAACTGCTTATATTGATCTCACTGGAAGGAAAGAGTATTCTGAACTCAGGTAGTAGGACATGATTATCTTACGATATTTTCCTAGATTAATTTAATAGTTGCATGTCTGTATGAAATTGCACATATTCTGAAATGATACATGTTCTTTCTTACTTTACCTTGTTTACCCCAGTCTGTATCATTCCCTTATTGTGTCTTCAACTGTTTATATTCTATAATGATTTGTACAGGGTAGAAACTCAATAAATTTAGGTAAAGGGAACTTTAAGTATGCCTCATTAAAATTAAAAACATTTAACATTTTTCTAAGTTGAAATATTTTTTTAAATCAACATTAAAAAAATTTTTTTTAAGTTCCTGACAGTTGCTACTAAAGTAACTATTTCAGGTTTGATCTAATGTACATATTTTTTTTAAATAACCTAAAGTCTGATCACCGGATATCATGGAGTCTGGCAAGATGGCTTCTCCCAAGAGCATGCCGAAAGATGCACAGATGATGGCACAAATCCTGAAGGATATGGGGATTACAGAATACGAACCAAGAGTTATAAATCAGATGTTGGAGTTTGCCTTCCGATATGTGACCACAATTCTAGATGATGCGAAAATTTATTCAAGCCATGCTAAAAAAGCCACTGTTGATGCAGACGATGTGCGTTTGGCAATCCAGTGCCGTGCTGACCAGTCTTTCACCTCTCCTCCCCCAAGAGATTTTTTATTAGATATTGCAAGGCAAAGAAATCAAACTCCTTTGCCATTGATCAAGCCATATTCAGGCCCTAGATTGCCACCTGATAGATATTGCTTGACTGCTCCAAACTATAGACTTAAGTCCTTACAAAAAAAGGCAGCTACTTCTGCAGGAAGAATAACAGTTCCACGGTTAAGTGTTGGTTCAGTTACTAGCAGACCAAGTACTCCCACACTTGGCACACCAACCCCACAAACCATGTCAGTTTCAACTAAAGTAGGGACTCCAATGTCCCTCACAGGGCAAAGGTTTACGGTACAGATGCCTACTTCGCAGTCCCCAGCTGTAAAAGCATCAATTCCTGCAACATCAGCAGTTCAGAATGTTCTGATTAATCCATCATTAATTGGGTCCAAAAACATTCTTATTACCACTAATATGGTGTCATCACAAAATACTGCCAGTGAATCATCAAATGCATTGAAACGAAAACGTGAAGAAGATGATGATGACGATGATGATGATGATGATTATGATAATTTGTAATCCAGCTTTGATGCATATACCATGTATACTTGATATTGAATCCACTGTACTAAGATTAAACATGCATGCTGGGTGTTTTCAAGTTGTGTTTTAGAAAACTTAAATAGTATTTAATGAGTAAATATAGTTATCATAGTTTTTAATTGAGATATTGTATTTTCTTTAATAGAATTCCTAATGGTTTTTCATTAGCCTTTCAGTGTAAGAAATAAAGTTGCTATTCATTGATTTGATTGTTTGTACTTTGGCAATTACATTTTAGAAGCTATTTTACCCCTCATCACCAACAGGAATAATATTGTAACAACTTCAATTGTTGCAGTCTATTCATTACCAGTAGAATGTTATCTCTAATGTCTTCAGATATTTAAATCATAGTGTCATCTCTGGTGTGTAAGTCATTCTTACGGGCCATTCTCTCAAATTACTGAAGTATAACCATGTTTCCTTTTTGGAGAGAGCAGTGGATCAGGACTTTTATTCATAGTGAATCCTCATCTGTTTGGATTTATCTTCCTCAATTGCCCAAGTTCTTCCTAGGTCCAGTTTTTCTATCCCTTTAGTTTTATTTATGAACCCTTATGTGTCTCCCAGTATCTCTACACTTTAAAATTTTTAGTTCTGGGCAGGTAACTTTCTTAGCGTGTTGTCCCAATATGCCAAGGTTGAGTTCCCTCCCCGGTTCAGTCCCTGGTCAGGGAACATGAAAGAATCAACCAATGAATGCATAAATAAGTGAACAACAAATTGCTGTTTGTCCCTTCCTCCCTTTGTCTCAAATAAATTAAAGAAAATTTTTTTCAGTATCCCTTTTGCAGGCCAGTTCTCTGCATTTTTGCTTGCCATATGTATGTGTATATATCCCTCATACACACACACACATTCTTCAGAGAGAAGGGGAGGGAGAGAAACATCAATGTGTGGTTGCCTCTCATGCATCCCCTACTGGGGACCTGGCCCACAACCCTGGCATGTGCCCTGACTTGGAATTGAACAGGCAACCCTTTGGTTTCGAGGCCCACACTCAGTCCACAGAGCTACACCAGCCAGGACAACATGCCATATTCTTCATATAAGTCACTCTCTCACTTTTATTTTTAATCCAGGTCTGGCATTTAAATTATAGTTAATAAAACTCAGTTTGTTATTTGCTATTGTACATAGCTAGAAAGTCTTCATTTTATACTTAATGTGACATCTGGTTTTGTTTCTTTGCCTGTTGAACTTGACAGTTTTTGGCAAGTGATTTCAGAGTCACAATAGTCATTTTCAGTCCTGTCTTCCAGTTCTAATCTCACCTACTCAATTTAACATGTCTAAACTTCATGAAGTTGCTATATAATCTATCATGAATAGCATTTCGAGGAACGGTAACGCTAGAACCATTGGGTCCTCTCCTACTTGTATTCACACCATTTTAGCCAGTTGTGTGTCCACCTAATGGTGTGTGGTCTCAACCATTTTATTGATATGATAAAATTTAATCCTTAAAGGGAAAGTATGTTTCCCTCGTATAATGCCACATAAAAGATGTCTGGTCTGACTTGATGTGGTGTTAGATGAGGTACCTTGTAAGATTTCTCATAATGTACTAGATTTTTTTCTTAATGCCACTTGAATGTATCTGAGATTCTCATTAGAAAATATTCTGAGACATCCAGCCTCTTATTTTTTTTCAAATGGTGATATAAGGAAAACCACGCAGTCATCTATAAAGTAGTGGTTCTCAGGTAAGGGTGATTATGCCCTTTAGGGGACATTTGACAATTTCTGGGGACATTTTTCATTGTCACAGCTCAGGTTTGGGGAATTGCTAGTGACATCTGATGTGTAGAGGGCAGTGATTCTGAACATCCCACAGTTTACACCTTCCACTCCCATAACAGAATTATCAAGCTTAAAATGTTGGTAGTAGTTGAGGTTGAGAAGCTCTGCTACAAATGAGACTTTAAAGAAAAATGGTTTTTAAACAAATGTCTAAATGGGTGTCTGTAGCCATCCTAATAATCATATTGAATTGCTGTATTGTAGTTGACCCTTGAACAACATGGGTTTGAATTACACAGGTTCCTTTATACATGGGTTTTTCTATTGACATGCACATTTCAACTCCGTGGTTGGAAATCAGTTTATGTGGAGGGCTGACTAGTTATACATGGATTTTTGAGTTTGTGGGAGGTTAGTCCCCCTAATCCCTGCATTGTTCAAGCACCAGCTGTATTTTAGAGACCCTTATGTCACTTGGAACCCAGGCAGAAAAAATTAGTTGGGAAATTAACGTTAACAAAACTGTCGGGAGTCCTAAACATTCTGTGACTAAGAATGCTTTTCTTATCCCTTATGGGGCAGCTTTGCCTGCAGAGCCCCCCACACCCACCCCAGCCTTTTCCTCAGTGGGCTTTTATTGGGTTCAATTTGCACAGGAATATATGTAAAGCTCATTGATCATTGTCAGGCAGTAAGGATCAAACAATAGATAATATTCAAAGATCTAGGAGGGCTTATTCTGAGTCAGGGTCTGTTAGCTAAAGGGCTTTAAACTTTGGGAAACAAACTCATTTCATGCTTGGACCCTTATCAGAAAACTGAGGACATTCTTAGCAAAGCAGGTTTCACAGGATATTACGCATTCTTTCTTAGGCCTGATCGCCCCAGGGAATCTGCCCTTTCCAGCACAGGACTGCACCACCCTCTGTCATTGTTTCAGGCTTATACCAGGCAGAGGAAGTAAGGCAGCCAAGAGATTAGGAGACTTCTTGCAGACAAAATGAGGGCTCAGGCTATGTCAAAGCTGAGAGGCGAGGGTCCATCACCCCTTTTTCTATAGCCCCCCAAGCCCTTCCCTGAGGGCCCCTTTGTGACCATGCCCGTCTTAGGCTGTCCCTCCCTTGAGGAATCTTACCCATCATTGGCTGACCAGTCATCCACCCAAGGCCAAGCAGGGTGAAGTAAAAAGGGACAGAGATGTGCCACTGCCAGGGAGTTAAGCTTTGTTTCCTAGGTGGCTTATGGTCCCAAGGTCTCTCACTCAGCCTTAGCCATGGGGGGGCCGGGGGGGGGGGTGGCAGTTACAGCTTCTGAAATCAGGCAGGGTGGTTCCCAACAATCCCTATTCTTCCAGTCTCAGATTCCTCCTCACTTGATAATCCTTTCCAATATGCAATCATTTAATTACATTTACCAGCATCCTTAATTTTCCTGCCACCATTTTTTTAGTCTGAAGCCTCAAGGTTCCTAGCCTCTGTAGGTCCAGACAAAGTAATATTATGTTGACATTGGATCCATTTCAAATAGAAGTTGTAAAGCATAGCTGAACCCTCAACACTTGTTATCTTGATCTGTTTCTAACCTAGCAGTGGGCAAACTGCTGCTGTTTTTATAGGATCCACCCACTAGCTGAAGATTGACTTACAAAGCCTGAAGTATTTATTGTCTTGTCCTTTCCAGAAGTTTACCATCCTTGCTCTAATCTCTTTTGTGTTCCATCTTTTTCTTCCACTGAAAGCCTTTGAAACGACTCTCCATTTGCTCTGCAATACTGTTCTCTCCCAGTCTTTGCATCTGATCCTCTCCCTCCCACCACAGACCTCTTTCCTTCATGATTTCACAGCAGAAATCTAGTAATTCTCCTCTCTAGTAATCTCATTCACTCAGGACTGGCCACTCCCTTTTACTGATGACTCTTTATGACTAACAGCCCAATTTCTAGACACCTAAAGGTAGCCATCTGGATAGTACCCAGACATTTCCAAATTAGCATGTTTAAAAAGCACATGCTCTGAAGTTATCCCTGACTCTCCTTGCCCATTCCTGATTCCTATCCCCCACATATACAAACACACCAACACACTACATGGATCATTTGGCCTTTAAATCTTGATAGTTTGAAAAATCCCTGTAGACTACTATCCTATTCCTGAAACACCTGGTGGGTTCCTGTGGTGCCCCTAATCCATTCTCAAGACCATTTGTGCCGAATCTCCTTCAGTATCTCTTACCTTCCTCCTCTATGCCATCATGTCCTTTAAAAAACAGACAGTGGGACCCTGGCTGAGTAGCTCAGTTGGTTAGACCATCATTCCGATGTGCCCAGGTGGCAGGTTTGATCTCCAGTCAGGGCACATACAAGAACCAACCAGTGAATGCATAAATAAGTGGAACAATAAATGAATGTTTCTCTTTCAAATAAGTAAATTTCTTAAAAATGAGGACTGGGAATAACATGACTTGCTTGTTACTGATAAAGGTCATCCACCCTCCTTAAGTATAGGAGATTATGAACTCGCCTCTCTACCCTCAGCCTTACCTGCAGCCACTGTCCGCTATGTTCCCTTCAGTCTGCCCACAGTGCACTACTCTTTCTCATCACACTAGGAATTTTCCACCTCCATGGCTTCAAAAATGTCATTTCCTTACATGTAGATGCCCTTACCTGCCTTAAAAACAACTCTTTAAAAAGCCCAACTCAAATGTCACATCTTTGGTGTAAACTTCTCTAAGCAGAATTTATTGCTCTCTTCTCTACATAAAAGGCCAAGTTTCAAAACACTCTATCCTTCTAAACCAATTAATGTCTTGTACTTAATAAGTTTCCTGGATTGAGGTAAATATGTTCCCAAAGGGAAGATGTCTGGAAATGTCTTAAATATTGGCAATAGTATCAAAATAGATAACTAGCATCCCAATATCTTCAAAAAACACCTTTCACATAGTGTATAAATGTAGTAAAATGTAGTGTATAGAATGGCAGTAAAAGTAAACATGATTTTATAGCTTGACAAATGACAGCTAGGAAGATCTTTTAAGGTAAGAACTTAGCCCTTCAACTCTAGCTCCACAATCAGTATTTTTTTTTTCTGCAAGAAATACATCTTTAAGTAAGTTATAAAACTTTGTTTAGAAAATTCAATAATTTTTTAAGCTTTGGTAATTTAATCAAAGCAAGCCTTTTCATGTTTGCTAGATAAAGATTCTATGTATAGACAACTATAAATTTGATCTCTGGTTGAAACTTTTCTGAAGTATACATTTTTCTGTTTTTTGGAAATTTAGAATAAAGTTTAGAATCCATTCATGTCTCTTCATTTCCTATGGTACAAGTTATAATCATCAGTCACCCAAAATTCTGCAGTAGCTTTGATGTGGTATCCATGCTGCTGGAGATTTGCTTCCTTCCAACTCTTTTTTACAAATCAAAATGATTTTTAACTGAAATTATTAAGGTGACATTGATTAATAAAATTATATAGGTTTCTTTAACTTTTTTGCTCTGGCTGGTATGGCTCAGTGGCTTGAGTGCCGGCCTGCAAACCAAAGGGTTGCCAGTTCGATTCCCAGTCAGGGCACACGCCTGGGGTGCAGGCCAGGTCCCCAGAAGGGGGTGCACGAGAGGCAACCACACATTGATGTTTCTCTCTCTCTCTCCCTCCCTTCCCCTCTCTAAAAATAAATAAAATCTTTTTAAAAATAATTGTTTTTATCCTCACTCAAGGACATTTTTTCCCTTGCTATTATTTTATTTTATTTTATTTCATTAAATAAAATAAACATGCCACAACCCAGGCATGTGCCCTAACTGGGAATCAAGCCAGCAACCCTTTGGTTCCTAGGCCAGTGCTCAAGTCACTGAGCCACACTAGCCAGGGCTTTTCCCTTGCTTTTAGAGAGAGGAAGGGAGAGAGAAATATCAATGTGAGAAAGAAGCATTGATTTGTTGCCTTCTGTACATACCCGGACCCAGGGTCGAATCTACAACCTAAGTATGTTCTCTGACCAGATATCAAACCCGCAGCTTTTTGGTTATGGGATGACGCTCCAACCAACTGAGCCATACCAGCCAGGGCAGACTGCCTAATATTTATTTCTTGAACTTTATTTAATTATGTAGTATTTCATCAAGTTGTTATATCAAGATTTAACTTTCCCTTTTGTTGAACATTTTTAATCATTACAGTCTTTTTCTGATTAGAAATTAAATGATAGAGGAAATCTGAATGAGTGTATTTTTCTTTAAAAAATTTTTAAAATTATTTTTAACATACATGTTCAGAGTTGATTTACTTTCTATGTACATACCTAAGTATCATAACAGGCATATAAAGGCTCACTTTACTTTGTACCCCTTTAACAACTGGGAAAGTACATTTTTTTCATGTATGTTTTATCTTTTGCGTCCTGTATGAGGTCTTACTCTTTGTTAAGCTACTTATTTTTATCTTGATTTTTATGGTCTTTATATAATCTACATTTCAATCCTTTGTCCTACTACAAAATATTTCTCCCAGTCTTATTTTTATTTTTTATAACTTATGTAATTTTTCATTGAACAGAGGTTTAACATTTTAATTAGTTATTTTATTTTTAAAATATTTTATTTCTTTGTAGAGAAAGGGGGAGGGAGAAAGAGAGAGAGAATCATAGATCAGTTGCCTCTTGTAAGCACCCCGAACGACATGGGCCCTGACTGGGAATCAAAACTGTAACCTTTTGTTTGTGGGACGATGCCCAACCAACTGAGACACACCGGCTAGGGCTTATTTCTTTTTCTTTTAATTTTTATTTATTGATTTTACAGAGAAAGAAACATCAATTTGTTGTTCCATTTATTTATGCATTTATTGGTTGATTCTTGTACGTGCCCTGACTGGGAGGTGAACCCTCAACCTTGTTGTGTGGAGACAGCTCTAACCAACCGAGCTACCCAGCCAGGGCTTATGTTAGATTTAAATCTGCCTTATTTAGAACTGTCCATCATTCTTTTTTTTTTAAAGATTTTATTTATTTATTTTAGACAGAGGGAAAAGGAGGGAGAAAGAGAGGGTGGGAAACATCAATGTGTGGTTGCCTCTTGTGTGCCCCTTACCGGAGACCTGGCCTACAACCCAGGCAAGTGCCCTGATTGGGAATCGAACCAGCAACCTTTTGGTTCACAGGCTGGCACTCAATCTACTGAGCCACACCAGCCAGGAGAACTGCCCATCATTCTTGTTTTGCCTTATGAAATAGGACAATTAACCCTTGATTATGGAGATGTTGGTAATCTAGAAATAAAGATGCTGTTCAGGAGCATCTTGATACTGCCTCTCCTTCCCCACACCCCATGAAGATGTGACCTCAGTGACAAGAGGGTTCACTCCTGGAATTGAGAACTTGTTATCTTTAATAAGTTCCATATCCTTTGTCTAATAAGTTTGAAACAATCTTCTGTTAATGTGTATGAGAGTTTCTATCCATGTGTCACCTCTTCCCACTAATCTGTAGGTCACCAAAATTAATACTGTTCTCTTCTAGTAGTCCACAAATTCAAAAATTAGCTATTATTAATTCTTTAGTTGATTTCTATTTTGATAGCTAAAACAGTTTCATATATGTGGCCATCCAAGCTTCCCTCTAGACAAAATTCTAACTTACTAGTATTGTTCACTGTATCCATGTGACATCTATTGTGTTAGTGCCCTCCCTTGTCTCTAAAAGAGTCATTGATGATTTATTTCCCTTCCTAAAGCCTAGAATTAATTGACTATTACGGAAAGTTACTTTGAAAATACTACTTTAACACGCCAATGTATATCTTTTTCAGGGCAGTTATATGATGGCTATGATGAAGAGTATAATTGCCCTGTTTTAGATGAAGATAGAGTAAGTACAATTTTTTAAATAAAGTATAAATTTTAAAAAATTTAATAGGAAAGTTGATATTTTTTAAAAAATCATTCATCTTTTTCTTCTCTCCACCTTTCTTATAGGTAGTGGATGAGTTAGAAAACCAAATGAGTGAAGGTGGAATTATTGTTGATTACCATGGTTGTAACTTCTTCCCTGAACGCTGGTTTCATAGAGTTTTTGTACTGCAAACAGATAACAGTATATTGTACAAAAGACTTGAAACCAGGTAAGAAAGGAAATACAATGAATTCTTAAAGTATCATATAAACTTGTTTTCAGATTCAGATATTGGCCATTGTGACTACTTTATTTGGTCTCTACTTAAGAACCAAGTCTGCATGGACTGACATTCTGAATCTAAAAGAAAAAGGTGTATTTTGTATGACACAGGCATTTGTATAACAGTGTAAATAAATATCTCAACTGAGAGTTTAAGTAAAATGTACTATAGAGCAACCCTATTTAATATGCTTTTTCCTTAAAGTAAAATCTTGCTAGGAAAACAGCCAAACCAATAACATAGTCTTTGCTATTGAGTGAACATTACCCAAATTATCCTTATAAGAGGAATGGGAAAGCTTATGAAAAACTAACAAGATAAATCAACATTTCACAATCTTTAAAATATATTTGAGTTAGTGCCTCCAAGAGAGTGTCACACTCCAGAATAACCAAAAAAGATAGATTTTTGAGGAAGCATTTTTCCACTGCCTTTTGATTCAAGCTGTGGGAAGATGTGGGTGCTAGGAGGAATTTAGAGGGCAGTCTCAGGAAAGAAAACTCCAGAAATTTGCCTAAGGTCAGATTCAGAATTTGTGGTTCTCACCAAGTCAGCTCTGACTAACTACCATCGGATGGGATACTTGCAAAATCCTTGCACGAAGGAGTACAGTAGCGGACATATAGGGAAGGTGAGGTTGGGACAAGACCTGAGACTTTCATCATTTTTCTCTAGGCAGTGCAAAGCCATTAAAAGTATTTGAACAAAGAAGTAATAAAGAGCCATATAATACATAGGCTTTTTTCCCAAACAAGACAATTTTTTAGAATTCTATTTAAAAACTACTGTTTTTTTGTTTTCTTTTTAAAGATTTTATTTATTTTACTTTTAGACAGAGGGGAAGGGAGGGAGAGAGAGGGAGAGAAACGTCAGTGTGTGGTTGCCCATCACACACCCCCTACTGGCGACCCTTTGGTTCACAGGCCGCTGCTCAATCCACTGAGTCACACCAGCCAGGGCAAAGAAAAAATTAGTTTTTTGTAAATAGCCAAAGACTAAGGTTTGAAAAAATGATGAGAGGTAGTCTTTTTTATTTGTAGCCATTGAAAAAGTTATAATAAAGTAACTACTTTTTAAAAAACAGCTCTATTGTGATAAATTCACATACCATCCAATTCACTCATCTGAAGTTTATAATTCAATGATTTTTAGTATATTCACAGAGGTGTGCACCCATTACTACTACTAGTTTTCGAAAATGTTCATCATCCCCCCACCCACCCAAAGAAAATCCATACCCATTAGCAGTCACTCTCCATTTTCTGTCACTCTCCCAGCCCTAGGCAACCAGTAATTTAATTTACTTTCTATCCCTGTAAATTTGCCTATTCTGGCCATTTCATATAAATTAAATCATACAATATGTAGCCTTTTGTGTCTGGCTTTTTTTACTTAGTGTGATGTTTTCAAAGTTCATGTAGGATATCAGCACGTACCAGTACTTCATTTGTTTTTTTATTGCCAAATAAAATTTCATTGCATGGACTATATATTATTTATCAGATATGTGATTTGCAAACATTTTCTCCCATTCTGTAGGTTGTCTTTTCATAAAATTAATCACCTTTTAAGTAGTTTCATTTAATTTTGATTTTTTTTTCTCCTCACCTGAGGATATGTTTATTGATTTGAGAGAGAGAGAAATCAGATTGCTCTTCCATTTATTTATGCATTCATTGGTTGCTTCATTTTTGTGCCCTGACTAGAGATTGAACCCGCAATCTTGGTATATTGGGACAACGCTGTAAATCGACTGAGCTACCCAACCAGGGCAGAATTTTAAAATATTTTTACTAGCTAATTCATTGGCTAATTTACATATCTGCCTAAAGATTACTTGTTTATTTTTTTCAATGTCTTTGGAATTGGTAGAGATACATGTAGGTGATCAAGTACTCAATTAGTGTATATTATTTCAATTATATGCATTTCATTTTATATGCTATCTACTTGTTTTATCTGTTTATATTATAACTGCTCTAATTCTTTTTAAAATTTAGGACTATAACTATAGACTTCTTATTTTATCTCATAGCTCAGAATCTGGCTTGAGATAGGTAGATATGTTTGCTAACTGAGAGCCTAACAAAAATGTCAGGAGGAAAAATTTCAGACAAACCTAAACATTGATCCTTGGTTTAACCCTCTTGTCAAGCCCCTCATTTATAGGTGCTAGTCCATTTCTACAGGTTAAGAGAACACAAGAAGTATTTTTGCCTGACTTTTTGTGTATTCCTCAGTCTCCAGTTTCTGGCATGTTTCCTAAAACTCCAATTTGTTTGCTTATCTCCTCTCTGCCTTCTAGGGGTTACAATGAGAAGAAACTGACAAATAATATTCAGTGTGAAATTTTTCAAGTTCTTTATGAAGAAGCATTAGCATCCTACAAGAATGAAATAGTGCATCAGCTGCGCAGCGATAAGCCAGAAGATCTAGAGAATAATATCAATGAGATATTGAAGTGGGTTGAGCAATGGATCAAAGATCAGAGCTCTTGACTTACAAGTCTGGCCACTTTAGAATCACTCTTAATATTTCTCTGCCCACATCATATAAATTGTCCAATTATCAGTAAAACTTTTTAATTAAAATTGTGCTGCAGAACTAGTAGGTGGATAGTATAAAGCTTTATGTTTGGGTTTCTTTTTTCTTTGAGAAAGTTAAACAATCTCAAGTACAATGAATATAATGATATTAAAAACAATAAAAACTATCATCATTTAATGCTTCAGTTGCTAAAGAATAAATAAACCTGAACAAATGTGTGGATGGATGTATTTTAAGCTTATTACAGGAGAAAATGAACATGATCCCTTAGAACTGAAGTCTCAAAATAAAACATCAGAGTTTCCATTTCCTCTAAAAAAGGCTGGGGAGAGTGGTAATACACTCTATAAAACTCAAAATGTACAAAAGGTTACACTGAAAAGGTAAGTTTCCCTTCTAGGCCACCCTTGTTCTTCAATTACTGCACATTCCTTCCCTTTAGGAAATACTGTTTCCTATATTTCTTTTCAGGTATTTTATGTCTGCATACTGTGTGTGTTACATATTTTCTTAAGCCTGTGCTAGCATACCATGTACACTATTCTGTATCTTTTCACTTAATATATTTGGAGATTATACCATCTCAGAGTCTACCCACCTCCCTATCCTTTTTTAAAAATTCAGATATAGTTCACAAATCATAAAACTGACCATTTTAAAGGGGACGACCCACTGTTTTTTTTTTTATCATATTCAAAAGACTGCAACCATCACCACTAATTCTGTAACATTTTCATCACCCCACCCAAAAGAAGTCCTGTACCCATTAGCAGTCACTTTCCATTCTTCCCTTCTCCTAACCCCTTGCTCTTACTAATCTTGGTCTGTATATATTTGCATATTCTGGGCATCACATATAGATAGAATTATGCAGTGTGAGGCCTTTTGTGTCTGGCTTCTATTACTTAGCATAATGTTTTTAAGGCCACCCATGGTACAGCCTGTATCAGTACCCCATTCCTTGTTATGGTGGAATAATATTCCACTGTATGGCTATACCACATTTTGTTTATCCATTCATGAGTTCCACAATTGGATTGTATCCACTTGTGAATTATGGATATTTGTGTAAAAGTCTTTTCTGGATTTACTCTTTCAATTTTCTTGGGTATATATCTAGGAGGGAAATTGCTGGGTTATACTGCAACTGAGTTTAACTTTTTGAAGAAATGCCAAACTGTTTTCCAAAGTAGCTGCATTACTTTACATTACAGTACATTCCATGTACTAGGGATCTAATTTCTCTACATCCTTGCCAACATTTGCTACTGTTCATAATAGCCATCCTGTGCATATGCAGTCATATTTTATTTTTGTTTTGATTTATATTTCCCTAATGACTAATGATGTTGAACCTCTTTACATGTACCTA
Source organism: Desmodus rotundus (assembly GCF_022682495.2). Lineage (NCBI taxonomy): Eukaryota > Metazoa > Chordata > Mammalia > Chiroptera > Phyllostomidae > Desmodus > Desmodus rotundus. Next base: position 169,693,914 of record NC_071387.1, read on the forward strand.
TTAGTCGTTTGTACAACTTCTTTGGACCTCTAATCTTTGTAATGTTTGCATAGAATTCCATTAAGGATGTGCCATGATTGGTTTAATCAGTCCCCTATTGTTGGACAATTAAGTTGATTCCAGCTTTTTACTGTTACAAACAATGATGTAAGAAAGGATAACACATATGTTAACAAGTGCCCAGCACTCTTAAACACGGTTCAAAAGTGAGCCCTCTTAATTCACATGACTACTGCCTGAGGCAAGTATTGTTTCCATTACAGGGGACAGGGGACAGGGGACGGCACAGCAGAGTTAAGTAACCCAAGATCAGAGCGAGGAAAGTGTGAGAGTCAGGACTCCATTCTTAGCAGGCTTTTACCCACTAAGTTGTGCTACCTAATGCTTATGTAACTTTGCACATGAACAAGTTTTTCTGTCAAGTAAATTCCTGAAAGATAAATCGTATGCAAACATAACATTTGGTAAATACTTTTTAATAGATTGCCTATTATGTATGTGCAAGCCTCCATGAAAATCACTGTGGTAGGGAAGGCCTCCCAAAATGAGTTCTTAGCCTCTAGATGACCTTAACCTAGTATACAAAAAAGACATACACACAAATGGACACGTTAGACCAATAAGGTAGAATGTGACAAGTGCCCTATTGGAGATTATAATGAGAGAATAGAAGAGAGAAGAATTATTTTCTACTATGAGTATCAGAAAAGGATAAATGATGTAGGATGCAGGGCCTTGAAGACGGTGTGGAGATAAAGAAAGAAGATTACTTGGGATGGCTGGGGAGGTTGGGGAGTGATGGGGTCGGGGAATGGAGACTACTGGAACAATAATAAAAAAAAGGAAAAAAAAATAGTGTCTTCCAACCTTAAAAGATTACTTGCCCTAGGTTATTATGACAAAGTACTACCCAGTACTACCAGTCATACCAGTCATATAAAATGGCAATAATTACTTCACAGGGCTATTGTAAGTATTAAGTATAAACAGTGGTTAGCACATACTAAGCACCATATATATGCTTGTTACTGTTTTCAGTAGTGTGAATGGCTGTTTTGAGATTCTTGCATTTTCACTACTGGGATTCACTAAATTCTCTTGCTATTCAAGTAATTGCTTGTTATCTTAACACTAACATTGACTCATAATAATAAATGAGATTTTCCTTCAACAGATGGGAGATAATGAAGTCTAACACAGCTACACAACTTTTTGAAATTTTGTAAATACACTCACTAGTTTCAGTCCTAGGTTTTTATATAAAACTAGTGACAATGCTTTAACATCTTACAGTTGTTTGGAAAAGGGCTTAAAAATAACCTCATTTACTGTTTGTCTCTGGTTTTATTCAAATCTACTTGTTAACTTTTTGTTTAAATAGGACGATTTAAGTGAAACTTAAGAAGATAAGTGTGCTGCCCTGGCCAGTGTGGCTCAGTTGGTTGGAGCATCAACCCATAACAGGAAGGTTGTGGTCAGGGCACATGCCTGGTTTGCAGAGTTCTGTCCCAGTCTGACCATGTACGATCCCCATTCAGGGTGTGTCCAGGAAGCAACCAATCGATACTTCTCTCCTGCATGGGTGCTTCTGTCTCTTTCCTTTCTCCCTTCCTCTTTATCTAAAAACAGTGAAAAAATGTCCTTGCATGAGGGCAAAAAGAAATTGTAAAAGAAATGTGCCAAAATTTTAATCATTTTATAATTCTGTAAATGAGACTTTTTAGTATGATTTATTTGGCTTCTCAAGAGTGCCTTAAGATGATCTTTGGTATATGCATAACCAATGATTTTTCCCCTTATGCCCTTCTTTTACATTTTTATTTAGGGAGGCTGAAATAGAGGTTTGGCCTTCAGCTATATTCCTTCTGCATTCTAAGCATGTCCTACCATCAATCCTTACCAACATTTAAAGCTGTCTTTACCACAATAGTAATAGGGGTCAAAACTGCTTAGAACCGTTTATTTTTTCCTATGAAGTGGGAAGAGGGAGAGAAAAAAAAATCACTGTTTTTGATCATCTTCATTGCTGTACATGTGAAAAACATCATGAAAATTCTTTATATATATCTAGGCTTTTACTTTTTTAAAATAATAGTTTACTTTTCATTGTATTTTTTCCCATTACCATTTATTACCCTTATACCCTGTTCCACCTCTGCCCATCCTCCTCTCCCCAGTCACCACACTGTTGTCCTTGTCCATGAGTTCTTTATCTTATCTGCTTGATCCTGCCATCCCTCAACCCGCTCCCCACTCCCTGGAGCTGTCAGCCTGCTCTCTATCTATGACTCTGTCTTTATTTTGCTTGTTAGTTGAGTTTGTTTATTAGATCCCACATATGAGTGAAGTCATATGGTATTTGTCGTTCTCTACCAAGGCTTTTACTTAAAATTTAGTTCCTTAACTACTTTTAATGACATAAACCCTATTGACATTCTGACATAAGCTATACATCCACTTCCTTCAAGGAAATATACACATATGTATTAATACAAAATGTTGCTTAGATTTTTCAAAGATTCACCGGCTCCTGAAATCCATCCAGAGGCTCATTGTTTAAAGGGTTTGTTTTTATGGGAAGAAGATTAAAAAAATCATTTATGGAAAAAGACTAGTGAATAAAAAGTATATTGGTCATCCTGGAGGTTCTAGCCAGTGTATTCAAGAAAATAAAGACTTGCAGAGCTAGAAGAAATAAACTATTCTCAGTCAACATGGTTACTATGTAGAAATTCCAAACAGAATCCACACAAAAGCTACTTGAACTAATAAGTGACTTGCAGCAAGGTTACAGAACACAAGACCAATACACAAAAGTCAATTGCATTTCCATATATTAGTGACAGACAACAGGAAATTAAAATTAAAACAATAATATCATTTACTGTAGTACCAAAAGGCATGATGTATTGAGGTATATGTCTAACAAAATATGTACCATATCTGCATGCTGAAAATTCAAAGGAGAAAAAGATCCAATTAGAAGGACATACCATGTTCATGAATTTCAAGAGTCCACATTATTAACTTGCCAGTTTTCCCCAAACCGATCTATAAATTCAATCTCAATAAAAATCCCAGCATAAAAAATGATAAGCTGATTCTAAAATGTATATGGAAACATAGGAACTAGAATAGACAATGCTGAAAAAGAACTTTAAAAATTTTTTAAATGTTTATTGATTTTAGACAGAGTAAGGGACAGAGAGAGAGAGAAACATTAGTTGCTTGCTACCCATATGCTCCCTGACCAGGGATTGAACCTACAACCTAAGTATGTGCCCTGGCAGGGAATCAAACCCCCAGCCTCTTGACGTATGGGGCGATGCTCCAACCAACTGAACCACACTGGCCAGGGCTTAAAAAAAGACTTGAAAAAGTTAAAAGATTTATAGTACCTCATTTCAAGATTTGCTATAATAAAGTTTTAAGAAAAATTATTTTTGGCTTGCAAAGCTATTGAATATGTTTATCATACTAAATGAGATAATACACAACTGACTTTACAGTTATGAATATATTAATCCATGATAAATTTAAATCCCTAAGCATCTAATCAGCACATAGCATTGATCTTGTTTTATTATCAGGAGAAATTTTAGAGCCTTGGTTCTATCTAGTTTTCCACATGTCTAGGTGTGTTTGCTTTTGAAAAGCAGCTGATTAAGAGAAATGTGGGTGGGATCTGGGGAAGAAGAAGACTGAGAGAAACTAGCTACTGACAGGTAAGGGTTTGTTTATTTCCAATCCAGAGTAATCTATAAATCCAACCAAGTTTTTTTTTATTATATATTTTTTACTGATTATGCTATTACAGTTGTCCTGATTTTTCCCCCATTTGCCCCCCTCCTCCCAATGCCCCTACTCCCTCAGGCAATCCCCCCACCATTGTTCATGTCCATGGGTCACATGTGTAAGTTCTTTGGCTTCTCTATTTCCTATACTGTCCTTCACATCCCCTTGGCTATTCTGTAACTACCTATTTGTACTTCTTAATCCCCTTACCTCTTCACCCATTCTCCCCCTCCTCCTTCCCATCTGGCAACCATCTGGTAACGAACTTCTTTTCTCTTGCTGCTTTAAGAGTCTCTCTTTATCTTTAACTTTTGGCCTTTTAATTATGATGTGTCTTGGAGTGGGTCTCTTTGCATCCATCATACTTGGGACTTTCTTGCTTCCTGGACTTGTATGTCTATTTCCTTCACCAAATTGGGGAACTTTTCTCTCACTATTTTTTTCAGATAGATTTCCAATTTCTTGGTCTTTTTCTTCTCCTCTGGCACCCCTATGATGTGAATGTTGGAATTCTTGAAGTTGTCCCAGAGACTGTTTATACTATCCTCATTTTTGGGGGGTTCTTTTTTCTTCTTGTTCTGTGTGGTTGTTTTTTGCTTCCTCATGTTCCAAATCATTGAATTGATTCTCAGCTTCATTCACTCTACTGTTGTTTCCCTGTAAATTGTTCTTTGTTTCAATTAGTGTATCCTTTGTTTCTGACTGGGTCTTACATATGCTGGTGAGGTCCTCCCTAAGTTCCTTGAGCAACCTTATAATCAGCGTTTTGAATTCAGTATCTGAATATTCTTATCTCCATTTTCATTTAGCTGTTTTTCTGGAGTTTTGATCTATCTTTCACTTGGGCCATGTTTCTTTGTCTCCTCATCTTGGCAGCCTCCCTGTGTTTGTATCTATGAATTAGGTAGAGCTGCTTTGACTCCACATCTTGGTAGTGTGGCCTAATGTAGTAGGTGTCCTGTAGGGTCCAGTGGCACAGCCTTCTCTATCACCCAAGCTGGGTACTTGAGGTGTGCCCTTTGTGTGGGCTGAGTACACCTCCTCTTGTAATTGAGTCTTGGGTGCTGTTGGCAGATCAATGGGAAGGATTTGCCCAGGCCAGTCAGCTGCAAGCACTGGCTTTGACCACTGACCACTAACCACAGGCCTCCATGGAGGATTAGCTGTGCAGGGGCAGGGTGGTGGTGCTCTGACAGGGTCTGTAGCTGTTCACTGGGTGAACCTCCCCCTGGGGGCTGCCAGGTGGTGCAGGCCAAGGTCAGCCCCCACCTGTGTTTTGCCTGGGGCACTGTGCCTGAGCTGTAAAGCAATCTGAGATTGTTGCTACCTTGTGCCGGGCTTGGAGATTTCCACAGCCAAGTTTTTTGACCACTACAAAATCCCTTCAGTTATTTCATAGATGTTGGTGTGGACAAAACAGGGGTCACGTACTAAACCTGACAAGCTCAGGGGAGACCCAGACTGTGGGCCTTACAAACTCAGAGACTGAAAGTAACTGCATAGGATGGTCTGAACATAAAAACTCATAACCAAAGGCAAGTCATGATGGGTAGTCAGGTCGTAGGTCTGTAGCTTCTTTGGTAAATGTCAATCTTAAGTGAGGCGGTCTATTGTCTTTTTCATCTAAAATAACACACTTACGGAATGGAAGAGTAATCTCCTTTTCCAGACCCCTCAGGGCACAACAGCTGCACCAGAGCAGAGACCTCAGAACCCCTCAATGTTATCTTGTTCCCCAAATATCATCTCTGTGGTATGTTAGTTATTAAGTACCCTGTACCTGATGGGGGACTCAAATGTTGAAAATATTTAGTTTCAGGTAATAGCTAATAAGCTTGCTAATCAATGTATGTAAAAAGCTGTTGTTCCAGGAACTGAAGGTTTGACCCACCCTGACTCCAGCAGACTGTAAGCAGCTCCACCTTTGTGCCCCAGGAGGACTGCAAGCAATCAAGATGGTATCTGAGACAATGTGCTCCAGGGTGAGACTCCTGTCTCTCGCCCACAGCCCAGGACACAGATAAAGACCACTGCCCACCTCACAGATTAAAGAATGCTGCAGCTTTTTATCTGATTAACTTTCCCCCTGAATTCCAAACCCCTTACTTACACTTTTCTTCTCCTTATAAAAAGGGTGGGTTGAAAATGGAATGTAAAACGGTTAGTGTGAAAACCCACTGTCTTCTCAGATCCCAAATAAAGCGCCCAAGAAGATTCAACCCCTGTCTCTGCGTATTGGGTCTGGTAGGTGACAGGCAGCACGAATGCTGGTTTCTCCAGTTTCATACCCACCAATGTAAAAGAACCATGTGTTTCTCTATTTTGCTTTTTTATCCAATCCCAGAAATTTCCCAGATTTGCTTTCTCCTACCCCCTTAATCTACCACCAACGGACTTCATGTAACCCTCCTTACTCTCCTCCTTTTATTCTAATCTAATGTATAAACTAAGCTGCAAAAACTGCCATTCTCTGGAGTATTTTCTCAGTCCCTTGAGACTTTGCTTCTGGGCAATTGTAATCAGTTTGGCTCAAATAAACTCATAAAAATTCTCTATAGGTTTGGACATTTTTTTACATCGACATTGGGTATTAGGAAATAATACCAAAATCATTTCACCAAGGTAATCAATCTGACGACCTAAGAAGTTTTGGTGAGGTTTGAAAAGGCAGGGTCCATTTCCGGAAACTCACAGGGATAGAGGGACCAGAAAAGCTGCTTGCTAGGCCCTCAAGGCCGGCCACCCCTCTGTCCCTTCCCAGTGCCAAGCTTTGGCCCCAGGGCTGTAATGCCCTCACCCTTTCCTAGGGCTGAGCCTGCATTTCAAGGTCCGCCTCCACCGCCCAACTTCAGCTCTGCTCCACCCTTCCCTTACTGGGACATGTAGAAACAAAGTTCTGAACAGTCTAATGCTACCTTTATTGATGCACACACGGTCCTGTTCCGTGCATTCGGTTGCCCGCAGCGGGGAAAGCACGGGCTTTGGAGCTAGACAGAGCACACCGCCCGTGGCTCTCTCGGAGGAGCACAGCGGGTTAAGCCAAGGTCCCGCCCGGCGGCGCCTTCCCGCTCGGGGCTGCGCCGCGTGGTCACGTGGCGGGAGGACGCGGCGGCCAGGCGCCAGGTGAGCGCGCTGATGGCGCGAGGGCGGTGGGGAGCGCGATCGCCTGCGGGAGTCCTGATTCCCTAACCCTTTCTGGCTATGGGGCTTGGGGGGGCGGGGCAGAGCCTGCAGGTGGAACCGCGAGTGGGGGCAGGGGCGGTGCGGCGGGTCGAGGCCGCGCGCGTGGGCGGAACTCCGCAGGTTGTGGACGAGCTGGCAAACTGGCGCCTTTCCCCCTTATGCTAGTTTAATGGCCTGGTCCGGGATTGAAAGTATAAGGAATGGGTTTGCAAGACTTTCTGCCTCTCTCCTCCTCTTGACTTTTCTTCTTTCTGTTAATTTTGAGCCTTAACAATTAAAGCGTACTAAATGCAATGTAGAATCTTGGATTGGCTGCTGGAGCAGCAAAAGGATATCAGGAGAAAAACTAGGGAAATTGTAATAAAGTCTGTGGTTTAGCTAATGTTAACTTCTTAATTTCGATAAAGGTACCCTAATACTGACATTAGAGGGATCTAGGTAAAGTATATATAGGAGTTCTCTGAATTATCTTTGCAATTAACTGTAAGTCTAAAATTGTTTTAACATGGAAAAATTACAAAACAAAATTCTATGGTGCTGTGCAACCAGCCGGCATTCACCAGGCGGGGGTCCAGTTCATTCCTCTTTTCCAGGCCTGACAGGCGTTTGGTCAACTTGTTTGCTAAGGCAAGAGTTGTTAGGCCACTGGGTGTGGATGCTTCGGGTCTGTGTTTTCCAGGAAGGAATCTGTTTTCTCTTTTAATTCTATCCATCAGAATTAAACACCTTTGGAACACCTGTTATGTATGCACAAGCAAACGAGACACGTACCCTCCCTGAGCTAGGAGTGTATACAGTAAAAACATTAGGTAAGAATGACTACTGAAAGTGACAATATAGAGATAGGAGGGCTCAGAGGTAGGAGAAATCACATCTGGCTCAAGGTAGTCTGGAAGGCTACTGGAGGGAGTGGCTGTCACGAACTGAGGGGGGCTTGAGGAGAAAGCACTCGTAGGGTGGAGAATGGCCCCAGGTGAGGATTGAAGGTGACCAAGCTGAGGCCACCTGGAAGAGGTTGCAGTCCCTTTTACGAGGAAGCACATATCATCCCCAAGGAGTACTAAAAGTTGAAACAGGTGGTGAAAACAGGATTCTTCTTGTAGAAAACAGGACGACACTTTTATTATATATTTATATATCATGGGAGTTATGGAATGTGATGGGCATCTTTGGACTGTGCTTGGCAACTATGTAGGATAACTTGGAGTAGATCAGTTAGGGAACTATTGGTTTAGCCCAGGAGGAGTACAAGATATCCAGCCAGGTCTGTGAAGTTAATGTGCAAAGAAGATCATGGCATTGGGAGAGTCTGTGGATCTAAAGGACTTAAATCTGAAAGTACCAGAGATAAAAAAGAAGAAGGGGAAAGAAAAAATCCTATTCCTAAATTTTGGACCTGGCTGTTTTAGAGCATGGTTGATGCATTTGCAGAAATAGAGGACTCAAGAGGAGACATGGCTGTAGTGGGGGAAGGGTGTGAATTTGTTTTTGAACAAGCTGTGTTCGACTTGCTGCCAGGATATCCTGCTGGAATGGAAGCCAAACATATACAGAATGGACAGGAAGAGGAAAAGGAGCCTGGGCGGGCAGATAACAGAGTGGGGGATGCCTGTGAGGTTGAAGAGCCTTGGTGGACCAGGTGCCTGGGTGTGGTGAGTCAGTAGGCACAGCTTCTGCAGAAGTGGAGGTGGCTGAGGATCGAGACTAGGTCTTGGATTTAGCGATTAGGAAGTCATCAGTCACTTTTCAGAGTTGTTAGTGCAGAAGTAGGATTGCTCAGTCTGCAATCTGATCATTCTGTGGCCTTTCCCAAGTGGCCAGACTACAGAACAAGGAGCCAGAGAAGTGGTGTCTAGTTCTGGCTCTGCCACTATCTGTATAATTTTGGGCTAGTCATGTATACCTAGACTGGCGTAGGAAAATACACCTCTTAATAAAACCAGAAGGGCCCTTTTATTCCTAACACCACCTCATAGTTCATATAACTAGAGTTTTATGTGGCACAATTTGGAAAGTGCTGATATAGAACCAAGATTTTAGAGCTCTAAAAAACCAAAAAAAATCTTATCCAATCCCCTCATTTGATAAATGAGGAAACTAATACTCAAATTCTAATTCACTAAAATTGATTTCAAATATATCAATGGGGCCCAAATGTAGAGTTTATATAGCCCTATAAAGTAGTTATGCTTAAACCCATTTTGGAGGTTTGAAGACAGGCTCCAACCTCTGGCTGGTGTGGCTTGGTGGATTGAGTGCTGGCCTGCAGACTGAAAATTCGCCAGTTCGATTCCCGGTCAGGTCACATGCCTGGGTTGCGGGCTAGGTCGCTGGTTGGGGGCATGCGAGAGGCAACCAATCTGTTTCTCTCCTTCTCTTTCTCCCTCCTTTCCTCTCTCTCTAGAAAAATTAAGTGTTAAAAAAGAAAGAAAGAAAACAGACTCCAAGAAATTAAATGACTAGCCCAGGATCACAGAGCAGCAAGTGGTGGGTGAAATTTGAACCCAGCCCTCTGAAGTCCGGTCTTCTCTGCTGCACATCCTGCTGCCTCCCTTGTTGTCAACACTGAGTGCGTTTTAAACTAGTCCAGTGGAATGTTGGTAATGTGTTCCGAAAGTCAGGTTTGATTTGACTGCATTCCATATTAATATTACTATTAGTCTATAAAAAGTGGGAGGGTACACAGCCAACAATTCCTAAAGTTACGTTTTAAAAATCAGTAAAGCATAAGATTGTGTGAAAGCTTAGTATTATGTTCAGTTCTGAATAGTGGAAAGGTGTTCCCATGACACCTATTAAAAGGTCTGTCCAGAAAATACCCAGCCATGTAATATGAAAAACAGAGACATTTATTGAAGAAGGTACAAGATACAAGAATCACTGTACATAGGACAATGACACCTCAGTCCCCTTCAAAGTAGGCACTTTGGGACCTCACACAGTTGCTCCCAATTGCCACCAGCTGCCCTGTCATATTTTCCTGAATCTCATTGATAGTCTGAAATCTCTTTCCTTTCAAAGGTGATTTTAGTTCAGGGAAAAGCCAGAAGTCACAGGGCACCAAATCTGGGCTGGAGGGGGGCTGAGTCAAAAAACTCTGCACGAGACGTGATGCATGAGTGGGTGCATTGTTGTGATGAAGCTGCCAATCACCAGTTGCCCATAGCTACAGCCTTCTGAACCATCTGAATACTTTCTGCAGAGGAATGTTCAAGCTTAATGCAAAATTCGATGCAGATTCACCACTCTACTTGCTCAGTCATTTTGAACGTGATGGCCACACAGTACACATGCTCACTTAATGGTGTCTACCGCCCCCACTGACTAGTACAGTGAAGTCATCATTGTTCATGCATGTACATTCTAGTCCACTGTCCTTGGCTGCCAGGTTGCATGGGTGTCATGCAAACTGTTGTCATTATATTAACAATGGCTGGACTTTTTCCGGACAGATCTCATCTGCGATACATTAAAAAATATTCTTAGCTAATCCTGTGATTGCATATTCTTTCCTCTTAATTGCTTTCTTCTTTGTGTTGACCAATTCCATTTTCTTCACTGCTGGCTGCCTAACCGTGACCACACCTTCCTTAACAGAGATGTGAAGTTGCAATTATAAACAGGATTCTGCTGCACTAAAGGTAAAACTCAGCCTATAATGGTGGAGGGTATAGGGGGCCAAACATATGGTGATGGAATATGATCTGCCTTTGAGTGGTGGGCACACAGTGCAATGAACAGACCATGTATCACAGAAATGTACACTTGAAACATGTGTGATCTTATTAACCAATGTCACCCCAATAAATTTAATTTAAAAATTTACATAAAATAAAATGCATCATTGTGAGTGTACAGTTGGATTAGTTTTGACAATCATCATTCCAGTCAAGATGTAAGACTTTTCCATCACCCAGAAAAGTTCCCTCATGCCCTTTGAAGTTCACCTTCCCACCCCAGGCAACCATTGATCTATTGTCTGTTATGAATATTAGATCTTCCAGGATTTCATACAGCACTGTGAATCTTTGGTTAGCGTGATATCTGTAAGATTCACCCGTGTTATTGCATTTATCAGAATTCAATATCTATTGGTGAATATATTCTATTAGATAGATGTGCTATAATTTGTTTTCCTGATGATGGACATTTGGGCTGTTTCCAGATTGGGGCTAATTTGAATAATGCTATGAATATTCATGCCCACATCTCTATATGAACATGTTTTTATTTCTCTTGGGTAAATACCAGGAATGCAATTGCTGGGTCACCATTGGAAAGAAACTGCCAAACTTTTCACAGTGTTTGTACCATTTTATACTCCCACCAACAGTGTACGTAGGTGTCCATATCCCAGCAGCACTTGGAATTGGCAGTAGTAGGTGATGGAATGTCATTGTAGTTTAAATCTACAATTCCCTGATGACTAATGATGTTGAGTGTCTCTCCATCTTTGTATCTTTTTTTATGATGAATTACTTCAAATCTTTTAAGAGCCTTTCTTTTTAAACATTGAAAATATTTGGTACTTTGACTTAAAGCAACAGAAAACCCTTCATACATGATTAAATTTACGTGGCACCCATATCTGATTTTAATAGTGGAAGAATAAGGGAGATTGAAGCAAAAAAATGAGATTTAATTATTTTTGAAGAACTGAGATTTTTGAAAGTCCTTATAAATAGGATATTTAGAAAAATATGTCAGATGTGTTTCATTTCTTCCTTTCCTTTGTATTTGTTTTTTAGATTTTATGCATTTAATTTTAGAGAGAGGGGAAGGGAAGGAGAAAGAGAGGGAGAGAAACATCAATGTATGAGAGATACATCGATCGGTTGCCTCTTGCATGACCCCAACTGGGGACATGTCCCACATCCCAGGCATGTGCCCTAACCAGCTACCTTTTGGTTTGCAGGCCGGCACTCAATCCACTAAGCCACACTAGCCAGGGCTCCTTTGTATTTTTAATGAGTCTTGTGAAAAGGATGAAATATTTCTAAATGAGTACAGCAAAGTAGCTGTTTTGAAACATCTGGTGGTGAAAGTCCCTCTTAACTGCACTGTGTATACTAAGCTGAGCATTTCAGGTACCTTCCAGCTACCAGGTAGGCCACTGTCACCAGGTAGGTGCCAACAATGGTCCTCGGAGCAGGAAGGCTCGGTTATGATTTCTCTGTAGATTTTTACTTGGAGATATTTTCTTCTAGGAAGAAGGGCAGGCAGTGAGCCCCAAGGTATCCAGTGTGGAGCCTTGCTGAGGTGACTGCTTTTGTTTTTCTACCCTAGAGGCAAGTTGGTTTTGGTTTATGGTTCTTCCTTGCTTTATTCTTTCATTAAACAAGTGCTTGAGCACCAATTATGTCTCAGTATTAGGCACTGGGAATGCAGTGGGGACCCGAACAGATAAAAACTTGTGCCCTCGTGGAGCTCACATTTGTCTTAGAGCCGTCTAGAGTGGGTTTGGACTCTGGTGGGGGAAAATTTTCAGGGTGCCCTACCTCTTGAGAGGCATCCAAGGCCGGCTGGAGCCATCCGCAGCTTCACCGGGCTCCCTCTTTTGCACTACCTTCCCCCTTTTAGTGGCATGATTTGAAAAATGAGTAAAATATGGAGGAGTATGTTAGAAGGCGTTAGGGTGATTGCTGATGCGGGCTGTGAAAGAATTCACAAGGAGAAGAAACTGCAGTGAGTAAAGGTTTTTATTTTCACTATCCCAAGGGAGGGAAAGGGCTGGGTGTGAAGATGTGCACCAGCACCAGCCCCGAGGGGTTAGGGCTCTGACTGTTTATCCGGAAATGGGGTGGTTTAGAGCAGGACGTTAGGCTGCAGCTTGTTTCCATGCCATCTTTGGGTGCAGGGTCCCGTCTGTTGTTGTGGTCTGGTGTGCCCTGTTTCCTGGGTTCCTGGAGACTCTGCGCCTTCAGGGCGCTTCCAGTAATTTTCTAGTCCTGAGGATAAAGGCTCATAAAACGGTGAGGGTCAGTCATGCTTGTGGCCTAGCCAGCTCTGGAAAAGAGAGCCTGAGAAAGTGGCTTTTGTCCTAATAGGGGTGTCCAAGCTGCCACCCGAGAGCCACATGTAGCCCAGGATGGCTGTCAATGCAGCCCAACACAAAATCATAAATTTATTTAAAACATTATATATTTTTTGTGATTACATGTCACAATTTATTTAATGTGCGGCCCAAGAAAACTCTTCTTCTTTCAGTGCGGCACAGAGACTTCAAAAGGTTGGACAGCCCTGTTAGGTCATAAGTGTGAAGGTGAAAGATAAAGCAGGTGAGTGGGACAGGGAGAAGTTTGCAATTTTAAATAGTGTGTCAGGAAAGGCCCCACTGAGAAGGTAAGACTGAAGGCGCTGAGGAATAGCTGTACAACTGTCCTGGGAAAGAGCATTCACTCCCACCCCCACCCCCCCTTCCCCCCGGGGCAGGGCGAACACAGAGCTCTGGGGCAGGAATGCTTGGCATGGTCCAGAGCACCTGGGAGGCCAGGGCCATCAGCCTGAAGGGCTGGGGCAGAGGGGAGCTTAGGGCATTTAGCCAATGAAAGGCTTTGGTATTTGCTCTGGTTGCATTGTGAAATAGGTTGTGAACACAACTGCAATCTGATTTTATAAAGAGAAGTGAGGCACCTTCCTCCCTCCCACCCATCACTGTCCCAGATACAGAACCTTTACTGACAGCATCTGCACAGAAATAGCATATGAGTGAGTACGGCTGTAGGAGAAAGGGGAAGAGCCCCCAGCACCTGAACTGGATAAAGGGCTGTGAAGGGGCAGAGCAGAGTGGTCTTAGTCATTGGAAGTCTCATTTTTCAGACTTTTCTGAATTTTCTATAGCTCTTAGGCTTGTGAAAACGGAAACTTTTCCTTTATAAGCTTGTGTATCAAGAATGTCCTGTTTCCTTAGCAAAGACTGATCTGCTTTATCCTGATCAGTAGATTACTGCGTTAAGTAAAAGCCTTTCCTGCTTCCTTTCAATTCACTGCATCTTTGAAATAAGAAGTTGGAATTTTTCTCACCTAACAAGGCCTGCAATGTCGAATTGGATTGCATCTGTGTGTTGGTGCGTGTCTGGGATAGTCATGCCTGAATAACACAAAAATGAACCTTTTCTTCCCGGGAAAACCCAACTTACTTTCACTGACAGTGTTTTAACTACTCTTCTTCTTTACTACAGGTAACCGGTTTTTCCTTATGGTCAATAAAGCATCTGGCTGATGAGCAGGGTGGAGAGGCCCGCGGGGGCGCAGGCGCAGACCTGGGAACTGGAGGACGATGATATGGCCGAAGGCGATTTAGGGTACGGCCTTGGAAGAAGGCCCGGTGGTGTTTATGAAGTGCAAATTTCACCTTTATTTACATCTAGAAAAAGACCAGATGAAAGGAACTTTAGCCCTCCCCCATTTCCAGGAAAAGGGGAAGAAAGAAGTGGTGCTGTTTCTCAATATTCCAGGCCTAAGGGCTTGCAAGATACACACCCCTTCAGGCCCAGAACCTCCCGTCACAGACGACAGAGCAGCCCCGGTAAGGATGCCTGGTGCTCTCTTCCTCCTTCTCCTCCTCTCCTGTGAATTTTAGTGCTTCCACCCTTCCAGCACATGGAAATGGGTCAGCAGAGTGGATTTGAGAACTTTATCTTTCTTCATCTCTGGAGATTGGTGATGGTTCAAAAGTAATCGATGCTTCTATTTCCAAGAATTGTTCAAATTGTGAAGTACACTAGTTATTCTGTGTTAATACATAGTGATATCAGTACACAATTACCTACCTTGCCTTTTTGGTGACATAGTGGTACACTTCATTTATCCTTTATTTCTTATGCAACACATATTTATTGGGTCTGGGACAGTTCTAAGCTCTGAGAGTAACATCACTGAAAAGATAGCCAAAGGCCCTAATGTCATGGAGTTTGCACTCTAGTAGAGGAGACAGAAAATAAACCCACAAATCAGCAGCTATATAACATCAAGCGGTGGTAAGTGAAGGGATAGTGAGTGATTGGAGGGCCGGGGCACCACTATTTTAGGCAAGGGTCAGGGAGGCCTCTGGAAGGAGGTGACATTTGAGCACCCCAAGCCTGGTGCTTATCTGGGGAAGGAGTGTCACCGGCCAAACACACATACTTCTGTTTATCATAGGGATGTTACGAAATTCTCAAAAATTATCAAAACGAAATTAACCTCAATTTATTATAATTAAAAACAGATTATCCCTTACATTAAGGAAAGAGTAAAGCTCAGAATCATCCTGTGGTAGAATGACGCAAGTCGGAGGGGACTGGGGACCCGTGGGTGAGTGCGTGTCTGTGCTGTGGCACAGCTGTCCCGAGGCTGAGTCTTCTGTAATCCACGTTGTAAAACATCCCCACCAAAGTGCAGCAAACACAAATTAGAACAGCGCAAAAATGGTTTAAGAAACCTGGTTTCAGATTTACAAACAACTGTGGTAGCTGGGGAATCTACCCTCATCCCTCAAAATCCTTCAAGTTAGGGTGGGATAAATTATACATTTTTCTTCCAAGTCCTTAGAGCAGGGGTGTCAAACTCATTTTCACTGGGGGCCACATCAACCTCCCCATTGCCTTCAAAGGGCTGAATGTAATTTTAGGACTGTATAAATGTAACTATCCCTCAACTAGGGACAGGAGCTCGGCGCTGCCGCCAGGTAGAAAACAAGGTGCCCGTCGGACAAAACAAGGTGGAGGGCCGGATTCGGCCTGCGGGCCTTGTGTTTGCCACCTGTGCCTTAGAGAGTATACACTGTTTTGGAAGCAAGATGTTGAAAACTGAACACGATGCTCAGGTGCCTTTGTAAAAACATGGGGAAAACACTGGGATGGAAACAAGATGTAACAGTAATAGAATGAGCTCTTGTTTTGTTGTCTTGTGCACTTGTGTCTTTTTATCAAAGTTGACCTGACCATAGATAAGAATATTGTGCAAATTTCCTAATAGGTGATTTCCAAATTACCAGAAATTTAATGGTTTAAAACAACACAAATTTATTATCTTACAGCTCTATAGATCAGACATCGTAAACAGGGCTCACTGAGCTAAAATCAGGGTGCCAGCAGGGCCACACTCCTGGAGGCTCTCAGAGAGAAGTTGCCGCCTGTGGTCCCCTTCCTCCATCCTCAAAGCCAGCAATGGCCGGTCTTCTTGTGCTGCATCAGTCTGACACTGACTCTCTTGCCTCTTCTTTCATTTATAAGGACCTCTGAGTACCTTGGACCCACCTGGGTAATCCAGGATAATCTTCATCTCTAAATAGTAATTTAATCCCATCTGTAAAGTCCTTTTTGCCGTGTATTCACAGGTTAGGGGGATTAAGATGTGGACATCTTTGAGAGCCATTATTCTGCCTACCACAAGTACTAATTAAACAGAACTCGTCATTGTCCATACAGTGTCACTTTGTCCCTCTTTGGAATGCTGTATCATCAGAGTAAAACCATGATTTAGATTTGCCTTGGATACTGGCATGTTGAGGAAAGTTCAAAATAGCAAAGAAATTGTTTTCAGAAAATTTTAACATCCTTCAAAATATTCTTTCTAATTTTTTTCTTCATTTACTTTTTTTAAAAATTTTTATTGTTATTCAATTACAGTTGTATGCCTTTTCTCCCCATCCCTCCACCCCACCCCAGCTGAACCCACCTCCACCCTCCCTCTTGGTTTTGTCCATGTGTCCTTTATATTCATTTACTTCTTTTTGTCTTGCTTGTAATTTAGCACTTTAGGATTGTTATGGCCTCTGAGACCACAGTGAAAGTGAAGCCCTGGAGAGCTCGGTTTCATGTCTCAACAGGAGACTTCTAGTCATTCTCTTTGAGAAGAAAATAAATTCAGGTTATTTCTTAGTTATTCATATCACTGTACTGATCACACTTAAGCCAAACACCAAAATTTATTTATTTCACTCACCAACATTCATGTATTGTTCTCTTTTCTTGTATTGTGTTTGTATGTAACTAACCAATTTTTTAACAAGTTTTATTTTAGAGTCCTTTTTAAAAGTCTTTCTACTCAACGTATATGTGTCTTCATTTGTGAAATATTTTAAGCTACCTATTTTTGTCATTATTTGGTTTATTACAATTCTTTTTGCTTTGCAATTTAGTGGAAGTTGATATTTGATAATTTGTAAACAAATTATTTAACTAGTTAAAGAAAATATGTTTTTTTCCTTAATAGATTCTAATTCAGAATTATCAAGCGTAGAATTAAAGCAACGTCTTGACGAAACATTAGAGGTAGGTACTCTGGCAAATATAAAAATTCTCTTGTGAGCAGAAGTCCATTGGTAGGTATTTGGTTTAAGTAGTACTAAAATTGTATGGAAGGCAAATGTTGGCTGTCCAGGTATTCTCGACGAGCCACAGGGTAAACGTATGGGCTACCCTCCTCAGGTGTGTATCCTCCTCATCTCTCTATGTAAACATGCCCCCCGGTTCTCCTTTTACCCCATTCACTTCTCTAATCTCCTGGAGAAATAGTCATCACTTCCTTCCATCTGTCTCCCCTGTATACATAGCCAGAAAGAACCTGACTTAATTTAACCTCTTTGAGGTCAAAAGGCCAGAAAGTATCCCAGGTGGTCCAGCCTGTTGGGAGTGGGTGTTTCTGTGAGGGACACCTGTCCTGTGGGAAACAGGAAGCCCATCTTAGTGTATGTCCCTCGTGTGTATTTGGGACTTTGGTTTTTTTAAATATTTTATTTATTTATTTTTAGATACAGCAGAAGGAAAGGAGAAAGAGAGGGAAACATTAGTGTGAGGTTGCTTCTCATGCGCCCCCTACTGGGGACTTGGCCCACAACCCAGGCATGTGCCCTGACTGGGAATCAAACTGGCAACCCTTTGGTTTGCAGGCCAGCACTCAATCCACTGAGCTAGCCAGGGCTGTCTGTGACTCTTTGAAAGCTGCTGTAACAAATTACCACACACTGGGGGCTTAAAACAACGGAGATGTATTCTCTCAGTTCTGGAGACTAGAAGTCGGAAATCAAGGTATTGGGGGTCCATATTCCCTGAGAGGACTTGAGAAGGACTCTTTGCCTCTTCCTAGCCTCTGGTAGTTGTCCCCAACAATCCTTGTCCTTGGCATTCCTTGGCTTGTGGCTGCATCACTCCAGTCTCTGGCGTCATCTGGCCTTCTCCCCTATGTGTCTGTGTCCAAGTAGTTCTCATTTTATAAGGACACCAGTGATTGAATTGGGACTTAGCTTAACCCAGTCTGATCTCATTTTAACTTCATTAAATCTGTAAAGACCCTATTGCCAAATAAGGTCACATTCACAGTCCCAGGAGTTAGAATCTAAACATTTCTTTTGGGGGGACACAATTCAGCCCATAATAATTATTGGAGCTGTGTGAATGACCATGTGCTTATTTTATGTGCCCTAAGGACTTTTTTCTTTTTTTGGCAGATCCTTAGCTGTGTGGCCTAGGAGGGTAAAAGCAAAAGATTTGGGCTTCGAGTTACAAATAGCACCTGATAGTGAGGCTCTCAGTTGTGGCCTGTCTGGTCCACTTATAGAGCCTGTAGGAATTCCCAACCTCTTTTATAAGGTCAGAGTGCTTTGAGTCAAACTGCATTTTGAACTTACGTGAAGACTGCTCACCAAATTGATCCTTTGGCATTGCATATCTTGCAGATAAGAAGACTGATTTTATTTCTTTCCTCAGGAGGTAGAAATTTTAAAAACTGAGCTTGAGGCATCTCAAAGACAGCTTGAAGGTAAAGAGGAAGCACTGAAAATCCTTCAAAGCATGGTAAGAAGTTGTTTGAAAACTTCCATCACTTTCACATTCCAATACTGATTCGTATGGTTTAGCTTTTAAAACAAAAGCAGCAATGCTTGATATAATTCCATTTCTTTTTGAGATTTAGATTTTCTAATAGCTTTATTGAGGTATAATTTCCATGCTACAAAACTCACTCGTTTTGAGCATGCAATTCATTTTTACTAAACTTAGAGTTGTGCAACCATCGCCACAATCTAATTTTAGAATGTTTTCAACACTCCAGAAAGGAACCTCTTACACATTAGCAAGTCACTCCCCATTCCCATCTCTGATCTACTTTCTGTGTTATAGATTTGCCTTTTCTATTTCATGTAGATAGAATCATACAATGTGTCCAGATTCTTTTAGTTCACGTGTTTTTGAGGTTCGAGCATGGTGCTGCATGTCAGCACTTTCTTCCTTTTTATTGACAACTCATGTTCCATTGTACAAATGTAGCACTTTTTTTGTTTATTTTGTTTATCTGTTCACCAGTTGATGGGCATTTGGGTTTCCACTTTTTGGCCGTTCTGAATAATAGTACTATGAATGTTTTTGTACAAGTCTTTGTATAGAAAACCCTTTCATGCATTCTCACCTTCATTGGGAAGGAGCCAAACCAAGATCTTCTGACTTTTGAACTATCGAATGCTCCACAAAAAAGTGGTCTCTGGAAATTCTGACCTCAAATTAATTTTCTATTGCCTTAAAATAAAAATGTGAACTTGAACCCTGTCTGGTGTGGCTCAGTTGGTTGGAGTGTCATCCTGTGCACCGAAAGGTCATGGGTTTAAAAAAAAATACATATATATATAATTTGGGAGAGAGAAAAAACATTAATTAGTTGCTTCTCCAATGGGCTCTGACCAGGAATTGAACCTGCAACCTTTTGGCGTAGAGGAGGACACTCCAACTAACTGAGCCTTGGGGGCCAGGGCCTGTAAGTTTGACTCCCGATCAGGGCATACACCTAGGTTGCAGGTTTGGTCCCCAGGGGTGCATAAGGGAGGCAACCTATAGATGTTTTTCTCTCATATTGATGTCTCTTCTCTTTTCCCTTCCCTCTCCTCCCCTTCCCTGCCCTCTCCTTCCTTCATTCCTCTCCCTTCCCCTTCCCTCTCCCTTCCTTCTTCTCCCAAATTAATAAATGTATCCTTGAGTGAGGATTTAAAAAAATGTGAACTTCATTGTGCACATAGGAGTGATTAGAAAATTAATTTATACTGATATGATTTTTATTTTTCTTAGGCAATATTTGGCAAAGCCACAAGTCATACCCAGGTGTTACTTCAAAAAACTATGGAACAAAAGAGATCCTTGGAGAAGGTATTTGCATTTTTAGCTTAGACTTATTTAATCCAATAATCTTTCAAATAGAATTTCCTTAAAGGTCACCTTACTAAAGGATTTGTCATTTGTACATACCGCCTGCTAGGTGTCCTTCAACTTTATACGGTTCCTTCCCTTTTGAAGTTTATAATCCAAAACAGGTTGTCAAATGGGCAAAGAATTAAGGTTTCTTTTATTTCCCTATTTTAAGGTAGTAGGAAGCCTGCCAAGTTGATACTTCCTATTTTTCTTCTTTTCTTCCTCTGCTTCCAGAGACTGCCTCTGAGTTCTGACCGCCTCATCTTCACTGAAAAGGCAGTTAGGAATCACCTCGAAGGTCACGTGCCTTCTGTGCCTGTCGTACCCTCCCTTGCTGGGACGGCCCTGGCTCCAGACTTCCAGGAGTGTATTTTGCTCGTGGAGTCTGCATGGGTTGAGGGTGGGGATGATGAGAAACCTAGGTTTGGACCAGCAAATTTTTAAGCTAAACAATTTGAAATTTCTCCTATAATAAGTAAGCTTTGGCAAAGCCCTTTTGAGTGCTAAAGAGGCATGCTATATGGGCTTACAAATGTCACAGACTTTTTGTCTTTTTCCCTCTTTATTCTATTTCTATGAAATGATATGAAATGATTTATTTCAGCTATTCACACTGTCCTGAAGTAATTTTGTAAAATTTTCCATGAAAGTGCTATTTTCTCTCTATAGGAACTGAATGCCTTACAGTGGAAAATGGAATTTGATCAGAATAGATTTAAAAATATAGAGGAATCTTGGACCCAAAAGTATGACAGGTTTGTATATTATTATTCCATCATTTTTCTTTGCAAATCTTTCAAGTGTGTGTAATTCAAATGTAGCTTAGACTTTCTTCTTTGAGCTAACTGTAAATACTATAACACTCTTATTGCTTATCCGCTTGCCAGCTCCATGTCTTTGCTAGTTGTAATTTTCTTCTTAAAAATATAAAATATAAACAGTATTTTCAAATACAGTATAAGAGTCATTGCTTTCCAAGTTATCTTAGCATTGACACTATTTTTTCAAACAAAATCTTTTGAGCAACTCTTTCATTAGTGTGATTTTAATAACTTTAAATTTTAACATGTGCTTTTTATAAGATCGGTCATTCGGAAATTGATTTGATACCTTGGGTTATACACGGCTTTATTACCTAAATTTTAAATTTATTATTTCCTGACTTCTCATTTGAGACAATGGAAGGTTTACAGAAGACTTTTAAGAACAATACAAAGAATTCTTATATAACTTCCACAAAGATTGCCCACATTTTGATCCTTTACCACATTTGCTTTATCGTTCTTTCTCTTTGTAGTTGAATATATAGACAGAATTTTTTCTGAACCATAAGAGTAAGTTGCAGGGACATTCTCTTTTAAAACCATAAAATAATTATGAAAACCAACAGTTTATTAATTTATAGACCTTATTTATATTTGCTAATTATCCTAATAATGCCCCATAGCAAAAGAGAAGAAAAAAATTGCCCCTGTTCAGGATCTAATGCCGAATGATACATTGCATTTGGTTGTCAAGTCTAAGCTTTAGTGTCCTTTTCTACGAAACAATTCTTCAGTGTTTCTTTGTCCTTTATAACTTTGGTAGTTTTTGAGGAGGATAGGCCAGTTATTTTGTAGAAGGACCTACAGTGGGGATGTCTGTGCTTCCGGATCAAATGCAGGTTAGGTGTTTTGGGCAGGATTACCACCGACGCAATGTTGTATTCTCGGTGCGTAAGTTCGGGAGGCATGAGATGTTGCTTTGTCCCATTCCTAGGGGGTGAATTTCCATCACTTGGTGTGGGTGTGGCATCTGCCCTCGTTCTATACCGCAGTCACAATTTCTCCCTTGTGATTACTGAGCATTTTGTGGGGAGGCACTTTATATAAATATACTGTTACTCATCAGATTCTCACCCACTGGTTTTTACATCCACTGATCATTCTGCCTGAAGCAGTTGTTATCGTGATGGTTGCCAAATGGCAACTTGGGAACTCCATCATTCCTTCTACAACTGTTGGCATCTTACTGTAATAAAGTTTTTCTTTTCCTTTTTTTTTTGTGTGTATATGAATATGAACTCATGGATTCTTGCATTATTCAGTGGATTAAAGCTATTACTATCTTAATTTCTTCTGATGCCTACAATTTTTCAACTTTGGTCAATGGGAGTACCATCAAACTGGTTTTTGTGGCTTTTTGACACCCTTCTATCATTCCTTTAGCACTTTCTTGCTTTCTGGTGCAAGACATTCTAGTCCAGAATGCATATAATATTAGGCATTTCTTCAAGGAGCCCTTGATCCTTTTAGTGGGGAATGGTTTTTGGAAGTCAACGTCTGAGCACTAGGTAAGCTCATTGCTACCGGGGAGTCACTGCTAGAAGGTCCTTTCAGGGAACAGAGCTGGAAAACACACACACACACCTCTTCTATCTGTCATCCCTCTGCCATCTGTCTGTTTAGTATCTCGTCTGCCAATCTATTAAAAACCCTGAGTTCATACCTGTTTTTCCAATTCCAGGCCACCATCATGTTAGCTTTGCCCCTTTCCACATTTGTAACTCCCACAGTGAGAAACCTGGCTCCCATTACCCAATATATTTACTTATTTTTCCATCATAAACTATGCAGAAAGTAGCTTTAGAATGCTATACATGCCATTGTAAAATCAAACCTACTAACCAGAGTCCAATACTTGTATATAGTTTTTTCCTAGCCTAAGGGAATAAAAATCCTGTGTTCAAAAGTTATGTGACTGTTTTTTCTTTTTTCTCTTTAATATGGTCATGCTATTCATTTAAGATAATTTATTTCAGTTTGTATGCTATTTTAAGGGTTTTTTTTTTTTTTACCATGCTTGTTGATTTACTTCTTTTGTTTTTGTTTTTAATCCTTACCTAAGGATATGTTTATTGATTTTAGAGAGAGAGGAAGGAGAGAGAGAGCGAGGGAGAGGGAGAGAAACTTTGATGTGAGAGAAGAACATCAATTGGCTGTCTCCTGTATGCACCCCAACTAGGGATTGAACCCGCAACCTAGGTACATGCCCTGACCAGGAATCAAACCCGCAACCTTTCGGTGTATGGGACAGTGCTCCAGCCAACTGAACCACCTGGCTAGGGATATTTTATTTATTTTTGACTTTGTGAAACAATGACATGCTTTCAAAAGTCAGAAGTCATCAGAAGGCTATATTCAGAGAGGTGTCATTCTCCCCACCACCCGCTCTCCCCCATTCCCCGCTCTCCCCCATTCCCAACCTCCTGCCGGCCTTCATTCCCCTCTCCATCTGCAGATGCCCACTCTTACTACTTTCTGATTTATCCTTCCTGTGCTTCTGTTCGCACAAAGGGGCAGATATTTATGTTTTCTTATTTTCCCTTCTTTCTTATACAAAAGATAATTTACTGTAAATATTCTTTTGCACTTTGGTTTTTCCATTTAATAATATATCCTGGAAATCCCTCCAATGTGTAGATGTGCCATGTGTAGTGAACTCAGCCATTCTCCTACATGTAGGCACTTAGACTGTTTCTGCATTTTTGCAAGTATACACAATACCGCAGTCAATAACCTTGACATGTATACATTGTGTTGTTGGAGATGTATTTTTTTCAGAATGATTTCTTAGAAGTATAATTGCTGGGTCAGAAGTAAATGAATGTATAGATTTATTAGATGTTGCCAAACCCCTCTCTATAAGGCTTCTAGCACTTTGCATTCCGACCAGCCACCCAGGAGAGTGTCTGTTTCCCCACAGCTTCATGAAGAGGATATATTATATGGTTTAATTTTTTAATGTTTTTAAAAATTATTTTATTGTTGTTCAATTACAGTTGTCTGTAATTACATTTTCTCCCCACCCTTACCCCCCACCCCATCCAAAGCCACGTCCCTCCCTTGCTTCCACCATCCCCCTTGGTTTTGTCCATGTGTCCTTTATGGTAGTTTCTGAAAACCCTTCTCCCTACTATCCCTACCCCCCTCCCCTCTGGCTGTTAGATTGTTCTTAATTTCAGTGACTCTGGTTATATTTTGTTTGCTTTTTTCTTTTGTTGATTATGTTCTAGTTAAAGGTGAGATCATGTGGTATTTGTCCCTCACCGCCTGGCTTATTTCACTCAGCATAATGCTCTCTAGTTCCATCCATGCTGTCACAAAGGGTATAAGCTCCTTCTTTCTCTCTGCTGCGTATAATTCCATTGTGTAAATGTACCGTAGTGTTTTGATCCACTCATTTGCTGATGGGCACTTAGGTTGCTTCCAGCACTTGGCTATTGTAAATTGTGCTGCTATGAACATTGGGGTGCATAGGTTCTTTTGGATTGGTGTTTCAGGGCTCTTAGGGTATAAACCCAGCAGTGGAATCGCTGGGTCAAAAGGCAGTTCCATTTTTAGTTTTTTGAGTAAATTCCATCCTGTTTCCACAGTGGCTGCACCAGACTGCATTCCCACCAACAGTGCACTAGGGTTCCATTTTCTCCACATCCTCTCCAACATTTGTTTGTTGATTTGTTTATGTTGGCCATTCTGACCAGTGTGAGGTGGTATCTCATCGTGGTTTTAATTTGCATCTCTCTGATGGCTAGTGATGCTGAGTATCTTTTCATGTGTCTCTGGACCCTCTGTATGTCCTCCTTGGAGAAGTGTCTGTTCAAGTCCTTTACCCATTTTTTAATTGGGTTGTTTGTCTTCCTGGAGTGGAGTCGTGTGAATTCTTTATATATTTTGGAGATCAAACCCTTGTCTGAGGTATCATTGGCAAATATGTTTTCCCATATGGGTGGTTCTCTTTTCATTTTAATGCTGTTTTCTTTAGCCATGCAGAAGCTTTTTAATTTGATGAGGTCCCATTTGTTTATTCTTTCCTTTATGTCCCTTGCTTTAGGGGACATGTCTGTGAAGATGTTGCTGCATGGAATGTCTGAGATTTTCCTGCCAAAGTTTTCCTCTAGGACTTTTGTGGTGTTACGACTTATATTTAAGTCTTTTATCCACCTTGAATTTATTTTTGTGTATGGTGTAAATTGGTGATCGAGTTTCATTTTTTTGCATGTAGCTGTCCAGATCTCCCAACACCATTTGTTTAAGAGGCTATTTTTGCTCCATTTTATGCTTCTTCCCCCTTTGTCAAATATTAACTGACCAGAGAGACTTGGGTTTATTTCTGGGCTCTCTGTTCTGTTCCATTGGTCTATGTGCCTGTTTTTATGCCAGTACCAGGCTGTTTTGATTACAGAGTGGCCTTGTAATACAGTTTGATATCAGGTATTGTGATCCCTCCTGCTTTGTTCTTCTTTCTCAAAATTGCTATAGCTATTTGGGGTCGTTTATGGTTCCCTATAAATTTCTGAAATGTTTGTATATGGTTTTTTGATAGTGTTGTTTACCTAATTTGTTGATACGTTACCTTTTCAGATACTCATCAATTAAGCAGAGTTGGCAGAAGATAATTTATTATGAGGTCTGCACAAAATTAGTTAGCCAGATAGCAAAGTTAATACACTTTTTAAAGATTTTATTTATTTATTTTTAGAGAGAGAGGAAGGAGGGGAGAGAGGGAGGGAGAGAAACATCAATATACGGTTGCCTCCTGCATGTCCTGGACTGGAGACCGGGCCCACAACCCAGGCATGCTCCCCAACTGGGAATCAAACCAGCAAACCCTTGGTTCACAGGCCGGCACTCAATCCACTGAGCCACATATCCAAGGCCAAAGTTAATGCATTTGACGGAGTAGTTTTTTTTTTTAAATTACAGTTTATAAAGTAATTAATAAAGTAATTTAAGTGAGTCTAATAAAATGTTTGCAAGCGTCTGAAGAATGTCCTCTCATAACATTAGAGCCAATTAGGATTCATTTGGAAACTCATCTAGAGTTACTAAGAAGTGGTTGTGTTAACAAAGTTGCTTTATTTCTCAAGGGCTATAGGCATCCTGTGTTAGAGCCTGATTTCATATTGTATGCACTTGTTAATCATAGAAACAAAATGCCTGAGATTTGCATTTAGTTTTAATGGGGAAACTTTAACTTCATGACCACAGTTTTAATGATCTGCGGCCAGTCCTGAGCACAGCATATAACATCTTGCCCAAACATCGCTACAAAATGTTTTAATAAGTATTTTATTTAGTCATAAAATGACCAATCTGTCTGCTCGTTTTAATTACAAAAAAAATTTTGTACCTTGGCTGGTGTGACTCAGTGGATTGAGCACCAGACTGTGAACCGAAAGGTCACCGGTTTGAATCCCAGTCAGGGCACATGCCTGGGTTGCAGCCAGTTCCAAATTGTGGGTGTGCGGGAGGCAGCTGATCCATGTATCTCTTGTACAACAATGTTTCTCTCCTTCCCTTTCTGACTTCCTCTCTCTCTAAAAACAAAATAGATAAAAAATCTTTAAATTAAAAAAAAATTGTTTAAGACTTTGATGTTGGGCAATTTAGGAACTCTCGTAATTCCAATTTTTAGTCAATAGACAAAGCTTCATATGTGTCTTTTATGCTGGTTTTTAAAGGAAGCCTTCATATGTTGGTAGTCAAATGGTTACTAAGTTAAATGAAGACTTAAGTAAAGAGAATGAGTATTTAAATGGATGCCTGACAGGTATTTTTGGGTTTGATTCTTCCTGAGCTAGACAGAAAAGTTTAGAGTATGTTCAAAACCTTTCCACATTCCTTTAAATTGTCTTTATTTTATGACACATATAAATTCTAGACTTCTTTGAAATAGGAAAAATTATATTTAAGTTTTTGTGCTTGAATTATGGAATTAAAGTGTACTTCTTAGTTAAGTACAAAGTGCTTATGTTTTGGTTATGTGGAGGGTACTTTTTTCCAGGCTGAAATGTGAAAGCGCAGTCCTCAAGGAAACTTTGAAACTAAAAACAGAAGAGATTAAAATGCTGAAGTCTGAAAATGCAAGTAAGTAAAGAGTGGTATTTTAATGGCCCTTTTAAAATATTACGTTAGAAGGTTCATTTATACAGACTATGCTTAGAACACACATGTCAACGGAGAGAAAGCATTAGTATTTCTAAGTAACATATTTTGAGGTGAATAGAAAAAATGCATCATTTAGGTTTTTTTAATTAAAAAAACTTTTTTAAAGATGAAATTCACATAACAAAATTGCTATTTAAAAGTGAACAATTTAGCCCTGGCTTGGTAGCAGTTGATTAGAACATCGTCCTGATACACCAAGGTTGCGGATTTGATCCCCAGTCAGGGCCCATACCAGAATCAACCAATGAGTGCATACATAAGTGGAACAACAAATTGATATTTCTTGCTCTCCTTCTCCCCCATCCCCCCTCTCTCTAAATCAATACATTTTAAAAAGTGAACAATTCAATTGGTAATTATAAAATAGTCACAGGAAAGTAAGTAAAGCATAGGAAATATAGTCAATAACATCATAATAATTATGTTTGGTACTAGTTGGGGTACTGGAAATGTCATGGGGAGTGTTATGTAGCGTATATGATTGTTTAACCATTAAGCTGCACACCCAAAACCAATACGTAACAAAAAAATAACTTTAAAAAAGCGAACAATCCGTAACATTCACAATGTTGTGCAACCATCTAGTTCGATAACATTTCCATTCCTCCAAAATAAAACTTTGAACCTTTATCATATAGATTTTGTACTCAGTGTGAAACAAAATGGTACAGTCCCTGATATTTGAGGAACCTGAGTAGATGTATGTTTTATTGAGACACCAGTAGGAAAAGTTTATAATTGTATGGTTATTTAACATTATTTACCTTCGAAAGTGTTTTCTGTGACTTTTTCCCTAATACAATTATTCTTATTTTTTCAAGATATTATTTTTCTCTTTAAGATTTTGAAATTTGAGCCGTGGCTGGTGTGGCTCAGTGGATTGAGTGCTGGCCTGCAAACCAAAGGGTCACTGGTTCAATTGCCGATCAGGGTACATGCCTGGGTTGCGGGACAGGTCCCCAGTGGGGGCATCAATTGGATGAAAATTGCTCTTTCTCCCTCCTATCCCCTCTCTCTAAAAATAAGTAAGAATAGAGTATTTTAAATTTTTAAAAAAATATTTTAAAAATTTAAAAAGAATATTAAAGTGTTTAAAGAATATTAAGGTGATACCAACTTTTTATGAAATTTTGAGGAGATGTTGATTCTCCCTTCTAAGCAAAAACTAAAGTGGTGGCTTGAAGGGGACAAAATGAGCTCTAAACCAGGTCCTGGGCCTGAGAGAGGCTCTGTACATGCTGTAGTTGAGTGAGCTCTGGCAGTTCCCCTGGTGGGATCTGCGCACGTATGGGGCTTCTCAGTGTCAAGGGATTAGAGCAGGTGAAGATTTCTCTGTGAAGCTAGTTCTACAGACAGAAGCTGCTCATAACCACAACTCCTCCCCTTCCTTCCTACCCCCCAACCCTGCAACGCTGCAAGAGGGAAAACGTTACCATTTCCTGCTCTCCAGTAGATACCTGGGCCCTTGCTCTAAATGGTCTTCAGTCCTCTTGTGACAATTCCCAATAGGAAACTGATGTGGACTCCAGCCCCCAGGGTCACTGTGTTGTGGCTGCAACAAAGAAATTCACATGGACTACAGAAGTCCTGTGGAGAAAAAGGGACGGCATTATGACTCTCTAAGAGAGAGAGAGGGCCGCGACCCCTGGCTGGACAGGCTTTTATTGCTTTTCTGGGTACATGACATGGAGGATGGTCCTCATTTACTACCCACAGGTTCACTGTAGGTGATTACCTTTTGCAGATAACAAAGGAAAGAATGTTGCCAATTACTTCAAAGAGAAGGATGTTGCAGTCAAGGGGAAAACTGGTTGAACTGGTTACGCTCCATACTTGGGAGGTTTAGCACAGATTCTAGGAAGTAACTTTAAAGATATGCAGTAAACATCTGCTACCTCAATTCAGGGTGAGAGAGTTTTAGCAAAAGCAAGCCTCAAAGCAGCCTGGGTATAATGCAGGTTTCCCACAGGAAAGCCAATCCATGGGTTTGGCTTCCTGTGTGCCAACTCGTGCCTGTTGGTTTTCTGATAGGGCTGGGCTACATTCGCCATGCCACACAGAACAGTCCCCTATAGGATACTCTTACAGAGTTTGGATAGCTGGTATATTTGACATAATACAATGTATGAGATCCCATCATCTGGTTGTCTCACTAGCTACAAAGTCTCTGAATAATTTGCCTTTGTATGCTCTCCCTTTGAAAATGCTACAAATTTTCCAAGAGTAAATGAAGACCAGGCTTTTGTTGCAAAATTAAGATACTTCTACATTAGAAATAATAACATTTTAGATACCCACTATTCTATCAGATTTTCTGGATGGGGCCAAATTTTGTGGGCAGTGCCTGTTGTATATGCATTGCTTATAAGAAATGAGGATAGATGTTGGTGTAACAGCATTAGGTGAGGCTATAGTTGGCCCTCACAACTAACGCTTTTTTATATTGCCCTTCCTAGGTGTGAATCAACAGTATTTGGAAGCCCTTGCTATGCTTGATATCCAACAGCAGAATATGGTTCAGGAAACCACATGCAATGACAAAAGTGACTTTACAGAGGTTTCAGGTCTTGAGGTAGGTAAGCAGGTATGAAAGCTTAGCAGGATGGAAATTTCCTGTTTTCCTTTCCGCCATCACCATCTGTTACATGTTCTAGGACAGCAGCATACCTACCAGTTTGAGACTGAGAGACCCATGGTTTGCCCAGGTCAGTTCTTGTCTTGCTGGTACCATACCTTTCATGCATGACATTCTTGGACATTAAGGGACATGCTAGCCACCGCCTTCCTTTTATTCCTTATTTTATAGGTTTAGCAGAATCTGTTAGTAGGGTCTTACATTACATAATCATAGACTTTTTTTTTTTTGAGTGGACAGATGATTGTTTTTCTCATCAACATTAAAATTTAGT
Organism: Desmodus rotundus; assembly: GCF_022682495.2. Lineage (NCBI taxonomy): Eukaryota > Metazoa > Chordata > Mammalia > Chiroptera > Phyllostomidae > Desmodus > Desmodus rotundus. The sequence goes on from NC_071387.1 coordinate 169,723,947, forward strand.
CATTTCTGAGAATGCAACTCTCCCTGACAGGGGCTGCCAGTGATGAGTGCCAGCTAGCAAGGCCAAGTGCAGGCACAGGAAGTCCACATGTGGATGTTAGTACTTACTTCATTAGGTCAAGTTCCCACCAAGGATTCAGAACTATATGAAACTGTGCCAGGTTAAAGGTGAAGCAGGGGAGTGAAAAGAAGGAAGGTAGAATTCCAGTATGTTTTTGTTCCAAGTAACATTCTTTCCTCATATGCATGTAATTAATCTTCACTTGGATCCTGAAACCCTTGCCTCAGCTTCCTACCGTTTTTGTTTACCTCTCTAATTTCTTTGAATCAGATGCTTGACTAGAAATGTGGGAGAGTATGTATGGGCGTGCCCCTGCATTTGTGCCCAGCTAAACTGTGTGACACTTAGTAAGGGATAATGCTTTTGGATTTCAAGCTTGCGGTCCTTGGAGCCTGCCTTTGTCATGGTCCCAGAGGGAGCCCCTGTTCCTGTGCCAAAATGGCAGCATCTGCTCAGAAAATGCTTCTTCAGCTCAAACAAGAGGTAACGGTAAAAGCTTTGGTTTTGTTTCTCTATTTTTTTTAAAGATTTTATTTATTTATATTTAGAGAGAGAGGAAGGGAGGGAGAGAGGGAGAGAAACATCAATGTGTGGTTGCCTCTCATGCACCCCCTACTGGAGAACTGGCCCGCAACCCAGGTATGTGCTCTGATTGGGAGAGTGACCCTTTGGTTTGCAGACCGGCACTCAATACACTGAGCTACACGACCCAGGGCTTTTTTCCTCTATTAATAGTAGAACAAATGGAAGTATCTGCAATTACTAGCTTCATTTTAGTAGTCATTGGTGATAGAACTTACACTTAATTTTATATAATAGCATGAACTTATAAACTATTCTATTTACATGGTTCCAGAATACATATATTACTTGGCATGACACTGTAGCCACATAAAATTGTTTGCCTAAGACTGTAGTTAATATTTCCTAAATTCTATTTCTTTTGTTCATACACGGCCCTAAAATCACTATAGAGTAGCAATTTTCATCCAATGTGCCACAAGAATTTTTAAAACATGCAATACTTGACTATTTAGTCAGAGGCACTGACCTCTTTTCCCTCAGACTGTCAAATAAAAATTACAACAGCCAGCATAACGATAGCCATACAGTGTGAGAGAATCAAAATTATACCTATTTTTGTCAGATTTGCAAAAAATATAGTTTTTGGTGTGTTGTAGAATTCTAATAATTAGCTTATATGTGCCATGAGATGAAAAAGGTTGAGTATTGCTGTATTAGAGGAAAATGTGCACTTATGTTTAGAGTTACTAGAATCCTCAACAGTGATTAATGGGGAGATAAACATGAGGCTTATTAGAAAAGCAGCAAGGTACTGTGGAAGGAGTGTTTGTACTAGCCGGATGTAGGTTTGAATGTGAGAGCCATCATTTTCTAGCTGTATGGCAAGGATAATAACCAGTCTGAAAAAAAATAGAGGAAGTAGACATATGTTTAGTGATGCCCAGCATTTAGTTAAATGATAGCTGCCATTATAATTAGGCTTTAATAACAAATACGGTGCATGGACCATAATTTAAAAAATATTTTACCTTTACTGAAGGTATGGAATTTAAAGTCTTCAGACTATATAGAAAAGCTAACAGCTAAACATTAACAATTCAGTAGGAAAAGCATAAGATTACACAGATCAGAGTCAGGGTCAACTGTATGTAGGATGTATCTGAAAGATGATATTCAAAATTATTTTCAGTGGTATTGTCTGGAATAGCCAGCCCAAGGCAGTGCTGAAATGTAGCCTTTGGTAGCCTTCATTCTTCCTAGTTGGGAAGAACACACACAGGGCCTGTGTGGGAAATGGGGTCCAGGAGTTGAATCAACAGAGAATTGAGGGCACCACAAAGGAAATTTCTGGTATTCTAGTTCAGAGTGGGCAGTTGCTGCAAAAGAGAACTGGCAAGAATTAAGGCAGATAAAATAGACCAAACACAGACTACCAGACCCATGCTAGGTAGGAAGATTGCATTTGCTGATCTGACTTAGCATTCAGGCAAGAATCATTCTGGTTTTTCCTCTGACATCTCTCAATCTTTCTTTCAAAACCAGCTGGAACTTTTGCAGAAGAGTAAAGAAGAAGCATACATAATGGCAGACGCATTCAGAATTGCATTTGAGCAACAATTAATGAGGAAAAATGACCAGGCACTAAGATTAACACAAATGGATAAAATGTGTAAAAAAGAAACAAAGTGGATAAATTGGAAGCAAGTTAAAGAGGATGGTAAATATGAACTATAGTGGCAATAAATCAGGTGTAATTTAAGTTACTTTTGGTTATAATTTGATTATGCATATTTATTACGATGGATAATGTAATTGAAATTTTGCATATAGTTGTGATTTATTTTAAAATTTAGTATCTATGGGAAGAAATGGGCCATTGGATGTTACACATGCAGATGAGCTATTGGGAGCAGCAAAGCCATAAAATAACAGGAAAATCTTTTTTAGTGCTCTTCTGTTTCATTGAAACAATACCACATTTAGTGGAGGAAAGAATAAGAGTATTAGATGGTTAAAGGGAAACTGTCAAGAGGGAAGTAATATTGAAAATGACAGTGAAACTTGAGGAGAACCAAGATGGCAGCGTAGGTAGACACACTGCGCCTCCTCTCACAACCAGAACTGACAGAAAATCGAATGGCAAGGAAGTCCGACACCAAGTAGATAAAAAAGAAACATACATCCAGACCGGTAGGAGGGGTGGAGACGGGCACCTGGGCGGAGAGGACTCGCTTGGCCGTGGCGGGACCGAGACTGGCGGAGTGTGGGACGAACAGGGCAGGCAGTCTGACCACTAGCAGACCCTGCGGCCCCACATTCGAGCAGATAAACCGAGAGGGCCGAACTCAGAGTGGCGGAGAACGGGGCAGGCAGAGCGGCGGGTAGCACCCCGCGGCCCCACACTCACGCACAGATAAACCGGGAAGAACGGCGGGGAGCAAAGCAGACCGCCCAACCCAGGGCTCCAGCTTGGGGAAATAAAGCCTCAAACCTCTGACTGAAAACGCCCGTGGGGGTTGGGGCGGCAGCAGGAGAGACTGCCAGCTTCACAGGAGAGGTTGCTGGAGAGACCCACAGGGGTCTGGAGTGTGCACAAGCCCACCCACTCGTGAACCAGCACCAGAGGGGCCCAGTTTGATTGTGGGTAGCGGAGGGAGTGGCTGAAATTCGGTGGAGAGTGGAGCGGGCGCCATTGCTCCCTCTGGGCCCCTCCCCCACTTACAGCATCACAGCACAGCAACCAGCCTCACCCCGCCCCTGTGAACACCTAAGGCTCCGCCCCTTAAAGTAACAGACACGCCAAGACAAAAAAAAAAAAAAATGGCCCAAATGACAGAACACTTCAAAGCTCCAGAAAAAATACAACTAAGCGAGGAAGAGATAGCCAACCTATCGGATGCACAGTTCAAAACACTGGTTATTAAGACACAGAATTGGTTGAATTTGGTCAAAAACTAGATGAAAAAATGAAACCTATGCTAAGAGAAACAAAGGAAAATGTACAGGGAACCAATAGTGATGCAAAGGAAACTGGGACTCAAATCAATGGTGTGGACCAGAAGGAAGAAAGAAACATCCAACCAGAAAAGAATGAAGAAACAAGAACTCAGAAAAATGAGGAGAGGCTTAGGAACCTCCAGGACATCTTGAAACGTTCCAACATCCGAATTATAGGGGTGCCAGAAGGAGAAGAGGAAGAACAAAAAATTGAAAACTTATTTGAACAAATAATGAAGGAGAACTTCCCTCATCTGGCAAAGGAAATAGACTTCCAGGAAGTCCAGGAAGCTCAGAGAGTCCCAAAGAAGCTGGACCCAAGGAGGAACACACCAAGGCACATCATAATTACATTACCTAAGATTACACAGAAGAAGAGAATCTTAGAAGCAGCGAGAGAAAAGGACACAGTTACCTACAAAGGGGTTCCCATAAGACTGTCAGCTGATTTCTCAAAAGAGACCTTACAGGCAAGAAGGGGCTGGCAAGAAGTATTCCAAGTCAGGAAAGGCAAGGGCCTACATTCAAGATTACTGTATCCAGCAAAGCTATCATTTAGAATGAAAGGCAGATAAAGTGCTTCTCAGATAAGGTCAAGTTAAAGGAGTTCATCATCACCAAGCCATTATTATATGAAATGTTAAAGGGACTTATCTAAGAAAAAGAAGATAAAAAATATGAACAGTAAAATGACAGCAAACTCACAGTTATTAACAACCACACCTAAAACCAAAACAAAACTAAGCAAACAACTAGAACAGAAACAGAACCACACAAATGGAGATCACATGGAGGGTTATCAATAGGGGATTGGGAGGAGGAGAGAGGGGGGAAAGGTACAGAGAATAAATAGCATAAATGATAGGTAGAAAATAGACATGGGGAGGGTAAGAATAGTGTAGGAAATGTAGAAGCCAAAGAACTTCTAAGTATGACCCACGGACATGAACTATAGGAGGGGAATGTGGGAGGGAGGGGGGTGGGCAGGATGGAGTTGAGTGAAGGGGTGGAAATGGAACAACTGTAATAGCATAATCAATAAATATATCAAAAAAAATTTTTAAAAAGAAAATGACAGTGAAACTCACATTAAATGTATCTAATTAAACTCTCTTGACATGCATGATTCTGGGGGAGACATTTTGGAATAGAGGAAATATCTTAAGTTGGACAAATTAATAAAATATTCTTATAATGAAACAAGTTAAGGTTTAGGTTCACAAGCCTATCAAAAGTTCATGGCTATGAACTTTTAAGCATTTTTAAGCATTTCTGTGTTAGTGTAAACAAAATACATGCAAATGATATGAGAGAGTAAAATTACAGTTGAAGTAGGTTATCCAATATACACAAAGTAGCTGTTTTAAAAGAAATTTTATTTTAAAAGGTCAGTATCAGTTTTCATTTATCAATATTATTCAGAATTCATATTGCTTCAATTTAAAATATCAATTTGAAACCATTTCAGTCTGGAAAGATTAAAGTGAAGTTCATAAGAAATTTAAATGTTTTGGTACTGAGATGACTATATTTCCAAATATTTTCTAATATGTTAATATCTATAATCCCTAGTCCAATATATCTCATTTTAAGATGAACTTCAGCCCTGGCTGGTGTGGCTCAGTGGATTGAGTGCTGGCTTGTGAACCGAAGGGTCACCAGTTCTATTCCCAGTCAGGGCTCACGCTTGGGTTGTGGGCCAGGTCCCCAGTGGGGAGCATGTGAGAGGCAACCACACACTGATGTTTCTCTCCCTCTCTTTCTCCCTCCCTTCCACTTTGTCTAAAAAATAAATAAATAAAATCTTTAAAAATAAAAAATAAAAATAAAATTAAAAAAAGATGAACTTCAGGACTAGTAAGCATCTTGTAATATTAAATGTGAAACTTTTAATAGTAGATACCTATTTTACTTAAAATTTTTTCTTTTCAAATAGTACATATTAGTAATAGTATATGGTGAAGTGTTGTGAATTTTAGACTCATTGACTAAACCTTACTCATCCCTTTGTTGAAATGGTAAGAAGGGATAATAAGAATGGCAGTAAAGAAGCACCATGAACATAGGTTAAAAAAGATTATAAAAGCTATACATTTAATGTTCACCAGGTGGAAGTCAGGGCAAAAAAGGAAAATGTGTTCCTCAACTCTCATCCTTAAAGAGGCATTCCACTTTGTCCTGAAGTTAACTTATAAAAGTTTTTGTGACATGAAACTTACAGAGGTCATTAAGCAAAATAATGGCTAATTCCTCAACAGTAATTTATGGTAAATACAAAATCAATATTATATGGCTGTTTTCTATAATAATTCCTTGACAAAAATGTAAGGTATAACCTCAGTGTCCAACTCAAGGAAGGTTATTTTGCCAGGGAAGTAAAATTCAGTCCATGCATTTAGCCTTTTAGAAATCAGTGGAAAACATGAAGAGTGTCTAGTTCTACATGGACAACAAATGTGTAGGTGGCCTCCCTCTGGCATCCCTTCTCTCAGCTACACCCTTCACAGTAGCCGGTCTGCTTCCAAGGCATCCTCTTTGACAACAGCCTTGGCATTCTGTGTTGTTAATTGAAGGCAAGTCCATTTGGAAATCTACCTTGTTTGTTTTGATGCAATGTAGGGAGAAGAGTGATGAGAGAAAGAAGGAGGGAAAAGAATGGTGAAAGTGATCTTATGAAAGTTTATCACATTGTCACCTACATAGAAGCCTCCCCACCCCTGACCACTCTGCTATGCATGGAGGTTGGCAATAAGGATACTGCTATGCAGACAAAGCTGGGTTTTTAAGAGGTAGATTTGTATTCATTTCAGCACTTGAGTTTGTACTCATTTTATCCTCTAGAATTTCCACCTTTCTTGGCGAGGGATAAAACAGAGACTTTTCCATAGAAAATACAATTTGAGAGGTATACCTCCCAATCTTTGTTTTCTGTTAAAGCACTGACAGACTTAGAAGCAGAATTTAAAGAATTGATTCATCTCTGAAAAGCCTTTACAAGTCCTTAAAAGTTTCAGTAACTCTTGACTGAATTTCTTAGTGACAAGATTTTGATTTACTAGTGTATTTCCAATAATCTGAACCAGTATAGGATGAGTATTACAGCTTATTCTCTTATGTGAGGTTAACACTTAAGCCATCAACTTTTCTTCTTGAATGGCAGCTTAGCCAAGTTCTGAGTGACAGGTTCCTCATTCCTTTTTTGAAACTGCAAATAGAGACAGTTCATCCTCTCATCAAAGCTGCCAAGGGCATCACTTGTCTGGCATTTGCTTCCCTTTTGCCATAGCTGCTAGTGGAAGAGGTGAGGTGTGAGGCCCAGTCACTGCGGTTGATCTGCTCTCCATTCTCCATGAGACCATTTACAAAGCATTTCGAAAACAATCTTGACATTTTCTTTGTATAAATGTACAAATTTTGCACCTTGTAGTATAAATTGCATCCTTTCTATGGATGAAGCAGAACATTAATGTACACATTTCAGGATGTGGACTTTGGGCTAGGTGTTTTCACAAGGCTTTTTTTTTTTTTTTTTTTTTTTAGGGGTAGGGAGATTAATTACTACTTTAACTATTTGTAAGTAAATGGAACCACTTAACTATTTGTTAAGCACATTTACAATGCTGTGTAACATCACCACCATCCATCTCCAGAACTTTTTCATCCCAAACAGAAACTCTGTACCCATTAACCGCTAACTGCCCACTCTCCTCCCTCAGCAGGTGCTCTGTGATTTAATGGCACGGCAACCTGAGTCATAGGTACTGGTACTGTTATTCTAGAGCTGAGGAAATGAAGCTCAGAGCACTTGTCCAAGGTCATGCAGTTAGTAAATGGCAATAAGGATTCAAGTGCAGTTCTTTCTGAAGCAGTTTGCATGGATCAGAGGCCACTGGCCTGTAGATGTTTTTTGGGGTCTTCATAGTATTCTCATAATGTCATATTCTCATATAATTCTCATATAATGGGAGTCAAGTGGCTGACGTTTAAAATTGGGAGATACCACATACAAATCTGGATTGCTCTGGAATCTGGATTGCTCTGCTTCCTGTGGAAGACTTAGACGATCTGGTAGCATGGGCTGCATTCCTTTTCGTGGGGCAGCCATTGTTGTGAGCTGAGGAGCAGAGATGGACAGAATGGCGGGGCATTGCTCTGGCTTCTCGCTGTGGCTCTCTCCTTGCATTTGCCATCCTAGCTCTGAAGCCTGAGCTCTCCCCACTCCACTGTGCTGCTGGACTCACTTGTGCTTGAGGTCTGAAGACAGCCTCCTGACTGAGGAATGCAAGTAGCCTTGGTTCATACTTACCTCTTTTCCTGGAAGTTCACATCAGTGAGTGTCTTTTTTATGTCTCAGCTGGATTTTCGTGTTCACTTCTAGGATTACTATCACAAAGCACTAAGAAGACCTTAGGGCAGAGACTGTTGGGGATCCTGCCTTCAGAAAACAGTTCTAAGAGGACTGAAGACCAGGATAATCCTCGGGAAGTCTTTAAGATGCTAATAGATTTGGTTGGTATCTTTGCTTTCTTCTTGTTAGTGGTTAAACCAATCTTCCTGCTTCCTATTAATTCAACTTTACCACTCTACACTTGCCTTTTACGCCTTTTTCCCAGACCTTCCTCCAGAGTTACAATGTTGATTTCCTTAAACTCTCAGCATGCTCTTCCCCCTCCATGTTCTTCCTGTGCAAGTTTAAAGCTCTACCTCTGAAAAAGGGGGCTCCCTGTAATTAACTCCCGGCATCTGTCATCTGCACTTAAATCCGTAGTTCATGACAAGACCTTCTCTTTACTCAGGAAGTTTTAAAGGAGCCATCCACTTCCTGACACACTATATCCTTTAATCGTGACCTCAGGCTTAAACTCAGTCCTGTTATCCCCATTTCACAGGTGACCAGAGACTCACATTATATGAACATACTTATCTATAGGAGAGTGTTAAAGTTATTTATTTACATGTAAATGTATAAACACAATTTTAAATATAGGTAATTTCAACATTCTTTTACAGAGGTAAGTACAGGTTGACTTTATATATACATATATAAATATATACATATTTATTTACACATGTATATATTTATATACATATACACATACACATGTATATGTATTTCTGCCTCCTCTTCAGATGACAACATTTTCAGCAGTTTTTTTGTTCTTCCCTTAAAAAAGCCCTGGCTGGTATGGCTCAGTGGATTGAGTGCCTGTCTGGGAAACAAAGGGTCACAGGTTCAATTCCCAGTCGGGGAACATGCCTGGGTTGCAGGCCAGGTCCCCAGTAGGGGGCATGCAAGAAGCAACCACACATTGATGTTTCTCTCCCTCTCCTTCTCCCTTCCCTTCTCTCTAAAACTAAATAAAATCTTTAGAAAAAAATATCCTCCATAACATATAGCATAATGCTTGGGAATCAGTGGACACCTAATTAATTTATTCATATTGATTGACTTGACAGATTGGAGAATGAACATTTTGATAAATTACTTCTGACTGTAGCTCTGTATCATTTATTGACTAACTGGCATTTTTTAAATCTCTGTGCATGCAGCTGAATGATAAAGAAGAGGCTTTGGCTCATCAAAGAAAAGTTAGTTACATGCTTGCTCGAGCATTGGACAACAAAGACACAGGCTCAAAAGGGAATAAAGACAATTTTCCATTAAACACCCCCCAGCAGAAAACTACAGAGTTCTCTGTTTTGCAAGATCCTGTACCTTCAAGTGTTCAAATTTTTAATTCTCTGGGCTGTATTTGTCCACCCCGGCATCTTCGTACAGGTCAAAACGGCACAAGAACTCTGAAAAGATCCCATTCTTTGCCATCAAATATCATGTTTTGAAGACAAACCAGTTGAAATTAGAACCAAGAACTGTTTATATCAAGAGACTTTGAAAAAGCGTTGTGTAAATATTGTTGCATATTCAAGAGTTGTATGCTTTCTGGTTATTTCTAAATTTTAGGAGGCATCCTAATCAGATGTTTTCTACAAGAAATTAGTATTCTGTGTAGACACTTTATTTATAAAATGCATCACTATATTTTATAAAATTTCCAGTATTTACCAACAACTTAAAAACAAAAATATTATTGTATTGGGTTGGCCAAAAAGCTTGGTATTTTTCCATAAGATGGCTCTAGTAGTGCTTAGCTGTTTTCAACTTCATTCGAAACAATTTGTTAGATTGTGTTGTGACAGCTGTCATAATGTGTGTTTAAAAAAATTTATCAAAATGGTGAATTTATGTGTAGCCATTTTAATATTGAAGATGGAAGAAAATATGCAACATTTTTGACATATTATGCTTTATTATTTGAAAAAAGGTAAAACGGCAACTGAAATGTAAACAAAGATTTGTGCAGTGTATGGAGAAGGTGCTGTGACTGATCGAATGTGTCAAAAGTGGTTTCCGAAGTTTCTTGCTGGAGATTTCTTTCTGGATGATGCTTCACAGTTGAAGTTGATAGCAATCAAATTGAGACATTAATTGAAAAAAATCAATGTTATGCATCATAGGAAACAGCTGACATACTCAAAATATGCAAATCAATAAGGTTATAACTGAATCTTTTTATTTTATGGAAAAAAACTAAAACTTTTTGGCCAAACCAGTATTTTGAGAAAAACAAAAAATTATTTAACTATTTAGATTGAATATGGAAATCTTTGGCTCAAGCAATATAATGTAAATTAATGCTCTAAGAAATAACAATACCTAGGAGTGAACATATGTTAATTTTTGAAATACACTTATTTGTTTTTCAGGATTTTTCATTTGTCACAAAATTTTAAAATATTTTCCTTAAGTTAACCTCAGTTAAAAGTTACTATGGTGGGACTTTGATAGAAGTATATTCAAAATCATAGCTACTTCCCTTCATAGTTTTGTTTTTCTTCCAAAGTGGTGACATTTTGTAGCCAGATCTACACAAAATCCTGATACTTAAACCAGTCTGAATTAACTTCTTGGTTCTGATGCTAAATTTTAGATCATTTAATTTTCTTTTTCTATAAATATTACATAGTAATAATCTTTAATACCTTTTGGGAATATTGCTATATTAGTATCATTACAATTATGTTGAAGGAAATGTATTACATTATCAGCAGTTATAATAAAACTCATCTAATTTAAGATCTCTGATGAAAAGGTATATGGCTACAACTAAAAACTACTTAAGTAACAGCGTAGAAGGTAACAATATAAATAAATTATAGTTGTATTAAAGGGACAGCATTTAATTGGCATTAGTAAATAATAAAAGCTGAAACCTTGGCAAATAAATGTTTAAAAAAGGAGGAATGATGAAGAGCTATTGTTATCAGATATTAAAGTATATTGTTCTGCCCTGACTGGTGTGGCTCAATGGATTGAGTGCCGTCATTTGGACCAAAAGGTTGCTGGTTCGATTCCAGTTAGGGCACATGCCTGGGCTGTGGGCCAGGTCCTCAGTTGCGGGTATGCGAGAGGCAAACGATGTATCTCTTTCACATTGATGTTTCTCTCCCTCTTTCTTTCTCCCTTCCCCTCTCTCTAAAAATAAATTAAAATCTTTAAAAAAAAAATGTCCTGATGGAGAACCAAGATGGCGGCGTAGGTAGACACACTGCGCCTCCTCGCACAACCAGAGCTGACAGAGAATCGAATGGCAAGGGGGTCCGACACCAAGGAAATAAAAAATAAACATTCATCCAGACCGGTAGGAGGGGCGGAGACGGGCACGGGGTGGAGAGGACTCGCTTGGCTGTGGTGGGACCTAGACTGGCGGAGAGTGGGACAATGGCGCAGGCAGTCCGAGCACTAGCAGACCCTGTGGCCCCACATTCGAGCAGATAAACCGAGAGGGCCGAACTCAGAGTGGCAGAGAACGGGGCAGGCAGAGCAGCGGGTAGCACCCCACGGCCTCACATTCGCGTATAGATAAACCGGAAGAACGGCGGGGAGCAAAGCAGACCGCCCAACCCAGGGCTCCAGCTCGGGGAAATAAAGCCTCAAACCTCTGACTGAAAACGCCCGTGGGGGTTGGGGCGGCAGCAGGAGAGACTCCCAGCCTCACGGGAGAGGTCGTTGGAGAGACCCACAGGGGTCTAGAGTGTGCACAGGCCCACCCACTCGGGAACCAGCACCAGAGGGGCCCAGTTTGATTGTGGGTAGCGGGAGTGAAAGATTGAAATCCGGAGGAGAGTGAAGCGGGCACCATTGCTCCCTCTCAGCCCCTCCCCCACATACAGCATCACAGCACACAGCACAGCAACCAGCCTCACCCCACCTCTGTGAACACCTAAGGCTCCGCCCCTTAAAGTAACAGACATGCCAAGACAAAAAAAAGGCCCAAATGACAGAACACTTCAAAGCTCCAGAAAAAATACAACTAAGCGAGGAAGAGATAGCCAACCTATCAGATGCACAGTTCAAAACACTGGTTATTAAGACACTCACAGAATTGGTTGAATTTGGTCGAAAACCAGATGAAAAAATGAAGCCTATGCTAAGAGAAACAAAGGAAAATGTACAGGGAACCAATAGTGATGCAAAGGAAACTGGGACTCAAATCAATGGTGTGGACCAGAAGGAAGAAAGAAACATCCAACCAGAAAAGAATGAAGAAACAAGAACTCAGAAAAATAAGGAGAGGCTTAGGAACCTCCAGGACATCTTGAAACGTTCCAACATCCGAATTATAGGGGTGCCAGAAGGAGAAGAGGAAGAACAAAAAATTGAAAACTTATTTGAACAAATAATGAAGGAGAACTTCCCTCATCTGGCAAAGGAAATAGACTTCCAGGAAGTCCAGGAAGCTCAGAGAGTCCCAAAGAAGCTGGACCCAAGGAGGAACACACCAAGGCACATCATAATTACCCAAGATTAAACGCAAGGACCTACATCCAAGATTACTGTATCCAGCAAAGCTATCATTTAGAATGGAAGGGAAGATAAAGTGCTTCTCAGATAAGGTCAAGTTAAAGAAGTTCATCATCATCAAGCCCTTATTATATGAAATGTTAAAGGGAGTTACCTAAGAAAAAGAAGATCAAAAATATGAACAGTAAAAATGACAGCAAACTCACAGTTATTAACGACCACACCTAAAACAAAAACAAGAGCAAACTAGTCAAACAACTAGAACAGGAACAGAACCATAGAGATGGAGATCACATGGAGGGTTGTCAATAAGGGAGTGGGAGGAGGAGAGGAGGGGAAAGGTATAGAGAATAAGTAGCATAGATGATAGGTGGAAAATAGACAGGGGATGGTAAAAATAGTGAAAATAGTGTAGGAAATGTAGAAGCCAAAGAACTTATAAGAATGACCCATGGACATGAACTATAGTGGGGGGAATGTGGGAGGGAGGGGGTGGGCAGGATGGAGTGGAGTGGGGGGGGAATGAGACAACTGTAATAGCATAGTCAATAAATATATTTTTTTAAAAAGTCCTGATAATAATATAAAGCTATATTATTTAAAGCAGTATGGTACCAGCAGGTCAATGGAATAGGAAAAAGACCATACATAGATCTAGTATATATAAGAATTTCATATAAAATAAAAGTTAAGGGCCCTGGCCAATAGCCAGTTGTCCTGATACACCAAGCTTATGGATTTGATCCTTGGTCAGGGCACATAGAAGAAACAACCAATGTAGGCATAAATAAGTGGAACAACAAATTGATGTTTCTTTCTCTCTCTAAAGTCAATAAAAAATTAAAAGGTAAGGAAAGGAAGGATCTGGGATTATCTAATTAAAATTAGAATTGAAAACAAGGCAAATTACAAAAACTAGAAAGGTTATTTTTAAATGTGTGTATATGTGTGTATCTTTATAAAACAAATTTATATAAACTGATATTCGTAACACTCCAATTGGTAGGTGGGCAAAGAATCTGAATCAGCAGTTCACAAGAGGAATTAATTACACAGAAATCAAAGAAAGATAAATTATGATATCAAGTTAGCAAAAGATCACAAAGATCATGTGAGTGGTAGAGATGATGAGGTAAACCAGCTACTTGAATGCAGTGTTGATGAATGTGTATTTGAGACCCTGTATTCGATTTTGGGGGGTCTCTATTAAGAAGAGAAATTGCTGGATTATATGGTAATTCCATTTTTAATTTTTCTGAGGAACACCTGTTTTCCATAGCCAACTACACTGTTTTACCTTCCCACCAACAGTGCATAAGGGTCCCAATTTCTCCACTTCCTCACCAACACTTGTTAACATCAGGCTTTTTTAAGTAGTAGCCATCCTAATAGGTATGAGGTAATATCTCATTGTGGTTTTTGTATTTATTTTTATTTAATTACTTTTATCCTTGCCCAGGAACAAGTTTGTTCACTGATTCCAGAGAGAGAGGATGGGAGAGAAACATCAATCACTTGCCTCCTGCACATGCCCTGACCAGGGATCAAACAGCAACCTAAGTGTGTGCCGTGATTGGGAATTGAACCCACACCCTTTTGTGTATGGGAATGACACCTGGCCAGAGCTCATTGTGGTTTTGAATTGTATTTTCCTAGTCATTAGTGATGTCGAGCATTTATTCATACGTTTATTTGCCATTTCCATATTACCTCTGGTGAAATGTCTATTTAAGTCCTTTGCCCAAATTTTAATTGGATTTTATTACTGAGCTATGAATGGTTTATATATCCCAGATATTAACTCCTTACCTGATATATTCCAATTTGTTTATTTTTACTTTTGTTGCCTGTTCTTTTGGGGTCATATCCAGGAAGGCCTTGTCAAATCTAAGGTCATGAAGCTTTCCTCTTATGTTTTCTTTGAGGAGTTTTTATAGTTTTAAGTCTTATGTTTAGGTCTTTGATCCATTTTGAATTAACTTTTGTATATGGTATAAGGTTAAGTGCTTCATTTTTAAGAATCACTGAACAGTTACTGGGAGTGCAAACTGATACAACTACTTTGGAGAAATACGGCAATCAACACTAATTAAAAATGCATATAAATGTTCTTGTTTTTTAATAATTGTGAAAAAATGAAAATAACCTAAATGTCCATGTGGCAATACACTAAAGATGACCCTTCCCATCTAGGGATGGGCTAGGTAACTGCCGTGAAGAGATTTTTGAGATGTATTTAAAATCCAACAGAGTTGACCTTAATAAATGGAAAACCCAATCAGGTGCGCACCCCTCTCCCATTTTTTAAAGAGCAGAGAGTTCTCTCTTGGTAGCAGATAAGGCAGACAAACAAGCACTGCCGCTGGCTTGCAGATGGAGAGTGCCATGTGATGAGGCGTGTGCGCTGCCCTGGCGGGAACCCTGGCCGGCAGCTAGGAAGGGTAGGTGGAACATGCATTAAAACAGCATGAATTAAATGAGCTTGGAAGCAGACTCTTCCCTAAGGCCTCAGAAGATTAAGACCACAGTCTGACATACCTTGATTTTGGCCTGTGCACTAAACATGGTTGAGCCATGCCAGATATCTATCTGACTTATAGAACTGTGAGCTAGTAAATTTGTTTTAATTTAAGCTGCTACATTTATGGCAATTTTTATTAAGCAAAAGAAAAATAACAGTCCATAATCAAGCATGGGTAAGTAGATTTATAAATACATATATTAACATGGAAGGAATACGGAATTTAAAAGTTTTCAGTGGAAAAAAATTGCAGTATGAGATGTACAGTTTATCACTAATGTAAACTTCCGAGACCCAAAAGAATGCCGTGCACTACTATGTGATTATAAAATAGCCGTGTAAAACCACTGGAGGACACACTCGCTTCCTGAGAGTCAGTCCCCCTGGGAAGGGCGATAAGGAAGAAACAGAATGGAATGACACATTAAAGGGACCTCAATTTTATCTGTAGTATTTTTTCTTCTTTTCCTATTTAGTATATTAACATTTGTACATTTTGCTATATTACTACTCCTATTGTTTGGCTTTTAAATACTACCCTTGCTACTACAAATTTGTGATGCTATATGGACCAGATGATCAAAATAACTGATCGCATTTTTTATTCTGATTCTACATTTCAGAAAACTGAACTTATCTTACTTTTGCATTCTAATCAGAAAACTCAAAATTAAGTTTGTTTTAAAATACATTTAATAAAAATAACTCAGTTTTACATATTTTACATGTGTAGAATATTTACAAGTTCCTTCTACAGCATTTATTTAAGGTTTACTATTTTTTCATTATTTGCCTTTTGACTATTTTCTTCAGTAGTAAAATACTATCCAGTGTTGTCTGTAACTAAAAGATTAGCTTCTTGGGCAATCCTCCTAGGTGGAAAAAAAAAAGGTTGTTCACATTTAATCTTATATTTATACAGTTTTATTTGTGCAATTTTAACCAGTCATTGCATTCCCATATTTACTTTCCTTGCTTCGATTTTTCCAATAGCATTTGTTAAACATTAAGCATACAGTGTACCAGTAAGAGTTTATGAAGAGAATAAGGTACACATTGATAGTTCTCATAGCTCTGAGGTATTCAAAAGTGCCCTTGTCCTTTTAAAGAGTATGATGTAAGTATTTTCAACGGGAACAAATGCAACTAATACTAAAACACCACATTCTATCTACTTTATACAATTTAAGTTTATAAAAAGTAAATAACTCACAATCTACATTCCTTACCTGTCCTCCATCACTAGCTACGCATTAACCATTTGGAGTTTTCTGAATCCACTGCATTTCTTATACAAATGAGAGTCTCACCTTGCTCTAAGGCCTCTGTTCTTTTTCGTTTTGTTGCCAAAGATGGATTAGTCTGCTCCTTTAATGCCTCCACTGGACAGTTTGGTCTCGGCAAATGACATCCAGGTGTGGGCCCTGGCCGATTACTGAAATATTTAGTTTTCAATGCCTTTTAAAATAGATACCAAAGAAAGTAAACTTTTAAGTGAATATCTGAACTGTGTTTAAGAAAAATCTGACCTCCAAAATTGTTGGGAACATTAAAAATACTATGTGAATACCCCTGCTCCCAAAATGAAATTAATTTCAAGTATTTGGACAAGCAAATTACTATGAATAAACAAACATCTAGCAGCCTAAGATTGGCTGATAAATTCATTACTGTAAAAAAGACACTACCTTCCAGTTTTTCCACAATTAAATAGTCTATACTAAATATGAAATATCCTTAGTAAGATATGAAGGGGACCCAAAAAAAACAAAATTATCTTCTGGAGCATGGGCCTCTTGTAGTACAGGCTTCCCCCACTAGATGAGTGTTCTAGGAACCCATCTGCATCAGTGTACAGCTGGCACTGTTGTGAGAGGCTGTGTTCCACTTCAGTGATTTTTTTTTTTGAAGACTCTTGTCAACACTTTTGCCCATTTCATGATGGGTGATTTACAAGTGCAACTGCCCACACAGAACTTGAGTGTTCAGCAGTTTTTGACCAAAAATGGCATGACCCCCAAGCCCCACCCTCCCTATTCACCCAATCTCACCCCAAGCAATTTTTTTTTTGTTTCCCCAGATGAAAAAAGTCCTCAAAGACAAACGTTTTGCCAGTGTGCAAGAGGTGAAACAAAAAATAGCAGAAGCACTAAAAGGCATCAAAATCAGTGAGTTAGAAAACTATTTGAAGCAGCAGGAAAAATGTCTCAATAGGTTTATTGTATCAAATGGAGAGTACTTTGAAGGTGACTAAAGTTTAAATGTACGAATAAATACACAATTTTTTATAAATAAATTCTGGTGTTTTTTGGGGGGTCCCCCCCTCATATTGTGTAATTCAGCTCTCTATATATTATGGGCTCTATAGTTCAAAACACAAAGAGAGAAACTTGCTTAAAAAGAAAATCCAAATTTACTTATCATAACATCTATAAGAACAGTGTGGGGCAAAAGTAAGTTTACAGTTGTTCATATAAAAAATACAATAATAAATAATTCAAGAATAAATTCTGGGGGAGTGGGATGAGTGGAGGTAGAAGAAGGTATAGGGGCATAAATGGTAATGGGAAAATTAAAATGAAAAGTTAAAAAAAATTCTGTTTCACATACAACTGTAAACCTACTTTTGTTCCACCCTGTATTCAAATTCCAAATTATGTAAATATAAATTCTTAAAAGTAAAGCTTTTAAAAAGATGCAGTAGGTTGGCAACAAGGGATTAAAATCCCACAAGCCACTGCAAATTGATGAAATGATGCTTGAAAGGACTTGCCCAAGGTTATTTCTATTTACTACAAGTCCTATGGTCTATGATAAGATATTTTACTGCAGGCCAAAATTCAAATAAAAATACTTCTTTCTAAAAGACGTATTTTGTCAAGTTCATGCTTTATTTGCACCATAGTACTGTTTAACATCCACAGTAATTTAAAATATTTCCTTTTGTATAATCCTCTTAGAGTCAAAAAGAGGTCCACATAAACTCTTCAAGCATTCCCCACACCAAAATTGCATTATTTTGAAGTAATGATTTAGAGATTTCTTACTTCCAGAGTTGCCTTTCTAAAGTGTTACTTCCAAATCATAGCAGTTCCCTAAGTTAATTGAGCTAATTCTGAGCTACACAGGATCTAAAAATCGAAGAGTACCTCATTCCAACTTTAAGACAGAGCCAAAACCCATTCTTTTTTCTCACGAAATTCTCTGTGCTATTTAGTATCTTCTTTTTTAAATTTAACCTTTATTACATTTTTTTCCATACCATTTATCCCCCTATACCTCCCTCCCCTAGCCATCATTACACCGTTGTCCTTGTCCATGAGGGGTGGAGGGACTGAGCAAAAAGCAAAACCCATTTTAAATAATTCATTTTGTCAAAATACCACTTAAATCAGTTATCACAGCTACTATTTTTCTGTAAGTTTTGAGTTTTACTATTAATGAAAACAACTTTCTAGATAATCTGAGCTGGTCTCAAGTTTCTTATGATGGGGATAACATACATATATGCATGTATGGGTGAAAAGATAGCGAGTTACTTGTTTGAAATTAGAAGAGTAATTCTAATGGTAAAATATCTAGCAGGTATATATTAATGTAGCTTTTACATAAAAAGAGAAGGCTTATAGACGTAAATGCTTTGAACAATGATTTGGTAGGCTATAATAAAAAAGTGGTGCAGATTATATATCTCTGAACTGGTTTTAAGTGTTTGTGAGTCTACCCTTTTTTGGTTTGTGTGCTTGTTTTTTTAAAAAAAAAAATTTAATGTATTGATTTTAGAGAGAGAAAGGGGCCACGGAGAGAGGAACTTGGATGAATTGTTCCACTTATGTATGCACTCATTGGTTGATTCTTGTATGTGCCCAGAACAGAGATCAAACCCGCAACTTTGGTGTATCAGGACTATGTTCTAACCAACTGAGCTACCCAGCCGGGGTCTGTGTGCTTGTTTTTAAAACAAAGAAAATTTTTACTTCAAATCTATAGCTCTTACATTCTTGTCTTGGATGATATTTTTCTCTTCTTTTATAAGAGCAGACGTACTTGGTCTTGCAAATTTTTCTTGAGTTTGATTCTTATTTCCCTTAAACAACTGTAATACCAGTGTCTGTTCTACTTGGACTATCATCCAATCTCTTGTAAGCACACAGTTACGTCAGACTAGACCACTTTCTCCCCATTATCACTTTTGGACTGTGACAACACCAGTGTGCGTATCCGGAGTGCATTTTATGGGAAAGAACAAAAGACTTTAGGCATTAGGCTTGGCGCGAGATTTATATTAATACAAAATATCTAATTTAAATATACTAATGTCTTAACAAATATAAACCTTATTTTTTCCTCTTTAAGTAGACCACTTGAGAGCCAATTAATTATGAAATTGAGCCCTAGTTGGTATAGCTCAGTGGTTTGGGTACCAGCCTGTGAACCAAAATGTTGCTGGTTTGATTCCTTATTAGGACAAATGCCTGGGTTGTGGGCCAGGTCTTGGTCGGGGTGCTTACAAGAGGCGACTGATGACTGATGGATGTTTCCCTCACATCAATGCTTCTCTCCCTCTCTTTATCCCCCCCTTCCTCCCTCTCTCAAAATAAATAAGTAAAAATCTTAAAAAAAGAAGGAAATTGTTATGTATTTACACTCCCAATAAACTCTCCTATAGTAGTACATGCATTATGTGATTTAATACCAGTCAAAATAGTGCTAGTAGCCTGAAGATAAAATTTGTTATTCCTTAAAACAAAAACACACCTTTCCCGTATTTAAAGAATGTCAGAAAATCTTATGGAATTGTATTTTTATCTTATCCATGCTACAGTTAAGACTACCCTTGTACTGTAAGACAGACATGCTAAAATACCTGAGTGGCTGTAATTCGAGCACACGGGTTAAATAAGAATAAGCCCTGTATGAGAGCCAGCAAGTCGTCTCCTGCTGCAATGAAGATGTGCTGTAATGGGATTCCAGGGAAACTCTTAAATGTCACGAAATCTGGAAGACTACACATGTCCTGTAAAAACATTTTTATAATTCAAACTTAAGAATTAAAAGGCATATAGATCTCGAATGAAGACATAAAACTGTCATAGGAATAATATGTAGAAAATGCAAAGAAATCTATTTAAAAACTAGCATTAATGAGTAGAGCAAAGTTGCACAATATAAAATACACAAAAATCAATTGCAGTTCTATATACTAGCAGTGGACATGTGAACACTGAAATTTTAAAAATGCCATTTAGAGTCACTCAAAAGAACAGTGAAATAGGTAACAGTCTAACAAAGCGTGTGCCGCACTCCTATACTGAAAGCTACACAACACCGATGAGATAGCCAGTGCTCTAAACAAATGGCGAGGCCTGTCATGTTCATGGACTGGAAGATTCATCAGCATAAAGATGTTAATTCTCCTCTAACTTACACATATTTTTAATGCAGTTCTTACCAAAATTCTGGGAAATTATATAAGATTATCCTGAAATTTATATGGAAGCCAAAGGAACTAAAATAGCTAAAAAACAAAACAAAAAACCCCTGAAAACAGTGAGAGGAATCAGTCTACCTAATTTCAAGACTTAAAACTTCACCCTGACCTAAGTCTCACACCTCATACAAAAATTAACTCAAAAAAGATCACAGCTATAAATAAATGCCAGTAAGTAACAGCTACTAGGGCCTATTTTACAATTAGAACAAGAGCAAACTTTTAATTAGAAAGCTGAGGAAGTAATAACATGAAAGAAATTCCTTAGACTTAATTTCAGTTAATTCCTTAGATTTAACTGCAGTTTTAACCAGAAGGTGGTCTAATTAAAATGTCTCTTTTCTAATACCCCCCAGGAGATGGGGCTAGAATAGGAAAAAAATCAAAAGGTCTATAATTTTCATTTAAGAGTAAACAAGTGAGGATATTTTACCAAACTGTATCCATAAAATTTAGCAACTTAAATTACTAGTAAATTAAGACAATGAATATATTTCTTTAAGTCCAATATTTACATGGCAGCACTATGTACAGAAAATGTATAAAGGCTTACAGGCCACTGTTCCTCAGTTGGTGTGCCCAAAGTTTCAAAAATTCTTGTTAGTTGATCAAGGTCTGAATCTCCTGGCAAAAAAGGAACCTGAATGAAAGTAAGAGGCAGATAATTCAAGGTTGTTTGTAATAGCTGTTATGCAAGTAAGACTATAAATTTAATAATAAAAACTAAACTGTGACAAAAATTAAACTGTAGTTGAGGTATCCTGGATGTGGCATTAGATCTTGTCATTGATAACCTAATACACAGCACTGCCCACCTAATAACACACTGCCCACTTTATTCACTCCACAAATCTTTAATGAACACTTATCACTGCTAAAAATATTTCTATGTGTCTTTTCATTTAACAATAATATAGAAGCCTCAGAATGTAATCAATTTTCTTCTAAAATGATTTAAACTGTACTGACTACTTCGGTTGGATATAGGCTGCTTATTGCTCCTGTGTTTTCTATTTTAAGTAGCTTTTTAATCCTACTTTTTAAAAACAGTATTTATTTTACTTAGTGACTTTAGAGAGAGAGAAGGGAGAGATCGATTTGTTGTTCCATTTATTTATGCATTTGTTGGTTGATATTTAAAAAAAAACAAAAACAAAAACATCAATGTGTGGTTGTGTCTTGTGTGCCCCACAGTGGGGACCTGGCCCACAACCCAGGCATGTGCCCTGAATGGGAATTGAACCGGTGATCCTTTGGTTCTCATGCTGGTGCTCAATCCACTGAGCCACACCAGACAGGGCTTTTGGTTGATTCTTGTATGTGGCCTGACTGAGAATCGAACCAGCAACCTTGGCATATCTGGAGGACACTCTAACTGAGCTACACGGCCAACGCCTAATCATACTTTTATAAAATTCACATAAAAAAACAACACTACAGAAAAGGGATGAACAATCCTAATAGTAAATCTTTCTATTAACTATACTGCTTTCAATGTTATATAACTATCAATATTATATAATACTATAATATGACATATAATTACCACAGTTATATAAGGTAATTAAAATATATAATTATATATATATGTGTGTGTGTGTGTGTGTGTGTGTGTATATATATATATATATATATAGTAATGTTATATAACCATTCTACTTTCAGTTATTATGTTTGGACTACAGAATCTCACCACAGATCTAGAACTTTATGGAAAGCATTTCCATAGATATTTTCCAATAAGCAAATGGACAGTTTAAAAATAAGAAACATTTTTCTTAATTGTGCAGGGCAAAAATATGGCAAATGGTTCAATTCTTCACTAATTAGGGCTACCCATCCATTTCCTCATAACCTTAGTAACGATTCCAGCAAGAATGCCAAAGGATAAGACTCCCACTATGATTTTATTCATATCCTCAATTTCTAAACTTTCTCCTCTTACTTTCTCAGTGGAGTAGTAAGTCATAACATTAGAGGCTAGGTAACTGTTCTCTTTCTTGGTCATGAATGCACTGTGCTTTTGGTTACTAACAAACTGTCAAATGTGGGCTTGTGGTAAACTGTGTTCTTGTAGCAGCAGAGATGCCATGCCAGCTAATTCATAGGACCCAGTATAGCAACAGACACTATGTCATCCTCAAGCCTAAATGTGAGGGTTTTTTCTGCAAGCACCCAGAGGGATGAGCGCAAAATGATGAACAGAACTGACATTAAACTGGGGGGGAAAAAAAGAAGTTTAAGAAGGTAATTTTTCTCTCTGGTGTACAGAAGCTGCTTTCTGTGTTCAAGGAAATAAACAGCTATATTTTTATGTCTTGAGTTCACATTTCTTTAAATATGGCTTGAGGAGAGAGAGAGTAGGGACTGGAATCTGGAATGTAGGGAGAAAAAATCAGCTTCAGAAGGATTCCCTAATATTCCTTACTCTACATCATTCTGAAGGGCTAACCTGAACTTTAAAGAAAAGTTTCTGAGCTAGCATCTTTCCATCCAATAAGGGCAGAGCAAGGATGCTTTACTGTAAAATGATGTCAGTAGGACCACCACGTCTGCTCTGCTTGAAGCGAGCTAAAATGATTCTCTCACACAAGGTTTAACATTAGCTATAGAGTTGCCGCTGCAGTGGTTGGTATTACATAGCCTGCAGGAGTGTCCAACCTGTAGCCCACGAGCCACATGCAGCCCAGGATGCTTGTGAATGCAGCACAACACAAAATCGTAAATTTACTTAAAACATTATGAGATTTTTTTTGTGATTACATGTTGCAATGTATTTAATGTGTGGCCCAGAGATGCCAAAAGGTTGGACACCCCAACTTTAAATTGTACACTTAAACAGCCCCAAACAAAATCCCAGGAATTCAAAGGTTCATCCGAACACATTTAATTACTGTAGAGATACTGCCGTATTACAGCCCAGTGAGGGTTTTATTATAGTTATATTTCAGAACACAGAAATGATCAACAATAAAACCTTTATTGTCCTGAATGGGAGGTATTCTCATCTCATATTAGCATCAATAAAAAGGTTGTATTAGGGTAGGGTTTTTTTTTTTTTTAAATTAATCTGTTTGTTGGCTGGTTGTAAGGATGGTGCTCTTCTCTCTGGAAAGATTAACTCCTCCACAAATTTTAAGAACAAATACCTATAACAATATTGAAGTGTGTACAGCAATTCAAGACTTACCCTTAGAAGCAACTCTGCTAATATACAGCCAACAGCCCACATGTCCACACCTACACCATACATTCTCGCACCAAATAGTAACTCAGGGGCCCGATACCACCTGAAGAACAAAAAGAAATACAGTCATGTTAAAATAAAGTTATTAAAGTATTTCTTAGTGAAAACTCAGTGAAACATCATCTCACCGATGACATTCATTTTTCTTTTTTAAAAAAATATTTATATTTAGACAGAGGGGAAAGGAGAAAGAGGGAGAGAAACATCAATGTGTGGTCGCCTCTCATGCGCCCCTTTACTGGGGGCCTGCCTTGACTCACAACTGAGGCATGTGCCCTGACCGGGAATCAAACCAGTGACCCTTTGGTTCGCAGGCTGGTGCTCAATCCACTGAGCCAACACCAGCCAGGGTGAAATTTAGTTTTCTACAGACTCACCTATAGTCCTTTGTACTCACACAATCTGCCTTCCTATCCGTAATTATCCTTGACTGGTTTTAAAGTCAGTCTTCCAATTTGAGCACTAGATACCACATGCTCTCTTGCTTGTTTTCAAGGATATTGCTCCTGTGATTCTCTCCTCTTTCTTTTACATCAACTTTTTGTTCTCTACTAAACCATTACCACCAATATACAAATGTACCATTTTTTCTATGGCTTTAAAAAATAAACTTAAAACCAAAGAAACAACAAAAACTTCTTTAGGCCCTACTTCCCCTAACAGCTACCTCCTCATTCTCTGGTTAGTCTGGGGAGCTATCTGCTCTTATTGTCTCTAAGTCCTCTTCTCTCATACTCTTAGACTCTTTCCAATCAGCCTTTCATTCCTACCACTCCACTAAAATGGCTATTGTCAAGGTCAACAATGATACCCACATCATTAATCTGTCAATTCTCAGTCCTCATTTTAACTTGACCTGCTACTAGCATTTGATTTGCATGAAAAGAAAACACGAGAAACTGACAGATAAAAAGCCCTGCATACAGTGCTTTGTATGTGGGTCCTGTTTTCCTAAATTCCTGACATTAATCTCATCGGCTTAATCTTTCCAGCAATTACATGAATAACTATTTATATCCCTTATGTCTTACTAAGGTTCAGGTGATTTACGCTGAGATCTATTTGGAAGAAGTTGACAAAGTAATTTAAAGGAATAGATGGAGAAAATGAAGATCTTCTCAGATTCTTAAAAAAGCCTTGGAAATTAAAAAGTGCCACTCTGATAAAATGATAAAATCTACTGTCCCTATTTACTTAATATGATTTTTAATTTGTATACACCAAAAATACAAACATAAAATATTACAGGTATATCCTTGGCTGGTATGGCTTGGTTGGTTGGAGTGTCATCCTGTAAACCAAAAGGTCAAGGGCTCAATTCCCAAGGTCAGGGCACACACCTGGGTTGCGGATTCAGTCCCTGGTTGGGGCCCATATGAGAAAAAACCAATCAGTATTTCTCTCTCACATTGATGTTTCTCTCCCTCTCTTTTTCCCTCCATTCCGCCCTCTCTAAAGTAAGTAAGCACGTCCTTGAGGGAGGATAAAAACAAAAAGGTAAAAAAAAGTCCAAGTATAATAATATGAAAAATCAAAACATCAATGCACTTCTTTGTTTAGAATTTTCATTCACACTGAATGATATAAGATATGGAATTGCGACTGACTAATAAAGTAAACACAGGCCCTCCAAATCAGGTAATTATGTAAAATAATCACTAAAGTTACAGACTACCTAACTAAAATGTAAAAGCGGCATAAATTAGCCCCGATCAATATGGCTCAGTTGGTTGGGCATCATCCTGTAAAGTGAAAGGTCACTGGTTTTATTCCAGGTCAGGGCACACGGCTAGGCTGCAGGTTCTGTCCTGGTCGGGGTATGTGCGAGAGGCAACTGATCAATGTTTCTCTCCCTTTCTTTCTCCCTCCCTACCCCCCCACCTCTTTAAAAAGTTGATATGGTCTTCATTATAAAAAGAAAAAAAGAAATATAAATTACTCTCAAAAGTTACTAGATAAAAGTCTGAGGACAGATTTAATGCAACTCTTGTATGAATGAAGGACTATATTTTTTCTCACTGTGGTAGGATAGACATAACACAAAATGGCTGTATTTTCAACAAAACATCAACAACGATTCCTGAATTCTGCCACGAGAAGCCAAATGATGCTCACTTGTGATTAACAGCCTGTACAATATAAACTTTGAGTTATTTAAGGGATTCTTACCTGGTTACAACCTGATGTGTATAAGCTCTATTGGGGCTCCCAAATGATTTGGCCAGGCCAAAATCTGCCAGCTTTAGAACTCCATGTTCATCTAGCAACAAGTTGTTTGGTTTCAGATCCTACATTATGGAGGTTTTAAACAAACAAGAAAGAAGGGTATGTGAGACTACCATAACAAAACATTTAGCCAGCTTAACTTTAAACTTAGCAAAAGCAGGGTAACACCCCAACTTAAACAAGAATCAATATTCTTTCATTGATGTTAAATATCAAAGCAAAACAAAATTGGTCATGTCACCATGTGAGACCTTGGTCAAGGGACCTAATTTCTCCGAACTTAAATTTACCTACTTTACAGGGTTGCTATGAGAATTATATTCAATATTTTCTGCAAAAAGCCTAGTGTAATGACGGGCTTACAGTGAGTACTCAATAAATGGCTGCTGCCACTAATTTAGTAACAATAATGTATGTGAATTTAGTAAATTAAAACATTATACATTTAAAAAGGATGAGGAACATAGCCTCAAAATCTATGCTAAGAAGATATCAGCAATAACCTAAATGGGATTCCAAGTTTAAGGTATGAGAGTTACCAACTATAAATTATATACTCTTAGCTATTTACCTAAACAGGGTGCCTAAGAATATCTATACCTATCTAAAGTATCAGTCTTGTTCCAATAGTTGAATATTCAGAAGAATGACTCAACCATTTCAGAAATTTTATTTCATTACTTTATAGAATTTTAGACTACCAGAAATATTATTTTTCTAAAGGAATTTTAGCATTGTATAATTCAATCCAGATTCTGTGTTTTTTCCCTGATAACAATGGTATAGCACAAAGAATAGTAGACTTAAAACCAAAAATCTAGGTTTTAATACTGTCAGCAGCTACTGACCTTGAAAAATAGATATAACCTTGGTCAAGTAACTTAGCAATTTAATTCTTCATTTTTGAAAAATATTAAGGATGGGTCTCTTCCATTCTAAATTTCAAATAGTAATTTACAGTCCTCACAGCACCACCTGGTAGAAGGACTGGAGGGAACACACCGAGGAAGAAGGTGGGCTAAGATAGTCCAGCTACATCTTTCTTTAACAATTTGCATATTCAGACCATTCAGGTAATAAACTAGTGCCATAAAACTTAACAGGGAGAAGGTGCCATGCTGGGTTAAAACCTTACCCTATGCAGAATCCAATGTTGATGTAAATACTCTAACCCTTGAAGTGTCATCAACATGTAGGCTTTGATGTGTGATGGTGTCAGCACAAGACTATTATCCTTTATTATAACCTGTAAAGCAGGTACACAATGCACAGTACAAATAAATGCCACCATATAAAATCATTGACACATATAAAAGAATGTATTCATACAGGTGAATCTCAAGAAAGGTTGCCTAACTCTCCTTAGGAAGTACTGTCAGATTTCTCCATCATGTAATCAAGGAAAGTATCTTTGGTTTGGAGAGAAAGCAGTACTTTTTCTCCTACTGCTTTGTTCTTCCACCTGCCCCAGGATTATAGCTCCTTCTGATAAGAGCATTCAACATTGCTTTAGGAAACTACCTGTGCCCAGCTCAATCCACATGGTGAAAAATGAACTGACCACTGCCTGTGGCCTCTAAAAGTAGGCTCATGGCCCACGCACAGTCAAAGACTACCACAGCCTGCTGTCCAGATTGGTTCAGGGGTAGACATGTGATCCAGGTCAAGCCAATCACCTGGACCATGTACTTGTGCTAGAATCAAAGGGAACAAAGGACTTCCTTTCCTCAGGGATTATTAAACTCTAAGGATATACGCCTAGCTAAGGGACTGAGCCACTATATTGAGAAATTATGCCCATGAATGAAGGCAACAGAAAAGAAAATAAAGTGTAAGACTGAGTTCTGATGGCATTATTTGTGAATTATGCCTAAAACCAGTTTATTCCTAGACTTATGAATTACATGAGCTAAAAATTCCCATTTTATTTTTTTAAGATCAAATTTAGGTAAAATGCACCTTTTTCAGAGCGCAGTTCCATGAGTTTTAATGAACACAGCCAGTTCTAAAACCACCAGTACAATCAGGGAATACTTTCATAATCCCCCCAAATTCCCTCAGGCCCCTCTATACTCAATCCTTCCTTGTACCCCAGCAACCACTGATCTGATTTCTGTCCCTTTACTTTTGCCTTTTTATACAAATGGAATCATACAACATAGAGCCTTTTATCCCTGGCTTCTTTTATTTAGTATAATGTATTTGAGATTTGTTATATTGTTGCATATATTAGTTCATTTCCTTTTATTCCCAAATAGTATGCCATTTGATGGATATACCACAGTTTGTTTATACATTCACTGGGTGAAATCTCTTGGGACTGTTTTCTCTTGGGCAATTATGTAAACCTAAACATCTGTGTACCAATTTATTTCTGTGTAGGTGTGTTTTTGTTTCTTTTCGATAAATACCTAGGAGTAGTATTGCTAGAACATACTTTAAATGTATAGTTTACTGTATAAGAAACTGCCAAACAAACAAGCAATATAGAACCAGAGGAATGGAAACAAGGAACAGACTGACAGCAACCAGATGAGGGGGAGAGGGATAAGGGTGGAAAGAAGGGGAAGGGACTAGTCAAGGAACATGTGTGAATGACCCATGGCAACAGGGCAAGGATGACTGTGAGACCAGGGCGGGGTGGGGGGGTGGGGCGTGGTTGGGTGCAGGAGAGCAAAAGGGGAAAAACTGGGACAACTGTAATAAAACAATAATAAAATATTTGATTAAAAAAAAAAGAAACTGCCAAACTATTTTCCAAAGTAGCTGTACTATTTAAAAAAAAATTTTTTTAATTTATTGATTTCAGAGATAGAGGGAGGAAGGAAAAGAGAGAGAAACATGATTTGTTGTTCCACTTATTTATGCATTCATTGGTTGCTTCCTGTGTGTGCCCTGACTGGGGATCGAACTCGCAACTGGTGTATTGGGATGATGCTCTTACCAACTGAGCTACCTGGCCAAGGCCAAAGTAGCTGTACCATTTTGTAGTCTCACCAGAAATGCATGAGAATTTCAGTTGCTTCATACCCATGGCTTGTCAGTTTTTGAGATTCAATTAATATTAATGAAAAGCCTAAGATCTTATTTTTCTCAAAAAGAAACTTGGCTTTCAAAAGGTTGACTGATATTCTGTGATAATATGTAAAGGAAGCACTAAATTTTCACAGGCATAACACTCATTTCTCTAAAAATATCAATTAAAAAGACACAAAAATAAAAATGTCAATAAGGTATAGGATAACCTGGTAGACAAATGCTAATAAAAATCCAAACCTTTGTATTTAACATTGAGAATATGGCTAAACAATTCAGAAGATCCTAGATATATCCAGTTTTCAAAATTAAGCATTCTTTTGACTACCACTATCTTCATAAATAGAAAATAAACACTTAGGTTCTTTTGAAAAACAGAGAAAAAGGCCCTGGCTGCTGTAGCTCAGTGGACTGAGCAAGGGCCTGTGAAGCAAAGGGTTGCTGGTTCGATTCCCACTCAGGGCACATGCCTGAGTTGCAGGCCAGGTCCCCAGTAGGGGACACATGAGCGGCAACCACACATTGATGTTTCTCTCCCTCTCTTTCTCCCTCACTTCCCTTCTCTCTAAAAATAAATAAATAAAATCTGAAAAAAAAATCAACTGTGGAGTCTGACCTCAGTCTGTAAGGTTCCTATGCTGTAAGAAAAAAAAAGGGTAAAAAATTTTAATAAATTAAAAAAAAAAAAGGGAAAATAGTAGGAAAAAAAACATACCTCTAGGAATCTTAACCTTACCTCTAGATCAGTTTCCATAAAATCAAAGACAAGACTAATATTAGATTTATGTCCAAAAGCATCAAGGAGCTGCAAAACAAAATTTCAAAAAAAAAATCAAGATGTGATTCTTTATTAAATACTTCGCAGTATTATACCAACTAAATAATTTTTTAAAAATTTAAACAAGCATTTGGGCAATTGATAATTCACTGTAGAGTTGAAGCAATTTTATTAAATTTGACTCTCTCTTTGCTAGGAATCAGTACTTTAAGGGACAAAAATATTAAACTTTATTATTTTTTTAAAAATCACTAAATACTTAACCTCTCCCCCCCAATTTTGGGACTTATAATTAAGAAATGAATCAATGAAAACCTCACCTCAGTCTCCACTTCCGAGAAATTCCTACCTAAGAAAATCCTGTAAGTTGCAAGAGCAGCTATCATTCACTGAATGAGTGCATGCTCTATGCCAGGCACTTCCCCAGGTCCTGTACATGTACTGTTAGCTAGTCTCCCAACAGCCCTATAAGGGAGGGACTACGGCACAGAGCTGTGAGGGCATGCGCTCAAGGTCTTACACGTGCAAGAGCTCTCTAGGCTTCAAAATGATTTGACAAATTAGCCTGTATGCCAATATTTAATTTATTTCATCAGTTGTATAGTTTTAAAGACACTGTCTATAGTAACAATTGGGATAGAAAATACATTTCAGCCTGATAAGCTTTTAAGCTTTTTTTTTAAGAGGCTTGCTTAGAAAAATTCATTTTGCTGAGCCTTCAGCCAACATACTAGAAAAGGCAGGGTCCCGAATCCCGAAAACAACTTAGATCATACTCACACCAATTATATTTGGATGACTTAGCTCCTGTAATAATTTTATCTCTCTTAAGGCTGTTCTATTTATACCTATATAAAAAGGCAAAGCAAAAAGTGAAAAATAATTCTCAAATCTCCTTACAAATATTTTTGGAGAAAGGTTAGACTCTCAGGAAATAGCAGTGAATATTCGACAGAAAAATAAGGGCTATTTTGACAATTTCAATGACATCTGTTTTTCTCTTACATTGCTTTATTTTAAAAATCGCTTACATAGACCATGATAAATGGTGAAAACTGTACTCATTTTATCTGTGGCATATCAGTTCTAAAGATGGAATAAAACATGTCCAGCATATAGACACTAAGGTATAGCTTCCCTTCTCTGCCCTACCAATAATAGCAGCAGATTCTTCATGCTAACAGCAGGCTAGTTATAACATAGTATCTTTCCTAATTCATAGGATACAACTCAAAATAAAAAATAAGATCTGGTACTAGGTGTTACATAGACGATGGGTCCTTTTTTATAGGAACTATTTCTGGATGTCTAAAGGGGACTTAGCACTCTAGCAAACACAGCTTTGGAAGAAGGATGAGAGTTCTACAGTGAGCTTTGTGTACACCCCGAATTTTCAAAGTAATTAGAAGTTCAGAAAATGAAGAAACAATGGCTTGAAACATGAAGACAGCAAGGCAAGATACTAATAACCTTGCTGCCTTCCATTTACTATGGCGACTTGAATGTTCTCTACATCCAAAGGGTGAAGTCACAAATATCCCGCCTCTCCCCTGAGTCTACCTTTACTCTTCTGGGACCCTGCAATAACTCTATCCAGGACCACTGTTAACTCTAATTAATATTTCACTCATTTCCTCAGTGGAAATAAAAACCTTTCTTGATCGAAATAACTTACCATCTTTAGCTTCTGATCTATGTCCAAGTTTAATCTGGTAGAGGAAAAAAAACATTAAAAATATGTTAAGTTATTTAGACTTAATGAATACACACACAGACATATACACTTCAAAAAACTTAGCTACAGCAAAAACATAGCAACTCATATATAATTAGTCTTAGTAGGCAAGAAGGGAATGGGAATCATGAATCAGAAAGACAAAAGTAATATAGGAAAGGATCAAGCACCTACCATTTGTTACCCCTTAAGTTTTTGAATTACATATTAAAACCACTCAAGAAATAATGACATAAGCAAATTATTTAAAGAAATGGAGGAAAAGTTATAGGAGTTGAAACTGATTACTCCAAGGAGTGTAAAACAGGGGTACAGGAGTTAGGTATGTTAAAAAGCCTCGACCTACTAATTAACTTTTCGAACCACAAAGATGTATTATTTGAAATAAAATAAACTGTAAAAGAAGATTCTATTATTGTTATCGAGCAGAAAGTTTGTCCACTCAGCACTAGCAGAACCAAACAGCAAACATTAAGAATTGCAGTGGAGAAAAACTGTTTTATTATAAATGGCACCACCCAGGAGAATGGGAAGCTAATGGCTCAAAAGCCCAAACTCCCCAGTGGCACATAGCTTTCATATTATATAGGGCGAAATCACAAGATACAGTGGGTTACGGGTTAAGGGTTGTGTTGGAAGCTGATTGGTCAGGGGTGAAGTAAAGGTTAATAAATCATTTTTTCAGGTGTCGAGGACAGCTCTGAGGTCTGCTCTGGAGTCACTCTGCCTGGTTTCATGGAAAAGTAGCCAGCGGGTTGTTCCACCTTAGGTCTCAGGAGCTAAAACAATCTAGGTCAAGATATTATCTTCAGTTTAACAGAAACCCATACCTGTAACCCTTAGTCAAGGTACGGCCATTTTTTCTGGCTGCCTCAGGGGGTTAATGACTAGGGAGGGCAAGGGCTAAGGCTACAGGGCATGCAGTGAAGAATCTGAGTAAGGTGCCGGGGCTACATATTTAATCAAAACCATATATTAAATTAGGACCACTGGTCTCACTGAGTCACCTTCAAAGGGTAAAAGTTTATCACAGAGCAACAGGATGGCTTCTACCCTAATTTATGTTCAAAGCAAGCACACAAAAGAACCCACTAGGACTTTCAGACAACTACAGAACTGCATATATGGCAACAGTTTGAAAAGATTCTATCAGTCAGGCAAGTGACTACATTTTTCAAAAAATCCTCATTTTAGGATATGATTTATTGATTTTAGAGAGATGAAGGGAGGGAGGGAGGGAGGAAGGGAGAGGGAGGAGGAGAGGGAGGGGGGAATAGAGGGGGAGAGAGGGAGGGGGGAATAGAGGGAGAGAGGGAGAGAGACAGAAATATCAATAGGCTGCCTCCAATATGTGCCCCGACCAGGATGGAACCTGAAACCTTCTGGTGTACAGGACAACACTCCAAATGAGAGCAACCCGGCCAGGGCAAGTGAATACATTTTTAATGAGCGTCTGCAATGTACTAGTCAGAGTTGTGAGTGTAATTCAGTGGAAGTAAATAAGACAATAAACTCATAGATAAGAGGATGTAACATTTGATAAATGCTGTGAAGATAATAGAGAAATATGGCAACAAACAGTAGGGAAGGAGGGAGGCATGCCCGTTTTCGTTTGAGTGGCCATCAAAGGTGTCTAGGGGAAGAGACATTTGAGTGTAATCTGTAAGTGATAATGAGTCTTCCATGCCAAGTTTTAGAAGAAAAACATATCAGCCAGAACGCAGAGCAAATGAAGAGATCCTGGGACTGGAATGAATTTAATGTGTTTAAAGAACAGAAAGGTCAGTGTGGCTTACAGTATAGAGAACAAGGAGTAAAACTGAAAAGATAACTTTAGAAAGGGTAAGGAGAGTTAAGGATTTTACAAAGGAGTAGCTGGAGTGCTGGATTATAGAACATAAACTGGAAAACTAGATTAAAAAAGTCAGAGAAAGTAAAAGAGAGCCCTGGTTGGGTGGCTCAGTTGGTTGGAGCATTGTCTATACACCAAAGGTTCCGGGTTCGGTCCCAGAAGGGCACGTACCTAGGTTGCGGGGTCCGTCCCCACTCCGGGTGCCTACTAGAGGCAACCTGTTGAGATTTCTCTCTCACACTGATATTCTCTCTCTCAAAATCAATAAACATATCCTTGGGTGAGAATTAAAAAAAAAAAAAGTAAAAAAGATAACAGTGGAGAGGGAGCCAGGTGTTAAATTAATGAGGAAAATATGCCTCAAAGGAGTTAGGGATTTTGAAGGAGAAAGAGATTCAAAGTAGCAAAAAGCAGCAACAGGAGTAATAGGAAGGTGGAGGTCACTTACCCCATCAATAGGCCTTGAGATATGAGCAAAACAGCCCCTCCTTGAGAGGGTTATTGATTGCAGTAGTATGGGAAAGGGCAATCAACCTGGCAGCAGGACACCTGGACTTACATCCCAGCTTTAGCAATTACTACCTGTGCATCACCTTGACAAGTCACCTAATCTCTCTTAGCTTCAGGTACCTCAAGTGTAAAGCAGAAACACTTTACCTATTTCGCAAGGCTGTTTTGGGGGTTAAATGAAAAAATGTAGGTGAACGTGCCTGGCATATAGAAAGTCATTTAAATATAACCTAAGTTTCTTGAATGCATGTATATAAAAAAGCTAGTTAAATCATTTTTTAAAACGCATGCACATCAATGTTGTTAATGTTGGTGAAAGCCCTTCATGGTAAATCTGTACACAGAAAACACAGAAATGATGCACAGAGTGTGTGCAGGTGAGGAGGAAACAGTGATCCGGGAAGATGATGACATTAAATAGTTCTGAGAACCCAACGGACTGGCAGTCTTTACCCCCTTCGCTAACGTCTGAGTTTATAAAGCAAACGTACAGCTTCATCTTCACTTCACTTCAATTAGTTTTGTTCAACTAGTGAAACAAAGATCTAGTGCAACCCGAGTTCAATCTTAGGACACAAGGTACTCACAAATTTCGCTTTCTTTGAAAATGACCTCATCAGCAGAGCACGGTCAAGATTAATCCAACATCTACCTGCTCACACACACCTGCATCTTCCAAGAAACTAAAAACAAACTCACTTTTTTAATGGCGACAATCTGGTTGGTGTTCTTGTCTCTGGCCTTGTAAACCGTGGCAAACTAGAGAGAAAAACAAAAATAACATACGTTTGTGGGAAATTTTCTGTTTGCCTTTTTACTTTAGATTTTGAGAAGCGAAGAATCAAGGGTTCTTGGAGCGGGCTCGAGGCAGCTGGAAATGTAGTCGGGCAGTCCACGTCCCGTTCCTGTCTGTAATTCAGAAAGGAGAGGGCCGCTCAGGGTGGACACCGGGGCAGCAGCTGCGTCGGGGCAGCCTCCGCCAAAGGCCGGTCCTCTGGCTTGCACTTTTCCAATAATTCTGTGAAGAGGAGAGGCGACCCGGCGCCATCCCCTCAGGATCCCCCGAATCCAGGAGAGCCTCACCTGTCCCTCCCCAAGGAAGTCCAGTTTTTCATAACGCTTTGCTCGCGACTTCACGTCCACAGCCATCCGCACGCGAAGCCCGACACCAGCGGGAAAGAACTGTGTCCGGAGCCAGCAGGAATTTAAAGCTACCTTAAAGCCTCCAACAGCCACTTCCGTCCACCAGGGTCCGACGCTTTACTAGCTCCGCCCCTCTTCCGGGATGGGCGTGGTGCTGTTAAATAGGTCCGGCCCCACGGATGTTACGCAAGGTAGAGCTCGTGGGCTTTTCCGCGGAGCAGCCCGCCCTCTCACGTGACCACGTGAAGCTGGAAGCTGGTGGTTTTGGGCGGTCCCCATCTGTGTCACCCAGTTACCATTGTAACCTAGACATTTTCTTAACTACCGGTGACGACTCAGCGTTCTGTTACGATTCTGAGTTCGGGACTTAATCGGCGTGTATGAGTGTGGAAGTGTCGGCCTTTGTCCCAGATCTCCCTTTCTGGTTCTTGGTCGTGGGCATTCTGTCGCTACGGTTGCTATGGACGCCTTGCCCCGCAATCTCACGTTACTTAGATGCGTGCCCACTTCTTAAAGGCTGGTCAAGAGGGATTCTTACTTATTAGTACCTTTATGACGAAGCACGCCCAGGGAAACAAAAGTCAAGTCAGCTGAAGAATTTCGTGTTGTGCAACAGACTTAACGGTCATCAGTTTTCTTTACTCTGTAAAGTGGAAATAGTAGTAGACTATATCATAGGTAGTTGTGAGGATTAAATGAGACAACAGAAAGGTTAGACATAGTAAATGCTCAATTAAGTGTTAACTGTGATGAGTACCCAGCTTTCTCATGAATTTTCGTCTAAATCAACAAACATGTTAATTCATTTATTCAATGAATATTTAATGAGGGCTTACTGTGTGCCAGGCTCTGTTGTAGACCGGGAAATCAACCGGAAAAAAAAGACAAACATCCTTGCCTTCAAATGGGACTGGATAACAAACAAGTAAAATATGTTATGATAAAAAAAAATATGTATTGATACATAGTGGTAAGTGCTATAGGGATAATTGAGCAGGGAAAGGGTATAGAGATATTAGGGTTTTCAATTTTAAATAGGGTGGGACAGCCCTGGTGTGGCTCAGTGGATTGAGCACAGGCCTGTGAACTAAAAGGTCGCTGGTTTGATTCCCAGGCAGGGCATCTGCCTGGGTTGCAGGCCAGGTCCCCAGTAGGGGTGCTGAAGAGGCAGCCACACATTGTTTCTCCCCATTTTTCCTCCCTCTTTCTCCCTCCCTTCTCCTCTCTAAAAATAAGTAAATAAAATCTTAAAAACAAGTAAATAGGGGTACAAGAAAGACATCACTGAAAAGCCTCTGCAGAGTTTTGAGCAGACAAATGATATGATCTGGACATGTTTTAAAAGGTTCACTCTGGCTGTTGTGAGAAACCAAACTACTGACTTATGGGGTGGGGGGTGGGGAATGGGGGTGGGGGAGCAAGGCAAAATAAGAAGACCAGTTAAAGATTTATTGCAGTAATCCGATGGCTGTATTAGGCGTTACCAGTTTGGCTTCTAGTCAATAGGATTTGCTGACAGACTGGATATGTGTTGGGTGGAGTTGGGGGGTAGGGCAAGGGAAGCATAATTCTAAGGTTTTGAAATGGATCATCTGATGTTTCTGAGTTGAGAATCAGATTTTCAGAGGTATGTAGAAGAAGGCAGCAAGGATACCAAGGCTTATAATTTAGTAAAGGCAATACAGTGTGAAGGCTGAGTCCCTGCTCGAATCTGGACCTGCGTTGACTACTGGCCCAAATGTTCACTCACTAGATTTATGATTTGGGAAAATCCTTTAACTTCTCTGTCCCTAGTTTCCTCCTCTGTAATAGGATCAACTCATTGGGTTGCTGCAAAGCTTAAATAATCTTATATTTCAAGAGCCCTGAGAAAAGTGTCTGACAGTACTCAATTTGTTAGCCATTACATAATCATTATTGGTCACTTCCTAGCTCTTTTTGCTGCTTGGGTCTTTACTGAGCTCTGATACATTCATAGACAAAATTCTCATACATTGCAGAAAACTCACCATGCTTACCATTTACTTCTTAAATTTCTTAACTGTGACAAGTCATACCTAATGATCCATGGTGTCACATGACTTAGACCAAAGTTCCTTCTGAAAGACATCACTGTTAACAATATAACTTCACTTGTAGTAAAAATAAGCTAAGTAGTGAGCTAAATTTGACGGTACATCTGTGAGGCTTGAGGTTTCCAAGTGTGCTACGGCATACAACATGATCAGCAGCATTATGCCATGTTGCTGACAAGTAAATTCCTATATGGGGAATTTATTTTCAACAGGGTAACAAAGGTGTTTAGGTGATATTCTGGGTTCATTAGGTCATTGTATGTATAAAATACCACTCAGCATTTGTATAGCCTTTTATAACTTACAAAGCACTTTCGTGCACTTTAGTGGCCTGCTTCCAAGACAGTCCCAGTGATTCTTGCCTTCTGGTATTAATGAACTGTGTACTTTTCTCTCACAAACAGGCTGTTATGTGTGACCAGTAAAATATGGCAGAAGTGTAATTTCCAAGTCTAGGTTACAAAAGGCATTACTGCTTCTGCCTTGTATGCTTGGCTGATTTATTCTGGGGGAAGTCAGCCATCATGTCATGAATTCACTCAGGCAGCCTTGTGGAAAGGAACTGAGGCCTCCTGCTAACAGCCAGCATCAACTCGCCAGCCATGTCAGTCAAGCCTTCAGATAAGTGCAGCCCTGGGCAGCATTTGATTGCAACTTCTTGAGAGGCACTGACTAAGCGGAACTATCCAGCCAACCAGCACAGGAATCACAGGAATTCCTGACCCAGAGAAAACATAAGGTATTACGTGATTATTGTTTTTAGCCCTTAAGTTTTGGGGTATCTTGTTACAAAGTCAAAATACTAACTTGATCCTATCATACTATATAGTACTGGAAAGGAAAACCTAAAATTGGACCAAGTAAGTAATTTGGCTGATCTTACATATATTTAAGTGCTTAACTCGTAAGTGAAAATACAGGCTATTTACTCTAAGCCAACTTAGAATTCTTTTTGTTTTAATCCTCACTTGAGGATATGTTTATTATTTTAGAAACAAAGGGGGGAAGGGGAAAACACTCATGTAAGAAATGTTAATCAGTTGTCCCCCCACGTGCCCGGATGGGGGATCGAACCCTCAACTTACGTATGTGCCCTGACTGGGAATCAAACATGCAACCTTTTGGTGGACATGATGGCGCTCTAGCTGAGCTACTTGGGCAGGGCAACCCAGAATTCTTTTTATGACACCATCCTCCTTTGGAGTTTATCCCTTTGACAGCAATTTACACCTACATGCCTTTTTGTCATACCTATACTTAAAATTCTGCAAAAGTCGTATTTTTTCATTACTATCATAGCATTAGTAAAGGTGGCCCTCAGACAGTTCCAGTGTTAGGCTTAGGGTTTCAAACTGCAGGCCACTTTATTACCTGAACCCAGTTTCTCAAAGAAAGAAAAAACAATCACCTGGGATTTTCACTGAAATGCAAAAGCTAAGGAGAATAGTTCTAGTTTTTGTTTTTTTTTAATCCTCATCCAAAGATGTTTATTGATTTTAGAGAGGGAGGAAGGAGGGGGGAGAGAAAGAGAGAGAAACATTAATTTGTTGTTCCACTTAGTTATGCATTCATTGGTTGCTTCTTATGTGTGTCCTAACTGGAGACTGAACCTGCAACCCTGGTGTATCGGGACGATGCTCTAACCAACTAAGCTACCTGGCCAGGGCTTAAATACTTCTTTAAAGCATATTCTAGCAATCTGTAAAGGTATGGAAGAAAATTTATTTCACTTTATGAGACTGTACTTTCACAACAATATATACTATTGGCACAGGAAGACCTTTTTAAAGTTTCATAAATTACCTTAACAAGGTAAATAGTTAGGTTGATTTTATGAAGCTTTCAGACATTAAATTTGAGAAAATTAATGGTTACCAGGACTTGCATACATTATTACAATCAAAACAATAAAATAAACCAAAGAACACCACTTTCTTACTACCCCTCAAAACATAAGAAATTGCCATTTTTGGTCAAACATTTATACCTATATTGTATTCATTTTGATCTCTGATTTTATACTGACTTTTTTTCCCCCTAAAATAGGTGACAAATAATCTTTTGTGTTAACTCCCCTATCTTACTACCACAAAGTCTATATTTTACTGGCTATATTTTTACTTTGGCTATATTTTTATCATTCAGAATAGGATGTGCTTATTAAACCAGTTATACTCCAGTAACTTTGTAAATGAAAAAATATTTAGAGAATTAAGAATAAATAATGGAGCCATTATTTCACCGATACTCATCCAATTTTAGGAAAATCACTTCCAAAAAGCAGCAATTCTGCCTGATAAATTCATATCTAAACAGAAATTGAAAGAAAAATTATGGGAAATCTATGATGGTTTCCTAGACATTGTGTGCTTTTAATAGTTCAGCACTAATAATACTTAATAATAAAGAGTAAAATAATAGGCTAACATTTTAAATGTGTACTTTAATAAGTATAAAGTATATAAACAATTAGGCAAGCTTGTGGAGGAGCTGACCAAGATACATAAATTATGAGATGTTGTAAGTGTCCGTCTAAATTTTCCATATAGTTTGTTTACAGAATATTTATTAAGGTTGTTTAGTGTACAATTTCTCATTTGTCATGTTGGAAGTCCTTTATTGTAAAGACTATTCTGTTGTTTGATGACAAACAGCAGCCAGTGTCAGTGATTATTCTGGACCTCCACGCTGAAAGGGGAAAAACAAAACAGTAAGATTAGCTATTACATTCACAGAAAAAATGTTTTCATGGCCACTATACAAATTTACACTATTTTAAGCAAATGATCTTTAGTTTTTTAAAAATAATTTCAGGATTTTTCCATTGCTTGTGGGTATTCATAGAAGTGTTACAAATAATTTCAGATCTGGAAGAGACTCAAGGTTGACCTACATCAGTGGTCCTCAATTTCGTGGTCTCAGAAGTCCTTTATACTCTCAAAAATTACTGAGAACTCTAAAGCGCTTTTTTCATGTGGTTATCTCTCTTGCTTCTAAACATCATACTTCTATACATATATTTTTATTTATGAAAATGTTACTGATTATGCTATTACAGTTGTCCCATTTTCCCTCCTTCATTCCCCTACGCCCTGCATATCCCCTCCCACACACATTCCCCCCCTTTAGTTCATGTCCATGGGTCATACATGTAAGTTCTTTGGCTTCTACATTTCCCATACTATTCTTAACCTCCCCCTGTCTATTTTCTACCTACCATTTATGCTACTTATTCTCTGTATCTTTTCCCCCTCTATCCCCCTCCCACTCCCCGGCTGCTAACTATAGGGAACCTATCCCTGTGGAATGGCAAATGTAGCCCAGCCCTATTGGAAAGCCGATAGGCGCGTGTTGGCATGCAGGATGCCAAACCCACAGATCAGTTCTCCCGTGGGAAATCAGGCCTGCATTATACCTAGCCTGCTATCAGGCTTGCTCTTGCTAAAACTCCCTCACCCTGAGTTGAAGCAGCAACTGCTTACTGTGTATCTTTAAAGTAACTTCTTGAAGTCTGTGCTAATTCTCCCAAGGACTGAAGTGTAACCAGACTAATTACTCTTATTGTTCCCTTGCATTTGCAAAATTTTTTCCTTGTTAATCTGTAGGAATCAGTAAGATCCTTTCCTTTGCTATCTGTAAAAAGTAATTACCTAAAGCAAACCTGAGCATAATGAATGAGAACCTTTTTTGACGTATGCTATTAGAAAGCCAGTAAAAGCCTGTCAAGGCAAGGGTTCAGGCACTCGCCCCTTGAGGGAGTGGCCGTGCCGTCCCTTTTTCTCCACAGGACTTCGGTAATCTGTGTAAATTTGTCTCATCTCATCCACAACACCGTGAACACTGCTGGCCAGAGTCTGTATCAGATAACCCTCCATGTGATCTCCATTTCTGTGATTCTGTTACTGTTTTAGTTGTTTGCTTAGTTTGTTTTTGTTTTAGGTGTGCTTGTTAATAACTGGGAATTTGCTGTCACTTTACTGTTCATATTTTTGATCTTCTTTTTCTTAGCTAAGTTCCTTTAACTTGACCTTATCTGGGAAGCACTTTATCTGCCCTTCCATTCTAAATGAAAGCTTTGCTGGATGGAGCAATCTTGGATGTAGGCCCTTGCCTTTCATGACTTGGAATACTTCTTTGCAGCCCCTTCTTGCCTGTAAGGTCTCTTTTGAGAAATCAGCTGACAGTCTTATGGGAACCCCTTTGTAGGTAACTGTCCTTTTCTCTTGCTGCTTCTAGGATTCTCTCCTTCTGTTTCATCTTGGGTAATGTAATTATGATGTGCCTTGGTGTGTTCCTCCTTGGGTCCAGCTTCTTTGGGACTCTCTGAGCTTCCTGGACTTCCTGAAAGTCTATTTCTTTTGCCAGATTAGGGAAGTTCTCCTTCATTATTTGTTCCAGTAAGTTTTCCATTTCTTGCTCTTCCTCTTCTCCTTCTGGCACCCCTATGATTCAGATGTTGGAATATTTCAAGATGTCCTGGAGGTTCCTAAGCCTCTCCTCATTTTTTTGAATTCTTGTTTCATTCTGTTGTGGTTGAGTGTTTCTTTCTTCCTTCTGGTCCACACTGTGGATTTGAGACCCAGTTTCCTTCCCGTCACTGTTGGTTCCCTGAACATTTTTATTTATTTCACTGAGCATAGCCTTCATTTTTTCATCTAACTTGTGACCATATTCAACCAATTCTGTGAGCATCCTGATTACCAGTGTTTTGAACTGTGCATCTGATAGGTTGGCTATCTGTTCATTGCTTAGTTGTATTTTCTCTGGAGCTTTGATCTATTCTTTCATTTGGGCCATTTTTTTTTGTCTTGGCATGCACCTGTTATGTAGTAAGGGGTCCGAGAGGGAGCAATGGCACTTGCTCCACTCTCTGCCAGTTTTCAGTCACTTCCCCCACTATCCACAATCAAATTGGGCCCTTTTGGTGCTGATTCCTGGGTGGGTGGTTTTATGTGTGGTCTAGGACCCTATGGGTCTCTACAATGAGCTGTCCTGTGAGGCTGGAAGTTTCTCCTACTGCAGCAACCCCCCACAGCAGTTTGTAGTCAGAGGTTTGAGGCTTTATTTCCCTGTGTTGGAACCCTGGGTTGCACAGTCTGTCTTGCTCCCCAGTTGTTCCCATTTATCTGCCCGCGAATGTGGGACTTCCCAGTCAACAATCCGCTGCCTCGCTGGGTCTGCCAGACACGGCCATGCCTGCCCCAGTCCTCCAGCTGCCGCCGTGCCATGAGTCCTCTCTGCCTGGCTGCCTGTTTCTGCCTCTCCTACCGGTCTGGATGAATATTTCTTCTTTAATTCCTTGGTTGTTGGACTTCCATAGTTTGATTTTCTGTCAGTCCTGGTTGTTTTTTGTTTTTAAATTGTCGTTTTCCTTTTGGTTGTGTGAGGAGGCTCAGTGTGTCTACCTACGCCTCCATCTTGGCTGGAAGTCTATACATATATTCTTTCATGCACATTAATTGAGGGCTTGGACACAGTTTATTTCTCATAGTCCTGGCCTATCAGACCATCTGTGTCTTAGCTATGGACACACCGTGACAAGACAATGCGAGAGGCATGTAAATCAGGACAAGAAATTCCAACAGCCAAAAATGTTAAGGTGTTTTGCACAATATTGGGATAAAGATCAACAACATACCTGGATAAATTCGATTTCTTCTTGAGACATAGGTTTCCTTCTATATTTCTGAGGTAATGTTTTTATTATTTCTGCAGTGTCTGGTGGACCCTGATGCGTCAGCCAATCTGGTGATTTACTTCCCTTAAAATGCTGTGAAATTGAAGAAGAGTGAGATGGTAGTCCTGCTGATCTCAGAACTTCTGATACTGAAATTAAAAAAATATAATTAGAGAAATTGTTCAGATGTCTTAAAATACTATTTTGCATAATCTATTTCTGAGTAATCTAGTCATTCTTGAAATAAGTATTATAATTCTGAGAGGTAAGTTTTGGAGAGCAACTTAGTTGGGTAGCTATATAAAATTTCATAAAGGCCGTTACTGGTGTGGCTCAGTTGGTTGGGCGTCCTCCTGCAAAGCTAAAGGTCACCGATTCGAATACCAATAAGGGTACATGGCTGGGTTATAGGTTGGTTTCCTGGTCATATAGAAGGTACCCATTGATATTTCTCTCCCTCCCTAACCGTCTCCCTAAAAATAAATATATAAAATCTTAAAAAATATATTTTATAAAGTTCTTAAACAAATACTGAGGGTATTTGTAAACAAGTTTGTAAAGTGAAATTTCTAGGTAGTGGAGTTCAGCCCACAGGGATAACCTAAGTTACTTAAGTTTTGTCATACGGTGGCGTTCACAGGTAGTGAGATATCTTACAATGGGGAATGAGAATTCTGCCAAATATAAATGAGATTTGTTTTCTCAATACATTTTTTTAAATTAAAGATTTTATTTATTTATTTTTTAGAGAGAGGGAAAGGGAAGGAGGGAAAGAAACAATGTGGGGCTGCCTCTCTCATACCCCCCACTGGGGACCTGGCCTGCCACCCAGGCATGTGCCCCAACTGGGAATCGAACCAGTCACCCTCTGTTCAGAGGCAGGCACTCAATCCACTGAACCACACCAACCAGGGCTGTTTTCTCAATACCTTTATACTTACTTATCAACTATATCTTACTTCTTCAAGAGTTACAATAAGTTAAAAATATCTGTATAAAATATGTTAAAATTTTCCCTGAATTAAGGATCAAATATCTTATAATGAAGATGGAGCAGAGGATCTCGTAAAAAAGGAGGGGTCAGAGAAAAACAGGACTTGTTCAGAATCTTCAGTTACTTTCTAGGCAATGACTGCTAAGGTCTACAGCAATCTAAGAAATATTAACTGATTGAATAAATAGATAAATGAGTAAATGAAAAAAAGGGTATCTGGCAGAGAAATATAGAAATGGTTATTATTCCTCACAATATCTGCAAATGTAAGTATGGGAGATTATTCTAAAAGATAGAAGGAAAGAAAGGTAGAACAAAAATTCCCCTATATAAACTCAGTATCATTAAAAATTCAGAGGTATCTATTGTTGAGTCATTTCCTTTTTAAATGGAGGTAATCAGTTAATTTTTAACTGCATGCAACCTAAGGTACCATTTTCATCTAAGCTACAAAGTCTACCTGATTTTACAATGAAAAATATTGCCTACGATAGGAAATTCATATATAAATATATATATGTACACTTAAAAAAACATCTAAAGTACAACTTACCATTGGGTTTAGGATGGTCTCTTCTGTTAGGGAACCTTATTAATGGAGTATGTGGCTTGACTACCTAAAGGAAAAATAAAATGCATAAAAAAAGATGAAACACTAAAATAAGGTCATTAGCTATATATACACAAGATAATCTACTGAACCACACAGATCTTCATTAAAATAAAATAACTTAGTATTTGACATCAATTTTAAATTTTACTACTTTACTCCTCCTCAAACTGGAAAGCTGGCCTATGAATTATTAACTTGTTTATCTTACTTGCAAGTCATAATAACTGTGTACTTTATACATTATTCATTTCACTGTACTACCAACTGACCTCAAAGACAACACTAAGAAAAAGATGACATCGATTTTATGTTGTGTGACTTATACATTGTGCTGTTAATTGGTAGCCATTGAAGTTTCCTGACTTGAGTCCAGTGTTGTTTCCCTATTGTTAATATGTAGCAGTTAAGAATAGGATAAAAAGTATACTGAAAATTAGGTAATTAAAAAAATATATTTTCTGACTACAGAAGTATTATGTGTTCTGTGTGAAAAATTTGGAAAAAAATGCAGAAAAGGACAAAGAAGAAACAC
This sequence comes from Desmodus rotundus, assembly GCF_022682495.2. Taxonomy (NCBI): domain Eukaryota; kingdom Metazoa; phylum Chordata; class Mammalia; order Chiroptera; family Phyllostomidae; genus Desmodus; species Desmodus rotundus. Next base: position 169,768,822 of record NC_071387.1, read on the forward strand.
TATCTATGATCCCCAAACCCAAATTAAATAGGTTTAAACATCTGATAGCCCTTTTAAGGCTTGTTCCTGTACCCATAGAATACATACTTTTCCTTGCCTAATTCACCATGCCATTTCAATCCCCATTCAATCTAGAGTTTATATCCTCTACCAGGAAATGTCTCCCCAATCCCACCCATTTGCATGCTTCCCCTTACACCAGATTCAGCAGATTGCTTATCTTTTAAAACTGCTCAAATATCACTGCTCTTTAAGAAACATCCCGATTCCAAAATCTGATTCTCCTCCTTTGTGTTTCCACAGTATCCTGAACACCTTAAGAATACTGTGTAGCAGACAGATAAATGAGCCAATGATTTTTTACAGGACACTAAGCTCCTACAAAGGCAGTCAGAGAATTATGCACTTCTGCAGCAGTGCCTGGTATACAGTAAATGCTCAGAAAACATCTGCCAAGTGAGTGAATAGGCTATTTGTATGGTAAGACTAAGTATATAAGTCTGTGAGTATGTATACACACAATACATACATATGCATGTACACTGGAAAGAATCCATTTCAACATTGTTTTTGTACACTTAAAACTATGATGTAATATGCCCTTATCGATGAAATTGCCACACTATTTAGGCTTCCCCTTTTTTAACAGAAAAATTTTAAAAATACATAAAAGTAGAGTTAGTAGTAAAATAAACCCTGATAAACGCATTACACAACTTCAACAGTAATATAGTCAATCTTATTTTATCTACCTTTCCCCTATGAGGGGAAAAAAATTGATAATTTGGACTGTACTAGTAAAGAAAAAAAAAGCCTTTTTCCCCAAAATTTAATAAACCAACTAAGTAAAAAAATTTTGCAACAGGCCAAAGGTTAATAGCTATACTGTAGAATTTGAAAACATAGAAAAATGGGTAGGATATCCTCCAGAGGTAAAGAAATGAAAATAGTTCTTTAACCATATGAAAAGATGGTCAGCCTCACATATAAGAGAATTGAAATGCATGGAGATTAATATTTTTCATCGATTCGATTTTACTAGATTTTAATGTACAAATTGGTAACAGAATCTGTTGGGAAGGCTGTAGGGAGGGAAGCAGGCACTCACTCGTTGCTATAGGAAGGCAAAATAGAATAACCTCTGCGAGGGGAAAATAAGCCTAGAAGCTACAGTTCATTCAACGTCCTCTTACCAGCACTCTACTTCCTTGCTGGAGGCTTATTTTCACCTGTAAATCTCAATCCCTGTATTAATCCAACCACCCATCTTCTTCCCCTGTGCCTCCTGCAGCCAAATGATTTCCTAAATGACAAACTCACCTTTCTGCTCTTACATCAGCCCAAACACATCAAATATATACTGCTTGGCATTCAGCAGGCACGTAATAACTGTAACTTACTCTTCTAAAATTGTTTCTGAATATCCTGTAGTCCAGACAAATTTCTGTACTTAATGTTGACACCATGCTTTGTGAATTCCCATGAATTTGTGCCAGAGTGTCGAAATACTACCCTTTCTCCAAGGTATGCGTCTACAGCCAAATTGTAAGCTCTACAGAGATACCACGTCTGTTTTGCTGGCACTGTAGTCCCCAGCACTGAACATAGTCTTGGAACAGAAGTACTTAATGTAATTTGCTAACATAATATGTAATTATTTCATGTTAGCACATTCTGCTTTGTATTATTAATATCTTGGTCAAAGTCATTGCAGCTCTGTTAGGAGACAGACCATTCCTTATCGTATACCTCACAGTACCTTCCTTTTTTTTTCAAGTATCAGTAGTTAGTTCTTTATTATTACTGTGTACTATTCCATTTTAACAGATCTGCCACAATTTGTTTATCCTGCTAATGGACATTTGGATTGTTTCTGGTTTGGCCGTTATTATGGATAAAGTGGCTATGAACACTTTTATACGAGTCTTTAGAATATGCATTCATTTCTCTTGGGTGTAAACTATGAATAGAATTGCTGGGTCAAAGGGAAGGTATGTTGAACTACTAGAGACTGACAAAACAGTTTCTCAAAGTGGCTGTACCATTTTATGCTCCTACTAGCAACAAATGAGGATTTCAGGTGCTTCCCATTATCATCACTTGGTACTGTCAGTTATTTTAATTTCAATCATTAAGTGGGTGTAGCAGAACTTTCGGGTTTTCATTTATTTTCCTGGCAAGTAATGATATTGAGCATCTTTTCACGGGCTTATTGCTCATTTGGATATCTTTGTGCAGTATCATTTTTGTAATCCATTTTTAAATTGGGCTATATACTACGGATACCAGTTCTTTGTTAGATGTTCAACTTATTCTCACAGAATCTTTAATTAATACTCAAATACCCAGTGAATGTATAAGTGAGAATCATTCATTGCAATGAGACCAAGCCTAGGATCTAGGATTTTATTTTAGACTGACACAACTTAGAAAAGGTCTTTTAAAGATATACTTGTGCAAAGGGGAATGCACTTCTCGTATCAAAATTAGTAATACAATAATACACTCTCAAGAGTTGAAAAAGATCTTTTAAACCAACCACAAAAGTGGAAGTTGTGTTCCTTTATATCCAATTTTACCTCTCCTATTTAATTAAGTTCGAGACCACAGCTGGAGAAGCACTACAAAAGCTATTAGGAGTTATTAACTAATGAGTGGATTAACTAAATTCCTCTAACTGCCAATCTAAATTTAGGGGGGCGGAAAGCTCGGGAGGCCAAAACTAAAACATACATCACAGTTAATCTTAAATCTTTTTTTTCCCCTTTTTAATTCCCTCCCATCTGGCCTGTAACCAGACACTTGAATTGGTGGGGCGAGGGTGCAGCCAGTTCTCCGGCCATTCCCAAGTCCTTGAAGGGACACACTGGGTCAATGCAGAGTTTGCTTGCTTTCTCTCACCGCTACCGCCTCTCTGCTGATTGGTTGATCAGGTTATAGTAGACGGGACATCACAGACTATACTAGACGCCGATTGGCCAGAATAAAGCCTGGGCAGCCTAGCTGCAGACACCTAGGGGAGCAAAGGAGGTCCTCGCGGAGGACAGTCTGGAGACCCCACAAAGCAGCTATGTGCCTACCTGCTAAGTTGCGACACGCCCGCGGCCTGGCTCGAACCCTCAGCTCCGGTCATCGGCTTACTACCCGACCTAACGGGCTCAAGGTCCAATTCTCACACAACCCCACGCGGCGCCGCTGGCCCTGTACTCAGAGCTGCGGGCGCCGCGCAGTCTCCGCCACCGCCTTTCCTCCCCAGCGCTTTAGCTATAGTCAGCACCATCCCTACCGCCCTTGGTGCGGAAAGGCGACCGAATCTCTTTACCTGAACGACCCTGCTAGCAGACGCCATCTTACTGCCCATCATGACCCCCGAGAAGGGGTAGCTTCCGGGGCGATAGCGAGCCGCAGCGGTTACTGGAGTCTTGGGCAGCTGGGGGCGGGCTCTGCCTGTGACGTCACGGAGGAGGGGCAAGCGGGCAGGATCCTCCAATGTGACGTTAGCACCACCCTTCTTTGCGTGACCCCGCCCCCTCTCGCCTGGATCCCATGTGTTTCCCATTGTTTCCTTTTGTAGATGAAGTTTTGAGATGTTGGGTTTATTTTGCTTGTTAGCCATGAGTGATCTAGGACCTTTTCCTCTCCAAAAAAACCCGTTTCTCATTTCAGTATAGTCCAAATTTAATCTGAAAGCAAATACAATCTCTTGCGGTCTCCTAAGACAAACGATTTCGTTAAAACTTGGGAGTTAATGGCAAACTCAGGACGAGTAGTCAATTCTGGGTTTATACAAAGCCATTTCGTATGCCCTTGGTTATTGGCTTTGCTTAATTTGGTCTTCTGTTTCTGTTTTTTTCCACTATTTGTCTTGATACTAAACTGCTGCCTGCATCAAATTTGAGAGAATGCAAAAGTGCAAGTTTTTCTTTTTGAAATATAAGCCATCTATTGTATATCATCCCCCAAAGTGATATTAAATTCTATGGTAAAAGTTAGTGTTGACATTGTTATAATTTTTAATACACAGTATACACAACATGTTATTCAACATAACTTTGTGGCTAATGTAGCCTTAAGCCATTGTTATCATTTAAAGTGACAAATTTGTTTTGATCTAGGTGATTTCTAGAAATGTAAGTTGCCCTGGCCCGGTGTCAGTTGGTTAGAGCATCATCCCAATGTTGCAGTTCAATCTCCAGGCAAGGCACAGACATGAAGCAACCAATGAATGCATAAAATGCAACAACAAATCCATGTTTCTCTCTCTCTCTCTCACCCCCCCTCTCTTTCTCTGTAAAATCAATAAAAAAATTAAAAACGAACAAAAAAAAAAGTTACGGAGCCCAAATGTGGGCCCTTCTGATTCAATAAGTCTGTGGAGGAGGCCAGAAATCTATATATTTTTAAATTTTATTTACTTATTTTTAGAGGGAGGGGAAGGGAAGGAGAAAGAGAGGGAGAGAGACATCAATGTGTGGTTGTCTCTCGAGTGCCCCCTACTGGGGGCCTGACCTGTCCTGCAACCCAGGCATGTGCTCTGCTCAGGAATCAAACCAGTGACCCAGCACTCAATCCACTGAGCCACACAAGCCAGGGCCAGAAATCTATTTTTTAAAAAGCTTTCAAAGCTTGTTTTAGCAGCACATATTCTAAAATCAGATTGATAAAGTGATTAGATGTGCAAAGGACATTTTTATTTTTATTTTTAAAATAACTCATTTTATTGGTCAATGCTCTGTTGGTCAAGGCATTGTTCTGATACACCAAGATGATAGGTTCATTCCCCTGTCAGGACACCTCCAAGAAGCAGCCAATGAATGTATGAATGAGTAGAACAGCAAAGTGATATTTCTCTCTCTCTCTCTGTCTGAAATCAATAAATTAAAAAGAAAACTTTTTTAAAAAGCTGAAGCTGAGCCAATACCTAAATTCTACCTTCTCTTCCTGTTGCTCAGTTTCAATTAGCCTCCTGACTGTCATCAGATCATTTGATTACTCACCCCATTCACATCCTTATTTTTTATGTAATCTCAAGGCTATTATTTAGCTATTTTCTTTTTTAAAATTTTCTTTAAAAATATTTGTATTTATTTTCAGAGAGAGGAGAAGGGAGGGTGAAAGAGAGGGAGGGAAACATCATTTGGCTGCTCCCTGTTCGCCCCCAAATGGAGACCCAGCCCACAACCCAGGCATGTGCACTGACAGGGATTGGAACCTACAACCTTCTGGCTTGCAGGCTGGAAATCCATTGAGCCACACCAGCCAGGGCTATTTGGCTATTTTCATGCACCTGGAACACATCATCTGATTCTACCTCTTGTATTTTGTCTTCTTAAAGTCCCTATCTTACCTAGCCTTTGACTCCTTCCTTGTTCCATGTGCCCTGTTGCTGACACTGGCTGTAGAGCTGTTCGGCAGTACTCAGCATGCATCACAGCCTCCTGATGTGATGCAATATCAAGTACCCAGTACAACTTGTAGATTTTTTTGATGAAAAAATATGAAACTACATTTTATAAAACATATCTGTCAACTGTAACAGAATTAAAAAAAAAACCAAAGTAGTTAGTCTGACTGATGGGGCTCAGTTGGTTGTGCATTGTTCTGCAAAGCAAAGCGTCACTGGTCCAACTCCCTGTCAGGGCACAAGCCTTGGTTGTGGGCCTGGTCCCGGGTTGGGGTGTGTTTGAGAGGCAACCAAGTGATGTTTCTCCCCCTCTTTTTCTTCCTTCCTTCCCACCTCCCCCCAAAAATGAATAAACAAAATCTAAAACAAAAAGCAGTTAGATCTAACTTCTAGTTTACAGGAAATCAGAGGTGGAACAAGGTACATAAACTTATAGACAAATCGGAACAGAGAACTTCCTACAGGACAAGTGTTACTTCAAGCCAGTTTTACTGTAAGAAAAGTGGGGTGGAGGGGCTTTCTCATCTCTGTTAGAGCCCTTCAGTTCAACCCAGCTATGCTATTGTGAAGTAGCCATAGCTACTATGTAAATGTATGGGTGTGGCTTTGTTCCAATAAAATTTTATTTGTAAAAACAGGCAACTGGTAAGCCATAGTTTGCTGACTCTGATATTGATGAAATGAGCAACCAAAGCAACCATCATTACCACCACCACTTTTGAGAAAGATATATTTACAAAAGCACCATTAGCTTGAATTAAAAAAAAATATACAATCTTAATTTTTTCCATTACTATTTAGTCCCCTTATGCCCCCCTCCCTAGCTTGAATTTTAAGACTGAGATATAAAATATCTTTGGGTCCCCAAATGAGAAAGCTGCTCAGAAGGGCATACTCTCTAATACCCTCTTTGGATATGGCCAAGGTAATGGTAGGGGAGAACCTCCCAAAGGGCAGAACAAAGAACCATGGATGAAGAACTGCTTTCAGAGAGCAAAGAGCCAAATCCAAAAGTGTTCCCTAGTCCCAGGAAGGGGCACTTCCTATAACTTACCAAGTTATAGTTCAGAATTGCTACAGACCTTGTCCACTATTGTCTGCAGCAATATAACTTGTCTTCTCAGTTCCTAGGTCCCCAGATCAAGAGCCACATCTGGATGTGATGTGGACTATTGAGATTCTCAACTTTGAACTGTTATTGCATGCTATTGTTAGGTTATCTTCTTTGGGAGGTGTCTTTTACACACAGAAGAGAGGTTAATATTTAAGACCAAGATGCAGACTGGGAAACTGTAGTCTTTTCAACAAATACCCAATTTCTATCCACCACTCTAGAACCCAGAATGCACCTGCTGTTGAAGAATTATCCTTTCCTGCCCCACTGATATTGGGTTGGTCAATGAAACGTGGGTGGAAATAATGTACCCCTCTTCCAAACACAAACTTTAAGTGTGCTTGTGTATGGAATTTGACTTGGCCTCATAAGCCATGACAACATGTTGCAGATAGTGGCTGCTCCTTCAAGCCTGGGTCCTAGAATGATCAGCCAACCCATGAATAAAACACAGATATAACTGTTTGTTATAATCCACTGAGATTTGAGGTTGTTATCCAGCAGGATTTCAGGCAAAGCTGACTAACACAGTTTCTCAAGAGTTGGACTTTAAGAGGGAACATACAGGTGCCGCGGTCCAGCCGCAGCAGAGTCCAGGGCGTCCCGAAGGTGCTATGAGGCGTCGGCGCGTGGAGATCAGAGGCAGGTGAAGCACTGATTCGTTTATTGCAAGTACAAGTGGATTTTTATATTTTCTTTTTTGGCATAGATTAACATTTGCAAGTGTATAGCATGATCAGTTAAGCAGAAAAATCAATACAAAGGTAACCAGGAAAAGTATGAAAGTTTCCATGGATTTAAGTATATTAAACAAGGATTGTTTTGACCAAAGTTTCCATAGATTCAGTTATAGTGAACAAAGATTATTTTAACTAGGAGAGTTATAAATCAGACGATTAGACATTTTCAGAAATTGTTCATAGGGCAAAAGTATACAGTAGATTGAGCAGAGGCAATAAGGCTTTTGTGATATCTAACTTAGCTATCTATCTTTTCTGTCTAAAATGTTTCTCTGTGTACTATAAACTCTAGCTTCATAGTAACTGTTTCTGTATACCTAATAGCTAACCAGCTTTTCTTATTTCTATGGCTGTCTAATTGATATATATTCTTATTTAAGGTAAAGGAGGGGCTGTTACTCTAATGACTTTTAGACATTCAGGGGCTTGTTGACTAGAAACGTAATGGCCTGATTATATCCTGTTTGTGTCAGCTGCTGGTCAATTCTAAGAGTGGTGATCATTACCAGGAGATTCCAGATGATTAAAGCAGTAAAAATACAGATTCCAAGAAAGAGAAAGAACACACAAATCCCAAGTAATGCCACGTCCTCCAGGCCAGGATATGCTTCCTTGAAGACATATCCCCCATGTCTGGACCTTGTCAAACAACATGGTTGACCGTACTGGAACTGGATGTGGCACACAGGATAATAGAGTCCCAGAAAAATGCAAAAAGTTTTTCATATGATACTGATAATCTGTTAAGTTGGGATTCACTAACATAGTATGCATCTGTGATTTATTTAATGCTGTATTTTTGGATCAGAAAGGCATTTTACAGAATGATTTTCTAGAAGAAAAATATGACTAGTTTTATAATTTATGTAGAGAATTTCCAAGAATTCACTGTACAAAAAGAATAAAATTAAAAATGAATTATGATTTATCAGAACAAATGAAAACTATAAATCTTCCAAAGAAAAGCAGTTAGCATACAAATTTAGGCATGTCTTGGTAATTTTATTATTGATCTAAAGAGCATATTTCAAATGCTATTACCAACTGTAGTGCATCTTTTCAAGTTGTTCAAAGTCTTTTTTAAAATATATTTTATTGATTATGCTATTACAGTTGTCCCATTTTCCCTCCTTTATTCCCCTCTGTTCTGCACACCCCCTCCCACTCACATTCCCCCCTTTAGTTCACATCCATGGGTCGTACATGTAAGTTCTTTGGCTCCTACACTATACTATTCCTATACTATTCTTAACTTCCCCTATTTTCTACCTACCATTTATGCTACTATTCTCTGTACCTTTTCCCCCTCTTCTACCCGCCTACTCCCCCACTGATAACTCTCCATTTCTGTGATTCTGTTACTGTTTTAGTTGTTTGCCTAGTTTGTTTGTTTTTCTTAGGTTGGGTTTTTAATAGCTGTGAGTTTGTTGTCATTTTACTGTTCATATTTTTGATTGTCTTTTTCTTAGATAAGTCCCTTTAACATTTCATACAATAAGGGCTTGGTGATGATGAACTCCTTTAACTTGACCTTATCTGGGAAGCACTTTATCTGCCCTTCCATTCTAAATGAAAGCTTTGCTGGATAGAGTAATCTTGGATGTAGGCCCTTGCCTTTCATGACTTGGAATACTTCTTTGCAGCTCCTTCTTGCCTGTAAGGTCTCTTTTGAGGAATCAGGTGACAGTCTAATGGGAACTCCTTTGTAGGTAACTATCTCCTTCTCTCTTGCTGTTTTCAAGATTCTTTCCTTATCTTTAATCTTGGCTAATGTAATTATGACGTGCCTTGGTGTGTTTCTCCTTGGGTCCAACTTCTTTGGGACTCTCTGAGCTTCCTGGACTTCCTGGAAGTCTATTTCTTTTGCCAGATTAGGGAAATTCTCCTTCATTATTTGTTCCAGTAAGTTTTCCATTTCTTGCTCTTCCTCTTCTCCTTCTGGCACCCCTATGATTCAGATGTTGGAATGTTTCAAGATGTCCTGGAGGTTCCTAAGCCTCTCATTTTTTTGAATTCTTGTTTCTTCATTCTGTTCTCGTTGAGTGTTTCTTTCTTCCTTCTGGTCCACACTGTGGATTTGAGACCCAGTTTCCTTCCCACCACTGTTGATTCCCTGAACATTTTTATTTCACTGAGCATAGCCTTCATTTTTTCATCTAACTTGCGACCAATTCTGTGAGCATCCTGATTCCCAGTGTTTTGAACTGTGCATCTGATAGGTTGGCTATCTGTTCATTGCTTAGTTGTATTTTCTCTGGAGCTGTTCTTTCATTTGGGCCATTTTTTGTCTTGGCGCACCTGTTATGTAGTAAGGGGAGGAGCCTTAGGTATTCACCAGGGCAAGGTAACCCTCCTTGCTGTACTGTGGGGAAGGGGTCCAAGAGGGAACAATGGTGCTTGCTCCAGTCTCTGCCAGTTTTCAGTCACTTCCCCCACTACCCACTATCAAATTGGGTCCTTCTGGTGCTGATTCCTGGGTGGGTGGGTTTGTGAATGGTCTAGGACCCTGTGGGTCTCTCCAACGAACTCTTCTGTGAGGCTGGAAGTTTCTCCTGCTGCTGCAACCCCCACAGAAGTTTGCAGTCAGAGGTTTGAGGCTTCATTTCCCTGCGCTGGAGCCCTGGGTTGCGAGGTCTGCCTTGCTCCCCAGTTGTTCCTCCTAGTTTATCTGTCCACGAATGTGGGACTGCCCAGTCTGCAATGCGCTGCCTCGCTTGGTCCTCCAGCCACCACCTTGCTGCGAGTCCTGTCTGCCTGTCTCCACTCCTCCTACTGGTCTGGATGAATGTTTCTTCTTTAATTCCTTTGTTGTTGGACTTCCATACAGTTCGATTGTCTGTCAGTTCTGGTTGTTTTTTGTTTTTAAATTGGTTGGTGTCCTTGGTTTGGTTGTGTGAGGAGGCACAGTGTGTCTCAAGTTGTTTAAAGTCTTAAAGAGTGCTGAAAACATCACAGTATCCATAAAAATGAACAATGGCTACAAATTAATAAAGAGCTCAAGTTAGAGTTTTCAAAAGATGGGATGGGATGTATAAAAAGTAGCATGGTCTTTTAATTAGAAGAGCAACATTTATTGTTTTTATTTTTTAACTTGTAAAAGTGATGAATGATAAATATAGATGTACAAAGAAAAAAAGTCACAATTCCTCCACAATAACCACAACTGTTAACCCTTTCGATATCTTTTTCTTTTTCAAGGCTAAGGCTTTATTTGGGTCTCTGATTAAAGATGTGGGTGTGAGTCGGGGGAACTGAGATGTTGGTCAAAGGGTACAAACTTAGTTAGAAGATGATTATTCCTGGCTAATGTGGCTCAGTGGATTGCGTGCTGGCCTGGGAACCAAAGGGTTGCCGGTTCGATTCCCAGTCTAGGGCACATGCCTGTGTTGTAGGCCAGGTCCCCAGTGTGGGGCATGCGAACGGCAACCATGATTGATGTTTTTCTCTTTCTTCCTCCCTTCCCTTCTCTCTAAAAATATTTTAAAAATTAAAAAAAAAAGATGATGATTAAAGTTTAGAGATTTAACACACAATTTTAACAATACTGTATTATATACTTCAAAGTTTTTAAGAGACTAGATGTTAAATGTTTTCACCATGAAAAAGAAATAATTATGACATAATAGAGATGTTTGCTAATGCCATGGTGGTCAATTCACCACGCTGTATACCTTAAATTTACACAATGTTACATGTCAATTATATCTCTATAAAAGAAATACTCTGTAGCTCTGGCTGTTGTGGACTGAGCCCAGTGGACTGAGTCCCAGCCTAAGACCGAGCGGTTGCTGGTTTGATTCCCAGTCAGGGAACGTGTCTGGGTCGTGGGCCAGGTCCCCAGTGGAGAGTGTGCAGAGAAACCTATACATTGATGTATCTCTCCCTCTCTTTCTCCATCCATCCCCTCTATCTAAAAATAAATAAATAAAAAATATATAACAAATTAAAAAAAATCTGTCATGAGATAAATCTAAAATAAGATTTATTTGAATAAAATACAACTGACTTAAAAAAATAAAGATGTAGATATGCTTTTCTAATTTTTCTAGTATTTTGGTTGACAAAGAAATGCATAGACATATTACAAATGAGAATTGGGACTTCCAGGAACATTGTAGAAAAATGTCCACATTGAGCGGAAAGCTGACTAGATGATGTCTTCCTGAACCCCCTTGCAAGGCCAAGATTTTTAGAATCTTTTAGAGTATGCCAGTCACTTTAATTATCATATTTAAAACAATAAATTCCATGTTACAGTGTTAAGCTAAAAACAAATTTGCAATATAAGAATAGTTCCAACAACACCAAAAAACGTATTGCACCTAAAATTTCCTATTTAACTGATACGTCGAAGATAAAAAACAAATAATGCCAACATAGAATTCTTATTAGATCATGGTGAGATTCTTCTCAAGCTGCAGAACAGTTTCCTTAAGAGCAGAATCCTGTGCCCAATTGACTTTACTCCCCAAAATGAGGTTCTGTAACACACACAAAAATTTTTTTTCAAATTAAAGTTATAAGTACTTTAAAATTTAACAAGCTTTCAAAATATCCTATTTCACTGATCTTATCAAATAATTACCAAACTAAGTGTGAACATTTACTGTGATCATGAGAAAAACACAGTGTTACATTATTATATACTCATTTCCACTTTCACTGAGGCTTCAGGCTTGATCCCCGTGCTGCTAGGGAAGATTTACAATGCTAACAATTTTTTATGCTGCATCAGTTTTTGTGGGTAGTTTTTCCCATTAAGGATGCTTGCAGTGGTATCCTAGACTAAAGGGAAAAGATTGCAGTTGTTTCAGAGTTCACTTTGTACTTCTATGGTGAACATCAATTTGAGCCTCACTAATATGTCCTATTTTTAAAAAGAAGTAAAAGAAGAGCTTAGTTCTCAGCTCTTGCCAAGTTTTAAGACCCTGAAAAAAATGAAGAACAGTTTTGTAGTAGACAATGGAGGGATAATTAGGGTCATAATTAATGAAATTTCTGGTCATTATGCCCTGAAAAATTATATAGCTCAATGATACCAAATTACTAATTGAAATATTAGTAAAATCCATTTTAGAGTATAATGGTATATTATTACACATAAAACATAAAACTTTGGCCTATATAAGGCATGTTCTTGCTGTAAGTTAATAAAAGGGCCAGTGTATACAAATTCAGTCAAATTTGCAAAAGCAGATAAAAGTAAGCACTCAAACATGACTGAACCCCTGAAGACCCATTCCATTAGGAACACAGAGAGCTCCTAACTTGGCCAAATCTATATTCTGTTTAACAAAGCAATGAGTTCATTAACTCAAAATTAACACTAATTTAGAGAATGTAAATAAAAATTAGGAAATGCAGATAATGCCTTCTGCCTCTATTTCCCTGGCTGCACTTGCTCTGGAACATTCCTGGCGCTTGTCCCCACTCCCTGTCCTCCCCACCAGGCGTATTACCTTTGCCTTTTGTCTCTTAAGCTCTAGCCCTCCTTTTGCCTCTGTACCTTATTTCCTGAGTCCATACAGCGCAGTTGGCTCTCCTTTTCTACTTCTGTGACTTTCTAAATAAACTCTCTTATAATAAAAAAATGAAAAGAAAGAAAGAAAGAAAAAGAAATGCAGACTCAAAATAGTAGACAGGAACATGTGCCAAAGAAAATGAAAATGATTCTTTACTCATGATGTAATCCTCCTCTTAAGGTTAACCTAGGGGATTTGATTAGTTCTAACTGAAAAACCTACTGCTACTAAACAGTTGGTGTAAGACCTGGGGAAGAATTTCTTATGGTGAAACAATAAGGCGTCACATTCTACAAGGCTGTGCTTTACACATAATAGGCATTTGCTTTACATAAAATAGTTTTAACTGTGCATCTTCAAAATTGGAAACTGGCAATTTAAGTATTTCCACAGTTCCAGAGACATTTTATAATTCAAAAAGTACTTAAAAAACCCTCAGAATAAAGAAGTGGACACTTGAAATTTAAAACTTGACATGATTATAACTACCAACATTTATTGAGAATTTAGTTGGACCACACTATACTAAGGAAATTAGTACGAATTATATTCTTTAGTTTTCATAACTCTCTCTAAATAAGAACACTGAAATTGAAGAAAGTTAATTCGCTCAAGGTCAGACACTATTAAGTAGCAGTCAGGATCTTGACTCTAGATTCCATCACCTCTACCCATGTTTTCCCCAAATTCCCAACTTGGAATCTAATGCTCTCCACCATTGCATCCTTCTGCATCCACGGGGCTACTAAAAATCATTCAATTTATAAATGCCATAATGAAAAATCAAAGCCATAGACATTAAATATACATGAATTCCAGATATACGTAAACAGACAAATTTTCAGTACTGAGTTATTTTGCCAAGATCAAAGACTAACTGTAATTCTAAAAGTAATAAAATCTACCATTTTTATTAACAAAAAAAAATGCTCTTTACCTCCCTTTATTTATTTATATACATGTTACCTGGAACACATGTTGAATAACTGTAGTAATTTGTATCTCCATCTGTAGCTTTTGTTTTAAGCTCTTTATCTTGTCTGAATTTTCCATACTGTCCAAATCATCTTTCTGTTTGTTCTTTTCAGTCTGTATTTCTAAAAATTTATGTTCTGAAGCTCGTTTTAATTCTGTGAGGTTAAAAATAAAACAATATGCTATATATAGCAATTCCTACAAACAAGAATCTTAAAAATTTATGGTTATTTCAGTCAAGAGAAAACATTTTTAAAGATTTTATTTCTTTATTTTTAGAGAGAGGGTAAGGGAGGGAGGAAGAGAGGAAGAGAAACATCGATCAGTTGTCTGTTGCACATCCCCAACCTGGGACCTGGCCCTCAACCCAGGCATATGCCCTGACTGGGAATTGAACCTGCAACCTTTTTGGTTTGCAGGATGACGTCCAACCCACTGAGCCACACCAGTTAGGGCAAGATAAAATTTTTAATAAGGAGCATTTTACGTTGTAGTTCTATTTTGATCAAAATATGACTTCCCTGGTGCAAAACACCAATATCTGAATCTTACACTTAGCAATGCAAATGTTGAAGGTTTGTATATATGACAATGATAGCTGTTCACAAATGTTTAAAGTGACATAGTGTCAAAGAGGACCTACTCTGGGTACCAAAATAGACAGGAGTTATATGTCAGCAAACAGTTTTCCCTCTTTTATTTATAAAATGACGTATCACCAAGAAGAACTTTCAATGAAAAGGTTCCCTTCTCAACATATAAACATCAACCATTTATTGTAGTTCCTGAAATGTTCTAAGAATTAAACTATTTGAAAATATAAAGGGGTATGTCTTAGGAGCTTGGTTCCTTGACATTAATGTATTGAAAGTAGGTTAGAATGCAATGGAAAAATATTACATATTCGAAGGATAATTAGATCAGATGATCAAGACTATTTCTCACCCTTACATTACTTAAAATAAGGCAAATCTACATATTTAAAAATAATAAACTATGCTGCTGAGTGAAGAAAGCAGTTTACAACACAGAATAAAGTGATGCCAATTTTATTAAAAAAATAGGCACTGAAGATTGATTATCTCTTGATGGTAAAATAAAAAATTTAACTTTTCCTGCATGTATTTTTCTGCTTCCAAATTTTCTACAGAGAATGTGTACTACTTTGGAAATAAACATTTCAATAATTTCAATGCAAAAAGCCATCTCATGTTCATTAAGTTAAAAGGCTGTAGAACCGCATGTATTAACTGACCACATAAGAATTATGCATATACTATGCAAACACGTCTAACTACGGTCACACAGGAAGGAGGCATGACTTTCACATCATACTTTTCTGTATCATTTGATTTCCCCTCACTGAGAATGTACTCGTTTCATGATTTAATGTTCTAAAACAACAAAAATATATCAAGCAAAATACATTTCATATACTACTTTTTAAGTTGCCATGCCTAAAATTTTAAGAAAATTTGAAAATTAAGAAATTTCTCAGTAGCTGAGATATGTGGCCCTATCAATCCCCATATGCAGTGAAAATACATTATACACCCCCCCAAGAACTGTTCTACATACCAAATCTCTTCTTTTTAACATTAAGCAGTTTTTCCTCCAAATCCCAAGATTCCTGTTATTAGAAATAAAAAGATTAAGGCACATTACCTAAGAACAAACATGTAATACTTCAATCACTGAATTTTATCTTAGTTTATTATTTCTAAAACTCCAGTTTTTAATTACTTCATTTCTACACAACGAGAGGAGACAGTAGCATAAATTATAAATAGACATTTAGCAACATTAATGAAAAATAATTGAGTTATGAAAAAGAGAGAGAAAAGCCCTGGCCAGGTGGTTTAATTGTTTGGAGCATCATCCCATACAACAAAAGGTTGTTGGTTTGATCCTCGGTCAGGTCACACACCTAGGTTATGGGTTCCATCCCAGGGTGCATGCAGGAGGAGGCAACTGACTGATGTTTCTCTCTCTCTCTCCCCTCTCTCTCCAAAATCAGTAAATATATCCTTGGGTGAAGATTTAAAAAAAAAGAAAGAAAACTTAAGGACACTGAGTTCCAACCATACCAGTCCCTTTGGGCAATCCTATTTAATCATATATAATAGTTACCAGCAAGAAAGTGTTACTGAAATCATTGAGAATGCATAAGCAGCCTAATGTGCAAAGTTACCTGCTGTGATTTCATTATTATTTTATTTAGCTTTAATATGTGTTTCATGTTTTCCATGAGCTCACTGAAAAGGAATAAAAAATATGTTAACCTTAGTTAAAAGCAATGTCTCATTAATGAAGGAATCAATTAGTATTATATACTTTCATTAAATTAACTGTACACTTCAACAGAAAATCATCATCTAACAATAAATCTGGAAAAGTTTGATGTAAACTAAATTTCTGTTTAAAAGTAGAGATGCATTTCCCTAGAAAAATTTTTGGTCACAGACAACAAAAAATATCAAATTCAAGCATGTAGGAACATTTCTAAAAATCTCATATTTAGGGAGAAAAAACTAACAATTTGCTAATAAGTTGCTTTTAAAAAAATACTTTATTTTTTAAAGCAATTTTAGATGCATACCCAAACTCAGCAGAATGTAAGTCGTTGTACCCTCTGCCCCTACACACGCACAGCCTTCCCTACTACCAACATCCTGCACACAGGTCCGTCTGTTACAAGTGATAAACCTTTATCTGACACATCGTAATCACCCGAAGCCCACCGTTTACATTAGAATTCACCCTTGTACATCTATGGGTTTGACAAATGTATAATGACATGAATCCACTACCACAGTATCATACAGAATAGTTTCACTGAATAAGCTGCTTTTTATCCCCATTTCTTCAACAAATATTTCTGAGTGCCTGCTACATACCAAGAACTGTGCCAACCACAGAGGAAATAACCTGGTGGGGGAGAAAAATAAATCCACAACCGTAGTATGGTTTCATTACAACCAGTAATGGATATGAACCACTCCAAGAGTTGTGAGGAGTGGGGCAAGGGGTACCCTTAAATCTTAAAGGACATGAAGTGATTCTCTAGGTCAAGTAGTTTGGAATGGATGGAGCCAAAGGGTGTGAAATAGGACTTGGTGAAAACAGTTCTCATATTTCAAAGTGCCATAGTCCCTTGGGAGGGATGTTCAATGAGGCGGGTTGCCAGCTGCCCACTCCACCCCCCTCCAACCCCACACCTTGGTTTTTAGATTCAGAGTCAGCACGTTTGGGATGGGACCAGCAATGTGGACACTGTGATAATACCAATTACTCTGGTATTGTTGAAGGAATGTAGTGGAGAGGCTGAAAAGGGGGAATCTACACAGACATGGAAGAACTGAACTCATTTTCTACTCGTTACAGCTTTATTTGGTTGTAAAGTTTATGATGAATCTGTCCTATACTCCTTTAACTCAAGAATGTTTTAAGCTCTCATGTTATGAAGGAGCAATAGTTAGCTCAAATTCAGACTTTATGGTTTATGTAACCCTGGATTTATACGGAATATGGGGAGAATGTGTTTGAGTCTGAACCAACAAGATAGGAGAAGTGCCCAACTCTATCTTAGGATTTTTCTACTGCTTATAGGAGAGGATTTTTATATTACAAGATTTTTAGAGCCTTGGCAGATAAGATCACAGGTAAGGCTCCTGAGGCCAGACATTTAGAACCAGACTGTAGGGGACCCTGACTGCCAGAGTCTGTATTTTATATTCCTTGACAAATTGTTTAATGTGTACAAGCTCATTTCTGACAATGAAAAATAGTTTACCTTCTATCATTGGGTTGTTGTTGATTAAATGAAATAGCAACTGTTCCTGGTTTTCAGTGAATAATGCACAAAATTAACTTTCAAACCTTCCTTCAAAATTTTCAGACTATCTGGTTAAAACCTGAATTGCTTCTTAACATTGGAATGTAAACAAGATGTCAGTGGGACTATAAAAGTTGTTGTAATACTGAGCAAGGCCCACAAAACTTCCATCACTTTTCTTATTCCCCAGATAAAAGTGGTTGGCAGTGACGGTTAATTTTTTTAAAAATCAAGAAACTAAAGCCATTATGCAGATCTCCCTTCTTATTCCCATCCTTAACCAAATCCAGAAAGAATAAAGTACCTATTCTGAATGTTACTTCCTTCCAGGTTTTTTCTAAGGGCCGTTGAAAGTTGCATCCTACGAGAGGAAAAAAGCTGGCATTATAAAACATGGATAGCATTTATGGTACACTGAAAAGAAAATGAAAAAATACGACAAGTTAAAGACTGATTTCTGTTTACATATAACAGAAAACATAAGTAGGTTTTAAAAGAGTATTGTATGGGAAATATTTGTAAGTCACAGATATATGAACTGACACTAAGATGGATGGGGCGGTTGCAAGTGGTTGTGCACTGCCAGGCTGAAATCCAGCCTGAGCTTCGTTTTCCAAGCCATCTACCTTGGTGCCTGGGGAAGCAACATGCATGCAGGCACTACAGAGATCAAGAGGGCCCGAAAGGGAAAGAGTTAGGGAATACAGACCCATACTTAACTGTAAACTTTGAAATATGCCTACATACAAACAAGCTCCATAGGTCACTGTTAAATTCAAATAGCTAATAAATAAGTAATAATAAAAAGTCAATGTGGTGTGAAAAAAGGTGTAAACTAAACAGTTTGCAGCCTTTTCCTGCCCTTGAATATGATATCTTTGGTGTAGGAGCTGCATAAGTAACAGTGTAAAAAAAAAAAGTCAATCAACTCAGCAATATTAGGGCCCTTCCTTTTTATTAAAAGGAGATACCTTAATACATCTGAAGTCACCTCAGTTAAAAAATATGATCTATATAACGAGCCAGCATATGAGACGAGGGGGAAAGCTCACTGTCAGAAGCAATTAAATGCACTTTAGCTCTGACCAATTATGGCTTAGTTGGTTGGGTGGATGTCATTGTGCAAAGCAAAAGGTGGCCAGTTCAGTTCCCAGTCAGGGCACAAGCCTGGGTTACCAGTTCAGTGGCCCAGTTGGAGTGAGTACAAGAGGCAATCGATCAATA
The DNA here is from genome assembly GCF_022682495.2 of Desmodus rotundus. Classification (NCBI taxonomy): domain Eukaryota; kingdom Metazoa; phylum Chordata; class Mammalia; order Chiroptera; family Phyllostomidae; genus Desmodus; species Desmodus rotundus. The sequence continues at coordinate 169,787,636 of NC_071387.1, forward strand.
TTTGTCTATCACACTGATGTTTCTCTCCCTCTCCTTTCTCCTCCCTTCCCCCTCTAAAAATAAATAAATAAAATCTTAAAAAAGATAAAGACAGTGAAAAGCACTGACTACTTTTCAATTAAACGTATGAAGAAATTCATCTAGGAAGGCCAGGAATATAAGACTAATTTTTAAAACTCATTAACTTAATTGAGATAATTAATTCAGGTCACAAAGTCAATAAGAGACCATGTTTCTTATTAACAACTGTATACCAACACCTAGCACAAAGCTTAGGACATAGCAAGGGCTCAAATATTTGTTGAATAAATTTTAAACTACAGATGTAAAACCTAATTTAAGATATACTTTAAACTCGATGACAATTCTTTTACACAATTAACAGTTACTGGAATAAACAAATCCACACGATCCTTTCAAATGATGAATGGGATTTAACTTCACATTTCTATTGTTTTGATCGACATTTCCTTATTAACCCTATATCATGTAACTTCTTTAAGTGAATGATATAACTTTTCTCTCATGGTTCAAAATTTGTGTGACCATTTTGCTTAATTCATTTAGACTTAAACATTTTTTCCACCCCCAGCCATACCCATTTTGCATTCCATTCACAATGCCTATTCATGAAATGTAGTAATTACCTGTCTAACGCAAGCTTTTTCATTTCAAAAGTCATTTTCACCTCTTCAATTTCATTTTCCAGGTCTTCAATTTTACTATCAAAGAAGCATGAATAAAAGAATTTCAGCAATATCAAGAAGTCACTATTGGAATAAATGTATAAAGTAAACTTTTGAAAAAAGAAAAATGCCTCTATCTAAATAAAAGTATTTTATAGGCTCACCACACCAATGCACTTACAGATTTGGCAAACTGATGCCTCCTGAGACATTCTGATAAATGTCTTGTTAAGGGACAATGCCAAAAGTGCTAATAGGATCACTCATGTATACATATGTAAGTCTACATCCCATATCAACAAGTTCTCAATACATGCATGACAAATTACTTGGGAAGTAAACGGGGAAAAAAAGAAAGACAATGTTATAAGATGGATATTATTATTAAATCTTTAGTAAAAACCACAAATTAAAAATATGACATACGTTTCAATTTGCTTTTCTGGAATGATTTCTTCTGGAGTTTTTTCTTCATCTACAAATAAATAAATTTTTTATTTAAATTTTTTTTGTTGATTGATTCTAGAGAGAGAAAGGGGGAGAGAGAAAAAAACACTGATTTGTTGTTCCACTTATTTATGCATTCTCTGGTTTATTCTTATATGTGCCCTGACCAGCAGTTGAACCTACGACGTTGGCATATCAGGACAATGCTCTAACCAACTGAGCTATCTGGCCAGGGTAATTTTTTGAAGCTAGCAACATTTTAGAACAGTGCTGTCCAGAAATATAATGTAAGCCACAAATACAAACCAAATATGTAATTTTATTTTCTAGTTTCTACATTACTAAAGAAACAAGTCAAAATGATTTTAATATAGCTTATTTAACCCAATAGATCCAAAACAGTATCATTTCAACATGTAGTGAATTTAAAGTTACCAATGAAATATTTCACAATCTTTTCTTCTGTGCACGTTTTACACTTATAGCCCTTCTCAATGAAGGCTAATCACATTACAAGTGTTCAACAGCCACAGAGCTAGTGTCTACCACATTGGACAGAACAGTTTTAGAATTACAGAAAATAAAAGGGAGTAAAAACTGAACAAGATCAACACAAAAAATTGACTTGTATGTTTATACAAATTGGAAGTTAAAATTAACAATACCATGTACAATTGCATCAAAAACATGAAATACTTAAGAATCAGTTCAACAAAATATGTGTATGACCTCTACATTGAACACTCCCATAGGAAATGGGAATGTTTAATGGGAAAGACATACCACGTACATGTATTGGGAGAGCCAATATTGCTAAGGTAAAAATTTCCCCCATATTGATCTAAAGATCATAATCAAATCCCATTCAGAATTCCATCAATTTCTAGAAATTGTTCTACAGAAAAAAAAAAAAGCTGATTTTAAAATGCATAGAAATGCAAAGGACCTAGAACAGTCAAAACCATTTTGACAAAGAACAAAATCAGGGGCCTTACGGTAGCTGATACCGAGATTTACTATATAGCTGCAGTAATCAAGGCAGTGTGGTGCTATTGTAAGCACAAATGCCTCATGGGAACACAGGAAAGAGGCCAGATATAGACCCACACATGTACGATGGAGACTGAAACGTCTTTTCAACAAATAGTCCTGGAATAACTGGATTTCCGTATGGAAAAAAATGAACCTTGACCCCCTCAGCTCACACCATACATAAAAATGAACTAGAAAACCAGACCTGAATGTTGAACCTAAAACCATAAAACTTCTAGATCAAAACATAGGAGAAAATCTTTCTGACCATGAGGTAGTCACAGATTTCTTAGATAAAAACTCAAACTCAGAGAGCTCAACAATCCAATTAAAAAATGGGCAAAGATTTGAACAGACACTTCATAAAAGTAGATTCATATATAAATTGCCAACAAGCACATGAAAAGATACTTAGCAATAATTAGTTAGTAGGAAATATAAGGTAAAGCCACCGGAGATACCACTACATACTTATTAGAATGGATAACATTTAAAAAGATTGTCAGTACCAAGTTTTGAAGAGGACATTGAGTAACTAGAAATCTCATACGCTGCTGAGGGGAATGTACCGTAACACTATAATCATCTCAGCTATTTGGCAGTTTCTTAAAAAGTTAAACATATGCTTATCATGTGAACTCCAACTTCACTTTCAGGTATTAACCAAGAGAAATGAAAACAAATGTCCACAAAAAAACAAGTACAAATGACAAATGTCCATAGCAGCTTTACTTAAAATGAGCAGAAACTGCAAACAATTCAATGTCCATCAGCAGGTGAATGGATAAACAAACAGCGATATAGTCATCATGGAACATACTCCACAATAAAAAGAAATGAATTACTGAAACAAACAACATGGATGAATCATAAAAATACTATGCTGTGTAAAAGTAGCCAGACACACTGGGAATGACACTAACAGGTACTAGGTGTCTCTTTAGGGAGGTAGAAATTAGTTGTAATGGTTGCACAACATTGTGGGGAAAAAAGTTGTGTGTGTGTGTGTATTTTTAGAAGATTTTATTGATTTTTTTTTTAGAGAGGGGAAGAAAGAAAGAGAAACATCAATGTGTGGTTGCCTCTCGCGTGCCTCCTACTGGGCACATGACCCACAACCCAGGCATGTGCCCTGACTGGGAATCGAACTGGTAACCCTTTGGTTTGTAGGCCAGCACTCAATCCACTGAGGCACACCAGCCAGGGCGACATTGTGAATATAGTAAAAACTACTGAAATATACATTTAAAAATGAATTTTATGTTATGTGAATTGTTAATGAAAAGATTTGACACAAAAAATACATATCATATAATTCCATTTACATCAAATTCTAGAACACTGCTATTCAATACAACTTTCTGCGTTGATGGGAATGTTAACTGTAGTTTTTTTAATGGTAAAATAATCATTTTTAGATAAATATCTTCATTCAAAGACTATAACCTAACTTTTCATGGCTTGCTTTAAATTTGTCTTCTTTAGTCGTAGACACTCTATAGTATGGACTACTAAATCTACTCAAGTTTTCAGATGTCACAATCCCTTAAAAATGGAATTATCTATTAGAGGGAAAACCAGGACTGACTGTTTGAGAAGGGAGACTCTTATCATTTGATTTTAGCTCTTATGGCACCTTCTCAGAGGAGCCATCTCGATCACCCTATCTGTCACTGCACCATTATTAACTCCATCACACTGACCACACTTCACAACTATCTCATGTTTCTTTGCTTACCTGTTTTGCTACAGAGAATTTAAGATTCCTGAGGGCAAAGTCTGTCTTGTTCAACACTGTATCTCCATGCCTAGCATGGTGGCAGGGACACATCGGAGACTTAAAGGGAATAAAATGAATGCAGGAATACCTACAGAGATAAATATTCAATGGTCCAAATTTTGAATAGTTTTTCCCCTACACCCTGTCCTCTAAGATAGATTATCCTTTTTGATTATGTGGGCTTTCGTGCAAAAACATTAGCTCATTTCTAAGGTAAACATCATAGGTTTAATTCAAAAAGCATGAGGCCTGGAAATAAGGGGACCATGCACTCTGTAAGGGGATGGACTGTGACCTACTGGCCATCTTTGAGGTAAGCATTACTGATATAATGGAAGGGTCATGGTTTTGGAGGCAAGAAGGCCTAGTTCATATCCTAGTTCCTAATTTTTTAGTTGTAGTAAGCAGAAAAGAAGCTACGGGCCTCATTTTTACAGTTAGTTTTGTTTGTTTTTTTTGCATAAAAAGACTTTAGAAACCCAAGAATATCCAATGGAAAACACAACAGAACTGCTGCTGTTCTATGGCTTTGAAATAAAATTTGAGCAGAGTCTGAAAATTACCTAAGTTCAAACATGGATTCAGAAGTGACTCAGACATCTATGAGACCCCTTATTTCAATAGCATTGAACAACAATTCTTGAGTCAACCTAATGTATTATTTGATTTTATTCTTTAATCCTATGTCATAGAGAAAACAAGGTTCACCAAGCCTACCTTTGTGAGCCAAGGGCTCATGAGTCAGGTGGCAATAGGGGATTATTGCTTCTGGAGGGCGAAACCCATCATTGTACTACCCTCTTGGTCCCAGAGACTTCTGAATTAATAATTTAAAAAGATAAATGATAAGTTTTTGTGTTTAGAATAAAAAATTGTCATTCATGCCTTTAAGCTGATCCCCCTTTGCCTCTCATTCCTACTACCCAGTGTTTCTCAAAGTATAAGTCACTTGCTTCATAGTTATATGACCTGTTAATTCAATCTTCAAGTTGATGGTAGCAAGTTCTATGATTCCTTAAGCCCACCGTGATCTCTCAGTTCCCTGATCAATAGAACTTAATTGCCTTGCATTGTTATTTAGATATAACAATATATTTCCTGAATCCCTAACTAGTTCTGGAAGGCCAGGGAAAGCCTGCTTTTTGCCTTCTTACATGGTATAATACAGCATTATGCTGCCACTCCTATTTCCTAAGTAACTCTTTGTAAAGTTGACTGCCTTTTCCCTAGAGTACTCATCAAACTCACACAACCTTATTTGCAAATGCAAATATGCCCTGACAATGTGGCTCAGTTGCCTGGGTGTCATCCCACAGAGCGAAAGGCCCTCAGTTAAGATTCTCGGTTGGGGCACATGCCTGCTTTGCTGGTTCAGTCCCGGGTCGCTGTGTGCACAGAAGGCAACTGATGTTTCTCTCCCTCTTTTGCCCTCTTTCCCTCTCTCTAAAAATAAATCAATTGATTTTCAGAACCGGTTTCAAAGAGAGATGCCAAGAGGGTTGACCTGCCTTAGCGCTCAGGAGCTGAAACATAATTTAGATTAGGTTATACCAATGTAAGAAACGTTCAAACCCATAGAGAATTTTTATGAGTTTATTTGAGACAAACTGATGACAAGTTCCAGGAAACAACCTTAATGAGTTGAGAAAATGCTCCAGAGAATGGCAGTCATGTACATTATTTTATACATTACAATCAAAAGAGAAGAGGGTGGTGCCTATTGTTTGAGGGGTCCAGAAAAAGAGAAATTATTTTTGCAAAAGCATGTTATCACCTATTGTTTCAGGAACTGGAGGTATAACCCACCTTGACACCAGGAGACCATAAGCAGCTCCACTTTAGTGCCTCAGGAGGACTGCAGGCCATCAAGATGGTACCTGAGCCATTGTGATCCAGAGACAGAAGCCCACCACCACCACACAAGACACAGATAAAGACCACTGCCCAGGGCGCAGATTAAAGAATGCTGCAGCTTTTTTTTCATCTGATTAACTTTTTCCCTGAGTTCCAAACCCCTTACCTATATTTTTCTTCTTATAAAAAGTGTTGGTTGAAAATGGGATTTAAGATGGTCTGGAAGTATACAAACTCACCATCTTTTCAGATCACTGGCCATCGGAATAAAGCACCCATAAAGATTCAAAATAGATAGATATATAAATAAATTAAAAAATAAATAAATAAAAATAAAACCTTAAAAAAAATGAAATGCAAATACTTACTTGCACCAACCATTGATTTATATTCCAAGAGCTGTTGTTTTGTCTGTGCTCTCAGTCTGAAAACAGATAAAAAAAAAGGAGAAAGCCTTATGTTTATTGAGGTTTTACTCCTTACTGTATGATAAAGTAACTCATTTTTTGGAAGCTAATACAGCAAAATAAGTATAAATAAACAGCATTAAAGTCTTCTAGTTTTGCCTCATTTTATTTAAAATGGGCATAAAAAATTTTAAGGCCTCAAGGGGATGACAACAAAATGGAATATAGTAGAAAACAGCATCTGTGAGGAAAAGTTAAAAATTTGATTTTTAAATGTATTCTTTTTGCTTTATTTTGTATTGAATTCATCGGGGTGATACTGATTAATAACATAGAGGTTTCAGGCATACAACTCTACAATACACCACTTGTATACTTAAATTTTTTTTCTTTTTATTTGAATGTATTGGGGTGACATTGGTTAATAAAATTATACATATTTAAATTTATTCTTAATAGGCCACACTGAAGTGGGGCTTAATGAGAAATGCTACACAAAAAACTAGATCAAAATGGGAAAGTCTGTAAACACTGATGAGTTTACAACCAGATTGTAAAATGCACAGGATATCCAGAAAAATAACAAAGATACTAATTCTTGGATAGATAAGTAAAACATAGTTTCTTAGTTGTCCTATGATTCTACTTAATTTAAAATCATACATAAAATAAGTAGAAAAGTGATGGCTAATGGTAATTAGTTAAGCTCTACTTACAAGATGTTCCACACTTACATGGTAGTTTCATAAAATTGAAACTGTTGCTTTGTGACTTTGAGACCTTTTAGAGAAGAGCCCTGGCTGCTATGGCTCAGTGGATTGAGCGCTGGCCTGCAAACCGAAAGGTTGCAGGTTGGACTCCTGGTCAGGGCACATGCCTGGATTGAGGTCCAGATCCCCAGCAGGGGCATTCGAGAGGCTGAATCATTGTATCTCTCACACGTTTCTCTCCCTCTTTCTCCCTTCCCATCTCTCTAAAAATAAATAAAATCTTAAAAATAAAAAAGAAGCTAAGAAGCATTAGACAAATTTCTAAAGCTCCATGGCAGTTTCTGTGTTTTAAAATTCCAAATGAAAAGAGCCATTTGTTAGAGGTTAATTAGGCTAGCATTTTATAAGACAACTGAAAGATTAGTTCCCTTATATCTTTAATGTTTTAGTATTTTATATTGCAAGTAGAGGGATTATTTATTTATTTATTTATTACCTTTTAACCCTCAACCGAGGTCATGCTTATTGATTTTTGAGAGACGGGAAGGGAGGGAGGGAAACATTGATGGGTTGCTCTTGTACATGCCCCAGCCAGAGACCTAACCGCAACCTAGGCATGCCCTCACCGGAATCCAGCTGACGACCTTTCGGTTTACAGGACTATGCCCCCACACCGGCCAGGTCATGAGGGATTTTTAAGGTGAGCTTCTGATCTTTATTCGCCAAAGCGGTGGTAAACCTGACAAACAGTTACAGTGCTTATTTTTAAAAAATCCCCTTGTTATGATTTAGAATGATCAGCAAACTTCTTTTTGTAAAGGACCAAGTAGCAAATATTTTAGGATTTGTGAGTCATACGGTCTGTGTTGTAATTACTGAATTCATTCCTCGTGGCAGGAAATCCGTGTTAAGTAAAAATAAGATTTTACTTAACGGCAATGAAACTTGAATTTCATATAATTTTCACGTGTTATTAAATATTCTTCTTGTAAATTTCCTCCCAATCCTTAAAGACATAAAAACTATTCTTAGCTTGAGGGGGTCACACAAAATCCCCCCTAGCAAATGCTTAGTGAAAAGGTATAAAAGTCACCCTGTTAATAGAAAATATAACAAATAAAAATATAAAAAAAGCCTTTGGATTGAAAAGGGCTGTAGCGCTAAAAGAAAGGGGCGGGGCAACCTCCCCCAGCAGCTCAGGGCTTGGATGCACCCCACGAGCCGCTCGAAAATCGCGGCCCCTAGGGGGTAAAGGGATAAGAAAGGGAGGGGAAAATAAAACTGCGAAAGCTCTAAGAGCACTATGCTGAACGCTTGCCCCAAACTATCTCATTTAACCTCTTTAGCAACTGCGATAGGAGGGTGTCATTTCCCCCCCCCCCCCCTTCTTTTCGAAGACCAAGAACGGAGCTTAAGGAACTATTATGGAATGATGCAGTCACACAGCCATTCAGGGACCGAATCTGAATTCGAAACTTTTAGCCATTCAGCGCGAAAGGTGGAGCTCTTTGGCCAGGGCCCGCAGTGGGCCAGAGGGAACGAACCACCTGAGCAGCAGGGTCATCTGGTCCTCTGGATGCTTCTGGGCGTGGGCGCCTGGCCGCAGTCCGCCCTCCTCTCCGGAGTCCGCGGGCGCGGCGGCAGCTTGCTGCTCCAGTTGCTTTTCCATCCTGGCTCCCACGAAGTGGTACTGCGTAGGAGCCGGGGGAGGTTCTCCGAAGGGGCCGCTTTTCCCGCCACCGAATTGACGCCGGGAAGGGGCCGGAAAGCCGGCGCGTCCCGCCCTGCCTCTTCCGCCCTACGGGCCCGCCCCTTCCGTCTTGTTTTTCGGTTGCCTCAGTTGCCATTTTCCGTTTTATCCTGGCTCTAGTGTTTTAACATCGATACAAACGACTAGTTCAAGTTTGAAGAACTTTAATTAAGCGCCATCTCTTCCGACTACTTGGCTAGAGGCTGGGTTATAGCCGTTTGGGACACTCGCGGGCGCTGTCGAGAACCGCAACCTAGATGGTAAAACCCCGACATAAATTGCTTATTCAGCCGTTGGTCTGGGACATAGGATCTGCGGGACAGCCGGTTTTGTTTGTGGGGTGTTTAAACCTATGTTGGCACTCCCTGTCCACCCGCGGCCTTGGAAAACGGTAGGCTGGGGAAGAAATATTAGATGTTTAAGGAGACTTTGAGCTGAGCTCATAAGGTCCAGGCCCCTCGTTTGGCGGAGAAACGAGTGGCCCAAGTTCAGAGATACCCACGCCCCACTACGAGGCAGAGCAGATGACTTGAACCTCAGACATCTAGCGTGAATCTCCCTTATTAGTAAAATTCGTACTCGTAACAGAGTTAGGTGCCCCTTAGTGTCAGCTTGTCGATTCGACAGTTTACAATTGAGCTTTCTTAGCTGGCCAGTGAGCGTGTGCAGGACCTATAAATGCCTGGTCCAGCTATAGTTTTTCATTAGGGACGGCGGTGTTCGGGGACACTGTCCTCGTGGCACAAGCCCAGCAATACGGATCTCTTCACCCTTCCATAGCTAGTTTCCCGAGTTGTACTTGCTCACATGGCTCCCCTTTTTTTCTCTCCTTTATTAAGTACGGCTCCTGGCAAAAGATTCAAAAGGCACCGTGGGATATAAATATGTTAACTTCGCCACTGGAACACCCAAATTCCTGAAAGAACATTTTGTTTCCTTTAATTTTTTTTACACAAAAGTGACCCTACTGTAATTTACCCGGGGTGTCATCCAAAATCAATCTCATCCTTTTAAGCAGTTGGCTATCAGGTGTCCACTGGCCAAATTTGGGACAAAGACAATGTAGTAGCTCCCCAATCTGAGTATACATCAGAATCGCTGGTTAAAACAGATTGTTAGGCCCCTAAATCACTGAGTTGCATTTCTAACAAGTTCTAGGTGATACTGATATTGCTTGGTTGGGGGCAACACTTTTTTGAGAACCACTGCAGTAATTGGGTTTTAACGTTAACTTCTGCCCTAGTTAGTGTGGCTCAGTAGATTTGAGCACAGGCCTGTGAACCAAAGGGTCCCAAGTTCAATTCCCACTCAGGGCACATGCCTGGGTTGCATGGCCACATCCCCAGTAGGGGGCGCGTGAGAGGCCACCGCACATTGTTTCTCCTTTTCTCCATCCCTTCCCCTAAATAAAATATTTAAAAACAAACAAAAAACCCCAATAACTTCTCTAAAGAAAATTCAGAGTAAACAGAAGTGCTCTTCACAGCCTTCTCTGCTTTAGGAACACCAGACAGCACTTCAGTACTATATTTGGGGGCCACTTTAAAAAGCGAAATTACAAAAATAAAAACAAAAATAAAGCTTTTTACAAACCTTATCTCCAATGCAATTAAAAACCACCAACATAAAGGTGTCTGACAATAATTTTTTAAATCTTCTATGTTTATTGATTTTAGAGGGAGGGGTATGGAAGGAGGAGTGGGGGGAGAGACAGACACAGACATTGACCAGTTCCCATACTTGCCCCAATTAGGGATTGAACCCACAACCTAGGTATGTGCCCTGACCTGAATTGAATCCATAACCTTTTGGTGCATGGGAAGATTTTCCAACTGAGCCACCAGGGAAGGGCCTGACAAATTTTAAGAAGATACTTAGAAAACAAGCACTTAATCTCCCAAAAAGAACCCCAAAAGAAATTATAAGTTAACAAGAAACTGATGAAAAGGACTACTTCAGAAAAAAAGCTGTTTCTTTCAGAGGAAAATGTAAATGCTTTTATTATTAAAAATTTATTAAGTATTTAAGTTAAATTAGAAAATAACCAATAGAAAAACAGATGGTGAGAATGAATATAAAAGCTAAAACTGAAACAAAGATGGTAGAAATTTTTAACACCAAACACTGATTCTTTTTAAAAATGATTTTATTTCTTTTTAGAGAGGGGAAGGGAAGGAGAAAGGGAGAAAAACATCAATGTGTGGTTACTTCCCGAGCGCCCCCTACTGGGGACCTAGCCCCCATCCCAGGAATGTGCCCTCACTGGGAATTGCACCAGCTATCCTTTAGTTCTCAGGCTACTGGCTCAATTCACTGAGCCACACCAGCCAGGGCTGATTCTTTCAAAACACTGATAAAGACCAAGACGGTGGCCAAGTCTGATTAGGAAATAGACTATTTAATATCAGGAATGAGAAAGAAAATAAACTATAGTACAGTAAAGATTAATTATATCACGCACTCTACAGTTATAATTGTAAAAATCTAGGATGGATAACAGAAATGGAAAAAAGATCCCTAATCGACCAAAAGGCCATGGAAAACTACCATTTAAACAGTTCCAGGTCAAATAACTTCATAGTTAATTTAGTTAGTTTTCAATGAATGAATAAGGATTTCAAATTATAAAGACTTGAAGATGAAAATCTCTTTAATCCACCTCTAAGTTAGTAAAATAAAACCCCAAAAATGGTAGCAACAAAAACCGAGCCAATTTCCCAAATGATGCAAAATTTTAAAAATGAAACATTAACAGATCAAATCTATGTATCATGAGTAAGAATTCATTTCACTTTAGGAAACCTGTAACAAGGATTATTATATCAAATTAAAAGAGAAAAACCCTAATGATATCATAAGCTGAAAAAGTAAATGAAATTCCACAGCTTTGCCTATAATTCTAAATGAATAGAAAAATACTTAAAATATAAAGATCACTTAAAGACTAACAGCAAAAATATTAAATGGTAAAAATACCTGAGATGCCCAATCAAGGAACAAGTCAGAGACCTACCTATTATAGATGTTGAAAAATAAAATCGTTGAATTTAAGGCCTAGAAAATGCCACTAAAAACAAATCAAGTAAGAAAATTGATGTCAGCTGGATAAGAAAAATAGAGAGTAATAAAAAGTAAAGTATAAATTAGATTCTACTCATAATAGTGGCAAAAAACTTAAACCCAATAATAAACTTTAGGTAGCGGGGCAAAGGAAGAAAAATTGGGACAACTGTAATAGCATAAACAATAATATAACTTAAATCCTCCCCCCGCCCCAGACAATAAGTTTGACAGCCTGTCATGCAACACACATTTGTGGGGAACCTGGTACTAAACCATTCCTAGACCAACAGACAAAATCCCCCAAAACTTGACAGGAAACATGCAGCAATTATATAATTAAATCCTAACACTCTATTCAGGGATATGCAACAAGACTTGATGGAGAAAAATGCTTCTGGGTAGGGACAATGTAAGTCCATTTCAACCTAGGACATAATGTACCATATACATAATATACAGTCAAAATTTCAAAAGCTTTTTGGTAAAAACATAATTTTAAAGTTCGTATGTGTTTGAAAATTGCCCCTTCATATTTGAAATAGTATATCCTCATCTTATCAGATAATAGTTTTACATTAAGTTTATCACAGAAAAAAACAAGTAGACCAGGGAGCAGTCGATGGTCAGATGTTTCAGTTCAGCTGGACAGGATGATTTTAGTCATATGGTGCTGGCATGAATAGGCACCCATCTGGAAGAAAGAATCCTACCTCATTAATTTTAGAAGATATTTATGGTTTTGGGATGGAGATTACCTTAACGATGAAAATCCAAAAGCAGAAAAATAGATTTGATAATATAAAAACTGTAAATGTCTACATGGCAAATGACAGCATTAACAATGAAAGGGCAAATAAAATAACAAGCCAGGAGAGCCTTGCATATTGATAAAGTTAGTAGACAACAAAAATTTATTCAAGTAGCCATTAGAAGTATAAATTAAACTAACAGAGTATTTTTTTGCCAAATTCACAGAAATTGAAGAGAATTATTACCATTAGTTCTGGCAAGCTTGCAGAGAAAACAAGCACTTTTGTACATTGCTGATGACACTGAGAGTCATCTGGCAGCACCTGCTAGTAGTGAGAACACACACTCTTGGGAGAACCCAGTATGCGTTAAAAAATGACATGGTATTTAATGCTATTTAAATAGCAGTGGTGAAGAAAATAAGCAATCTGAATATCAACAGAATGACTGACTATATGGAATGTAATACTGACATACAGGTAAGGCCTATACAAGTTGAAAGGAATTGCTGAGTAAATAGAACAACTGCATTTTTAAAAATCACAACAATTTACATGCATGCCTATGTTTATAGAAGTCAGGAAAAGATATATCCCAAAGTTCAGGTGGGTGGGATTGAGATATAGGAAAGTTGGGGGAGGGGTAAAATAAACTTTTAGATACTTTTGTATGTTTAGTAAGGAGCCTCTTTTATTTTCTTAACCAATAAAACAAAAAGTAGGTTTAGAATATAGAATATATATATAGGTTTAGAATGTAGGTTTTCCAAGTTAAAAGTTGATACTAAACTTGGTAACTTAAGAACAGTGGTAAAAGTAGGTTACTAGAATTATGGCAGCAACCATCAGAAGAAATAGAAAACAGGGGGACTAGGTATGAAGCAGACTTTTACTTAAGTAGAGCAAGGCAGCAAATTCTCCAAGATAACTGGGCTTATATGCAGTATGTTCTGTGGAAATAAAGAGTTTTGAATGCCTTCACGACCTCTTACTAATAGTAATTCCTATTAATAAAGGAAAAGTCAGGTACATAAAACAAGAACTACATAAGCAACAATTATATATATTAGTTGGGTTTCCAGGTTAACTGAAAGCACTTCTCGTATCCTATATTCCCCACCATATCTTTAAGACACCTTTTAAGGTATCCTACAGTAGGAAGTAGCCACATTCAAATGAACTAAAGTGTAAGAATTAAAAAGGACAATAGCTTTATTAAAAGTAAGTAAATGTAACATATAATATATACAGATAGCACATGGTGCCAATTGTATTTGTAGATATTACTGTACTCCAACTCAAGTTCACAAGTTACACCTTTGTCACAGCCTTGGCTAAATCTTGAACTGGTGCAGAATTCAGCTGTGCTAGAGTGCTGATCTTAGCATGCTTAGATGCGGCATACTTGTTCTTGATGGTCTGCAAGAGAAAAGCATAGTAATTAATGAAGGAAAGGAGGAAAACATAAGATTCAGTGGTACAGATATTCATGTAAAACATCAAGTTCTTAAAAATAAGCTATGCATTTGCAGGCATGAAGTCTTAATTATTTTCACTTTCCCCATAGCCTCCTGAAGTGTCACTGATGGACTCACCATGTGCTTTGTAAGCCCACGATTCACCATGACTATATTCTTAGCGAGGTGTTGCATAACAACAAGAAGGGATTCTTCAGTGTATGACAGGTAATGCTGTAGAATTGGTGTCTAAGACAACAAAAGCTAATGTTAAAAATGCTCATCAACAATGGCTTTCATAAAATTTCTAGATGTTATTCAAGAAGGTAGGGAGATACTGTGTGACTGATTATAATTGAAATTTGAGACTCTTCTTTCCCTAGACACTCTTCCTTCATGCTTCTCTCATATCCTGTGCTCAAACCAATACACTTTTGTAATTGCTGACTTGTCCACTCCAAACCCAGATCTGATTTCTTGAAGCCCACTTTTTCTATTCCTAGGCCTAGAGTAGCACATGGCACACAGAAATTCTTGTTGAATCAATGAATATGAATGAACTTCTAGTATGTCATTTGACCTGCTCGAACTTCTCCATCTATAAGGAGTACCAGTTGCTCTGCCTTTCTCAAAGGGATACAGAAAGATTCAGGTAATGGAATGAAAGCATTCTATGAAGACATCACAAACAGGATATCATCTTTAATCATTCCCTCTGTAGAGGCCACATTTAGGAACCATTTGAACTGTCCTTTAGTGAAAACAGTTCTGTACTCAGGCAAATACTATTTACAATTTACAAGCTTCAGGCAACCTAGATCTGCGAGACAGAACTTACCCATTCACCATTATTGAGAATTTTCAGTGCTAAACAAAAGGCTCCCGCTGCAATCTGAGAAGGAGGAAAGTGCACCATATCATAGTCTAACATACTTAGTTCCATCAGGTATTTAGCCAAAGTATGTTGCTCCACATCAACCTGGAAAAAAGTCCACACGCAGGTCACTGAGCTGTCAGAAAATTTTGCCTTGGCAATAACCAGTATGCCCATAACTGTAGCTATAAATGTTTATCTATAAATTCTCAAGTGCAATTGCCCATGGAAGGCCTTAATAATATTAATATACAGCCTGACTGGAAAAAATATGTTTATCCCTTCCCCCTGTAGTTAGGTATGTCTGTTGAATTATATCTGCTTGGTCAGCAGTATTCTCTGATGTACCACATCAAAGGTTTCTCAAGATATCTATACCTCTCCAATCTTAGATGCTCTCCGAAGGAAATGCAGGGGAAGAGGGCGACCCAGACTAAAATTTAAAGCTCTCAGAATCTTCATTTCCATTTGTCTGATTTGGAGCTTAGTGTAGGTGTTGTCAGTTACAAAGGCAAAGTCACCAATTTCTGGAGGGTACATTTCTTCATATTTGCTCGCAATAAACATGGCAGTGACACCAACCAGCTGCAGCATCTTCTTGGGCACCAAATTATTCTGCAATGGGAATTTCAACTGGATGAATAATATGTATTTGAAAAAGGAGACACTGAGCTATGAAAGAGGTAGGGAAGACATATTCCCAGAGCAAAATCTCTAGGACACTCTATCCCCCAAAACAGATTTTAGCTGAAAAGGTCTGTTTTTGATGACTCAGCTAGGACCCTGGAAGAGAGAACTCTCAATTACTGAATTATGCTCACCTGCATGAACCGATCAATAATGGAAACAGTCATATACATGGTCTCCTGCAGTAATCTGAATTTCATTTGAACCTGCACCAGCCAATCAATTAGGATGGCTCTCATGTTTCCAGTGACTTCACGACCCAGAAGGTATTTTGGTCTGACTGCCTGCTCTTCCTGCAACAGAAATGGTGATTTTCAGAAGCAAGACTCCATGTGACATTTCTGATTAGAAATATTAGTTACCAGACTAGTTCTGGAGCATTTAGAATCTCTAATAGTCCTTAACTTAATTAATCATGTGGTCACTACAAAAGGTATGCAAACATTAAGTATGACAGTGGGACAGGTTTTTCATATTGGCAGATCTTATGTTCAACTCACCATTACCCCCTACTGGCCCACACTCTGTACCCACTTACTCCCTACTATCCCTAAAGACACCCTACTATCATCTTCCATCTTTTTACCTAAGGCTCTAAACCCAGAATCTGAGCTTTATGAACTAGAGAAGAATAGCAGCAGCTCTCAGATCAGCTCGAACCCATGAGCTACTATTCTCTTGCCCAGGGGTTTAAACCCCCAAAACACCATGCATAAGGAGAGTGAATGATCAAGGACCAGCACATACATCTGCTAAATCCACTCCTCCAAAATCGGAATACAAACTTTAAAAAGGGATAAGAAACTCAAAGCAGAAGGCTGTTCCCGGCTAGGAAGTCATCTTAGAGGACAACTGTGTAGAAAATAGAGATGCCCCAAAGAAACTGGCAAGAGACTGAAAATGTTAATGATGCCGGGAGTTAAAGCATGCATTATAAAAAGTTGGGTAAATCTGACAACTGTATAGCTTATGTTGTTAGCATATAGAATGCTTCCTTTTGGGGGGGTTGGGGAAGAGGACAAATGCCACTAATGAAAAGTTCCAGAAGTGGGATGAAATAAAACCAAAAACTTTAGTTTTTGAGTATATTCTTCTTGGACACAAAAAAAGTTTCACAGCCACACTGAACCAAAATGTTTTATGTTGGAGTGATTATAGTTTTTCCAGAGTTTGGGACTTGCCAGCTTCTAACTGTGATGGATATAAATATATCATTCAATCTGTGGGCTTTCCATTCTTTAGAAAGAGCCACGGTACTATCTACTTTCACTTTGAAATTTCCCCATTCAAAATGGCAAATTAAGCCGGGGCGGGTGTGGCTCAATGGATTGAGTGCTGGCCTGTGAACCAAAGGGTCTCTGGTTTGATTCCCAGTCAGTGCACACGCCTGGATCGTGGGGCAGGTCCCTAGTTGGAGGCACGTGAGTGAGAACCACACATTGATCAATGTTTCTCTCCCTCTCTTTCTCCTTCCCTTCCCCTCTTTCTAAAAATAAATAAATAAAGTCTTCTAAAAAATGGGAAATTAGGACTTTATTGGTTTGTGTAGTAATTTTTTTTTTTTTAATTTTTAAATCTTTTTTTAAAAAGCCCCTTTGGTTTGCAGGCTGGCACTCAATCCACTGAGCCACACCAGCCAGGGCTGTTTTTTTTTTTTTGTATTCCATGAAAGAGAATTTGCCAGTGGAGTTTACTGTTAAGAAATGTTTTTCTCACATCCTGCTTGAATTATTGTAAACTGTTAGTGGCAAATATCTTTAATAAATCTAGACGCAGTTTAGAAAAAGCAGATTCTAATCACAATACTGACCTCAAGTTGTCTCAGATAAGTATAGATATCTTTCACATATTCACTACAAAGGTTTGGATCTGCTCCGTCTTCTGCATCCACATCATTCACTGCAAGAATTACATCAGAGAAAGCCTGACACAGATATTCTTCTGCAGGGGCACAGCCAGATGTTTCCATTGGGCTTGGAGAGGGAGTATCAACCTTGAAACAGAGAGACCT
This sequence comes from Desmodus rotundus, assembly GCF_022682495.2. Classification (NCBI taxonomy): domain Eukaryota; kingdom Metazoa; phylum Chordata; class Mammalia; order Chiroptera; family Phyllostomidae; genus Desmodus; species Desmodus rotundus. Next base: position 169,805,143 of record NC_071387.1, read on the forward strand.
TTTGAGCTAATAGCAAAGAGGAGCATACAGTCTAAGAATAAAGATCAGATTGGTACCAGCTCAAGAGACCATTTGCTGAATAATCATGCAATTCATTTCCTTAAAGATCAAGTATCATCTTTTAAATTTATTCAGTTTCTCTTTAGGAAGTGATTAACATGAAAAGTGAAATGCCAACTCAAAGTCAGCAGAACCTAAATGCTAACAGGAAAACAGAGAAGTAAATAAATTCAGATTCTGGACATTCCTCCAAAGGAGACTGATAAAGTAATAAATGTCTTTATCAGTGTCACGTGAAGTTAATCCAAATGAATGGCAAGTCAGTCTTTCATCTTTATTTCAAAACATGGACCACTTGACTTTGCTGAAGACAATCCAAGTTCTGTCCTATTAATTATTATCTGGTTTCATTAACCATTTCCTTCAAACTCAGTTACCCCATTGTTCACTAATTGAGTACTTTCTTCAAGCCAAGCTCTGTGCTAGCCACTAACTTTATGATGTTCTCAAGGGGTTTTGAACTTGAGGTAAGTGAATAAGGAGAGTGATTCTAGGAACAATGGTTGGGATGCAGGAAGTTAGGCAAATCTTCAGGAGTTGATATCCAAGATGTTTTGAAGGATGAAAAGATTATTAGCTAAATAAAAGAGAGTGGGGAAGGCATTTTAAATTAGTGTGAAAGCAAAGGCAAAAATCAATATGGGACTTTCAAGGAAAGCTCAGGTAGTTTGGAATGGCCAGTTAAAGACTGTGCTATGTCCACGCTGCAGGTTTCCTGTGCTATGTCCAGAAGGCCAATGCTAAAGCAATAGCCTTAAATCTTATATATAAGAAGCCAGGCTGAATGACTTTTACAGATTTCCCCAACTGGTTTTATTAAATTTTTAAAACTAGAGCTTCAGAACACATTTCAGTGTAATTTCACAAAGCAGCCTCTTCCAGATGGCCTGTTTTTACTTCACAGTAGATACATTTACCTAATACTTAATGGAAATACTCGGGTTTTGAGGCTGTTAACTAACTCATCTTACCTAATCTCTGAAGAGCTACATTTTCTTTCTGCTTTATACCCGTTATATGTTACAGGCTTATTAATTACTCAGTGGCTACATTAATGAGTTAAAAAAGGATTCAAGAGAACAATCTATGTTTCAGTCAATAAATTCTGGTCAAACATGGCTCGTACCAAAGACAGCTTAATTTGGACCAGGCAGCTACTACTTAATACCATCAACAAAATGATTAAAAGCATAGGTTCGGGCCCTGGCTGAGTGGGTCAGTTGGTTGGAGCATTGTCCTGTAAATCAAAAGGTTGTGGGCTCAATTATGGTCAGAGCACATACCTAGGTTGCTGGTTCGAGCCCTGGTTGGGGCATGTAGGGAAAACAACTGATCACTGTTTCTCTCTCACACCAATATTCCTTTCTTTTCTTTCTCTCTCTCTCTCCCTCCCTCCCTCCCTCCCTCCCTTCTTCTCTCTAAAATCAGTAAGAACACATCCTCAAGTGAGGATTAAAAAAAAAAAAGAAAAAAAAAGTATAGGTTCTAAGCCAGACAAGCCTGGGTTTGAAAGCAATATGTGCCACTGATTTGATCTCTCTAGACCATAATTAATACTTCTCTAAGTCACTATTTACAAAGTAGAAGTAATAATACTAGCTAAGAGAGTATTAGCTAAGAGAGTAAGATGATGTGAGTTAATGCATTTAAAGTGCTTAGCAGAGTACTCTATAAATGTTACTATTATTACTATTTATTGAAATGCTATTCCATGCATTAGAGTAAAATGAGATTTGTAAACAAACAAACAACAGACTCTAAAATAGTAACATAAGTTTACCAAAATAGGCTCCGGGGAAAGCTTTTCTTCTTTAACAGTCTCAGGTTCTGGCGCCGGTTCCAGTACAGGCACAGGCTCAGGCTCAGGCTCAGGCTCAGGCTCCAGTGCCTTTCCCAGAGGTTTTGGTAGTTTTTTAGCGGTAACTTTTCCAGCAGTTAAAGGTTTTGCCTCCTGTGGATGAATGGGAGAGAATGTAATGTTTCTCAATCCGGGGTCACAGTTGGAAGGTGGACTTTTACAGAAACGTTGGATCAGGAAGATAGTTACCTTTTTCAGAGGCAATTTGGTCTGTGGCTGTTCACTGACGTTGTTTCCGATGTCTCCAAGTGCGGTTCTTGGACGCAGTCCGACCTTGGAGGCTGCAGCAGTGGCCAAAGGCACACGCTTTGCGCCTGCCATACTGATTTTCGTCTTATTTTCGGCATTAATTTTTGTGTTCTGAAAGAAGCGAGGCCACTTTTGAGAGCTAGCCCAGCTAGGTTAGACTAAGTCAGGGGTTAAAATGAACCAAAAGAGAGGTTCCGGAGGGAAGTCGGCTGGGAACCACGGGAGACACGGGTTGCAGGGTCTACGCTAAGACCGTGACAAGTCAGTTTCCTCCCTGAACCTCTTCACTCACATACAGAGGGACCTGCCCATTTATAGCCGCTGGTACTAAAACACCACGAACTTATATTTGAAAGTAAATAAAAAATGTTTCCAATTGCCGGCACTTTCTTTTCCTTCCGGAAGGGAGTTAACGTAGTCGGTGGGAGCCCACACAGGGGGCCTCCATTACCTTTTAGAAAAGGTTTCCCGTCGACCCTCCTCCGTCCCCCCGCAACACCCCCCCATATTAATCCAAGGCCCATCCAGCTCTCTTTGTCACCTTCCTGTTTTCGTCGGTAAAACCTCCAAACTCTCCCACAATGCCAGGGGCCCACCGACACCCCTATCTTCCTCCCCAAGTTTCTGCCCTGGTCTGCTCCCGCCCGGGGGGCTCCGGCAGGCGAGATGAGAACACTCAGCGAGAATGACCGCGTTTGTTCACCGTCCGCAGCAGCTCACCCTGGTGACCCGGAGCGCCATGGCTTCCTCTTCACCAGGTTGCAGCTCAGTGGAAAGAAGCAGAAAACGAGAGCCCCAGACGAGCCAGGGACCTGAATCCAACACTGACCAACAACCGTTCCTCCGCAGCACGCTGGGAGCTGCAGGCCCAGCCTCAGATTTAAACCCCGCACATCTCCCTCCTTATTGGCTGGTTCGTGGCACTCGCTCCCTTCCCATTGGCGGCTGTCCATTCCCCCGAGAATGCGTTTCCACGGCGATCCCGCGACGGAATTCGAGAGGGGGCGGGGCCAGAGCGAGAAGCCCAAACTTGGTCTGGCTCCGCGCCTGCGCTCTACGGCATTTGAGGCAGTCACCTGGAGAGGTCAGGAGAGGTCAAGCCAGGCCGCGCCAGGCCAAGCGAACTTGTGTGTCACTTGATGTAAACCAGGGAAAAGTGGCCTTGGAAAAGTGACAGTGGAGCAGCCACAAGCTGAATGGCAAAAGAAGCACTTATGGCTCTAGTCCTAGTTATTGTTTCACACTTTCCGTATATATGGAAATGTATATGGTGATATGTAGCCAGAAAGGCTTTGATATGCATTCTTTCATTTGATCTTTCCTACAGCACTCTGGAGGAACTGAAGCCCAGAGAAACTTTAGGTAACTTTTCCAGGATCACAAACTAGTAACGAGGGTACTGAATGTAGTTTTTCTCCTTTTTTTGGGGGGGGTGGGGGGTAGCCTGTGGGAGGGGGTTTCTGTGATATTTCCACCAGGCTAATTGTATCATAAGAATATTGTTATTTTCTTAACCTGCTAGATTCCTTCAATCAAATTGTTTTCCAAAGCCAATCTTTTTGTTTTAGCTTTTTGAGAATAATTTCAAACTTCAAAAAATTTCAAACAAAAATATTATGAACACATTTATACCCTTTACCCAGATTCAACTATCCTTAACATTTTACCTCATTTACTTCATTGTTTACTTACTCTCCCTCTTTCTTTCTGTGTATAAACTGTATATGTATTTTTCTTAAAACATTTGAGGGTAAGATATGTATATATATCATGGCCTTTTATCCTTTAATTCTGCAGTGTGTCTTGCCTAAGAAAAGATGTTCTGTTACAAAACCACATACAGTTAATAACTTCAAAATTTTATTTTATTATAATTTTTTCATGTCCATGAGTCCTTTTTCCTTTTTGCTTTACTTTATTATAATAATTTATTCACCCTGGTTTTTATATTCCTTTTTGTCAGTTGACCTAATAATAATATCCTTTACAGAACTCCCCCGCCCTCCCCCAGTACATGATGCCGTCTAGGGTTAGATGTTACATTTAGTTGTCATGTCTCTTTAGGCTCCTTTGATTCGGAACAGTTCCCACAGCTTTTCTTTGTCTTTTATAACATTGATGTTTTAAAAGAATACAGCACCCCCTGTACTGTTTTTTTTAAATTTTATTTATTTATTTATTTTTTAGAGAAAGGGAGGGAGAAAGAGGAGATAAACATCAATGTGTGGTTCCCTCTCCCAGAGCTCTCCCAGAGCTGGGGACCTGGTCTGCAACCCAGACATGTGCCCTGACTAGAAATCGAACCGGTGACCCTTTGATTCTCAGGCCAGTGCTCAATCCACTGAGTCACACCAGCCAAGGCCCCTGCTGCTTTTTAAAAAAAGATTTTATTTATTTATTTTCAGAGAGAGGGGGAGGGAGAGAGAAGAGAGGGAGAGCAACATAGATGTGAGAGAGAAACATCGATCAGTTGCCTCTCGTATTCGCCTCTACTGGGACCAAACTCTCAACCTAGGCATGTGCCCTAACAGGGAATTGAACTGACAACCTTTCACCTTGTGGGACGACGCCCAACCAACTGAGCCATACCAGTTAGGGCTACTTTCCAAAAATAGAACTATCTCATTTTTGTGTGTGTTTGGTGGTTTCTTGTGATTGAAATAGAGGCTGTGCATTCTTAGCTATTATACCATAACATGTTCTTAGGGGATCAGCTCTGCAGATGCAGGATGTTTGTCCACCATAAATGAGATTAAATTTGGTCACTTGGTTAAGGTGTTGCCTGACTTCTTAACTGTATATTTACTGTTTTTTATTGCAGCTAATTAATTGTTTCCTAATAAATTTAAGACCATGCTTCTCATTAAATTTCTCCCTAGATTGCACATTCCCTCACCGCAGCATTTGCTTAGGAACTGTTGAAACTGGTGTTTCATTGCCATGCGCTCCAACTAGCTGAAGCTGATTAAAAACAAATTTTGAATGACTCTGTGATCCCAAGCCCTTACCAGACCTAGTGGGAGACCCCTTCCTGACCATTGTGCCATGGAAATTCTTTTAACCCAGTAGTTCTCAACTGGAGGGCATTTTATCCCTCAGGGGACTTTTGGCAATGTCTGGAGGCATTTTCAGTTGTTACAGCTGGGAAGGTGCTAGTGGCATCTGATGGGCAAAGACCAGAGAAGTGTTGCTAAACATGCTATAATACACAAGACAGCCATGCCCCACACCCCCCACACAAAGAATTCTCCAGCACCAACTGTCAATAGTTTGATAGTGTGAAGCTTAAGAAATCTTGCCAATTATGTACAATTATGTACATAGACTCGTTTCTATTCAGAATGCTAGTTATGCTTACTTAATTAGCTTAAGTTCCATGGATCACCTCCTTTCTTTATAACACTTACAGATTTCTGACTTTCGTCCTCAGTAAACTACTCAGTGTTTTCTCCCTTGGCTAAGTTAATAGTGTCAACAATACATGCCAGACCCTGTTCTAGGTGTAAGGAATACAGCTCTGAACAAAATAGAAAAGATCCCTGCTCTCATAAAGCTTATATTCCAGTAGGAGAGAGACAAAACAAGTAAATAAGTAAATAAAGTAAAAAAAAAATTTCAGCTAGTACTAAGTGGTAGGCAGAGAATGAAAAGAAAATGATGCAAATAGTGTGACTTGGTAGCTATTCGTACTTTAGACATGGTGGTCAGGGATAGTCTGAGAAGGTGACATTTAAGCTGAGGCTTAAGTGACAAGAAGAACATTCCAGATAGAGAAAATAGGCTGTGAAAACCCAATGATAGGATGGAATTTCTCATGTTCAGAAGAGTCAGTGTGGCTAGAGTTTGGGGGAGGCAGGTAGTGCAGATGAAATTAAATAAGTTTGGAAGGGTGAAATTATACAAGTCCTTGTAAACCAAGATAAGGAGTCTGTCTGGGCTTTTTGTGAAGTGGAGACCTTTGGAGGGTTTTAAACCGAGGTGTGGTGTAATCTATCTTTCAGAAAGATAGTCTTCATCGCTGTGGAGATAATGTATGCAGGTGAGAAGGAGGAGGGGGAAGCAGAAGGGAAAGTGAGGCAAGGGAGCCATGAAGAGGCTATTGTAGGAGGCCAGGCAAAAGATGATGGCTTGGGCAGTTCTGCTAGTGTTAGACAGAAAGGGATGGTTTCTAGAAATATTTTGGAGGTAGACTTGATGGGTCTTGATGGCTTGCATGTTTAGATTAAGAGAAAAGGAATCAAGGATGACTCAGGTTTTGGCCTGAGTAACTGGAACAGGAAGATGGAAAGTTGAGCAGCCTTTAAAGGGTAGCAGGTTTGGGGCAGAAGATCAAGAATTCTGCTACATTTGGAGACCTGGCGGGGTAGGTCAGTTGGTTACAGTGTCACCCTGATATGCCAACAATGCGGGTTCAATCTCTGATCAGGGCACATACAAGAAGCAACCAATGAATGCATAAATAATGTAACAACAAATCGATGTCTCTCTCTAAAAAAATCAATACATTTAAAAAAAGAACTCTGCTACATTTGAAATGCTCAGAGATATAAAAAGGAGAGGTCCATTAGGCAGAAGTAAAGTCTCCCTTGCTGTAGATAAATCCTGACACAAGTGAGGTCATCTGGAGAAGGAATGTAAAGAAGAGTAGATGTCCAGGAGCAAGTTCCAGGGCCCTCCACATTTAAAGATTGAACAGACGGGGAGAAGCCAGTGAAGAAAACTGGGCAAGAGCACCAGAGAGGTAGGAGACCAAATAGTGGTAGGTGAGAAGAGGAGGCAGTGCTTCACAGAGGAGAAACAGTGGTTTAGCATGGCAGATTGAATATACATATACATTTCTTTGTTGCTTCCTGAAGATACCAAGGGGATTATTTTTAAAAACTCATAAATTCTCAAAGATGGGGGAAGAGCAATAATGACACTATTTTGGAAATAGGAAAGCACCTGGAAGAGTGGTAATGGAACCAGACTAAGACAGTTGCAATTTAAGCTGGCAGTGGAAAGCCAAGAAGCAAACCGATTCATGCTATAGACTTCACCAGGTTGCAGGAATTGGAGGTACCAGGAGCACATAAAATCGGTGGTATAAGTGGAGCTGAAAACAGGGTTGGTTGATTCCCTCCTGCAAACCTGAGCACAGTGAGAGTGCAACCTCTTCCTGTTCCTGGCAGATGACTGGAGGTTTATGTTTTAGAGAGGCTGAACTAAAGGAACTCTGGATTTCAGATGCCAGGAAAGCATATGGACATGAAGTGAAATTCTTCATACCAAATGGCGATACCTTTAGTTCCCTTCTTCCACTCAGTCCCCTAAATGCAGGAAGCTGTATTTATACCCTCATAAATGAGATAAAAGCATGATTCGCTGGCAAATGGACGAGTGCAAGAGAAAAGTCTTAAATATATTGATGGTTAGGAAGGGTGGCTAAAAAATGACTGGGTCACCCTTAAAGTTTTGCTCACCACTTGACATGCTTGCGTACTGACACAGAGCTTCTAATCAATATTTGAATGTCCTACTCTTAACTATTAACAGCCAGCCAAAGAACACCAGGCATCTGAGGAAATCTCTGACTTGAAAGAAACAGGCCTACACAAACAGAGAAATTCCAAGTGAATAGGCAATTCAAGGAGAAGGAAGCCAAGAAATAAAAATAATAGTTATTTATATCATCAGAGAAATAAGAGATAATGCACCCACAAGCAAGTTTTAAAAAGATATCTGGGAAATTAAAACTGTGATAGCACAGCCTTAAATAACACACTGGACCAGATGGATTTAATTGATATCTTCAGAAAATGTCATCCAAAGCAGAATACAACTTCTTTTCAAGTGCACATGAAACATTTTCTAGGATAGACAACACGTTAGGACACAATAAAAGTCTCAATAAATTTAAGGAGTTTGAAATCATATCAAGCGTCTTCTCTGACAGTAAGGGTATGAAAGTAAAAATCAATTACAAGAAAAAAACTAAAAAATACATGGAGGCTTAATAACATTAAACAATGAATATGTTAACAATGAGATCAAGGAATAAATCAAAAGATATGTTGAAAGAAATGAAAATGAGGACACAATAACCCCAAATCTATAGGAGACAGCAAAAGCAGTCCTGAGGGAAATTCATAGCATTACAGGTCTACCACGAGAAACATCTCAAATAAACAATCTAACTTTACACTTAAAGGAACTAGGAAAAAACCCAACAAACAAAGCCCAAAGTGAGTAGGAGAAAGGACATAATAAAGATCTGAGCAGAAATAAATGAAGCAGAGTGAAAAAGAACTACAAAAAAATAAATGGAACCAAGAGCTGGTTCTTTGAAACAATAAACAAGATTGACAAACCTTTAACCAGTCTCATCAAGAAAAAAAGAGAGAAGACCCAAATAAATAAAATCAGAAATAGAAGTAACAACTGACACCAAAGAAATGCGAAGGATTATAAGCAAATATTACGAACTGTATGCCAACCAATTGGACAATCTGGATGAAATGGATAAATTTCTAGAAACATACAATCTTTCAAAACTGAATCAGAAAGAATCAGAAAATGTGAATAGACAAATTATACCTAATGAAATTGAAGCAGTAATCCAAAAACTCCTAACAAAAGTCCTGGACCAGATGGCTTCACAAGTGAACTTTACAAAACATTCCTATCCTTCTCAAACTACTCCAAAAAATTTAAGACGAGGGAAGACTCCCAAATTCTTTTTTATGAGGCCAGCATTATCCTAGTTCCAAAACCAGATAAAGTCACTGCAAAGAAAGAAAATTATAGGTCAATATCCCTGATCAACGTAGGAGCTAAAATCCTCAATAAAATGTAGCAAACCAGATCCAGCAATACATTACAAAGATCGTACACCATGACCAAGTGGAATTTGTTCTGGGGATACAGGGTTGATACGATATCTGCAAATCAATAAATGTGATATACCACATAAACAAAATGAAGGGAAAAAAGCACATGATCATATCAATAGATGCAGAAAAAGCTTTTGATAAAGCCCAGCAGTCATTTATGGTAAAAACTCTCAACAAAGTCGGAATAGATGGAACATACCTAGACATAATAAAGGCTGTAATGATAAACCCACTGCCAGCATCACACTCAATGGGCAAAAACTGCAAGCTTTCCTCTTAAGATCGGGAACAAGACAGGGATGTCCACTTTTACCTCCCTCATTCAACATAGTACTGGAAGTCCTAGTCACAGCAACCAGATAAGAAGAAGACATAAAAGGTATCCAAATTGGAAAGGAAGAAGTAAAACAGTCTTTATACCAATAGCATATTTCACAGAACTAGAAGAAATATTCCTAAAACCTATATGGAACCACAAAATACCCCCAAATAGCCACAGCAATCTTGAGAAAGAACAAAGTTGGAGAAACCACACTACCTGATATCAAACTATACTACAAGGCCATAGTAATCAAAAGTACTGGCACAAAAACATATAGATCAATGGAATAGAATAGAGAGCCCAGAAGTGAGCCTATGCCTTTATGGTCAATTAATATTTAACAAAGGAGGCAAGAACATACAATGGGGTAAAGATCGTCTATTCAATAAATTATATTGGGAATACAATTCAATAAATTGTATTGGGAAAACTGGACAGATACCTGTGAAATAAAAAAGAAAGTAGATCACTTTCTTACACCAAACAAAGGAATAAAGTCAAAATGGATTAAGGACTTGAATGTAAGACTTGCGACCATAAAAATCTTATGAGAAAACATGGGCAGTAAAATCTCTGGCATTTCTTTTCTTTCTTCCTTTTCTTTCTTTTTTTTTTTTTTTAAGATTTTACTTATTTACTTTTAGAGAGAGGGGAAGGGAGGGAGAAGGTGAGAGAAATGTTGATGTGTGAGATATACGTTGATCAGTTGCCTCTTGAATGGCTCCAACTGGGGACCTGGCCCGCAACCCAGGCATGTGCCCTGACTAGGAATCGAACTGGCGACCTTTTGGTTTGCAGGCCGGCACTCAATCTGCTGAGCAGCAATAGCTAGGGCAAAATCTCAGACATTTCTTGTAGCAATATTTTTTCTGATGTATCTCCTCAGGCAAGGGAAACAAAAGAAAAAATAAACAAATGGGATTGCATCAAAACAAAAAAGTTTCTGCACAGCAAAGGAAACCAAATGAAAAGACAATCTACTGAACAAGAGAAACCTATTCACTAATGATACATCAAATAAGGGGTTGATATCCAAAATTTATTAAAAACTTATACAACAGCTGTGGCCAGGTGGCTAAGTTGATTGGCCCTCCCATGGACCAGAAAGGTTGTAGAGTCGATCCTCACTCAGGGCACATACCTACGTTGTGGATTCAGTCCCCAATCAGGGCATGTATCAAGGCAACTAATCGATGTTTCTCTCCCACATTAATGTCTCTTTCTTCTCTCTCTCCCTTCCTCTGTCTCTGAAATCAATGAAGAAAAAAAAAAAAGAGCTATACAACTCAACACCAAAAAACAAAACATCCAATTAAAAGAATGGGCTAAGGACCTGAGTAGACACTTCTCCAAAGAGGATATACAGATGGCCAATAGACATATGAAAAGATGCTCGATGTCACTAATCATCAGAGAAAGCAAATTAAAACCACAATGAGATACCATCTCACACCTGTCAGAATGACTATCATCAATAAATCAACAAACAAGTGCTGGCAAGGATATGGAGAAAAGGGAACTCTTTTACACTGTTGGTGGGAATGCGGACTGGTGCAGCCTCTGTGGAAAGCAGTATGGAGTCACCTCAAAAAATTAAATACGAAACTGCCTTATGACCCAGAGATTCCACTTCTAGCAGTTCATCCAAAGAAACCTGAAACACTTATTAGAAAGAATATATACACACCTTGTTCATTGTAGCAATAACTAAGATTTGGAAGCAGCCTAAGTGCTCATTAGTAGATGAGTGGATAAAAAAGCTGTGGTATATTTACACAATGGAGTACTGCTCAGCCATAAAAAAGGAAATCTTACCTTGTGTGACAGCATGGTTGGACCTGGAGAATATTATGCTAAGGGAAATAAACCAGCCAGAGAAAGACTAGTACCACATGATTTCATTTATATGTGGAATCTAATGAACAAAATAAACTAATAAATAAAATAGAAACAGATTCATAGATAGAGAATGGACTGATGCCTGTCAGAGGAGGGAAGTTGGGGGCTGGGTGAAAAGGGTGAAGATAATGATCAAGCAAAAAGAAAGGAAGGAAGGAAGAAAGGAAGGAGGGAAGGAAGAGAATGAAAGAAAGAAGAGAAAGAAAGGAAGAAGAAAAAGAAGCCTGGCTGATGTGGCTTGGTGGTTTGAGTGCCAGCCTGCGAACAAAAGGGTTGATGGTTTGATTCCTGGTCGGGGCGCATGCACACATTGGTGTTTCTCTCCCTCTCTCTCTCTCCCTCCTTTCCCCTCTCTCTAAAAATAAAGAAATAAATAAAATCTTAAAAAAAGAAAGAAAAAGAGAAGGGAGGGAGGGAGGGAGGGAGGGAGGGAGGGAGGGAGGGAGGGAGGGAGGGAGGGAGGGAGGGAGGGAGGGAGGGAGGGAGAAAACCTCATAGGCACAGACAACAGTATGGCGATTACCAGAGGAAAGCGGGGTAGGGTGAGATAGATGAGGGCAAAGCAGGGTTAAGTGGCGATGGAAGGAGATTTGACTTAGGGTGGTGAACACAAAACACACAGATGATGTATTGTAGAATTGTACACCTGAAACCTATATAATTTTATTAACCAATGTCATCCCAATAAATTCAATTAAAAAAGAAGGAAAAAATATGATAGCAACAATTTAAAAATGCAGTAACATGTTTGGAAGAAAAATTTAAAAATATTTCCCATAAAAATGGCTAACTGACAAGAGATGGGACTATGGAAAAGAAGAAAATTAGAGGATCATTCCACAAGGTCTACATGTAACTTAATAGGAGTTCCAGAACAAAAGACCAGATCCCAGACAAGAAAAATCTAAAGGAGTTCATCACAACCAAACCAGTATTACAATAAATGTTGAAGGGACTTCTTTAAGAAAAAAAAATCAAAAGTACAATATGAATAATAAAATAGCAATAACTACATACCTATAATAATCACTTTAATATAAATGGATTAAATGCTCCAATCAGACATAGGGTAGTTGAATGAGTAAGAAAAGAAGACCCATGCATATGTTGCTGACAAGAGACTCACTTCAGCTAGAGAGCCACACATGGACTGAAAGAAAAGGAATAGAAAAAGATATTTCATGCAAATGCTAACAAAAAAAAGCTGGGATAGCAATACCCAGGCATCAGACAAAAGACTTTAGCCCTGGCTGGGCAGCCTAGTTGGCTAGAGTGTCATCCTGATACACCAAGGTTGCCAATCCAATCCCTGGTCAGAAGCAACCAATGAATGCATAAATGAGCGGAACAACAAATCAATGTTTCTCTGTCTCTCTTCTCTCTTTCCCCCTTCCTCATCCTCTCTAAAATCAATAAATAAAAATTAAAAAAAAAGACTTAAAAAACTATAATAAGAAATAAAGAAGGACCCAGCACTTCCACTTCTGGGTATTTATCTGAAGAAACCCAAAACACTAATTCAAAAATAAATATGTATCCTTATGTTCATTGCAGGATGATTTACAATAGCTAAGACATGGAAGCAGCCTATGTGTCTATCTTTTATTGATAGACAAGTGGATTAAGAAGATGTGTATATGTACAAATACACAATGGAACATTACTCAGTGATAAGAAGAATGAAATCTTGCCATTTGTGACAACAGGAATAATGTAAAGGGTATTATGCTAAGTGAAGTAAGTCAGATAGAGAAAGACAAATACCATATGATTTCACTTATAAGTGGCATCTAAAAAACAAAGTAAATGGACAAACCAAACTGGAACAAACTTACAGAATCAGAGAACAAATTGATAGTTGCTAAATGGGAGGGGAGTTGAGAGGAAGAGTGAAAGAGGAAGGGAGTAAGATATACAAATTGCCAGTTATAAAAATATGGAGATGGATAGTACAGAATAGGGAATATAGTCAATAATATTTTAATAACTACATATGGTGTCAGATGCGTAACAGATTTATTGGGTAATTACTTTGTAAGTTATATAAATGCCTAGTCACTATCTTGTACAACTGAAACTAATACTGTATGTCAGCTGTAATTGAAAATAAAAAAAGTATAAAAAAATAAAGAGGAAAAAGGAGACTAGTGAAAATGGAGGAAGGAAATTATTACAGAAATAATACAAAACAAAACAAAACAAAACCAAATTTCCCAGAGCTGAAGGATGTGAATTTCATGAATTCATGTCTGAGTGCTCCGCATAATAAGTGAGCAAAGACTTATCCCATGGCACAGTGTGCTGGCATATAACATTAAGAATAAAAAGATGACCCTATAAGGAACCCAAACAGATAGCATACAAAGGATCTAGAATCAGGTTCAAATTGGACTTTCAACAGCAATGTTGAAAGCTACAAGATTATGTGGGAAAATGATTTTCAACCTATAATTTTGTACCCAGCTAAACCATCAAACCACCATGTAGTAGAATAAAAGCATTTTAGATTTACAAAATCTAAAAAATTATCTCCTATGTACCCTGTATTAGTAGTTATTGGAGTTTGTAATCTCCCATAACAAAAATTAAAATTAAGAAAGAGGAAGGCGTGGGATCTAAAAAACAGTAGTTCCAACACAGGAGAAAGGTTAAGGGAATTCCCAAGACTTTGAAAATCCATCAATGTGATAATAATTATACACATTTATTGCTTAGAACAGTGCTTATTTGACACATGGTGAGGGTTCATTAAATTATTTTCTTCATAATACTTATCACAATCTGACATTTTTACATATTAGCCTATCTCCTCCACTAGAAAGTAAGCTCCATTAGGGCAGGACCTCGTTTTATTGATGATTTCATTCCTAGCTCCTAATACAGTGTCTTGGAATAAAGGCCTTCAAGAAATGTTTGTACAATGTGAACAAATTTATTGAATGCTTAAAAACAAATTAACTATTGAATTGTAGTATTTCCTTAAATGGCCTTTCTATAACTGTGTGAATATTGACAGATCTATGTATGTACTGTACTTTGTTGTAGGGGAAAACCCGTTTGGTCTTTAAATTGAATTGAAAAAGAGCCATAGGAAGAGGAACAATATACACCTGAAAAAAAATCTAGTGTGCATTATTGATATAGATGTTAAAGTAAACTTAATATGTGATAACACCAGAACAAGGAGAAAAAAGCATGAGATGATTATGTAAAGTGCTTAATATAGTGCCTAGCACATAGTACCTACTAAATAAATACTAGCAAACTAAAAACACTTTGAAAAGACACTTAAAATATAGAAGTTAAATAAATATTTTGACAGCTGTATACACCTGTGCAACCACCTGATTTAGAACATTTCCATCACTCCAAAAAGATTCCCTCTACCCCTTTTCAAGAAACTCCATCTCCCCAAGCAACCATGTTTTCAGCAGATGTCCTTGTCCTAATGCCCAGACCTGTGAACATGAACAGACCTGTGACTAAGTTACATGGCAAAAGGGACTTTGAAGACCTTAAAATAGGAATTATCCTGATTGCCTGTGTGGGTCCACTGTAGCTACATGAGTCCTTGAATGTAGAGGAAGAAGGCGAAAGAGGTGGTTGGTGAAAGATGCAACAGTGGAAGAAGAGGCAGGTGCGATCTGAAGCAGGAGAAGCCTATCACCCACAGTTCCTGGCTTTGAAGACAGAGGAAGGGGGGGGGGGCGTTGCCACAACCCAAAGACTGCAGGTGGCCACTATAAACTGGGAACACCAGTAAAGAAACAGGGACCTCGGGCCTACAACCACAAGGACTGAATTTAACCAACCTGAATGAACAAGAAAATGGATTCTCCCCAGCCCTGCAGCACCTTGATTTTAGCCTAGGGAGACCCATACTGGACTTCTGACCTGCAGAACTCTAAGTTTGTGTTAAGCCACTAAATTTGTGGTAGTTATGACAGCAACAGAAAATTTAAAAAATGACTTTCTGTGCTCTATCTATAGTCTCTGTTCTTGGACTATATATACATGGAATCATACAGTATGAACTGCTGTGCCTTTCACTTAACAATGTTTTTGAGATTAACATATATTGTAACAGAAATCTAAAAAAATTGCTGAGCAGTATTCCATTATGAATACACCACAATTTACCCATTCGCCTGATGGACATTTGGGTTTTTTCCAGTTTTTGCCTCTTGTGAACACATACATTCTTGTACAAGTCTTTTATGGACACGCTTTTTCTTTTTTAAAAAATTATTTTATTGTTCTTCAATTACAGTTGTCTGCACTTCCCCACCTCCTACCACTCCCCCCACCCCAGCCAAACCTCCCGCCCTCCCTTGCTTTTGCCCATGTGTCCTTTATAGTAGTTCCTGAAAACCCTTTCCCCCATTGTCCCCTCCCCGCCTGGACACACTTTTCTTGGGAGTAGAACTGCTAGGTCATGGGTGGATGTTACATTTAACTTGCCAAACTAGCACTGTGTTGAGTTGTAGTTGCTTCACACCTTCACCACTTCACTGAACTGAGCACTTTATTTATTTTTTTAAATAAAGATTGTTTAGAGCGAAGGGGGGGAAGAGGGAAACATCGATGTGTGGTTGCCTCTCATGCTCTCCCCACCAGGGACCTGGCTTGCAAGCCAAGTATGTGCACTACACTGGGAATCAAACCTGTAACCTTTTGGTTCGCAGGCCAGCACTCAATCCACTGAGCCACAACAGCCAGGGCTGAACTGGGCACTTCAAATCTGTGTATTTTATTGTATGTTAGTATACCTCTAAAAACATCACAAAAGAAAAAAATGTAACAAGACACTGTTTGTATATGAACAAAATATAATAACCATCTTTGTCAAACTGGGCTGTGGGTAGAAAGAACATGTAAAAAAAAAGATGAAAAAATCCAACTTTACTTTTTTAATTGATTTATAATTTACTAGAACATTTTACCTCTGAAAAATCACTCCAAAAGTGAAATAAATGTTAGTGGTTTTAAAATGAACTTAGTTTGGCATCTATATGTAATCTCTTTGCATATCTAACCTTCATACAAATTAAGGCCATAAGAAGTGTTTGCCATAAAATTTCTATTTTAAGACATCTAACAGTGCTGATGGATGACAAACTGGGACAAATCTCTATGGAGTGCATTTAGCAATATTTTTCAGATTTATAAATGCTCTAAACCAGGGGTGTCAAACTCATTTCCACCGGGGGCCATGTTAGCCTCACAGTGGTCTTTGAAGGGCCGAATGTAACTTCAATTCCTTAACAGTTAAGGAGAAGTTACATTTATACAGTTCTAAAAGTATTTCGGACCTTTGAAGGCAACCCCAAGGCTAATGTGGCCCTTGGTGAAAATGAGTTTGACGCCCCTGCTCTAAACCCTTTGCTTCTGAAATGCTGCTTGTTGGAGTTTATTCCACATATTTGCACATATGCAAAATGTGTGTACAAGGCTATTTGTATCAGCATTATAGTAACAAAATAGTGGAATCAACCTTAAAAAATCCATCAATACTTTACAGCTAAGAAAAAGAATAAGGATTTTTTTAATGTTTCAACTATGGAATAATTTCTAAGTAAAAAATAATACATACATGTATTTGCTTGGATATTCACAAAATATCTAGAAGGGTATACTAGAAACTGACAAGTGTAATAATAATAATAATAATAATAATAATAATAATAATATTTTTTAGAGAAAGAGGGAGAGAAACATTAATGTGTGGTTGCCTCTTGCGTGTACCCTACCGGGGACCTGTCCTGCAACCCAGGCATGTGCCCCGATTGGGAATTGAACCAGCAACCCCTTGGTTCACAGGCTGGTGATCAGTCCATTGAGCCACACCAGCCAGGGAACAAGTGTAGTAATTTTTAGATAGAACTGTGTATCTGAGTGACAGACTTCAGAGGATTTTGTCATTTACTCTTGATTTTCACCATGTGCCCATTAACTAGTAAACATGCATCTCTGCATTAATATAGTGGGTATTTTAGGGGAGAATCATAATCTAAATTTAAAGTAAAACCAGAATCCTTTAGTGATATTTAATTATTTATAGCTTCATTATTTTTCTGTGGTAATTAGAAAATCTTAAAGTTTGATCATTATGTAATAGGAACAATAAATCCATATCATAAAAGATGTAAAGTTTATTCTAAGTGGAAATTGTGAGCACCTAAACTGGTAATAAGGGAAAAAAATAATTGAAAAGAAAGAAAAGGGAGAGAAATTAATAGGTGTGTCAAGCAACCACCACTATCCTTCTTAAGGCAAACAAACTATGAATAGACTGCTGTTTTGGGTATTATTTTATGCTTGATTAGTCACTTAGTATCTAATTAATTTCTTAGATGCTGATTTCAATAGGAAAAAAAGAAAATAAAAGCTACCTCTGAAGTTTAAAATATTAATAATTCTGTAACTTTATTTAGCCCTGTTCAACTTTCAATTCATGCTCTTCATAACCCTGTGAATTTGAGATTTTATTCTTTTATGTATGAGAATAAAGATACCCAGAGAAGTTGATTTGCTTAGAGTCACATGATTTGTATGTGCTGGAACCAGTACCCAGGTGCTTCTCAAAATTGGGAGTTTACCTACTTTCCACCTGCACCCCCTTAACCTTCAGCCTCTACCTTTTCTCTCAGTCAATTTTATATTTTCTTGCTGTTTATATGCCTTCTAAGGGAAATAATAATTTTAATAATGGTGCAGTATTCACTGTACCTATCTACTTAAACATTTTTTTAATGTATAAAAATTGCACTGAAACATCAATATGTAATTATTTTCCCATCACTGAAAAAATTTTAATATGTATTGAAGATTCTGGACCAGATACTGTATAAAGAGAAGACAAGGAATATCCAAATAACTTATAAGAAATTTCTAAACCTCTTGTATATTGAAATTATTAAGACAAAAATATGATTTACAGTACACATTTGCCATTATGTTATAGATAATAGTACCCATACTATTATAGTACTTAAATTTTTCATCTGGGTCTTTGTAAAATTAATTCATCCCCCTTATCAAAATTTGTACTATACGAATGAAAAATATTCAGATTCTTTATAAATAGACAGGTATTCAAGTTTCTTTTGGACAACATTCTTTGGTGTTTATAAAACTGCATATATTACTACATATCTATCATACAGTCTTTTCAGACTGTACATTTAGCTTAAATTGGAAATTAAAAATATAAATTAGATATTAACTATAGAAAATAGTTAGAGTATTTTGATTTCATGATGCCCAAGTGTTGATGGACAAGATTTACTTATTAAAAATTTAAAATAAACTACCTATGCTTTGATATTTCTTATATATTTACCTTTACCAGAAATTAAAAAAAAAATTACATCCGTAGGCAGAAAATTCAACTCTGAGTTGTTAATTATTTGTGATTCTCTCAACTGGCTATTCTACAACATATGGAGCTAAATGAAAGATGAAAAGCCTAGCATTGCTTGGATACCAGCTTGGTAAGCAATTAGGAATGCCAGATGCATAATAAGAAATGGAATATTCTACTTTAGAAGCAGAAGACAGGTGAATGAATAACATGGACAAAACTTAGTATAAGTTCTTTACCCTAATAAAGTAATTATTCATTTGAAACTATTACCAAAAGTAAAAAAATTTATTTTACACAGTGGTTGGTTTTTGTAATACACGAAAAACTGTAATATTATACTTTTCTATTCTCACTGCTTGTCTCACACCAGTGGTTGGTTTTCCCAAATAATTTACTTTACATTTAAAGTGGCAATACAGATTTTACTTAATGAATTTAAGTTATAATTAGAAATCAGTTTTATTTACAGAAAATCCATAAATATAGAACTTTCATTCCTATTTTATCTAGGGCTATGCAAAAAATTGACTAAAAATTTTTCATCTGGGTCTTTGTAATAAACATGTAATTACATTATTTACAATGGAGATGCTTTCTGACAGAAAAGTAAACACAGAAGTAATTTTGGTCTTCACGTGATTCCATCATTATATGTTCATTTTCAAAGATGATGTGATATATCATGTTCACTCAAATTCTTATTATACACATAATTCAAATGATGATTTTCCTTGAACAATGAATGCTTCATTCTGTATTTAAATTTCCTTTAAGAAAGATTCCTTGATCCAATAGTAGGGAACATTAAACATTTTTTTTTCAAATATGGCAAAACGTTTCTGTACAACTGTGTGCAATTTTATTCCTTCTGGCAACATTATAAATACTCAGTCATTTAATCTCCATTGTTCACACTCCTGGGCTATTTCACATGATGTAAGTACCATCTTTGTAGTATTTCATGGACTCCATTTGTTTTGTCATAGCCAAGACATCATGAAATCCAGTACTTAGGCCAGACATATGTTGAAAGTACGCTTCTTTTTCCACTTGAATTGTTAAATTGTTTACTCCAGCATCTTTAAGTATTCCTGTAACCTGTTATAAAAATCCATATATTTTAAAGCATTTAGATTAATGCGTTTAATACATGTCTTAAATAACTGATACCTATTTTTTAAAAAAGATTTTATTTATTTTATTTTTAGAGGAAGGGAGGGAGAAAGAGAGGGAGAGAAACGTCAATGTGTGGTTGTCTCTCATGTGCCCCTACAGGGGACCTGGCCTGCAACCCAGGCATGTGCCCTGGGTGGGAATTGACTGGCAACTCTTTGGTTTGAAGGCAGGCACTCAATCCTCTAAGCCACACCAGCTGGGGTTGATATCCCATTGTTTTATAGCTACAGAGAGTCAGAGATAAATCCTCAAAATAGTGTTTATTACTTATATGGCCAAATGTTAGATACGATTTTAGACAACCAGTAAATTCTGATCTCACATTCAAAGTAGTATAGGAAAATAGCTACTGTTTCCATTGCAAAATGTCTAGGACAGGGATACAGGGACTGTTTTGATTCCTATCTCCAACCACAGCATACGCATATATCCTACCAACATTCTTATTATAAATATAGGACTACTTTTATAATAATTTATTTCTTGATAATCTACTGGGAATGAATCAAGGTGGATCATAAATAAATTTTATTTTACATTAACTTAAGCTGATCCTCTAAATACTAAAAGCTGATTTTATTTTAACCAGTTTTGGATATAAAAAAAACCTAGATGGAAAGAAATGTTACGTTATCCTTAGCTGAAAAACTGACATTTTCAAACAGTTAAATTACTATTGAACTGTATAAGTTATAATGTATGCATTTTGTGCATGAATTACCTCAATGAAATTACTATAAAAAAAGATTATTACCTGCTGTACTATTCTTTGTTCCAGCACGTCAGCTGTCACCTGTATATGAATTGTTCCTGCCACAATACTGGCAGAATGACGCCAAAAATGAGGGTCTCGGTATGATATTAATCCTTCAATTTTCTGTATCTGTCAAATAAAAGGAGAGGTAATATAAATAGACTTAAAGGCTATAACTTACTTAAAACAAAGCAATGTTTTTGGTCCAGGAACCACTACTAAGCTAATTAAAAAAAAAAAAATAACAAGGAGAGCCCAGAAGTGAGAAAGGAACAGGAGAGTCAACTAGCTTAAGGTAAGGGTGCCAAAAATATTTTGATTTAGTAATAATGTCAAGGAAGGTAACTCTGAATAGGAAGTACAGGTGTCTTTGTAACTAATAGTTGCACATCAGTCTTCACCTACATAAGATGCACTCTGCCTACTCTGAACAGTGGATATGTTCAATAAACTACATGGTTTTCTTTAAACTGGTATATACATTGGCATACTGTTTGTTACTACACATTTGAAAGATATCTTCTATGATCAACAATTGAGGGCTGGTTAAATAAAGACTACCCATTGTCATTAAAAATGTATTAGAATATTTATCAACATGACATAATTGAATGAGGAAAATTTAAAAATCAGTGCAAAATATTTATTTTTTGTAATTGCCACTTTTATTTTTAACCTATTTTTATATAGAAAAATTACTTTTAAAAAGTGTTTCTTTCTAGGTGGTAGAATTATATGAGATCCTCCTTTTTTGTACTATATTTCAGTATTTTCCATAATAGACAGATATTATTTTAAAATGAAAAACTTTTTTTTAGTAAGATGTATATTCACTAATTATGAGAAGATGAAAAAAACATATTTATGAAAAGAGTGGGTTAAGGTGCTATACCTTAAATATTTTACATGCTAACTTTTCATCAGCAGATCCTAATTGCTTTAATATGATCAGGCAAACTACAAGCTGAAAAACATTCTATTTTTCTAATTCATAGAAAAAACTATGAATTGCCTGTTTAACCAACTGAGTCACATACTGGTCAGGGCTGGAAATATATCTTTATACAGTGTGGTATAGATATATACAGCTCTTCTTTTCCACCAGGTAGAAATGTTAATTAGGTCAACCCTTTTTTCCCCCACTGATCTGAATTGTCATCTTTGGTATATACTGAAGTTCATAAGTTCCTGGGCCTGTTTCTGATTTTAAAAATCAGAATTAATCTGTGTGTTTATTCTTGTGCAAGAACAAAACCATTAGTTCTGTTAGTTAATTTTGTAACTTAATAATCACAGGATAGGATCCTTTTAATTAATTAGTTAATGCTGTAAATTTATGCATTTTTTTGTTTATTCTCAAGCATTAACTCTTTCAAATAAGCTTCCAAGTAATACTGGATGACCTATCCTCCCCCCAAACAAAAACAAAGTCCAAATGAGAGACGACTACACTGGGATTTAAATGAAAGAAAACCAGCATCTTCACAATACAGTTTCCCATCCAGGAAAATATCTTTCTCAATCTATCCAGTCCCTATTTTATGACCTTTAAATAATGCCATAAATAAACTGTATGTTCTTCATTCATATCTTGCACATTTCTTGTTAGGTCAACTTAATTCAAATGCTATTTTAAAAGGAAAAAAATAGTGAAGAAATTACACACAGTACCTTTTCTAAGGCAAGATGTAATTCTTTTTCATATTCTGGTGGCAGTCTTAGAAGTAGAACCTGACAGGCATCTTTAATCAATGGAACAACACTGAGAAATATTAATATAGCAATAAAAAGAGAACAGAGAGGATCAGCAATGAACCATCCAAACTGCTCTATGAGAATTGTGGATACGATCACACCAATACTGCCCAGTGTGTCTGCCAAAACATGTAGAAACACACCTAGAAGTAAAATATATAAAAACATTAAAAACTAATTTACATCTAATTTAGTTATTTTATCCATTCTGTAAATATTACTGGGTCCCTACTAGGTACCCGTCACTCTGCTAGGGGCTGGTACTTCAAAATGACTAAAACATTGTCACCATCCTCAAATAATTCACAGCCGAGTGAGTGGTAAAAAGGTAAGGATGTGGGCCACTATACAACAGTGTGGTGGGTTTTATGATGGTGTGGTTTATCTGGGGAGGCTTCCTAGAAATTGTACATGAGCCAAACCCTAACATTACCCAAATACTTATATTAAACACTGAGGATAAATAATTCAATGTAGTAAGTGATAAATATTTCCCCCATTTTTTTTTTTACAGCACAATAAAAATCTCCTGGTTCTTTTGTAATGAAAGTTCATAATGGCATACTCAGTGTTTCTCTTGCAAATAATATTTATGTGACTGTCACGATGAAAAGGACTCTATAATTACAGCAATTTACATTTATGAATAAACATGAGCATTTTCCACAGCAGATTATTTCATACCCCTTTTCTTAGCTACAGATTGTTTTTCCAAAATAAAATTATACCGGAAGCCCAATACTTAATCTAAATAAACAGTGTCAGTTCACAACATGGTTGAAAGGTATGCCAATATTTGGCAAGGACTCACCCCTCATGTTAGCATTCATGCCTCCGCCTGCAGATCCGTGGCTATGACCATGCCCATGGTCACCATGTGCATGCATGTGGTGTGAATGGCTGTGATCAGATGAGTGACAGCTTCCTTGAGAAGCTCCATGGGTATGGTTATGGGCATGGCTAAAGGCACAGATACCAATAAGGTTTACTATTAGTCCTCCGACTGAGACTGGCTAGAGAAAGGGAGAAAAGAAAACCTTTAAATTTGTAATTTAAAAAAATAAATTTGTTACTTAAAAGTTAGTGTACAGCTATGTATGTTTTTCTGTTTACAGTTTTAAAAGTACTCATAGTAAAACCTCAGTAAGTTAAGTAAATCCACACTTAAAAAAAATTTAGAATATTTTTAAAGAGACCAAAGTACTGACAAGTAGAAGGATTTGGAATTGTTTTAATTAAGTGATTAAGAATATGTACTTGTTTCATGACTTATGAATACCTAAATGATATGTTTTCTTTTATTGAAAAAAAGTATGAAAATACTACTTACTAGAGCAAGTATATGTTATACCAGGAATCTTGTTTATATTACTAGGTAAATTTCAATAGTTTATAAAGTCATGATTATAATTTACTAACTGGTGGATTCCAAATAAATATAGTACAGTGAATCTTATAGTAAAATTTCCCAAAGTAAAAAACAGGTACAATGAAAAAGCAAACATTAATAGCAATCTCTATTTATTTATTTAAAAGATTTTATTCATTTATTTTTAGAGGGGAAGGGTGGGAGAAAGAGAGGGAGAGAAACACAATGTGTGGTTGTTTCTCACGCACCCCCACTGAGCACCTGGCCTGCAACCCAGGCATGTGCCCTGACTGGGGATCGAACTAGCGACCCTTTGGTTTGCAGGCTGGCACTCAATCCACTGAGTCATACCAGCCAGAACTCTTTTTTTTTTTTTTTAAACACAGTGAATGTAATTATCTTAATCTGATGATGCCACATAACACTCCAAAGGATAAATTAGGTTGTTTACCCTTGATTATCCTCTTACAAAATGATTTTGAATTGCTCAGGGTGTTACTTAATTTACAGATGTCTACGGTTTCTCCTTTAGAGAAGTCCATTTGTTTTAGAAAAAGAACATATAGCCCTGACTAGTATGGTTCATGGGGCTGGGTGTTGTTCTGTAAACCAAAAGGTTGCCAGTTCAATTCCTGGTCAGGGCACATACCTGGGCTGCAGGCTAGGTCCCTGGTTGGGGGCCTGAGAGGCAAGCAATGGCTATTTCTCTCCCTACCCCTGAAATAAGGGGGACAGATAATTTTAATTATTTTTCTTTCTTTTTTTTCTGGTGCACCATTCCCAGAAGTACTGCAACACCGGGCCGATAAGCAGAGTGGATGTTATTCCATCTCCCAGCTTCAAAAATCCATTTAATATAATGTCCTCAGATAGAGGACGTATCAGATATGAAATTGACAAGAACAGATACTATACTTGACCTGAGCCAAAAGGCGGAGAAGTGATTATTTTAATTAATTTTCAAAGGTAGTAAGAGAAGGGATTTACTTTAGTAAACACATATGAAGGAGCTTATTTATTTACATCTTCCTGTGACTCAGACCATTTGTCTAGCAGATTAAAAAATTTCAGTTAGCTTTATGAGCATAAAGAAGGTTAATGGATTTTGAATGTAACCAAACACTGCTTAAAGAGATCCTATCACTTCATAAATACTTATTTTCTACTGGGAAATACTTATTTCATCTTTATATAATTTATCATAAAAATAATATAGAAAATGAAAGCCCCCAATAAATTATACCACCAAAAGTTAGTTACTCCTAAGAGAATGGTACATTTTCTATGAACATACTAATGTACATATATACACACCTTTTTAAACCAAGGATAGAACTACATTTTAATACTGTTTTGTAATTTTTTTCACTTAGTACATCTTGGAAGTATTTTTCACACCAGTATTTATAGGTATACCTCATTCTTTTTAATACGTGCATAGTATTCTATGAATGAAAAAATTTTAAAACTAGTTCTTTCATTGGTGGCCATTGTTCCCCCCCACCACCATTATAAACAATGGTATAATGAATCATGAACCTCTACACACTTGTGTGAATTTTTCTGTATTAAATATTAAAGGTCAAAGATACGAGCATTTAAAATGCAAAATAATTTTCAAACTGTAATCCAAAAACATTTTACTAATATATACTTCCGCCAGCAAGACTCATAACAGCTCTGAGTCATTCATCCATTAATTGCTGAGTTCCTACAAGCCAGGTGCTAGCACGTAAAGAGTTAATGATGCACAATTCAGGTCCTGAAGACACTTCACTTACAACTTAATTGTGGAAGAACGACAAATTAAACAAATTATAACTCAATGTTGCTAAAGGAGGAATTCACAAGCTACAATGGGAATGTTGAGAAAGGGAAATCTAACAAACTCTGAGGAGGAAAGAGAGATTAAGGGAAAGTATGCCACCAGAAGAGACATGTAAGCAAAATCTTGAGGGAGGTTGAATTTTAGAATTAAGGGAAGGGCAGGCCAACTACAAGAAACAGCAACTGTAAAGGTAGGTCTGAAGGAATAGGCAGAACATTAAAAGTTGCCATAGCAGTACTATAATCTATGGAGTAAAGCCTTAAAAATAATATTTTTCTGATTCCATTTCTAACAAATTTGATTAAGTATTTAAGAACTCACCTTCAAACAAAAACATTTAATAAGTCTGTTTCTGAGACAGGAATAAGAAAGAAATCTTGTGTTTTAGAATGCTATCTAATGTTTTGCTTACTGAAATGTTAAAGGATTAATTTTAAGTCAGAAAAAAAGAAATTACATTAAAAAATTATACCCAATTACCAGCGAAGCTTCTGGGCCCTGGAGGGTGGAAAGAAGAGAAGAGAAAGGTGGACTGGAGCGGGGTGGGGCCCAGAAGAGTTATCTCAGCAGCCCAGGGGGTGGGGCCAAAAGAGTTGGGTCTTTCTTAAGGCAGTGGAGGGAAGAGAAGCAGGGTGTTTACCAGGGAATGGTGTATTTGCTAAGGACTGGCCAGGCTCCCAGAGCCCCATCACAGCCTGAGGGGGAGAAAGCATTTCTAAGAGTCAGCAGGGTAAATACCAAAACAGGAAGTTATGTTGATTTAAATAAAAAGTGAAATAAAACCTTCATAGATAAATAAGTACAACTAGTAATACTTTAGCATGAAAAAAACTGTATGACTGCATTCAGAAATTCAAATAGAAAAATAAAGACTTACTGTTAGCATGTGTGTGTCTAATTCCGGAGGATCAATTAATCTAGCCACTGACTCCATAAACACAAAAAAGGCTATTACCATTAGAAAAAGTCCATTAATAAATCCAGAGAGAATTTCTATTCGGCCATACCTAAAAATGTAGAATATATTTTTAGAAAAGGAAAATGATAACTATTTTAAAAGTGTAACATTATGACTTTACAAATTAGGAAACAAGTCCAGATTTTCAATACATAAATAGCAAGATAGAAAATTACCAAGATCTTTAACATCATACTAACATGTTCCAAAGTACTTTCTGGACTTATATCTGTTTGTTTAAATTTTATATATTTATCAGTATATAAGTGTTCCTTCTTTTACACGCATCTTTTCTAATTTCTTAGCAAAAAGTTATTTCTCCTTTAAGCCCTTAATGTGCTCTGTATGTCTGATAGAATCTGCTTTATACCAGAATAATTTGTATTTTTCACTCAATGATCTTTCAAATATAAACAGTTGAAAATAAGAGCTGAATTTATTAATCTATTTAGAGTAGGTCTTATCAAAATATCTTGTATGAATAGGGGATTCTAATATTTGTTAAACTGAATTATTCACTTAATGAAAGGATATTTCATGCACAGCCCCTTCATTTTTGAATACTCTGTGAATGATCATGGACATTCCATTCCAAGAAACAGGTTGAGCAAACAGCTCAATATTTAACTAATTTTTGCTCTCTGCCTATAAAGAGGGATTTGTCAGGGAGTAAAATCTTAAGTTTACTGTCAATCAGTATTTATTCAATATTTAGTTTATTTCTTCATATCTAGTTCAATGAAAGAAAAATAAAACTGAAAAACTATTTGCATTAAGAACAATAAAATTTTATTCTCTAGGATGGGATCTGGACCTAAGACTTTTTCACTGTACTACCTCACCTTGACAACAGTCAGTGTACCTACCCATACGAGAAAATCCGAGTTGCTTTCCATCTACTCATCAGAGCAGCAAAAAGACCCATGACTAAAGCAGAGCAGTCAAAGAGCATGTGAAATCCATCTGAGATCAGACCCAGACTGTTGGTCAACACTCCATAGAATAATTCCACAAAGGTAAAAAGCTAAAATATGTTAAAAAGAAAAAAAATAAGGGAGTGTGTTGGGAAATACTATTTCAAGAGAGACTTACCAGATTTAGTCATGAGGATTTTAACCCAATTAGCCCAAATTATAACCATAATTATACCCAATCCTCACTTGAATATATAACTGCCTCCTTAGTTATTTAACTGGCACTTCTATTAAAACTGCATTTCATATAAATTTTAAGAAACCAGGCTATTCAGACATGTCCATCTCATAAATTATTTAAAAGGAGACAGTTAAAATCTTTTGAAGCTACTATATTTATTGATTTGAAACACCACACTAAGCCAATGTTTCTAATGCTTCAAAAATTGTTTGCTTAAGCCCTTGCTGGGTAGCTCATTTGGTTAGAGCGCTGTCCCGGTATGCCAAGGTTGCTGGTTCAATTCCCAGTCAGGGCACATACAATTATCAGCCAGTGAATGCATAAATAAGTGGAACAACAAATCGATGTCTGTCTCCCTGTCCCTCTCTCCCCCATCTCTCTCTCTCTCAAATCAATAAAAATAAAAAAAATTGTTTGTTTAAGTAGTCTGAATATGGTACTGTAATCTTTCTATGACTTAGAGAAAATGTAATTTTAGCCCCTTTGTAATTACCAGAAATTTGGGAATTACTAAAATTATAACTGTCAAAATTAAAAGATTAAGCTTTTAAGATATGCCATAATATTTAAAAATCTTACCAGATTCAAACACAAGAAGTAAAAGATCTGCCTAGAGTCATTCTCCTCAAGAATTTGTTTTAGTGATTCCTTAATAAACCTAGGGATCGACTGGGAGCTATGCTGAAAAGCATCACCCATGAAGTTATAAAGGGGTGTTCCTTCGGGAGAATATCCAATTAGGGTACCTTTCTGTCCTCTCTTAGAGGGAGATGATAAGATGTTAGCAGCTAAAAAGACAGAAAAAAAAGAATATTACAAAAGTTTAAAAGTTTAGCTACCGAAACCAACACGGTATCTGTCAGCACTGAATATAAGCACTGAACAAATTCCCAAATCAAGTAAATGATGTAAACATCAGAATGCATAAGAAGAAATTTGCTAAGGAGAAAAACGCTTACACAAAATGAAGAACACTGCGCTCACTACCACTCCTCCAGACAGGACGTGTTCAGTGCTCTCCTGGTGCGCTGCTCTGTTCATAGACCGCAGCTGGTCTGTTATTGGATGTGTCCAAAAATTTCCAAAAAGTAGAGCACTAATAAAAATGGGGAAGGATCCATAGCGGGCACATTTGGAAACTTCCATTTTGACTGAACAAATGGAATCGACATAGAAATCCAGGATCATGACAAAGAAGATAACCGTAGTGAAAGGCATAATAAGAGAAAACCAAGACTCGACTTTACTCTAAAAATTAAAAAAAAAATTTTTTTGTCAAAATCATATAGGTATAAAGTTCATATCTTTTAAGATGTTTAAGTTACATATAAACAAATATTCTCATGATTCAATACAATTTGTAAAACGCCAAAATATAAGAGCTATAAGATATTGGCACATTTCCCCAATATTCCCCAAAAGTATGAAAAACAAAAGCATGGTTTAATAATTTTATAAATACTAGGTGATCCATAATCCTTGTGCCTAACACATAGTAGATAATAAATTATTTCAACTGATTCCTTTGAGTCTTAGGCAGAGGAAGGATATATAAATGTAATGGTACTTGATATGATTTTTCTATAAACAATACAACTAACTTTAAAAAATTATCAAAAACTACAAAGAAAAAAAGCAAAGATAATTTAAGCCACTTGCAACCTCAAATTGAAATAAAATACAATGTACCAAACTAAAATTTATAATAGCAATTCATTTTTCTTATTACCAATAAATCCTAATCTTTCTTACTTACCTCAGTTGTCACAGAAAGAACAATGACCCAAGGGCACAAGAGAAGCACAGAAACAAGATGGGATAAAGCTTGAAGACGTTTGGCTCCACCAACATCTATAGAGAGCTTTCTGGAAGCTGTATGAAAACCCACTTTACAACACAAAGCCAGTACTAGCAACAATACTCCACCCTATGAGTAAAATTAGATAAGTCTCATTAGAAATATACAAAGCCCAATATTCAATCCTTAAATATACAATACTTGAAGAAGTGAACTAGTATGTTTTTCCATATGCCAAATTCCTGAACTACTTAAATGGCAGGCAGTACTGTAAATTACTGGTAACTTATCCTAAACATACTTTTATAGTTATAGTTGCTGTAACTTTTCAGAATCTTTTGATTACATTAGCAACAAAGACAAGAACGTACCTTGTGATCGGCCACACCCAAGAAGGCAATGGCTGTGTAAAGCATGTGAGTTAGAGCACTGTCATGCCGTCCTTCAGCTAAGTGAGTTGCAGTCAAGGAAAAAATAGCAAGTATTAATTCATTGAACCCTGAAGTTCTCCTGGAATATCTGGCACATTATTTTAGATTGGCTACAGACTAGTGTGGGGGCCCAAAACCTAACTACCCTCAATAAAGTTTTCCTTAAAAACAGAACAATTTAAAATTTAATTTTGTGATACGATTAATAAGTTGGATGGTCTGCATTCCTTTTGTTGTCTCCAAAACAATTATAATAGTGCTTAAGATATAGTTGTTAAATTTTAGTACTTAACCTCTAAAAGACATACGAGGATACCTACAGAACAAAGGGACAAGCGCAAGGACCCTCCTTGGACCACCTCTATCAAATGGAATTAAGGTTGTTCTTTTAGAATGACATTTAAAATCAGTCCTAAATCTGTTTCTAAGTCATTGACCACATAATCCCCAGCAACACAAGCAAAAAAAAAATGAGAGGATGTGTGTGCAGGGGTTGGGGGAGGAGAGAATAGCTGGAGTTTTCCAGCTATTCTGGAGTTTTCAAAAGCAATCTGTAGTTCTTCAAAGTCATGGCACCCTCTTTCATTTTAACAAAGTAAATTTAAATGAGATAACTAAGAAGTCTTTGAAGAGTGGGCAAAAATGTTGTTCTGCATCTGCTGGATGGAGTGGGCAATGAAAGAGGTATGATAAGAAAGAACAAGTTGTATCTGTAGAGAAAAATAAATAGACACATTTGACTCAAAAGTTGGGTTTACGTAAGAGAAGAGTAGGGGCTTAGTTGGAAATAATGATTTAGAGCAAGAGAGTGAATAGGAAATTAAGGAATTTGAGCTTTTTTTTCTGGCAAAAATACACCAAATATTTTTCATTTAATCTCAAAAAAGTTTATATTAATAACTGCCACTGACTTCTAAAACAATCATATAAATTACAAGGGAACAAATAGATTGATTTTGTTGAGTAGCAAATAATTTTTTTTGGATGAGGATACCTAAAATACTTTTACTGTTCCTAAATTTCTGACAGTTTAGTTCAGTCACTCCATTTCCCATTCTACTAGTCTTCTTTTATTTTTCTACAAGACTGGATAACTCTGATCTACTGCAAAAGGATACGGTGTTCAGCCATTTTAGCCATGAGATCATCATTGTCGAAAAGCAATAGGCAGATCACAGCAATAATGAAAAAAGCGGCTCCTCTTGTCTGAAAATGAAGAGAATAATCTAAGAACGGCTTTTTCAAGAATTGATTTCTAGAACTACGATTATACAAATGATGAAATTTTTTTTTGCAAATAAACATTTAAAGTAAAACAACATGACATTAGAGCCCTTACAATATAACTTTGCAGTATTAACACTAAGATAAAAGAGCTTTAATAAATTCTGCAGGATATTTTAAGGGTATTTGAGACACATAATAATGACAACTTCCATTGCCTACTTCATAATATGGCTAGCCATGTTGCTACCATGCACACACGGTTATTGTTTACAGAATTATCTTTGCTAATGTTACTGTGCTTCTGGTTGAAAAGCCCAAGTAGGTAAAGAATAATTAATAAGAACTTATTTTATTCTACAACATGTAAGTGGTAGAAAGGACAATTAATTTACAATAATATCCTAGTTATCACTCTTCCAGGGAAAAAAATTAAGAGGGCATGTCAAGACAATTAGCAAAGTGATTTGGTCTTGAGGAGACACCGTGGCTACCAAGTGGGTCTTCCTCTGAGTCAGCTGCCCAGAGTGGGGGCATTGGAACAAACATGAATGTTGGGGTTGCCTACAGCGAGGTGAGTCCAAATCTTGGGGTATGTGGCTGACATTGGGAGAGTGTCATTGGGAGTTGGCTTGCTTCATACTGTCTTTTTAAAAATATATTTTATTGATTATGCTATTACAGTTGTCCCATTTCTCCCCCTTCACTCCACTCCATCCTGCACACCCCCTCCCTCCCACATTCCCCCACTATAGTTCATGTCCATGGGTCATACATAGAAGTCCTTTGGCTTCTACATTTCCTGTACTACTCTTACCCTCTCCCTGTCTATTTTCTACCTACCATTTATGCTACTTATTTTCCGTACCTTTCCCCCTCTCTCCCCCTCCCCTGTTAATAACCCTCCATGGGATCTCCATTTCTGTGATTCTGTTCCTGTTCTAGTTGTTTGCTTAGTTTGCTTTTGTTTTTGTTTTAGGTGTAGTTGTTAATAACTGTGAGTTTGCTGTCATTTTACTGTTCATATTTTTTATCTTCTTTTTCTTAGATAAATCCCTTTAACATTTCATATAATAAGAGCTTGGTGATGATGAACTCCTTTAACTTGACCTTATCTGAGAAGCACTTTATATCTTCCCTTCCATTCTAAATGAAAGCTTTGCTGGATAGAGCAATCTTGGATGTAGGTCCTTGCCTTTCATGACTTGGAATACTTCTTTGCAGCCCCTTCTTGCCTGTAAGGTCTCTTTGGAGAAATCAGCTGACAGTCTTATGGGAACTCCCTTGTAGGTGACTGTGTCCTTTTCTCTTGTTGCTTCTAAGATTCTCTCCTTCTGTTTCATCTTGGGGAATGTAATTATGATGTGCCTTGGTGTGTTCCTTCTTGGGTCCAGCTTCTTTGGGACTCTCTGAGCTTCCTGGACTTCCTGGAAGTCTATTTCCTTTCCCAGATTAGGGAAGTTCTCCTTCATTATTTGTTCAAATAAGTTTTCAATTTGTTGCTCTTCCTCTTCTCCTTCTGGTACCCTTATAATTTGGATGTTGGAATGTTTAAAGTTGTCCTGGAGGTTCCTAAGCCTCTCCTCATTTTTTTGAATTCTTGTTTCTTCATTCTTTTCTGGTTGGATGTTTCTTTCTTCCTTCTGGTCCACACTGTTGATTTGAGTTCTAGTTTCCTTCCCGTCACTATTGGTTCCCTGTACATTTGCCTTTGTTTCTCTCAGTATAGCCTTCATTTTTTCATCTAATTTGCAACCAAATTCAACCAATTTTGTGAGCTTCCTGACTACCAGTGTTTTGAACTGTGTATCTGATAGGTTGGCTATCTCTTTGTTGCTTAGTTGTATTTTTTCTGGAGCTTTGATCTGTTTTTTCATTTGGGCCATTTTTTTGTCTTGGTGTGCCTGTTATGTAAAGGGGCAGAACCTTAGTATTCACCAGGGTAGGGTAACGCTGGTCACTGCTCTGTGATGCTGTATGTGGGGGAGGGGTCTGAGAGGGAGCAATGGTGCTTGCTCCACACTGCCAGTTTTCGGTCACTCCCTCCGCTACCCACAATCAAATTGGGCCCTTCTGGTGCTGCTTCCCGAGTGGGTGGGCTTGTGCATGTTCTAGGCCCCTGTGGGTCTCTCCAATGAACTCTCCTGTGAGGCTGGGAGTTTCTCCTGCTGCTGTCTCAACCCCCACAGGTGTTTTCAGTCAGTGGTTTGAGACTATTTCCGTGTATTGGAACTTTGGGTTGCAGGGTCTGTCACCCTGTCTACCGGCTGCTGCCTCGCCAGCCAGCTGCAGCTTTGCCCACCCGGCTCCACAATCCACCACATCACCTGGTCCTCCAGCTGCTGCCTTGCCACGAGTCCTCTCTGCCCCGTCTGCCCGTCTCTGCCCCTCCTACCGGTCTGGATGAATGTTTCTTCTTTATCTCCCTGGTTGTTGGACTTCCAAACAGTTCAATTTCCTGTCAGTTGTGGTTGTTTTTTGTTTTTAAGTTGTTTTTGTCCTTCTTTTGGTTGTGCGAGGAGGCACAGTGTGTCTATCTACACCTCCATCTTGGCCGAAGTCTCCATATTGTCTTATTTAGTATTCCCTTCTTCAGTGTTCCTGTTGTTTGGAACTTAAGAAATGTTATACATAATCTGGGTATGTATATGTTTTTGCATGCTGTAAAAGAAACACCTTTTGAGACTACTGACCAGGGAAAAGCAAGGCAGGCTCCTCACTCATTGGGAACAACTTAATTATTGAGTACAGTTTACATCTTCATGGAAGTTTTTCACAATTTCTCCAATAATGCTATTTTTTCTGGCAAGTTTCTATACGAACTATGATCAAACTCACTTCATCCTAAACACAGCTTCTCTCCTGAGTGCTAATTCCCAAAATGCCACAGCTACATGGTGTTTGGATCTTTGGAATTAACAAGTATCGACAGGTTTTGAAACTAAAGAAAACCTTTTATAGCTACTGAGTTGCCTGTAATGAAGGAGTGGTTAGTAAACTGCACTGTTTCTCTGATGGTTTGAAATGAGAGGTATTTACATTGGAGAGCCTATTGCTGGTTTGTCATATGCTGTTTTGAAGTGCAGATTTTTAGTAGAGGATGCCTGTGTTTAATGCATCTGGTATATTTCTGACAAGGCTTTATGGGCAGACTGGGAAGGCCCAGCTTATAAATTAAATGGCTATAAAGTGAGGGTGTAGTAGATAAATCCAAGAAAATAGGAGATTTGTAAGAAATTAAGACCACCTTAGCTTATAACAAATGGGCTTTATTTTAGAAGAAACTTTCCAATCATTCAGTCTGGTTAGTTTAAGCTGACTTATACGTAAATCAAAATCACCTCTTTACAAGTTTATTGTAGATTGCTTTTACTACATATATATTCCTCTTGTGTTACATAAAAGGATATATGTACCATCTTTTTCTATAAAAACCAATTTCTACTTTATGAATGTACTTTTTTTCATTTTGTTGGCTCAACATTGTATGTTGATGGATAAGATTATTTTTACATTTATAAAGTTACTGAGTTTATGAAGATCCACTTTCATGACTGCTTGGTGATAGAAGACAGCTAGGCATCTTACAAACAGTCTCTGAGTCAGCCTTCTAATTTTGAAACAAAGTGGGTTTTGATGCCTTTGCAGACACAAGGCTGCTAAACTATTTCAGAAAATAATTTATTTTACACAGTTAAAGTATATGGTAATTTAAAAGTCTCTGCTTCTTTGATTGAGCAATCTAATTTTTAAAGTCTGCCACTCTTCAGAAAAGTAAATGTAAAATGGATAACCATATAGCCAACCTGTGGTCTGGCAGCAACTGCTTTTCTAGCAATAGTACATAATGGAGGCATAATAGTACATAAATAGTACATACTGACCAAAGTAAATAATGGAGGCTTTTTTTTTAAGCATATCTGCAGTAAGAGATAATAGCATCTTTTCTTAGTCCTCCTGCTCTCAATCTTCATACTTTACCCAATAGTATTTTGACTTTCAATACATGAGTCTTTGTGTAGATAACCCAATATGGTAACTATTTCCAAAGCAGCAACCATACTGAATTCCTGTGACTTAGAGAAACTTCCCATAGTTGCTGCAATTACAAGAAATAAATATATACAACTTTGAGAAATAAATATGTCCAAAAACCAAAATTCTGATTATGGGGAGAAACTGAAAAAACCCAGTAACATTTGTAAACAAAATTGAGTAAAAGAGTTATAGACCAACTTAAAAATCAATGTTTCAATAAACTGACTTTTGGGGGTAATGATCACTGTTTTGTATTTCAAGAATATTGACTTTAGAAATCAGTTGTATGATAATTTCTTTGTATTTTTGTCTTTTCCCATGTATTTTTAAATAACCAGTAATCTATACTTCAATAAAATTTCTTTTGGTGTACGGGGGGGAAAAAAAGAAAATTAGCAAAGTTATTTCTAGTATCTAGGAAAGGTGTAAGGCACTTAAAAGCTGATAAACTTTTTATGTTCTCATTCCAGGGGAAGGATTTTGACAAAAGAACATTGTAGAAAGGACATATTAGCTTAGTTCATGCAAATACTTCAGAATTTGGAGTACAAAAACAATGTAAATAGCATTATTATACATTCTATATTTACAAATTTATAGGTATAATACTAGATACTTCCATTAAATAAAAATTTAAAACGAAAAGTGAGGATCCTATTCTATTCATTACTCAATTATTTTGGTAGATATTTTGACAAAAGTCAGTATATATAAACCACACAATTTAAAATTTTGTAATTTTCATTGAATCAGGATATGGCAACATCAACATCACTCAAATATGGACACTATAATCTAATCTTTTATTAACAAAGAGGGCAA
Source organism: Desmodus rotundus (assembly GCF_022682495.2). NCBI lineage: Eukaryota > Metazoa > Chordata > Mammalia > Chiroptera > Phyllostomidae > Desmodus > Desmodus rotundus. The sequence goes on from NC_071387.1 coordinate 169,841,077, forward strand.
GTGAGAGTTTTGTAGTTCTTTAGTCATAACCAAAGGAAAAAAACGTAGATACCTGGATAAATGCTGAGGTTCATCATTGACACTAATGAGAGGATATGCAAAATCTATACTCTCATTTCTGATTATTGGTATAGCAAAAGTTTTTGTTGTTGTTTTATTCTCACCCAAGGACACATTCTAATTTTTTAGAGAGACAGAAACATCGATTGGTTACCTCCTGCACTCACCCCAACCTGGGAGAAAACCAAACCAACAACCTTTTTGTGCACGGACACTCAACCAACTGACCCATGCAGCTAGGTAGGTGGCAAAGTATGTTTTTTCAAAATGTCTTCAGTCCTTTGTACTTCTTTTGTGAACGTTTTTTCCCTGTTGGCTCATTTCTATTGAAGATTTTAATTGTTTCTCTTAATGGATTTATATTTTAATGAAATGTAAAGCTTTTATGTGTGGCAATTTGTTGCTATTAGTTTGTTGTTTGCACAATGAATTCTGTCATACAGAAGCTTGTAATCATCATGAAGTCCAATGTATTGAATTTTCCCTTCATGATTTAAAAAAATTTTTTTTTTCAATTTATTTTTCAATTACAGTTGGCATAAAGTATTATATTAGTTTCAGGTGTATAACACAGTGATTAGACATTTATATACCTTACAAAGTGACTTTGTGATTTTTTTTTGGCCTCAGCCTAATCCTACTGAGTATGATTTTTAAGTCATCATCTCTCTTCAGGACTGTTTTTTTTTTCCACTGCTTTTATGCTTAGAAAGTTCTTCTCTGCCCATAGATTAGTTTTACTTATATATATGTATCTTTTAAATTAATTTTTAATTTTTATTTAATCTTTATTATATTTTTCTCCATCTATATTTTATACTATGTTTTTATAAATATTTTCCACCAAATTCTTCAATTCACTTGATGTTTATTTTGGAGTACTCTATGAGTGAGGGGGAAAAGCTTAAATAGTGCCATATGCTTTAGTACTAATGATCCAATGTGAAATCCAGTCTTTCACTCTGTTCTACTTGGCATGTTGTTTTGTTTACTTTATTTTATTCATCTGTCTCCACTACTCAGTCTGAAAGTCTAAAGGACTACTGTACTTTATCTGTCTTTATTTTTCCTTTCCCCTATACCTAGAATAATGCACCATGCACAGGAAACATTTAATTTTGTAAATAAAAACACTGTCGTCGTAAGAGTTTGGAATTAGATTGATGACTCATTTACCAAAAGAGGGATAACACTTAAATTATTTAAGATGAATAGGGATACCTAGTTGGCAAAATGTTGTATAGATATTCATCAAAAAAATGTTCATGAGATTTTAAATATAATAAGTTGTTAGGTATTTTCTAAAAATGATGTAAGGGGATTAAAAATGAGGTGGTTAACGGGTTCAGGTACAGCATGAGGGAGATGTTTTGTATCTTGATTTTGCTGGTGGTTACATGACTGTGCATAAACACACACACACGTGCACACAAACGGGCGTATTTAAAATTGGTGAAATCTGAATAAAGTCTATGGATTGTACCAATGTCAATTTCCTGGTTTTGATGGTTCAATTGAGTTGGGTAAGAAGTTGCTACTGAAACTGAGTGAAGGGCACTAAGACCACTCCACTATTTATGCAGCTGCCTAGGAATATAAAATGATGTCAAAAAGTAAAAAACAAAAAAGTTGTAGGAAAAATTAAAAATTAGTAGAAAAAGCCCCTGCATTCTTTCATATGATAAAAGATACTATACTATTTTATTGCTTTGGATAACATTTCACATGCATATTTTCAATTTTCGAGTAGCCAATAATGGAAAATACTACCTTTGCTGGTCCTCCTCCAGAACCAGTGAACAAAACACTGAGTAGTGAGACGACAACAATATCACTGTGTTCAAATAGCAGCAAAGTCCTACAAAAATAAAACATTATCATTCATGAAGTCTGATCTTATCAAAAAGCATTAATTCAACTACAGTAAAAGGAAAGAAACATTTCTCCTTTATTTCATGAGAAAAATAAATAGGTAAACTGCTCTGGAAAATATGTTGAGATCGATCTATCTACCTACCTACCTACCTACCTATCTTAGAAAGACCGAAACTACAAATAACAAACAATACTACTTACAGATTTCTTGTATTTGTGAACCAGGAAATACTTGTAAGATACAAGTGTCTTATAAGTATAAAACTGAAATAATCTGCCCACTGATAAGACAGTGGATGATATAAATTAGAATATATTGATTTAGTGGACTATTATACAACAGTAAGAATGAATGAAATTCCATGAATATATTAAGAAGCACAGAATTGTACACTTTAAAAGTGTTATAGCCTAAATGTCTGTGTGGTCCTCCCACTGCCCAATGATATGTTGAATCTGACCCCTAATGTACCTGGAGGTGGGCCTTTGGGAGGGCTTAGGTCATGAAGGTAGAGCCCTCATGAATGGGATTAGTGTCCTTATAAAAGAGAGCTCCCTTGCTCCTTCCACCATGTGAGGTTACAGCAAAAAGAGAGCTGTCTATGAACCAGGAAGCAGTCCATCAGTAGACACTGAATCTGCCTGACCTTGATCTTGAATTTCTCAGCCTCCATAACTGAGAAATAAATGTGTCGTTTATGAGACAATCTATGGTATTTGGTTACAGCGGCCCAATGGACTAAAACAAAAAGGGAATTTTATGGTATGTGAATTATATTTCAAAAAATTGCCATAAAAATGAATGAATCACACACACAGACACACACAAGCTATGTGCATCAAAATGGGCAAATCTCAAGCGTAACAGTGAATGTAAAAGGTATGCCATAAAAAATACATGCAGTGGATTTATATAAAGTAAAAAGCTTGCAAAGTTAAACATTAAATAAAAGAAATACGTACATATATGGTAACACTATGAAGAAAATCAAGAGGATAAAAACCAAAGTTTAAAATGCTGGTTACTACATCCAATGGTAAGAGGAGGGGGGGATACAATCAGGAAGCTTCAAAGGTACTGACTGGTGAGGTTTTATTTTGGGGCTTGGGGGTTAAATAGATGAATGTTCATTTTATTATTATTTAGATTTATTTAATTTTAGATGGGGGGGAAGGGAGGAAGAAAGAGAGAGGGAGGAACATAGACTGGTTGCCTCTTGCATGCCCCCAACCCAGGCTTGTGCCCTGACTGGGAATTGGACTGGCGACCTTTCAATTTACAGGCCAGCACTCAAGCCACTGAGCCTCACCAGCAAGGGCTATTTTATTATTTGAACATATTTATTTTTATTTACTCTTTTATAAGTATAAATTAAAAAAAAATTAAGAAACATTATCACCAGCCAAAGGGAGCCTGCAAGATTTAAATAGTAACAGATTTTCAGCTGCTTATTAAAATTTTTTCATTTTTTCCTCTTTACCCTAAAACCTGTAAGGAGAACATAACACAATGATAATTTTAGTCCTATTAATATTTGAGAGATTAAAATTTAAGAAAATAAATATATCAGTAGAATAGTACTAAATGAAGACAGCCTATGAAACACCAAAGCAGTCTTAAATCAAGAAATTGTGTGATGGTTTCAGTAAAAGAATGAGAGGGGCAGTGCTGGCAGAGGAGCTACTGGTGTGAGGGGTTGTAAGGGCAGAAGTAGAATTTAAGAATTTTTCCCCTTCCTTCCCTATCCTAACACATAGGGACAGTGATTTAGTAATGTATAGACAAAAACATAATGAGTAAGAAATTTAAAAAATTAGAGAAGACACGCAATACCACCAATCATACTCAAGCATAAACTGAAAAAGTGCTCCCCAAGCTGAGAAATTGCAGCCAGCTTTCTCACCACTCCAGAATGCAGTGTTGTCATGGACAGGAATGTGACAATTAAATTTATGCACACTACGCATCTGACAAAGTTTAGTGTGAACAACCCAAAGGGACCCAAACCCAGAAGTTCTATTGGCTGGGAGAGGGGAAAGGACTTTTCGCAAAGCATTTCCCACCTATCACTTTCTACTCTGTCATGCCACTCTTCCAAGCCAGATTCTTTTGAACACCCTTCACCTTACTCCTTACATCTCATCCTCATATTCCCCCTCATTAATGGCAAGGTACTTTTTCTTATGCTTTTATTCAACAACTAAAACCCTTTAGAGATGGAGAAATATTAAAATAATGCTTATGCAGTTGCCCATGTTACAATTCTTATTAAGTGGCCTGTAATTAAGCACTTTCCCCCCAAACTGGCCCCTTTACATAAAAAGGTTACTCTATATTGATCTAGAGGAATATGAAATAAGAGTTACTTCATCTTTAATCTCAGTATTGACACACTACTCCCAAGACATTTGTTTACAACCGTATCTTTTAAGAATTTTCTGTGGGCACTAAAATACTTTCAGAGTTTGTGTTAAAACAAGTTTTTAAAGATTTTGCTCTCTTCCTTATTGGTTGATTTTATTTACCACTTCAGAGCTTTTAATTACTAAAATCAGCTGCTGAAAAGGATCACCCATGAAAAATTAAAAAAAATCCACTTATGCCAAATATTTTCTGAAACTGTCTGGATTCTAACTAGTGAAATATCTATTGCAGATCATGAATAATATGTTAATGGCATTCACCAAAAAATCAGCCTACAAACTAAACAGGTACTCAATATATTTATATATAATTTGTTGAGCTGTACCCAATGCTATGGAAATCACAGAAGCATTTGTACATAATTTGACACAAATATCTGACATAAAATCTAATGGAACAAAACTAATATTAAAAAGAAATATAAACAAACATTCAAAACATGCATTTTTATTTACCTTAGTGGTCCACAAAGAGTGAGGCCAAAAAACCACAAGAGTGAAATGATACACCCAGCAACTGCATGTTTAAATATTTTGATCCACTATAAATGAAAACAAAATATTAAAAATTTCAGTCATGTATGTTTTGCTAAATATCTGAAAATCTTAAATAATACACATAAGAAAATAATGGTAACAAAATTTTAGAGGCTAAATAATTACATATTTTTAAATTAAACAGAAAGTGTTAAGATCCCTTGACTGAATTTGCATTTGCAAGGCAGCATTCTGTTTTCCACTTTCTGTATTCCTGTATGTTAACTCTTGAAATCTTTTTCTATACAGTACAATTTTGTTTTTTCCCTCCATTAGTTTCTCACTAGTTTGCTAGGGACATTTAACGTCTTAGTCTTTAAATTCTTTAAAAATTAAAAAAAAATTATTGACTTGAGAGAGGAATGGGGTAGGGAGGGAGGGAGGGAGAGGGAGAGGGAGAGGGAGAGGGAGAGGGGGAGAGAGAGAGAGAGAGAGAGAGAGAGAGAGAGAGAGAGAGAGAGAGAATCAATTTGTTGTTCCACTTATTTATTGGTTGTTTCTTGTATGTGTGCTAACTGGGGATTGAACCTGCAACTTTGGTGCATCCGGACAACACTCTAATAAACTGAGCTACCTGGCCAGGACTGGTCTTTAAATTCTTTTCCATCAGGAATATTTAGTGCTTGAATTATTTGAAAAGAGAGGAAAAAAAGTTGAGATGGTGTTCAAAATATTAATCATACTTTTAAAAATGTCTTTGGCCTCTAAAACAGAGGTATTGTACTTAAATTTGTCATTCTAATACAAAATAACAGCACAGGTTTCCAAGTTATGGCATAAAGCAAACATCTAGTAGAGTATAGCTGCTATCCAAACAGGTGATGATGTTAGAAGATTACACAGAATGAAGGACATTTCCGGTATGCATCTTGAACCTCAGATACCTAAAAATAATAATGATAATGATGATGAGGGTGACAGCTACTATTATATGTATTGCATACTCACTATATACCAGGCACTATTTTAAGAACTTTAGATGTATTAATTCATTTATTCCTAAGGAAAGGAGGTATTATTATCTCCATTTAACAGATGAGAACATTATTGCTCAAAAAAAGATTTAGTAAGTAGGACACTAAATGAATTTATCTGACTCCAGAGGCCTCATTTTTAACCCCTATGCTCTATCTGCCTCCCGATGACATTTGTATTACACTCTGGGGCATGCATGTCTACATGTCTGATTTGTAAATCTTTCAGAATAAGGATCCTGTACTAAAGAAAATAATTATATGCATGCTTTAAAAATTTTCTACCCTCTTTTGCATTTGTAAACATCCCATTATCTTAGCGCTTTATAGTTCATTTTTTCAAAAAAAATTATTTTGATTATGTTATTACAGTTGTCCCAATTTTTTTTCTCTTTGCCCCTCTCTGCAAAGTACTGCTCTTCCCTCCAGCAAATTCCACCTTAGTTCATGTTTATGAATCGTGCATGTAAGTTCTTTGGTGTCTCCATTTCCTATTCTATTCTTAACATCTCCGTCTATTTTGTACCTACCAATTATACTTCTTAATCCCTGTACCTTTTCACCCATTCTCCCCCTTCCCTCTCCCAGCTGATAATCCTCCAAATGATCTTCATATCTACGATTCTGTTCCTGTTCTGATTGTTTGCTTAGTTTTTTCAAGTATATTTTATAGATTACACTATTACAGTCGTCCCATTTTTTTCTCCCCTTTGTCCCCCTCTGCCCTGCACCCTCCCACCAGCATTCCTCCCCCTTAGTTCATGTCCATGGATCGTACATGTAAGTTCTTTGGCTTCCCCATTTCCTATACTATTTTTAACCTCCCCCTGTCTATTTTGTACCTACCAATGTTTTTAAGATTCTCTCCTTATCTTTAATTTTGCAGAATATGATTATGATGTGTCTTGGTGTGTTCTTGCTTGGATCCAATTTCTTTGGGACTCTGTGAGATTCCTGGACTTCCTGGAAGACCATTTCCTTCACCAGACTGGGAAGTGTTCCTTATTTTTTCAAGTAAATTTTCAATTTCTTGCTCTTCCTCTTCTCATTTGGGCACCCCTATGGTTTGGATGTTGGAACATTGCAAGTTGACCCAGAGGTTCCTAAGCCTTTCCTCATTTTTTTTGAATTCCTATTTCTTCATTCTGTTCTGGTTGAATGTTTATTTCTTCCTTTTGTTCCAAATCATTGATTTGAGTCCCAGTTTCCTTTCTGTCACTGTTGGCTCCCTGTATATTTTCCTATATTTCACTTTGCATAGCCTTCACTTCTTCCTCTATTTTGCATCCGTACTCAATCATTTCTGCAAGCATCCTGATTACCAGTGTTTTGAACTCTACATCTGATAGGTTGTCTATCTCATCTCTTAGTTCTTTTTCTGGAGTTTTGATCTCTTCTTTCATTTGGGCCACTTTTCTTTGTCTTGGCGCACCTGTTACATTTTAAGGGGCAGAGCTTTAGGTATTTGCCGGGGCTGGGCAATTGTGGTGCTGTATAAGGAGGGAAGGGTCAGAGAGGGAACAGTGCAGCTTGCATGGCTCTCGACTGGCTTTCAGTCACTTCCCCCACTAGCCACAAGCAAATTGGGACCTTCTGGTGCTGATTCCCCAGGTGGGTGAATTTGTTTATGTTTTAGGACCCTGTGGGTCTCTCCAGTGAACTCCCCTGTGAGGCTGGTCATTTCTCCTGCCACTGCAACCCCCACAGGTTTTTACAGCCAGAGGTTTTGAGGCTTTAGTTTCCTTGCACTGGAACCCTGGGTTGCATGGTCTGTCTTGCTCCCCAGTTGTTCCTCCTGGCTTATCCACATGTGAATGTGGGACCGCCCACTTCACCAGCTGCTGCCTTGCCCTCCCCATCCTACAGCTGCTGGCTTGCCACATGTCCCCTCCACTCTGGCTGCTCGTCCCTGTCCCTCCTATCAGTCTGGAGGAACGTTTCTTCTTTAACTTCTTGGTTGTTGGACTTCCATACAGTTTGATTTCCTGGCAGTTCTGGTTGCTTTTTATGTTTAAATTTGTTGCCCTTCCTTTGGTTGTGTGAGGAAGCAAATATCTACCTATGCCTCCATCTTGGCTGTTAAGTCCCCAAGTTTTTGTTTTTGTTTCAGATTCAGTTGTTGATAGTGGTGAATTTGTTGTCATTTTGATGTTCTTAGTTTTGATCTTCTTTTTCTTAAATAAGTCCCTTTAACATTTCATGTGGCAATGATTTTGTGATGATGAACTCCTTTTGCTTCACCTTGTCTGTGAAGCACTTTATCTGACCTTCCATTCTAAATGATAGTTTTGCTAGACAGAGTAATCTTGGATGTACGTGCTCACTTTCCATCACGTTGAATACTTCTTTCCAGCCCCTTTTGCCTGCAAAGCTTCTTTTGAGAAATCAGCTGAGAGTCTTATGGGAACTCCTCTGGAGTTAACTCTGCTTTTCTCTTGCTGCTTTTAAGATTCTCTCTTTATCTTTAACCTTTGGTATTTTAAATTATGACATGTCTTGGTGTGGCCCCCTTTGGCTCCAACTTGTTTGGGAATCTCTGTGCTTCCTGGACTTGTATGTTTATTTCCTTCACCAAATTAGGGAAGTTTTCTTTCATTATTTTTTCAAATAAGTTTTCAATTTCTTTCTCTTTTTCTCCTCCTTTTGGCTTCCTGATGAATTGGATGTTGGTACATTTGGAAATGTCCCAGAGGCTTCTTATACTATCCTTGTTTTTTTGAATTTTTGTTTCTTCTTGCTGTTCTGGTGAAATGCTTATTTCTTTCTTATATTGCAAATCATTGATTTGAATCTGGCTTTGTGCCCTTCACTGTTGGTTCCCTCTAGATTTTTCTTTATTTCACTTAGTGTAACCTTCATTTCTTCCTTTGTGTTGTTGCTGCACTCAATGACTTCTTTGAGCATCCTGACCACCAGTGTTTTGAACTCTGCATCTGATGGGTTGGTTAGTTCCATTTCACTTAGTTCTTTTTCTGGGGTTTTATTCTGTTCATTTAGGACATATTTTTTGTCTCCTCAATTTGACAGCCTCCCTGTGTTTGTCTATGTATTAGGTAGAGCTGCTTTGACTCACTGTCTTAGTAGCCTGTTCAGAAAAGGCATCTGTAAATTGTTTGGGGCAAAGCCTTAGGTAACTGCCAGGGTGGGACAACCCGTATCACTGCTTTGTGGCTCTGTGTGGGGGGAGGCTTTGGAGAGGGGAGAGTGCCACTGCCTGGCTTCTGGAGGTTTGCCCAGTACTCACCCTGTTTCCAGTCACTTCATCCACTCCCCCTACACTACTGGAGCCCTTCCAACTATTGCCCTGGTGCCAAATCCCAGAGTGGGTGGGTGTGTGTACATTCTAAGACCGTGTGGGCCCTTTAAGCAGAGTCTCCTGAAAATCCAGCAGTTTCTTTCACTGCCCCAACTCCTACTGATTTTTACAGCCAGAAGTTATAGGGATTTATCTTCCTGGCACTGGAATCCTGGGCTATGCAGTCTTGCTGGGATTGCTCACTCCCAAGGTATCCCTTCCAATTTTTATCCACCACACATGAATGAGGGAACACCCCTTCCACTGCTGTCTCTCCATGCCACATTGTGTCTCCCTGACTCTCTGCATCTCTGCTCCTCCTACCCGTATGGATGCATTTGGCTTCTTTATATCCATAGTTGTTGGACTTCCATACAGTTTGATTTTCTGACAGTTATGGGTGTTGTTTTGAGGTTTAGTTGTAATTCTCTCTGTGGTTGTGCAAGAAGGCAAAGCATGTCTACTTACACCTCCATCTTGACCAGAAGTCTCCTACAGTTCATTCTTGAAGCTGAAATTCTGAATAGACAAGCTAATCTGGAAATGTTCTGCTTTGCACGTAAATTATTTGTTACATAACCCTGATCAAGGAAAGAGGACTACCATCTGGCTCACTAAATGGGAAGCACCTAGGAAAAAAACTCTTTGCTAAAAACTCACCTGGTGTTTGGTAATACTTTTTCCAGAAGAAAATGGCTTTTGAAACAAAACCATAAGAAATGCAGTCCTGTGAATATTGAAAAATTAATATTAAATCAAACTTATATACAAGGTGTATTTAAGTAAAGACACTTATTTAGACAAAAATAATAGCACTTGAAAGTGTTAACCTCTAAAGAAATTATACTAGAGAACACTTTGGGACCTCTTCTTTTGTAATTGCCTTCTGAACAGTTCACAAGCCATGAAAGAAAAGGAGTCTCAATTTTTTTTTATACTTTGAAATACCAAAGAAAATAATCTTAATCTTCTCTGATATTTAGTAATAACAAATCTTGAAATAATAGAAATGAATAAAGTACTGATTATATGTTCTCACCTTTCACACTCCCAAAATAGTTATATAAAAATGCATGCAAATAGTGCTTAAAATTTCCTAGTCAAGTATCACTTTCCATAATTATTACTAAAATTACACTTCCCAGCACTTTAACAGATTTTTGTTAACACAGAAGATGATCACTATCAATGTCAAGGTCCAGAGACTCTCTATTTGGAGAGAATTTCTTATTATATGAAGAATAATATAAAATTTATACCATATGAGCGTGCTGTACTATGAGGGCAACATGCAGTGAACATAACTCAGCATGGTTTAACTTAGAAAATAGGGAATGTCCCTGCTAAGACAAGTCTCCGGTAATATTCTGTGTCTGCCAGAAGGTTGGACTACACCAGTGGTTATGACCTGGGAATCCCTAGAGTCCCTGTGACCCTTTTCGGGAGTCTGTGAGGCCATAACTATTTTTATAAAAAAACTAAGACATTATTTGCTTGCTTCTTATTCCCTCTGGCATGTGCAATGGAGCTTTCCAGAGGCTAGTTGATGTGAGATACTGTAACAGATTGTTGCTTTAGCAGAATGAGAATCTAGCTGTCTTCAATTAAACCAGAAATTTGTAAAAACCTCATTAACACAAATTAAGGTAAAATCTATGTTTTGGCAAACTATTAGAATACAATTTTTTTCCCTTTTAAAAAAATCAACCACTTTGTACTGCTAACATTGAATATTCTAATATTCTATGTAAAATTTCCTAAAGATACTCAGTTTAAAAAGGATTTTCAAAGAAATAAAAAACAGTAAGAAAAAAAGAACCATGCACACTCACCCAAGTTTTAATATAAAAATGAACTGAACAATGTGAACTGCTTTTAGGAGATCATATGATTCAAAAAGTCCTACTGCCTTCAAAAATTTAGTGAAACACAGTAACACAATGTATTTTGTTAACCTGAAAAATAAAAGCAGAAACAAGTTTTGGTATCACTGAAATCACAAGAAATTCTGTAATCTTTTTTTTCTTATTATGTAAGTAGTGGGGTCATTATACAAACCATAAATATTCATAAACCAAAAATGAAGCAAACCCAAACAAGGCAAGTTGAAGTCCACAGAATTAGCTAGGGTCAAGGCCATGTCTCTCAAGTATGCTCTTTTTAGTATGTCACATAGAAAATCAAAGTTCACCCAAAAGGCTTTGAAGGTTCCCATCTTCTAAACTGTTCCCAATTACACATGCACATTGTCCCACATGAAGAATAAAATCATCTTAAATACAAAAGACAAAATGTATATTAAAATCTAAGATTTAGATATTGGCCCATTTAAACTAGAGAAAGGTCATATAGACAGATGTAAGTAAATTAACTATATTAATGCTAATTAAATACTCTGGTCATGGTAGCAATTCATAATTAGCCAATACAAATAACAGTTGAGCTAGCAGTCCTTTGTTTATTCAGCTTCTAACACAGGGACTGACATAATGTGTTCAGCAAATTGTGGAGGACGGTGAAGGCTGGCGTCATACAGCTGGAACCTAAGGGGGTTAAACAGGAGATAGATAACCGCAAGCTTCAGCTGAATGTGCTGTAACTTTTGCAGAAGACATATTTATCGGTTAGATAGCCTGGGAACGGAACAATCTGTGCCTGCAGCGTCTCCATGGGTTTGTAAAAGGTCCTTCAGCTTTATCTAACCAACCCCTATAAAATAAACACTAAAACCATGTTCAGGGCTCATTGTCTCTCCATCAGAGGACAATGTCCCACCTGGTCCCCATTTTTCCTTAAACTATCTGTGTCTTTTCTTCATCTCCCACTGACCCACTCAGGAACCCCCACTCTACACTGGTCGTGGCAGCAAATATTTACCAAATGAAAGAATAAGTCTACAATTATACTTATGTGATACTGTAACATATAGTACAATAATATATAGGGTCCAGCACAAATAACACTTTTTTATTACAAAATCTTTATACAAAATCATAAGCATGTAATTCTGTAATATAACAATATTATGCTCAAGCACACCATATGACATGTTAGGTGAAATGTTCAAATTAAAACGATAAATTATTACAACCATATTAGTACCCTGCCAACCACACTTAAGCAGGCCTTACTTCTGCTGGACCCTGTATATTGTACAGTAAGTTAGTACATAAGAGGCTGTCAAGCTTCTGGCAATTTGAAGTACCAGCAACTCAGCCATAAATTCAAACTAAAGAAAAGAATGAAATCAAGTAGAGGAAAGCTCAAAACCTCCTTAAGCTCCTGACTAGGTGTAAAAATAAGGCAGCAGTATAGAAACACGGATACAGGGAACAACAACACTGTCGACGAGGTAGGGAAGAAAAAATAGACCAGGAAAAATAAAGGTACATTAAAAAATCACAACGGTCTGGGAAATCTTATGTCACCAAGAGCCTTGTACTTCCCTCATGGGACTATTTAGCCATTCTTCAAATATTCCTTGCATACTTTACTATCTGCTAGATACCATATGTGGCCAATGAGACCCAAGGGAAGCCTGACAGAATGCCTTCAGGTATAGCCTTCCGTCTTCCTGATAAAGGGCAAGATATAGCTAGAACGACTTCCTTCACCCTTTGTCCCCCTACCTTCAAGGGAGGGCTTTTGTCTAAAACTTATCTAAAAAATGTTATCTAAAAAATGTTATACACTTTACAAGCCTGAATATGAAAGCCCTACTTAGGATGGCAGAGAGCAAAGGTAAAGAATCTGGTCCCAGATGGTACCACTGAGAGGCTGAACAAAACCAGGAAACCCTGGTTTCTTTGATGTAAGGATATGTCCCTATCTGTTTAAAGCTTTCTTAGTTTGGTTACTTACAACTAAACACATTTCTAGGTGCTATTCAAGATATGATATTAGATACATTAAGGAGACCCCGTCCTCAAGGACTTGAGGTCTTAGAAAGATAGGCAGGAAAAGAAATATTTATGTGGCCCAAGTAAGTAACAGTGTTAAAGGACTAGATATGGGAGCAACTATGTAACTGTTAACTAGGAAAACAAAGATTTCCTTTAAAGTTTGAGATGTGTAAGTGTGTACACAAGGACTAACTAGAAATTCTGAAGCAAGGAAAAGGAAAGGGTGTTTCAAAGTACAGAGAGCAGCATATGCAAAACTCTAGCACCAGAAAGTAGCCACTGAAGAAATGATGTATTTAAGACCAGTTTACCAGATTATGTTCAATATGACCAGAAGTCACTAAGGAAATGGTAAATTATATTTACTATACTTGTTTTAACAAGATGGGAGCAAGGCCTGGCTGGTGTGGCTCAGTGGTTGAGCATGGGCCTGCGAACCAGTCAAGGCACATGCCTGAGTTGCAGGCCAGGTCCCCAGTAGGGGGCGCACGAGAGGCAACCACACACTGATGTTTCTCTCCCTCTCTAAAAAATAATCTTTCTGACATCAATTTTCTTTATTCTCTTTTTAATTAAAAAGAAAGAGATTACAAAAGTAATTCCTAAGCAGCTAGTTGTTACAAAGTTTTAAATAAAATAATTCCCAATTTCCTCTCATTGGTAACTAACTGGGTATATACATCCTTCCAAAGCTTTTCTTTTGTGTCTCTATGAACGGACACACATACTTTGGATGTACTCACATTGTATACATTTTGATATTGTTATGTGACTTTTAACATAATGTATATTGAAGATCTTTTGTTACTATATTAAATTAGAAAATTTACTTTTTAATTTCAAAAGTTGGATACTTTGATTTTTTTTAAAAAAGATTTTATTTATTTATTTGTCCACAGAGCGGGAGAGAGGGAGGGGGAGAGAGAGGGAGAGAAACATCAATGTGTGGTTGCTTTTTGTGCATCCCCTACAGGGGACCTGACCCACAAACCAGGCATGTGACCTGATTGGGAATCCAACCAGCTACCCTTTCGTTCACAGGCCAGTGCTCAATCCACTGAGCCACACCAGTCAAGGTGATACTTTGACTTTTAAAGTCTCAATTAATGAAGTCTTCCTATTGGGCTGAAAATGATATGCTAGCTAAGGCTAAGTAACCATACACACACCACTAACTAGACATTCCTAGTTCATACTGCAGAGGGAAACAATGAATAACTTAATTTACTAAAAGGAATGGGCGGGGGAGAAAAGGGAGGCTCTTGAACAGGAGCAGTGGCCCTTGAGCCACTTATTAACTCTCTGGGCAACTGATGGGAACCAATCCACCTTAATCCAACTTAATCCACCTCAATCCAACTTAAAAATCCTTATTTTCTATTAACTCTCTCATCAAAGGTTATCACTGGTCTCTGTAAACCTGGAATTACTGAAATTTGGGTTTGGGTTCAAACCTGTTTCTTGGGCTTTGCCCACTTGAAACAGCTCAGTTGTCTAGTTTAAAAAACAAACAAACAAAGAGCCCCGGCTGGTGTGGCTCAGTTGGTTGGGTATCATCATGCAAACTGAAATGTCTTCGGTTCGACTCCCAGTCAGGACACATGCCTGGGTTGCAGGTTCAGTCCCCAATTGGGGCACGATTGATGTTTCTCTTTCTTCCTCTCTCTAAAATAAAAATTAAAAAAAAAAAAAAAAACCCAAACCCCCAACCTTCCCCATGTAATTCAAATACAATTAATTCAATAAATATTCAAGTGTTTATTATGCAGAAGGTACTATGCATGAGTTTGGGATAAATGACTCCCAGTTCAGGTATTAGGTGTGTGACTGTGGGAAACTTACCTAAGTTTTCCAATTCTTAGTTTCATGATCTGTGAAGCAAGATTACTGCTATTTAGTATGTGGCTCTGTGGTAAAGGTTAAGTAAGATGCTATACTCAAAGCATTTGGAACATGAGAGTAGCTCAACAAATGCTGGCTGTCACCCTCTGCCTTTTTCTACAGAGGATTAGAGATGCCAAACCAGAAACATTTAAAACAATTCATATGTGTGAATTCATGTATAAAAAATCCACAAGTAAAAGATTTTCCAATTAGCTTTTGTTGCAGATTGTAAGCAGTATTGATTTTTAGTCTTTATAAAGGAAAACTCTTGCAACCTGGAATCTATTAAAAATTCAACCAGTCCTGAGTTGAATTGGATTGTGCAATGAATTACAATAGAAGGGCAGTTCTGCTAAGTAAATAATGCAAATAAGATAGCAAAGGACTGTTTCTCACATCTATCTAAGACAATAAGCTCTTGAGCAAATAATAATTTTAAACTGTTTATTCAAAAATAACCTCAGGTTTACAGAAAAGTTGCAGGAATAGTATACCCTTTACCTAGATTCCCTAATTGTTAATGTATTGTCCCATTTGCCTTATCTCTCTCTAAATACACACAGACTTAATTTTTTTCTGAACTATTTATTTAAGGTACATACATTATGCTCCTTTACCCTTAAATACCTGTATTTTCTAAGCATACAGACATTCTCTTATAAAATCATCAGTTACCAGCTCCAGGAACTTTAATGATACTTTTAATTTACTGTCCATAGTCCAAAAAATACAGTTTTTTATCTTCATCCGAGGACATTCTTATTGATTTTACAGAGAGGGTAAGGGAGGAAGAGAGAAACATCAACGGGTTGCCTTCCCAATGCACCCCCACAGGGGAAGGAGCCCGCCACCGAGGTGTGGTCCTGATCGGGAATCAAACCTGACACCTTTTGTGCATGGGATGACGCTCTAACCCACTGAGCCACCAGGCCAGGCCCATAGTCCAGTTTTGTCAGTTGACCTAGACTGTCCTTTACAGCATTTTCTCCCTCTAGCACCAAATCCAGACCAGAATTGCCTATTGCACTTAATTGTCATGTCGCAGTAAATATCCAGTATGTCATTTACAATGAGTTACTCAAAGTAGATGAGAAAATTAAATTTGTACTACAAAAATGCAATTGATTTAAAGTCTGTTCCAGCATTCTGTGTTCTTTCTTATTCACACACAAATTAGTTGTTAGTAATGCTATTTATACGATATTTAAAGTATTTATCAAAACAACCCTTAAGTCTCAAAGGAAGTATTCAAGAAAGAGAAACCTTAACCTCATTAAAAAATGAAGGCAATGAAATCCAGTTCCAGCCAAATTGTTGGGCTATATTTCATGCATCTCTGACACCACCTCAGAACTCAGGGCAGGTCAAGGGCACACTCGAAAGTGGTCGCTGTACTGACCTCTTGGAGCGGGGGAGACAATGGGGGTATTGCCTAGTAAAGGACAGTACCAGGTCCACTGACAACTGGCTGGAGGTTAAAGAGGAATTTGCGCTCTTTACTCGGAATTTCTGTAGTGTTTGAACTTTCTGGACAATGAGCACACATTTCTTATTTAACAAAACAATCCGAGGAAGGAAAAGAAGACTAGATGACCGGCTGGATTCTTGATGGGCGGAGTTAACCTGAACACCGCAGTTCCTCGGTCTGTCCTCTGGTTTGCTCGCCTGAAGACAGGTGACGACTTCCCCTAATTGACGCAGGAAGAGGTCAGAAGGGTTAAGCAGTCCCTGAACTACTATTTTAGGGAGAAAGAGCCAACAGGAATACTTCTCTTCAATCAGAAAAACCTCTCAGGTGAACTGAACTAAGCATATAGACTTTCTCTTACGAAGTCGGTTACCAGCTCCAGAACTTTAATATGATGCTTTAATCTACTGTCCATAGTCCAATAAATATATTTTTTATCATCACCCGAGGACATGCTTATTGATTTTACAGAGAGTAAGGGAGGAAGAGAGACGCATCAATGGGTTGCCTCCCCAACGCGCCCCTTAAACCTCTCACGTGAGCTTGGCAGTGCCAAGGTTAACGGTCTGCCCTGAAAGCCGGCGGTTCCAGCGGGACCTTCCCGGGTTTTAGAGCATTCATTCTGCAGCGCGAACGGAGGAGCCAACGGAAGCCAGGAGCAGCCTGGAAGCGAGCGAGCGAGGACGGAGGCTCCAGGGCGCGCGCCCCACCAAGGAGGGCGTCCCGGGCTGCCAGGGGCCGAGAGGGACGCCGGTCCCCGCGCGCGCCCGGGTGGAGTCCGGGGCAGCCGCCGTCCAGGTCCGCGAGGGAGCGAGGCCGCGAGCGCAGACGTCGGGAGAGAGGCTCTGGAGGCGGAGGCGGATCAATCCCTTACCGAGCGCTGGGCACGTCCACCGGCCCGAGGCCGCTGCCGCCGCCGCCGCCGCCGGGGCCGGATAGCACGTCCCCTCCGTATTTCTCCTCCATTCCGGGGCTCAGGAGCCGCCGCCGCTGCTCCTGCCGCGGGGCCTCCTCATTTCTGGTCGCTGCCGCGGAACCGCGGGCGCAGGCGTGTCACTCTCCCATGACAGTGGCCGCTGGGGTTCCCCGCAGGCCCGACCGCCGCCGCCGCCCCCGGAAGCAGCTCACAAGCACAACCACGTCGGGACTAGGCCGCGGGTAGTTCCGGAGGCCCGGGGTTCCCGGGAGGCGCACCGGAGCGGACGTTGCCAGGACACGTCATCGGGCCCAGCAGCCCTCACTCCCGGGGGAGTGCTCAGCGCCGCGCCTGCGTACAACAGAACTTTCGCCTCCTCTGCGGAGCCTGAGGCTCCTCCCACTGCGGGGGGACGAATCGCGTCCCCGTTTCCTATCCGCCTCGCCCACCGACCCCGCCGGCGCGCTTACCTGTCCCTGCAGCGCCGCCTGTGGGCCTTCGGGAGGCCGGCGGATTCTTGTGGAGCAAAGGGATTTTTTCTGGTGCTAAAAAGTTAGGAACGTGGTTTCCTGTGACTGTCTTGGTTTGACTCCCAACCCTGCCACTTAATAATATTTGTGTCACTTGGTACTTTCTGTACCTCAATTTTCTTATCTGTAAAATGGAAATAGTAATATCTGTATCTTAGTTTTCTTGGGAGGATATGTGTTAATGGTATAGCAGTGAGTGGTATATAGTAATCAATAAATTATTTTTACTCAGGAAATTGGAGGACTGGGATTTGGAAAAGAAAATGGGATTTGGAGCAGTGTAAATAATGAATAGTTTACAGTACTGTCCTTAATTTGAATATAAATAAAGAGTCTTAATAACAAAAAAGAATGAGGAATCATAGTCTCTACCTACTGGAGCTTCATAATCTATTCTGGAAAATATTTAGCAATTTTAGAGTGGGCCTGGTCGGCAACGTTTCATGTTAAAGGAGCAAATGCTGACGTTTCCCAAATAAGGCGTGATGTGGATATAACCAGAAAAGACTCAATGATAGAACCTGACCTGGAACTCGGATTGATTCTGGGTATGGGAGAAAGATGTTGTGGGAAGACAAATCCTATGTGTAGGACACACGGGAAGGTCTGACCTTTAAAAGCAAAAGATGTGTATTTTTCTATTTGAGGCAAATGAGAGCTCAAATATACAATACTCCTCAGCTATATTGAGGTTTTAAATTCAGAATGTTTTATAGTATTATTTGTTTATTGATTTTGCACAAAAATGTTCATATCTTTTGCCGGCACCAGGTGATACTCATTGGTCCAGAGAGGGATGGGGCAAGTGAAGCCAACCAAAGAGTGACGTTCTTGCTTCACTGTGTCCAAGTGACTTTTTTTGTAGCATTTTTTTGGGGTAGCTATTTCTTTGTAGAATTCTTATATTCCAACCAGAATGACAGTGGCAACAACTAATAATTATGTTTTTCTAGAGCTAATTCCATTCCTAGTTCTACAGAGCATAAGATAAAATGACATGTATAAATTGAAGTTAAATTTCATCCCAGGCGGAGCTTGAATTAATTCAATATTTCTGATTTGGTTAGAATCATTACACTTGTTGTTTAGGCTGACATAAGTACATTTCCTGGTTTCCTACAACTGTGGTGGGGTTTTTTTTGGGGGGGGGGCTGGTGAAAGGAAAAGTGTCTCCATTTTCTTTACTCTTATTTTTCAACCTATTCCAGCTTAGCTTCTGCAGTCATCACCCCTCTGAAGCAGCTCTCTCATGGATATTTTTCTTCAGTATGTTACCTCATCTCTCTATAGCTTTCAACATAGTTGATCTCTCCCTTTTTCTTGAAGCATTGTCTTTCCTTGGTTTCCAGTACTCCACATTTTCTTGTCTCAAAGGAAGCTCAAGTTCTTTATGTCCAAAAGTATATGTATGATCTTCCCCTAAACCTGATCCTCTTCAAATACTCTCTACCTCATTGTTTGGCACCACTCATTCAGTTAAGCAAACCAAAAACTTAGGCATCATCCTTAACACCTCCTCTTATGCTTTATATCCAGCCCATTACCAAGTCATGTCAATTTTTTACCTTCTCAATATTTCTTAAATCAATCCAAAATTTTCCTCCTCCATCACTACCATAAAGTCTAGGTTACTATCATCTTTTGTTTAGACCACTACAGAAACCTCCTTACTAGGTTTTCCAAGTTCACTCTTTTCCTTCTCTAATCTGTTGTTTTTTTTTTTTTTTGGAAAGAAGTATTTATTTATTGCACCTTTTTATTTTATATTTTTAAAATTAAAAAAATATATTTTGTTGATTATGCTATTACAGTTGTCCCATTTCTCCCCCTTCACTCCACTCCATCCTGCACACCCCCTCCCTCCCACATTCCCCCACTATAGTTCATGTCCATGGGTCATACTTATAAGTTCTTTGGCTTCTACATTTCCCATATTATTCTTACCCTCCCTCTGTCTATTTACTACCTACCTTTCCCTCCTCTTTCCCTCCCACTCCCCTATTGACAACCCTCCATGTGATCTCCATCTCTATGGTTCTCTTCCTGTTCCAGTTGTTTGCTTTTGTTTTTGTTTTAGGTGTAGTTGTTAATAACTGTGAGTTTGCTGTCATTTTTACTGTCCCTATTTTTTATCTTCTTTTTCTTAGATAAATCCCTTTAACATTTCATATAATAAGGGCTTGGTGATGATGACCTCCTTTAACTTGACCTTATCTGAGAAGCACTTTGTCTGCCCTTCCATTCTAAATGAAAGCTTTGCTGGATAGAGCAATCTTGGATGTAGGTCCTTGCCTTTCATGACTTGGAATACTTCTTTGCAGCCCCTTCTTGCCTGTAAGGTCTCTTTGGAGAAATCAGGTGACAGTCTTATGGGAACTCCCTTGTAGGTGACTGTGTCCTTTTCTCTTGTTGCTTCTAAGATTCTCTCCTTCTGTTTCATCTTGGCTAATGTAATGATGATGTGCCTTGGTGTGCTCTTCCTTGGGTCCAGCTTCTTTGGGACTCTCTGAGCTTCCTGGACTTCCTGGAAGTCTATTTCCTTTCCCAGATTAGGGAAGTTCTCCTTCATTATTTGTTCAAATAAGTTTTCAATTTGTTGCTCTTCCTCTTCGCCTTCTGGCACCCCTATAATTCGGATGTTGGAACGTTTCAAGATGTCCTGGAGGTTCCTAAGCCTCTCCTCATTTTTCCGAATTCTTGTTTCTTCATTCTTTTCTGGTTGGATGTTTCTTTCTTCCTTCTGGTCCACACTGTTGATTTAAGTTCCAGTTTCCTTCCCGTCACTATTGGTTCCCTGTACATTTTCCTTTGTTTCTCTTAGCATAGCCTTCATTTTTTTCATCTAATTTGTGACCAAATTCAACCAATTCTGTGAGCTTCCTGATTACCAGTGTTTTGAACTGTGCATCTGATAGGTTGTCTATCTCTTCTTTGCTTAGTTGTATTTTTTCTGGAGCTTTGATCTGTTTTTCCATTTGGGCCATTTTTTGTTTGTCTTGGCGCGCCTATTACGTAAAGGGGCAGAGCCTTAGTATTCACCAGGGTGGGGTAACACTGGTCGCTGCTCTGTGATGCTGTATGTGGGGGAGGGGTCTGAGAGGGAGTAATGGTGCTTTCTCCACTTTCTGCCGGATTTTAGTCACTCCCTCCGCTACCCACAATCAAATTGGGCCCCTCTGGTGCTGGTTCCCGAGTGGGTGAGTTTGTGTACGTTCTAGGCCCCTGTGGGTCTCTCCAATGAACTCTCCTGTGAGGCTGGGAGTTTCTCCTGCTGATGCTTCAACCCCCACAGGTGTTTTCAATCAATGGTTTGAGGCTTTATTTCCCTGTGCTGGAACTCTGGGTTGCGAGGTCTGTCGCCCTGTCCACCAGCTGCTGCCTTGCAGGCCAGCTGCAGCTTTGCCCCCCTGGCTCCACAATGCACCACCTTGCTGGGTCTGCCAGCCACCACCTTGCCGTGAGTCCTCTCCGCCCAGCTGCCCGTCTCTGTCCCTCCTACCAGTCTGGATGAGTGTTTCTTTATTTCCTTGGTTGTCGGACTTCTATACAGTTCGATTTTCTGTCATCTCTGGTTGTTTTTTGGTTTTAAAATGTTGTTGTCCTTGTTTTGGTTGTGTGTGGAGGTACGGTACATCTACCCATGCCTCCATCTTGGCCGAAGTCCTCTAATCTGTTTTTCACATGCACCACAGTAATAGTGATATTTTCCAAATGCAGATCTTACAATGCTCCGTGCGCCACCCTGTAGCCTTCCAGTGGCTCTCCGTTATGCTTAAGGCAAACTCAAATCATTAACATGGCCAACAGCATCCCATATGGGATTGCTGCAACTTATCTTTTTAGCTTCATCTCACATCAGGCTGCCTTTTGTTCTCTGGGTTACAGTCACTCTCATCGCCTTCAATAGTTCTGCTTATCTTCAAATAAAAAACATTGCTCAGCTTATTTTCCATGCACAGATGCATGTGGAGCACAGAACACATGCACATTCCAGTCCACTCTCCCTGGCTGCCAGGTTACATCGATGTTGCCCAAACCGTTCTCGTTACATTAACAATGGTTGGACTTTTTCCAGTCAGACCTTGTGTAGTTCCAGGATCCAGTCTAGGATGATGCATTGCATTTAATTGTCGTGTCTTGTTGGATTTCTTTTTTCTAGGTCTCTCCTTTTTTCACAATGTTGACATATTTGCAGAGGACGGGACAGTTTTTGCAGAATGTTCATCAGTTTGGATTTGTCTGATGTTTCCTCATTGTTGAATTTAGGATATGCATTTTTGGCAGGAATATCACAGAAGTGAATCTCTGTTCCTTTCAGTGCATCACATCAGAAGGCACATGATGCTGATTTGTTTCATTACTGGTGAAGTTAACTTTTATCATTTGGTAAGATAACGTCTACCAGATTTTCTAATCTAATGTTAATGAATAAGTATTTTATCTAGAGATACTTTGAGATTCTAAAGATACTAAAGATTCTTTTGCGATTAAACTTTAACTCATTTATGTTAGTATCTATTCTGCATGTTTTTTTTTAATATATTTATTGATTATGCTATTACAGTTGTCCCATTTCCCCCCCACTCCACTCCATCCTGCCCACCCCCCTCCCTCCCACATTCCCCCCCCATAGTTCATGTCCATGGGTCATACTTATAAGTTCTTTGGCTTCTACATTTCCTACACTATTTTTACCCTCCCCCTGTCTATTTTCTACCTATCATCTATGCTACTTATTCTCTCTACCTTTACCCCCCTCTCCCGCTCCCACTCCCTTATTGACAACCCTCATGTTCTAGTTGTTTGCCAAGTTTGCTCTCGTTTTTGTTTTATGTATGGTCGTTAATAACTGTGAGTTTGCTGTCATTTTTACTGTTCCTATTTTGTGATCTTCTTTTTCTTAGGTAACTCCCTTTAACATTTCATATAATAAGGGCTTGGTGATGATGAGCCTCTTCAACTTGACCTTATCTGAGAAGCACTTTATCCTCCCTTCCATTCTAAATGATAGCTTTGCTGGATACAGTAATCTTGGATGTAGGTCCTTGTGTTTAATCTTGGGTAATGTAATTATGATGTGCCTTGTTGTGTTCCTCCTTGGGTCCAGCTTCTTTGGGACTCTCTGAGCTTCCTGGACTTCCCGGAAGTCTATTTCCTTTGCCAGATCGGGGAAGTTCTCCATTATTTGTTCAAATAAGTTTTCAGTTTTTTGTTCTTCCTCTTCTCCTTCTGGCACCCCTATTATTCGGATGTTGGAACGTTTCAAGGTGTCCTGGAGGTTCCTAAGCCTCTCCTCATTTTTCCAAGTTCTTGTTTTTTCATTCTTTTCTGGTTGGATGTTTGTTTCTTCCTTCTGGTCCATACCATTGATTTGAGTCCCAGTTTCTTTCTCATCACTATTGGTTCCCTGTACATTTTCCTTTGTTTCTCTTAGCATAGGCTTCATTTTTTCATCTGTTTTTCGAACAGATTCAACCAAGTCTGTGAGCATATTGATAACCAGTGCTTTGAACTGTGCATCCGATAGGTTGGCTATCTCTTCGTCGCTTAGTTGTATTTTTTCAGGAGCTTTGAAGTGTTCTGTCATTTGGGCCATTTTTTTTTTTTGTTTGTCTTGGCGCGTCTGTTACTTTAAGGGGCGGAGCCTTAGGTGTTCCCAGGGCGGGGTAATGCTGGTTGCAGCGCTGTGACGCTGTATGTGGGGGAGGGGCCGAGAGGGAGCAATGGCGCCCGCTTCACTCTCCTCCGGATTTCAGTCTTTTACTCCGCTACCCACAATCAAACTGGGCCCCTCTGGTGCTGGTTCCTGAGTAAGTGGGCCTGTGCACACTCTAGGCCCCTGTGGGTCTCTCCAACAACCTCTCCTGTGAGGCTGGGAATCTCTCCTGCTGCCCCAACCCCCAGGGGCGCTTTCAATCAGAGGTTTGAGGCTTTATTTCCCCGAGCTGGAGCCCTAGGTTGCGCAGCGGTCTGCTTCTCTGCCCGCCGTTCGTCCGGTTTATCTGTGGGCTGGGCGAATGTGGTGCCGCAAGGTGCTACCTGCCACTCTGCCTGCCCCACTCTCCGCCACTCTGAGTCCGGCCCTCTGGGTTTATCTGTGCAAATGTGGGGCCGCAGGGTCTGCTAGTGCTCGGACTGCCTGCGCCATTTGTCCCACACTCCGCCAGTCTCAGTCCCGCCACAGCCACGCGAGTCCTCTCCACCCCAGTGCCGTCTCTGCCCCTCCTACCAGTCTGGATGAATGATTATTTTCTGTTTCCTTGGTGTTGGTCCCCCTTGCTGTTCGATTCTCTGTCAGTTCTGGTTGTGCGAGGAGGCGCAGTGTGTCTACCTACGCCGCCATCTTGGTTCTCCTATTCTGCATGTTGACCAAAACAATTACTACTGTAAAGGTTTCCAAATGGTAATCATCCCTTTTACATTTATTAGTTGACCTTTTACTGTCAGGTAAAACTTTCCTGTCTCTTGATTTATTTATCTACTTATTTGTATCAGTATGAGCTCATATGTTCCTATTTTATTCAGTGGAATGTAATCAATTGCTGTCATTATTCTGATGCCCCAAATTCTTCCAGATTTAGCCAGTGGGAGCATCATGGCTGGCTCCTGTGTCATTTTGACATATCTTTATCATTCTTTGAGAATGTCCCTGTTTTTGGTACAAGATGTTCCAGATTCATTATATACTTTCCCTTCCTTTTCTCTGGAATTAGCCATTTCTCCAAGGAGCTGCTGTGTACCAGGTGTGGGATGTTGGGTGTGCTCATTGCTGCTGGTGTTCTCACTACTTCTTTGACCCATCACTGGACAGAGTTAGGAATTGTGTCTGTACACAAATACACATCGAAGTGTGTATGCGTATGTATGTATATTAGATACATAGATACATCTTTCTATTTATCATTTATCTGGCAGAAACTAGGAGTTCATGTTGATACTCCCAATTATAATCCAACCTTAATGTTTTATCCTAGCCTTTCCCCTTTCTGTATGTTTACCTCTCTGCTCTGATAGTGAGACACCTGACTCCCATTATCCTCAATGTATTGACTTACTTGTTTAGTCCTCTTGTATATATCCAATCTCCTGACTACGTGGGCCATCCTTTTCTCTTCAGCACTGCCAAATCATACTGGTCTGTGCTGGATGAACCTTCTCCTGATGCCCAGTTATTAATTTTTAAAAATCTAGTTTTGACTCATTTGCATCCAGTGACAAGTATGGAGATGAAACATTTTCTCTCAACTTAGCTTTCAGGCAGCTGGAAGGAGCAAGAAAAGGAACTACCTTTTTGGGGAGGCCACTATGTACCAGGAATTCTCTTGTTTAATTTTTAGAAAACACTTTCAAGGTTGGCATTATTTTCTGTTACAGAGTTCAACCCCCAAAGGGTTATATTATCTATTATGTAACTAGTAAGGCAAGGTTACCCTGTATTTGGGCAAAGTGCACTTCAGTGTCAATTTTTTTGTGACTTTCTTCCTGATTGCATAAATAACAATTGATTCCAATGATGTAAGTGAACCAGATGGGGAGGACCCGTTTTTTAAGCCACCTCAGGCATCTGGATCAGAGAGTATGGTGGACATTGTCATGGGTGGCAGTTGAGTGCTGGCTTCCTTCCTTCCAATGAATATTTATCAAGTGCTTACTATGTGCTAGGTCCAGTTCTAGATACTTGTGTTTCCCAGAAGCAAACTCTGAAATGAGGATTTGTGTGAAAGTGATTTATTAGTAAATGTTCCCATGAAAAACTGGTAAGAGAGTGGAAAAATGGGGTAGGAAAGAAAGACAAGTAAGGGGGTAGCAAGGTGTCTTAGTCCATCTGAGCTGCTATAAAAAAGTCCTGTGAACTGGTGGCTTATAAAAAATACACATTTATTTCTCACAACTCTGGAGGCTGGGAAGTCTAAGATCAAGGTGCTGGCAGATTTGGTGTCTGGTGAAGACCTGCTTTCTGGTTCTTAGATGGCACCTCTTTGCTGTCTTCACATGGCAGAAGGGGAAAGCTAGCTTTCTGGGGTCTTCTTTTATAAGGGCACTAATCCCCATCATGAGGGCTCTGTCTGCATGACCTGGTGATCTTCCTAAGGCCTGTCACTTAATACCATCATTTTGGAGGGTAGGATCTCAACAACATGAATCTTGGAGGGGGCACAAACATTCAGAACATAGCAGAAGGGAATTTGGATATTTGGGAGAAGTTCTGTGACAAAGAGAAGAAGATGCCGGCTGTTAGTAGTGCTCCTGGCATGGGTAAAAATAGGAAATGGATCCAAGGGGATTTGGGCAAAGGACTTACTGACAGTGTCACTACAAGGCTGCATATATTTTGATCATTTCCCGCATTATGTTTTCTACCTTCTCAAGGCTGAAACCAGAAAGCTCACATTCCCAGACCTCCTTGTAGCTAGAGTTCTGAGGTATGACCTGGGTTTCACCAATCAGCCATATCCAGATGTGACTTCAGCTAAGGAGGCAGCAAGTGGGGACACTGATTTTCTAGTGTGAAGGAGGCAGCGAGGACTTTGGAAATAGCAGTGGCCAAGCTTCTGGTGTCCATTCCTAAGCATCACTGGTGCCAAGTGGTGGTGGCAACTGTGTTTTGGGCAGAGTGACCTCCCTCCATTGTGTGTTTGGGCCTTGTTTCTGACTGTCTAGCTTCAGAGTGGGACTCTCTGTCTTCCAAGAGATTCTGTGAATTCTCTTAATACATTTCTGCATGAAGTAGTCAGAATGAAGATCGTTTGTAATTAAGAACACTGAATGGTACTGGTAAAATGGTACTAAACCTTGAATAACAATAAGTGGCTCATAGATTTCATAAATGTATTTTATTTCAGACTGAGGAGCAGTACAATGCTCATAAAAATCATCTAACATGTTGCACCTCAATGGAGAAAGCTACACCAGACTCATCATGTTATAGAACAGAAAGTTTGTCCACCTAGAGCTAGCAGAGCCAAACTCTAGACACCAAGGATTGCAGTGGAGAAATATTGGCCATTTTATTATGGATGGTGCCACCCAGGAGAATGGGAAACTGATTCTCAAAAGCCCGAGCTCTCTGATGGTTGGTAGGTTGCAGATTATACAGGGCAAAATCACAGGACATCATGGGTAGGGGCTGGGGTCATGCTGAGAGGTGATTGGGTTGGAGGCGAGGTAAAGGTAATGAATCATTGCTTCACATCTTGAGGACAGCTCTGAGGTCCTTTCTTACGTCCCTTTGTCTGGTTTCATGGGAAAGTAGCCCAAGGTCATCCTACTTTAGGGCTCAGGTGGAACATAACTTAGGTCAAGATGTTATGTTTAGCCTGCAGAGGTCCGGACCGCATGACCATTAATCAGTTCGGGGCTACTGTCTTCTGCTGTCTTGGTGGTTGCTGGTTATCCATGGGAAAGGCTAGGTCTCTCTCTGTATAATGCCTCCCTCTATAACAAAGGTCGGGCAGGTTTGTCAGCAGCCTCTTTAAAAGACTGGAGTCTCTTAAACTCAATTGCATGCTTAGCATCTATTGTACTTGGGTTGCCATCATCATGGGATGCCTGATTTGGGGGTGGGGGAGAGAAGGCAAAGTAACACAAGCATGAGGTTCACGCTGCCTAATGACAGACAAAGTCCTTTGTCTCTGAGCCAGGCATCTTGGGCCTTCTGTCAGCTTCCAGGAAACCGTGGCAGGCTAGTTGTGAGCTTGCAAGCAGGGGAAAATCTCAGTCTCTTCACAGTTCTTGACACATCTACCCACAAAAGTTAATGTCACCTATTTAATTATATGTCTGATAAAATTCATAATAGACTGTGGTCAGGCGTGTGAGGAAACAGGGATTCTTGTATTGTTGGTAGGATTATAAATTCATATTGACTCTTCCAAGGGCAACTTGGCAAAATCTATCAAAATTTAATATGTACATGATCTAGGAATTTAACCTATACATTGCACAGCTGTGCAAAGACATAATTATAGGGATATTAAGTGTAGCAACAATTGTTAGCAAAAGACTGTAATATTTGCTAATAATAATAAAAATATTTATTTAGCTTTTATAGGGTCTAAAGCACTCTTTTAAGCAACTTTTAATGTAACAATTCAATCCTCACAACAACTCTATGAATTAGTACTATTATTGTCCTTTCTGTACTGATAAGGAAACTAAGGCACAGAAAGTTTAAATAACTTGCGTAGTGTTACACAGCTAGTGACATTACTCCTGATAAATAATGGTATATTCATTTAATGAAATACTATGCAGTTAAATGAGGTAGTTCTACTTGTAGTTAATGAAATACAAGAGGCAGAACAATGTGTTGTTTTATGCTTCCTTTTTGTGCAAAAAGGAAATAAGGATTTATTGATTTATGTGTATATGGAGAACCTGTCTGAAAGGATGAAAGGAAAGAAGCAACAGTGAGTCAAAGAAAGCAACAGAAAGAAGCAACAAAGTCAAAGAAAGATGAAGGAGGTTTGATTTTCACTATACATGTTTCTGTAGCATTTACACTTTTTTTTTCTACATTCAGGTATTTTAAAAAACTGTGTGTATTCTGGTTTCTCCCTACCTGGCGAGCACTTTGAGAGTATAGGTATGCCTCATTTGCACCTCCACCCTCTACCCCGACCCTTTCCCAAACTGACCATTGAGGTACCTTGCACACAGCAGAAGCAACAAAAACTTGTTGAATGGATCCATAGAAGAAAAAATACCCCAAACCCCATCACACAATAGACTAAGCTAATACAAAAGAAAGATAATGAACCATAAGCTTACACAGTTTTCTTACTCAGTACGTGAGGTGTTCCTGTTTCGGACATGACTGAGATTGTGACTACATACAATACTCCAGAAAAGAGACCAACTTTAAACACTTCAACCCACTGTGTTTGTCCTTGTCAATAGAGAACCTGTAGTTATCATTTTTAGAACTTTTGCACTCCCAGGGTATGGTACCCAAAAACGTTACATTGGATTTCCTGAAACTGTACAAGAAGCAACGGCAACCTGGATTGCATTACCTGCTTAAAAGGAAATTCAGTGATGGCCTAAGGAGGCTGAGCCTAAGATAACTACCCATTCTCCCAGGCAAGCTGAGCTGGGTCACCTTGTCTAGTCACAATTATCCCATATCATCTCTGTCATTCATTCCAGTCCACTTAACAGACAGATGTTAAGCACCACCTGTTTGTGCGGCCCTCTGATGAATACTGCCTTTAGGAAAGGAAGATAAGACATTTTTGAAACCACTAGAGGACGATATAATACAACACAATCCACTGTGAATTTGGGCAGAGCATGAGGCCAAAGCCAGAAAAGGGAAGGCAGAGTGCTGCAACCTGGGATGAAGAGGGAAAGAGCAGACTTTAGCCCTTTCTTCTGGGGTTCTCCAGTCAAGGAAAAGTAGTGCATGCTATTCATCACAGAACCCCCTTCACAGGCTGGTTATATGTCACCTTTTCTAAAGCCATGATATACAAGGTCCGGCAGATGTAAGGCCTGCTTGAGTGTGGTTGGTAGGGTAACAGTTTATAGTTTTAATTAGAACATTTCACCTAAAATGTCATATGGTGTGCTTGAGTGTGATATTGTTATGTTATACAATTACAAGCTTATGATTTTGTAATAAAAAGGGATGTTACTTGTGCCGGACCCTGTATTTGGCTTTTCCCTGTCTTTTACAGAT
This sequence comes from Desmodus rotundus, assembly GCF_022682495.2. NCBI lineage: Eukaryota > Metazoa > Chordata > Mammalia > Chiroptera > Phyllostomidae > Desmodus > Desmodus rotundus. Next base: position 169,870,622 of record NC_071387.1, read on the forward strand.
CTGCTGAATACCTCCTCCTTTTCAGGTAAACTCAACTTTACTCCTTTGTATACAGCTGGGTTTTGAAAGCACAGAGCCTAGTGTGTTTCATCATAATACCTTTTGGTTTATTCAGAGTTAGAAATTCTGAGTAGTTTGTAACTAATTCTTTTATATTAATTTTTTTAGATATGCTCTTCTTGCTTATGTACCTCTCACTCTTCTGTTTCCACCACAGTATGATTTGAATGGAGAATTTTGAGAATTTCTGTAGTTTTCTTTTACTGTGTCTTTATATTCAAAAGAGAACCAAAATGTATTCCTTGATTTTCACAAGCTATTAAAATCATTTAGTTGAATTCTTGATTATTACAAGTAAAATTACCTGGTTTTGTATCTTCAGGGCTTAGTACATTGAAGTCTGGGCACATGGTAGGCTCTCAGTGCATGCTGTTGAACCTCACTTCGAAAAAGGTTAGACAGGAAAAATATCAGGGTATGGCTTGCCTGCTCACATCCCATATTAAACATTTTGTGCCCAGGGCCTCTTGCTGTGGGGAATAATGGAACTGGAAAGTTCCTTATTCATAGATGCTATATTCTAAATCATGTAACTTATTATCTTATCTAAGGACCATCAACCTAGAGCTAAAGCAGTTGTTTTCAAAATGTGATCTCAAAGTCAAAACCTTCAGAATCACCTGGAGATTTGTCAAGAATGCAAGTTATTGGACCCTACTAGAGCTATCCTGAGTCATGAATTGTTTAGTAAATTTACTCAGTTGATTTTTTTGCTCTTTAACAGCATATAATGAACCAAGTTAGGATATGTACTTGGAATCAGGCACAAGTATGCCATTACTATTGAAAATCTAGACACTGGAAGAAGGAGTATGGGTTTTTTCCCCATTCAACTCACAATTTTTTGTCAATTAGACCAAACTCAGCATAAAAAAAGGCACCCAAGTTTTTGGGTGGACTAATAGCATTAGGGAAAAAAATCAGTGTGTTGAAAGAGGGAAGTTATGCAAAAAGTGGGCGGATTTGACAGTTTTATAGATTCCTAATGTTAGAAAGTTTTCCTGGAATTGAAAGCAGAGTTATCTGAATCTATGGACTTGATACAGGCCTTCCTTGGTGAATGGCAAAATTTGTCAGGAAGAGCTAGATATCAAGTAATAGCTTTTAAGAAGCAAAATACAAATCTCCTTAGAGCTAGAGACAATCATATCTGAGATACTGGCCTAAAGTTGTGCAGGGAAAAAGTTGTTTTGTTCTCATTTTATTATTATTATTATTATTATTATTATTATTATTAAACTCAAGGAAGATAAGGCTCCATGCTTTCACAAGCCCTGGGGTAAAGCATATGCATAATGAGGCAGGACGCCTGGGATGTGAAGGAGCAGTTGCTTTGGCAAATGACTCATTTGCTGTCCAGGAATGACAGATACACTGAAGGGTCACAGCTGAGATATGAGTAAAACAGAAGGCCAGAACTGAGAAGGATGACAAATTAATGCATACAAAGGCTCATGCGTCATTAGAACTACTGTACCTAGATGTTCTGAATCTATGGGTTCAGGTTTCTTATTTTAATAATTCAGAAACATTCTCGTTATTACGTGTTACCATTGACACTTGAGTATAGCCCAGGAGAATCAGGTAGGAGTAGCCCTCCCTTTGCAGAGGCTCGCCTTGTACCACAGCGCCACCTATAGGAAGCCTGTAGGAACTACATGCAGAAGTTACCGAAGTCTTTTTGAGTTCGGTGATTAGAATCATAGGATTTCAGAGATGGTGGGACTTTAAAAGTCATTGAGCCAAGTTTCTACTCAATGCTTGAACCTCTCTTATGCCATTTGATTAGCATTTGTATAACTTCTGTTGAACCTCTTCACTGAATGGAAACACACTCTCACTCAGCAATTCGTTCTATTAATATTTTCACAGATGTCAGCTTTTCACTGCATACTTCACCACTCCCTTCTGCAGAATCTGGGCCTCCTAATCTTAGGCCTTTCCAGGATGCTTCCAGGTGAATTGGTTTAATTCTTATTGGCATCCCTCTTTGCAGGCACTTTGGTGGTGGGTCCTGCCAAATTAGTTACTCTTTGCTTTCCATCTTTCAAATTATTGTGCACATTTCCTAACTACTCATTCCCCTCGTTCTTGTGGACTTACACTTTTGTTTAAAGAAAAACTTATCTACTGTCATTGCAGTAGATTTTGGGAGAGGTAGTAAGTGTAGGGTTTTACATTTATTTTAATTAAGATTTTTGTTGTGACCTTTGGATCTTCACTCTGCCATTCAATATATTGGCTACCTCTCCTAGCCATTAGAGAAATGGAAAAGCAAGCCAGCTGTACACTCAGATACTTACTCAGTGAACAGGACAACTCTGAAGACAGAATCCCGGGGCATTGGAGACTCTGGGCTGACACTGATTCATAATTAGCATCTATCTTCGTGATCTTGTTCACAATGTGAGAGTCTCTGTCAGCTGCTGGGATCAAATGCTGCAGCAGAGTGTTGACAGCTTCCTCTGATTTACCAGTCTGGCAGAGTGTGGATAAGAAGGGAAGTGCTGTTAGTTCATTAAATCATGACTTGTCCTTCCTGACTCCTAGGCATATTTAAGTACTCTCTGTTATTCTCTTTCTGCCTAAAGTGATGTTTGAAAACCTGTCTGAGAATTGCTTGTCCATTCCTGCCTCAGTTTCTGAGATCAATTTTCGATAATAAATAGAAGCTCTTTTTATTACCAAGTCCTTCCAGTAGTAGGCAGGGATGGAGTTTGTCGGGACCAGGAGGTTGGCACTGATGTAGTGAACCCAGGGGCTCTTTTGTAATCTCTCCCCCAGTTTGGATTTTTAGGTCTCTTATCTGAATGAGTGTTCTACTATTTTCTGTCCAATCATCTTTCTCCTTGGCAGAGATGGAAGATGGAAAATAGGAGACGACGTGTTCCATGAACTATGTATCTGCCTCTATTATCAGTCTTTCACCTCATTCTTATTACTCCTATATAATTTCAAAAAGTTATCCTGAACATTTAAGTAAAAAGAACAAGTAGAGCACCTAGGTTTACAGGAAATTCTGAGTTATTTAACATTTCTGATTTTTATTAAATGACTTTTTATTGGTTGTAGCCTATGCCTTGTACAGGGTTTCAAGTGGATATCTCAGCTTAGCAACTCATGATTTAAACTCATATGCAGGAATGAAGGAAAATGTTTCAAAATTCCTCATAGCTTCATTAGGTTATCTGACTCTCACACACATGGGGTAGAATCCGACGTGATTTGGCTGTGCAAGGGTGTTGGATTTCTTCAGTGTGCCCCTCGACACCCATTCTCCACCTTTCTTCATACCATTCTTTGCCCTGCGGGGCTGTCCAGCATGGATTACATCGAAGACACCTATGTTCTCTGGCTTTCTGCAGGAGATGGGAGGGAGGGAGAGCGGAACATGGGGGAGGGGTATTTATTTCCATGGTTCTTTCCTGGAAGGTTGCCACAGGCTGCTGTGTCTCTCAACAGAAGGTCACTGCTCTTGTCTAGGTAGCCCACTCCATACTACTCTCTCCTAAGTTCCGTTCTGGCCAGCTCTCCTTCCCCTACACTTGGAGGGCAGAGATAGCCTCACCACTGCTATCTCTCATGGCTTCTCAGTATCCACGCACCCTTTGTAATCAGTCCCTCAGATTTTCCTAACTTGAGTGTACCATTGGTTTTCTGATTTTGTTTTGGCTGATATAGAAAGTTTAAAACAACGCTGTGAGAAATTTCTTCTGTTGTATCAGATTTTATTGGATCCTATGATGAAATATTTTGGACATCCTAGGAACTGGCCCTTTGTAGAGTTTTTGTTTTTTTGCATCATACTCAAAGATATAAAATATTTTATAAATTTTTTAGATCAGAAAATCAAGTGAGATTATTTTCTCATAAGAAACCCATTAATTAAATTTTACATTATAGAACTGATTACTGATATTTTTGTTTCCAAATTCTTGGGTAAAAAATAAAAAAGATAAAAAATCTGCTCAGCTACATATACAACTATATATTTCTCAGAATATATATATATTTTCAAGAATACACACACACACACACACTCATCCCAGATATATGAGACTCCTACAAATCTATGTGAAACAAACCAAAACAAGTAGAAAAATGGGTAAAGTCACAGGTTACAAATGCATATAAAAAGGTGCATAACCTCATTAGTAACTAGAAATTGCAACTAAAACAAGAAAGCACTTCATATGTATTAGAATGGCAAAAAATGAAAAAAAGGTCATATAATATCCTGTGTGGAGTGGGTGTGAGGATACGTTGGTGTGACCACTTTGAAAAATAATTTAGTACTATTTGGTAAAGTTGAAAGCAAGCACACTATAGGGTCTACCTCTCAATGAGAAAGTGCAATTCTCTAATTCACATTTGAAGTCCTACCCTCCTTTTTCTCTGCACCATATTCCCTTTCCTTTGTCCCCGCCCATCATTTTTTGGGATGTATCCCCTACCATGCTCTCTGCATTTCTGGGGAAAGTCTGTGATTTGTTAAAACCTCTTAGATTAGACTGGCTGCCTTGGTGCTAAGACTAAAAGGGCAAAAATGGTTTACTCCAGAGTAAAACATTCTTTAGAGCCCCAGACATGAAGAGTCTTTGTGACATTCTTTTCAAAGCATCTGGGTAGTTGCTCCCAATCTCATGGAAATGAGGAAGGAAAGGAAAGGAAAGAGTCTTCCACTGGCTGAGATGGTGTTGAGAGCTCTGCTCCTTATCACCTCAGCACACTCTCACCCAGTTGGCCTTTTCTGAAAACGGATTTCACAACATTTGCCACCTTATAACTCAACATGTGTGTGATTTCCTGTCGGTTTAACTTCTCCAAACTTTTGTTTAACAATAACCAGAAATTCTCAGAAATAGGACGATAGTGCAACACTGCTCTTCCTTGTCACCATCCTGTCATCTCCCTGGAGTTCCTGAAACAATACAACTGATGGCTCTTAGCAGAGGCCAGAAGTCAGGATGGGACAGGAGGCCCTCCTGCATTGCCCTCCTTGACCTAGATCCTTCCATTTCTTTGTCCTGTCAGCCCTGACAAGTCTATTATTTGATACTATTAGTGTATCCTCTTGATAAGTGACGTTTACTACTTTTTATCCCCCAACAGGGCCTGTTCTATACCCAGTGGCAGCTCAAAAAAAAAAAAAAAAGAAAGAAAAAAGAAAAGAAAAGAAAAAGAAAAAAAAAGTTGCTTGCTGACAACTGCTGGTGGGTTGACCTGACCAAGAAAATGTGGCGACCTTGGAAGAAGGCAGCCCTTTTCCACTCCAGTTTGGACTGGATTTCTAAGTGCAAACATATATCTTATTTTCTTTTTGGACTTGGAGGTCACTCTCTTGAGATAGACAAAAAGGGATCCTCACTGGCTTGCCAAGTTCATGATTTTGCCTAAACTTTTGTAAATGAAAATTTTGTGAATGAAATCATGCAATTGAAATCTGAAAGGCTCTTTTTGTCTAACTTTTTGATTTTCCAGTTGAGGAAAGAGGCTCAGAGACATTAACAAATTTCCCCAATATCAGTATTATTATTACTATTATTATTTTTAATCGTCACCTGAGGATATGGTTATTGATTTTAGAGAAGAATGGAGAGAGAGAGAGAGAGACATTGATGTGAGAGAGAAACATCAATAAGTTGCTTCCTGATCATGCTCCAACTGGGGGTCTGACCACAACCTAGGTACATGTCCTGACTGGGAATTGGGCCTACAACCTTTTGGTATATGGGATGATGTTCCAACCAACTGAGCCACCTGGTCAGGCAACAGTAATATTATTTTAGATAACATAACTCAAAAGCACTATCAATTCCATTTTTCAGAAGAGGAAAGGGATGATCAGAGAGATGAGGTGAATGGCCCAGGGCAGCATAGTGAGTTGGAAGCAGAGGCTGGACTCGAAGCCAGGTCTCCTGATTCCCACAATGATGGTTTTTGATGGACACAATGCAGTCTCTGGCCATGGGAGGGGACTTTGGAATTAGCTAGGTCAGCTGTCCGGAACCACACTTTGTCTGTCTATACTTGCTGATCCAATGCACCACTAAAAAATCACATGCATTAAAAAGTCAAATGGTGTTTACTTGTTCTTCATCAGTAAAGCACATGGTATAAAATTCAAGGGGGTACAAAAGGGCATAGGGTGAAAAAAGTCTCCCTCATGTGCCTGTCTGCTAGCCATCTAGTTCTCCTTCTTCAGATATGTACTATGCTTAGATAACATACATACATATACATAGACAAATTTTTAATAAAAAATGGAAACATACTTTCCCCTGTTCTGTACCTTGCATTAAAAAAATTTGATGTATTTTGGATGTCAACCCTTATTAGTGCACATAGAGGTGCTTCCTCCTTTTTAGTGGCTGCAAGTACTCCATTGAATGGATATGTCACATTTTACTTAGCCTGTCCTCTCTTTTTGTATATCAGGTGGTTTCCAGTCTTAGGATACTGCTGTGAAGAATACAGTGAACAGCATAAGTTTTTGTACATATGTGCTAGGCTACCTAGCAGGGGTTGGTAAACTATATAGCTTGTGGGCTAAATTAAACCTGCCCTTTGTTTTTGTAAATAAAGTTTTATTAGAACACAGCTATGCCCACTTGTTTACATATTTTCTGTGGCTGTTTTTATGCTAAAGCAGCAGAGCTGAGTAGTTGCAACAGTGATATATGTCCCGGATGCCTAAAATATTTACTGTCTGGTCCTTTAAAGAGAAATTGTGCTTGCCTCAGATCTACAGGACAGATTCCCATTCGGGAAATTGCCGGGCCAAGGGTTTTGCATTTCGCACTTGATAGTGGTCCAGTTGTCTTTGTAGAGATTATACTGGTTTATTCTCCCACTGGCAGCATTCTCCCTCGCCCATGTTCTCCCCAACAGAGTTCATTGAACCCTTTCATCTTCACCAGTCTGATAGAAAACAATATTTACCTTAATTTGTTTTGCATTTCTCTGATTTTGAGTGAAATTGAGCATCTTTTTATGGTTGGGGGAGGGTGGAGCCTATGAGAGAAAGACAAATGAATACGAAGTAAATTATCGGGTCTTAATTTTTACACTCGTACAGAATTTAACCCCGCTAAACGGATTCAGCAGAGGCCCTACTGCACGCGCCAGCGTGGCGATCCCAGGTCTCTCCATCACTTCCTTCTTGGCTAGAAAATGGATTCTGAGCAACGCTTGCTTCTTGGCATTGCTCTACAGATCACGGGTTGTCATTATGTACACTGTGAGCAGCTTCTAGGTGGGAAAAGTGAGTTCTGGTTTCAATCCTGGGGAGGTGGAACTGATTGCAGCAAATTCTCGTCCAGAAGAAGGCTCCTCAAAAGGTGCGGGGTCAGCTTCAAACGCAGTTACCTTGTGGGGTGAAACCACCTTTCAACTTGAGGGGGAGGACAGAGAGGAGCAGGCTTCCCTTCCCCTTGGGGTTTAGGCTGTGCTGTCTTTGGAAATACGTACGCGCTTGCTGTTGGAAGGGGAGTGTGAGAGAGCAGGAGCTCCAGCTGTCTCCTGTTAGAATCAAGAGTCACATCTACTCTTCTCACCAGCAGGGAGGGAGGCAAACGGTGAGGCCCAGTAGTGAATTGAGGGCCCACGTTTAGCATTTGCAAGTCCTTGTTTTCCTCCTGTTTAGAACCGAGGTTGGTTCTTGATCTGGTGTTAACAGGCTTAGGCTGTGGGCAAGGCGGCAGCTGCATCTTTTGATAGTCTGTCACATTTAAAGATAAATTGCTTTAAGATATGTAGCAAGGTACTAAAGTCTTGAAGCTAATGAGGTTGAAGAAAACCTCCTCAGCAACTAACTAGATACTTAAAATGTGGTAAGGCAGTAATAATATTTAAATGGGTAAAAATTAGATTTTTAAGTTTTCAGAGAGGATCTATTGGAAATGACTGTGCTCAATTAATGATGGTAAATACATTTAATGGAAGAGTTTAGGCTGTTAAAAGAATGTAACAGCTCCATATGTCTAGATATGGAATCTTTTCCAAGAAATCAATAAGTGGAAAAGTGAAGGTAAGGGATGGTTAAGTGTCTTACATCAGTACTTCTGGAAGCAAAGACTGAGACGGGGGTTCCTGTGCTTTTGGGAGAGATTGCTCCCAGGAGCAGGGGAGAGAGGGAAGAGCTAGCAAGGGGATGGTCTCAGTGGACGTTTGCTTTCGTCTGATCCCACTGGCAGCTCTGGAGTGTGAATTGCACCACAGAGTCATCCATCATTTTGTACCCCTGTGTTGGCTGCAGTGTGCCACCTGATTGGATAGTGGCAATAAGGGTTCTCTGTAGAAGGGGGCTACTGTGAGCCATTATTAGCCAGCACCCCCAACAGCTGGGGGTGGGTGCACTGGCTGTGCAGGAGATCTGGGTAGAGCTCCAGCAGCACCTGCTGCAGAAGGCATGCTTCCATTTGTGGGAAAGGATAGAAGTGCACATGTGTGTGCATGCACATGTATGTGCTTGCGCATGCATGGGAACTATAAGAGCAGAGGTTCTTATGCTGGAGTCCATGGATCACTAAAGGCTTCATGGACAGAACCGTATGTGAATACAATTGGTTTTCTTTGTAATTCTTTGTGTTTTATTTTGCATGTTTTCAAGCATTATTCTGAGAGGAGCATCCATAGGCTTCATCAGGTAGCCAAGGGGCCATGGTACACTCATAAAAATAAAGTGATACAAGAAAGTGATGAGTGCTTGCCTGGGTGGGTGAGGGCGAAGTGGATACTAGAGGGCCAGGTCAGGAGTGGGAGAGAGATTTTCTAGTCTTTGTATATTCTTTTGTACCATTGGAATTTTCTCTATGTGCATGGAATATGTATATATATATAATATACATATTATATATAAATATATAGACACAATTTAAGGTATATATTAAAAGTTACTTACTACTTGAAAGAACCAGGGAAGAAAGAAAGAGGATGGATGGATATGGGAGAAAGTATCCCTCAAATGAAACTGATTTTTCCTGGGTTTTCTTTTTACTCTCATTTCCCAGGTTGCTTTTAATACCATTTCTTTGATTACCTGTTTTTCTCTTCAAAAAGTCCCTTTTTACCTTCCTACTGCATTTGATTCTGAAGCTGTTTTTACCTTCTTGGATGGAAGCCTGCATAATTACCTTTTACAAATTTTTGCCCAACTCTTAATCAAAGGATAACTAAAGTGTAAAGTCATTTCTTAGCATATATGCATATACTTGCAAAATACATTACTTTAATCTGCATGATATTTTTGTGGGTCAAACGCATGCCTTTAAATGAAGAAAATATTTCTGTAATGAGAATAAATGTTGGGGTTTTTTTCATGCTCAAGATTCTTTGAGCTTTTTAATCAGAACAGGTTTAAGGCATTTGATGTCTCCTTATTCATAATACATTTCTAAAAAGTCAAGATTTACTAAATTCTACCTCTTGGGATTTTAAAATGAATGTACACTCTCCACCACTTTTGTTGCCAAGGGAGCTCACAGCTGCCCTGGAAAATCTTCCTGTGGAGCAATGTCAGCAAAGATAAATGAATGAGGAGAGTACATGCGGTTCTGTAATAACAGTGCGATTTGGCTAAAGGGTGACATCATCTTTTTTCTGTCATATCTGCCACCCTAAGCATTCAGCTTAGCTAGAGAATGAATTACAAGGAGAGCACACTGGCAAGGTGGGGTAAAACATAAAAAATGGAAAATAAAATTTAGAAAGAGGGCAGTTTTGAATATATAGAGTTCATAATATATTTTTTCTTATGGAAGGTTTTGATTCAATTACCACATCATAATGTGCCACCTTTTTGGATTATGTGGAAAGATGCCAAGCTTCTTTCCTAATGGCTGGTTTGCTATATATACACGTGTGCACCACCAGAGTATGAATAGGGATGCTGGAGTTGATTTTAGTCTTTAAAGGGCACATTTAAATGCTGGCAGATAAAATACCTTTATCAGTTGAATCCACTCACTGTGATTCCACATGCCTTGCTGGTAACACTTGCAGGAAGGTTTCGGGGGTTTTATTTAGGCACAAGAGGTGTGTCATCGTCCTCATGCTGATGAACCCTGGATGCAGTTTGTTTCTGGGGAGGTCAGTCTGTGACTTTGTTAGTTCTAGAGGGGCTGGATCAGTATGACGTCATTGTTTTGGTTTGTTTTCTTTTTGAGTAACAGCTTTATCAAGATAGAATTTGCATATCAAATATTGCTTTTGTTAGCTAATCTTTTAGGCTGCAACCAAAACGCCTAGCATCTCCCTGTCTTCTAATGTTCACAGGCATCAGATGAATTTCTGCAAAGACATTGATAATGGCTATGAGGGATAAATATTGCAGATGGATCAAATCAAAGAATCAAATTTCAAAGCCAGAGTAAAGAGGCATGAAAAGGAGGGGGAAACTGAAATGAAGGAACAAGAGAATTACAGAAGTAATATGAGAAATTGATTATTGAAAAGAAATCTTATGCTATTTTAATAAAAACCAAAGAGCTTTCATTTTTGACCCCCCACTTGGCTGTGTCTTTTTTGAGCAGCAAGTCTCAAGATCAAGAAACCAGGAAAAACTTAAACCTTAACTGATTGGTAGCAGTGAAAATTTACTACACATTAACCAAAAATTAAGAAGGCAATTTCATTTCCAAAGCACGTTTGCATATGATCACAGGTAAAATGATGCTTTTGCAAACATCATTTTTAATATAGGATTTTATTTACAGAAACTATTTTCCTGGCTTAGGGAACAAATGGTTCATTGAAACAGGACTTTGCTAATCTGGTTTCAAGGAATTCTATGATTTGAAAAATTCTATGGAGTAGATGGGATCAGAAGTCCCCGAACACAGAACAGGAGTAACTGGTAATGAAAATGTTCTTTTGCTATAGTATTTTGTTCTTAAAAGTATTACTATGCAAGAAACTCAGCAAGAGCAGAAAAGAAAAAGTAGAAATATATATTTGAATAGGCTTTATACTTTCCAAAATACTCAGATGCCACCTAAGTTTGTTTGCAACTTTTATCCTCATTTTACTGATTAAAAATCCACTTCTAAGATGTGTTAAAATTGACAGAAGTTTCAACTCAAACTGGCTTAAATAATATAAGTTCTCTCTCTCCTTTTCTCCCTCCTCTCTCCTCAGAACTGAAAAGTCCAAGGCAGGAAGTAGTTTTCACTGTGCCCTGAAAGAGATGCTCAATTGTATCAATTGATACCAGAGGGCCCAATTTCTCTTGACAACTCCCAGTTCTGTTTTCTTAATACGTGGTTTGCTTCTAAGACAGGGTTTCCCTGTGAAGTGGCAGGATTGTTGTTAACAGCTCCAAGCTTGCATCTTCAACTCTAAATCCAGTAGAAAAAAAGAGTACCTGTTTCTTACAGAACTAGGAAAAGTCTAGATTGTGTCTCATTGACTCAGATTGGGTCATGTGTTCAGCCCAGAACCAATCACTGTGGCCAGAAGGATGAGGTCCTCTGATTAGCTCGGCTGCAGACAATGACTCCAGACTGAAAGCATGGAGAAGGGGCAGGGACGGCCTTCCACAGGTAAAGGGGGCATTTCCCTCCCCCAGCTTTACTGACATATAACTGAAACATAACACTGTATATGTTAAAATTACCTAGTTTTGGATCTTCAGGGCAGTCAGTTAAGTAACTCCAGGGAGACTTTGTTCCCATTATTTTCTACATGAATGGTGCCCCCTGGTGTTGTGCAACCTGGAGAGCAGGCTGATTACATATTAATTTAATATTCACATGATTTTTTGGTAACGGTATTCTAAACTTTTTCAAGATAAGGATTATATTATGATAGTTTTTGTGTCCTTATGCACAGTGTTTATCATGTTGATTTTCCTTTAATCAAAATTCAGAAGATGTATTTAATTGAGTTATTGAAATAGCTTTCCTGGTGAGATTATTAAATTAACTTATACACTGTTATGGGAACAGCTGGATACAGATTCTTTATCCATCATGGTGAGGGAGTGAGGGGGAGGATGGAGAATCCATAAATCTATAAAGGTTTCCAGGAGATTCTTTTCAGAGCATTTAAAAATTTTGTCCCAAGGTTTCAGCATATAGCTGGAAGCAGGTTGATGGACATAAAACCCTTCAGTGTACCACAGACAGCCAAAGAAAAGACTTTGGTTAAATCATGTTTCAGCTATCTATAGCTGAATAACAAATCTCTCTCAAACTGAGAGGCTTAAAATGAAAATAATTTCTTATTTCTCATGATCATATGGGTTGCTTTGGCTGAGCTGGGTGGTTTCTCAGCTCCATGTGGTGTAACTTCAGTAACTCACACAGCTGCATTCAGCTGGGAGCCTGCCTGAGGCTGGAACACTAAGAGAAGGCCTTTCTCCTTGTGACATCTCATTGTCTAGTAGTCCAGCCCTAACTTCTTTACAGCAAGATGGTTGGCTTCCAAGTGGAGGAAGCAGAAGCTGATCATTCTCTTAACTGGGCGGAGAAGTCTCAGGATGTCACTGCTGCTACATATATTGGACAAGACAAGTGACAGGGCCAGCCCAGATTCAACGGGGATAAGGAGGGGAAAGAGACCCCACCTCTCAGTGTAAAGAGAGTGCATAGGGAGTGGAGGGGGTGTTGGTGACCATATTTCGGTGCTATCTATCACCGAAATTCATAGTTACATCTGGTACACACACTAGGAAGCAGCCATACCTTTGGGCCATCTAAACTTAAGCTCCCAAACAACAGACTCCACACAATGAAATGCTACTGAGCAACAAAGAGGAATAAAATACCTATACATTCTAAAACATGGATGCTCCTCAAAAGCATCATGCTAAGTGAAAGAAGCCAGACACAAAGGACCACACATTATATAATTCCATTTGCATGAAATGTCCAGAGAAGTCAACTCTAAGAAGACAAAAAGTAGATTACTGGTTTTCTGGGGCTGGTGGGAGGAGTGGGGATTAATTGTGGTATGAGAAATCTTATTGGGGTGATAAAAATGCTCTAAAATTAGGTTATGGTGATAGTGACACAATCCAATAAATTTACTAGAAATCAATGAATTGTATACTTAGGAGGAGTGAAATTCATGGTATAGAAATTGTGTTTCAATAACATTGTGAAGGAAGTACAAGATGGTGGCTATAATTCAAGAAACAGGTTTCTTTTTAAAAAAAATATTTTATTTATTTATTTTTAGAGAGAGGGGAAGGGAAGGAGAAAGAGAGGGAGAGAAACATCAATGTGTGTTTGCCTCTCTCGCACCCCCTACTGGGGGCCTGACCTGACTCACAACCCAGGCATGTGTCCTGACTGGGAATCAAACCGTGACCCTTTAGTTCACAGGCTGGTGCTCACTCCACTGAGCCACATCAGCCAGGGCAAGAGATATGTTTCTGAAAGCATTGCATAATTCAACACTTTACAATTTGAGGCTAATTTTCCCATAAGAATAATTGTAAAGTAGAGGGGATTTATTCTCAAAATATAAAATCCTACACCTATTGCAGACTATTTTTGCTTTAACTGCTTTTTATTTTCTTAGCCTTCTATCTTTTACATAGTATTCTCTCCTAATTTAACAAAGACTGTATTGAGGTTGGTATCTGGACTTTGTCCATTGCTTTTTATCGCATCTAACTTCCAGTTCCAGTGTATTTTCCAGTGTATTGTTCAGTAGTAGAGTGATCACTTAAATGAACACCTGGATGACATTGTTATAGACTGACTATTCAAATGATTTTAATTATTAATAGCTGTCAAATTTAAAGTGCGCACAATGGGTACTAAAATCACTGGTGTGAGTCTGGAGGTACAGGTGAAATGGTGCCTGCTGATCAAAGATGGCAGGCATTTCTGTTAACCAGTTAGGTAACACTGTCCTATGGCATTAACAAAAATACAGTTTGCAAGTCATTCAGTTTGCCCATCTTGAAATTTTGCAAGTTTTGACAAATTTTTACATCTAAGGAGATTCACATTGTTTCAAATTTTGCTCAAAACTGAGACTTTATTGTTATATGTGTATCACACTTTTTGAAATAATTCACATTCACATGAGAGGCAAATATTATAGTGTTGGTGATGGTGAGACCTTGCCAACCTGGACTTTCCCTCCCACCCCCACTTATTGAGATGGAAAACCTCAACACTGAGCGTGTGCATTCCAGATGGCTCATGAGCCCTTACTCTTTGCTTCTATTCAGTTTGTAGGGAGTTTGTATTCTATGAATTTGCATTAAGTTTCAAGTTAGACTCAATAACCCTAAATACCAAGTGGAATTCTGTCTGATCCATTTAGCCTCTGGATCTTGTCAGAAACTCCAAAATTGGCTTGGGTTTTCTTCAAAGATTTATGAACCTGGCTTGAGTTTGAGGCTCATAAAAGGGCCCAGCCAGAGCTGCCTTAGTCTGGGATTTCAAAAGAAGTGTTTTTGCACATTACTTTGTATACACATTGAGCAAGTTGTCATTGTCTGCTGGATTTATGTCCTGCTTTCCCTAAATGAATGGACTACCTGCGTTGGATCTTCATCTCTTCATTGATCTTATGGGTGGAATTGTGTCCCCCACTCCAATTTATATGTTGAAGCCCTGACCCCTGGTGTCAGAATGTGACCTCATTTGGAGATTGGTTTTTACAGAGCTAATCAAGTTAAAATGAAGTCATTAGGGTGGGTCCCAATGCAATATGACTAGTGTCCTTATAAAAAGGGGAAGTTTGGATACAGCTATGTGCACTGGGAGAACAGCATATGCACACATCAAGGCAGAGATCAGGGTGATATGTCTGCAAGTCAAGGAATGCCAAAGATTGCCTGCAGACCAGTAGGAGCCGGGGAAGAGGTCCGGAATAGATTCTTCCTCACAGGTAGCCAAAAAGAGCTGACCCCGCTGACACCTCGGTCTCAGACTTCTAATCTCTGGAACTGTGAGATGATGAACTTCTCTTGTTTAAACCACTCAGTGTGTGGTACTTTGTTATAGCTGACCTAGCAAACCAATACAATTGGTATGATGAAAAGATAGACAAATGGCATTTGTTCAGGATTTTGACCAGACTCTGCTAATGTATTACATCAGCTGATTTTCATAAGAACTCAGAAAACTAGGCATAATCTTCGTTGTACATATAAGTTAATGGAGACTGAGAGACTCAGCTCCTTTCCTTAGTTGACACTGGGACAAAGAAGTCTAGTCCTCTTGTGTTTATTACTGGGAGGGTTTGAGAATCAAAGGCAGTATTAACAGAGATCATCTAATCTACATTATCAGGAGTTGAATTAGATAATAACAAAGAGATAATGTTTGCTAATCTCCATGTGTCAGGTGCTATTTCAGACTTTACCTCATTCATTTATAAAAATTATTATTTTTTATTTTATTAAAGACTTATTTATTTATTTTTTGAGAGAGGGGAATGGAGGGAGAAAGAGAGGGAGAGAAACATCAATGTGTGGTGGCCTCTTGCACACCCCCTACTGGGGACCTGGTTGGCAACTCAGGCATGTGCCCAGACTGGGAATCAAACTGGTGACCCTTTGGTTCTCAGGCTAACACTCGGTCCTCTGAGCCACACCAGCCAGGGCTCTCATTTATTTTTATAAGATCTCTATGAAATAAATACTATTATTATTCCCATGTCATAGGAAAGAAGAGTGAGACACACAGATTATGTAACTAAGGAAGTGTTTACAGCTATGTGAATGAGTTCTTAGGAGATTTTACCACAATACCAGATCAATTATTTTAATGTTTCTACACTGCCTTTCAGACTTTTTCTTTCTTTCTTTTTTTCCTGCAGTTTTATAACTTCATTTGACAATAAGCCATTAGTTCTCATTCCCATTAACTGTTTGCAGATTTTTGAAAGTGGTGACAGGTACATAGGTGGCTAATGTATAGAGCTTGTTTGGTGAATCTTCATCCTCATTATATTTTCTGGACAACCACACCCAGATACAGTATGGGACATTTCTTATTCCTTTAGCCCAGACAGCTTTGTTGAACCTGGTGTCAATGCACACATCTGTAGTTCCCATCTCCTTCTGGCAAATTTCCGGATCTCTTTGAGTGCCCGAGGGACATGCTTCTTGAAATCCACTCCATGGATGCACTTGTGAATGTTGATGATGTTTTCTCTGGTCACTACCTTGCTGATGGCAGAAAGGCCTTCTTCTTGCCACCCTCCTTTGCAGGAGCCATTATGCCTGCCCCAAGTTCCAACTTTTTTCTTTTTCATAAATAATCTCTAGCTAGGATAATAATAACATATAAAAATTGACATTTTGTTTTCTTTCCATTTAATATCATATGTGAAGTCTTTTCCTTGTCTTAATGTAATATCTGCTGTGATCATTTTAATGAATATTTCAGGAGCTTTAGTTTAGAGGTTTTTCTCTTTGGGACAATTTAAGACTAATTTGGCTAAACTTGAGAAAGAGGTTCACATGACTCTGCAGGTCTCCTGCAATATTATATTTCTTGTGCTTTGGTGCTTAATTAGCAAACACCAATGATATTTGTAGAAAGCTCTTCCAGTTACTATTGCTACATATCACTGCACTCCAAACTTGCTGTAAAACAGTAACTGTTTCATTATGTTAATGGATATCGTAGGTCAGGAGTTCAGAAAGGGTATAATCAGCAGAGTGGGCACAGCTTATTTCTGCTCCATCATGTCTGGGCCCTCAGCTGGGAAGATTTGGAGATTAGGGTTCAGCTTGATGAAGGTCTGAAATCACCCAAAGCCTCTTTCACTCACATGTCTATGGGTTGATGCTGACTGTTGGCTGAGATCTCAGCTGGAACCTTGGCTGGAACATTGAGAGCTGGCTTCTTCATACTTGGACTTCTCCATAGCCTGGTGGCTGAGTTCCAAGAGCAAGCATCCCAACAGGACCAGGCAGAAGCTGTGACCCTTTTATGAACTTGTCTTGGAAGTACATAGTGTCAGTTCCACCATTAGTCAGAAGTCCTACTAGGGATCAATGGAGGGAAACTAGACCTTCATATCTTGAGGAGAGTTAAAGTCACACTGAGGGCATGTAGGATGAGAGTTATCGCTGTGGTTAGTTTTGAAAAATAAAAACTGCCACAAGGTCCTTGAAGTAAAGCTCTCCATTTATTTGTGATTGCTCTCAGTTTGCTTTCACAGCTCTTGTGAATAAATACTGTATGGGGCAAAAGTAGTTTACAGTTGTGAGTATGTGAAACACAGGGTTTATTCTTGTATTATTATTTATTAGTTATTGTATTAAAAAAATTAATCCTCATGCAAGGACACTTTTTTATTGCTTAAAAAAAAAAAGGGAAAGGAGAGAGAGGAACATCAGTGTGAAAGAGAAGCACTGACTGGTTTCCGCCCATACTCACCCGGACTGGGGAATGAACACACAGCCCAGGCATGTGCTCTGACTGTAATCAAACCTGCAACTTTTAGGCTATGGGATGATGCTCCAATCAACTGAGCCACACCGGCCAGGACTGATTATTGTATTATTTTCCTTGCAAACAACTGTAAACCTACTTTTGCCCCACCCTGTATACTTAAAAATATAACCATACCTTTCTTTTATCTAGATTAAACAAATTGTAGCTTTTTTGGATATATTTTGGCCTAAAAAATCGCTGCTGAAAGAATGAACTAATTCTGGTTTTATCATCAACTTTATGACTTAGGTCAAGTGACCTCTCAACTTCAGCCTCTTCATCTGTAATAAGAGAGTCTACTTCATTGGGCTGTTGTAAAGGTTCAGTACATTAGTGCAAAATAAAGCAGTTGGTACGATGCCTGGTTCATAGTGAGCACTCCATAAACTATAGCCGCTGCTGTTGTCATCATTGTAGTGAAGGCATGGGTGGCCTGTATCATTTTCCCCACAGCTAATGAAATGTGAGGGGTGCCTTGACCTAGTGCTTTGGTAACAAGAAATCTCAATATCGCCTTGTTTTAAAATTTCAAATAGCCTTAAAGTAAAATGTGGGATAATAAAAATCTGATTAAAAATGGTGGCAGAATGAATTTAACTGGAAGTTGAAGAGTAGTATGTTGAACGGGTGTCATGAGGTTCTTGCAAAGCTCGAATGGAAAGGAAGTCCATTGAAACACCTTGAGAAAATGGCACTTTGAAGAGTTGGTTTGATATTGGATTCCCCAGTGGTATCACCTGGGACCTCTGTTTTCATTTCTTCACCTCCCACCTCTTGGTTCAGGCATATCTAGCACTCTTCCCATGAGTCTCTGCATGTCCGTGTTCTTATGAGGCTGGGCTCCCTACTCTCCATTTGCATGTTTTCCCAGAGCCATCTGTATTTAACTTTCTACAGCCTTTTGGAACAAAACATTGCCTTTTCTAGCTTTTACAAGAAATTGAATCCCACTGAGGACATTTATCATGATTTTTACAGGTCTATTAAGGACTTGGGCTGTGGGGGAAGAGGTTTAGATTGCAGAACATTTAAGAGCCTGTGCTTTCTTGCCTCTTCTTGATCCCTTACTTTTTACCTCCTAAAAATCTGAACTCTAGATACCATGCCCTCCCAGATGTTTAACCATCCTAGGAGGCTTGGTCCAATTTGTTAACTAGAGAGAATAAGTAAGAAAAAATTTTGACAGAAAATTTGGGAGAATTAAAATAAAGTCTTTGCCTATATAAAGTTTAATAGTGTTTTTGACCATGGAAATGAAGTTTGACTGGAGTATGCTGAAATATGCTCTATATAGATTTTCTCATTTCATCCTGAGACCGGCACTGTGAAGTGAATACTATTATTAATCCTTATTTTGCAGATGAGGGGACTAAGGTTCAGTGAAGCAGTAGACAAAGCTATTTGAAGCGATGATGTCTAACTACAAAAGCTTCACCTTTAAATATCATTCTGTTTGATGTTATTGATAACTCTGTATGGTCTTTCCCACCACTGAGTGAAGAATTTCTCAAACTCAAGTGGTTTAAGGAAGAGTTGTGTGTTTCTCTGATCTTCAGGAGCTTTCTCACCTTTTAAGGAGAGGATCTATGACCACCTCTATTGATAACTTGGTCCTCTTCCAATTTTGTTTTTTCAAAGTGTTTTTATATGCTTACTTAAAATATTCTAATGGAGAAATCACTAATGTGCAAGAGTTACAAATGAATCAATATACCATAAAAAATGTTCATTAGGAAGATAAGACCTCCCTAGCTTTTTTAGCAATTATTTTATATTTTTGATTAATGATTTCATTTGGGCCATTTTAGTGTTCAGTGGTCTTCATTTGTTAGTGTTGATTATATAATTCCATGCCTCATTGGAATCTGACTCTTTTTGACCAACAAATGTGAATTAAAATCAATAGAAATATCATTAGCATCCCAATATCATGAAAGATAGTATAACCATTTCTCTTGCGTTCAGTTTATTAAAATTTGCTAAAGTGTGAAATATGTAGGACAAGTAATGAAGTTTTAATCTTTCACCAAGGTAACAATTGAAAGCTGATTGATTCTATTCAGTAATTATAAAATCAGAATGATGGAAGATAGTAATCAAGTAGGATTCATTTTCCTACTTTGTCACTCCTCCATGCAAGATAAAACTCTAATTTGCATCATCTCTTTTATCAGAAAAGAAATCAGACTTCTATTTGATTCACTAAATCCAGGAGATAGATAATAGCCTTTCCTGACTCTGGAGGGGATGGCAAGACACAGCCGCTGCCTACTAATATCAGAGAAGTGGGGAGAGTCCTTTAAGACCAAATGGTCTCAAACAGAAGGGCCAACTCTGTTCGGATCCAAATACTCATATTCAGACTACAACATTCTACCATCTTTTGCATGACCAACCTATAATGAGTAAGGTAGGAGCTTGTCTATTACAGTCCTGCTCTGCCTGACGCCCTTCAGACAACCTTGGGAGAATGTAGCTGACCAAACATTACAGACCGGTCATTAATTTATTTGGCCTGTAAGGCACTGAGGGGAACTGTTTTTTTTCTAATTTAAAAAGGCTGGCAAGGATCATAATTTCTTCATTTCCTTCTCTTTGAAGATATAGGAGAATTATCATTGCCTCATGGATGTATAGTTGTTAGTCTAGGTGTAAAGAGTGGGGAAGAGAAGAACATTGTGGGCGGGAAAAGGAAGCCATGATGTTAGGCCTAAAATTTGGAAATGCAAACCCTGGAAAATAAGGCACCCAGGAGAGTCAGCAGGTGCTATAACTCCACCTCCCCCACCAGTTTTATTGAGAAATAATTGTTATGCATCACTATATAAGTTTAAGGACTAAAAATGATGGTTTGATTTACATAGGTTGTGAAATGATTACTATAATAAGTTTGGCTAACATTAATCATCTTATATAGGTACAATAAAAAGAAAAGAAAAAATTTCCTTATGATGAGAACTCTTACAATTTACTCGCTTCACAATTTTTCTATGTATCTGTATATCATACAGCAATGTTAACTACAGTCGTCATGCAGTATGTTATATCCCCAGTACTTATTTATCTCATGACTGAAAGTTTGTATGTTTTGACTACATTCCTCCAATTTCACCTTCCCCCATCATCTGCCTCTGGTAATCACAAGTCTGATCTCTTTTTCTACAAGGTTTTTTTTTTTTTTTCAGATTTCTTATATAAATGAGATCACACAGTATTTGTCTTTCTCTCTCTGACATTTCACTTAGCATAATGTCTTCAAGGTCCATCCATGTTGTTGCAAATGGTAGTATTTCCTCATTATTTATCACTGAAATATATATGTATACATCACAATTATATATACCACAACTTTTTTTTTATCCATTGATCCATCAATGGATACTTAAATTCTTAGATTATTTCCATGTCTTGGCTATTGTGAATAATGCTGCAATGAACATGGAGGTCAGATATGTTTTTGAGTTATTGTTTTAATTTCCTTTTTTTTTTTAAAGATTTTATTTATTCATCTTCAGGGAGAGAGGAGATGAGAAAGAGAGGGAAATAAACGTCAATGTGTGGTTGGTCAATGTGTGGTTGCTTCTCGTGCACCCTATACTGGGGGGACCTGACCTGCAACCCAGGCATGTGTCCTGACTGGGAATCGAACCGGCGACACTTTGGCTTGCAGTCCGCGCTCAATCCACTGAGCTACACCAGCCAGGGTGTTTTAATTTCCTTTCAACATATTACCACAAGTGGAATTACTGGATCGTGTGGTAATTCTATTTTTTTTTTTTTGAGGATTTTACACACTGTTTTCCATAATAGCTACGCCAACAATGCACAAGGGTTTCTTTATCTCCACATCCCTGCCAACATTTATCTCTTGTCTTTTTGATGATGGCCACTCTAACAGGTGTGAGGTGGTAGGTGCCTACAATTTTAATGGCTCATATCCATTATCTCATGGGCTTGGTTGGTGGCTTTGAAGATGAAGATTGGAGAGTAGAACACGTCTAGCTGTCATTGTTTCATAACCTAGGACATGCCAGCAGCTAACTTGGGAACAGTAACCTCTTGCTGGGAAAATAAAAATTTCTCAGGGTAGCCTTTCTTCACTGCACATGACTTCTTTCCATCCCCAATTAGACCAGGCCCTGTAGTCTATGCACTGTCAAAGAACCCTGTGCTTTTCCTTCATAGTACTTTTCACACGATCATGCTTGTGGGATTCTTTGATTAATACTTGTCTCTCCACCATTAGACTGAAAGTTTGTGAGGGCAGGGACCGAAGGCATGTGCCCTTTTTCTTCCCTGTTGTGCTTCAAATGTGGTTAAATAAATATTCCTGGAGTTTGCCCAAAGTCTCTTTTTTCTTAAGGAGCCTGACCTGCATAAGAACTTGCTTGCCTTGTTAGAAAGTCTTTTCTAGTTGACTCAAAAAGCTGTCCATTTGTTTCTTGGACTTTCTGGTTCCGATTCTACCAGCCATACTGATTAAACATCTATAGGATCTGATTATGCATGGGTTAGAAATGACCTTACAACACAACACACGAGTTAATTAGGAAGTATTCCCATTCTCATAGGAGTTGGAAGTTCTAAAGACTTTTCTTAAACATAGTTAGGGATGTGGAAGCTGGGGCTTAAGGATGCCTTTCAATGGTTCAGGGCGTTAGGAGGGAACATTGGGGAAATTCTGCTCTTTGCTATACAAATACCTATTTTTATTGTTTTGTTACAGTTACTGACTTTCCAAGCAGTAGAGCATTGTGCAAAGATTATTATTTTTGGAGCCAGACAGACCTGAATTTGAATCCCACCTCTAACAGTTACTAGATATGAGGTCTCTCATCTGAGAACTTGGGAAAATAGTGCTTTTTTTTTTTTTCCCCAGAGTTGTCCTGTGCATTAGAGATACTATATTTATAGTGCCTAATGTAGTGCCTGATATATTGTAAGGGCTAAATATATGCAATAGGTTATAGTGAGGATTATTATTGCCAAATTTGAAAAAATGAAAATTGATGGCCACAGAAGCCAGATAATTTACTACAAGCTGAGATAGTGCTTAGGAAAAATGGATATAATTCTTTTAAACTTCATGGAGAGACAGACTTTTTTGAATGCTGGAGAAAGTTTAATATTCAGGAACATATGGACATTGACTCTACTTTCTCCACTTTCCAAGTTGTGGGAAGCTGTGGCTTTGCTGACGAACAGTATATTGTAGAACTGGAAGAGCTTGGCATTGGAACACATTCCCCTAGATGGGGGTACATGGATTATTAGTGTAGGTTCTGATATGGTGATGTAAATAAGCCCCAGGTTTAAAGGGACACTCATTTGGCAAGAGCTTGTTTTTTATTTCCTTTGGTAGAACCCTGGCTTGCTTGGGGAATGTCTGTCCCAGCTGCAAGCTGTATAAGGCAAAGAGAAAAGCCAGATCAGAATACACAGCATTTACTGCTATTGTGGGTAGACTTCCCCTTGGTTAGGAATTCTTGGCTAAAAAAATTGGGAATGTAAAGCAAGTGAATCTGAGGCACACCCTGCTACCCCAAACCCTTTGGAAACACTGTATTCCCTCAGCCCAGTGGGTCTTATCCTGGCCTCATGTTAGGATCACCTGGGGATTGATTTAAAAAGGACTGATGGGAACACCCATCCCCCACCAGACCAGTTAAATAAAAACTTTTGGGAAAGGGGTCTAAATATTCATATTAAAAACAAAACAAAACAAACCTCTCTAAGTGATTTTAATGTTCTGGGGTTGAAGATCACTGCTAGCCTAAATTTCTCAATACTAATCACACTATAAAATCTCAGGAGCTTATATGCTGGGCAACAGCAAATAGAAGGGTGAGTAAGACATAAAATAGCTTATACCTCTGCTCTTGTGTATTTGGTAGAGGGCCAGATCTGGGGAGTAGGGTTTTTGCTAACATCACCTAGAATCGAGAGCTCATTGTTTATTTCAACCAATGAAACCCCTAGGAGGTGAGGTGCTGGGTTCTGGGAATGGGATGTCAAGATGTGTCATTTTAAACGCTGAGTTTTTAGGAAATGGTCTTCTCAGAGCACCTCCCTTGGGCCTGATGGTTTGGCAGCTTTACATCCAGCACTTAGCTGCCCATCCCACTGGGGAGCTTCCCTTTGATCTCTGAATACTGAAGATAACTTTACTGGCAAAAACATTATTTAAAACCAGCCCATACAATGAGCTGCTTAATTGTTATAGTTTCATAGATGAGGACCCTGCCAGGTGGGCACCTGTCACATGGATGTTAACAGAGCAGGTGTCACCCATTCCATGGCCACTGTGGAGGAGTCATGATCACAGAGTAAGAGAACTGAAGGGACTCGAAACGTGTTGGGCCACTCCTCTCAGTGGGGAGACTGAGGCCCAGAGAGGAAACCCTCGAGAGGTGCACGGGTTTAGGCAGTGACTGATGAAGCAGCTGGTCTGTAGTGTAGGGACCCATACCCCAGTTGGGCTCTTCCCATCTTGTGTTCTTTTCCCCATTTTCTTAATTTCATTGTTTTAATGGTTTTCTCTTTTTCTTTTCCTAGCTCCTTTTGACTGTACACACACCCACACACATACACGCATAAAAAGAAATCTATTATAAGGTATTGGCTCATGTGATTATGGAGGCTGAGAAGTCCCATGATGTGCTGTCTGTAAGCTGGAGGCCCAGGAGAGCCAGTGGTGAAGTCTGAAGACCTAAGAGCAAGAGATGCCATATTGGATCTGAAAGTCCGAGAACCAGGAGTGTGCAGAGGGCAGAAGACTGATGTCCCAGCTCAAGCAGTCAGACCGAGAGGGAGTCAGGCACCCTTTGGTTCCATTCATGCCCTCAATGGATTAGATGATGCTAGCTGCATTGGTGGGTGGGGGGGGGGGCTTCTACTTTATGCAGTCCACTAATTCAAATGCTAATGTCCTCTAGAAACACCCTCACAGACACACCCAGAAATTATGTTTAACCAGGTAGTTGGGCATCCCACGGCCCAGTCAAATTGATACATAAAATTAACTATCGTCTTCTGCTATCTTCTTCATTTTCCTTTTTGATTTTGTTGTCTTAGGTTTTATGTCTTTAAGCTTTTGTTTTGCCTTGACTGAAGCACTCAGGTGAGAAAGATGGTTAATTCTTGGTCTCAAACAATCTGTTTCAATTGATAAGATGATGGTTAAAGTTTGATTTGTAGTTAAGAAGTATAAAAAAATTAGGCCTAAAGTAAAAAAAAAATAGGAAAAACCAATAAAGAGGAAACCCATAGTCAAGCATTTCTGGCCCCCTTCACAGAGACAGATGCTTTAAGGTAGAAGGGGGATGAGGCCACTATTCTCAAGACCCTTCACAGATGGGAATAGTGGATAAGTAGAGAGTGGCGTGAAACTCATTTGAAGAAAACTTCTTGTGACATGTTGTCAGTAGGACAACATTTGTGTCATCAGAATGGTTATTGCCTGCTTGGTTGGAATTCTTTATTTTTCTCATCATCCTGTTTGAAGTCATGAGGATTTGACCAGAGGATATTTCCTTCCATTTGTAGGACATTTTGTATTTGGGATATTACCTTTTCCCCAAACATTTTAGGATGTCAAAATGTATTACAGTGACATGTATTTTTCCCTTAGATATTCCCCCAAATTAATCCCAATAAAAGCAGAAAAAAGATAAAATGTAGATATAAATGTATTTTTGTTCAAGTTCTTTTCTGTTTTCTTAACCTCCCTAGAGTGAGTAGATTATCATACAATTCGCTAGAGAACCAAAATCTATTCTGGGCTTGGGGAAAAATGACTTTTCTGAACTTGGTTGTTAACAGGCTGTCATGGACATCAGTTTATTTTGGTGCCCAGCATCTATTCACCCTTTGTGGAATCACCTGTTGCCCATGCTGAGGTCCTGCAGTTAAATGAAGCTGGCCCGCACCCAGCTCCAGGGGTGGACACATGACCCAGACCTAAGCCACTGTGCACACAGCATGCTCCTCCCTGTAACTGTTGGTTTGAGATGGCTTGTGACTCTATAGAGCCAAGGAGGCTGTTGAGAGAGAAACACACACTGTTTTACACTTGAGCCTGAAAAAACATGAGCTATAGCTGTAGCCAGTCATAAAGGGAAAGCCCATTTGAGTGTGAACCAATATCAAAGATGAAACCTCATAGGAAACAGAAAATGTTTGAATATACTCAGAGGAGATTTAGGCAATTGAACACAGTTTGGGGGTAAATTAGTAGTAAGAAATGTTTTGGGTAAGATAGTCCCTCCCCCGCCACAAGATATGTTGAAGGCCCAACCCTTGGTACTTCAGAATGTGACCTTATTTGGAAATAAGGTCTTTGTAGATATAATTAAGATGTAAGTTAAGGTGAGGTCATACAGGAGTAGGGTAAGCCTTTAATCCAAGATGATTGATAATAAGAAAAGGGGAGACAGAGAAACAAAGCAAGCAAGAATACCATGTGGGAACACGGGGAGACAGAGAAACAAAGCAAGCAAGAATACCATGTGAGAACACAGACATACACGAGGAAAAAGGCCAGGTGACCTTCAAGGCAGAGATATTCCTACACGCCGGGGAATGCCAAGGATTGCTGGTGAACACTAGCAGCTACAAAGGGGCAAAGAAGGATCCTCCCCTAGAGCCTTCAGAGAGAGTATGGTCTTGCTGATGATACCTTGATTCAGACTTTTAGTCTCCAGAACAATGACACAATAAATTTCTGTTGTTTAAAATCACCCAGGTTGTGATACCCTGTTATGGCAACCCTATGAAACTCAGTGAGTATACAGAAAACTTAGCATGTAAAAAAGACTCCCCCCTGCAACTCCAGCAAAAATGAAATTTTGTTCAAGAAGGGAAAGGTGAATATGTTGTCGAGAATTTAATTGTCATACTTGTAAATATTCATTATTAATCTTACCAAAACTATAATGTACTGTATGTAAGTGGTGGGGTAGTGTGTGTGTGAGCGCGAGAGAAATCATCTTGCATTGTGCAAAGTCAATATAGGGTGCCCAATCCAAAATATCAAGAGGTATCAACATAAACATGTTACTTAGAAATACGGAGGCAAATGATAAATGATTAAGTTAAAAATGTTGGAAGTAGTTGCCTCTTCACAGAAGGAAACAGACGGTGGGGGCTGCTGGGACGGCTTTTTTTGGTTCTCTACACTGTGCACGAATAAACTTCATATAAAGAAATACTACTTAAGAAAGGAAAAATTGAACCTATGAATCAAATTTCTTGTAGAACTAAGGAATGTCCTGACCTTGGACAAAATAGGGAATAGAATGAATTTTACGTTGGTCTGTATCTGTTTCCTGAGCTGTAGGTGTAGGGGACACAGGGAGGGCCAGCGTTCCTCTGTAAAGCATTCATGTCTCCCTTGGTCCCATATTCAATCCTGCTCTGATAGAATAATAAGAACCTTTCTTACCCTGAGTTTGTAGTTATAGTTGAAAACCAAAAGGTTCATTTTAACATCTTAACAGAAGTCTTTCCTTAAAACTGAAGGAGGTTCTCAAGATGAATAGCATATATGTAGTCTTGGGGTGGACGTTACAGTCACTTTCTTATCCCACTGGAATCATGAGTCAGGTTTATTTTCTTTCTTTCTTTTTTTAAATTGAATTTATTGTGGTGACATGGGTTAATAGAATTACATAGGTTTCAGGTGTACATTCTATAATGCATCATTTCTATATTGTACTGTGTGTTTACCACCCCAAGTCAAGTCTCTTTCCATCACCATTTAATCTCCCTCTTTTCTTCTACCTCCCCCCACCATTTCACTCTGGTAATGACCATACTGCGGTCTGTGTATGAGATTTCTCTTAATCCTTTCACTTTTTTCACCCAGCCTCCCTCCCTCCTCCCCTCTGACAGCTATGAGTCTGTTTCTATTTTGTTAGCTTATTTTGTTCATTAGATTCCACATATAAGTGAAATCATATGGTATTGGTCTTTCTCTGACTGGCTTATATCACTTAGAATAATATTTTCCACAGATAGGTTTATTTTCAACTAGTAGCTAAGTGCTGAGTGTATTAATACTTGGCCACTTAAACTGACTTTAAGGCGGATGCCCTCTCTGCCATTCACTCCAGCCTATTCTTAATCCTTTCTGAGGAAAGCATCCAGCCTGCACTTCTGTTTTTCACCATGAGAGGGCAGTGCGGGCGCGAGTGCTGGGGAAGGAGGAGGAAAGATGCTTAGCACCAGGAGAGTAGGAGGAAGTGTCTTGCAGTGTTTGCACTTAAAGTATCGCAGCTAGATATTGCATTGGTACAAATGGTGCGTTTTCTTATAAATCTTGTGCCAATCTAAAAAGGCAAGAAGCTTGATCTCCATGCATTTGGCATGGCTATCTATTTCACTACAAGCCAGAAATTTGTTAGCAAAATGAAGAGAATTGCAGTAAGTTGAGATGGGCATTTCCCCCTTTTTTTTTTAACTTGTGGAATTGAGTCAATATATGTTCTGAAAGAAC
Source organism: Desmodus rotundus (assembly GCF_022682495.2). Classification (NCBI taxonomy): domain Eukaryota; kingdom Metazoa; phylum Chordata; class Mammalia; order Chiroptera; family Phyllostomidae; genus Desmodus; species Desmodus rotundus. The sequence goes on from NC_071387.1 coordinate 169,898,588, forward strand.
ACGATGTCAGCTGGAAAGGTGCTCTGCTTTCTTCCCTATTATTCTAAAATAGTCGTGCTTCTCGCATGCATGGATAGACCATTTATCCCTGATTTGTATCTCAGGGGCAAATCTGGCTTATTAGCACGATTATTTGTAAACTGCTAACCTGGTTCCCTGTGCTGCTGTAATACTATCTTTATGGGTTGCTGTGAAAATGTGGAGATGTCTGTCAGGCAGGAAAAATTATGTAAAAATGATGTGGGTATAGAAAATGGGATCGACAAAATGTAATAAACTCCTCCTGGGCTGAAGAGCAGAGCTGCATATGTAATGAAGTACTTTAGGATTACGTCACCTTTTATATAACATCTGGCAGTGACTTTTATTTCAGAGCTAATTTGAAGAAGCCAGGCGCTTTTCTTTTCCCCTCCCCAAGACTGCCTTTATCTGAAAGAAGAAAGAACTATTACATTTTGCATGCAAAGAAAGCCTGAGTGGCTAGATTACTCCCTTAGGGTAATGGAAAAAAGAAAAAGAAATTGAAAAAGGTCAGGTGAACACAGCAGAAGGAACGAAGAGGTATGTGTGATTCTTAGTGAAATTGGATCGGTCTAAGCAACCAGACAGGTAATCTGGGCGGTTTTCCCTTCTCTCTTCTCTCCCCTGCCTTTATAGACCTGACCCAACAATGTTCTGGGAAGTGTTTTTCCTTAAGTATTTGATCTGAAGTAAGAGACTGAGAAAATTATTGAAAAATTTTGAAACATCCTAAATTTCTTCCTTTCCTTTCCCTTGATCCAACACCTTTCTCCCCAAATAACATCCAGACTTTTTGATTTATCACAATAAATTATTCAGATGGTCAACGCGCCATTTTAATTTGTCTACGTAGACAATGGGGAAAGGTCTTGAGTGACATTGAGTGGGACTTCACTTTGAAGCCAGGAACCAGGAGGAGAGAAGACCCTCTTTGCACCTCCTCTTTTGCCTTTGTCACAGCTTCTCTGCTCATGCTCACCTCTGTACAGGCTGGGCCTTGCTAACCTGTTTGCCAGCCTCATCATGTTATTTTTAAATCTCTCATTCTTGCCTCAAGCCTGAAAATGCCTTTTTCTGAGTTTCAAGGCCATGCCTACATTTCAGAAGAGGGGGTGTCTTACTTTGGTACCTAATGGCTTCCCAAAAACGTGTTCGAAAGTGAGTTGGATGTTTGAAAGTGGAATAATAGATTTGCATGTTGTAAGGAAGAATTTGTTCTCAGGGAACTAAAGTATATAATGGTATCTCTAATTATGGTTTCTGACAGACACCTCCCTCAGGCCTTGGCAATCCTGCGTGTGGGTGAGAACAGGCACATGGGCTGCCGTGGGCGGCAACTGCCAGTGGTGTGGCTGGAGATGCTGATCCAGGAATGTCTCCTCCCAAGAATTAGCTTCCCTTTCCTCAGCCCAGCCTGAAAGGGAAAGGGTTGGAGTAAGAGGGTCTGGTTCTCCTCCCGCCTCCAAGAATAACCACATGTGACCCCTATGATGTGGTAGACATGGGGTTAGTGGACATGGCTTTGCTGGAGCACTAGAGTAGATGGGGCTGGTCAAAGCACCCTCAGGCCTGATGATCCTGTGTGAGCTGGCAAACTCCAGGCTTTGTGGTCCAGGATTTCTGGAGTCCTTGGTGGCAGGGGGTGACCCTACAACTTGGCCGGGAGACTCATCTCTATTCCTATGGGGAGGAGATTCTTTTGTTGTCTCAACTTGGGCCTGACCCCTTCTCCTAATGGCTGTGGCTGGTTGGCATGAGATGGTTCTATCATTATTTTATACAATTTAGGAGAGATTGAATTTTGAGTGTGGAAGTTTGGAAGATGTCAGTGTTTAATACGTTGGAGACATTGCGTGTTTGGTTCCAGACCACTGCGGTAGAGTGGGTTGTAATCTTTTTGCTGGTAGAGGGTCTTGCTTTTAATTTGTAAAAGAGAAATGCAACATCTGTGAAGCACAATGAAGTGAGAATGTGGTGTCTTGGTTATATACTGCTGTACAACATACCACCCCAAAACTTCCTGTCTTAAAACAACAACACTTAACCATATTTCATAATTTTGTGGGCCAGGAATTTGGGGAGTGGTTGGCTGGGTAATTCTTCTGCTCCACATGGCATTGACCAGGGTCACTTGGCACTCTTCATATGGTGGCTGGTATGGACTGAAACTCCAAGGTGGTTTCACCCACATGTCTGATGTCTTGACAGAAATGGTTTTGGGCCCCTTTTCCTCTCCACAGAGATAATTTGTAGACTTAAGGCATCTCCACATGCTGTCTTTTGGAGGGCAGTTGGACATTTACATAGTGCCTTGTTTAGGACTCCCGAGAACAAGGAGGAAGGCTGCCAGTTGTCTTAAAGACTGGACTTGGAATTGGAACGGCACCAATTCTGCCATAGTCCATTGGTGAAAGCAGTCACAGAGCAGCCTGCCGTCAAGAAGGAGGGAAACAGATCCTACTTTCCAAGGAGAGGAGGATGGAAACAGATCCCTTCCCAAGGAAAGGATTTGTGGGTATCTCTGATCTACCATATGTGGGTTGCATAAATGTAGACCATGGAGTGGAGCAGCAAAGAGCATATGAGGGAGAAAGACATTTCTAACTAGGTACTTCTGCTAAACCAGGGCAGCACTGAGAGATGTGTCCCCTTTCGTGCTTTTGGTTCAAAATAAAACTCTGCTGAAAGTGATTAGGGACACTGGTGGTAGGTGCACTAGAAAAACGTACATGGATATTGTCTGAAGGACAATTTGGAGATGTTATTGGCAAGTTTCCAGAGGAAGGGTTGGGGCCATTTCTTATTTTCTCCATTGGGTCACATGGCTGTGCCAATGACTACACAAGCGATGGACTTTGCATGTTTTGAAAACTTTTCAAAATTTTCTTCTGATGTAGAGAAGAGGGGAAAGAGAGATAATTTGTTTTTTTAGTCTAATTTCCTTCGTCTTTAAGTTCAATACAAGGTCCCAGCAAAAGCCTTGTAAAAATGATGGCAACAGTATTTTTCTTTATTGTGGATGTGGTACAACCCTGGCAGTGTCATGAGGTCCCCTTTCAGACACTCATTTAATGTAACAATTCGTTTTTGAAAACATAATATGTGCCCATAGTACAAATTTTAAGGGAACAAAGGACATAGAATAAAAATCCCCCCCACATTCTTATCCTCGAATCCCCGTGTCCCTTCATCTGAGGCAGTTACCCTTTTTTGTATATACTTCCAGACAAATTCTTTGCATATCCAAATCCCCCCTAGCACATGTGTGTATAATTATAGGACAGATAATGAAGTATCTTCCACCCACAAATACACGCAGACTGTATACTCTTTTGTACTTTGCTTTTTCATGAAACAATGTATCAGAATGTGTTCCATCTTAGTAGATACATGTCAACTTCTTTTTTTCCTAAGAGTTACATTATATTCTGTTGCAGGAGTGTAGTATCATCTTTTATTTCTCTTGTTGATGGATATTTAGGCTGTTTCCAAGTTTTTGCTGTTATAAGCAACACGACAATGAATAATCTTGGGCATGCAATAATATTTGTACATATGTGAGACTATATGTAGAAATGGAATTGTGGGGTAGAGGGGTGTGAATATTGTAATTTGGATATTGATTACCAAATGATCCTCTATAGAGATTCTATCAGTTTGCATTCTTCTACTCTGCTTTTGTTTTAGATTCTGTGGATGGTCAGTGAAATTTGTTTTGAGAAGGTCATAGGTGAAGAAAAACGCTGTAAGACTGACCAAGGAAAGATTGACATTTGTGTCTTTATATCGGCCTCATTTTATGAAGTTTCTAAGTAGTTTATCAAATATTTTAGCAAAATAGACCAAGTGTCAGGCAGTCCTCTCTGCTAGGAATGCTGGCACACGGAGGAATGAGAAGATAGGACGCAGAGTGGTAGAAATGTTTCTAGTCTGACATCACCAGTACTCACTGTGGGATCTTGACTAAGCCAAATATCCTTTCTGTGACCTCAGTTTTCTTATTTGTCAAATGAGTACTTGGAGTAAATGATTTCAGAAGAATCCTTGGATCTAAAATTACTTGATTCTATGAAACTCCCTTCACTTTTTATAATATAATACAATCTTATGTACGGGAACAACAATATAATTTCCAAGATGCCAGGCAAAATAAAAATAATAGAGCCCTTTGTTCAAAAATTATTCAGTATGTCCACATGGCCACAGTGGAGTATTAGGTGACGTGCGGGCTCCTCTCAGCGCAGAGACCTTGTGCAAGGTCGTAGGGCCACGGAACTGGTCCTGCTCCTGCAAAGATTATTGCCTCCAAATCAGTGGTTTATTTCTACTTAAGTATTTTGTGGCAGTTTGGTATAGACATGTGCTTGAGACACTGACCTATTCTTTTCTAAGGAAAGCTGCCCTTGTCTGCAGCCCCGCGCTAAAGGAAGCTGCCCTAACCTGCGGCTTGTGCGATGCGCATCTCCGGATTGGACTAGAGGGACACACCTGACTGGAGGGCAATCGGTTCATGCGCAGGTGAGTAGCTTGTAGGGTAGCCTGACAGGAACAGCTCTGACCAGTGGGAGTTAAGTAATTACACTGGTAAACAGACTCTTTCTGGAATTTGAACTGAGAAATATGGAGATCAGCCAGCTGGTTTGGGGCTTAGGGGATGGTGAGAATGGAGGTGGGTAGGTAGAGAAAAGAGAAGCCACACATTACCCTGTGTAACTGAACAGCAAAACCTCATTACTTGAGGTAGCCTAAGTGAAATTATTTCTGTTCTTTTCAATGCAAAGAACACAATTAATCCAGGGTTATCCTAGAGCATAGCTTCAACCTATTAATGCTTAAGCCATCTAGGGAATGTGGATTAAGTATAATTAGAAGTGTGGAAATAGAAAAATAGTTTCAAAACCTTGTTTCCTTCTTCAGCTGCCAGCCACTGCATTGGAAGCAGCGGGAGCAGCCTGCAGTGGCCAGGTGAGGGGTGATCCAGCTCATCCAGTGCTACCTTTCTGTTTTCCCGGCTTCATTTATTCATGTCACAGCCGACTTGCTTACATATCCCTAGGACTGTTTTTTCAAAACTTCTCCTCCTAACTTATTCTTGACATCTTGTTCTACTTCCAGTGGAGTAGCCTTAAGAAAAATGTAGCTGTCAATTTTGCAAAAAAGACAAGCATTTTCTTGGTATATGTCTTTTTCCTTTCTGTTGGACTGTGCTAATGGATCCCTGGAGTCTGCAGCAGGCTGAGGCAGGAGCTACACTAAATGACCTCTCCAGACCTTTTACAGGTTAGCCATGCTAAGGGAAGGATTCCAATATAGTTATTTCCCAACCCCTAATTATAGAGTGTCTATATAATTGTTTGATGATTTTCCCATTCCTTCACGGTTCAGTGGGGGAGTTTGTTGGTCTTCAGATGCATACCCAACTAATTTGGTCAGGAATGTCATATAACTTGTTATTGACAGTAATTTGCTTTTTAGGGTGCATTAAAATCGGTGGGGTGTTGGCACGTTACTTACAGTAACACATACTGCACACAGTGGCCTATTTAAATGAGGCATGTATAGAGCTGGTTTATGCAAAATGGACCCCGATTCACAGGAATCACTCTGTAGCCTGAACACCTGGATAAACATGAAATGGACTCAGAGGGTCCTCTTCCTCATAGGTGCCTCTCAGCAGTGCACAGGTTAGCTATGTTTAGGACGTAGATTAGGAAAACCAATCATCCAGTTGGCATTAGTGTGCAGAAAGGGACATTTCTGTTTGTCTTTACATTAATGCACTGCCTCCAAGGTCCCGCCCTGCAAAGCCTCAGGTGCAGGAGGGGAAAGAGAGGTGAAAGCCTTAGATTTCTCTGTTCTTTCTTGCCTGGGCCATCATCAGCCACACTTTGCCACACCTGGCAGATGATTTGGAGCGCACCTGAGCATTGCTGCAGGGATGATGTAGGCTTGAGCCTGTGGGCTCTCTCGGGTGATTATTGTAGGGCTATGCTAGAGCCATGGGTGGGGCAGGGTGGGGGGCGGCACACCGGTTTTGTACATAGGAAAGGGAAAAAATGAACCTTGTGGTATTTCCAGGTTCAAGTTTTGTATAAATTCCAGGAACCTAAGTCTTTCCATGTCTATGTTTTCTCCTCATAAATGGAGATGCTAAACATTGATGTTACCCTTAATGCCAAGACATAACCCCGACATATATTATTGCAATTCTTTTTGTTTTTATGAAATATACTAGGTTTTAGAAAATAAAGATTGAAGTCAGATTTTCTCAGTAGAAGAGTGAATATTTGGGGAAGTATGGCTGGTTGAAAAGTAGATCAGGAAGATCTATCTATCCATCAAAGTACATTAAAAAATGTATTAAGAGGCTACAGTGTTAATAGGAGGATGACATTTGTTTTGGCATTTAAAGCACTGTCAGTAAAATATCTCTTCAGAATCACAAACCCAATGCTGGTAATTGGAGGTGGGAGGGAAAGAACTCTCATGGATTAGAACCTGATTATCCTGAGGAAATCCAGAGGGGAAATTAATAGCTTATTTCTGGGATGCAGAGGAATTAATGGCAGATTACCACAGTGATCTCTACTAGAAGCAATTTAGTTTATTTTATCATTTCTATTTCCCATTTGGTTGTGAGAACATTCCCAACTTACATATTTCACAGCCCACACATAACTTCTGAAAGCAATGTCATTTAACTTACAACTGAATATAAACCTGTCAGTGAACACTCCCCATTTATACAGAATCATGGTTACCTCTGCAAAAATCCTCAAAGAGAACAAAAATAAATGGCATAAACAGAACAGAAGGTCATTGTCTCCTATTTTTTAAAAATTATATTTTATTGATTATGCTATTACAGTTGTCCTGATTTTTTCCCCTCTGCCCCCCTCTACCCAGCACCGCTCCCCCCCCCCTTTCTGGCAATCTCTCCATTATTGTTCATGTCCATGGGTCATGTATATAAGTTCTTTGGCTACTCCATTTCCTATACTGTACTTTACATCCCCATGTCTATTCTGTACTACCTATTTGTACTTCTTAATCCCCTCACCTCTTCACCCATTTCCCCACACCCAACTCCCATCTGGCAACTATCAAAATGCTCTCCGTACCCATGATTCTGTCTTTGTTCTTCTTGTTTGTTTAGTTTATTTTTTAGATTCAATTGTTGATAGATATTTATTTTTGCCATTTTATTGTTACTAGTTTTGCTCTTCTTTTTCTCAAATAAGTCCCTTTAACATTTCATACAATAATGGTTTGGTGATGATGGACTCCTTTAATTTTTTTCTTGTCTGGGAAGCTCTTTATCTGCCCTTTGATTCTAAATGATAGCTTTGCTGGGTAGAGCAATCTTGGCTGTAGGTTCCTGCTTTTCATGACTTTGAATATTTCTTGCCAATTCCTTCTTGCCTGCAAAGTTTCTTTTGAGAAATCAGCTGACAGATTTATGGGAACTCTCCTGTAGGTAACTATCTGCTCTTCTCTTGCTGCTTTTAAGATTCTCTCTTTATCTTTAACCTTTGGCATTTTAATTAGGATGTGTCTTGCAGTGGGCCTCTTTGCATCCATCTTGTCTGGGACTCTCTGTGATTCCTTGACTTGCATGTCTGTTTCCTTTATTAAATTAGGGAAGTTTTCTTTTATCATTTTTTCAAATAGATTTCTAATTTCTTGCTCTTCCTATTCTCCTACTGACACCCCTATGATGCAAATGTTGGAATGCTTGAAGTTGTCCCAGAGGCTGCTTATACTGTCTTCATGTTTTTAAAATTCTTTTTTCTTCTTGTTGTTCTGATTGGTTGTTTTTTAATTCATTATGTTCCAAATCATTGATTTGATTCTTGGCTTCATCCACTCTACTGTTGTTTCCCTGTAAATTGTTCTTTTTTTTTTTTTTCCCTTAGTGTATTCTTTGTTTTTGATTGGATCTTTTTTATGCTGTTGAGGCACTCACTAAGTTCCTTGAGCATCCTTATAACCAGTGTTTTGAACTCTGCATCTGATAGATTGCTTATCTCCATTTTGTTTAGCTTTTTTTCTGGAGTTTTGATCTGTTCTTTCATTTGGGCCATATTTCTTTGTCTCCTCATCTTCATAGCTTCCTTGTGTTTGTTTCTATGTATTAGAAACATAGAGACTGCTCTGACTCAGTGCCTTGGTAGTGTAGTCTAATGTAATAGGTGTCCTATAGTAGGTATCCTGTCTAGTGGCACAGCCCTCCCATCACACAAGCTGGGTATTTGAGGTGCACCCTCCATGTGAGCTGAGTACACCCTCCTCTTGTAGTTGACCCTTGGTTGCTGTTGGCAGATCAATGGGAGAGATTTACCCAGGCCAGTCAGCTGCAAGGATTGGTTGTGACCCTTGACCACCAACTTCTGCCCTCTGTGGAGTATTAGCTGTGCAGGGACAGGTTGGTGGTGCTCTGACATGGTCTGTAGTTGTCCACTGGGTATGCTGACCCTATGGTTTCCCAGGTATTGCAGGGTAAGTTCAGCTCCCTCCTGTGTTTTGCCCTGGGCTACTGTGCCTGAGCTATAAAACAATCTGAGGTGGTTGCTATTTGTGCTGGGCTTGGAGATTCTCAAAGCTGTGAATCTAAGCTGGCTGCTGCTAGTGCTGGGCCTGGGACTCACAGGGGCCAGCTGTTGCTTGTTTGATAGGATTTAGGAAGTTGTGAAGCATGACCCAAGACCAGCCATTCATATGGAAAAGCAGCTTGGGTTGGGCCATAAGTTGGGTAGGTGGAGTCTCTGGAGATCTCCAAGGTGGGTCAAACAGCTAGGTTGATGAAGTTTTAGATATGGTACAAGCTTGCCCACCCCATGGCTCTGAAGGGGGAGGGCTCAGAAAAGGGACAATGGCTTCTGCTCGTTTTGATGTCAGACACTTCAGCCTCTTCTAGTATGCCACTGGTGCCCTTCAAGCTGCCACCCCAGTGCTGAAGCTTAGAGGGAGTGAGTCTGAGTAGGTGAGTCAGTGTGTGTGGGTTCTTTAAGAAGAAATGCTTGGGGCTCCAGCAGTTTCTTTCACTGACTCAATTCCCACTGGTTTTTGCAGCCAGAAGTTGTTGGGACTTATCTTCTTGGCACTGGAACCCTGGGCTGGGGGGCTTGGTATGGGGCTAGCACTCCTCACTCCTGAGATATCCCTCCTTAGTTTTTATCCAGCACATGTGAGTGTGGGACCAGCCTGTTCTGCATCTGCACCCCTCCTACCAGTCTGGATGGATGTGGTTTCTTTAATCCCATAGTTGTCAGACTTCCATTCAGCTCAATTTCTGAAGGTTCTGAGTGATGGTTGTTCTATACTGTAGTTGTAATTTTGATGTGGTTGTGCGAAGAGATGAGTCATGTCTGCCTACGCCATCATCTTGACCAGAAGTCTCCCTCCTGTTTCTATATGATGCTGCCATGACTTTGCAGTTGGTGAGTAATGCTGCTCCCCACCTCCATGAGACAAGGCCATGACAGCCACCCACAGGAACCCACCAGCTCTGGTGTGGACTAGGACAGAGCACACAATTTGTGGATTAAATGAAATGTTAGTGAACAATAGAAATTAAGCAAAAACTGTGAGACATTTCAGAGGCCTGAAAGCGTGAGGTACTTGGGAAATATGATGGAATAATATCTTAAAAATTTGCCCCACTTCCATTTATCCTAGTTGTAAAATATTTAAACAATATAGAAGAATAGAGAATAAATGGCAAACATCCCATCTTCTCATCCCTCCTGAAGTTTACTCCCCTCCCCAGAGGTAACCAGTGTTTGGTGTATATGTTTGGTGAGACTTTTCACACCCAAGCATGTGTATGTATTCAAGTATATAGGTTTTTTAAAAAAGTAAATGGGATGATATTGCATACATACACATTGTCTTGTCATTTAGCAATATGTCTTAGAGAGTAAAAATTGACCAACTGCATTCTTTTATATTGTAGTATGGCTCTCTTTTAGGTGGACATTAGGCTTCTTAATGATAAACGATACTGCAGTACATATCCTTGTTTATGCTTCTTTGTGTACAGGTACAAACATTTCTCTAGAACAGAGATTTACCACTGGAATTTCTGGGTAGAAATGTATGGGGATTTATAATATTGACAAATTATTGTTGCCAAATTGCCTCCCCAAAGAATGCTGATTTTTATTGCCACCACCAATGAAAGGTATGAGGGTATCCATTTTTCCCATATCCTTGACAACTCTGGTCATTATCAATCTTGGTCAGTGTAGGGTCATTGGAGGTAGTCTGGCTTCCTCACCCAGATATCTGGGCAACTAAGGGAAGCAGTTTCCCATAACCTTGAGAATGGGCCTGATAAGCAGTGTCCTCATAGCTTTGAGACTGGGTCAGATAAACTGTTCCCAGAGCCTTGAGTGGGCTTACATGTGTAGTATGAAGCTCTGTTACATAATATCTGTGGGCACCCTGCTGGCTTTGCTTGTATCTAGTATTTAAGGGGGTAGGGGCTCCGCACTGGGAGTCACGCTGGGGGAAAGGTGACATTGAGTGTGGCACGCAGAGACATGCAGGGGGGCACACAGCTTGCAGTGTGTGTGGCTCGCCCACCCGTGGATAAAGGCATGTTGGATATCCCAACAGCTCTGTGACTATTCTTCCGTCTGCTCAAATCCCGTGAGCCTGTCCAGCCTTGAATGATCTCAACACAGTCATGTTTGCCAATGTGGTAGATAAAGAATGACTTAGTTGCTTTAATTTATATCTTCTTCATTAGTTGAAGTTGAACATGTTTTCGCTATATTAATTGGCAATTTTCATTTGTTTTTTGGTAAAATGTCTGTTTCTTTCCATTGCACATTTTTTCCTATTGTGTTGTTTGTTATTTTATTGATTACAGTCACTTCTTATGTATTTTCTGTGTATGTATTACTTGGATTTTATATATTTCACATATTTTATACACCTTGACATTTGTCTTTTTCCTTTATCCATGGTGTTTTATTTTGCCCAGAAGTTTATGTAGTTGAATCTGTCAGTCCTTTCCTTTATGGCTTAATAATTTTATACTTGCTCCAGGTTTATAAAAATATTTTCTCTAATACTCTGTAGTTAAAAAAAATATTTGGCCCCTTAATGACTCTGATATATATACAGTTTTGTGTAATGTGTGAGATAGGGAAACTTCCCTTTTTTGTCCTGGAACAAATTTTCATTCTAGACACACTCACCTGTGATCCATCCCACATGTTTCTCTGTGACACCTTGGATTTATGGATTCTTAGGATGTCTGTAGAGATATCCCCTGACATTGAATGTAGAATTTTGTGTGATGTGTATAGGTGCATTTTTTTCCTGTGGAGAGAACCCTTTATTTTCACCAGATTCTCAAAAGGATGCATGGTCCAACAAAGGTTAAGGAGCCCTTTGTAAGGGGAATGTAATAAGGTTGAGAAAAAGATGAGAAAAATCAAGAGAGAATATCACAATAGCCATGAGAGGAGAGAGTTTCAAGAAGAAGGAAGTGGTCAATAGGGTGAAATGCTGTAGAGAAATCAATTGAGATAAAGACAGAATAGGGCCCTCTGAGTAGGCAATTGAGATTATCGGTGACCTCCCCAAGAACACTTTGTGGGGAGCAATCAGAGTAGGTGCTAGTGGGCGACAAGATGCGATGTGGAGGAATGGGGTTGGAAGAGTATATGGAAGGTCAGGTGGTAAAGGTAGTAGGTGTAGATAAGTCTTGCCCAGAGCTTTGCTTGGAAGGCTTGATGGTAGTTGGAGAGATATATGGAAAAACTGGTATTTATTTTTTATGTAGTGGAGTGATGTTATAAGGCTCTAAGGATCTAATGAACTCAGTCATCTAGTAAGTATATTCTATTCTTGAAGAATTTGATAGTGAACGTGATAAAGATTTTCTTTGACTTGTATTTAGAATGTTAAAAAATATTTAACAACTGAGATGGCTTGGTCACTGACCAATTAAAATAGAAGCTATAACCTATCACAACAGATGCTGGCTGTAAACCATTGGTAGGGCTGTACTGAAAGTTAATAGTCTTGTTCTGTCTGGCTGTATGTATGGATGTCTTTTTCAGAAAAACTTTGATCAAAAGGACTGATTTTCAAGAGTGGGTTAGCAGGACTTCTAGGGCCCCCAAAGGACCAAATCACAGAAGTTATAGCTAGCATTGCAATATGTATGCAAAATTGTTTGCTAAATTTGATTGAAGGCTACATCTGTAATCAAGAGCCTCAGGGGCAAAAAAGACAGGAAAGCAAACAGGAACACTGAAAAATTTTGTTTTCCTTCCCACTAAAAACTAAGATTAACAGTAAGTGACAAGTTGTGGAGGAAGAACAAAATGAATGTAACACATTCCAAGTAAGAGTTGCAAGGGCAAGTAAGATTTTTTATTTCAAATCGTAATTTCATTTTGAGCTATAAGGTTAGGAACAAAATGGATTTTTCCATAGCAGGGCACACATGATAGGGAAATTTTCCGTTTCCACTGATGTTCCCTCAGTGACCAGTGCTAGTGTTGGAGTTAAGATGATGTGAACCAGTATTCTCCTGTATCTGTGTGCTCTGTGTTTTTTTATGATAGGTTTGGGGTGCAGGAGCAGAAAGAGGCACACAGCTTAGAGCACACACACTTTATCATTTTAGCTCAAGACTCGTCCTCACTTCCCCCCCCTTTGGTAAATGTACGATCTTGCATTATCCCAGGAAATTTTCCAAATAGAAGCTGCAACATATTTTTTTTCTTTGACAAATGTCATATAGATAAACCTCTCAGTATAAGTGGCTCTCTTTCAGAGATTTTTATGTGGAATATTTATAGTGAAATGTAGGTCTGTCTAGTATAACAGTTAATCACAGCTATTATACCCACCATTTTATACTTCTTAGTGGTTGCTTAGGATGTCATGTCTTAATAAACTTTCAAGAAAATTGGAAGTTAAAAATTTGTTTTGAAATAAGGCAGAAAAAAAGAGAGTTCTGAGGGATGGTTAAAGTGCTTAATGTTCTTTTGGTGGGTAGAGTTAATAATATTACCTCTCTTGAGTAAAGAGAAAGAAAAACTATGTTTGTTTACCTGAATTTTATGTCTGTTGTCATTGTTTCTTGGTCGAGTTTTAAAATTTTTGTTATGTGTTGCAGTTGACTAGATAAAATAAATCAGAAACAGGCTCAATTGGTGCCATCTCATAGATAGGCTCGAAAAATGTTTTTACCAAGGAAGTATAAGTAAAGGGAGAAATATCCAGAATCAATATTTCATCTGTAGATATAATACTGTTATTTGGCAATGTTACTAACTCTCTTTTTCAGGTCACACCAATTTGAGGGGACAGGCTTGAAAAACCAAGGTGAAGGTGATGGCCACAGATAGTTTTGACCTTGAGCACTTACCAGGGAGAGTCAATGGGACTTCAACCTTTCCCTCCGTCTTCCATTTGCCAAGCCCTCCCTTTCTTTGGCCTGGTCCTGGTTAATACACATGTTTGGCATGGAGGCCACCAACTTCTCAAACATCTGTTCTGCTATTGCCAGTGCTGATCTTTGTTTGGGTGCTGGTTGGCCTCCGTTGGGAGTTCCTGCCCAGCACCTTGATGACCTTGATGGCTCTCATGCTGTTTTGTCCCCAATGTTACAGTTCTCTAAGTGAATAACATCCCAAAGAATAGTCTGGATATTTCTGTCCTTCTCAACTCTTTGTTTTAAGGAGATTCAGACAACCAATCCCAAGGATGGGTTGAAGATATTTGAATGGCACCACACAATGCTACAAAATTTTTCCTTTTTATCAGCACCAAACCAATGACCCAGGAAGGTATCCAGAGTTTTATATCTACCCCAATAGAGTTCTCTTAGAGATGGGGGTGAGAGGCAGGGAAATTCATAAATTTCTCAGGTACAAAAGACTCCTTGATAGTTGATTTTGTTCTGATGTTCCTCAGGAGATGATCATGCAAATTAAATTCTACTTCTGAAGACCTTCTGAACATTTAAAAAAGGAAAATTCTTCCACAAATGTGCTGACCTGATATTTCACTTAAATACCTAGAGTCTTAATTAAAACAATTTTTTCAGCCATTTTCTAAAGTAATTCTCTAGGGTTAACAATAGCTCTCTCTATTTTCTGCAAATGATAATGAGGTCATGGAAATTAGACTTTATGGGAAGCCTGGCCATATCTCTAGCCTAGCACAATCTCTCCTTCATCCTAACCTTTTACTTTGCATCACCAGAGTTTGCATTAAACAAAAAGTCCCAGTTGTACAAGTTGCTTGCCTTTCTCAGTCAAGAGCATTTACTGAGTGCCCATATGGTTTCTAGCAGTACCATTAAAAAATCACTAGCCTCTGCTCTTAAAGCCCTTGTAGTATAGTTGACATTGATGGCAGTGGGTAGGGAGTGGTCTCTAAGACATCAGAGGCCACAGGTTTTGTCAGTCCAAGAGGAGACAGAGACTTGTGAGACAGACTGCTGGGCTTTAGCATCTCAGGAGGGAGGTACTGTAGTATAATCTTTCAGAGAATGAGCTTTTAAGTAAGATCTGGGTCCAAATTTTGGCTCTACCATGCATTCACTGTGTACCCTTAGGCAAATTTCTCTTTTAGAAAAGATTTTATTTATTTATTTTTAGAGAGAGGGGAAGAGAGAGAGAAACATCAATGAGTGGTTGCCTCTCACACTCCCCCAACTGGGGACCTGCTCCGCAACCCAGGCATGTGCCCTGACTGGGAATTGAACCAGGGACCCGTTGGTTTGCAGGCCAGCACTCAGTCCACTGAGCCACACCAGTCAGGGTCCCTTAGGCAAATTTCTTAACTTCTTTGCACCTTCATTTTCTCTTTAGTAAAAGAGGAGTGATAATACCTACTGTAGATTTGTTTTGAGGATTAAATTAAAAAAAAAGAAAAAGGCTCAGCACAGAGCCTGGAACACATTAAGAGCCTAAAACATGATAGCCTTCATTTTAAGTGGCCTATTGGCCTTTTCTTGGAAACTGCTTTTCCTGAGGAGGGCCCAAAGACAGAAATAACTACAGAGATATTGAACATTTCAACTATGCCAAGGGAGAGGTGAATTTTTTTCTATTGAGAGCCACTGACCCCTGATAGAAAAGGATCAATTGAAGGCCTTGTAAAAAAAATACTAATTTGCTTTTTCCCCTCAGGGAAATATAAAATACTGAATTTACCTACTTTTAAGAATAAGGAACATAGTGCTTTACTCAATAAATACCTTGAATAGATTTCTAGAACTTTAAGGGACCTCAGAGACAATCTAGTATGATCTCTTTATTTAATAGATGAGACAACTGAAGGCCAGAAATATAAATTGACTTTGTGATAATTACCCACCTTCACCATGACAGACCACAGGAATAAACCCTTTACTTCTAACACCTAGTATCTTCCCAGTTTCTTATGTTTAGTAAGACAATAGGGAAAGGAGTTAGAAAAAGGGAGGGAGATACACATAGAAAGAAGAAAGTACAGAGAAAGAATGAGAATAGGAAGAAACAAGGTAGTCATTTCCAACATCAATGTGGTTTCATTGAATGCACATCATGTTGAGCTGACCTTCTTTTCTTTTTCAGTAGAACTGTCCTTCTCAATGAATGTCTGAATGAGTGACAGGATGTCATTACCAGTTGGGAATCTATGGTGTAATCCAGATGAGAAATGTTAATTTAATAACCTGGACTAGGGTGGCAGCAATAGAGATGGTCCCAGAGGTTGAATTTGGGATATATTTCAGAGAGATATATTGTTGGGTTGGATGTTGGGAGGTAAGTGAATGGAAGGGAAAAGGGTGAATTCAAAGTTTTTGACTTGAGTAATTAGATAGATGGTGATGACTATTTACTGAGATGAAGTAAACCTTTGGACATGCTATATTTGATTGCCCAGGAAAAATTGTGAGTATAAAGTTGGATATTTGAGGTGAGATATAAATTTGGGAGTCTTCAGTGTAAAGATATTTATGGGACTAGACAAGATTATTTAGAGATGGGATGAAAATAGAAAGAATACGAATGTTGAGGTCTGAGTCTTGAGTACTCTATGTGTAGAGGGCTAGGAGAGGAGAGGGTGCCAGCAAATTAGACCCAGGAGTTATTAGTGGGGAAAATGCTGAAGATATGGGTTATTTGAATTAGTAAGTAACTTGGCAGATTTATTTCTAAGGGAAGAATGGAACATGGAAGAATGTGGGCTAGATAATAGTACAGTTAGGTGGGTCAGGACTGTGTGTATCAAAGTAGTGACAAGCAATGGATAAGTGGGAGCTTGAAGAGAATCTGTGGGAGATATCTCAGGGCTTCCCTTGTCTCTTGAACCTGGTTAAAAAGTCTCTTGAGTAGAAAGAATTTAGGTCAGATTTACAGTGATAAAAGATAGACAAAGTGCCCACATCAGATTGATTAGCAGGTTTTGGAAGACATGACAAAGCATGGTGGATGCTCTGTGTGTTCGCAAGCGTGGGGTGAGGAGAGCCTGGCCTAAAGCGGTGGCTGTGGGAGGAGAGGATTGGACTCTAGAGACATTTGACAAGGAAGAGTTGGCGGAATTTTGTGACTGGCTGGACGTAGGGCTGAAGGAGAAGAAAGAGGCCTAACTGATTCAAGGGTACTACAATTAGTGTGTGTTTTAGTGTAGGAAGGAATAAAATTATAAAAAAAACCCCATGAGCTAGTAACTCATTCTTTACCATAATCATTAGTAACTCTGATAGTTTGAACTTATAACATTGGTTCTGTATATTGAAGGGATAATAAAAATTTAGTAAAAATGATTATAGCAAATTGGCTCTCCCAACCATAAAAGATGACTAATTAACCAGTAATGTGTTTCTGTTTGCATAAAAGTTGATAGCTAAAGCCAAATGGTATAATAAGATCAGTTTAGATTTTACTTTTTGGTGGTTTGCCAGTTGAATATTGATATGACTGCATTTATTTATGAGGATCCTAATAATTTGAATTGCCCTGTGAGGCCTTGAGTTATTTTACAGAATCATTCTCTCCTGTTTAACTAAATGACATTCATTTGATCCCTCCAAAAGCAGTAACTTCTGTCGAGCAGAGCTTTCTGTCAGGATGCTGTAAGTAATTGGAATGTGTGAGTGCCATGGCTGAAGGTCCGGTAGCTTTCTCCAAACCTCAGAGACTTTACCAGGCTCCTGGATGGTGTTCACAAAGTGGGAGGAGACAAGGTCAGTTTTCTTAAGGGGAAAAACCCTTCCAAGCACTTATTTATATAAGCACTCATTTACATTAGTGGTTCTTCTACCTCAGTTTGAACTCAGGTATGTCCTTGAAAAGAATTATTGTTTTAAAAAACTCTTGAGTTTTGACTTTTCCAGTACTCGCAATGAAATCAGCTCAAGTTTGTAAGTTTTGCTACATCTGTCATTTTGTGTACTTTATGCCACTTAAACTGAGAGAAGAGTTTCTACCTCCCCTTGCCAAGTTCTGAACAGATGACATATATTTAGATTAGTTCAATAAGTATTAGAATAGTAGGAATTTAGCACTGGAATGGAAATTAGGTATTATCTAGTCTACTTCCTTCTTTTTTCAGATAGAGGAATGGAAGTCTAACGAGGTGAGTTATTTGGCCAAGTTCATATGCCTAATTGATGATAGAGATGCTGTGTTCTCACTGCATCCTATCAGATGGCACATGATTTTTTTTGTTCCATTACTGGTAATATTAACTTGGATCATTTGACAAAGGGGCTATCTGTCAGGTTTTTCTAGTATAAAGCTATTCATTTTCCTTTTATAATTAATAAGCATTTTGTGAGCATATACTTTAAGACTATATATATTTTTTTCTCATCAAACTCTTACCATAATCCATTGATGTTTCTTGACTGAACTAATTATTACTACGATGGTTACCAAATGGTGATTTTCTAATTCTTTCATTCCTTCTACAAAGATGAGTTGGCATTTTATTGCAAGAATTTTTTTTCTTTGCCCATTCATAGTCATATTGGTACTTATGGATTTCTTTTTTGTTCAATGGTCTGTAATCTAGTTCTGTTACTACTTATTTTGATGTTCAAATTATCCCAGATGGGCCAGGGGAAGGTGCTTCAAGCTGGATTCTATGTCCTTTTGACATGTCTTTATCATTTTATTTTTCTCATTTGATTTTTTAATTATGGTGAAATACATGAAACATAAAATTTACCATTTTAACCATTTTAAAAAAGATTTTATTTATTTTTAGAGAAAGGGAAATGGAGGGAGAAAGAGGGAGAGTGAAACATCAATGTGTGGTTGCCTCTATGCACCCCCAACTGGGGACATGGCCTGCAACTCAGGCATGTGCCCTGACAGGAGTTCGAACGGGCGATGCTTTGGTTTGCAGGCTTGCACTCAATCCACTGAGCTACACCAGCCAACGCCATTTTAACTATTTTTGAAGTGTGCTATTCAGTGGCATTAAGCACATTTATG
This sequence comes from Desmodus rotundus, assembly GCF_022682495.2. Taxonomy (NCBI): domain Eukaryota; kingdom Metazoa; phylum Chordata; class Mammalia; order Chiroptera; family Phyllostomidae; genus Desmodus; species Desmodus rotundus. Next base: position 169,917,073 of record NC_071387.1, read on the forward strand.
ATATTGTGCAACTATCATCACTATCTAGTTCCAGAAATTTTTCATCATCCCAAATGAAAACCCTATACTCACTTAGCATTAGCTCCCCCTCCCTGCATCCTTTTAGCCTGTGGCAATAAAAAATCTGCTTTATGTCTCAGTGGATTTGGCTCTTCTGGATATTTCATATGAATGGAATTATTCAATACGTGGTCTTTTATGTCCAGCTTCTTTCAGTTAGCATTATGTTTTTAAGATTTATCTATATTGTAACATGTATCAGTACTTCATTATGATGGTTGAATAGTATTTCATTTATATGTAGGTGTCTGTTAATTTTTTATGTATAGTGTGAGGTAGGGGTCCAGCACCGTTTTTTTGCATTCAGATATCCAGTTCTCTTAGCACCATTTGTTGAAGACACTGTCCCCCCCTCCATTATTTTAAAGATACTTTCTTAAGGCTTTGAGTTGTTTGTATTTATTTTTTTTCACATAAAAAGCCTATTTTTATTTATATTAATATGCTTGTTTCCAAAGTATCATACCTACCCTTTTGAGTAAAATATATAGACACAGGTTAAGATTTCCTTGCAGGTAGTTTTGCCTTTTTGTTGGTTGTGTTTCAACTCTATTTGACAAATAGAATTATATATGTTTAAGGTATACAATGTTATTATTTGATATATGTATACATTGTGAAATTACTACAATCAAGTTAATTAAAACATTTATCACCTCATATGGTTACCTTTTTTATTTTTTGGTGAAAACACTTAAAATTTACTCTCACAGATTTCAAGCATACAGTACAGTGCTGTTAACTATGGTCATCATATTGTACATTAGGTACTCAGAACTTTTTCATCTTTTACTGAAAGTTTATATCCTTTGACCTACATTATCCCATTTCCTCTACCCCGCCCCCCATCCTTTGGCAAACACCATTCTACTCTGTTTCTTGACTTTTTAAGATTCCATATTTAAGTGAGACCACACTATTTGTCTTTCTCTGTTTGGCTTATTTCACTTAGCACAATGCCCTCAAGGTTCGCTCATGTTTTCTCAAATAGCAGGATTTTCTTCTTTTCCATGGCTGGATATATTTCATTATATACATATTTCATTTTGTATATGTATATATGAGTATATATAAAATGAGATATATATCTCACATTTTCTTTGTCCAAATTAAACTGTCAGTGGATATTTAGGTTGTTTCCATGTCTTTGCTATTGTGAATAGTGTTTCAGTGAATGTGGGAATGCAGCAGTCTCTTTGAGATAGTGATTTAATTTCCTTTGGATGTATACCCAGAAGTGGCATTGCTGGATCATATGGTAGTTGTATTTTTAACTCTTTGAGGAACCTCCATACTGTTTCCCATAGTGGATCTGCTAATTTACATTTCTATAAACACAAGCACTTCTTTTTTTTTTAATTTAAATAAATTTATTGATTATGCTATTACAGTTGTCCCATTTCCCCCCCCACTCCACTCCATCCTGCCCACCCCCCTCCCTCCCACATTCCCCCCCCATAGTTCATGTCCATGGGTCATACTTATAAGTTCTTTGGCTTCTACATTTCCTACACTATTTTTACCCTCCCCCTGTCTATTTTCCACCTATCATCTATGCTACTTATTCTCTGTACCTTTACCCCCCTCTCCCCCTCCCACTCCCCTGTTGACAACCCTCATGTTCTAGTTGTTTGCCTAGTTTGCTCTCGTTTTTGTTTTATGTGTGGTCGTTAATAACTGTGAGTTTGCTGTCATTTTTACTGTTCCTATTTTTGATCTTCTTTTTCTTAGGTAACTCCCTTTAACATTTCATATAATAAGGGCTTGGTGATGATGAGCTTCTTTAAATTGACCTTATCTGAGAAGCACTTTATCTTCCCTTCCATTCTAAATGATAGCTTTGCTGGATACAGTAATCTTGGATGTAGGTCCTTGCGTTTAATCTTGGGTAATGTAATTATGATGTGCCTTGGTGTGTTCCTCCTTGGGTCCAGCTTCTTTGGGACTCTCTGAGCTTCCTGGACTTCTCGGAAGTCTATTTCCTTTGCCAGATTGGGGAAGTTCTCCATTATTTGTTCAAATAAGTTTTCAATTTTTTGTTCTTCCTCTTCTCCTTCTGGCACCCCTATAATTCGGATGTTGGAACGTTTCAAGGTGTCCTGGAGGTTCCTAAGCCTCTCCTCATTTGTTTGAATTCTTGTTTCTTCATTCTTTTCTGGTTGTATGTTTGTTTCTTCCTTCTGGTCCATACCATTGATTTGAGTCCCAGTTTCCTTCTCATCACTATTGGTTCCCTGTACATTTTCCTTTGTTTCTCTTAGCATAGGCTTCATTTTTTCATCTGTTTTTCGAACAGATTCAACCAAGTCTGTGAGCATATTGATAACCAGTGCTTTGAACTGTGCATCCGATAGGTTGGCTATCTCTTTGTCGCTTAGTTGTATTTTTTCTGGAGCTTTGAAGTGTTCTGTCATTTGGGCCATTTTTTTTGTTTGTTTGTCTGTCTTGGCGCGTCTGTTACTTTAAGGGGCGGAGCCTTAGGTGTTCACCGGGGCGGGGTAATGCAGGTGGCTGCGCTGTGACGCTGTACGCTGTACGTGGGGGAGGGACCAAGTGGGAGCAATGGCGCCCGCCTCACTGTCCTCCGGATTTCAATCTTTCACTCCGATACCCACAATCAAACTGAGCCACTCTGGTGCTGGTTCCCGAGTAAGTGGGCCTGTGCACACTCTAGGCCCCTGTGGGTCTCTCCAACAACTTCTCCTGTGAGGCTGGGAGTCTCTCCTGGTGCAGCCCCAACCCCCAGGGGCGCTTTCAATCAGAGATTTGAGGCTTTATTTCCCCGAGCTGGAGCCCTGGGTTGCACAGTCTGCTTTGCTGCCCGCTGTTCGTCAGGTTTATCTGTGGGTGAATGTGGGGCCCCGGGGTGCTACCCGCCACTCTGCCTGCCCCACTCTCCGCCACTCTGAGTCCGGCCCTCTGGGTTTATCTGTGCAAATGTGGGGCCACAGGGTCTGCTAGCGCTCGGACTGCCTGTGCCATTTGTCCCACACTCCGCCAGTCTCAGTCCCGCCACAGCCACGCGAGTCCTCTCCACCCCGGTGCCCGTCTCTGCCCCTCCTACCAGTCTGGATGTGTTTATTTTCTATTTCCTTGGTGTCGGTCCCCCTTGCTGTTCGATTCTCTGTCAGTTCTGGTTGTGCAAGGAGGCGCAGTGTGTCTACCTACGCCGCCATCTTCACAAGCACTTCTTAATTTCTAGACTAACACAGTATTTAATGCAGGCTTTCCTATCACTAACCCTGGAAGTAGCCATTTCTCCAAGAAGCCCTGGTTCCGTTTAATGAGGAATAGTGTTCAGAAACCAAGTTCGGGCACTATGTATGCTTGTTGCTTTTAGGGTGCTGATGCTCCTCGGCCTTGTCATTGGAGAGAGCTATGTGCACATACACTTACACACACATTGAAAACCATGACTTAACAGCAGTACTTCCAATTCCAAACCATTGTAGAATTCACTCTAGTTTTCTCCCTTTATATGTAACTCTCTTCTCTGGCCGTGAAAAACCTGGCTTTGGTTATTCTCAATATATTTACTTATAACCAGTCTCTTTCCACCACTGCTGTTCTTCCCCTCACCCGATTGTTTTCTTCACTCGACTTGGGCTTTGACACTTTGTGCTGCGTCACTACCACCTCCCTCCTGTGTGGACATCCTCTTCCCTTGCTTCATCTTGGACAACCCATACTAGGCTGCCTACATGATCTCATTTTCCTTCAGCTTCAGCATTCCATGTTTAGCTGATGCTACTTCCTTCTCCATAGCCCGCTGATACCTACCTAGCTTGGCCCCATCTACTAGATTTTAGACTGAATTATTCAGTCTATTATTCCTTCCTGAAGGGAGGAGGGAAGAAAGGAAGAAAGAAATGAAATTGATCAATTTCCAGGGTCATCATTTTTATTTTTGTAGTGCTACAACTTTTCTGTGTTCAGTGTACCTCGTGCTGATAATGTAACCCTTAATAAGTATTTTAATGTTTTTGACAGATGGATTGGCTGGCTATAAATTCTAGCTCAACATTTTTTCCTTTCTGTGCACTTTGTTTTTAAAGGAATAAACTTTTTGGGAGGAATTATTTTCAACTTACAAAAAATTTGCAAAAATTATACAGTTTTCATGTATTCCTCACCCATTTCCCCCCTTATGTTAATGTCTTAGATGACTACCTCTCTACACTGTTATTTCATTAACTTCTGATATCTAGGTTTGCTAACAAGAAATATGCAGTCAGTATAATTGTCACTCCATTTTAGATTGTCTTCTCTTTCTGGGTGTTTCCAGCCTTTTTCTTTAGTCTTGACGTCTACAGTTCCACTTCAGTGTGTCCAAGTTTGGTTTTGTTTGTATTTATTCCGCTTACTATTTGGATCATATTGATATGATGATTCATTAGATTTTCTTTTGTTTAATTCTGGAAAATTATCAACACATTATCCTCAAAAATTGCTTCCCTATCATTCTTTCAGTTTAGTGTTCTAGAATTCCTACTCATTAAAATGTTAGAATCTCTCAATCTATCTTCCATGTTTCATAAGGTCTTTGAAACCCCTCTACCTACCTACCTACCTACCTACCTACCTGTCTCTGTCTAGAAAGGAGAACAATCCAGTTTTGATTATTGTATTTTTAAAATTCAATCACTATATATTTCCTTTCTTAATTTCTAGTTGTTCTATTTTTTTTTTTTTTAAGATTTTACTTATTTGTTTTTTTTAGAGATAGGGCAAGGGAGGGAGACAGAGAGGGAGAGAAACATCAATGTGTGGTTGCCTCTCGAGCAGCCCCCACCTGGGTAACCCAGGCATGTGCCCCGGCGACCCCTTGGTTCGCAGTCTAGCACCCAATCCACTGAGTCATATTAGCCGGGGCTCCAGTTGTTATTTTTAAATATCCACCTATTCTTGTTTCATTTTTACTTGTTTTGTTGAAAAATTTTGTATTCTTTTTAAGTAGAGGTTATGCTGAATTGTTTCTCTCTTTTCCTTTCTCTCTTTGCAAATGCTCAATGCTGCTAATTTAAAGTCTTTGTTAAGCTGTTCTATAAAGTTAATTTTCCAGACTGAATGCACGATTGTTAATTTTGTTGGTTTTCTTTCTTAGCATCCAATTATTGTTTTTGGAATATTGGTTCACCACTAATTTTAGATTGGACTTTTTTGTTTTTTGTTTTTCTTTCTTTCTCCCATCTCTCACCATCTGTCTCTTTGTCCAGCAGCTTTGCAGTCTCCTGCCCCACAGCCGTTCTTTAGATTCCCAATCGGTACTCAGGCTTTAAGTGGCTGGTCGGGGTTCCTGCCCCATCATAATGGTGGAGTACCCGAGACCCAGTCACATGGTGGGGGAGCAGTTCTGTCCGTTCTTACTGGCAGTATTGTGGGATGTAAAACTATAGCTCATGTATTTTTAAAAAAGATTTCTTAAACATTTATTTTTAGAGAGAGGGGAAGTGAGGGAGAAAGAGGGAAAGAGACATCAATCAGCCACCTCTTGCATGAGCCCCAGTCAGGGATTGAACCCGCAACCCACGCATGTGCCCTGACTGGGACTCCAACTGGCGACCTCTAGCTTTTCAGGACAATGCCCAACCAACTGAGCCACACCAGTCAGGGCTATAGCTCATGTATTTTTAACATGGGCAATACTGCCCTCAATAAGGTGAAAATTGATTCTTAGAGGGCAAAAAACCTTAGATATTACAATGGCCCTTCCAAGCTCAACCCTACCCCTAAAAACCTTATTCCTTAGCATTTAGTTTCTCTCTTTAGGGAAAATCCTAATAAAAGTTTTCTCCTTAGCAGAATAATTATGGGAAAAAATCAAGAAACATTGCTATAGCTCTAGGCAGAGGTCAGCTATGTTTTGTTCAGTCTGCTTTCTTAGGTGGTGAGCCTTATTTCCCATCATCTGTGGATATTTTAAACTCTTTGACTCCTGAGGAGCTGAGCTCCTGGTCAGCACAGCCATAGCTTCAGCAGCTTGCCTCTCAGTTTTGCATTTCTGTTCCTCCGAGATGTATATCTTGTTTTCAAATCTGGAATCTTTTTCTCTTTTTGTATTTTACCACATATTACTATATATTTGGAGCATAAAGGGGGTAATCAAAGCATAAACTTATTGCACCATTTTGATTGGAGGTCAATATTTATTATTATTATTTTTTACCAACTATTACTCTAATGTCTTATAAGTGCTTTTCTTAACTTAAATGACATACAATGCTTATATGACATAATATAGGACTATCCAGCTGATAGATGTCAATTGCATTCAGTCAGTTATCTGTTTTACATTCTAGCTTAGCATTTTGAGGTTTCTGAACAATGCAGATTCTTTTTATTTAGACCATCTTGTCTGGGAGATTCTAGGCTTTTGAGGTCCCACTGTTTTGCAGCTGGAAATTTATGGCTGAATCACTGTAGGGTACCATTAGTGTATTCATAAGCTGTTCTGTGGTAACAATTGCAATTATTCCCCCAAAATCTTTTTTTTTTTAAATCTGGATAGCATTCCTCTTCAACTATATTTCATGTGGGTGTACAGCATGGTGATGAAAGGGACAGACTACTCAGCTTATTGGGACCTTTGTCTCTGTCTCTTAGATTTACTGCACTGGTTATGGGAGAGGATCTCTTGAACTTTGGTAAGGTTTGCAGTGACTGACAAGACAATGGAATTGTCTTTTGATCAGAGAAAATTATTTCATATTTTTTTTGGTTAATTTCATATATCTATAATCATTGAAAAAAATTAGAAAATACAGACAAATGAAAATGAAAGAAAAGTCATTCACAATTTTGTCACCTATTTTGGTGTATGATTTCTAGGACCCCAAATGTACCTATATGTTTATAAATAATATACTGCAACAAAAGTGATTATTCTGTATATTTCTGGGTCAATATGGAATCCACATCATATTCTATTGTATCAATTACCTGTTTTAGACCATTTAGATTCTTTCCAATGTTCTGCTATTTTAAAGAATACTGAATTGAACAAAGCTTTATATATAATTTTGTTCATTTTTTTAGTGTTGGAGGAGGTAATTCAGAAAACATGACTGCTGGTTACTGGAGGCTCCTCACCCTGTCCCCTGTCCTTGGAATGTACTCTCTGCCCACTGTTCCCATGGTGGGAGCTGTTTTCCAGGATGCAGCCTCTCCAGAGTAAGGTGTTACTGAACCCACCTGAACTGAATATGTTATGGAACCCAATTAAGGCCTCTATATAAATTGTTAAGATTCTGGAGTGTAGATGCCAAGATCTACTTGTTTTGTGGCAACCCAAGACAACAATAAATTCCTTTGTTTATTAAGCCTGCCACCTACCAATCTGGAGTGACCTGCCTCTTTCTTTGGTCTCTCCTTGTCCTCTATGTACTTGGGCCAGTTTGTGAGACAATAGTTAGGAAGAATTTAACAACAAAGTTTAGAGACTCTTTAATTACCTTTAATCAGAAGGTGATAGGAGGCTAAGGGAAGGGCTATTGCGACCATGCCCGGGGAAGTGGCAGTCGTGTAGTAGAACCTGGGTGAATGCTATTAAAAGAGCAAAGTGTCAGAGTGAGCACTAGGAGTTTTGTTACCATGCATGAAAGAACAAATAGCTTTCAAGAGTCTGAGAAGACAACTGGGAAATACAAGTTTGTGTTCCTAAAGAGTGGTTTTGTGAAGCCCGAAAATCTGAAGTGTGTTTTATAGCAACAAGTCTTGTCCTTTTATCCACTTTAGTCCTGAAACAAAATACAATTTTATACTTAAGATAGAATGAGTTCAGAATATATATTATGTCCACTCTTAAGTCTGGAATCATCTTTATCTCCCTTTATTACATTAACTCCAAATGAACTTTTCCAATTTTCCATCATGTACTTTGCTGGTCTTTTTTTACCCTCTGAGTTTATGAACAGTGAAGTAAATATTTGAAAATTTGGAGCAACCAGCCAGCTAGGAAAGAAAAAAATATTAAAAACTTCTTCTTCCTCTGTTTTTTTTTTTTAAATTAAAAAATTTCAGACTTTGCTCCATAGGTGTGGTCCTTTCAAGTCACCCACTTGTGGCCCTGGCTGGGTAGCTCACTGGGTTGGAGTGTCGTCTCCATACACCAAGATTACGGGTTTGATCCCTAGTCAGGGCACATGCAAGAGTCAACCAAAGGATGCATAGATAAGTGGAACAGGAAATAGGTCTCTCTCTCTCTTTCTCTTTCTCCCTCTTCCTCTCTTTCTCTCCCTCTCTCTAAAATCAATTAAGAAAATAGTCATCCACTTATTCCTCAAGGGGTCATTGGAGAGTTATTATTTTAAATATAGTTCCCAGGTATGAATTGAGATGGAGTGAAAGATTCAACTTTCTGAAACATATGTTTTGTATCAACTACCCCAAACATAGTAAGAATCAGGCAGTGGGCTGAGACTCAGAGCAGCCAAAATAGGCTGCATCACATTGATGAGCGGAGGTGGGGCGTTTTACACATGGGAGAGGCCCTCAGGTTCTACTCTTATTATACACTGAAACCAAGTAATTCTAATCAGTGGATTCTGAATACCCAGCAGATTATTAGCAGTGGGGTGGAAAAGGGAGTCGGGAAGGCTGGAGGGAAGCAGAAACAGTGAGATCCCCAAAGGAAAGGAACAGAAAAACTAAAACTTCAGAAGAGAGCAGTGTGGGGCTAATAAACCCGTGTGCAAAGAGTCTTCCCCAACGCAACAGCCCCCAAGGAGGCAGTCATTGATGAGCACGAGGATGAGTCATCAGAAAATGTAATCTGTCTCAGAAAGCAGAGGACATAGACTATAATGGAGAAAGATGTCCATTCAAAACCATGAATGTCTTCACAGTTTTGATGCTTAAAGGAGTGGAACTTGCAGTCATCTAGGAAGTTTGGCTTTTTCCAAAGGGTTCTTGGTGGCTGAAGTGTTACTAGGTCATTGAGATTGATTATTTGCTTCCCAGTTTATAGAGCTTAAACCACTTAATGTTTGGTGAGATATGAGAATATTGATCACTTGCCAATGAAGTCATGTATGACTGGGATGTGTGGAAAGGAGATGGAATGGAGAGTAGGGAAAGCAATTGTAAAAATTACTTGAATTTAAAGTGTGGGGGTGTAGAATGACTGCTAAATGCATATGTGTAGAATAGAAGGGAGTTTCTTTCGAGACTGACTCTGGACCACTGGTGCTTTGGTGGTCACACCTAGAGCTGAACATGGTGGAGGGTGGTGGAAGGAGAGGGAGGAGTCAGCCTGGGGAGCTCGGGCTGGAGTAGGCTGCAAGGTAAGAGTTCCTGAGATGGAAACTGCTCATGGGAGCCCATGGTGCCTGTGTTAGGGCTGGTTTGTGTGGCATTTTGGTCCTGGAAACGCTCCCACCATGTGAGAAGCCTGGCTGACCTCACAGCCGTGCCTGTGAGGGCTGCAGTGGCACCTCCCAGGCTGGTGAGGAGCTCCTTGTCAGGCCTGGCCCTTATGGGCCACACTGACTGTGCCAATAGCAAAGCAAGAAGAGTCCCGAGGTGATCATTTTGGTAAATCTAGCCTCCATTTCACTAAAACAAAACAAAACCTGAACTATTTAGGTTATTGATATAGATGGATTTATTTATTTTTTGTATTTTTAAATTATTTTTTAAATTGTTGTTCAAGTACAGTTTTCTGTCTTTTCTCCCACCTCTCCCTCCACCCCTCCCCACCCCCTCCCCCATTCCCACCCTCCCCCCTTGTTGTCCTTATGTCCTTTATAGTTGTGATGGATTTATTTTTTTGAATCATCCATGGAGAATCATTTCATAATAATTCACTGGATATAAGTTAAACACAATCTCAGTTTTTAAAAGGGTGAATTTGTAGAGTTTTAAAAGATACAAATTTCACTAAAATTTCCACTCTTAGTTGACAGGGCATCATTTTCTCTAAAGTCTTTATGTAAACTGCATAAAGATGACATAATCATTTAGTGTATAATTTAATACTGTTGTTATTTATTTACACAGCACTTTTTATTGGAGAAGCTTTAACTATTTATGAGTCTTATGAGGAAACCAATATTGCTCCTATTTTATAAAGAAAAATGAAGCTGACAGGAGAGAAAGAGTGGCCTCAAGAATCACCAGGAAAGGAGTTAGTGTTTGGAAGGAAAAGATAAAAGTTCTCATCTAGTTTCAGCTCCCTTCCCAGGGATAACAAAGTCGACATTTTGATGTGTTTTCTCTAAGCTTTTTCTCCCTTTGTTATAAATGCAAAATATATTATAATATTAGGCAAACATTTTCTTATGTCTTTCGGTAGTCTCTGAAAACATGATTTTTAATAGTTGTGTAACATTCCTTCATGCAGATGTCCCATAGTGTATTTGACCACTCTTCCCTTGTGGGATTTTTGTGGTTTTTTTTCTATTTGCTCTTGTATTTAATGTTGTGAGGAACACGTTTGTACACACATCTCCATGGGCAGAGAGGCCTGCTTTGTGCAGAGATAGTCTGAAAAACCTAGGGAGGTAGAAGGCCACCATCAGTAAGCATCTAGAAATCACCTGCAATGTGCAAAAGACTCTTCTAAGATGGAAAAGACAGAGTTAACAACTTGATTAATACTTAGAGTATACAAGAGTATACACGAAAGATAATACTACAGCCCTGACTGGTGTGGCTCAGTGGATTGAGCACTGACCTGTGAACCAAAAGGTCACCGGTTAGATTTCTGATCAGGGCACATGCCTGGGTTGTGGGCCAGGCCCCCAGTTGGGGGAGTGTAAGAGGTAACTGATCCATGTATCTCTTACACATTGATGTTTCTCTCTCTCCTTACCCCTCTCTCTAAAATAAAGTAAATAATAAATAAGCCTTAAAAATAATGATAGTATTGAACTAAAAAATTGTTGGGAAGTAACAAATAATACAGTATCATCCATTTAAAAGGAAAAAAGAAAGATAATACTACAGGCAACAATCAATCCCAAAGGCATGGAAGGAACAGCAGCGTGTAGACATGCTGTGCAGAGACTTAATGCTTGCAAATGTTGATTACTTTGTTTGGTTTGCAAGAGCTGAGAGTTTGGACCACTGAGAATGTAGAACTTGAGTTGGGCCCTAAAGGACCCTAGGTGTGGTGTGGATTTATAATAAAACAGATCTGGCTTCAGCTACTAGCTCTGCTAATTACTAGCCATAGGGACTTGGACCAGTTACTTTCTCTCTGTGTTCAGTTTTCACATCTGCAAAAATGGGAATGATAATAATATCAATGCCACAGAGGAGTTAATGAAATAATGACTGTGAAGGACTATCTAATGTTATTAATCATTATAAATAAAAACATTTCAGAAGGGAGCCTGGAATTTTAAATCATTTTACAGCCACTGTAGAATAAGACAATGTTTCACATAGACAGAAAGTGTCTTGCCCTCTAGTATTTGAAACGGCAGGGCAAGCAGGAGTTCGGGGCAGCAGGGAAGTGTTCAAGAACTGTTATGTTCTAAAGTGGGAGCAAACCCAACAAAGAACTGCAAGAGTGCATGTCAAATGCTGTATCTCATTCTTCTTTTGAAATGGTTTTGCCTCTAGAACATTTGCAGGTCACTGCTCCCGGGATGCAATGCGGCTTGTTGGCAGGACAAAATGTTGGTCTCACAGTCGTTCTGTGTCCTCCAGGGCTGGGGAGGACGTGTGCTGACGCTCGTCCCGCGAGGACGCCTGTTCTAGATAGATGGAGGGTAGTACCTTTTTGTGTCAAAATAAAATTGCACAAAATTCTTCATTTGCTATGCAAGCTGGAAGCATAAGTGGAATGGAAAAACAATCTTTCCTTCTTAAGGTCCCAAGGAAGAGAAAATCTTTGTTGTTAGGGGGACTGAGTGAAAGATTCACTTGGCCAGCAAGGAACAGGTTTAGGAGTGTAAATGGGTTGGATGGGGTAGAAACATGGGTTCTCGTATTTTATTTGGGTAAGGCTTATGCATAGAGAAGAAGTCCTGAGAATGGGCAAGGAAGAGTGGGCCTGACAGGGGTCCAGGGAACTTGGGTTGGGTGTCCTTGGCCCAATATTCTGGGGCCGTGCCAGGCAGCACAGAGGAGAGGTTAGGCTGGGGCCAGGGAAGGCTGTTCCCGTTTGTGTGAGTGTGCAAGTATGTGTGAGAAAAGGTATGAGCATGTGAGGATGTATGTGTGCATGCATTGGAGAACTATGAGTGTGTGTGCAGGAGTATGAGAAAGCATACGTGTGCTTGTGAGAATGTAGGAGTGTATGCAGGTGAATATGGGGTATGTGAGTGGGTGTGAGTGTGACAATGTGAGTGTATATGTGTGAGTAAGGGTGTGTGTGTTTGTCCAATCAAAGGAAATCTCAGGTTTGAGAGCACTAGTCAAGGGCTTCTCTAAACTTTTAACTAGAGTCCCTGGAGTTTTAACTTACAGCACTCTCTGATATCAGCTCTGTTGGAGACACTTTTTCTGGGGTAGCCACATAGCATGGTATTAAGTACAGAAACTCGGGTATCAGCCTGCCTGTGGCCTTGTTGGTATAAACCTGGGCAAGTACCTTAACTTTCCCCCCCCTTAGTTTCCTTGTCTCTAGAATGTTGAAGATAAGAATAGTTCCTACCTCATAAAAGTGGTTGGGAGGTTTAAATAAATGAGCTAATACATGTAGGGCATTTAGCACAGTGCTTGGAATACCACAGTTGCTAGTAAAAGTTAACCATTATTAAATGTTGAGTAAAGGGAAATTTCATGCCCATTCAGGCTGTCATTTGAAAAAACTACTTACTATTTTGAGTAGTTAAAACATTCACATCAAAGATCGAGATATATAAGAATCTTATATATCTTAAGATCCTTTAAGAAGGATCTTATATATCTTAAGATCCTTTAAGAAGGATCTTAAGTGGAAATTTGTGCTCACCTCTGCTCACCATTCCAACAGTTCTCAAATATATATCCCCCTTTTATGCAAATGATATGCATATGATATATATTGCTATATATATATATGATATATATGTATTACTTTTTCTTTTTAAACTTAAAGATATGGAGAGCTTTCCATATGGGTATAGAATAAGCTTCCTTACTTTAAAAAAAAGGGCTGCATAGTATTCCATTTTTTTTGAATGTACAATAACTTACTTTCTCATCTGCTCTTTATGGCCATTTAGGTTGTTTGCAATCTTTGCAAACTCTCTGATGTGATGTCTTTGGAGCCCTCTGCCTGAAACACTTCTGGAAGGTTATCCATGTACTATGCAGACAGGGGAGAAGGATCTTGTACCTCTCCTGATCCCCTCTGTTTGCTATATGGTAAATCGTGAACAGGACAGGTGAGAGAGTTGTATGGGATTTGAGTTTTGTAGGATCAACCTTCATTAATTCATACCCGTGTGAATTCTGTTCCTTCCGTGGATGAAACCTTAGCCAATTGGTGATAACTTACACATCTGCTGCCTGAAAATGAGGAAAAGGCCCCTAAGCGGACCATCCAGAATCAGGCCCTTTCCTAGCAGAGTGTTAGCTTGCCAGCAGAGGGCTCTCTTCTTTTGGGAAAAATGAAAATGTCTCTCTGGAAAGGTTTTAAACTTAATACCCAGAAAGGGGGTGTGGTTTGTCTCTTCTCCGTAGTTGCCCAAAGTCACACAGGTAGTCATCACTACAGATTCCTGGCGTGTCATCCCCTGGATATTTAGGGTTTAAGTGAGTACTGCTGTTGTCAGTGTGTTTGGCTGTGTTTATGGGGGGGTCTGTGAGGAGGAAGCAGGCTCAGCATTCCACAGGGGTTTTAGGGCAAGGCCTGCGATCTGACCCAAATTTTAGTTTTTCCCTTCTTTAGGATGTGAGGCATCCTGGCCTCGCTGTGCATTGCAAGATTTAGAAAGCCCACACTCTTGGACCAGGGTCCCTGGACTATGCTTGTGAGACCTGTTACAGGGCCCTGAACCCCTGTTTGTAAAGCCCTGTTTATTTGGCCCTGGCAGCTGCTTGTTGAGGTGAATGCTCTCAGTAGGTCAGGTGAAAATCCACCTCAGCACTTTGAGAGGAAGAGGAAAGGAGTGACCATTAATGTAGCATCTCCTGAGGTATGTTTGCTGGCGCTAGACTACTAGGCCCTATTTCTCTGTTGGATATTATTCCTGCTAGTCCCCCACCCCCACCCCTTTCCAAAGCAGTTCAGGAAACCAGGGTTCAAGACAGTGAAGTCTGTTGCCCGAAGTCTCACAGGTAGTCACCACTACTTAGGAGCTACAAGTTCCTGGCTGTAGTTGCATCACTGGCCGGTGTGACTACAGAGTCCAAACTTTGTTTTCCAGGACAACTCCTTCCCTGCAGGGTGTCAGCAGCATAGCCCTGATCTGAGAAGATCGAGGTCACTGACTGAGCTTCAGTGAGGACATTTCCGCTCTACTTCTGACCTCTGGTTCCATTTGAGAACCAACTCAAAGCAGTTGTCTTTTCCAGATACAGGTAGAGTGATGTCCGTGAATTTCTATCTTCCTTTCTTCAGAGAATACCTAGGCTGCTACTGAACAAGCTCCAAGAACATAGAAGACACACGAGGTCTGAGAAAGTAAGTGTAAACTTGCTTCCTGCAAAATGGGCTAGCCTGCGCCCGGAGACAGCCAGCCAGCGCAGGTGTGCACAAAGCCCTGTGCGCCAGGCTGCTCCTGTCCTCTAGCCAGAGGTTTTCCGGCTAGAGGGATGGGGAAAGCTTCAGGCTGGCGAGCCCGGCCCAGGCCAAAGCCGTCCCAGGCCAAAGCTGGCCTCTCCATCTGATTTTGCTTTAAGAAAGCAGAGGCACAGAATGAAGAGAAAGGGTGGGACAAGGTGTTAAAGACTCTAGTCAAATGAGCCGTACAGAGCTTTTCATGATGTTCCAGTAATTTTGCACAAGTCAAGAGCACTTGATAGGGGATAGCCCATGTAGATAACGTTTTGCCTATTTTAAAAATCAGGAATATTTAGCACATTCCTTTAAACTTAGTCTTATTAGACTAGCTTCCAGGATTTTGACAAATGTTTTTGCATGATCTCGTTACCATTCACAATGTTTCACACCTGTCAGGCATGGGCCAACAATGTTCATTTGGTCAAATCTCTCTAAGGTTGCAATAAAATTAGGTGGACGTTTATAACTGAGAAGGAGTTATTTAAGAGATGGATGCTAAAAAGGAGTTACTGCTGACTCATTCCTAAAACTTGAAGAATGTATATTGGTGGCTTAGTCCTTGGTTCTCAAATGTGAGCATGCATCAGAATCACGTGGGGGGCTTCTTAAAACAAATTGCTGGGCTGCACCCCTACCTCCTTAAGTCTGGAGTGGGCCCCCAATTTTGCAATTTTTAACAAGTTCCCCGGGATGTTGCTGGTCCCCAGGAACATACTTTTAGAATTACTGACTTAGCTCAGGATACGTAAGAAACATTGTTGCTTTTGCCTTACCCCTCCCTTCCATATCTGGTAGGAGAAGGTAGTGATTAAGAGGGCAAGCTTTGGACTCAGAGAATGGAGTTTGGATTCTTCCTCCAATACTTTCAGCTATGTGTTCTTGGCTAATTTATTTAACTTTTAGCAGCTCAGTTTTGTTATTGGAAAAATGGGGATAATAGCTTCTAGTTCATATGGTTGTTATGTGGAGTGACAAAATGTATATAATTGGATTAAAACATATATTATATAGACTATATACTATATGGTAGCTCTTCTTTCTGAGAGTTCCTGTGTATCTCTGCAGTAGCTTACTTGTTAGGCTTACCAACAATGGAACAAAATAAAAATAATTACATATAAGCCATAATTATTTTAAATAATTGAGGAGGTAGTATTTTTTTTTTTTTTTTTTTGAGAAGCACTAAAACTCCCATTAATGAAGCATGGCTCTGGCATTACTGACTATTGTTTTTACCCGAGGTCAGAGGAATGCCTGAAGCCTCTGAGCTCATCAGTGCCGAGGAAGTGGGGGAAGTTAGAAAAAAGATTCCTTGGGTTGGTAACTTTCAAAAAATGAAACTCAAAACCTTCCCAGCTGTAGGAATAGGCAAGGCTGTTTTAACTTTTAAAATTTGATCTTGACATGCCCACCCCTTGCAAAATTGCCTCCCTTCCTAGCCTGGCAGGATAATGGAAATTCCCACTACTTCCCTTTAAGGCTGTGTGTCTCTGGAATGCAAATTGGATTTTCTAGGAATAATAGTACAGACATTAATCCAGTAATACTTACTCTCTCAGGTTAGATTATACTAGATTAGGCAGGTGTCACCTTGGAAAATCCAGTGTTTGCCCCAAGGGAATAGGACCTAGTAGAAGCTGAGTGGGAGGAGAGATCTAGTCTGGGGCAAAGTGGGAACTTGGGGCAACCAAGGGCACTGGGGGGCAGAAGAGAACTGCCAGTGACCAATTTAGTTGACTGCTCATTCTGCTAGGGAGTGATCCAGCCAGGCCTTCCAGTTAGTTCTTTGCAACCTTTAGGTCCTACACAATTTATTCTAAGGCTGTGTTTGGAAAATTGCTTCTTCTTTTGTGGGGAAACTAGGGAGGATGGTTTTGGCTGCAGGGTTCTCAGAAGCCTCAGTGGTACCACCTCCTCTCATTTCACGTTTGGAGAGCCACTCACCCTGAAAAGGAAAACACTATCCTAGTCGTTTGAGTTCATCCAGCCAAGCAGTGACTGCTTTGAGGCGTTTAGGCAGCAATAACCTGGTGAGCTCCCCAGCCCCCTCTATTTCCAATGATGACTAAATCACCTGGAACAAATGTTACATAAGCCTTGTCCTAATATCATGGGAAATCCTGAGACTGTGCAAGGGTAAGACTCACTGAATAGCGAGCTACGACTTTATTTTATCTTAATAGCTTGTGCTGACTGGGAACCTTAAAGCAGATTCCACTGAAAGTTTTCAGTGACTTTAAAAAAGTTAAAACATTTTTTTGAGTTACAGTTGACATTCAACATTGTATTAGTTTCAGGTGTACGGCATAGTGGTTAGACATTTATGTAACTTATAAAGTGATCCCCCCAATAAGTCTTGCGCCCACCTGACACCATAAATAGTTATTGCAGTATTAATGACTATATTCCCAAGACTGTAATTTACATCCCATGACTATTTTGTTACTGCCAATATGTACTTAGTGACATTTTCCTGGCTATCAGGTGGAATTAGAGCACGAGGCCTGCTGCCCACTTTAACCTCAGCACACAGGCTCGCCTCACTTTGGGACAGAAGCACCATGCATCACACATCGGATGGTAAAGCCAGGAGGCCGGACGTTTCATTTTGTAGCCCCTTTCAGGTCCTTGGGCTTTGCTGCAGGCTGTGGTCTGCTGTCCTTTCTCAGCGGGTGGCCTTGCATTTCAAATCTAAAGTAAACAGGCGTCCACTTGCAATGCTCTGTGACTGGACAGTGCGGCCAGCTGGGGTGATGGAAGCCCTGTCCTGTCTTTACTTGGCAAATGGGGAGGGATGGAGATGGGGAGTCATCTCTGTGACCAGTGTCCTTGGCCCGCATTGGGTTTGTGTTTGGAAGGTGAGTTAGTTCTGTGGCCTGTGGAGGGGGCCTGGTGGAGGGGGAGATGGGGAAGAGAATAGATATCCTGTGACTATTCTGGAGGTTAAACAGTTTGGCATGGTGCTGGCAGGTTGTGTGCATATTATAAGAGTACATTAATATAAAATATGAACATTCAAAAATAATAGTAGAATAAGGTGGTTAGAGAAATTGAAGATATTTGGAATGAGTCGTTTCATGGCTCCTGGTACTACTGTATTTATACCCAAGAGTCCTGTGGGCACTTCTTAGAAATAACTTCCTCTAACCCGGATCTATGTAAAGATCCCCCATGTTAGCTCTGGGAGGGCACTGATTAGTAGAATTAGAGTCGGGGTTAGATTAGGAGCCTACAAGGGTCTTGCTAACTCCAAGATTCTCTAAATTACTCCAGACTTGTGAGGTGAAACTTCCTAACTGCCTTTGCAGGCAATTCTACAAATTGACATTGCTCACAATTGCCATTCCTCTTCCTTGGGAATGGCTCTCTTTGGGGCCTAGAGTAACTCCAGAGATGAACATATATGGGTTCTTCTGGGCAAATCTTTCCGAGAAGCTGTAGACAATTCGGTTGAGGTCTTCATGCATTATTACTGATGGGACCCTTATGTGCTAATAAGGGTCAGGCAGAATGTTATTGTTCTGATTAGTTCTCCCTCCAGGAGGAATCTTATTTACTGAAAGCAGAATGGTTCCTAGTTTATAAGAAGAAACATGCTATATAAGTCTTGCAGAAGGAAGAGTTCACAGAACTGGCTTTCTAGGTGCTTCTTAGAATCAAAAGTCTTGCTTATGACAGAGGTAGAATTCATGAGGACTGGGAAAGTAGGTTTTCAATAGGAACGTTTTATTAAATGCAAAGAAGGAGATCACTCCAAATCTAACAGCTGTCCTTGCCTGTTACGTTACCCTCCTGAGAGACCATCTATCTCAACATAAACACTTCAGATGCTTAAGAATAACAATAGCCATTCAGAGTCTTTCTCTCTAGTATTATTGTAAGTATTGAATCCTTAGAGAATCACTTTGAGGTGCATTTTATTGAGGAGCATTTTACAGATGAATCTTGTCCAAACGTGCAGCAGCAGAGATGTCAGAGAGCATTCCTTCCACTCCCCCAGGCCCCTCTGATGTTCCTTTGGCTCCAACCATTCTTCCTTCCACCATCTCTGGCTCCCACCAGCACGAATCTACTCTCTTAGGCCAACTTCTCGCCAGCTCTCATGATCCTCCCAGACTTCTCTGTTTTCAGACATTGTACCTTCCTCTTGCTCCTTGGGGAAGAAAAACTTCTCCCCGACTGCTCTGTGACCTTCCTTCCTGGGACTTAGTTTCCCTATTTGTAAATGGGGGTAATTGCCAGGATTCATCTCGCTTGTTACCCCACCTCACTAGGTATGGTGAGCCCACCTCTGATATACCTCTAGGGCAGGAAGTACACGGGGGTGGGGGGGGGCGGGGTTTTTGTTTCTTATTCTTATACTCTTCTTAATGTCTTATTAGTGCTGCCCCAAACCTGTTGCTAATGTGCCTGGCCAGAGCCATCAGACTTCGGCTGCTATGTCTCTCTCCTCGTCCCCTAATGTCACCTTCTCCAGTTAGTAGCTCTCAACCTTGGGCAAACAATGCCAGTTTTTTGAGTCTCAGTTTTCTCATCTGTAGAAAATGGGTTGATAACATTTATCTTGCATGGACTAGTTGTGACGATTACACCAGTGCATATGTTATAGAAAAACACCTGACAAACAGTAGCCACTTGGTTCGTTTTAGTTCTCATCTTTCTTGATTTTGGCATGAGAGGCAGTAATTTACGTAGCAGTTGTCAGGAATCTTTTAAACCTAGTCTGCCCGGACACCTGAGCCCCTTCACATTTCTGCCTCCACGTGCCCACGTGTAGTATCCTCACTCTACATGGCCTCTAGTCCCAGACTCTCAGTGCTTTGAGGTTACTGGTTTTGGGATCCTGCCTCCTTTTTCTGCTACACTCTTTTTTTTTCTTTGCTTGCCTGTGTCTTCTAGGCTTACTTCCGTGACGTTACCACTAAGCCCTTCTTGCTGCCATAGTCAGGTGCTGAATATAATAATACCTGCTTTGCATACCTCATGGATTATTGTAGGGATCAAAAGGGTTGATTTATACAACAGCAGTGCTTTGCAAAGTAAGATGGGGTGCATTCACGGGCATTACGATGATGATTATTATCACCACTGCACTATCTCCAGATGACTAAAAATATCCACCCAGCCTGGACCTTCTCAGCATAGTCTTATCTCTCTTGGACTCTCCTATACTAGCTGTGCAATCTGACAGTTTAAGTAGCAGAAGAACTTGCTGGTAGACAGCAGTGTTGGGGGTGGAGAATGCCTGAGTAATGAATTACCTTCTTTAGGGTCCCAGTGGGAAATCGGGTACCCTGGAAAGCGTTAATTTACCTCACTTGAGTGCATGCTTTAGACCCAGCAAGCATTTCATTTGCCCAGGCAGCCCATTGTGATGATGACATTAAATAATCATTATCATTACGTGGAAATCCTGTCAACTTGGGGATTTAGAAAGTGTTTCTTAAGTCACATATACATTTAAGCAACCAAGATGCGCAGAATGTTCATCTAGAAGAAAGTATTTGTGAAGACAACATTTGTTTGTAATTGTCAGCATTTGGCAAAGGCAGGAAATGAAAGAATGAAATGAACCACAGCTTTGGATTCCTTCCAGTGTTTTTTCCAATCCCGTATCTTCAAGACTAGGGAGGGAAGCCTTCCTGTCGTGGACCTCGAGCTCTAGGGAGGGGAGTAGGAGCCTGCAAATGCTGCTCCCCCTCCTCTAGGAAGTCATTTCAAAGGGAGCTGCCTCCAGGGAAAAGCAATAGCCCATTGGCCAATATTTATTTATAGTTTTGTACTCTGTAAACTTGTCTTCTTTTTAAAAATTAAGAGCAAAAAGTATTTTGGTTCTTGTTTGTTTGCACCACCTCCAGGCACTCATATCTGTTTTCTTTATTTCTGGACTGGTTGCTCAACATCTTTGGTCTTGATGGAACTGGTTTCATTCCTCGGCCCTTCCTTATTAATGTTCTTATTATTCCTTAGTTCTTCTGTGTTTGCAGTGTCCTTGACAATCTTTTCTTTATTAGCTGTTCTTTGCAACAACGCAGTAAGGTGGATCAGGCTTACTGAATATTTATCCAACAAATTGTCTAACATTTTCTTTTGTTGGCTTTTGTTAGGATTTATTACAACCATTTTCCCCAGCTTTCTTAGAGTAGCCCTTCTGCGAGCAACTTATTTCATGCTTGTTCTTGTGGGGCTACATGAGCCAGGGTCTTGTGTCATCTGCTTTCAATTTGTGTTTGGTTTCTTCCTCTCTTGCCTGGCTTTCTCACCCTCCTCAAAATTATTGTTGCCTGTTCATGCAAATTGTGCTCAAGTAATCTAAGACAGGTTTGAGTAGAGGGCTTTTTTTTTTCTTTCTTAAATTTAGGCACATTTCCAAGAGGCCACTGGCTACTAGTTCTTCAGCACATGATTTGTTACCAAATAATCAGTCACTACTAATATTTTTGTGGTGGTTTTTGCTGTGGTTGGGTGTATATTTGCTCTATGGAGAACCACTAGACTGCCAAGCTACAAAGAGAGATGCTTCAAGGGATGGGTGGGGATTTGTACTTTAATAAAAAAGGGCATCAATTCTGGTAAACCAAAAAGTGATCAAGTCTTCTAAAACCCACCATTATCACCATTTCTACTACTGCCATCTCTTCCACCATAAGAGCTGGCATACCCAGTCTCGTACCACCATCAGAAATATTTTATTATGTTTCTATCTATGCACATATACCAAGATATCCTGACATCTAGGAGTTTATAAGCAAACAGATCGCCCATGAATACCATTCTCAATTTTGAATACATGATATGTTTGTTATCCTTCTTCTATCACTGCACCTTTTTATTTCTCTATTACACTTACATCATGTCAATGTTATTGTTGACTTGTCTTTCTTACCCTATAGACCCTGGGTTTCTTGAGGGCAGAGACCATGTCTTATTCTTCATCCATGAAGTACTGTGGTAGACACTAGGGAAACCTCTTAGGAGGTTAATAATTGTTTGTTGAGTGAATGTTAAAATGCTTTGATTAAATGAGAAAATGCCCTTGTGAACTATAAAATGTTTTATAAACTAGTAAGGACTGTTCAAATAAAAATTCTTTTCTGTTATAATTGCATTACTTTGTCTATATAGCAATGAAGAATAATTTGAATCCTGTGAAGCTGGACAAGACCTATTTACCCACTTTATAGAACAAGAGTGATGTCAACTTGACTGAATTTGCAAAAGATTAAAAAGATCAGCCGTATTATTATTATTTTCTTTTTTTCTGTTCCCATGCTTTCGACACAGAGTTATCCACATGGACAACCCTGTTTCCTAAGCTGGGGTCTAGTGTCAGCTCACCCCTGGACTCTACTAGCTAACAGAAATACATGGAATACTCCACGAATTTGCGTGTCATCCTTGTGCAGGGGCCATGCTAATCTTCTCTGTATCGTTCCAATTTTAGTATATGTGCCACCAAAGTGAGCACCAGCCATGGTATTTTGACTGTTTTCTGATGTTGGGCTTCTTGGTCACCTGTGGCAGTAGAGAGAGCCCAGCAGTGGGTGGGAGGATAACCTCTGAATGTGTTTAGAATTCATTAAAAAGTTTCTTTGTTGCACAGGTAAATATTTTAGAAAATGTCCTATGTGAAGTTGTACTTCCATGGGTTCTAGGTATAGGTGGTTCTGGAAAGCTATGAGTTATTCTGTGCTGTGCCAGATTTAAGCCAATAGAATAGGATTTGCCAAACTAATCAATGTTGTTAGCAGTGTGAAAATGGTTCAGTGTTCCAGAACTCTCCCCCCCATCATGGAACTTATCTTAGAGGTGGTGAAGAGGGAGAAAACTGGCTCTTCCATCCACTATCTATTGGAATACTTCTTCAAAAAAGAAAAAAAGAAGAAGAAAAAAGAAAAAGAAAAAATAGACCAGTTATTTATTCAGAATAAACATTACAACTAGTGATTAAAAAATAAGTTCTACTTTTGAGTCTGGCACATTTCAGGTACTTAAATAATTCTGAGTGAGTGAATTAATGAATGAGTTTAGCCTTCTTATCCAAGCTATCCAAAGTGTTTAACGTTGGCATGTAAAAAAGCCCCAAGAACGACTTTACTGGCTTTTACTGAAGGGTATCCTGGGGTCAGTCAGCAATGGGGAAGAACTCTGAGGTTGGGCCAAGTCCACTTTCGAGAAGCAGCACTTGATTAAAGCTCAGTTCTCCTATCAATAGTCCTTCAACTCTCTCTGCAGCCCTGGCAGACTCTTTTTGAAAGGCAAATGCACTGAAGGCCCAAGCTAAATCACAAAGCCAGAATGCAAGTTCCACCCAAAGCTGGGCATCAAGACATCCCAAATCAACCCTCTGGTAGACTTTGGGATGGGTTTACAAAGGCTGACAGCACTTTTGCAGCTATGTATAGAAACATTAAATTGGATGCTGAAGGTAAAAAATTAGGCTATTAGAATTTACTGTGTTTAATGGAGTTGCCAGGAGGCTGCGCTAGAGAAGCCTGGCTTTTCATGAGTTATCCTCATTCCTGGTCAGTGGTAGAAACTGAACATGTTGACTTTGGGATCTGGTAATTGTCTTAAATTAGTGGCTGAAAGGCCACAGAGCCACTTTCTTTCCTTACTGTGTACTTTTCTGTTCCTTACTTTTACCATTGATTCTGGCTTCTTTTCCTCATGTGCTAATCTCTCTGTTTGGCAGCAACTAGCCATCAGAAGCCTTTTTTGTCTGCTTCGTTCTTTGGGTGCTGAAGATTTAGCTAATTGGGAATTGAATGGAAGAAAGAGTCAAGCAGGGAAATTTGTGCATGAAATGGGCATTTTGTTCCTCTGAGGATTTGCCACAAGCAGATACAAAGTGTCTTTCTCACTCAAAAGTACCTCCAAGCATATTCACAAGTCAATTAGTTACTGGCAGGGTAGAGAGAGTAGAGGCTTCAGAAGCCATGTGGTGATAGCCAGAGACCCTGGCTGCTCACTCTCTCAGGCATGCTGTCCTTGATCATTAGATAACACAGTGACACTTCACCCCCTGGCGACTGTTTCCATTACAATCAAGACTTCAGAGAAGGGGTATGGCTTTCAGAGTCTTGCTCCACTCCATTAATAAACAAACACCCACAAGGAGAGACTGGGGAAAAGGGAGACTGGCATCCCTTTGAGACAGCAAGCCAAGAAAAGGAAACAAAAGAAATCAATCTTTTATTTGCTCACTTTGACTCCAGAACACTTATGTATTCTCTGGCATGTTCAGTCGTTGACTGAGGTGGAACCTGAGTATTTCTCTCAGTTCATTAGACAGACCAACTAAGCACCACAAAAGAGTCTTAATTCTAAGAGGATGAGCCTCTTGGACACAGGCCTTCTAAGCTTACAAAATAGGTGCGACATGCCTACTGCCAGTTACTCAGCAGGCAGAGCCTACAACATATGCCTTAGGGGCCTTGGAGGTACAGAGTGAGGGCGGAATCTGAAGAACACCTAAAAATGTGTCCAACTGAGCTGTCAGAGGAATTCTCATCAGTCACTCTGCAGGAACAAAAAGAGTTTCTGAAACGCACACATCATTTTAGGAACATGCTTTGAACTTTGAGTTCTCAGCTTGTTGATAATTGGCAGAGGGGAGGGGTAGAGGTCACAGGATGGGAGAACAGGGTGACCAGTGCACTAGGTTCAAGAGAGTAAAGGTGAACCCCATCCTTTATAAGATTTGGAGCCTTTCAGACTATTCAGCAAGCCGAGGGGTTGGAAAGAAAACTGCTTCTTATATAATAGCTGAGAGCTCTTATCTCATTCTTGGGAACAAGCTGAGGGTAGGTGGCAACTATTTTGGTCTTCAGTTTCACAGTTGGCAGAGCGGAGGTACAGGGAAGGGAATTGGTCTGTCAGCCCACTTAGCTAGATGTGCTTGTGAAGAGAGTTTCTTTGATGCCCCTCAGCACTTCCCTGTCCTCCATCAGTGCCATTTACAACCTCTGCTCAGCACCCTTTGGCAGCCTCCTCTAAAGTGGGAATTTACAGCATCACTGAGGTCGCCCCACAGACTCGGCGGCCAAAGACCTGAGCTTGAATTCTGGCTCCTACTCTTACTAGCTCTGTGGTCTTGGGCAAGTTGCTTAATCTCTCTGCAGTCTCCATTTGTTTCTCTTTAAAAATGAGAATGACAATAGTTATCATATAGGCCATTGTGAGAATTAAAAATGTTTGAAATCATTTAATTCAGTGCCTTGTGTAACTCAGTAAATGTTAATTGGATCTGAATTTAAGGAAGAAATAAAGTGAGCCCAGATTTCCTTCTCTGACAAGCATGCTCCAACTTACTTCATCTCACATATTTCCCCACACCTGTGATTCTCAATGCTTGGTTTCTGGACCAGGAGCCGCAGAGGCACCTAGTAACCTGCAAGAAATGCAAATTCTCAGGCCCCATCTTAGACTGAATCAGGAACTCTTGGTAGCGAGGAGGGAGGACAGCAATCTATGTTTTATTAAGTCTTCCAGGGGATTCTGATGCACACTCAAATTTGAGAATCACTGCTTTGTGTTAGCTTCATAACAGCAGGAACAAAACACCAATGAGTAGCCACTGACACAATCACGGTTGCAGCATGTTGACGGCTTGAGCTCAGGCATATATTGTTGGTACCACTGTATTTGTCCGGTCTTTGTGCAGTTGTTGAGAGGAGAGAAAAGGAGCATCCCACTGAACATTTAAAGCATTCTGGGTTTTTTTTTTTTTTTTTTGGTGTAGGAGGTGGAATTGACAGAACTTAGTAGGTCTGCATGAGTATGGAGCTAGTAGAGGAAATTGTCAAATACAAAACCGCCACAGTCCTTGCAATGTTGGAGTGTGCAGAGACAGAACCAGGGAGGCATTGTATTCCGACATAGAAACTCTAGAAGATGCCAACATTTATTAGTTATTCAAATCGGTGCACAGAGTGTCGAGACATATTGAAGTGATTTTAACAGTACTTTGAAAGTTGAATATGTGATGTCAGACTTGGATAATTTAGAGTTGTGGAGAAGATCAACCTTTCTCTTCATCTCTCCAAAAGGGAACAGGGGGTTGTGTCACTTGATTGGCTCCCTATTTATTCCAAAGAACTTCATAATGGCTTCCAGAAAGCCTCTTAGCAAGAATGGCTACTGTGCCCTTCCTCCATTCCCTGCCCCTACTTCTTCTCCATCACTTTTGTTCTATTCTGGGAAAGTTGAGAAGCCCCTTCACCCCTTTGAGGGGGCAGCATCAGTTGAGTTGACTTAGCAGCACCTGCAAGCATAGAATATTTAAATCCAAAGACTTATTACTCTAATTCAATGCTCCCATTTTACAGATGACAATATCGAGGTGCAGAGATGGAGTTCTCTGTCTCCAAGTTCAATGCTCTTTAACCTACTCCCTAAAGGAATCATCGCCACACAGTCTGCAAGCTCAGTGATCATGGGGTGTGGCATGGAAAATGGGAGTCGAGGAGTTAGAAGCCCTTTTTCCCTGTGGCTTTTCAGATATCATCCTTGTTAAAAAGGTCAATCTATATGTGGGTCTGTATAATAATTTTCCACATTCGTTTCAATAAATGAGGAATGTGATGCTTGATTGGCCCATTTTTAATTACAGACATTAGAGAATGGGTAGAAGTCAAAATCAAACAAGAGTCAAATAATCTCTAATTTATCTTTTTGACAGAAGAGCTCATCATTGGCAGGCCATTAGCTTTTAATTGCTGCTAAAGTCACGCTGTTCACTTGGAGGGGGAAGAGCGAGCGGGACCCAATCCTCCACATCACATCTATAATTTTTGCTTGCAACACTTGCATTTCCAGGCCCTGTTACTATTTTCTACCTATAAAATAGCTATAAAATAGGGAAAAATAATCCTTTTTTTCTTTGGCACT
Organism: Desmodus rotundus; assembly: GCF_022682495.2. Classification (NCBI taxonomy): domain Eukaryota; kingdom Metazoa; phylum Chordata; class Mammalia; order Chiroptera; family Phyllostomidae; genus Desmodus; species Desmodus rotundus. The sequence goes on from NC_071387.1 coordinate 169,943,681, forward strand.
AGGAACATCAGGATTTTGCTTAGTATTCCTTAAATTTTGCTTGGCATTCTTCATGCTGACATCGTGAAGTGCCCAGGAAATAAGTCAAATAATTTCTTAGATGTTCAGGGTATAGTGCATACAGCCAATGCATAATTTTTCAGGATAATGAGAGAAAACTTTGGCCTGGATTACTTCAAATAAGACAGATCATCAGAATAAACAAAGTTGTGTGTGTATGTCTTTGAGCATTATTTTCTTTCTGACCCTGTAAATGGGACTCTGTGGTTAGGGCACATGTGAATATTCTTTGTACATTTATTATCATGATAGTAATGAACACTTATTTATTAACCACTTACTATGTACCAGGTGCTTGTGCCTGTGATACCTCATTTATTTATCGCAGCTCTCTATGGAAGAAGTTTTATCCCCATTTTACAGCCTCAGCGAAGTTAAGTGATTTGTCACAGATCACATGGGAAGAAAGTGGGAGTATCAGGATTGGAACCCACTGTCCTACTTACTACTGTTTCACATGCTTCTTCAGAGTGTAATCCTTTCCCCATGTCCCTATCTGCTGGTGGGTATAGAGTGCTGCTGTGAGAGCAGGTGGCACCTACTCCTTGTGTAGATGACAAATTGTGGGTCAGTTAGGTGAGGAAGAGCTTGGGTGATGTGTCTTTCTGAAAGAGCCTGAGTCTGAATGGTCAAAGGTGAGGGCATCAGCACCTATGGGAAAGAAAAGTACAGGGATGTTTTAGGAAGGGATGGCTGACAGGGTGGAAAAGGTCAGGAGATGCTTGGGATTAGCCTCTATGAGAAAGGTCTGGGAAAACTACTTAACCTTGAACTACACTGGGTTTTAGAATAAGTAACATCTCTACTCTGTGCTGCCACTCTCCCTCCAACCATTCTCTACGCAGCAGCAGCATGGGAAAGCATTGATGCCTGGTTTACCATCCTTTATCTACGTGTTATGAGTCCATGGCTTCCTACTGCACCTAGAGTAAAATCCGAAGTCCTTACTTTTGTCTACAAGGTTGTATCAGGTGCTGTCCACACACCCCAGGGACTTACTGTATCTGTGTATTAGGCAGCTTTCTACTGTCGTCACCTGCAACTTTCTGTCTGAGGTTTCCTGGCTGCCAGCTGGATAGGCAGGAAGCCCCTGGGAGTTAATGCCCCAGGAGCAGGTCTCAAGTGGTGATGGACAAGAATTGGTGGAGAGATAAACGAACAACCCTTGCCCTCATGTGGCAGAAGTCTGAGGTGTGCTATATGCAGTGTTCCAGAGGTCTCCCAGGACTGACCCTGCTTGCCCATGGCGGTAAACAGCTTGCTGATGTCCCTGTACTGCCTTCCTTCCCGTCCTGTCTCACTTTCCTGCTCCCTCCTGTGCTTCCTCCAAATAAATAAACACTTGCATTCAAATCCTTCCTCATGACCAGATTCAGGGGAACCCAACATAGGCCAGAGGTTTTGTTTGACCTGGCTGATGCCCATCTCTTCAACCTCACTTGGAGCCGCTATACCCCACAAACTGTTTTCCAGCCACATTGCTCTTCTTTATGTTTTTAAAACCTTCTAGGCTTTTTGGTACATGCTGCTTTTATACTTCTGAGGTTTGACTCATCAGTTAGATTTTAGCTTCAATGTCATCTCCGTAAAAAAGATCTTGAGGTCCTTGAATAGGGCATCGGACTCCCCTGGCCTTGGCCCCAAATGCTGTGAGATTCAGGGCAGTGTGAGTGGGGGCCACTCACATCTCTGAGGGTCACATTCTGCGCCCCCCCCCCCCCGACTCCCGCTCCCCATTTGATCTCTTGATCTCTTAGATGCGGGAGGCTGGGCTCTTTGCTGTGCAGTTTGGACTTCTCCTGAGCATTCCTGGGTTTATCTGTGGCACCAGGGTTAAGACAGTCACTTAAAACAGAAGGAAAGAGTAACAGCTAGGCTGACGGGAGAGACTGTGGAGGCAAGTATTCAGAAGGTCTGTCTGACACGGAGCAAAAAAACCTTTGAAATTATTGGACGTATCATCTGAATCCAATTCTCAGTATCTTCTGAGGCTCGTTCACCAATAAATGACCTTAAAATCCTTCACTGATTTTTCCCCCACAAATCTTAGTAAGAGGACGGTTCTTTCATTTCTTTAAAGTTGTCTTTGCTGTTCAAGTGGGAGACATGGATGAGAAATTATAGACCCTCTTGTATCTGAGCTTTCCATTCTCTTCTCAGATAGGCTAGTACCCAAAGGTACATTTTCATTGAACCGCTGCTTTTCCTTTCCTTTCAGACAATGCATCTGAGTGAATTAAAAAGAGGCCGCCCTCCTGGGTGGAGGAGGCTCTTCTGCCTGTGCTTGTGCAAGGCCTGGGGGGCAGCCTCTGTTCCTCCTCCCTGTGTGGGACCCACCCTGAACAGCTTCGGAGGGAACCGGGTTTAGAGACAGAGATAGGGTGAACTGCTACCAGCAGTTGTAGCTTCTGAGAAATGGCCTTTCGACCTATTGCCATCCTAGGCACTGAAGTTTACGTCTTCCAGCTCTTTGAGCTTGATTGGATCATGACATATCAGTGCTAGGAGCTCTAGCAAGCCAAGTGCCAACCTCTCATTTTACTCAGGAGGAGACTGAGGCTTACAGCCATTTAACGACTTATTCAAAGCCCCACTGCTGATTTGTGGCACGTTTGAGATGAAAACAGGCTGAATGTCATGGGAACTTCTTTTAAGACAGTAACTGTCTAAAAGGTTTTTGTAATTCTCAGGAAAGTCACTGAAGGGCCTGATGGGCTATGGGGACTTTTTAGTGAGCAGTGGCCCTAAGGGGAGGTCCCTTTGCAAATTTTCACTTTGGGCTCTCAAAATGAAAAGTTTTGCCACTGGATGTTCCTGTCTTTGCAAGTATTTCCAGAATTGTGGTGATTGCTTTGAAACACAGCACAATACAGATAGGAGGTAAGAATTGATGTCTACTCTTAGATCTTATTTTAGATAAATACTGTTGAAGCCCTCAGCTTGCTGTCATTTGAACATTCTTTTGTTAGGGCCTGAAATAACTCAATGGCTAAGGAATTTCATTGAAAAACAAAGAAAAAAAGTTTTATCCTTTGGAAAAAATTCATCCTCACAGAAGTGTTGTAAGATAAGCATGGGTTTGGGTCTGTCGGACCATTATTAAGTAATGAAAAATGAATTCTCCTTCTTTGGGTTCAAATGAACTTGGAATTTTTTTTTTTTTTTTGACTTTTACTGTATTGTTTTTTTTTTTTTTTTAAATATATTTATTGATTATGCTATTACAGTTGTCCCATTTCCCCCCCCACTCCACTCCATCCTGCCCACCCCCCTCCCTCCCACATTCCCCCCCCATAGTTCATGTCCATGGGTCATACTTATAAGTTCTTTGGCTTCTACATTTCCTACACTATTTTTACCCTCCCCCTGTCTATTTTCCACCTATCATCTATGCTACTTATTCTCTGTACCTTTACCCCCCTCTCCCCCTCCCACTCCCTTATTGACAACCCTCATGTTCTAGTTGTTTGCCTAGTTTGCTCTCGTTTTTGTTTTATGTGTGGTCGTTAATAACTGTGAGTTTGCTGTCATTTTTACTGTTCCTATTTTTGATCTTTTTCTTAGGTAACTCCCTTTAACATTTCATATAATAAGGGCTTGGTGATGATGAGCCTCTTCAACTTGACCTTATCTGAGAAGCACTTTATCCTCCCTTCCATTCTAAATGATAGCTTTGCTGGATACAGTAATCTTGGACGTAGGTCCTTGCGTTTAATCTTGGGTAATGTAATTATGATGTGTCTTGTTGTGTTCCTCCTTGGGTCCAGCTTCTTTAGGACTCTCTGAGCTTCCTGGACTTCCCGGAAGTCTATTTCCTTTGCCAGATCGGGGAAGTTCTCCATTATTTGTTCAAATAAGTTTTCAATTTTTTGTTCTTCCTCTTCTCCTTCTGACACCCCTATAATTCGGATGTTGGAACGTTTCAAGGTGTCCTGGAGGTTCCTAAGCCTCTCCTCATTTTTCCAAGTTCTTGTTTCTTCATTCTTTTCTGGTTGAATGTTTGTTTCTTCCTTCTGGTCCATACCATTGATTTGAGTCCCAGTTTCCTTCTCATCACTATTGGTTCCCTGTACATTTTCCTTTGTTTCTGTTAGCATAGGCTTCATTTTTTCATCTGTTTTTCGAACAGATTCAACCAAGTCTGTGAGCATATTGATAACCAGTGCTTTGAACTGTGCATCCGATAGGTTGGCTATCTCTTCGTCGCTTAGTTGTATTTTTTCTGGAGCTTTGAAGTGTTCTGTCATTTGGGCCATTTTTTTTGTTTGTTTGTCTTGGCGCGTCTGTTACTTTAAGGGGCGGAGCCTTAGGTGTTCACCGGGGCGGGGTAATGCTGGTCAGCTACTCGGTGATGCTGTACGTGGGGGCGGGGCCGAGAGGGAGCAATGGCGCCCACTTCACTCTCCTCCGGATTTCAGTCTTTCACTCCGCTACCCACAATCAAACTGGGCCCCTCTGGTGCTGGTTCCCGAGTAAATGGGCCTGTGCACACTCTAGGCCCCTGTGGGTCTCTCCAACAACCTCTCCTGTGAGGCTGGGAGTCTCTCCTGCCGCCCCAACCCCCAGGGGCGCTTTCAATCAGAGGTTTGAGGCTTTATTTCCCCGAGCTGGAGCCCTGGGTTGCGCAGCGGTCTGCTTCTCTGCCCGCCGTTTGTCCGGTTTATCTGTGGGCGAATGTGGTGCCGCAATGTGCTATCCGCCACTCTGCCTGCCCCACTCTCCGCCACTCTGAGTCCGGCCCTCTGGGTTTATCTGTGCAAATGTGGGACCGCAGGGTCTGCTAGTGCTCGGACTGCCTGCGCCATTTGTCCCACACTCCGCCAGTCTCAGTCCCGCCACAGCCACGGGAGTCCTCTCCACCCCAGTGCCGTCTCTGCCCCTCCTACCAGTCTGGATGAATGATTATTTTCTGTGTCCTTGGTGTTGGTCCCCCTTGCTGTTCGATTCTCTGTCGGTTCTGGTTGTGCGAGGAGGCGCAGTGTGTCTACCTACGCCGCCATCTTGGTTCTGTGAACTTGGAATTTTTAAAAACAGATTTAATTAATTTATTTTTAGAGATAGGGAGGGAGAGAAACAGCAATGTATGGTTGCCTCTTATGCGCTCCCCACTGGGGACCTGGCCTGCAACCCAGGCATATGCCCTGACTGGGAATCGAACCAGTGACCCTTTGATTTGCAGGCTGGCGCTCAATTCACTGAGCCACACCAGCCAGGGCTGAACTTGGGATTAAAAGCCCTTCAACAATGGCACCTCCTACTAACCACCATGTGCTGCTGCACACTACTGAAACATTGTCATCATCATTTCATTTAGTTAAACATCAAATATTCGTTGAGCATGGTTTTCATTATGCGCTGAGTTATTACATTGTACAATTCCAAGTAGAAGAGATTTTAAGAGCTTGTATGCACAGAGTTGTGTGAGAAAAATAAAACCAAAAGAATACGGCATCTCAAATGAATGGGAAAATCACTTCATAGAAGATGGCGGATTGTGTTCATTGCATTGTTTCTGTAATGGGTCTGATAGTTTGTGCTGAATAATTCATGCTGCTATGACCAAGCCCCTTGAAAGCATGGGCATATCCCCGAGGGACAGCTGCTTAAAGTGAAGGTACAGACTGTTGCCACAGACTTGAATTGTGCCGAATGGCCTCTTAGGGTTATTTTTTTTTGCTAGTGCAGCATTTGAGAGCACTGGCCACAAATTAAACAAATTTGGGTTCAAATCCTAGCTCTACCCTTTGATTTGGGTTCAAGGGAGTTAACCTCTTTCAGTTTCAATCTTCTCATGAGAAAATTGTAAAATGTAAGTAAAAATTTATCCTCACTGAGATCTGTACATTTAGTGTCATAGGAACAAAAATTTTATTTTTTTAATAAAAACTCTTTTCTAACGAGGGTGGGTCTTGATAAAGAAAGGGCCCTTTTCCTGCTGTGTGCTTTGGACTTTGTTGTGAAAGTGTGGGAACAGGAGTTGGGGGTTAGTTATGTCCTTGGAGAAATTTTGACTGTTTTTAGAAGATGGAAAAGAATGGGGCAAGGAGGAGAGGAGGGAGAAGAGAGGTGAGAGGAGCCAGCAAGAAGGAGGGAGGCAGGAAAGCAACGAGGCCAGTGAAATGGCAATGTGATGGTGGTGGTGAGCCAGAGGACATTTCCAGAACTGAGATGCTCCCGGATTTATTAAAATTGTGTGTTGCTGTAGTGGTCTTCGTTTTTCATGCCATCAGCTGGTCTCCTTGCCACCTTCTGCTCCTGGCTCAATTTTTGATAAAGTCTGCTATGCTCAATGACGTTTCATGGAAGTTTGGTTGTGTGTGAGTTATATAAGTGGTGGTGGGGGATGGTGCCTGAGTTTTATGTCTGATCAGGGAGATGACACAGGTGCCCAGGAGGCAGAGATCAAGAGAATGGACGCCCTTGAGAATTTGCAGAAAGCCGGTGAGAACTTCAGATTTTCATAGGTCTTAGTCATTCTACCCAAGCTGACCTGATCTTAAAGCAGGCTTTAACTGATATCTGAATATCATCAGGACACAGTATTTAGTGAGCTTGTCCTCTGAATCAGATGCTGATATATGAATGTTGTATGCATTATCTCCTTCCATTTGCTCAACAAATACTTGCTGAGGGGCCAATTTAATCCTCATAAGTCAGTTAAGTATTAGAGTATCATAAATAGCTCCATTTTATAGATGAAGAAACAGGCTTGAGGGAGGTATGTAACTGGCCTATGGTTATCAGCTAACATATCTATTTTAAACGCAGATCTTGAGATAAGGTATATCTCATTTCCAAGTCCATGCTGTTACTTGTTTTGACAGCTTAGCTCCCACCATTATGTATTGTCTTATGCCATAAATAATTAATAATGATTGATGTTTAAAGTTCTTGACACATAGTAGGTGATTTAAGTCACATTCCCTAGAGCCTGAGTTAAGGATTCTTTTTTTTTTTTTTTTTAAGATTTTATTCATTTATTTTTAGAGAGAAGGAAGGGAGAAAGAGAGGGAAAGAAACATCAACGTGAGCGAGACACATCTATCTGGTGCCTCTTACATGCCAGCAACTGGGGACCTGGCCTGCATCCCAGGCCTGTGCCCTGAATGGGAATCGAACCGGCAACTTTTCAGTTCACAGGCCCGCACTCAATCCACTGAGCCACACCAGCCAGGGCAGAGGTTCTTGTTAAAGGGATTTGTTGAGAAAGTGTTCTCAGGAGAAGGGATATGAAAGAAGGAAGAATAGGGCAGGTGTAATGGTGAATTTAATGTGTCAACCTGAGTAGGCCACAGGGTGACCAGACATATGGTTAAACATTATTTTGGGTATGTGTGAGGGTATTTCTGGATGAGATTAGTATTTGAATCAGTAACCAAGGTAAGCAGATTGTCCTCCCCAATGGGCATCACTCATTCACAGGGTCACCAGGAGTCAGAGCTGACTCAATAGCATACAATCATAATATGAAGTTTTAAAATGATTAAAAATACAAAAGTAATAATGTTAATTGTGAAAAGTTCCAACAATACAGAAGGATATAGAATGGATATTAGTCTTTCTTAGCCATTTCATGCTGGTCTCCTCCCTAGATACAATCTGTATTGGCACGGAGTACGTAATCCCTCAGACCTTTGATTCTGCGTTTACATATATGCTCACGCATGCACATCTACACACACACCCCAGTTTAATGGGATCTTATTTCACATAATTGACCTGGGACTTGTATTTTCCACCTAACCACATATCTTGGTGATCTTCTCATGTCAGTACATTAGATCTTCCTCATTCTTTTTGATAGGGCTTCAAATTTTGTTAGCATGTATGTATCGTAATGTATTTAACTATTTTTCAATCAATGACATTTAGTTTTTCCACTTTTTTCTTTCACAAACAATGTAGTAATGAACTAGATAAAATACTGTGTTCTGTTTTTTAACTTAACTATGTTGCTACACAGTCATAATTAGTTTAAAATTGCACCATAATGATCTATCATGTTGATGTATCATTTATTTAATTATCCCCCTACTGCTGGTTGCACAGGCAGCAAATATGTATGTATATATATATAATATAATACATGTATATATAATTTTTTCCTTATTTTGAATTAATTTCTTACTCTCAGGAATAGAATTAGTAGTTCAACTCTACAGAGCTTGGCCTCTTTTGTGTTATGCTAAGTAATCTACTAGACAGCCTCTAATGAAAGAATGTTGTAAAGATGCTTTACATTGCATGGGTTGCTATTTTGCATTAATAATAAACACAGGTATAAGGGGCAAGGCATCCTCAGGAAATGGGTCCTAAAGTCAGTGAATGAGAGGTATAACCTTCTCTCCAAGACCTGTACTGAATGATTATAAAACTGCATTCTCATTACTGGGTGTGTGCCTTTGGCATTTGCTGTTCACACATGTATGTTCTAGCTTTATCTATTTGCGAATAGATAAATACACAAATAGATAAAGATGGGGGATTTAAAGTATTGGCATTTCTCAGGCAGAATCAATTCAGTGATATAGCAATAGTTCATGTAATGAAAATTAGTAACTGTTTGTATAAAGAACAGAATAATTTACAGAAACATTCATAGAATAACATTGGTGGTTTCATGCATCAAGAATAATAATAATATTATTAATATCATTACAATCAAAATTATTAATATTAGTATTACCACAGCTAAAAATTGCGGGCTTACTATGCTCCAGGCACCATTCTAAAAGTTTTACTTAGCACATGTTTCATCCCCACAACAATTTTTTGAGGTGGGCACTTCGATATCCCCATTGGACAGGTGAGGAAAGTGAGCACAGTGAGCTAAGGTAACTTGCACACGTCTCCCAGTTGGTAGGTGGCGGAGCTGCCATGTGACTAGTCCTGGTCTGTGCTCTTGATCACAGAGCTGTACTGCCTCTTGGTAACAGATCTTGAATTCCTACTTTCATCTTTAATTTTCAACAAAGTAACCATTGTCCAAGGGAACAAATACTGATCAGATTAAATTAAACGCAGTATTATAGTTGAGATTTTGCATGAAGAAAAAGAGTCACTGGTTGAACTGCTTTATAGACAATCCATACAGGACTCTGAGGCTGTCAACTCTGAGGAGGTGTGATCACAGAAGAAAACTTATGGGTTTTAAATTTAATTTGAGTTCCAAGGGAAGCCACACAGTTATTGATGTGACTGCACATTCTTCAGAACAGATGAGTTAGATAATGACAGATTTCTGATAGAGAGACTTAAAAGCTAAAAATACCAATTCTGCATTTCACATACCTCTCTTGGGAGGGAGATTTCTGAAACAGCAATATTTTTCTTTATCATTTCATTCCAGATGGCTTCCCTGTATGGAAATAAGCAGGTAATGGTGGCTTGTTACTCCAAGAAAAACCATTGAGGGGAGTAAGAGAAGGTGGGAAATGGGGGGGACATGCCTATTAAAATAATATTAATACTCAGTAATTCTATAGTCAGAGAAGGATACTTTTCTAGGAGTCATTTGACTCTGGGAAAGGGCAAGGCATTGCTGTACTTTTGAGAGATTCCAAAGAACAAGAAATAAATTATTAAAAATTATCAGCTCCATAGCCACCAGGTCCAAGGTGTTTATGCTGTCACATCTCATGCAGGCTTGAGATGTCACCAAAAAACTTAGAAATTCATCTTATTAGAACCTCGTCTTCATTTGCAGTTCCAAGGTGCCCAAAGGAAGATTTATTTCTGACAAATGGTGATAATCTCTGAAGTCATTATTACCATAGTCTGACACCCTGAAATGCTTCTTGGATGATAGAAATTTAATTAGATGCTCTCCCTTCTGTAGTTAGAGACTGAACTGGGCTGGTGGTCTGCCAGCCCAGATATCCCTTGCTTCTCTTCCTGTAACTAACTATAACAACACTCCAGTTTCAACATACTTAAAATATAACTCAAGGAGTTTGCTACAAGATAAAATCCATGTATTTCTGGTTACATGTAGTTCCACTATTACCACTGCAGGCACCACCACCAAGTATGTTTGCCACAGGCCAGGCCCTCTGCTAAATGCCTTGTGAGGATCACCTCATGCAATCTTCACACACTCATGACTGAGGGAGCAGCCAAATCCCAGGCCCCAGTGTGTGAGGGAGAGAGTTCCCTTCCTTGTGTTGGTGCCCATGGTCTTGAGAGGATCTGGCTCAGTGAGCTGATGGAAAGAGCAACTTTTGCCCTTGAGGGTTTCTTTCCCTTCCAGTGTGCATCTTTTTGGTGTTTCCTAGGATTTATGTGAAAAAATTCTAGCTGTTCACTAGGCATTCAAAATCATTTTTTCAAGGAATGGGGTTTTAAACATCACAATTCCCATAAACACACTTCCTTCAGGGCCATTCGGGAGTATTAACAGAAGGGATTTGGGACATTCTCTTCCTGATTTACTGGGGGGCCACAGCTTTTCAGCAGAGGCAGCAGTTCTTGAGTCAACAATAGTGGTCAGGGTTTTCCTCTTGTATGATAGGGTAATTTATTTCAGCATCTTCTTATGTGTATTCTACGAAAAACCAGTTCTGTGGGATACGTAACAATAAAGGGGCTCACAGACAAATGCAGCTGGTATGAATCTCAGTGCACAGATTTAGTTGTGCAGGGAAACACTGCATTTCCTTATTTTCTGTGTGTCAACCTGATTTTAACTCGTATTTGCCAGCCCTCCAGATTGATGGGAAATTTCAAGTTAAACATACTTGGAATTCCTTCCTCTTCTCCCTCCAAAGGGCCGTGTTGAGATTCTGTGCTTTTATAGGGTTTAGGCTTTGGGGACATGTCTGTCCACACCTCTTGCTGTGGGGATGCTTACTCTCCCAACCTGCATGGTCCCCTCAGGTGGGCCCCTGGTTGCTGCTGTACTGTGCTTGGGGCAATATCTTTCTTCACCATGTCATTCCAGGCAAATTACTTGTCATGGCCAGTGTAGTGAGCCCAGAGCACTAAGCACCTGAAGTATATTCCTAGAATATATATCCTATGAACATGGGATATCATGAACATGGCTGTTTTAACCACACAGAGAGATTGACCAAGTCTGGTTAACCAGGATTAGTAGACGAGCACTAGGCCAGGCCTGAAAGACCTTCACTGAGCACTACTGGGACAGGAAGCCTGTTGAGGCTCTTTCTTAGCACAGAAAACTCATAGGACTTTTCTTTCTTTCTTTTTTTTGTAGTATGAAATTATACATGTTTTATTTCTAAACTTTTCCCAATGAACATGTATTTCTTTATTTTTAAATTTTATTTTTCTATTACAGTTTACATTCAGTATTATTTGTATTAGTTTCAGGTGTACAGCGTAGTGGTTAGACAATCATATTCTTTACACAGTGTTCCCTCTGATATTTCCAGTGCCCACCTGGCACCATGTGTAGTTATTAACTATTACTGACTATATTCCCTGTGCTGTACTGTACTTCCCATGTGTTTTGTAACTACCAATTTGCATTTCTCAATCCCTTCGCCTCTTTCACCCAGTCCCCCAACCCACCTCCCCTCTGCTGACCATCAGTCTGTTCTTTGTGTCTATGAGTCTGTTTCTGTTTTGTTTGTTTGGTTATTTTGCTTCGTAGATTCCACGTACACGTGAAATCATATGGTATTTGTCTTTCTCTGTCTCACTTATTTCACTTAGCATAATATCTTCTATCATAGGACTTTTCTCATTACTCAATGAGCTGAGAAGGGAGACAAGCTGGGACCACACGATTAAGACTGAACTCATACTCCATTACTCCCAGTGTGTTCCAGTATGTCCTTTTAAAGGGACGGTATGTTTTAGTTCCTCTTCTACTTTTTGGGCTCTTTGCTGGTCTGCTGCTGCTAAGACACCCAGTGACCACTTTGCCCTGTCCTAGGTCCTGTTCTCTGCCACATTCCTTTGTTCCAGAATGATTTGTCATTTATGATCCCCCAAACCCATCCCCCTGGTAATCAGAGCTCCTAATGCCGTTCTACCCTTAGCTGCATCAGGGAAACCAAGCTGAGTAAACAAAACCATGACTGAGGGCCCTCTTTGCACTTCCAGGGTGCATGCATGTCTCCCTAATTAGAATTTCAGGGGAGCAATTTTAGGCAGGAGGGTTTTTTTGTTGGGGGGGATCATGTCTGTGGATATTTGCCCCTGGGTGGATCTGGCCTTAAGGGAGTGGTAAAAGAAAGTTCAGTCACAGCTTTTAGAAAACCTACTTCTGCCCCCTTCAGTGCTAGAGACAGGAGGTAGTCTTGCTTCCTTCCCCTTCCTTTACAAGCTTCTGGTCTGAAGCCTGAGGTCTGGGCTAATTTTGTTGACCTTTTTTTTCTCCATGAATGGATGTAAACTCCACTCCCTAAAGGAAACCAACTGCAACTGTGAACCTCAGACATGCCAGAGCTGGGAATTCCTGGGAGGCTGGGCTCAGCTGTCAGCCTGGGGCTCCTGGGGGGACATGACAGTGGGAGGCCCTGTTAGGGAAAGACAAGGTTCTTCTGTGTCAGCTGATGAGTGGGTTTTCAGTTGGGCCAACTAACTTCTTCTTTCTCTACTTAGCTGACCCTAGCAATCTTGGCTTAACTGCAAAGCTGTATCAATTACGGTAATTTACATGAATTATTTACCAATTATCCTTAATTATCAGGCTGCATGATAATGATTCTGCATATCATCAAATGTGTGCCAGATCAACTTGGCTGTGAGATTTATTGGATTGCCATACCAATCGTTGTGCACATCTGCTTAGGCTTTGTGAGTTGCCTGCATACTGCGGACATTTTCTCACACCTTGAGAACAGTGGAGGTAGTGTTGGAAGACACTTGCTGTTTTCACTGATGGGCAGGAACTTGGGTCTTATTCATGTTTCTACCTTATCCTCTAACATAGTACAAATTCAATACACATTTGTTGAGTTTAATTGAACTGAATTTGAAATGGTACTAGGCTCTATTTCATGGGGTTTTTATGGAAGTATTACGAAACACTACCCACAGTATGAAATGCAGTAATGGTATGTCCCACATCTGTGACCCATGTCACTCTACAGAGTTAACATATGTGTTTCCACCCTTCGACTTAATAAATAAAGCCAATAAATATAAATGCCCTTTATGCTTATACACCTGTACCCTTTCTACTCTCGTCACTGAAGCATTTTACTGCTCTTTCTGATTCCATCTCCCTCCAAGAGATAACTGCTTTCCTGAATTTGGTTCCCATGCCTGCTTATTATACTTTTGTAACATATTATGTATCCTAAGCAATATATAGCAATGCTTTTAAACATGCTTGTGAAATCATGTTGTACATATTCTTCTGTCATGATTTTTCACTAAGTATTGTGAAAGTCATTCATATGGCTGTATAGAGCCGTAGTTTATTCATTTTAACAGGTGTATGGTATTCCATTATATGACTATATCACAATGTATACATGAATTCTCTTTTTGATATGTTATTAGATTGTTTCCAGTTTCTTCTATCACAAACAATACTGTAACGAGCAATCATGTATGTGCCTCCTCATGTAAGTGTGTGTTTCTCTAGCATATAGACCGAGGAATGAAATTAGTCATGTGATATGCATATTTTAAACTTTTCTAAATATTGCCAAATTGTTCTCCAAAGTGATTATATGTATCTTTTTAAAATTTATTTTTAAATAATAAAAAGGATTTGTCATAGGGTAATATATATGTAATATATTGATATATTGTATTGATTTACATATTAATGTTCATTTCTTTCAAAAGGTGTGCTTCTAGTAAGAGGTAGGGTGGGGATTTAAACCTATGACTTTTTATTTTTATTTAAAAAAAATTTTTATTGTATTTTTTCCATTACCAATTAGTCCCCTTATACCTCCCTCCTGTCAGCAATCACTACACTGTTGTCTATGTCCATGAGTCCTTTTTCCTTTTTGCTCAATCCCTCTACCCCATAAACCACCCCCCCATTAGCTGTCACCTGCTCTCCATCTATGAGTCAGTCTCTGTTTTGCTTATTAGTTCAGTTTGTTATTTAGATTCCACATATGAATGAAATAATATAGTATTTGTCTTTCTCTGATTAGATTATTTCACTTAATTAACAGCTAAATTTTTGAAATATTCTAGTTCTATGAAATATCTCATTGGAATCTTGATAGGAATTGCATTGAATGTATAGATTGCTTTGGGTAGTATGGACATTTTAAGGTTGTTAATTTTTCCTATCCGTGAACATGTTATGTGCTTCCATTTATTTGTATCCTCTTCAATTTCTTTTCAGTGTCTTATAATTTTCCAAGTACAGGTCTTTTACATCCTTGGTTATGTTTATTTGTAGGTATTTTATTCTTTTTGAAGTAATTATGAATGAGATTGTTTTCTTAATTTCCTTTATTGTAAGTTTGTTATTGGCATGTAAAAATGCAAGTGATTTCTGCATGTTGATTTTGTATCCTGTTACTTTGCTCAGTTCATTTATCAGTTCTAGTCATTTGTTGGTGGAATCTTTGGCATTCTCTATGTAGAGTGTCATATCATCTGCAAATAAAGACAGTTTTACTGCCTCCTTTCCAATTTGGATGCGTTTTATTTCTTCTTCTTGTCTGACTGCTGTCGTTAGGACTTCTAGTACTATGTTGAGTAAGAGAGATGAAAATGGACATCCCTGTATTGTCCCTGACCTTTAGGGGAACAATTGTAGTTTTCGCCTGTTGAGTATAATGCTGGCAGTGGGTTTGTCATAAATGGCCTTTATTACGTTTAGGTGTATTCCCTTTATTCCCACTTTGCTGAGAGTTTTGATCAATAATGGGTGCTAGATTTTATCAAAAGCTTTTTCTGCATCTATTGATTGATATGATCATGTGGTTTTTATCCTTCATTTTGTTTATGTGGTGAATCACATTTATTGATTTGTGAATGTTGTACCAACCTTGCATTCCTGTAATAAATCCCACTTGGTCATGGTGTATTATTATCTTTTTGATGCATTGCTGTATTTTGTTTGTTAATATTTTATTGAGGATTTTAGCATCTATGTTGGTCAGGGATACTGGCCTATAATTTTCTCCCTTTGCAGTGTCTTTATCTGGTTTTGGAATTAGGATAAGACTGGCCTGGTACGATGAGTTTGGAAACCTTCCCTTCTCTTGCATTTTATGAAATAGTTTGAGAAGGAGAGGTGTTATTTCTTGGAATATTTGTAAAAATTCACCTGTGAAGCCATATGATCCAGGGCTTTTGTTTGTTGGGAGTTTTTTGATTACTGCTTCAATTTCATTAAGTGTAGTCTGTCTATTCAGATTCTCTGATTCTTCCTGATTTATTTTTTGAAGATTGTATGTTTCTATGAATGTATCCATTTGTTCCAGATTGTCCAGTTTGTTGGCAAATAATTGTTCATAATATTTTCTTACAATCTTTTGTATTTCTTTGGTGTCAGTTGTTATTTCTCCTCTTTCATTTCTTTTTTAAAAATATATTTTAATGATTATGCTATTACAGTTGTCCCATTTTTTCTCCCCTTTATTCCCCTCCACCTTGTACCCTGCCTCCTACAAGCATTCCCCCACCTTAGTTAATGTCCATGGGTCATACATATAAGTTCTTTGGTTTCTCCATTTCCCATACTATTCTTAACCTCCCCCTGTCTATTTTGTACCTACCATTTATGCTTCTTATTCCCTGTACCTTTTCTCCTATTCTCCCCCCTCCCATCCCCTCTGATAACGTTCCATCTGATCTCTACTTCTGTGAATCTGTTCCTGCTCTAGTTGTTTGCTTAGTTTGTTTTTGTTTCTTTAGGTTCGGTTGTTGACAGTTGTGAGTTTGTTGTCATTTTACTGTTCATATTTTTGATCTCCTTTTTCTTAGATAAGTCCCTTTAACACTTCATATAATAAGGGCTTGGTGATGATGAACACTTCATATAATAAGGGCTTGGTGATGATGACCTTATCTGGGAAGCCCTTTATCTGCCATTCTAAATGATAGCTTTGCTGGATAGAGTTATCTTGGATGTAGGTCCTTGCTTTTCAAGACTTGGAATACCTCTTTTCCGCCCCTTCTTGCATGCAAGGTTTCTTTTGAGAAATCAGCCGATCGTCTTATGGGAACTATTGTGTAGGTAACTGTCTCCTTTTCTCTTGCTGCTTTTAAGATTCTCTCCTTATCTTTAATCTTGGCTAATGTAATTATTATGTGCCTTGGTGTGTGCTTCCTTGGGTCCAACTTTTTTGGGACTCTCTGAGCTTCTTGGAATTCCCGGAAGTCTATTTCCTTTGCCAGATTATGGAAGTTCTTCATTATGTTTTCAAATAAGTTTTCAATTTCTTGCTCTTCCTCTTCTCCTTCTGGCACTCCTGATTTGGATGTTGGAATGTTTAAAGTTGTCCTGGAGGTTCCTAAGCCTCTCCTCACTTTTTGGATTCTTCTTTTTTCATTCTGTTCTGTTTGAATGTTTATTTATTCTTTCTGCTCCAAACTGTTGATTTGAGTCCCCATTCCCTTCCTGTTACTGTCAGTTCCCTGTACATTTTCCTTTATTTCACTTTTTATAGCCTTCACTTTTTCCTCTATTCTGCGACCATACTCAACCATTTTGGTGAGCATCCTGATTACTGGTGTTTTGAGCTGTGCATCTGATAGGTTGGCTATCTCTTCATCACCCACTTTTTTTTTCCCCCCCTGGAGCTTTGATCTGTTCTTTCATTTGGGCCATATATTTTTTTTTTTGTCTTAGCACACCTGTTATGTAGTAAGGGGCAGAGCCTTAGGTATTTGCTAGGGTGGGGCAAATACCCAGCTAGGTATTTGCTAGGGTAGCTCTGTTGTGGCGGTATATGTGGGGAGGGGTTGGAGAGGAAACAGTGTAGATTGCTCAGCTCTCGGCTGACTTTCAGTCCCTTCCTCCGCTACCCACAAGCAAATTTGGCCCTTCTGGTGCTGATTCCTGGGTGGGTGGGCTTGTGTACATTCTAGGATCCTGTGGGTCTCTCCAACAAACTCTCTTGTGAGGCTGGGAGTTTCTCCCACTGCCTCGACCCCCACAGGATTTTTCAGTCAGAGGTTTTGAGGCTTTATTTCCCTGTGCTGGAACCCAGTGTTGCTTAGTCTGTCTGGTTCCCTAGTTGTTCCTCCTGGTTTATCCTCACACAAATGTGGGACCGCCTGGTCTACCAGCTGCCACCTTACCTGGTCCACCAGCTGCTGCCTTGCCCCAAGTCCTCTTCACCCCAGCTGCCCATCTCCACCCCTCTTACCAGTTTGGATGAATGTTTCTTCTTCAATTCCTTGGTTGCCAGACTTCCATATAGTTCGATTTTCTGTCAGTACTGGTTGTTTTTTGTTTTTTAAATTTGTCGTTTTCCTTCTTTTGGTTGTGTGGGAGGCAAAGAGTATCTATCTATGCCTCCATCTTGTTTAGAAGTCCCAAAAATCAGGTCTTCTGGAGAATTCTCTTGTTCTTTCATTTGGGGCCTGTTTCTTTGTCTTCCCATTTTGGCTACTCCTTTGCATTTTCTGCCTTAGATGTTAAACTAATCAGCTGTTAAACCAATCAGTTGTTAATGCTATCAAGCTGTTATCAGCAGTCAGGCTTAAGCACCACAGGGTAGGACAGAGTAATTTCTGCAGGCAGGGCTATTGCTTCCTCTTAGGCTGATGGAAGTTGGACAGGAGTACTTTGAGAAAGATGGCTTCTGCAGTGTGGGGGATGACTCAACACAGGGATCCTTGTAGCTGTTTCTTTAGTCCTCTCTCCAGAAACACCAGCCCCAGACTCTCCTTAAGCAACTCTAGTCCACTCTGCCCTCACTCTGCTGGAGCCTAGGGTAAGTGGCTGCAAATGAAATTTTGTACATTGGCCCATTAAGAGGCTTTCTGCATCTACAGCTGTCTATTCCTGGCAGACAGAAATCCTGTTGCTTTTCACAAGCTGGATGTTATCTGGGTTTCATTCCAGCTCTGGTGCTATAGGCTGGGGAGCCCAGCTTGGGGGTTAGACATCACACTTCTCAGGGGGACATTGAAATATACCTCATGCACCTCCTTTGCATTCCCTACCAGTCACATTGTGGTGAAGTCGTTTCTTCCGTCTGTCCATGGTTATAAGGCTTCTCTCCATTTAGTGTTCAATTGGTTATTCAGGATGATTTCCCTACAATTTAGTTGTAATTCCAGATTGGTTCTGCGAGAATATTAGTGTAGCTTCCACTTACTCCTCTGCCATCTTGGATTGGCTAAACTTATGACTTTTTAAACCTTGTATGCTTTCTGTTGCTTCATATTCTGTCTATTCTTTACCTGAAGGTATCTAACCTCCTTGCATGCGTGTGTGTTTCAGAGACAGAAATTGGAGCCACGTGAAAATATAAGTTCATGTGTAGCTTGCATTGTACTTTCTTTATGTGATGTAGAGAGAACCTAGTTCCTTGGCTTTCTTTGATCTTTGCTTCATTGCAGCATTCTCCACTTACTCCTCTTTTTTCTGAAACTTTTTTCCATTTTTTTTTGAGGCTCAAGTAATAAGCATCCTCCATATAAATCTTCCCACCTTATTCTCTCTCTTTTTTCTTTTTCCCCACCCTCTTCTCATTTCAATCACCAGACTACCACCAGCTTTTGGGTGGATAATCTTCCAGTTTCTTGTGGGGACATTCTTTGACAGTATCTAATACTTTCTCAACCACTGATGATTACTGCCTAAAACAGTTATTACTGTGGTGGTTGCCAATTAGTGATGTATAATCTTATTTATACCTCAAAATAATCTCAAGAAATATATTTTGTTATTATCATTTTGAGTACAGACAAAGCAGCAAGGGAATTAATGAATTTGAAGTAATTGTTGTCATCTAATTTCTGAATTCTGTCTCAATATATAAACCCCCTCACTCAAAACAAAATAACAAAATAACCTCATTGGAATTAGATTAATCCACAGCCACAATGGGCTAACACTGGAAATACTCAAATTAAAAATTGTAGAAGGGACAATAAAGTCTATCCATCTCCAAGAATATGATTGTATGAAAATTGAAATAAATCTGAATCTTATTTTGTACCTTTAAAAAATGCAGCACAATTCAGAATAAAACTGCCCCTGCAACTTGTACTTCATCTGAAAGAATTTATGTGCTGAGGTTGCAAAAAAACCCACAAAACTTTTCATAAGAGGTGTTCTGCAGCATTAAGGCTTGTAGGTAGCTTCTGGACCCAAGATCCAAACTAAAGAAAACATAAGTTGATGTTTTATTCTAATAGGACCTTCAGGGGTCAACTTCTCTCGAAAAGGAAGGTTAAAATTTCACTGCACACCAGGAGACGTGTTCCTGCTTCTAATCCTCATGTTTAAAAACATGTATATCAGGGGAGAGAATGCTTCGTGTCCTTATCAAGTAGGGCATAACAAAATTGGAAATTGGTTTGTGATTTATTGCACCTCCGGCAACACACTGAAGTGTGTTAGTAAAATTAACTTTTGGTATATACAGTAGCTGCTTGCACAGCATGACTAAAGAAAGACCCTGTGAGTTGGAAGGTTGCAGATGAATGAGGCCAGAAGTGGAAAACTTCCACTGGTGCAGGCAACACAGATGCGTGTTGTTAGCATTTGCTAGCATTTGCATTCGATCTTTGTGGCTAGTGGGAATACAGGCTCCGAAGGCCCTGAAGGTCCTTCTCTCTTCCTTCCTCCAGCCACCTGGACCTATGAAAGTCCCTCTCATACAAGGGTCTCTTTGTTTGTTGTCAAGTCAGGGCTGCTACCAGTCGTCAAGCGGAGAAAGTCAAGCAGAAGTCCAAGCTACAGTTGCACAAGACCGTATTGTTGCAGCTTCGGGCTTGTGTGGCATTTTGGCCAGCGAGACGTTTTGAACACCCACAGGAGCTTGGGGTTGTGGACACAGCCATGGATAGGGAAACTATTTGATAGCAAAGCCCTTTCTGGAAATTCCCATGTGGCGAACAAGGATGTGCAGTGTAATTTTGGTTTCATATGAAAATTCCTTGAAGCAGGCCCTGGGACTGTATCGGGTTCTCAGATCTTTCCCTTAATGAAATTGCCAAACACAACACAAACATTAGGATTGCATTTCAGTAATATAAACCAAAAAGGGGCTAATTTACATTTGTGTCCACACCATTAATGTAAATTGGTTATTAGCTATTTATGCTAAAGAGCAGCCATATAAAACATAAAGGTAGTTTTATTAACTACATTTGCCCTCTGAAATCTGCTGTGCATGGAGTTTACAATCAGTGAATTTTTTCCCCCTCCATGCAGTATGGCATTTACTCTGCCTAATTAACATATTTATTAACAAATTACTGCCCCCTTTCTGCAATTTGCATTTTATAACACATCACCA
This sequence comes from Desmodus rotundus, assembly GCF_022682495.2. Taxonomy (NCBI): domain Eukaryota; kingdom Metazoa; phylum Chordata; class Mammalia; order Chiroptera; family Phyllostomidae; genus Desmodus; species Desmodus rotundus. Next base: position 169,964,113 of record NC_071387.1, read on the forward strand.
CAATGAAGTTAATAAGATAGTCCCATGCCCTGCTTTTGTGATTCTACTGGAATGTTGCATTAACCTTTTTGTCTCCTCTTGCCTTCATTTCTCTTTAGGCTGGGGTAATTAAAGAAAGATGGCATTTACAAACAATGGTAATGCAGGAATAATGGGGATGTAAATGAGTCTTAGTCATTACATGCTTTTTTGAGACTATGGGCAGGTGTCAGCAGGGATGTGCATGAGGGAGGGACCATCCTTACCTTCAAAACCATCTCTAGCTCACCACTCTGGGGAAGTATTTTGCCTGTAGGGAAGGTTCCACTTCTCATTCCTTCTCACATACTGGTCACTCCAGGATATAGAAACCCTAAGAGAGAAGTCAAGAACAAAAAGAATGTTGGGTTCATTCTTGAGACATTGGAAAAATAAAGTTTAGTGTTTAAGTACACATTTGCTCTAAAAATCTTCAGAACTGAGTTTCTCAGAATTAACAATACTGAGGCCTGGGTATCAGGCATCAAAATTAAATGAAACTTTGTAGGAGTGGGTGCAGTACAAAAAAGTCATATACCTTTATATTTTAAAAATCTGAATTAGATGTGTCTTATTAAATTTATTTCTTAAGTGCCCATGGTAACTCCAGCCCTTTGGAAGGTACTGTTCCTGTGCTCCCTGTTCTTGTGGGAGGGGCAGCCCAAAGCACCTGCTGTCTGTATACGTGTCTCCTCTTCCCCCAGCCAAGTGTGCTTAAGATGAGTTGTATCAACGACAGGGAAAGATGTCAGTATAGCCTAGTTCATCAGAGTAAAACAGATGCTAAGTCCAGTGAAAATTCCAGAGCATTATTGTTTCTCTTCAAGCTCATATTTGGCTGAGCCATACTCAGACTAGGGTCCAGGTGTCCAACTGTCTTGACATAGCCCAATATAAACAGTAACATTAATAAGCAACATCCTACATTCATTTAACACTTCTGGGAGGGAAACCAGCTAGTTTAATTCATTATTGTTTGTTTATTTATTTATTTATAGACAGAGGGGAAGGGAGAAAGAGAGGGAGAGAAACATCAATGTGTGGTTGCCTCTCACCTGCCCCCTGCTAGGGACCTGGTCCACAACCCAGGCATGTGCCCCAACTGGGAATTGAACTGGGGACCCTTTGGTTCATAGGCCAGCACTCAATCCACTAAGCCACACCATCCAGAGATAATTTATTATTTTATTTATTTATTTATTTATTTATTTTGATATATTTATTGATTATGCTATTACAGTTGTCTCATTTCCACCCCTTCACTCAACTCCATCCTGCCCACCCCATCCCTCCCACATTTCCCCCCTATAGTTCATGTCCATGGCTCATACTTATAAGTTCTTTGGCTTCTACATTTCCTACACTATTCTTACCCTCCCCCTGTCTATTTTTCCACCTATCATTTATGCTATTTATTCTCTGTACCTTTCCCCCCTCTCTCCCCCTCCCAATCCCCTGTTGATAACCCTCCATGTGATCTCCATTTCTATGGTTCTGTTTCTGTTCTAGTTGTTTGCTTAGTTTTCTTTTGTTTTGGTTTTAGGTGTGGTTGTTGATAACTGTGAGTTTGCTGTAATTTTTACTGTTCATATTTTTTATCTTCTTTTTCTTAGGTAAGTCCCTTTAACATTTCATATAATAAGGGCTTGGTGATGATGAACTTCTTTAACTTGACCTTATCTGAGAAGCCCTTTTTCTGCCCTTTCATTCTAAATGATAGCTTTGCTGGATACAGTAATCTTGGATGTAGGCCCTTACCTTTCATGACTTGGAATAGTTCTTGCCAGCCCCTTCTTGCCTGTAAGGTATCTTTGGAGAAATCAGCTGACAGTCTTATAGGAACCCCTTTGTAGGTGACTGTGTCCTTTTCTCTTGCTGCTTCTAAGATCTCTCCTTCTGTTTCATCTTGGGTAATGTAATTATGATGTGCCTTGGTGTGTTCCTCCTTGGGTCCAGCTTCTTTGGGACTCTCTGAGCTTCCTGAACTTCCTGGAAGTCTATTTCCTTTGCCAGATGAGGGAAGTTCTCCTTCATTATTTGTTCAAATAAGTTTTCAATTTTTTGTTCTTCCTCTTCTCCTTCTGGCACCCCTATAATTCGGATGTTGGGACGTTTCAAGATGTCCTGGAGGTTCCTAAGCCTCTCCTCATTTGTTTGAATTCTTGTTTCTTCATTCTTTTCTGGTTGGATGTTTCTTTCTTCCTTCTGGTCCACACCATTGATTTGAGTCCCAGTTTCCTTTGCATCACTTTGATTCCCTGTACATTTTCCTTTGTTTCTCTTGGCACAGCCTTCATTTTTTCATCTGGTTTTCGAACAAATTCAACCAATTCTGTGAGCTTCCTGATTACCAGTGTTTTGAACTGTGCATCCGATAGGTTGGCTATCTCTTCCTCGCTTAGTTGTATTTTTTCTGGAGCTTTGAAATGTTCTGTTATTTGGGCCATTTTTTTTTTGTCTTGGTGTATCTGTTACTTAAAAGGGGCGGAGCCCTAGGTGTTCCCTGGGGTGGGGTAACACTGGTCGCTGCACTGGATGCTGTACGTGGGGGAGGGGCCGAGAGGGAGCAATGGCGCCTGCTCCACTCTCCACTGGATTGTAGTCACTCCCTGGGCTACCCACAATCAAATTGGGCCCCTCTGGTGTTGGGGTAAGGTAAGTGAGCCACTTGGGTGGGCTTGTGCACACTCTAGGCCCCTGTGGGTCTCTCCAAGGACCTCTCCTGTGAGGCTGGGAGTTTCTCCTGCTGCCGCCCCAACCCCCACGGGCGTTTTCAATCAGAGATTTGAAGCTTTATTTCCCTGCCCTGGAGCCCTGGGTTGCACGGTCTGCTTCGCTCCCCTCTGTTTGTCCCGGTTTATCTGTGCTGGAGTGTGGGGCCGCAGTGTGCTACCTGCGCTCTGCCTGCCCGTTCTCCGCCACTCTGAGTCCTGCCCTCTTGGTTTATCTGCGCGAATGTGGGGCCGCAGGGTCTGCCAGTGGTCAGACTGCCTGCCCCGTTCCTCCCACACTCCACCAGTCTCGGTCCGCCATGGCTATGTGAGTCCTCTCCGCCCTAGCGTCCGTCTCCGCCCCTCCTACCGGTCTGGATGAATGTTTCTTTTTTATCTCCTTGGTGTCAGACTTCCTTGCCATTCGATTTTCTGTCAGTTCTGGTTGTGCGAGGAGGCGCAGTGTGTCTACCCACGCCGCCATCTTGGTTCTCTCTAATTTATTATTTTTAAAAAACTAATTTATTGAGGTACAATTGACATGTAAAATACTTTACCTATTTAATGTATATAATTCATTGAGTTTGGCAATAAGTGCACACTGTTGAAAACATTACTACTATCAATGCCATAAACATATTCATCTCCTCCCAGTGTTTTCTTTTCCCCCCCTTTGTTATTAATTTTTTTGGTGGTGAGAACACAACGTAAAATCTATCCTCTTACCAAATTTTAAGTATGCAATACAGAATTGTGAGCTATAGGCACTTGTCTTCAGAAATTACTTACCTTGCATAACTGAAACTTTATGCCCTTTGACTGTCACCACCCCATTTTCCCCGTCCTCTGGTAACCACCTTTCTACTCTCTGTTGCCATGAGTTTAACTCTGTCAGATTACACAGATTCAGTGAGATCATATAGTACCTGTCTTTCTTATCTACAAAGCTAATTAACTTTAATCAGGTATCAAAGAAAAGCAAAATAACTCTAAAGCAGGTTTCTTAGCTTGGAATTAGTTCATAGGTTCCCTAAGGGTCTGGCTGAACTTTCATAAGTTTGTGAACCTCCTGAAATTGAATTAAAAAATTTCAGCAAATTTTGGGTAGAGGGATATCTACTAGTTTCTGAAGGTGATCTGTGGCCTTAAATAGATTAATAACCACTACTGATTTTGGAATTTAGGATTATAAGAGATGTGCATTACATGGATAGGGTGGGATCTTCAGGATAACCTTCACAAACATTTGCAGTAACACAGATGTGCTAAAGTACAGAGAGCTGAATCTTCAGTTCTAAAGCCCTCTCTGAATCTCCTTCTTTTGGGTGTCAGGTTACCCAGAATAGGGATCTACTGAACGCAGAGCATTCATGGAATTAGAAAAAGGCAAGCATTTTCTAGGTTTGACTTGTCCTGGCTTCCAGCAGAATCAGACACCTGGGGTGAAACTGAGGGATGGGGTGTTATGTTGGAGCTGGAGAGGCAGTAGCCATGGGCATGTGATGATGTTGGATCCATTTCCCTGTCGGTGCAGGTAAATCCTTAGTCCAGTGATCTGGAAAATGGAAGCAGTGACTACTGATGTCTCCATCCCTGTAAAATAATAGACTCAGGGGTTTCTTTGAGGAAATGAAGCCACATGGTGCTACATAAATTTCATTACTGTTATTATCAACACTCTGATTTTAATTTGATTTAAAAATTTTATTGGTCCTAATTGTAGCAGTTATAAATGTTGATGTTATTTTCTGCCATTTCTAATTTCTATAAAGAATACAGATCTTTCTTCTTAATAATTGAAAATGACTTCTGCTTAATAGATTCATACATTCATATGGAATTTTAATATTTGGCTTTGACATTAAGGGTTAGTGCATATTATCAGCTCCTTTAAAAATTATATTGTTTTTTAAATCTAGTAAGTCTGATCCATAAGATCTAATAATATTATGTTGTTCATTATGGAGAAAAATTACTCAATTTAGAATGCAAAAAAGCTAGATAAATATATTTTTATATGCAAAAATAGGAATAGTACTTAATGGGGGAGGGTGGTTGCAGGGCTTGGTGAGAAAGGTGAAGGGATTAAGCAAAACAAAACACCCCCCCTTCCCCAAACTCGTAGACACAGTGACTACCAGAGGGGAAGGGGGTTTGGGGCAGATAGAAGAAGGTAAATGGGGGATAAATGGTGAGGGAAGGAGACTTGACTTGGGGTGGTGAACACACAATACAATGTACAGATGATGTATTATAGAATTATACATCTGAAATCTATACAATTTTATTAACCAGTGTCATACCAATAAATTCAATAAAAAATAGTAGTTAATAATATTTTGCTATTGGCTTTTGCAGTTTTTTTTTCCATCCAGAGAAATATCAGATAGGGATATCTATAGGTAGAGATTAAGAGTGTGTGTTTGACTTTGTAACAGGCACATTTCTAGGTCCTAAAGAGTTAAAACATATTTGGACAACCTTTATTAAACTGGCTGCTATGTTAGGAAGACTTGTATAATTACTCAGGAAGGCTTTGTAGAGAATGACCTGCTGCACTCTATTTGTGTCATGGTCACTGTATGCATAAGCTAATTTTAAATATTAAAACTCTAATTATAAAAGACCACTTCCCTGAAGGGCGGGCCATGTGGGGAAGAAGGGGCAGGACCTGAGGGGTGAGTCACAGGTTCAGATGAGTGAGTGGGTGGAGGTAACAACTGGCCAGAGTGTGTAACATTATTCCTTGGGTTGCCCCTGAATCCTGGGAGAGAACTCAGAACTGGATTTGTTCCTCTGATTGTAATTTGGAAGATAGTAATTGGAGGGAATACTTCGATAGATAGCCCTCACATTTTGATGAACAATAATAAGCTGCGGTTTTGACCTTGGGGCAGGGAAGTCCATGGAAAAGAATCATAAATAAATAATATGGGTGTGCATTACCCTAAATGGTCTGTGGTCTTAGAGCAGTTACTGGAGGAGAGGAGATTTGGGGCTCAGCAAAGTGCTTTTGTACTTTTATTGAGATTCTTGGGGTCAGATTCCTTTATGTCTTTGAATGATCCTATTTGCATTTTCTTTATGGATTTTCCCAGTTCCTTGGTTTTTAGTGAATGAGCTGCTTGAATCCAACTGCTTACCTCAACTGTTCTAAGAGAAAACAAGGTCAGGATGTTGTTTCTGGGTTGGATCCAAAGAAAAATGGGCCTATATGGGTAATCCAGGATAATCTCCTTATTTTAAGGTCAACTGATTAGTCATCTTAATTCTGTCTGCTTCCTCAATTCCCCTTTGAAATGTAACATAATATATGTTCTGGGGATTTGGACAAGCACTTCTTTGGAAGGCCATTATTCTGCCTAACAAAGATGGAAATGCTCTATACCAGTGCTTTTTAATACAATAGCCACTAGATACATGTGGCTACTTAAATTTAATTAAAATAAATAAAATTAAATGTTCAGTTCCTCAGTCACATTAGCCACAATTCAAGTGGTCAATAGCCACATGCGGTTAGTAAATGGACAGTGCCATTCTAGCGGGGTAGAAAGTGCCAGATAATATGGGTCCTGGTCCTTTTCAACCTCTTTCATTAAAGAATCCTTGAGAATAAATGAGCCTGCACCCATGGTACCAGGAGATGTGGGATAGTCCAATGAGACCCCATTCAAACATCAACTTTCATTAGAAAGTCTTGCTCATTTTTATTTTGTCTTTCCAAATCTGCAAGTAAACCCAGCATTCTGGGAAACTCACCATGTTTACTACAAAAGTCCCCAGGCCCATTGTCACACACCCCAAGCTGATACAGATACCAAGAGGGGAGGCCCAGCTGTAGAAATTTCTAGGCAGAGAAGGAATATGGCCAGATTTAAAGAATCTGGCCATATTCCTCAGGAAGCAATGGTGAGGGATGGGGAGGATGGCTTGACAGGAAGTAGACTGGAGATAAAGAGACAAGTTAAGAAGACAATTATATATTCTTGCCCTCTTAACTTAGGTGACTTGCTTTGGCCAATGAAATGTGAACATACTACTTTGGGGCAGAGACTTTGAAAGCCAGTTTTTGCTTCATGATACTTTCTTTTCCTTCTTTGTGTCAACACCCTTTTCCTAACAACAAGTAATGTTTCAGATGAAGATCCCAGATTGAGGACAGTGAGTGCAGCAGAGCTGAAGCTGACCCATGATGGGCATTTAGTGTGAGCATGAAATTAATGTATATTTTTATCAGCCACTAAGATTTTGGGATTATTTGTTACTACAGCAAAATTTAGCCTATCCTGATAGATACAGAGATGGTAAAAGATACTTGGATATACGCCTTGGCTATATATGTCAATTAAGATATATATATATACTTAAAAATGGTCACAGCTCATTTATGCTATTTTCTTGTCTTTATACAATAGCCATTCTTTTTATTTTTCAATTTAAAGATCTTTTTATTATTTAGCTTTTGCTTTCAGACAAATTATGTAGTGCCAGGACCATTTCATGAGAATACTCTCTTATGAGGCTTGGATTGTAAGAACAGGGCGTAGAAACAATTTAGTGGAGACACAAGATTTTTCTGTTAACTAGACTTGTTGAAAATTAAAGTGATGGGTTTGCATCTTTCAGATAACTTTCCTGAGTTGTTATTAGTTTGAGATTGTCCTTCCAACCCCCAAACTAAGAAATATATACAATTTTTGTTGCTTTTTAAATCAAGAGTTGAACACTAAAAGCGAGCTAATGGTTGATTTGGATATTTTTTCTTGTCCCTAATTAGTAACAAGTGATACTGTTTCCTAAGAGCAATAAATGCACTATTATATCTGATAAACAAAATATATTATATTCTAGAGTCTAAAATTGGAATGTATATCCCAAATGTATTTGGCCTTCTTCTGAAGATGGAGATTTTAATAGCCAGAAGAGCCTCAGAAGCATGGAAAAAAAAATGCTGTGAATTATTCACAGTAATTATGTCATGTTTTGTTCCAACTTTGAGAAGTTTGTATTATTGCTACTTGACCTATTTGTGTGCATAAATGAAGGCTTGGAAAGAGAGTGGAGTTATTGGCGGGCGAGGAGAACAAGTATATCAAAATAGGTGTCATAAGCCAGAGGGTTTATAATGGCTTGACTGAGGGCCACTGTTCACCTGGAAAGGTTTCTGTTCCTTTTTTTGTTGGTTTCCTCTAGTACAAAAATACTCTTTGTTGCTCTTACTTGGCCAAAAGTATGAATCTTAAAAAATAGGGAAGCCACAACCCATGTGCTTTCCATGGGCCTGAAGTGGTGGTGGTGAGGGGAAGATGGAGGCAAACAGGGTTGCTTTGTAACCTCATCGAGACTTGAAATGCTGTAGACTGTTTGTTTCTATTGTCAAGGGGAAAAAATGTCAAGGAGGAAGATGCATTGGGTGTTACCTTGGTTCTTTCTTGACATTCTTACTCCATTTTTTGGAAGGGGATCAGAAAACTTTCATATATTTCTAGAAAATAGGCTATGTAGGTTCCATTTTGTAAACCATGCATTTTTGATGTGTATTATTATATAGACATTCCACACTCAGTACCTAGAACAGAATTAACATTTTTCCCCTGAAGAGGAAAGAACCTTATCAATAGAAGCTCTTCTATGCAATGAGCCAGGAAAATACATAGTAGAGTAGAATATCTTAAAGTAAATTATAAAATGAATCATATTTCCTGGTAGGGGCTATAGTAAAATTAAAGATGTTTTTTCTGACTGAAGAGTTGACAGTAAGTAAATCACAATTATATAAATACATTGTAGAGGGGAGATACAGGTGTAAACTTAGGTAATAATTTAAATGGTATATTAATGAAGTAATAAAATGGGTATAAATGTACCAGGAGAGGCCAGTGTGATGTAAGGTACATGTAGGACATGGTAAAACTCATGCATCGTGAATTCGACTCCAAATTAATGATAGCTATGACAGATATTGAAGAAACATGAAATCATCCACAATTTTACTTGCCTCCTTTGGAGTCATGTTCTGGGCCTTTAAGAGAGGCAATCCAATGATGTTTTAACCACGTTCCCTTTTTCTGTTGCAGTATATTTCCATGTAGAAGACAAGCACTGTTGACCTTTATCACTGATCTTAAATTAGCAGGTGTTTCATAAATGAGGGTTATTGTTGATTATGGGTTTTCTTTTTCCTCCAAAAATTTTTCTCTAAAAAGAGGCTGATTATTCCATTCACAATAGCACAAAAATAGGAAGCACCAAGGGATAATCTTATAAGGAATATTTAGGTCCAATATAAAGAAAAATAAAACTTTACTAAGGGAAATAAGATTTTATTTCTTTGGTGGGATGTGGGGTTAAATGTCTTAAAGATATGAATTGTGTTAATCTTTTTCAAAATAAATTCAATAGAATTATAATTGTTATTCATATAAGATAATTTTGGGACTTAAAAGTGATTCCAAAATTGCCCTGGGAGGAAAAAAATAGACAATGGCCAAAGAAGTTTTTGACAAAGAATCATAATAACAGAACACTCATACCATCATGTGTTAAAGTGTATTACACCACTTCACACCCACTAGGGTGGCTATTATCAAAAAAGAAAGCAAATGTTGGTGAGAATGTGGAGGAATTAGAACCCTGTGCGTTACTGGTGGGAATGCCAAATGGTGCAGCTGCTGTGGAAAACAGTATGGCAGTTCCTTAAAAATTAAACACAGAACTACCATTTGGTCCAGCAATTCCACTTCTGGGAATATGCATAAAGGAACTGAAAGCTGGGATTCAAAGAGATATTTTTACACCGTGTTTACAGCAGCATTATTCACAATGCCAAAGGGTGGAAACGACCCAAATGTCCATGGACAGATGAATGAATAAACAATGTAATATATGTATATTCATTACATATATATTCACATATATGAATATATATTATATATATATATATAAAATGAAGTATTATTCAGCCTTACAAAGGAATGAAATTCTGATATGTGCTGCAACATGGAAGAGCCTTGAAGATATTATGCTAAATGAAATAAACCAGACACGAAAGACAGATGCTCTGTGATCCCTCGTCCGTGAGGTGCCTAGAATGGTCCAATGCGCGGTGGCAGAAGGTAGAACGGTGGTCGCCAGGGCTGGGGGGAGAGGGGCGGCGTTGCTGTTTAATGGGCGCAGAGTTTCAGTGTGGAGCACGAATAGGTTCTGAAGGTGGACGGCGGTTATGAGTGTACAACACTGTGCATGTGCTTAATGACGCTAGACTGTGTATGAAAAATGGTTAAAATGGTGAATTTTATGATATTATGCATGTTTTACCAAAATAAAAATATCCAAAGTTATTTCCAAGTATTGGAAAGTTATACTAGGTAGAGTAGCCGAGTAATGGCCGAGACTGGTACTCATTTCAGTGTGACCACATAGGTAGTCAAGAAAGAAACCCTACTATGTTAATGAATTTAATATTTGAGACATATAGCTGTAACAAATAAGTTGAAAAAGGAAGAATTATTTAATAAATACTGAGACAATTAGTGAACAGTTTCGATATATCTTGAACATTCTAAGATCTTTTATAATTTGAAATGCCAGGTGCATCAAGGTGTTCAATTCAAAAAATGAAACTATGAGACTACTCGTCTAATCTCAGGATGGGAAAAGACTTTCTAAAAATAAAAATAATAGCATTACAAAGAAATATTTGATAGGTTTTATGCATAGAAATACTTTTGCATATAAAAACTATCACAAAAATCAACTAGAAAAAATATTCATAGAAGAAAGGTTTATTAACATCATATACATAGTTTATGCAAATATAGACAATTAAAAGAAGGAAAAGATAAGGATTGATATTAATATTCAGCCTTGCTAGAAATTAAATTCTTTTGCATGTCTATGAACAAAGCTATTATTAAAGGTAACTATTAATAGTAATAAAAAAAGAAAAAACAAAACCTTTTTAATAATAGAATTATTCTATTTGGCAGGGTTTTGAGGGGGGATAGGCACTCTTATTCACAGCTGATAAGGGAACATATTTGAATAGTCTTTCAGGAAAGCTGTAGCAGGACTTGGTTGGTTGTGACAGAAACTAAGCTTAAAGTAGTTTAAACAAAAAAGGGAGGGTTTTTTTTTGGCTTATGCAACCAAGAAGTTTAAGGAATGGAAATGGCTTGACGAAAAGTTGAATCCAGTCACTGAAGTGATTCATCCTCTGTCTCTCTCGCTTGCGTCTGCATGGCTGTGCTCTCCGGCAGGCTCCCTTTACGGGGTGAGGGGATAGCTGCTGGCAGATGCAAGTTTACATCATCCTTAACCACTTGCTGTTCTAGAGAGAGAGAGTGAAAGTGAGCATCTTAAAAAAAATTGACACCTTTTATTCAGATATACTTCATGTACCATCCCCATCATCCGTGTAAATCATACAATTAACTCACTTTTAGTACATTCACAGAGTTCTGTAATCACCACAACAGTCAAGTTTAGAGCATTTCATCCCTCCCAAAAGAAACCAATTTGTTGTACTCATTTTGCCCCCCAACACCTCAGCCCCAGGCAATCACTAATCTACTTCTGTCTCTATATATTTGCCTGTTAGTGGGCAGCTTTTAAAGTGTGTCTAACAAAACTCCTGAGGAAACTCCAGTTAGCCTGGCTTGGGTTACATGTCCATCTGTGAACCACTTAGTACTGAGTCAAGGGGCTGGAACCTTGTACTGGCCAGGCCAGGTCACCATCTCTGCTCCGGGGCCAAGGAGCTGGACCAGCCCCATCTGGGCCACAAGTTCTGGGCAGGGTTATTGTGGAAGGGAAGGGGGTTCTCCAAAGAGAGGGAAGCTGGGAGGGCAAATGTGTGTCCACACTCAGGGCAGCATGGCAATATGTCCCCCAAATTTTTAAAATAGATATATCTCTGAGCTCAGCAACTTCGACTGTGGGAATTTATCATAAAAAAAGGACCAGAAACAAACTTTCACTGCTGCTGCACCTGTGATGATGGGGCGGGAAGCAGAGAAGGATGCAGAGAAGAGCAGTTCCCATGCTGCTGGAAAAGGGAGAGAGCAGCCTTTGGGAATGGAGGTGGAGCCTCTGGGCTTCACTTTCCCTGAGGGCACCATGCAGCATGGCAAGAAGGCAGCACCCCCGCCACAGGGCAAGTGTATTCTCCAGCTAAACGATTGCAAGTTTCACTCTGAGGAAGCAGGTTCTCCATCAGCATGCAGTGCAGTGGTGTGTGCACAGCTTTCAAATCCTGTCCCAGCCACTTGTCCTGGGCAAGTCAGGCAGCAGGCCGGAGCGCTTGAGCCAGAGGTAGCAGTGCAGGTGTTAGCTTAGCAGCCTTGCCTCAGCCTTGGCTGTCCTGTTATCTCTTGCCTTTTAAACTTGCCAGGCCTGGAGTGAGGGGGCGCTGGGGTTGCCTTCATCAGAGAGAACCACTACACTGTGGCAGACCTCCCAGGAATATCTCTGTGTGGCCTGCAGACAGAACGTGTCCTGTGTTTTAACTGCATCAATCTATTCTTTTTGAAGCCAATCAGAAGGTGGGTACTTTTGTTCAGGAGGTGCCTGTTTTATAAGAGAGAGCGTGAGGGAGGGAGGGAGGAAGAGGGAGAGACTCTCTAAAAGTGAAATTGTCTACAAATTTAAAGGCTTGTTTGAGGGCATTAAAGAAGCAAATAGGAGCCTGTACGTGAACAGACAATTGTTACAGATAGCATCAGGCCAGTCTATATGGGCTGTTGGGCCCTGCTGTGTCTCCCTACACCCCGACTGCTTTGAAGGCCCTCAAAGGCTGTGGAACCCCAAGACTGGGAGCCAGCATTTCTGGGAACCAGGACGAACCCCAGCCTGACCATATGATTTGACTTTGTTCTAGTCAGGAACTAGTAAGTTTTCTTCATGCAATTCCAGTCAGGATTTGAATATCCCATCCAAGTACTTTTAGAAATCAAATAAAGGCAGCAGTAATAAAAATCAGGGATGGTAAGGGTGGGGTTTTGAAGAAAGAACAAACTTGGATTGGCACAGAGATGGGAGTGGTGTGGATGAGGAGTAAAGCCCTTCCTTTCAGTCTCTTGATTTTGTGATTTAATAGCGGGGGGTGGGGGGGAGGCTTGCTTTTAACCACACTTAAGGTCTGGTGGCTGTTGGAGTGGAAGATGTTGGGAGCAGAGTCTTTTGCTCAGCTGTTTGGCAAGCTGTTGGTATAAGCAGTTCTGGAGCCTAACATGGGGCCACAGTTTCTTCAGCATCACCCGCATGTTCCGGCACTGGAGACGAACAGGATTTGAATTGAGAGTTGGAGTTATGATCAGCTCTGTGAACTGCCTACAGCTTAAATTTCCCATCGGTGACTGGAGGAATTTTCTCCAGGTGCTTCCTATCTTACCACCTCTTGTTAACATTAACTCTTTTTTATTTTTTTAGAATTTTAGGTTATTTAAGTATTAAATCGCTTTTACAGAAGTAGCCTAAGGAGCCATGAGTTTCAGAGTTAAATGGTCCCCTGCTTTCCTCTGTCCTTCTCCTTCCAAGGCATGGAAACTGAATGTACAAACTGGCAGCTGGTAAGTAGGTGTGCAGTCTTGCTGCAATGGTGGTAGCAATAATACTGCTGCTGGAACAGAGATGCCAGCTTTTGTGTGAGAGGAATCTGGGTGTACCTGGGCTTGTCTGTTGGATTGGCAGGGCAGGACTGCCAGAAGACTGTATAGGGTTAAGGATTCTTTGGGAAAGGAATTCTTTAGGGAGGAAGGAGGAGCCAGGCACAATAAGTTTGACCTAATCACGAATTTTAGATCTCAAAGGGGCTAGTCATTTGTGCCTCTCAGATCATCCTATCTAAACCAATATTCTCTCCCCTTTTCTCTTCTTCCACCCACCCTTTAAAATGTTTCTTCATCACATTTATTACCATCTAAAATGATCTTCCCCATTGCTTCACTTGTTATACATCACATTTTCCCTCATTGACTAGGTAGGAAGTTACAGGATATCAGGGACTTTTTCCTGCTTTATTTGTACTCTAGCCCCTAAGCCTAGATGAGGGCTGCTGCAGAGCAGGCATGCGATGGGAGAATGAATATTGCATTGGGAAGGGAGCTGTTTCTGGCTCTTTCCTGACCTCATGCACTTAAGTGTGTATCCTAGCCACAGAGAAGCTTATGAGTAAAAACGCAGATTAATTTCATAAAATGAGGTAAAACAGCGGGACCCATGCAGGCCCTGAACAGATCCAGGTCCTAATTCTGAAGCATGGTTGCAGCCCGTGTCCCATTTCTTCTTTTGCTCTTTGGAATGTCCACATCCCCCAGCTGAAGCTGGCATAAGAGCCCCCTGAAACATGCCCCACTGTGGGCATGGTCATTCTTTTGAGGGGCATCTAGGATGGAGGTCTTGGGAAATCTTAGTTCTCTGGCTAGGAAGTGCTTATGTCATGTTTGGAATTTCACGGACCCTTTTATCAATCTCGACTTTGACTGTAAGTCAGAGAGAAGGACATAGTCTCCCTATTGTCCTCTCACGGATCTAATGGGGCAAAAGTATTATGTAGTCAGACACACTACGACATAAAGAGGCAGTGGGGAGAGGGGAAGATATTAGACCTTGATGGTAGATGGATGATGATTTGAATGCTAGTTCTTTCACTTGATAGCTTTGAAAAGTGCTCAAGGTATTACCTTCCCTAAGCCTCAATCTATCTTCTGTCAAACAGGGATAATGATACTGGTAGTAAATTTGCAATAATTTCTTACAGCCTGTGATTTTGTCCATGGTCTTGCTCCTCATGCTGCTCTAGGGAATGGCTGCTAGTTAATAGCTCAGAGTAGCAACTGATAGAAAGCAGTGGCTCTGTCAGCTGGTGTACATGAAGACTAGGGTCCTTTTTTCAACCACAATCAGATTATCTTTCCTACCCACCAACAGGACAATGCTGGGGTGTCCATCTGGCTTCCCAAGGGTCCCTCAGTTACCCTTTTATGATCCCTTCTCTCCTCTAAGTATCTCCTTAATGATTATTCAGTTTGGTTTCATGTCAGGCAGGGGTGGTATTTTATTCATCTCTTTATCCTCAACACATAGCATGAAGCTTGATATGAGAAGGGCAATTAATGCTTATTGAATTCAGTTGAGTTGACTGTTTTTGTCCCTGCACAGCACACCCTCACTGCTGGGTCACCTTTCAGTGACATCATAGCTTGGACTGACATCATAGCTTCCAACCCTCTATGCCTGACCTTGGGCACCTTTTCAATAAAGGGAACAGTCTATATGCCATGATTCTTTCCCCCTCAATACTTTGCATGTACCATTAGACACTTTGCTCCCCTTCTGACATGTTTTATAGAGAATTACACCTAAAGTTTGTAGACATTTAAAGAGTAATCACTAACCTGTTTTTGAATATACTGCAAAGGTCCCTTTTTAAAGATATTGTACAAGTTTATTGTCTTCAAAGAAGAACAGAGTCTAATCTCCAGTTTCTCAATTTGTGAACATTGCTTGGGTCTTTAGTTTTGGGGTTTTATCCTTAAACTCTTATTTCAACATTTTCATGTGTTAATGACTGTAGAAGTTTTTCCTACTTTGAAATCAACAGCCATTGATTGTATATGGACCAGATATTGATTTAGCTGTCTGTATTAAGATAGTTTAATACTAATCTGTGCTAGAGTTTATTCATGTGAAGATTACATTAGTGTAGTGTTTTCAAACTAATATTCTAAGGGAACAGTGTTGTTATATAAGCTGGACCATTCATTCATGGATAAGGTCAAATAATAGTGATATTTTTCTATTTTTAAGGAAAAGCAAATTAATGAATGGAATGTTTTCTCCATTTAAAAATTTCTTGCACCTGATTATATTGCTTCACTGGTAGTGATGGCTCCTGGTAAGTAAATTATGCATAAGCAGAGAGAAAAACACATATCTGAAAAAAGTGATTCCTTAACATTGAAATGTGTTACTATTTCTTGAATACAGAAATATAAATACACATCCTATAGCCATATTTTACTGCTAGTAAACTTATTTATAATTTGCATGGTAGGATTAAATATATCAATATTTCATGATATTTTGTTAAAACTCTATTATAAGTCTCCCCATGAATAAGTTGGAGGATCCTTGCAATCGTAGTTAAATGCTCAATATGGATTTTTGTCCAATGAATTTCCTAAGAAATCAGAGCACTTGCTATGTTGCAGGCACGGTGCTAGGTCTGGTATATGCAGTGTGATGTGACTAAGAATCTCCTTAACAAACTGACCATATTGATTATGTTTTCTTCAAGGCTGATGATGAGAGTTAATCTATGTTTCATGCTGTTTATCTTAATGTGGGAAAGATCAAGCAGTTCAAGCCAATCAATTTTCATGACTGTGTTTACAAATACTTGAGATCAGGGGCTGGGGTTTGGGAAGATAGCAGTCAACTTGCTCTCCTCTTGCTCGGCAGCCGGTGCCTGGTTCCGTGGCTCTGAGTCTAGAGACTCAGATTTATTGAAAAGGTTTATCATCAGTGTTGTGACCTTGGGAAAATGCCTGGCCTTAGCTTCAGTTCCTACATCTGTGTACTAAGGGATATATTTCAAAGGTCTCTTCTAGCTCTTAAGCTATATGGGATTATTTTACTGTCCAAAGGTTGATAACACAGTTGTAGGGAGCTATAAGTGAGGTTTCTGTTGCTATTATGATAGTTTTAGGACCGGTACCTTAAATCACTCACCAGTCTTCCCCGTGGCTTTCTAGCTGATGGAGCTGTTTAAGAACAGTATCTAGATGCACATCAAAGCCCTCCTATATTGGTAGCCAGCCAATGAATACTGACCTCAGAAGCATGGCTCTGGTCGAAGTAGTTGGAGAATCCAGCCAAGGCTTGAAGGAAGCAGAACATCAAGGCTTCTGCTTCCTCCTTGAATCTAAGATGGCTGTCACCTCCCTGGAGTAGGCCCTGACCTAACCTAGTTGCTGGTGAAGAGGAGGCCAAACAGAAAGAGAGAAAATTTGATCAGGCCCATCTCCTCAGACAGGCCTAGACCTGTAACAGGGAGAGAGTTTAAGTCAGGTTCTCAGAAGCAGGCCCTAAGGCTAGGATATAGGTGTTAGCAATTTCTTCAGAAAGTGCCCTCAGAGGACACCTGCAAGGGGGTGGGTGCAAAGAACAGGGAAGGTGAAGCCAAGCAATGGTACCATTCCAGGAGAACTCCCAGACTCCTGACGTTGTGAGGCTCTCAGTATAACTGACACCTCAGATTTGGTTTCACTGAGGTCTGGGAGCTGGGTGGTCACACTCCTGCACACCCAGTCACTGGTTAGGAGCCACCCCAGGATGGGGTCAGGGTGGGACAAGGCCTCCTGCACCCGTGACTCTAAGAACATCTGGGTGAAGTGGTTCCTGGCTAATCTTCTGAAGAAGGTCACAGACTCAGCCATTAGTAACAGAGTAGCAGAAGCTGGATGTTGCACAGAACTGGTACAAGGGCTCTGGATGGAGAGCTGAGGATGCCTCCTCAGAGAGCAAGTGAGAAGAGGCTGCCTTAGGTGGGATCACCACATGGGTCTAGGAAGTGCTGTATGAACCTCATGGAGAGTTCACTTATGCTGCCTGCTAGTGAACCATCCTTAGGGATTGCTATGCTCTGACCCCCGTGATTAGCTGTTGCTCCTATTTTGGAGGAGGGAGCTCTGTGGATGGGAGAGAAGGAAGGGAGGTAGGCAGAGGGGATAGAGAGAGGGGAAGGAGGATGGAAATGCCCCTTCTCCAATAGCCGTTTCTACCTTCCTCACAGGCCTGTTGTTAGAGCCTAAAAAATCATGAACATAAGTGGGCTCTGGAAAGTATAAAATTCTAACTAAGGGAAGCTGTTGTGAATAAGTGATTTGCCTAAGTTACATAATTTTGGCAGTGGTTTTGTGACTGGAAGTTTAGGGATGTTTTCCTTGGATTACACGGTCTCCTTGTAGTTAGCCTGTTCGTTGTAAACTAGGATAAGGAAAATAAACTTTGCCGTGGTTATTTTATGACTTAATTCTATAGCTCCCCCCACTTGAAGACTAAGTAGCCTCTCAAAAGCTTTAGGTTTCACTGCTAATGGTGTAATAGTTTTGTCAGAAAATAAACATATATATAATAAACACTATATAGAAATAAAGTTAACTCTGGCACCATGGGGTTTGGGACCATTGAATGTAAGAACTAGCACTATTTCAGGGGTAAGTGATCAAAGCAGAAGATCTCTAGTTTATGATTGGTGGCAAGGGTGGTGTCATTAGTGACACTGGAATATATAATATAGGGATCTAATTTCCTGAGCAAAACATTAAATCACGTGGCCTAATGATATAAGGGTGATTGTGCATAATATTTGAAATTGGAACTAACCTAGGATATACATCATATATAATCCCCTGAAGTTGGTGTTTACCAAACTCTCTCTCTCTCTTTTAAAGTAAAACCTATAGCAGAAAATGTATTTAGGTGAGGCAGGCTGGATGGAGCTCTGACAGTGTCTCCTCAGAGAGCAGAGAGATGAGGATGTCTTAGCTGGGCTCACCACGCAGGTCTAGGAAGTGAAAGGGTGAACCTAGACCAGATTCTAGGGCTGCATTGCCTACATCCAGATCCACACTGCCACTTGTTAGCTGAAACATCATAGGTATATTACCTAAATTCTCTGTGCCTTAGTTCATTCAGCTATCTAACCGGGATAAAAATTAGTCACATCTCATCAGATGATCTTGAAGATTAAATGAATTAAGGTATGTAAATGCCTCTAGCATAATTCCCGGTACATATTAAGCATTATGTGGGTATTTGTAAAAATAACTGTACATTTGACCCAGTACACATATACTTCCACACACATAATATCTGAAACAGAAATTGGTTATGTGGCATATACCTTAATATTTTCTACTTTATACTAATATGTTTTATTTCATTAAAAACATGAATTCAGCATCTTCTACGCTTGAATTACACTTACAAAAACAGTGTCTTAGGTACCACTGTCAGCATCCCTCTAAGCAGCAGTGCTCCAAAATAGGGGACTTTGTTAAAGTGTTTATGATAAAAATTTACTTTGTTTTCCTTGGTAAATTAATGAGATTTTAAGACTTCTAGATCAAAGGAGGACATAGACTTGGCCTGGAACATCAAGTATATGAAAGCTGGGAAACAATGAGACTCAGATTTTGGAACTTCGGGTTAGGTAATTCTGAGGGACTTGAGAAGAGAGGAAGACAGAGAGACTTTCCAAGATTCCCACTGTGTCCCATGAACTCCTGCTCTCAGAAAATACAATTAATAATATTACTCTCTAGCTGCTCTGTCTCCTGTCCTTTCCTGAGGAAATATGTTGTTGGCTGGACATCAGTGAGTTGAAATGGCTGATAAATGAAGACCTTGTTCCTGTCCTCTCAACCCCCCCAGGTAAATCAGCTAAGTGCAAAAAAAAAAAAAAAAAAAAAAAAAAAATCCTTCATGTTTGTTAGGATTGGGTGATTTGTTTCCAAATGGGAAAGAGGTTATGCTTTCATTTGTGAAATGTCTTTCTTCTCTCTTGATGATTATAAGTACATCTGGAGGTGAGGTGAGGCCTATAAACCTAATTTATAAACAGTGTGAACCCACAGTAAAATTATACGCATCTTTAGAAATGCCTCTCTTCATATAATTGCCCTGATGCAATGCTATAAACTTCTGATTTGAGACATTAAATGAGTGAAAAGAAAACCACGTCACACTGATTCAAATGTGTTAGACTGATTAAAAATGAATTTCTAATGAGAAGATATGTCAGTAAAATCATAGTTAAAATAGTGCTTCAGATGATCCAGACTTGCTTTTATTTTATGTTTTTGTGGCATGGTATTTCCCAGAAGGTTATGACTGCATATAGCAGAGATGGAAAATGGAGACGTGAAAATGAGGTCATGTCCAAGTGGGTGAGAGTCCATCACCATCAGCAGCCAAGCCAAATCTGCTTCCTATGCAAATGATGGCCCAAGGGCTGGCAGGAGAGCCATTAAGGTCTTTGTTAAGTCCTGACTCATCACCATCTGCTCTCAAGTAGCTCTGTACTAAATGGGCAATGGTGTAACATCTGGGGTAGAGATTTTCTTCAGTGCATTTTGATTTCAGATGGTCAAACAGGTCCTCTTTGATTAAAACATTGTTATAGGCTTGCTCATCTCTTGAATACTGACTTCACTCCTCCTGGTTCTTTTTATACCCAATTAAAAAAAAGTTTTGCTTACTAGTTTCTGTTTATTTTTCAGTGGAAAAGGACAGTGGTTGAGATGAGAGTTATCAGTATTGAAATGGGGATTAATATACAATTTATATTTTTTCTTATTTCTATATGAATCTAGGGATTCTTTTGGGATCCCTTATGCATTCATTCATTTGTTGTTGTTTATTCAGAAAATATTTATTGAACATTTCCTTCCATGCCAGAGCTTGTGATAGGGCTATAGAATCACTGGTGAACATGATTTCACTTATATGTGCACTCTAAAGAACAAAAAAAAAGAACAAACAAAATTGAAACTGACTAACAGACACAAAGAGTAGACTGGTGGTTGTTAGAGGGGAGAGGGATTGGAGGACTGGGTGAAAAAGGTAAGAGGACTAAGACATATAAATTTGTAGTTACAAAATAGTCCTGGAGATGTAAAGTACAGCATAGTGAACATAGTCAATAATATTGTAATAACTGTGTGTGGTGCCAGATAGGTATAGAAATATCGGGGGTAACACTTTATAAAGTATATGATTGTCTAATCACTATGCTGTATGTACACCTGTCACTAATACAAAATAATATTGAATGTAAACTACAATGGAAAAATAAAATTAGAAAAAAAAGGATCACTGATGAACAGAACCAAAAAGATCCTGAACCTCACGAGGATGTTCTAAGTGAGGATAGTGGAAAATAATAAGCAAACACAATTATGTTTGGTTTTGCTAAAACTATGAAGAAAGCAAACAAATCCTCCAAGAGAACCTTGGTGTGGTTGAGGTCATGGGTAGGGTAATAGCCAACTTATTTTAGATGGGCTGGTTAGGAAGGTTAGAGGTCAGGTTGCTAAAAGTCAATTAACTGAAAGCCAGTTTGCTGAAAGCTAATTTATTGCATGGCCAAATTCATTGAAGGACTAATTTACCAAGCTTATTTATGCTGTCTATACTATTTAGTGTTGGTTTTCATTTTGAATTTCTAATAGCATTATAAGGTCTTTTCACCAATTTTTTCCCTAGTCAAGCTCAAGAGTATGTCTGAGGGCAGAAATCAGGGGAAATGGAGGGGGGGGAAGTGGCTGAGGACCACAGTAAAAATGTATTCATAAGGATTTATTCTTGAATAGAAAGTATTATTATAAAAATATTTTTTGTAAAGTTATTATTCATAAAGATAGTATATTCATATGAACTTTTCATGTTTAAGAATATATGCAAGATGACACTATTTATAAAGAACATATTCAGAATAATATTTTCATTGAATGTATTTATAAAACGATATATTCATAAAGAGAATATATTCATAAGAGGAATATATTCAATTTTCTTTGCTCAACCCCCTGCTGTTGCTGCTGGAGACTGAGGGACAGAATTAGAGGCATAAAGGGGGATATTGAGGCAAAGATGGAGAAGACCCAGAGGTTTAAGTTTCAACCTCAAATGTTATGGAGCTGGAGAAGAAAGAGTCTAAACCAATAACTTTAAACTGTATTTATCTCATGTGTCTCATGGCACACATATGTTAATTACTAAAATTCTGCAGTACACCAAAAATATATTTTTTGCCAGTTTGACAAAAAATATATTTTTTGCCAGTTTGACAAAAAATAGGTATAATTTTGTTTCATTCACACCAGACAGCTATTGTGTTGGCTATTGTCATTTTTTAAATTTGACAGTCAAAGGGAAAAGAGGTTGCCCATGACTAATTTAGTCAGGTATTGCATGTTCAAAAAATTTATGTGGCAGACCAGTGTGGCATGGCATGCCGGTTGAAAAGTCCCCGTCTAAATATTTCTTAAAATGGTATTATGAAGGTGAAATGAAAATCAGTCAGGTTCTGGCCAAGATGAAGGCATAGGTAGAAATGCTTTGGTTCCTCCCACAACCAAAAGAAGGATAACAACCAATTTAAAAACAAAAAAGAACCAGAACTGCCAGAAAATCAAAATGCGTGGAACTCTGACAACCAAGGAGTTAAAGAATCGTTCATCCAGACCAGTAGGAGGGGCAGCAGAGATGGGCAGCAGGGTGGGAAGAATACATGGCAAACTATCGGACCACATGGGAGAGGCAGGGTGATCAGAGCAGTCCCACATTCACACTCAGGTAAGCCAAGTGGAACAACAGGGAATAAGACAGACCATGAAATCCAGAGTTTCTGCATGGGAAACTAAAGATTCAAAACCTTTGACTGTAAAATTCTGTGGGGGTTGTGAAGGCAGGAGAAACTCCCAGTCTCACAGAACAGTCTATTGGAGAGGTCCATGGGGTCCTAGGACATACCCACCCACCTGGGCATCAGCACCTGAAAGGGCACAGTCTGGCTTGTGGGAAGCGAGGGAAGTGAGGTAAAGAGGGGTGACAGCTGTGTAAGCAGCATTGTTCCCTCTCTGACCCCTCCCCCACAGACAGTGCCACAACAAGTGAAGAGGGTTGCCCTGCCCTGGCGAATACCTAAGGCTCCGCCCCTTACAGTGTAACAGGTTTGTCATGACAAAGAAATATGGCCCAAATAAATGAACAGATCAAAACTCCAGAAAAAGAACTAAGTGATGAAGAGATAGACAACCTATCAGAATCAGAGTTCAAAACACTGGTTATCAGGATGCTCACTGAAATGATTAAGTTTGGTTGCAAAATGAAGGAAGAAATAAAGGCTATTCAAAGTAAAATAAAGGAAAATGTACAGGAACCAACAGTGAAGGGAAGGAAACCAGGACTAAAATCAATGATTTGGAGCAGAAGGAAGAAATAAACATCCAACCAGAACAGAATGAAGAAACAAGAATTCAAAAAAATGGGGAGAGGATGAGGCACCTCTGGGACAACTTTAAATACTCCAACATCCAAATCATCAGGGTGCCAGAAGGAGAAGAGGAAGAACAAGAAATTGAAAACTTATTTGAAAAAATAATGAAGAACTTCCCCAATCTGGTGAAAGAAATAGACTTCCAGGAAGTCCAGAAAACTCAGAGAGTCCCAAAGAAATGGGATCCAAGAAGGAACACACCAAGGCCCATCATAATCACATTAGCCAAGATTAAAGATAAGGAGAGAATCCTAAAAGCAGCAAGAGGAAAGAAGAGGGTTACCTACAAAGGAGTGCCCTTAAGGCTATCAGATGATTTCTCAAAGAAACCTTTCTGGCAAGAAGGGGCTGGAAAGAAGTATTTGAGGTTATGAAAGGCGAAGATCTACATCCAAGATTACACTATCCAGCAAAGCTATCATTTAGAATGGAAGGGCAGATAAAGTCCTTCCCAGATAAGGTCAAGTTAAAGGAGTTCATCATCACTAAGCCCTTATATGAAATGTTAAAGGGACTCGTCTAAGAAAAAGAAGATGATCAAAACTATGAACGGTAAAATGACAACAAACTCACAACTATCAGCAACTGAACCTAAAAAACAAAAGCAAAAACTAAGCAAACAACTAGAACAGGAACAGAATCACAGAAATGGAGATCATATGGAGGGGTATAGTGGGGATGGGGATAGGGAGAATGGGGGGAAAAGGTACAGGGAATAAGAAGCATAATTGGTAGGTACAAAATAGACAGGGGGAGGTTAGGAGTAGTATAGGAAATGGAGAAGCCAGTAACAACCAATGGACATGATTTAAGGAGGTGGGAATGCTGGCTGGGGGCAGGGCAGAGATGGAAAAAGGGGAGAAAAGAAATGGGACAACTGTAATAGCATAATCAATAAAATATACTTTAAAAATAAATAAATAAAGCCAGTTAAAAAAGAAAAGAAAATCAATCAACTAAACTAAAATGTTAAATGACATAATTACATTAGGCAAATTGATCATTTGGGGAATGGGTCATTCAAGAAATTGGTTATTTGAGGAATTAGTAGATTGACTATATAATTTATCATCTAAACTGGGATGCTTTTAAGAGTGAAAGGAGTACTATTAATAATTATTCTGGGACAATAGGTACAAACTAGCATGTCCTAGGCCTACTGAGATGTAGGGTTATTCTGCCTCCTGGTCCAAACTGGTGTCTGGTACCTGATTCTGAGTAAGGCTGAGCATGTACAAACCAGAGGAACAGTCTGGATCTGCTTGGTTTTGCAATATGGCTACATGGCTGGATTTGAGGTTGAATAGGTGAATTGTTTCTCAACATGAATCCGTCTTCTGTTTGAAAGATGCAAAGCTGTAGGGTATTAGAATAAGTTTTAAGGCGAGTTATGATTTCTTGGATGGTGTCCATGGCAGTTATTACCTTTCAGTGGATGACTTCCAATTCTAGATCTCTAGGCCAAGCTCCAAATTCAGATTTCCAAATGTAAGCTAGACATCTCCTGCAGGCACATCAAATCCAACATGTCTCAAATTGAACTCCTAGAAAGAGAGTAGAGAGGTAAAAGAAGACCTTTGGGATGGATTTCTCACTGTCACTTGGTTATGACACACTTGGTTATATTTTTTAACAACCTGAAAGGATTTTCTTCCTTTTCTTTCTTACTCAAAACCTACCTGCTCTTTAGAGCCCAGCTCAAATCTCATCTTTCTGTGATGTCATCTTTACAAAATAGCCATATTTCTCTCTCCCTTATAAAAATTATCAATTGTTTATTTAAGATAGCAGCCCAGGGTGGTCATAAGTAACTGTGACTAGTACCATTTAGTTTGGAATTGCACTGTTTTCTAAGCATTTCTGATGTATTAGATGTATTTTACTACAATACTTAGCACATCGCTAAGCAGATAACAAGAGCTCAGTTATTCGTAAATTCATTCAACAAATATCAGTGTCATATTATGCACCAGGTATTGTTCTACTTTCTGGAGACAGAACAAGCCAAAAAACAGAGGCTCTGATGTGCAGGAGCTTATGTTTTATTGGAGAAGCTGGACAATGAACAAATAAAGAACTCATTTTAAAGATAGAGAAAATTAGACCTTGAGAAGTGAAAGGATATGCCCAAGGACACAAGGAATCTACTGTTGGAGCCAGGACTTGAACCTGATCTGCTTTCTAGTATATAGCATTGTTTCCCAGTGCATCAAACCAAGTGCTCTGTGTAACATTCTGGGGGATGTGCTCCATGAGCTGGGCACTATGGGATTATTTGCCAGCCCTAATTTTTTTTCATTTATTTTATTGTATGTGTATATTTATATATATGTATATCTGATGAGGGAGGGAGGGCAGTTTCCCAAAGGAGCTAATCCAACCAGCCAGTTGACATTTGCCCAAAAATCATACAATTGATCATTTAAATTAGAACCCAGGGCTCCCTTTCCCTTTTTACAGCCCAGCACAATGTCCAAGTATGCTTCAATACCACCTGTGTATAGGTATAAATGAGAATCAGAAAGTGGAAGGATTCTATGATCAGAGAATGCCTGCCCTTCATGGCTGTGTTTCTGGGCAGTCAAGAGGGAGCCCAAGAATCCCACCGGCTTCTAGTAAAAAGATGCTCCCTTGGCTTTCCTCACTTCCATCTGTGGGAGCTGCAAGAGAGCCCAGCAGCTGTGCGTGTTCCAGGTAACACCACCTGGGCAGGAGTGAAGGGGGTGGGGGGTTCCAGAATTCTGTGTGCTCCTGACAACCTCAGTCAGCTATCTCCCCAACACTCAGAGTTTCACCAGAGTTTTATCTTGGGACCCTCAGTACTAATCTGATCATGCATTTTATTGTAGTTTCCATTAGTCAGCACAAGAAGCCCTGAACTGGATGAGTATTGTATGATTCTTCTTATATAAGGTTCCTAGAGTAGTCACATTCACAGAGACAAAGTGGAGTGGTGGCCACCAGGCACTGGGAGGATGAGGTATGGGGAGTTGTTTAATGGACAGAGAGTTTTAGTTTCATAAGATAAAAAGAGTTTGGAAGATTGGTTGCACACCAATGTGAGTGTACTTAACACTACTGAACTTATACACTCAAAAATGGTTAAGATGGTTTATTTTATATTGTGTGTTTACCACAATTAAAAAGCCCAGAACCCAAGGCTATCTTTTAGCCCCTAGTCATTTATCCCATTTGTGTGTATGGCCATGAAGCACCTCCTTACTCCAAGAATCTTAATCCTCCCCACTCTTACAATCTCCATATCCATGGCATTTGTGATGATCTGACTTCCTGTGTATATTATGTATGTATTTCTTTGCTTGTCATCTCTCTCTCCTCAAGTGGAGTGTATCTCCATCAGAGCAGAGATTTTCGTTAGTTTTGTTTACTGCTATAATCCCAGTGCCTGGAAGAGTGCCTGACACAAAGTAGGTGCTCAATACATATTTGCTGACTGAGTGCTAATGGGTGAATTTTATGTGGATCTGCACAGGGAGCGTACAACTTATTAGTCCTGCAGCAAAAGGAAGGTAGGGAAAAGCAGTAGCCGTCACACGTCGACCTCTCTATCTCACATTATTAGACATCATCACAGAAAATATCTGTGATGTGTTTCATTAAAAAAGCCCCCTAGAATTAACTGTTTCAAAGCATTTGTTTTCAAACATAGCTGGCAAAGGGTGAGAAGTACTTTTCTGTTTTATGAATCTGCCTGTTTATTGCTGCCTAGGGTGTTACCTTTTGGGGCTGCAGGGTGCCCCTTCTGCCACCTTATTTTTTCTTCAGTGATACTATTTCATGGCTGGTTTCCACCTTCATTTTTCATTATATGTATAGTAGACTCTTTTTCTTCATTCACCTCCTTGAACCCATCATTTGTCTCGTGTACATTCTAATGCTTTGGAAATTGCTGCAATCATAGGGAGTTGGCAGAATTCTACCTTATTAGCAGCACAGCCAGGAGCTAATCAGATGTCTTCATTTGCTCGACACAATTCACAGGACACAATTCACAGTCCATGAGGAGCAATTGCTTCATCACTTGCCTCCTTCCTTTTTCTGGGCACAGTTTTTTATTATGAATTCATTTGGATTTTCTGCTACTTTTAGAATCTTTTCATTTGAACTTTCTTGCTGCATCTCCACACACATGCTTGAACTGTTTTGTCTGACTTGACCATTCACTTAATTAATTACCTGGTCAATTTAATCAAAAACATCATATCCTTTAAAAAAATAACATTGAACTGTTTGATTGATTTGATTAATGATTCAGTCCAAATGGTTCTAGCCATCAATGGGGAGTTGCCTTCTGTCTCAAAGAAATTTACCTTGTCTCCAACCTTTTCTTCATTTTCTTTTTATTCAGTGCCTTCCTTTTTCTTTTGTTTCAAACTGATTTTAGAGCTCTTTTTGAGGTGTGGGCTTTTCGTGAATGCTATATACCCTGATTGCTTCCTAGGCTCCTATTGCTTGAAGACACAGCAAAGATTTTCTTGTTTCCAGGCCTCTGCCTAGTAGAATTCAATGTGGTAAGACAAAAGTGCGCATGTATTTACATATGTTATATACATATAAGTTCATAAAATTTATGTTTTCTGTACCCTTGAACTCTAGGTCTTTTGATATAACCAAATTAGGGTTAATGGTTCAGTTGGTTTTACATAAATTACTGCTGGTAAACTTTTTTTTCTTTTCTTTTTTAAAACTGGGTATGAGATGTAATAAGAGATGTTCCATAATCTCCTCCTCAACCCCCCTCCTACTCTGGTCCTTATATTTGTTATCAGTAATTACAAGTCACAGTGTGATGTCACTTCAGGGTTCTGAATGTGGAAATATGGGAAATCCTCCAAATAAACTCAAATCAATGATGGTGGAAATAACCATTTCCTGCTTCTGCTTCTTACATCTCCTCTCCCACCCTCCCTTCCCACACGGAGACACATACAGAAAACACATGGCACACATATGCTTTCTTGACATTTCTAATTATTTCGTTCATTTGAAATATGTATTATACATCATATCATAGTAATACCTCAGGAGCCTGGCGTGGTTTGACATAAAGTATATGGATGATTATTGTTTTAGATTTAAGTAACAACCCCTCCCCCCAACTTTTTGTTTTAAGTGGAAATTTTCTATAACAAAGTCTACACTCTATATCCTAGTAATTGGAGTATATAAAATATAACTAAACTTTAAAAAAAATGATGTGGGTCACCCATTAAAGAATGTTGGTGGGTTGTATAGGCAAGTAATTTAGAGCTGGGTTTTGATTCAGTCAGCATTCTTGGTTGCAAGCAACCCAAATGAATTTTGGTTTATAGGTGGTGCTTAAACAGTTGTAAAGAGGGCTGGGGACTAAGCTTCCAGAAATAATTCCCAAATACAGGCTAAAGACCTGGTCCTGGGAGGAAAGTACTGCCACTTCAATGACTGAGTATTGGGTAGCACAGTTTCAAAAGTAGCTTCTGGGCCAGGAGCTTCCGGTTACAGTTCCTGCTGTTGCCACTAGCCTGAGAGAGGGAGAGGACATGAAGAGAGGGGAAGAAGGACAGCGCCCAGCGCATCAGTCTGGAGTGATGCTCCATTAGCATGGACTTTGCTTCATGGATGTGCCCTTGTGGTGAGGGAATAGCTAACATTTTCACCTAAAGAGATTGTCTTTCCCCTCTACCCTACTCATGAAGTATGGAATTCCCCAAACAGAAATGGGTTCATATCTGAAAGCCAAGGTGAACATCAGATGCCCACTTTAGGCTAAATATATGACCTTCCAGGACAAATCTTAGCACTGACATCCTTGCATATGTCTTGACATGAGCCCAATTCCTTGTTTCCTCCTCAAGAGAGGGGCATGCAGGCTGTGCGACTGCAGCGTAAGCCTTTCTTCAGAGTCAAAATTGAGATCTCCCAGGGGTTTTCTTGTCCTCAGTATAATTCCTTAACATTCTTATCATGGAGGTTTGGCTTCTTCGGCACTGTTAAAAACATTATCTTATTTTAGCACTCAGTGCTACTTGTTTTAGCTTCATGGGAAGTTTTTTTTGTCATCCTGTAGAATTTCAGGGTTTTACCCCTAGACTATTAAAGACAGGTGGTGTTTGTGACTGCAGATGTAATTAGTCACCCTGTCTTCTGGATTTCCTTAGTGTCAGATAATTGTGAAATTTAGAATTCTGGATATAGGTTACTTCAGGTTTACCATTGTGTAGTTATGAAGAAGTTAGGATAGATGTCACTAGGTAAATCTAGATGATTGAGTTTTTCAGTTTACTTTTCTTTGAATGGAAGTGGTCCTGCTTGATTGAACTCCTGGGTGCCAGGATAATGGTTGAGATGATCGGTAAAAAGGAGTAGCAGATGTGGAGAGAAATCCAGAGCTTCCTGCCTCCTGGGCACTGTGGCGTTCCTCTTACCTCCAAAATGGTCATCCAGAAATTAAACTGCATTAGCTCTTGACTCCCAGCCTTTTCAGTATTTATTGCACCCACGCATCAGCTCTTTCTATCTTTTTTCAAAAGATATTTTAGTTATTTATTTTAGAGAAGGGAAGAGAGGGAGAAAGAGAGGGAGAGAAACATCAATGTTGCCTCTCGCACGCCCCCTACTAGGGACCTGGCCCACAACCCAGGCATGTGCCCTGACTGGGAATCAAACTAGTGATCCTTTGGTTTGCAGACCGTCACTCAATCCACTGAACCACACCAGCCAGGGCTCCTTTTGTACTTTTTAAAAGCATTGTTGGTAGATTTTGATGGAAATAAAGAGAAGGTTCAAAAGCATTATCTAAAATTAAAATGCTGTATTTGAGAGAAATAAATTTGGTTCAGATCCAGGCTCCACCACTGACTATGGGAATTTGGGCAAATTACTCAACCTCTCTGAACTGCAGTGTCTTTCTCTGCAAAGCAGAGATAATAGTGCCTGTTTTGGATAGCCTTTGAAGATTAAATGAGATAAATATGTAAGTGACCAGTTATAAAGCACTCAGTAAATGTTGAATCCCTGTCTCTACGGAGTTTATTTATGCCCACTGACTGTATTCCCCCTGTGGTGACTTTAATATCTTTTAACAAACAGCATTGCTACTGGTGGGGGCTGTCAACCCAGAGTTTGACAGGCTCTCACTCCACCTCCTGAATAAGTCAAATGTCACTCCTGAAACCATAACGAACTCTCCAAACTTTTTTTTTTTTTTGCATAACTTGATGGGGTTAGGGAATTACAACTGTTCTGGAAACATTCCAACATAGAAGCTATGTAGCTGAAGAAAAGAAATTCTTGCAAAATATCTCCTCTAAGGAGTTACTTCTGTTTTTAGAGGACTGCCACCAAAATTTTGCTGTATATTGTATATCCTAAATTATATTTCTTTCCTTATTTTTACATAATGCAATAATTTAAAAGACAGCACCATCTTGGCTTTTATTTCCCCCTCCAAAGATGATAGCTTCTTCATTAGGATGACTCATTTAAAAAAGAGTATTTGTGCTTTCTCTGACAACCTTCCAAAAAATTCACTGCTGGGCAGAGGAAGAGGTTGATAAATAAAAAGTAATTTGTTCATAAAATTTATAAGCTACTGGAAATAAGGGCCCAGGAAGAAAGTGCCAAGTCAGCTTTAAGTAAGAAATAATAATCAAACCAGCAAATGTACAAGTGCATTATGGTAAGAAAAAAAATCAAATGGCAAGGCTTGATGTGAACAATATGGAAAAAACAACAAAGTGAAGAAATGTCAAATGAAGGATTATCTTTGCCTGTGAAGAATCTATTCAAATCATAAATTCAGTGCAGGGCTTTCTGCTTCCAAGACCTTACGGGCTTCACTGAATAACGCCAGTAGCAGCAACAGCAGCAGCCTTGGCAACACCGACAACAAACCCTTTTGTTTTCCTACCAGTTCCTAACAGTTTTGTGTCTAGCAGACGGGCTTTCCATTGTAGATTGAACCCTAAAGGAAGGGCTCCTGCACTTGGGTGTGGAGATATATATCATCAAGTGGACATAAGTTTACATCTTTAACTGGCCTTTGCCATAAAGAGCCTTTGTTGACCATTTTAGTCTTGATCTCCTAAAGCAAATGTTTCATTGAACAAGCATGATTTTATAACAATAAAACAACCTTTATTATTATTTTTTCTCCCACCACCCCTTTATATTTATTTTGTGGAGGTAGTTCTTCCCTGTCTCTGTTAGTTCAGTTTGCTTGTTAGTTCAGTTTCTATTTTGCCCTGACTCTGGATGAAAGATAAAATTTAAGGCAAATCATAGTAGCTTTCTGGCCCTTTTCAGTTAATAGTGGTCATCTGTTTGTATAACCAGGTTAACTGGTTTTGTCATTGTAACTGGTTAGTATAACCAGTATAATGACAGAATCAGTATATTTCATTGAAAGTTAGTATTTTTCCTCCCAGCTCAGGCCAGGCTGTCAGCTTAAGACAAAAGGGGATCTAATCAGCTTTTTCCTTTCCCCCCACAATCATACCCCTCCTTTCTTATTTTGAGATGAAGGCCACTATTTTGGATCACCTCAGGGTAGAAGAGGGAGGGGCTGGGAGAAGAGGAAGGAACCATGTCTGCCTTGGTCTGTGTTGCATCAGATGGCAGCTGACTTTTTGGGGCAGTTTTGTGAGTTGTCTGAGTACCTGCCCCTTTGGAAAGTTCTCACCTGCAATCCATCACTAAATCTGTTCTGCCTTCAAAACACACCCCAAATCTAACCATTCTGTATTTCTTCCACTGCTCCCCATCCAACAAGCCACCACGAACACTCTCTTAGGTTACTGCAGTGGCCTCTTCCTAACTGGTCCCCTGCTTCTGCCCCTGCTCCCTAGTCTTTTTTACATACAGCATCTAGAGGAATCCTCCTAACATCTAGTTTGGGTCTTATTACTCCTATTTCACTCAAATTCCTTTGGTAGACTATAGGCTATGTGGTTTACCTTTCCCCAACCACACTCTTCTGACCTCATCTTCCAGCAGTGTCCTCAATTTTTCAGAACACTGCAGACATAATTGTAACTCAGGGCCTTTGCATTTGCTCTTCCCTCTGCCCAGGATAGTTTGCCTCAGATATCCACATGGCTTACTCCCTCGCCTCCTTAAAATCTTTGTGCAAAAATCTTTCTTAATAAACTTTTCCATGACCATTCCATTAAAGATGAAAACCTGCCTTTTCCTAAGTATTCCCCTTATTTTCCTTTCTAGCTCTATTTTTCTCCATAACATTATTTTGACCAATTATATATTTTACTCATACACTTTGTTTATCTTCTCTTTTAATATAAACTTTAATAAAGGCAGAATTGTTTACAATTGTATCCCTAGTACATAGAACAGTGCTTGGCATGTAATAGGTGCTCATAATGTTTTTGAGTGAATGAGTGATTAATTACACTTATCATGCTTTATTATAGGTCATCCGTTCACATAATTGTATCTCTAAGTACTTGAGAATAAGGTTCAGGTCTTGATTATTTTGTGTTCATTACATATCTTGCTCAGTGCCTGGCACACAAATTCTAGACAGACATGTATTGAATAAAAATAAAGAATAAATGAGTCAAGAAAGATTGTTGGGGAGGTAGAAAAAAGAAATAGAGGAGTAAACTACCATAGAAGCTTGGGGAGGAGAAAGTTTCAAGGCAAAGTAAAGTGGTTAAATATCAAAGGGAGAGGACGGAATGGGGTTTGGGATGGGGAAGGCACTAGGGACCTTTGAGGAGTGGTGGTGGAATCCAGGATGGGAGACAAGTTGCAGTGGCCTGTGGGTGTGATGAAGGTGACTGAGCAGAGACTGAGAAGTGAGGGACTCTGTGCAGAAGGAGCTTGTGAGGAGATGAAATGGACTTCAGCCTAAGGGGAAGTTGGTTGGGGTAATAAATGTGTATATATTAGCATATGGGAGAACTGAAGATGTTTGTAGGTGAATATCTAGTGGAGAGAGAGATTAAAGACTCAATAGAGGGGTGATAGATGTTGGAACACATTTGAGAGGAGACGGGAGGAGATGGGATCAAGATGACAAGAGAAGAACTGGTCCTGGGAAGAAGTAAGGTTACATCTTCTCTGAGGTCAGGGACATTCACTGGTCCTGGCTTGGATACACAGATGTGGAGTGAGTGAGGGAGGGAAATACCTAGCTCTCTGCTTACTTATCTATTCATCTGCGTCTTTCTACCTGCCTACTCATCCATTCATCCATCTGTTCATCTGTCCATCTTTCCATGTATCTATTCATCTATTGGCTATTCCATTTTTCTTAGAGCCCAGCCTCATTTTCTTGGTCCTGTGGTATTTTGAGGTGAGGCCAATGGATAGAAAACTTTTCTCAAGGTATGTGCAGCTGTCCATAGTAAACAAGGTGTTTTGAATTGCCCTTCACAGTCATTCCTCTAGCTTGAAGAACACTTTGAGGTCAGGTATACACAGTGCGAGATCAAAACAACCCAGCTTACTAATATTTAGAGCTTTGTACTTTTCAAAGTACTTTAAAATCCAAAAATCTTTCAGTTATTTGCTCATTTCCACATAGTTCTCTGAAAACTTCAAAAGATGATTATAGATAAATAATTTCTACCTTTTCCTATAATATCCAACAAAAGTATTGAGAAATGCTTTTTTCTTCCAATAAGTATCTCTTCTCTTTATGAACAATGGAAGGGAATAAAATAAAGAGTAAATGAAAGAAATGAAAAAATAAATCCACCCTGATTTGACACTCTGTCCAGTTAATGAACCCTACAGAGGAAGCGCATTAACACTGCCACTGTTTTTAATGATGGAATAACTCGATATGTGCACTCATTCGGGACACTTATAGCTTATTAATTACCCATACACGGTATTAAGGCTACGAATGTAATTACCCAGAGTCTGTCTCTCCTCTCTAGCCCAGTGTCTTAGACCTGTTTCCTGAATTGCCCTCTGGGGTGTGAAGCCCCAGATATACTTTGTGCCCCTCTGAATCTTATTGACCAAATCCCCCTTAGCCTCTTGCTTATATTGACCTGGCAGGCACCCTGTGCTAAGTGCCTGCTTTTAAGTATTGATTCTCAGGGCAAGGATATGATGATGATTATGACACCCCCAATTATGCTCCCATTCACGGAGAAGATCCAGGAAGCAGATTACAGGGATCAATTTACTTGGGAGACTTAGGGGACATTCCTGTTGCCCTTGCCTCGGAATCTGTGCTTAAAGACAGTTTAAAAATAGCGAGAGCTGTTAACTGGAGAAAGAGACATGGTGAGCAGATGGGTCATTACAGCCAAGAGCTTAAACTGATGGTAAACCAGAGTGGAGGTTTGGAAACAGGGGCTTCCTTGGGGAAATGTATTTCTTGTTCCCAGATGTGGAGTAGTTATTTCAGTAGCAATAAGGGTGACCTTAAAGCGGGGCCAGCTCCTGACGTGACTCAAGGCTTAGGCGTGTGGAGCTTGACAAAGCAAGATTTCCAGTGCTGTTACACTTTTTGCCCCAGTCCCAGTGGCTTTGCCTCGGGTGCCTCTTGAGGAACCCACAGAGATGGGGCATGGACTTTGCCTTTACTGGGGGAGGAGGGAACACAGGGTCCCTCTTTTTTTCTCCCACAATGCACTATTATTATTTTTCTGCTTATAAACCTATGTCCTCATTGTAGAATACTAAAAATTTTGGACAAAGTAGAAAGTGAAATTCCCCTCTCTTCTACCCTAAAGACATAACCATTATTTTAATTTGTTGTATACTTTTCAAGTTGTTTTTCTATGTATCTATAAACAGGCATCAGTGCCCATACATACTTTAGATAAACACAATCAATTAGACTTGCTCTTCTATAAAATATCTCAGACACATCTTCTAGGCCAATAAATATAGATTTACTTGGTCTTTTCAACACTTAAGAGTATTGGTTATATAGTTATGGTACAATTTAATTGCTCATTTAGATTTAATTATAAATTTTTATAAACAATGCTACATATACATTGATTTTTATCCATTTGTTCAATTATTTCCTTTGGGCAGATTTTACAAGTTTAACAGGTCAAAAGGAATACTTATGTAAAATTTTGGTATATATTGTCAAATCTTTACCTCCAATAAATTGTAGTAATTTACATTTCACCAGTAAAATAGTTATACCTTTCCAACTTTGAATATTATTATTCTGCTCAATTTTCGGTAAAGTAGAAAATTATTGTTATTATTTTTTAAGATTTTATTTATTTCTTTTTAGAGAGGAAGGGAGGGAGAAAGAGAGGGAGAGAAACATTGACGTGAGAGAGAAACATCAACTGGTTGCCTGCTGCACATGCCCTGACTGGGTACCGAACCTACAACCCAGGTGTGTGCTGTGACTGGGAATTGAACGGGTGGCGACCTTTTGCTTTGCAAAAAAAAAAACTCAACAAAAGTGATGCCCAATGAGCTGAGCCACAAGGGTCAGAGTGAAAATGATTATTTTATTGTTATTCTAATTTACCTTTCTTTGGTTACTAATGAGGCTGAATACTTTTCACATATTTTTTTGGCAATTTGTGTTTCTTCTTTTGAAATTGCACTGTTCATAATTCTTTACTTACTTTTGAGGAAGGGAAGATTACTTGTCTTAAAAAAATTGAATGATCAGAACTCTTCATAACATAGATACTAACCTCTCACTGCTCTTTATGTTACATATTTTCTGCCCTGAAAAGGTTTTATCGCTGCCTTTATTTATTATTATAAATAATAATAATTTTCTTTTTCTTTTTTATTAATGATTTGTTTATGCTATTACAGTTGTCCCCAATTTCCCTCCCTCTACCCCCCTTCACCCAGCTCACCCCTCACTTCCATAGTCAATTTCCACACTGTTGTCCATGCCCATGGGCCCTTCATATATGTTCTATGACTAATCACTTCAGCCTCTTTTAGTCAGTCCCCACCTCCTGCCTCCTCTCTTACTGCTGTCAGTCTATTTCATGTTCTATGTCTCTGATTCTATTTTGCCCATTATTTTATTTTATTTGTTAGATTCCTTTTATAAGTGAGATCATATGGTATTTGCCTTTCACTGACTGGCTTATTTCACTTAGCATAATAGTCTCCAATTCCATCCATTTTGTCACAAAAGGTAGGAATTCTTTCTTTCTGCTGTGTAGTATTCCACTGTGTAAGTGTTTTTTTTTAAATATATAATCTTAATTATGTTTTTTTTCTGTTACCATTTAGTCCCTTTTTATGCCCCTTTCTAAATGATTTTTAATCCACTCATCTACTGATGGGCACTTAGGCTGTTTCCAAATCTTGGCTATTGTCATAGAGGTGCATAAGTTCTTTTGAATCAATGTTTCAAGATTCTTCGGTATATTCCCAGCAATGGAAACACTGGGTCAAAAGGTAGTTCCATTTATAATTTTTTTAGGAAATTCCATACTGTTTTCCATAGTGGCTACATCAGTCTGCTTTCCCCCCAACAGTATACTAGGGTTCCCTTTTCTCCACATCCTGGCCAACACATGTTTGCTGATTTATTAATGACAGCCATTTTGGCCTGTGTGAAGTAATAGTTCATTGTGGTTTAATTTGCATCTCTCTGATGGCTACTGATGCTGAGCGTCCTTTCATATGCCTATGGGCCCTCTATATGACCTCCTTGAAGAAATGTCTATTCAGGTCCTTTGCCCATTTTTTAACTGGATTGTCTTCCTGGTGTTGAGTCATATGAGTTCTTTATGTATTTTGGAAAGTAAACCCTTGTCTGATGTATCATTTGCAAATATGTTCTCCCATACAGTTGTTTCCCTATTCATTTTGATGATGGTTTCTGTAGCCATCAGAAGTTTTTTAATTTGATGTAGTCCAAGTTGTTTATTCTTTTCTTTATTTCTCTGGCCTTAGGTGCTATATTGGCAAAGATATTATTATGTGAGATATTTGAATTTTTACTGACTATGTTTTCCACAAGGATTTTTATGGTATCACAGCTTACATTTAAGTCTTTTATCCATTTTGAGTTTATTCTTGGTGTTTGGTGTGAATTGGTGGTC
The DNA here is from genome assembly GCF_022682495.2 of Desmodus rotundus. NCBI lineage: Eukaryota > Metazoa > Chordata > Mammalia > Chiroptera > Phyllostomidae > Desmodus > Desmodus rotundus. The sequence goes on from NC_071387.1 coordinate 170,000,934, forward strand.
TAGTTTCATTTTTTTATATGTACCAGTCCAGTTCCTCCAACATCATTTATTGAAGAGGCAATTTTTACGCCACTGTAGGCTCACACCCCCTTTGTTAAATACTGATTGACCATAGAGACATGGGTTTATTTCTGGGTTCTCTGTTCTGTTCCATTGTTCCATGTGTGTGTGTTTATGCCAGTAGCAGATTGTTTTGATTACAGTGGACTTGTAGTATAGTTTTATATCAGATATTGTGATCCCTCCAACTTTGTTCTTCTTTCTCAAAGTTGCTGAGGCTATTTGGGGTCTTTTTTGGTTTCATACAAATGTTTGGAATATTTGTTCTAGATTTGTAAAATATGCCAATGGTACTGTAATAGAGTTTGTGTTGAACTATAGATTGCTTTGGGTAGTATGGACATTTTAATGATGTTAATTCTTTTAATCCATGAATAGGGTATATGCTTCTATTTATTTGTATTTTCCTCAATGTCCTTCTTCAGTGTCCTACAGTTTTTCGAGTACAAGTCTTTTACCTCCTAGGTTAAATTTATTCCTAGGTACTTCATTTTGTAAATGGGATTTTTCCCCTTAGTTTCTCGTTCTGATAGTTCATTGCTGGTGTACAAAATGCTATCAATTTCTGAATATTGACTTTGTATCCTGCTACTTTGCTGAATTCACTTATTAGGTCTAATAGTTTTTTGGTGGAGACTATAGGGTTTTCTATGTACACTATCATGTCATCTGTGAATAAAGGAAGAAGTTTTACTTCTTCCTTTCCAATTTGGATGCCTTTTATTTCCTCTTCTTGTCTGATCATTGTGGTTAGGACTTCCAGTACTATGTTGAATAAGAGTAGTGAAAGCAGACACCCGTGTCATGTTCCTGATCTTAAGGGGAATGCTTGTAGTTTTTTGCCCATTGAGTGTGATGTTGGCAGTAGGCTTTTTGTATATGGGCTTTATTATGTTCTGTATGCTCCCTCTTATTCCCACTTTGCTGAGTGTGTTTAACATAAATGGGTGCTGGATTTTTATCAAATGCTTTTTTTATTTGATATGATCATGTGATTTTTGTCTTTAATTTTGTTTATGTGGTGTATCACGGTTATTGATTTGTGAATGTTGTACCATCCTTGCATCCCTAGAATAAATCCCACTTGATTATGGTGTATGATCTTTTTAGTGTATTGCTGGATCTGGTTTGCTAATATTTTGTTGAGGATTTTTAACATCTGTGTTCATCAGAGATATTGACCGTTAATTTTCTTTCTTTTTACCTGGTTTTAGAATTAGGATAATAGTGGCCTCATAAAGGGAATTTGGGAGTCTTTCCCCCTCTTGAATTTTTTTGGAATAGTTTGAGAAAAATTATTATTATTACTTTAAACTAAGGATCCAAAATGGTTCACTGATTGTATTTGGTTGTTAAGTACCTTTAGTTTCTTTTTAATATCGAATAGTCACTCAGATTTTCCCCCCAGATAATATAAACTTTTTAAAAATGACATAATAATTTAAAAAATGTTCTGTATCATATTAGATAAGTTTCTTTCTATTTTAAGTTTATTCATAGGTTTAACCTGAATGAATATAGAATTTTATCAACTGCATTTTCTGCATTATCAAACTGATCATTTGGTTTTTTATTTTAATGTATTAACCCAGTGTATCACACTGATAGATTTTCTAATGTTGATTCATCCTTGAATTCCTGAAGTAAATCCTCTTTAGAGGTGTTGTATTGTTCTTTTAATGTGTTGTTGGTTCTTTTTTGTTAACACTATTTTCAGGGTATATGTGTCTATCATATTCATAAGTGAATGTGACTTACAGGTTACTTTTCCTTCACTATCTTGGTCATTTTTGATATCTGGGTCATATTAGCCTTGTGAAATGAATTCTGAAAAGCTTTATAGAACTTCTTTTTATTAAGCCAACATCTGAAACTTTTTTTTTGGAGGGTGGTTGAATTCACTAATTCTTTTAATTTCGGTTCTTTTAAAAATATTCATGCAGTTTCTTAGAAAGTTGTTGATCTTTTGGGGGGCTTTCACATTATTAGTATAAAGTTAAAAGTTGTATTATTTTATTAAAAATAGATTCTTCCCTATCTGTAGTTATATTTAATTTTTCATTGCTAATATTAAGTATTCTCTAACATTTTTTCCTTTTGTTAGATTTTTCAAACATCTCTTAATACATTATTTTTCAAAGAACTAGTCTTAGTTTTACTCAGTAATTCTAGTTGCCTTAAGCTTTCTAATTTATTGGTTTCTTTTATTTATTTTGATGTTCTTTTTCTGGCTTCTGAGTCTAACGTTCCAAAAATATTTATCCTAGACATTTCTTGTTTTAGGAAAATACTTATTTAAAGATAGGATTTTTCTCCTGAGTAAGATTTTGGCTACATCCCATAGAATTTTTCCATTTAGTTTTTCAAATTATGTTAATTTCTAAATAATTTATAAGTTAAGTTTTTGTTTACTTTTTGACACAAAAGTTATTTAGAAGAGTGAGGTTTTAGACTTAATTCCATATTACTTTCTTTACGAATTCTGCTTTCAGAAACTTATTGAGAATTTTTATGGTCTATTAAATTATCTTTTTCTTCACATGTTTTAAATAAACATTCCATGGACATTTGAAAAGAATGTGTCCTCTCCCCTTTTTAGAGAATTCATGATTTGCTCTGAAGTCAAGCTTGTAATATGTATTATTCACATTTTTTATATGTATTTCTTGTCATGTTGATGTGACAAATTTTGGGAATGTTTTGTTAATCTTTTCCTCCGTACCTATGGGTTTGAAATTTTTTTTTTCTATTTCTAGCACTTCTTTTTTTCCTTCTTTTTGAAGAGAGTATAGTAAAAAGTTAAAAACCTTGATGCTGGTCCATCTGCCTGGTTTGAATACAGCTCCACCCTCAAGAGCTGACAGACCTTGACAAACTTTTTCAATGGTAAAATCATGCTGTTTACTTTATAGGGTTTCTGGGAGGATTACATGAGTTGCTGAATGTAAAGAGCTTAGTGCTGTGCCTGCCACACTGTGAGTGCTCCATTACTCATTACATATCTGCTGCCAGATATGTCGAGAGAAAATGTTCATGGTTGCTATATGTTCTGATGAGTCTGTTTATCAATATGAAATAACTTTATTTGTCCCATATGGGTCTTTTTGCCTTGAATTCTATGTGAGCTATATGGCTACAATGCTTTCTTTTTTGTATTTTCCTGATCTGTCTTGGGGCAGCTGAGTAGGAGGGGTGACCCCCTTCAAAAAAAAACCCTGGAATTTTTAAAATAAAAAGTTGTGTGTTTATTCCTACATGTTTAAACTTTAGTCACCTTCAAAGTATTGGGTTGGCCAAACAGTCCTTTTAGTTTTTTCCATAAAATAAAAGACACTTTTCATTTTCACCAATAACTTTATTGATTTGGATATTTTGAGTAGGTCGGCTATCTCCTGCTATTGGCTTCCAGTGGGTAGAGGCCAAGCATGCTGCTAAACATCTTCCAGTGCATAAGACAGTGCACATCAAAGAATTATTTGGCCAAAATGTCAGTAGTACCAAGAAACTTTGCAAACCACTTTTGACACATTTGATTAGTCATAGTACCTTCTCCATACACCACACAATCTTTTTGTGCATTTCAGTTGTGTTTTTACCTTTCATGAAATAATAAAGCATAATTACTGAAAATGTTGCATATTTTCTTCCATCTTCAATATTAAAATGGCTGTACAAAAATTCACCAATTTTAATAAGTTTTTAAAAAAATGCACACTGATATGACATCTGTCACAATACAATCTAACAAAATTGTTTCAAATGAAGTTAAAGACAACTGAGCGCTACTAGAGCCATCATATGGAAAGAACTAGATGAACTTTTAGGCCAACCCAGTACTTTCCATGTACCTATAGAGACATTTTCTCTACTGCTCAGAACAGTTTTTGAACTTATCAATTTTGATGTCTTGTAGTGCTTGTGTCATGTTTTGTTTCCCTCTGAGGACTTTTTTCATCTGAGGAAACCCAAAACATTCACTTGGGACAAAATTGGGTGAATAAGGAGAGCGGGGCATGGGGGTCATGCCATTTTTTGGTTAAAAACTGCTGAACACTCAGTGAGGTGTGGGCAGGTGCACTTGTAAATGATGAATTGGACAAGCATGTCCAGAGTCTTCAAAGAAAATTCACTGAAGCCAAACACAGCCTCTCACAACAATGCCAGCTGGTACGCTGATACAGATGGGGTTCTTAGAACACCCACCTAGTGGGGGAAGCCTGTACTACAAGGGGCCCATCCTCCAGAAGATAATTCGTTTTTGTGGACCCTCCCATTTTAAACTTGCTGTATTATTTTGTAATATATCTCTTATAAGTAGCATATAGCTTGAGCTCATTTAAAAAATCAGTGTGAAAGTCTGTTATCATTTAATAAGGGAACTTAACCTATTTACAGTTGTTGGGATTACTGATATTTTTGTCATCTTTGCATTTTTTGTTGAATACATTTCTGGATCTCTTGTCAAGGATTATGAGTAGTTGCTAAGCTTAGATCTTTTGAGGCTGGTGTGGCAGAAAAAAGTCTGCTTCTCTTACTCCAAAGTTAGCAAAACCAGAAGCATACCAGGGGAAATAGCATCTGTGGTCACATTCCTTTTGCTATCATGGAACTGAGTTTTCTTTCTTTCTTTCTTTTATCCTCACCTGAGGATATGTTTATTAATTTTAGAGAGAAAAAAAGGTAAAGAGAGAAACAGCAATATGAAAGAATTGATCAGTTGCCTCTTGCATGCACCCTGGCCAGGGAATGAACCCATAACCTAGGTATGTGCCCTGACTGGGAATCGAACCTACAACTTTTAGGTGTATGAGAAGGTGCTCCAACCTACTTAGCCACCTGGCCAGGGTCTGAGTTTTCTTTTTCTTTTAAAGATTTTATTTATTTATTCTTTTAAAATTTTTTTTATTGTTATTCAATTACAGTTGTATGCCTTTTCTCCCTATCCCTCCACCCCACCACCCTTTGCAACAGCATGGATGGAACTGGAGAGCATTATGCTAAGTGAAATAAGCCAGATGGTGAGGGACAAATACCATATGATCTCACCTTTAACTGGAACATAGTCAACAGAAGAAAAAAGCAAACAAAATATAACCAGAAACATTGAAGTTATTTATTTATTCTTAGACAGAGGGGAAAGGAGGGAGAAAAATAGGGAGAGAAACATCAATGTGTGGTTGCCTCTCGTGTGCACCCCCACCGAGGACCTGGCCTGCAACCCAGGCATGTGTCCTGACTGGGAATCAAACTGACGACCCCTTGATTCACAGGCTGGCACTCAATCCACTGAGCCACATCAGCCAGGGCCTGAGTTGTCTTATAGCCATCATTCAGTGAGTACCAAAATAAGCCAGGGGCTTTTCTAGACACTTTTTACATATATTGCTTCATTTAACTATCATAACAGCCTCATGAGATAAGTTATTATTACATTTATACATAGGGAAACTAATTAAAGAAATTAGGGGGTGTTCCTGAGAAATTGAAGAATCTATACTCTGTAATGTGTAAACTCACTCCCTTTCCTACCATGTATGCATGGGATATGGAGTAGGAGAAGAACTGGGTTCCTGAATGAATTTTTATTGAATTTCTAAATGAGCAGTTTGCCAATGCTGCAGGATACAGTGGAGCTTCTTAGTCTAGTTCACCCATTTTTCATACTAGTTCAAGTCTCTGTATTGATTGTTCTGGAGTGGATAATCCAGAGTCTAGTAGCTTTTTCACTTCTAGAGGGGAACAAAGTTTAACTCAGTGGTATATGTCGCAGCCAGTCTTTCAACCTGTTTGTCTTTTTTGGGGGACTGGGTCTGGAGTTTGTGGGATCTGTGCTTGGTCCACATAATCCCAGAGATGAGAAGGCTCTTGCTTTATCCATCCTTCTATCTCCAAGTGCCAAGAAGAATGCTGGGCCTACAGTAGGTGCTATTTCTTAAAATGACCAGACCTCAGAAGAGGGAGTTATTTTGTATTAATATTTAAATTATGAAGTTTTAGAAAAAGGCCCGTGGAGTAGAAATGCATTCTCTTAAAATTATGCTTTCTATAACCACTACACAATTGTATATAATGCAATAAAAAGAAAGCATGTTCATTAATCTTTAAGAGCTGACTCCAAAACGAAGCAGCATGTGCTTTCAATAGGCGAAGGTCCGAGTCACCACAGGGGAAAGGGGTGGGGGTGGGATGACATTGACAGAGGAATGACCGTGTGCATCCATAATGCAAGTGAGGACATCCAGCTAATAAAACTGCTCCGAAGCCAGCTGCTGGGGAGACATATAGCCCTGATCTCACAGGGATTCCACAGTTGAAAAAAAAAAAGCAACCCAGACGAAACCCCCCAGCTTACATCAGGGAAATGCTGCTGCAGAGTTTTTAATGAGATCCCTAGGTGAATCAGTCTTTCATATGGCCTGTTTGACTTCCACAGATATCTGGCTAGACCTTGATTGATTGTCAGGCTTTTTAAGCAGCATCGATTTTTCCTGCTGAAACATTGAGATGATGAGGTCATTGCATTTTGCCATGTTATTGAAGTTCTTGTTAAAGCAACCTGGAGGTTATAAGCACATCTAAGCACTGGCTTCTTGCTTGTGCTAAGTCTGAGCGATGGGAAAGTTGAGGTAAGTAAAATGATAAAGGCCCCAAAAATTCTCCTCTTGGTTGTGAGGGAAATTTCAGAGTTTTATGCACTGTAATGATAACTGGTAGCTATTAATTATAGCTGATCATATCTTTGCATTATTCGATCTCATTTATTGAGCATTTAAGTACATAGGACCAGGGACTGTCATGAGGGCTTAGAGCACAGAGCTCGATAGCCTCACCCACACCTGGATGAAGTAGGTGTTACTATCTCCACCTTGCAGATGAGGAAGCTGAGTCTCAGAGAGGTAGGCTAGTTCCTTGGGGTTAACTAGTCAATGTAAGAGGTAGGTTTTATATCAGGCTGTGTCTGACTCCAAAGTCCATGCTTGGAACTGCTAGTTTTCTGCATGACGACTGTGTGGGAGTAGTTAGAGATTCCCTATGGGGAAGATCAGAGAGCAATATCTGAGGTGGCTGTGTAAGTGACAACTCTCTCCCATATAAACCTGGGTCCCAGGGAAACTGGAAATAGCACGCTGCCTGCAGATATACCATCTTGATTTGTCCACTTGCAGAAGGCGACCAGCTGAACCTCCCTTTTGTGTGAGTGAGTTTGTGCCCCCGAAGGGGCCCGAGAGGGCTTTGTACACTTTGGGATTCCTCCAGCCACCACCTATTGATCAGCGGCTGCCAGAAGCTTTAATCCGATTAGAGTCTGTAAAACTGGTTTCCATCTCTGGCGCCTGACTCAGGTTTCAGAGCAAGGGGAAAAAGTATGACATCATCCCTGCTTGCATCTGTGCTGGGTGGCTAATGAAATTACGTGATGGATTTGAGGACCATTAAAGTCAATGTGGATCCTTATTATTATTAAGAGTACTTTCAAATTTACTGCACCATGGGGCAGGCTCGAAAGCATCATTTTTCATAGGTGTGTTCATTGCTCTGGATTTTAGTGTACAAGTCCGCATGATATAAAGAATGCTCACAGCACAGAGAATCAAATCTGAAGTCTGCAGGATGAAAGTGCATGTAGTTCTTTAGCTGGAGGGAAGAGAACGTTCTGGGATTTTTATATAATGAGGATGACCTTGGGTCGAAAAAGCCTAAAATGAAACAAAAACATGTTTGTCAAAGAAATACGAAATACCACTGCTGCTATCAGCATCAGAAATAATCTTTAAAAAAAGTTTAAATGGTTACTGTGCAAAAAGAGTGCTCAGTTCAGTCACCAGCAATTTACTGAGCATAGACACTGAGCTGGCACCAAAACTACACTGTACTGAGGGGAAATACTGTGCTGTGCCTACTTCGTGCATCTCCAGGGCCCAGCTAACTATCTACATGTACGTATACATACAGGGTCTGGCAGAAGTAACACCTACTTGAGTGTGGTTGGTAGGGGAATAATGTGGGTGTAATAACTTATAGTTTTAATTTGAACATTTCACCTACAATGTCGTATGATGTGCTTGAGTGTGATATTGTTATGTTAGAGAAGTACATGCTTATGATTTTATAATAAAAGATTTAGTAATAAGAAGGGGTGTTATTTGTGCCAAGCACTGTATATATATAACATACATAGTGGGAAGATTAAATGAGATAATCCATGTAAAGTACTTAGACTACACAGTTATACATACACATATCCATATATAAAATATATACTCTAAAGTACATAGATCTTAATGGTCAACTCAATGAATTTATACACATATGTACCACACACACACCCATAAACTGTCATCCAAATTAAGACAGAATATTTCCTATATCCTAGAAGCCATTCTCTTGCTGCCTTACATTCCCCCAACAGAAATAACCATTTTTTTGACTTCTGTATCCACAGATTAGTTTTGTTTATAATAATATACTTCATATACATTCATATATGTTGAATCTTCTATAAGTGGATTCATACAGTGTTATCTTTTGAATCTGGCTTCTTTTGCTTATTTTTTTTTTTTTTGCTTTTTTTTTTTATTGTTACAGTTGTATGCCTTTTCTCCCCATCCCTTCACCCCACCCCAGGTGAACCCACTTCCCTCCCCCCTCTCCACCCTCCCCCTTGGATTTGTTCATGTGTCCTTTATAGTAGTTCCTGTAATCACCTCTACCCACTGTCCCCGCCCCCACCCCCCACCCCCGCCCTTGCTATTGTTACATTGTTCTTAACTTCAATGTCTCTGGTTATATTTTGTTTGCTTTTTCCTTCTATTGCTTATGTTCCAGTTAAAGGTGAGATCATATGGTATTTGTCCCTCACTTCTTGGCTTATTTCACTTAGCATAATGCTCTCCAGTTTCATCCATGCTGTTGCAAAGGGTATAAGCTCCTTCTTTCTCTCTGCTGCGTAGAATTCCATTGTGTAAATATACCATAGTTTTTGGATCCACTCGTTTGCTGATGGGCACTTCGGTTGCTTCCAGTACTTGGCTATTGTAAATTGTGCTGCTATGAACATTGGGGTGCACAGATTCTTTTGGATTGGTGTTTCAGTGTTCTTAGGGTATAATCCCAGCAGCGGAATTACTGGGTCAAAGGGCAGTTCCATTTTTAGTTTTCTGAGGAAATTCCATATTGTTTTCCACAGTGGCCTCACCAGTCTGCATTCCCACCAACAGTGCACGAGGGTTCCCTTTTCTCCACATCCTCTCCAACATTTGTTTGTGGATTTGTTTATGTTGGCCATTCTGACTGGTGTGAGATGATACCTCATTGTGGTTTTAATTTGCATCTCTCTGATGGCTAGCGATGCTGAGCATCTTTTCATATGTCTCTGGGCCTTCTGTATGTCTTCCTTGGAGAAGTGTCTGTTCAAGTCCTTTGCCCATTTTTTAATTGGGTTGTTTGTCTTCCTGGAGTGGAGTCGTGTGAGTTCTTTATATATTTTGGAGATCAGGCCCTTGTCTGAGGTATCATTGGCAAATATGTTTTCCCATATTGTTGGTTCTCTTTGTAATTTGGTGCTGTTTTCTTTAGCCATGCAGAAGCTTTTTATTTTGATGAGGTCCCATTTGTTTATTCTTTCCTTTATGTCCCTTGCTTTAGGGGATGTGTCTGTGAGGATGTTGCTGCGTGGAATGTCTGAGATTTTCCTGCCAATGTTTTCCTCAAGGACTTTTATGGTGTTACGGCTTATATTTAAGTCTTTTATCCATCTTGAGTTTATTTTCGTGTATGGCGTAAGTTGGTGATCGAGTTTCATTTTTTTGCACGTAGCTGTCCAGATCTCCCAACACCATCTGTTGAAGAGACTGTTTTTGCTCCATTTTATGCTCCTGCCTCCTTTGTCAAATATTAATTGATCGTATAGACTTGAGTTTATTTCTGGGCTCTCTATTCTGTTCCATTGGTCTATGTGCCTGTTTTTATGCCAGTACCAGGCTGTTTTGATTACCGTGGCCTTGTAATACAGTTTGATATCAGGTATTGTGATACCTCCTGCTTTGTCCTTCTTTCTCAAAATTGCTGCTGCTATTCGAGGTCGTTTATGGTTCCATATGAATTTCTGCAATGTTTGTTCTATATCTTTGAACTATGTCATGGGTACTCTAATAGGTATTGCATTGAATCTATAAATTGCTTTGGATAGTATGGCCATTTTGATGATGTTAATTCTTCCAATCCATGAACATGGTACATGCTTCCATTTGTTTGTATCTTCCTTAATTTCTTTCTTCAGTGTTGTGTAGTTTTCTGAGTACAGGTCTTTTACCTCCTTGGTTAGGTTTATTCCTAGGTACTTTATTTTTCTTGTTGCTATATCGAATGGGATTTTTTTCCTGATTTCTGTTTCTGCAGTTTTGTTGTTGGTGTACAGGAATGCCTTTGATTTCTGGGTATTGACTCTGTATCCAGCTGTTTTGCCAAATTCATTTATTAGGTCGAGTAGTTTTTGAGTGGAGTCTATAGGGTTTTCCATGTACACTATCATGTCGTCTGCAAACAGTGCCAGTTTCATTTCCTCCTTTCCAATTTGGATGCCTTTTATTGCTTTTTCTTGTCTGATTGCTGTGGCTAGGACTTCCAATACTATGTTGAATAGGAGTGGTGAGAGAGGGCATCCTTGTCTTGTTCCTGATCTTAGTGGGAAAGCTCTAAGTTTTTGTCCATTGAATGTGATGTTGGCTGTAGGTCTCTCATATATGGCCTTAATTATGTTGAGGACTGCTCCCTTTATTTCCACTTTGCTGAGTGTTTTTATCAGAAATGGGTGCTGTATCTTATCGAACGCTTTTTCCGCATCTATTGATATGATCATGTGATTTTTGTCTTTGCTGTTGTTGATGTGATGTATTATGTTTATTGATTTGCGAATATTGTACCATCCTTGCATCCCTGGGATGAATCCCACTTGGTCATGGTGGATGATCTTTTTAATATATTGCTGGATGCGGTTTGCTAATATTTTGTTGAGAATTTTAGCGTCTATGTTCATCAGCGATATTGGCCTGAAGTTTTCTTTCTTCGTTGTGTCTTTATCTGGTTTTGGGATTAGGATGATGTTGGCTTCATAAAAAGAGTTTGGGAGTCTTCCATCAGTTTGGATTTTTTCGAATAGTCTGTGAAGGATAGGGGTTAGTTCTTCCTTAAATGCTTTGTAGAAATCTCCTGTGAAACCATCTGGTCCAGGGCTTTTGTGTGATGGGAGTTTCTTGATGTCTGCTTCAATTTCCTTTGCTGATATTAGTCTGTTCAGGTTTTCTGCTTCTTCTTCAGTCAGTTTTGGAAGATTATATTTTTCTAGAAATGTGTCCATTTCATCTAGGTTTTCAAATTTCTTAGCATATAGGTCTTCATAGTAATTTCTTACGATCCTTTGTATTTCTGTGGTATCAGTTGTAATCTCTCCACTTTCATTTCTAATTCTGTTTATTTGGATCCTCTCTCTTTTCTTCTTGATAAGCCTACTTAAAGGCTTGTCGATTTTGTTTATCTTTTCAAAGAACCAGCTTCTGGATTCATTGATCCTTACAATTGTGCTTTTAGTCTCTATGTCATTTAGTTCTGCTCTGATCTTGGTTATTTCCTTCCTTCTGCTTGCTCTGGGCTGTCTTTGTTGTTGTTCCTCCAGTTCTTGTAGGCATAGGGTTAGGTTGTTTGTGTGAACTGTTTCTAACTTCTTAAGGTAGGCCTGTATTGCTATGAACTTCCCTCTCAGGACTGCCTTTGCTGTGTCCCATAGGTTTTGGGTTGTTGTGAGTTCGTTTTCATTTGTTTCCAGGAAGTTTTTGATTTCTTCCCTAATCTCATTCTTGACCCATTCATTGTTTAATAGCATGCTATTCAGTCTCCATGATTTTGAGTGTTTTGGGTTTTTACCCTTGGGGTTGGTTTCTAGTTTCAGACCCTTGTGGTCAGAGAAGATGCTTGATATGATTTCAATTTTCTTGAATTTGTTGAGGGTTGCTTTGTGTCCTATCATGTGGTCTATCTTTGAAAAAGTTCCATGGACACTTGAAAAGAATGTGTATTTTGCTTCTTTGGGATGAAAAGCTCTGTATATATCAGTTAAGTCCATTTCCTCTAGGGTATTGTTAAGTGACACAATATCTTTGTTAATCTTTTGTTTGGAAGACCTGTCCATTTTTGATAGCGGGGTGTTAAAATCCCCTACTATAATTGTGTTGCTGTCAATATCTTTCTTGAAATCCTCCAAGATTTTCTTTATGTATTTGGGTGCTCCTATGTTGGGTGCATATATATTTATAATGCTTATGTCTTCTTGGTGGATTCTTCCTTTGAGTATTATGAAGTGACCTTCTGGGTCTCTCTTTATGGCCCTTCTTTGGAAGTCTATTTTGTCTGATATGAGTATTGCTACCCCTGCTTTTTTTTCCTGTCCGTTTGCTTGGAAAATTTGTTTCCAGCCCTTCACTTTCAGTCTGTGTAAGTCTTTTGTCCTGAGATGGGTTTCTTGTAGGCAGCATATGTGTGGGTCATGTTTTCTTATCCATTCAGCTGTTCTATGTCTTTTGATTGGAGCATTTAATCCATTTACATTTAAGGTTATTATCGATAGGTAGTTATTCATTGCCATTATTTCCTACCTGTGTTCCTCTGTCTTTCTCTTTTCCTTCCTTTCCTTAAAGCAGTCCCTTTAGCATCTCTTGCAGAGCTGGTTTGGTGGAGCTGTATTCTTTTAGACTTCTTTTGTCTGGGAAGCTCTTTATTTGGTCTTCTATCTTGATTGAGAGCCTTGCTGGGTAAAGTAGTCTTGGTTGGAGGCCTCTGGTTCTCATTACTTGGAATATTTTTTGCCATTCTCTTCTGGCTTGGAGCGTTTCCACTGAGAAGTCAGTTGCTAACCTTATTGGGGCTCCCTTGTATGTTACTTCCTTTTTCTCCCTTGCTGCCTTTAAGATCCTCTCTTTGTCTTGGAAATTTGCCATTTTAATTATGATGTGTCTTACAGTGGGTCTCTTTGGGTTCCTCTTGTTTGGGACTCTCTGTGATTCCTGGATTTGGGTGACTTTTTCTCTCCTCAGATTAGGGAAATTTTCCATCATTACTTTTTCAAACAGGTTTTCTATCCCTTGCTCTTCTTCTTCTCCTTCTGGTATTCCTATTATACGGATATTGTTACGTTTCATGTTGTCCTGCATTTCCCTTATTGCCTCTTCATTCTTTCTGAGCCTCTTTTCCTTTTCTTGCTCCTTCTGGGTGTTTTTTTCTACTTTATCCTCCAGCTCGCTGATCCGATCCTCTGCTTCATCAAGTCTGCTTTTAATTCCTTCTACTGTGTTCTTCAATTCAGAAATTGTATTCTTCACTTCCTCTTGGCTCTTGTTGATATTTTCTATTTCCTTTTTCATGTTGATATAGTTTGCAGTGAGTTCATTGTAGTTTCCTTGTAGTTTCTGGTAGTTCTCTTTGAGCTCAGAGAGCTCAGTGAGCTTCCTGATGACCATTGCTTTGAACTCAGTATCTGATAGTTGACTTGCCTCTTTTTCGGTTAGTATTCTTTCTGAGACTTCCTCCTTTCCTTTCATTTGGGAATTGTTTCTTTGTCTTCCCATTGTTTGTGAGGCTCTTCTTGTTGGCCTCTGCTTCTTAAATTGCTTTGTTCTAAATCCCTGGGTTTATGATATGAACTTCTATGGTAGAATGCCAATGGGATTCGGTGGTGCTGTCTCCTTACTCTCCTGTGCTCACTGGTCTTGAGCTGACGTTTATGTGTTTAACACGGTCTAACTCTAGTCTTTTCAGCACTCCAGGTTTTGTTGTCGCACCTGTGGGAAAAATAGAAAGGGGGGGAGAAAGAAAAGGAAAAAAAAAAAACCCCAAAGATGGGAAGGAGGGAAAAAGGAAATAGGAAAGGAGGAAAGGAAGGAAGGAGGGAAGAAGGATTAAAGAAAGATCGGAGGCAAGATAAGAAGGAATTTTAACAAAAATTAAAACATAGAAATAGATAAAAGAAGGCAGGAAGAAGACATAAAAATGGTAAAGGATGGGAGGAAGAAGGAATGAAAGAAAAAAAAAGAGAGAGAGAGGAAGAAGGAGTTCAGGGGGAAAGGAAAAGGAAAAAAAAAAAAAAGGAAAAAAAAATCTTCTGTTGGCTTTAAACCGTTCAGGTTATTTCTGCTGTTGTCCTGTCTGTGCAACTGGAGGGGGTGGTTGGAAGGATTGGTTTCACTTTTCTTCCTTCCTGGGTCACACTCTTCACTGTTTTGTAGGTGTGGTCCCTGGCAGTCAATCAGGCCGTTGATCAGCCAATCCAGCAGCTTTGTTCTTGGGACACGCGAGCAGCCGCTCCAGCCGCTTTGGGTTTGTGACGTTGTTTGGGCTCTGAGCGCGCAGCCGGCCAACCGATCAAGCCGCCCAGGCTAGGGAAGCTGGCGCGCCGCAAGCTTGTGCTTGGGAAACGCGCATCCAGCCAGCCCTACGCTTGGTGAGCGCGCAGCCCACTGCCGAGCCAGAGGCTCTATGCTTGGGGGCCGATCCAGCCGCCTGGGGCTTGAGACTCTCGGGGCGGGCGGGGCCGCCCTGGGACCGAATCACGCGGTACTCGGTTCCAAGGTTTTGGGTCTGTGGGTGGAGCAGCTAGCCTCAGCTCCAAATGATCTCGGAGGTTTCAGGTGTGGGCGCCCCTCTGGGGTTTCATTTATGGGCCCGTTCGCTAATCTGCGCGCGAGCGACCGCGCGAGACCGGACCTCAGGTGAGCGCCGGTGCTGCTTATCCCACGTTCCGCGTTCGCAGTCCAGGGGCGGAGGGGGGAGGGGCGCCAGGGGCCTCGGCCACCACCGAGAGTTCTCTAACTAGCCCCTGAGTGTCTCTATTTTCTTTTTCTTTTTGAGAAATTCCTCCTTTTCAAGCCCCCCTGGTCCAATCAAGCACCTGGCTGCTCGCAGCGCAGCCTGGCCCTCTCCCAAGACTCCTGCAGCCGCCCCTGCGCCAGGGCTGGCGCCTCTGCCGCCCTTGTACCGCGCGGTCCCGGTTCCCGGGGACCTTATTGTCCTTGAGCACTCTTCTTACCGTCAGATCTTTCAGTGTCCTCTATCTTTGGTCTCTGAACTTCGTATATGCTGGAATACTGTTGGCTGTTCGTTCTGCTCTCAGCTAGGTATTTCCCTGGCGTTGCGGGGAAGTGGATTCCGCTCCCACCTATGTTGCCGCCATCTTCCCCCCTCCAAACATAACTCATCTTCTTTTGCTTATCTTTATCTCTGTGAGAATCATTCACATTGCCACATGTAAGAGTATTAAGGTAGTTTATTTTTATTGCTATGTAATATTCCATCACATAAGTATTCCACCACCTATTTATTCTCCTGTGATGCGCATGTGGGCTGTTTCCAATTTTTACTTATTATAAACAAAGCCATTGTGAACATTCTTTATACATGTCTTTTGACAGACTTTTCTGCCTATTTCTTTTAGGAATATAGGTAGAACTGGGACTGCTGGGCCATGTAAAATATTTTTGAATGGTTGAATTAAGCAGTACAGTTCTTTATTTGGCTGTGGCCTACGCAGGCCTTGCAAAAGACCCTTGGTCACCTCTCCCTTGCGTTCTCAGTGGAAAACAACTGAATGATTGCAGAGAATTAAAGAATATATACAAATCACTTATTATTTATTTAATAAGTTGACAAGAAGAGCATACACATGTGGTTTTAAGGTGTAAAATAATGCTAGAAAACTTGATGCTCTAGTGATTTTATTATACTAAAGTCAACATTATACTGCAGGCTATACATGGTCAATATAGTCATTAAAATTTTTTTATTGAGAGCCTACTGTGTGTCAGGCACTGTTCTAGGCATCGAGGCTATTCTGTTGTTTGCATTTTCATATGAGTTTTAGAGTGAGTTTGTTAATTTCTGGGATTTTGATTGGAGTTTCATCGATTCCCTAGATCAGTTAGCATCTTACCATTATTGAGTCTTCCTATTCATGAGTATGGTTTTTATTTGGGCCTTTTAAAGTTGGCCTCAGCAATGTTTTGTCATTTTTAGTGCAGGTGTTGTACAACTCTTGTTGGAGTTATCCCTAAGTGTTTCACTTTATTTGGATGGTATTGTAAATGGTACTTATTTTTTCAGTTTGTGATTCCTTGTTGCTAGTATATAGAAATGCAACTGATTTTTGTATATTGATCTCGAATCCTATAACTTTGCTGAGCTCACTTATTAGTTTCAGTAGCTTTTGGGTAAGTGAACAACTTTTAATGAGCAAGCTGAACAGGCACGTGTCTGTAGGTGGAAAAATGCCATCCACAGCATTGGTCTGAAGTTGGCTTTTGAAGATGGGCAAGGATGCCCTCCAAGTGCTCTGGGAGTGGTTCTGTGGTGCTTCTTCCAAAACACACAGTCTTTCGTGGAGAAGGGTTAGTGAAAAATCATAGTGAGTGGTTATTCCCAGACAGTACGTGGGCAGGCTGTATGGTAGGGAAGAATACTGAGGATCCGAATAAACATGAAAGGCCCTCCTAACATACCACGCGGAGGGAGGTCTGTGGAGATGGCATGCCTCCCTTGCAGACAGTCATGGGAACAGGGTGAGGAAAAGACTACTGTGTGACAGCAGTGTTTCTCGTTCCCCGTGATGAGAACATTCTTCTGAACCAACCCTGAGCGGAAGGGCTGAGGTGGGGAGAGTCTGGGCTATGTCTATGTGATAGTAAATATATGGATGATAACTGGAAAGTTTAGTTAATGCATTGGAAATTTATTTCAGTTCCTGGATTATTGTTATCATGTGGATAAGGCGGATTGTCGGGTGACTTTGTTTTTAGCTGCTTATTTGATGTCACAGAGGCACAGTTGTTGTAAAATAAGAAGCAGCAAGCTGTGGCGACAGATTGCTTATGACAAGAGGAGGACTGAAATGAGTCAGACAGAACTCCAGTGCTTTTAATGGGAGTTTGATGGTACTGTCTGCAGTGAGGAGAAACCCTGGCTTCGACAAGAAGACGTACAGATAAGGCTTGCATTAAGTTGATCTGGGCATTCAGTTTTAAGCGATATTTAGTGGGACTGTTCTACATCTGTTCTCTAGAGTCCCTTTATTGCAAGGAGATCCTTTGAGGGCACTGTAAGGGCAAAGGTGATGAATCCAACCAGGCAGAGATCTAAATCCTCCATCTTCAGTCCTCCTACTCCTGCCTTCTCCATTCAACCAGAGAACCTTCCCCTCCTTTTAGAAAAAAAACCTGTATTGTGTATTAGGATTCCATATCAGAAGTTGTTTTCAAAAGAACTGTGTGTGTGTGTGTGTGTGTGTGTGTGTGTGTGTGTGTGAAAACTGCTGGACTGGGTCAATGAAAGTGATCAATGGTGAATGCCTTTTTCACAAACAAGGAGCAAAATGTCACACAGAACTTGTGCTCTTTGCAAAGTTGAAGGGAATTCCTTCCTTCCTTTCCTGAGGTCCTGCTAAAATGACAAGTTACTGATAGCCCAATGTTACCGTTGCTAAATGTTGCATGGGACATACTTATGCTAAAACATTTTGCTGTTTATCTGAAATTCAAATTAAACTGGATGCCTTTTATTTTTATTTTCTAAATCTGGCAACCCTAATCAATCCATAATTCATAACAAAATAGGGAGTGGAGTCTCCCAATATAATGGTTTTGCTATACATTGACCAAAAAGCTCTCACACCTTGGCCACATGTGTCACAGTCCCGGATCCTTCGAGTTCCCACACCCAGCATTCCCAGTGGCCACCAGTCCCTTCTTCCTGGAACAGGGATGAGGGAACAGGTGTCGTCAGTACTTTTGTAGGCCAGAAGGGCCTCACTTTCCCCCAGGACACTGGAGACAAATTAGTACAAATTCTGCCATTGAATTGATTTTTCCAATTCTTGTTTTTTGTTTTTAAGAATCACTCCATCTTTGAAATCTAAAATCGCAAGTTGTAATTAGAATATTGATGGTGTCTTGGAGTGCTTCATCAATATTATAGACTTATCTCACAGAGATAATTAAAAAAATATTTTTGTTGTCTTCGTCTCTTTTTCTTTGCAAACTTTAGTTCATTTTATATGTTATATTGCCAAGCACTTGGTCATTACTACTAAAAAAACAGCTTTCTCTGGTTCTGTATCCTTTTTCCCTTCTTTCATAAATACCTGTTAGAGATCTGAGCTCATCGAGAACCCCTGCATAGCTGCATTGGCATTTTAGATGTTGCTTGTCTTTGTCATTTAAATACCATCACAATAAATACCATTTTTCTAGACAGTAAAATTAAATCCATGCTTTGGATCCGTGACAGGAGTGGTTAATAGCTACTTTATCATCACATTCAATCCTCATAATCTTATGAGATAGTGTTATAGCTTCTTTTTATAGGCAAAGAAACCAAGACACAGAGAGGCAAAGCAACTTGCTCAAGGCCACAGAGCTGGTAATTTGCAGAGCTAATTTCAAAATTATTGTCTGATTTCAAAATTATTACTTATGGCTGTTGTGTTACACTCTGCAAACAGGGCTTTGTTGGTCTGGCTCAGTCAATTATGTGCAATAATAATCTGATAGAGTGACTGACTATATTACAGTCACTCCAATAACAAGAAAAATTGATCGTGTGCTTCTGCATGGTGAGTGAGGGAAGATAGCTGAGTTCTTCCTAGTAGCTTTGTTCTTGCAACAGGAGTGTTTTTTCTTCAGTAAAACACTTATTTTTCACCTAGAAGAACTGGTTGTCTAATTGGGTACTTTCTCATGTTCCCCGTAATTAATTTAAAAAATCTGCATACAACAAAAATCCCACACCTAGTGAGAAAAAGGGGGGAATATATGTTGGTGTATTCATGACATTTGTTTCCCTTGCTGGGTGTAGTTCCCTTTGCATGTGAATTTCTTAAACAGAAGCTAGATGTCGGCATCCTTTTTGTTTTTCCATACCCCTCAACCTGGAACCTGGTTTCTAGCCATGTGTTAATTTTAGCACCATTTTAGTTCATTAAAATAATTGGCAAGGACCTTCAGTTCATCACAATGGGATTTTACCTATTTTTAACTGTCTAAAACTTAATGGTGGTGGTGCTATTTTTACTTGGAAAATTTTTTTTTGTAAGTTATTTCTGAAAATGTTTCCCTATAAGGGAAGTCCATTTAACCGTTTTTGATTCAGAGTGGAGAGAAAGCCAAGTTTCTGAGAAGTTAAATAATCTGTAAAGGGTTTCCCAGCGCCCAGCCAGTGCTCCTGCCGCAGCGGTGTTGGGACCTGCTGCTGCCATTCCGTCCTTGGCACAAATGATGCAACCCACAATATCTGTAACTCTCAGCCCTGCGCTCACTGACCTTTAGAGCGTGAAGGACATGATTATCACAACTCAGGGCTGGGACCAGGCCCCCTTCCTCTTCAGGATGTGCCCTCATCAAGAAGTTGGCTCCGCTGTCAGCGTGGTTTGCCTCTGCTTCTCTCATCATCCACTCTATTTGTGGGTGGCTTAGTGAGCGCTGTCTGGGAAACTCCCCAAGGGGTCACCCCTCTCTTCTACTCCACATCACACAGGGGTGGTGCTCCTTGTTCTCTGGGGGTGGTTTTTGTGGCCCCTTCACCATTCTTTCTGCTGGAGTGGCTTCTCGAAGGGCTGCTGGCTGCCTGCTAAGGGTGGTGAACAGGCCACAAGGAGACGGGGAGAGGCTTCTTGACATGCCATCAGTGCATTTTCCTTCAGCTGATGTTGAAGGAGAATCAGAGATTCTGCAGGAATCAGACTGTCTGCAGGAAGTCAAGGTTAAGGGGCAGATGTGATGCTTGGTGAGGGCAACACACTATGTGAAGTTGGGCTCAGTCCTGGGCCCTTGTCTCTGTCTGTCCTCACTGTCTGACTCGATATGCCACCTCTGTGCAGGTGACTCCCAGCCTCTCTGTGGAACCCCATACCCTTGTGTCCAGTCGCCTGCTGAGCATCCCACTTCAGTTTGTAAAAGGCATATCTGACTTAGCACGTGCAAAGAGACTCTTGTTTCCTCTCCAAACCTGCTCTTCTCTCCTGCTTTCTTGGTAAATACCAACTTCAATCTTTCGGTTACTCAGGCCAGAGATCTGGGCCTTATCTTTCACTCCCTGCTTTCTCTCACATTCACATCCAGTCAAACCTCAAATCTTGTCAACAGTACTGTCACAATATGTTCAGAATCTGACCACTTTTCATCACCTCATGTCTATCACCCCAGTCCAAACTGCCTCCATCTTTCTCTTAGATTATTATAATAGTTCCCTCCTTGCTTCTTCCCTTGTTCTGACAAGCCTCTTCTCCACCTCCTATCTAGGCTGATATTTTAGAAACATAGATTATACTTCTCTTCTGTTATAAACCCTCAATTGATTTCCCATCTCACTAGGTATAAAATGCATGACCCTAATGACCATTTCCCCCTCCAATCCCTGATCTCATCTTTAGCTCCCTGTCCCTTGCTACCCCTCCAGGCCAGTCCCAGTGGCCTTCCCTGGAACCTGCCCTGTAAACACATGCTGCTCTGGTTCTTGCATTTGCCTGGAGCACTCTTGCCCTAGGGACCCATGTGACTCCCTCCTTCCCTTTACCTCTCTGCTCAAACATGACCTTGTCAGAAAGTCTTCCCTGACCTAGAAAAAAATGCTACCTCCAACTGAGAGCAGGCCTCACCCCTTTTTTGTTTTTATTTACTATTTCCACATTACCTGGCACAAGGTAGACATTCAGTAAATACAAATGAAAAAGAGTTTAAAAAATTATTATTGTGTTTGTTTTTTCTTGAATGTCTTTGATTTAGTTTGAGTTCCAATGCCACCTTGATTAGTATCTTTTGTGACCATGGGCAGATCACAAATCCCAGTTCCTTTATCTGTAAAATTCAGGGTTGGACTGGGTAGTATGTAAGGCAAGTTTTAACTGCCTTTTTCTGGTTTTGTACATGTGGGATCTTTTCTGAGATCCAACAATAGCATCTGAGGGCCTGGGTCTCTTCTATGGCCCTACATTTGTGTCTGAAGTGATGGAGGCAGCCTGTACTTCCACTTTCTGTCCACTTAGTGACTCCTTGCCCACCCCCAACAAGCACTTTGTGTTCTTGTGCTGCCATAGCACATGGTGTGCAGGAGGTGTTGTGAGGTGTATTGCCAGACACCGGTTACTAGTAAAGGGTCGTGAAGATTTGTATTGAGGTTACATTAAAAAGTCAGGGTAGATTAAAGACTATCTGTGGAACATCCTGACCTTGGTCATCTCCAATCTGTTATGCTTTTCTGAGTGGGGGAGAAGTGGTGGCATGTGGTGGGCGTTATGTATAGTCCAGTGAATGTCCACGGGGATGTTTTATATGCGAATGTCATTGGTTTTATATGTTGTGGTGCAAAAACAAAAAGTTTAGAACCACCGGCGTTGCAGCGGCTGAGATACAGAGGTAAGCCATGTGGTCTTGGCCTTTGTAGAGTTTATGTTCTGGATTACAGTACCGGACATATTTGACCTATAAAAAGGTGTGTAAGAACACAAATTAGTATGTGTGAGTGCCAGATGTGTGGTGTCATTTGTGCTAGAGCTTCAGGGCAGCAACCTCATGGACCAAGACTGTTTTGGGGATTGATTCATTAGAACAGGGAGATGTAAGCTGTGTCATGGGGGGTCTCTCCTCCTCTCAAGAAGCCAATTTTACAAGATGCTGGCCTTCCCCTCCTTCCTGCGGTTCAGGGTGATAACAGCTTGGTTAGCACTGTCAGGTTTCTGTACTATTCCTGTGGTCCCCCTATGTCTCTGCTGTCATAAATAAACCCTCTTTAAATTATATTAGTTCAAGTGGGTCATCTGTTTCCTGTTGGAAGCCTGACCAGTATAGCCATGAAAAAAATTTTCTACTTAATGGGAATAGATGAGACCTGCAGATTATGCCTATTTTTCTTCAGCAATATGTAGCCTCACAGAAAGATAAGCTTGATATCTGTGCCAAAGGAGGATGAATACCGTTTCTGTATACTCAGTCTTCAGCTTCAAGTCCCATGAGTTATGAACCCTGTTTGGCATTTGGTACATATGCTACCTTGGATGGATGAAAGAGGAATTTGCTTTTGGTATCCTAAATAAGTAGATTGATAATATAATTGTTTTCTAAAGTGGAATACTTCTGAGAGTGCAAAGGTGTATTGTAAATAATTACTCAGGGACAAGTGGTGTAAACCAGGATTGTTGGAGGCAAACATGACTGGTCATTCTACAGGTAAAGTAAAGGAATGATATAGTTGGCTTTCATTAATCTGAAATCACAATTTCCACAGAAAGCAAAGAGCACCCCTTCTTTCTGCTGGAGCATCCTTCTTAATCAATTTTTAGAGGCCCTGTTCTGAGCTGCAGGGAAGACCCCTTTGTTGTCTATCTCAGTTGTTGACTGAAGGCCAGCTCAGGGGCTCAGGATCATTTGGAAGATTCTGACTACTGGGCAGAGGCCAGGTGGTCATATGAGTGATATCTGGGCTCTTCCTAGCATTGCCTTTGCTAAGGGAAGTAAGGTCACGTGACACTCTTTGAGAGGTCTGTCTCTTAGTGCCTTCAAATTATATATCATTGTGATCAAAAGGACTGAAGCATGATCTGGCCCAAGGAAAAAAGTGATTCTAAGTCTGGCAGACGATACAGATCCTCAGGGAGGAGGGGCAAGAGCACTTTAATCAGGACTAGCCTTGTGAGCAAAGGCCAAACATCAGGGTGCCAGCTGCTACACAAAGCAGATTAAAGACCTGAGTTACATCCCTGATGCGCTCATGTGGGTGCAGGGCTAGGCTTATTTGAAGGGATACATTTTCTTTATGAACCATTCATAGCCTAAAAATGTGAAGAGAGGCTTCAGAGCATCAAACCTCCCAGTAGCCTGGTGTGTGCAGGGAAGCCGATGCTCCTCATTTGGCTGTGTGCTGTGAGCTCAGATGTAGTATTTGGGGTTATCTAGCCAATTAGTACATTGGTGCTCTGTCTGCCTTTCAAGAAATTTCCCTTTAGACTTTCTAATCGAAACAGTTTCCCTTAGAAGAACAGTTTAGTCACCCATTGGGTAACCATTTCTTGTTAATCTCTGCTTTTGTGTTTGTTTCTATAGCTAGAACATACCCTTTTCTCCTCCTTGTTCTTAGTACTTAGTGTTCTTGCTGGTAATTGATGGGGAGCACTTTGCGTCATACTCTCTAGCCTGGGGATAATCATTTCTGTTTTTGAAAACAAAGGTGTATCTTGCAGTGGAAAATTCTTTGTGTACATTCATAAATTTGTATCTGTATATTTTAATTTCGTGAATGAGGAGGGAGCTACCGTGGTTTGTTGGAAAACCTCTTCCAGGATTAAGCAATGTTTTTATGACACCAAATAGAAAGCTTCTAGCCTTTGGGGCCTACTTATTTATTATTACTCAGATTGACGTTTAGTTGAGTTGGAACTTCAAGTACGTGACATAGATAATGGTTAATTCCCTCAGTAATAAATTATGGCTGCAACTCTAATAGATGCCATAAGGTGAATGGCTGTGGTTGAGATTATAGGCCTAGTGGTGTGGCTTTTCTTACGTTGACTTAGAGAGGTCAGATATGTGAGCACATGTTTTCAGTTCCATTATGTAGTATTTGTGAGGCCTAACAATGGAGGCAATACATGGGTAGACTCAAATGGACCTGAATGACTAGATACAAGTTGGCATCTCTGGTTTTCTCTCAATCACCACCTGTTAATTATTTTTATTTTTTGGGGGGTTTACTTTAATTTTTTTATTTTCAGCTTGTTAATTTACTTTAAAAAAATTATTGTTATTCAATTACAGTTGTATGCCTTTTCTCCCCATCCCTCCACCCCACCCCAGCTGAACCCACCTCCCTCCCCCTAATTTACTTTTTTAGTGTAACCCTTTATCATTTTTTTCCATTACCACTTATTCCCCTTCTACCCACCTCCCCCTGGCAATTACTCCATTGTTGTCTGTGTCCATGATTTTTTAAAAAAACTCTCTTCCTCAACTTAGAAAGCTTCTTAATCTGCCTTTATTTATTTTTTATCTGTGCTTCTGGATCCTTCACTGAAATATTACTGCAGGTGAACCTTTGCCTAGCTGCCTGCCTTCATCCAATTAGAACATTAGTTTGCCTCCTTAAGCTTTCTACTTCACTCTCAAGTGCAGTGAGAACTGGTTGCTTCCTTCTGGTTAGAATAACAAAGCTTCCTCAGCAGCCTCTCCCTAGCTCAAATGAAAGGAGGAGCTCAGAGAGCATTATGCTAAGTGAAATAAACCAGGCAGTGAAAGACAAATACCAAATGATCTCACCTTTAAGTGGAACCTAATCAACAAAACAAACAGGCAAGCAAAATATAATCAGGGATATTGAAATTAAGAACAAACTGACAGTGACCAGAGGTGGGCAATGGGTGGGAAATGGGGAAGAGTTTTCAGGAACAACTATAAAGGACAAGGTGATAAAACCAAGGTGAGGGGGGGTGGTCAGGGGAGGGAGGTGAGGATGGCTGGAGTTGGGGGGAGTAGGGGGGTGGAGGGGTGGAGTGGTGCAGGGAATTTGCAGACAAGTGTACTTGAACAACAATAAAATTTAAAAAAAAAGAAAGGAGGAAGTCAAAGAACTACACTACAGCTCACTCAGGAAGATCCTCACTACTCAGGAACATACTCCTATGGCCATCATACATCTCCTACATTACGAGATTCAGAAACTTATATGGTTTCTAGCAAAGAAATGGCTGTGGCCTTCAAAAGGAAGATCAAGCATTCAGTGGAGTGGTGCTACAATAGAAAGAACATTGATGTCCCATGTGAATAATCTCTGACCCACTTCATTTCATTCATTCATTTGTTCATTCATTCCTAAAACATTTATTGAGTGCTTGCTAAGTACTAGACACTACTTGGTGCTGCAGAAATTGAGATGAGTGTACTATCATCTTTCTTTCTTTCTTTTTTTTCCTGATGATATATATAATAGTATACTCAGAAAACCCAGGAGCCACTAGTAAAAACTTAAAAGAATTAATACAATTTTTGTAAGATAAATATATTTAATAATACTTGAAAAAATCTTTTTTCCCTCTACACTAACAACATGTATTAATGAAAGTGGAGGAAGTATTTCATTAAAATAGTAAGTGACATAAATTAGAAATAAATTTATCAAGAAGAGTAAAGGATCTATATAAAGAAACATGAAATAAATCTGAACAGATAGAAGGGCATACCATATTCTTAGATGATAAATATTATATCATAAAAATGTCAAATCACCCAAAATTATTGTATAAATTTAGTATTATTCCAACAAGCTCTAAAATCATTTTTAATTGGATAAAGTCACATCAAATTTCATATATAAAAGTAAATGACCAACAAATGGTAAAGTATGAAAAAATATAGGATACTTTTCTTATTAAATATCAGTATATTTAACAAAACCACTATAGTAAAAACCAAGATGGTTTGCAAAGAATAAAGAAATCAGTAGAGTAGGCTGCATCCTGACATATATGAAAAATTACCATATGATAAAGGGGGCTCTTCAAGTCAGTAAGCAATTATTTATTTAATAAATGGTGTTGATATAACTGGTCATTCTCTTAGGAAAAAAGTTGGACCCTAGTATAAAAAAATGTGCAAATATAAATTCCATATTTCACAAAAAAAATATTTTAGAAGAGACTCTAAGAGACAATATGCAGCCAAGGAGTAAGAGAAACCTTTATAACCAACTCAAGAAAGCCTGACACCATTATATATCATTATAGATGATTCGACTATGTAAAAACCACTATAAACACGGTAGATTTGGGGAAATATGGTAGATTTGAAAAAAATATTTGCAACAAGCATGGCGAAGGGTAACTTATTCATCATATACAAGTAGGGCTAAGAATAAGTGAAAAAACCCCAAATGACCTCCTTCTAATTTTGGTCAAGAATGTGAATAGGCAATTCACAGAAAGGGAAAATCTAAAAGTTCAAGTAATTAATCAATAAAGAGATGCCCAAATTTACTAGTGGTCAGAGAAAAGAAAATTAAGGTAACAGTGAGGTGTCATGTTAAACACTTCAGATTGGCAAAAGTTAAAGAGAGTAATATTACCTGTTTCTGTAAAATCATCAGGGAGAAGAAGTTCTCCTACTCTGCTGATGGAAATGTGAATTGTTATAGTCTTTTTGGAAGCATCTTGGAAGCATCTCTGAAAATTAAAAAGACTGTACGCGTGTACCCTTTACACCTTCAGTCCAAGTACTGAGGATCCTACAGATGTAATAGAATCAAGATACAGGTAAAAGAGAATGTTTATTGCAGTAGTGTTCATATTGTAACAAACAAAAGAAAACAGGAAACAAATTAAATGGACATCAAAAGGGAAATATATATATTTTGACTTGGAAAAACACACATTTATTGTCTCATAGTCCCGGAGGTTAGAAGTGTGAAATCAAAGTATCAGCAGGGCCACCTTCACTATAAAACTTGCAGAGGAAGTATTTTTTCTTGTCTCCTCCTAGCTTCAGATAATTTGCCAGAAATCCTTGGTGTTCCTTGGCTTGTACCGAATAGGTGGAAGACACTAATTCTCTGTCTTTACATGGCTGTTTACTCTCTGTCCATTTTTTTCTTTTCATAAGAACACCAGTGATTTTTGATTAGACCTACCCTAATGACCTCATTTTAGCTTGAACACCTCTGTAAAGACTCTATCTCCAAATAAGGTCACATTCTGAGGTACTGGGAGTTAGGATTTCAATAGATCTTTATTATGGGGGCACAATTCAACATGTAACAATCCACTCACTACACTGATGATTGGTAAATTTATTGCCTAGGTGATGGGAGCAAAAGTGGGTGGCTGTACCAGAACTACAAGTATTTAGCATTGGTCAGTATGTTTTGCAGAGAAAAAAGGAAATAGAGGTCAGTAAAAGGAGTCCATAAAGAAAGTCCAATGAAAGTTATGGAGGAAGCTGAAGCAGGTGGAGAGGTAAATGACGAAGCAGATAGTTGAACCACTTTTCTGGGTAGGCAAAAAATAGCATATTGGATCACCAGTTCCTTTAACTAAAAGGAGAGAGGCTTTCCTCAGCAGTATCTCCCAAAAGGGAAATATTGAGTTTGTAATGGTATTTCTCCACCATGAAATATGACACAGCTATTAAAGATAACTAGAGCTAACCAGATTGATTTCGGGAGGATTTTTATGAAGCATGGAATAGGAAGAACAAGATTCAGGGAGTGTACATTACATGGGAAATTTGGAATGAGCAGTACGGATGAGCATGGGAGGAGAGGAAGAGAAGAGATAGACAAGGAAGAACACAATGTACTAAAATAATCCATGGTATGTGTATATGTAAAATAAATTGGAAATAAGGTAGAATTTGAACTATATAAACTATCTTGTAAGTACTTTGGAATTTAATGCTTTGGTGATGGTGTGGGTTTCACAGGAGGACAAGTAGCAAGATGTGGCCATAGCCAAGGGCAACTAAGGAGAAACAGAAGTGAACACCCTTGGATTCCAGGGGGAGAAGAGAGGCTCCATGTGAGTGTGTTAGAAGCTGCACAGGAGGAAGGCCTGATTGAGAGTCAGCACTGAGACGGAATCAGATGGAGGGGCAGATACAGGTTTTGAGGGGCCTGAAACTTTTACAGTTCTTCAAGAGGATCAAAATTGTGAATACAAAATTTGGTATAAAAGAACATTTATGTAGAATGAGAAAAGAATTGCAACCAAGTATGAAGTTGAAAAAGCCAACCAATACCATAAACATGAAAAAAAATACATTCTTTGGTTTCATAATCTTGCTTCTTTAAACAATTTTGTGATGTCCTTTTCATAGAATAAGAAAGGTCACCCAGTTTTTCTTCTAGCGTGGTTGGTTGAAGATTTTTAAATTGATAGTTTAGAAAAGTTTATTTTCAGTTTCACAACTCATTAGGTTCATATAACAAATTTTTAGGATTGTTGTCAAATTAGGAAAAATCTTTATCAAGGAGAAAACTTTGGATGATGTTTTGATGAAATCTGAATCTTTTGCTTGTCTTTTAGTAGATCTGATGATTGGAAGAATTTTCCATATATTAGCCTCTGGTTCTGTATATTTCAAACCTGGTTTCTTCTCAACTGCTCAACACACATCTGGTGCTGGAAGTGCATGTTCACACTGAGATGCAGTCTCTTACCCTGTACTTCTCTGCTGCTCATGTGCCATCTGGGTGCTCTAGGAAGCCGCTGTTTTACCAGGGCACCAGCAATCGTGAAACTAACACAGGAGTGCTGAGAACCACCTAAATGTATTTTACTTTTCCACTAAACCCAAATGAAACATATCCTGAACTCAACTTTTTCTTAGCTGGATCCCCCCATACTCATAGCCTGTCTAATGCTACCCAGTACAGAAGGGAAATTGAAGGGGAGGGGGATCTTAACCACTTTCATTAAAATAGCTAATTTATGAAAATTCTACAAAAATGTCTGACTATGTTGCTAGGTGCCCTCCCAAGGCCTTGGAACTTAAGCCTCATTAGTTTACAATTATGCTGTATTTATCTGTTTATTGGCAACCTCCTTGGTGTTCCACTAGACAGAGTATTAGCCTCACTGTAAGTCTCTCTGTCTCTGTGTCTCTCTCTCCATCTCTTTTTCTCTGCGTGTGTGTGTGTTTACAGTATTTCTTATTTTTTTGGCAAACTTTTTGTCATAGCATAGGTCCCAATAAGTCAGCCTTGCTTTTCTGGCTTCAAGTCATTTTTTTAAAACCCTGGAATCCCAATACAGGAACATTAAACACCACGACTGCAGTCATTTTAGAGTCAATGTCTTGAAAATGAGAAATTCTAATGAAATGATGTACCGCACGACATCGTTTCCAGCCCCTGCACTACCACCGAAGCTTTGCATCCATTTTCCTCCTTCATTTTCACAAATATATGTATGATATTTACCATCAATCTTGTGGCAGAGCAGGGTGATTGGGTGACATGGTTCTCTGATAGGGAGATCAACCCATAAATGGTCCTTTCCTGTTCGGGGTGACAGAGCTTGAGAACACGACGTTGCTACTCGTGGTTCTTTCTGTTAACTCTGGTAGGAATTTCAGTCCTGGTAACAGCAGCAAAACAGTCAGCCAAAGGTCTGAAGAGAAAAGCTAATCAAGAGGAAAGGAGAAAAACCTCAAGAAGTGATTGTGTGGTCACTTGGGGACAACTTTTGATGAGTTTGAATATAAATGAAAGAATCACAGGAATGTCAAAAGAAGACCTTGGGTGAAGCACTCAAAGCCAGATTGATCTGTGGGAAAATGTATTTATTAATGGCTTTTAAAAAAAATGTTTCATGCTCCTCAAAAGGTATTTGTCCCTGCACTTAAGGGTTTAGTGCAGCTAGTTTTTGAAATGTTTCCCATTTTGAAATTAGAAGGCTTATACTTCAGACCCAGGCTTTGCTTCTCTGTTTCTCCTTTTCAAGAGATGTCATCATATCTCTGTGCAGCCTCTGCACTACGCAGATGAGAAGTGTGTGTCCATGTGTGCTGGTGTGTGTTTAATCCCACTGCAAACACACACACACACACACGGTTTCGACATTTCTGGTTTAACCACACTGCAATTTCAGTAATGAAAAGCAGAATGAGCGGAAGCCCAGGGGCTCTGGGTGTGTTTTCCAGAATGGATTACAAAAATTGGTGGGAAAGAAATAGCTTCTTGTACAGAGAAGAGTTTGGAAATAAGGGCATCAAGAGCCTTCTGGGAAGAAATGCAAACCAGATGGAGGAACCCAAAATTAAGGATGATGAGGAAAAGAAAGAAGTAGCTGTTTCTTAGAAGCAGTGGGGGAAATGGGTCAATTTTCTATTACCTAGTTGTCAAGATAATAGTGTGGGAGGAAGGGCGGTACAGTGCAAATCCCAGATTTGGGGCTGTGAGGTCCAACTTAATGCACCTCTCCACATGTGCTTGGCTCCATCCTCTGGGCACTGGCCACTTACTTAACAGAGAACCCTTGGCCACCACCTTTTCCTCATCCCTCACCTCCTAACACTGTCAGATGCCCCAGCCTCCTCAGGGTGAGGGCCCTACATGCTGGGTTCCACTATGCTCACTGGGCAGGAACAGCACCAACCCTCCCCTTTGCCCTGTCTACCATGTCCAGGCTCAGAAGAATCAATGGAAAATGTCATGGGATCTTACTATCCCAGTGGCTGACTGGAGACGATGGGTTATATTAACACACCAGAAGTGTAGAGGGGTCCTTTGACCAGCGAGAGACAGGAAACAAAAAAGCCCTGGACGATAAACTCTGGTTTCTCTCTTCCTCCGTGGACTGAGCTTCAGGGTTCTCCATGGCTTCTCTGGAGATGTCCTGCATAAAGAAACCAGCTATGTTTTTTTGAGAAGCTGTGGTCCCCTCAGTAATTGCCCACCTTATATTTACTTTCCTGCCTTCCTTCAGGATCTATGGAGATTGTTGGTTATTTTAAATATTATGCCATTAATTTAGGTATGAGACACCTAAATGGTAATTTAAAAAGACCACTGGAGGGAATGATTAGATTGGTTATAAACAATTATAACTTGAGATGAGATGATTCTGAATTTTTCCTTTTAATTGAATTTATTGGGGTGATACTGGTTAACAACTTATACTGGTTTCAGCTTCACAATTCCACAGCAACACATCCTCTGCACGCTGTACTGTATGTTATCAGCACCCCAAGTCAAGTCTCTGCCCATCACATTTATCCCCCATACTGCCCCCACCTCCTCTATCTCCCTTCCCCGGTGAAGTCACTGCATTGTACTAGCAACAGTATACTTATGAATATTAGAACATATTCATTTGGTAATACAAGGCAAACTTGATAATAAAACTTTTGTAATCAGTTTATTAAGCATTCTAAACTTGGAAGGTGCACAGAGTGGCTTACTTTTCTTCAATTTTCACTATCAAATGTATGTTGTTGAATCTTCTTGTGTTAGTTTTCTGTTGCTGTGTTACAAATGACCATAAACTTAGTGGCTTAAAACAACATTTATTATATTGTAATTTCTGTAGGTCAGAAGTCAGGCATGGTCCCACTGGGTCCTCTGCTTAGGGCCTTGAACTCAAGGAGTTGGCTGACGGGGCACTTATCTGGAGCATCTTTGAGAAGCCCACTTTCAAACCCATTCAGGCTGTTGGCAGGACAACTTTGTGTGGGAGGAGGCGTGGTTGTAGGACTGAAGTTCCAGTACCCTGGCTGTCAGCCGGGGACTGCCGGGGGCCTTTTTACAGGCTTTGCACAAGTCCTTTCACAACATTGCACTTGGCAGCAGGATCACTTACTTTGAATCCTCATCACCCTACTGACTGAGTAGTTTAAATCTATTGTGTGGATACAAGCAGCTCTGTTCAAATCCATCTACATGCTGCGTTAACCACTTGACTTAGGGGAAATTCATACACTGCACTACCCAGAAAACAAATGTGAGTCTGGGTGTGCCTCTGTGTGTGCTTAGCCCACCAGGAGAGCAGACTGTCCCAAGGCTTCCCAGTTTGGGGGCTTTCTCATCTTCTTGCAGTTCTCTTCTCTTGATGCTAAAATAGGTATTGGAGCCCAACTAGTAAGTTTACTGCATAAACAGATTTCCAACTGGGGAACAAGATTCCAACCTACTTTTCTTTTTTTGCTGGCACCCCAAACACTGTGAATGGTTCTATTATCAGGTTCCATAGATGGGTGAGAAAAGTTCTATAGGTGGGAGGAGTGACTCTGTTTAGTCCAGGTCCTCAGAGAAGCAGATGCCCAGATGCGATTAGATGTGCAAGGACTTTCTTGAGGGAAATGTTTGTAAGAGGAAAGGGGCAGGGGCTGGAGAAGGTTGGGAGAGCCACCAGACTGTGATGCTGGTGTGAGCCCTGTGAAGGAGGCAGGGAAGAAAGCCATAGACTTCAGTGCAAGTTCTAAGAAAGTTCTACCAAGACTCTCAGGAATGGTCCTGCTTAGTATCTCTGTTGCACTCCATCCTTTGTCGGTGAGCAGCCAGTGGAAAGCCTGCTCTTGTTCAAATGCGATGGTAGGTTTCAGTGTGCAGCAGCTGGGGCGGTTGGTTATGCTCCCTGCGGTGGGAAATCTGACAAGTGCGTTTTCATGCCCTCCCACCCCCCACCCCAAACAACAAACTGTAGCACCTTTCCCTTAGGCCAGAGCAATGACTCATGATGAGGTTCTCCCTAAGTCCTCTGCATCCCACAGTTGTCTGCTGGAATAAACTGCAGAGGTGTTAGGGCTCAGCAGGGTCAGGTAGCTGAACCAACCCAGCCCTCTGTCCCAGGAAGCTGCTTCCCCCTCTCATGTTTTGTCTTTGTTCAGGATGAGGTATCTTTATGGTACTTTGGTCACTTGCTTTGGGTTTGGTCACCAGTTTGGAGAGCAACATGAAAAGTCTCTTCTAGCCTACTAGATTTTTCAATAAAAGATGAAACAGAAGCTGTATGTAATTATATATATTTATATATGTATATATATATTTCTTAGGTGGGTTAGTTATTCTTCATGAGAACCTCTAGCATGCTTATGTTTCTTTTATTCTTTAAAAATATATCTCCCCATATAAAAGAGCTATGTTTACTTTAAAGAAAAATAGGAAAATATCAAAAAGTAGAAACAAAAAATTATATAGCAACTCATAATCCTAAAATAACAAAAACTAATATTTTAAGTATTTCCTTTTAGGTCTTCTTTTTTTTTTTCTATACAATTTTGTATTCTGCTTCTCTCTCTTTCCCACACTGTGGCATAATCTTTAAACTTTTCTTTAAAAATAACTACTGGTGATTATAAAAGTAATACTGGTTTGATATAGAATGCTTGGTAATATGAACTCTGATTCCACAGTTGAGTGATAACCATTATTAATATTGTGTTTTCTTCCAAAAATACATATAAACAAACCTAAGGTAATTCCACTTATGTTACTTTGCATCTATTTTCTCAGTTATGATATTATGAGTATGTCCTCATATTGCTGACTAATCTTTAAGGTGCAACTTAAATAACTGCCTAATTTTCTGTAGTATGGATTCTCCTATCACATAGTTAATTGTCTAAGTCCACCATTTAAAATAATTCTGTTACATGCCAATGTCTCTGCGTTTTTATTATTTCCTTAGGGTTGATGCCTGAAATTGGAGTTCCTAAGATAGAAGTAATGCATATTTTGAAGGATTTTAATAAATGTTTCTAAATTGCTTTCCAGAAATGTACCAATTTACACCCCCATAAGCAAAAGAGTGAGATAATTTTATGTTCTTATGGCACCCCTTCCCCACTTCTCTTGGTCTCAGCTCACTGGGAAGTTCTCTAATGTATCCCACTTCCTTTATCAGTGTGAGGATGTCTTGGACTTGTTTGGAGGGAGATGGTTTCCAGTGAGAGGAGATGAGATTTAGCTTCTTTTACCCTCTATAGTCTCATCTTTAGCCAGTGCCTTTGATATTTCTTTAATTCAGGCTCTCATCTCTGAATTTAGAAGCTACCAAAAAGCACACAAAATTTCCTTTGCGTCTGTAGGGCAAAGATGAGACTTGAATTAGCCCATGTCTGGCTTGCTCTAACCATAGCAGGCTTTTCTGATTTTGTTACTTTTAATTTTTCTGCTTTCTCAGAAGGAGTTCTTTTGTATCTATTTTCTGTAGCCCCTGGCTACTTTGTTCCAGCAACTAACTTCTTCTGAGACTGCTTCTGACACAGAGTTTAGTGTCAGTCTCTCTTCTAACACAGTATAAAATTAAACGGAAAATTAACTGACTTCATTATGTTCTTAGTTGCAAGATGTCTGGCTAGGCTTACACATTTAGTCTTTAACTACGGAGTAGAATTTTCCCCTGTGGGAAACTGGCTCAAAGATTGCCTAAGCTCCAGCCTCATTGGCATCTGCTCTAACCAACAGGAAGCGTTAGCTTTGCCTGGAAAAGACTTAGGGGCATATTCATGCTTTTCTGAGAGATTTGGTCCTGTACCTGGGGTTTCCAGACTTGGATCAGTGAATCATGGTAGGAGTGACAGTGGAAACTTTTGTGATGAGGAGGCAGACTTTATGTGCAAAAGTCTAACCCAACCTCCACTGAAGTCTGATGCCCACCTCGAAGGGCTCATGGGCTCTCCTAGCCTCTCAGGGCCACGTGGCAAGAGCTCTTGAGTCAGAACCCCAATTCTCTGTGATGGCAAGGTCTTTTGTTTTTTCCATAGACCTTCACATGTATCCAAAGGCACATAGGAAAAGCAGTTTGTTGGAGATTGTAATCTGAAGTTTGCTACACTTCTGATACCGGAAGCAGAGAATGCATTGCCTTGTGTGATAATTGAGGTAGTAGTGTAACACCAGTTCTTTATAACTGAGGCCACAGATCTCATTTTGGGAGGCAGCCCTTTGCTGGTGGCTATAGTCAGAGGAACCTGACATCTGGAGGGGAGCCCAGAGAGGACCATAGCAGGGCTGGGCTCTGCTCAAGGACCTGCTCCCTCCAATACTCCATGGGATGAGCTCTCAGCCCCAAGCATTCTACTGTGACTGCCAGACCCACACAGCTGGTCTCAGACATGGTCACATCCATGTTGATATAACACTATGTTCAAATGAGCAATCTGTAGTTTGGAGTAATAATGGTTCTACAAAAACCCCTATTCTCCGCTCCCTGCACCAGTGAGTTAAGAAGATATTGCACCTGTGACACACTGTAATGTCATCTGGAAAAAACTTCCAAGGCCCAGCTAGACCACCTTCTCCTTTGTTTGTGTCAACTGGACTGGAAAGAAGAAGGTAAAAGGGAATGTCTTTCTTTTGCCTAAAGAACAAAGATAGATTTGGACCTAGTGTTTGCTAAGTGAGAGGTTAGGGATAAGGATTAGGGCAAA
Organism: Desmodus rotundus; assembly: GCF_022682495.2. Lineage (NCBI taxonomy): Eukaryota > Metazoa > Chordata > Mammalia > Chiroptera > Phyllostomidae > Desmodus > Desmodus rotundus. The sequence continues at coordinate 170,035,931 of NC_071387.1, forward strand.
AGGCCAGAAGCTTTGAGTCAGGGTTCTGAGGTCTTCTACTTCTTCTGTTTTGAGTCTGCTCTCTGTACAAGTCAATGCAGGCAGAGCAATGGGAGGATTAGACAAGGGCCCAGAGAACCCAGCAGTGTGCGTACCCAACAGGGAATATGTAGTTTCAAGACTGAAACACTTATTATTTTCAATTTCTCTTCTCTCCCCCCGCTCTCCTTTTTCCTAGTAAATGCAGGGCAAAACTCATTTCCAAATCACCTGAATAAACACCAGTGTTAAGGCCTCATGAAATAAACCTGTGGGTAGCTGGATAATAATTGGAAACAAAACAAGTCTAATAAGAGGGAAAAAAGAAGATGTTGAAATTTGGAATGGGCAACATTTGGATCAGAGTATAATGCTTGAGTGGATATCAGATTGGATAATACAAAAAAGAGGACTGAGGGAAAGAAAGAAAATATTTAAAAATAAATTAATGACAGCCACAAACAGATTCTTCAGCAAAATTAGAAGCAGCCTGAACCAAGACAGCATCACACAACTCTAAATTAATAGACTACCTTCAACTTCATGGCTGTGCAAACCAGGGAAGCAATACAATGGTGAGTCATTTAAAGTGAAGCATTTTTTTAAATGAAACGAAGACAGGAGAACAAAAGGGTTGAAAGACTAAACTGAAGATAAAAAGTTTAAATATGTAGTCCCAAAGTCCTGAGGAGACTAGAACCTCCCCAGAACAAGACAACATGAATAGTGAGAAATGAAAAGACTGTACTTAAAAGCAATGGCTTTTTTTGTTTGTTTGTTTGTTTTATTTTAGGTTTCACAAAGGAATGTAAAAGACAAATACCAGGAAAGGACGTGATTCTGTGGAAGAAAAACAGTGGAAACCAACATGACCCAAATACAAATAAATTAAGATAAAGATTATTTCTTAATACCTTCACATCATAGCTGGGGAAAGTGGAGAGAAACAAAAAACTGGTAATTATTGCCTAGAGATTTAAAAAATTAATTTAAAAAATTGAAAGTAATGTCATGAATACCTTTTGTTATAATAATTGTAATGATATAGTCAAAGGAAATGTCACCCTTTGGCTTCACCCACTCCCACTTTTCATTCCAATGAGTTTATATAAAAAAATCTAATAGAAATAAAACAAGCTGGATAGTCATCATTTTCTCAGTGACAAAAATGTATGGTAGCTACTCTTATCATGCTCACTTTTGATCATCAGGCCACTTTGCTTGAGCATAAAATTTCTAGTATTCTCTATTTAACTTTTAATTTTTGTGGCGCTGAAATGTTCTTGAAATTAAAATGTTCCACGCCCTCCCACTCTCCAACTCCCCATCTGTTCTCTTCTGAACACAGGGCCTGCACAGCTGGTCTCAGAAATGGTCACATCCATGTTGATGTAAGAATATGTTCAAATAAGCAGTCTGTAGTTTACAGATTTAATTAATTCCACAAAACACCTAAAAAGTGCCAGTAGTATTTCTAGGAGTTAGAAGGACAAAGATAAATAAAACAGGGTCCTACCCTTTAAGAAAATTGTGGCATAACACTAGAGAATATCTTTAGTATTTTAATTTGCAGAACCTGGAATTGAAGTGGTTAACGCCCAGGCTCCAGAGTTATGTAAGTCTGAGTTTGAATCCTTACTCTGCCATCTATTATTTGTATGGCTTTTAGAAGTTGGTGACATTAATACTGCTTAAGGTTTTTGCCATGCTTTGTCTTTTTATACCATTCCACCCCACACTTTATGGCAACTGATTCTTTCTGGCCACAGACGTAGACAAAAGACAAACCAATCATAGTATTTATTCCCACTGGCCATTGTGATTGGTTCAGGGATGGACATAGGATCTATTCTGGGACAATTAGAGTCCTTCCCTGAGATTTTTCTTATGTGGAGCTAGAAGAGAAGAGCTTTCTTTTTTTCTTTTTGTTGATGAGGCCGTAAGAATGTAATTTCCAAGGTGCCTCTTGCATCATTATTCCAGTGTTGTGGAAATAGCGTATAAAGAAATTAAAAAATATAATTTTAGTGTGTATTATTTGAAAAAACCCCTCCAATTTCCTTGCCTTTTTTAGAGGTAATTACTGTTCTGAATTTTATATTTAGCATTCATTTGCATTTAGTATAGTTTTATTACAAGTATATGCATACCTAAGTATATGCAAAATAAACAACTTATTCAGATTTGTTGATTTTGGAAATTTATAAAAATGATATACTGTATATTGTTTTCTTCATTCTACTAGATGGGCAAAAATTAAGAATTCTGACAATCTCAAGTTGTTGGTGAAGCTTGAAGTAATGGGTACTTATATATCTCCTATAGGAATGTATTGGAACAACCACTTTGGATAAATGATCTGGCATTTTCTCCTGAATCTGAATATGCATGTATTCTAAGACCCTGCAATTCCACTTCCAGGTATGTGCTCTAGAGAAACATTTGCATGTGTGACTTCTAGAACCTCTGTTCATATCAGTGGGGGAAAAGAACAGGAAATAGGCCAAATGGCCACTGATGGGAGATTAGGTGAATAAACTGTGGTGCATTCATATGGCAAAAATAGTATGCAGCAGTGAATATAAGTGAGCCACAGGTATGTGTAGCAACATGGGTGGATTCTTGAATGAGAGTAAAAACACTTTAAGGAGAAAGTTAGGCTGTGAAGAGTTCTGTTGGCTGTTCTCCTAGTCCTCAGTCTGATAACTGGCCTTGCCAAAAGCAGGGAGCAGAGGCCAAGATGGATAGTAGTCATCATTATTCTGGCCCACCACACTAGTCACCTAGAGAAGCAAGAGCAGTAGAGAGGCGAAATGCCCACCTTGGTAGTGAGGTTGAGGGTCAGCCTTTGCCTGAACACCTGGACTCCTCAAATGATTTGCTTCAGGGGTCAGGAAATAGAAAATGAGGAATCTTTCTCCTACTTAGCTGAAGAGACCTATGACAAGCTTTTTGCAGGTCTTGTCTGGGTAGTCTATACGGGCTGGCCCAAAATGTTTTTAATTACTGACTTATTGTCATTGATGTCATCTTTGAGATGAGTTAACGTGGCTTCTCACAGCCTCAGGCCTGAGCCCCAGCTGCTGGATCCTCCATGGGGGGCCTGGGTAGTAGTACACAGGTCATTTTGGGCCCCCTTTCCCTGGAAAATGGTATAAATAACCCCTCCTTTTGAGATCTTAGATGCTGTTCAAAGGCAGCTTATACTTATTTTCTATATGTGACATTTCATCAAGAATCATATTGTTTAACATTTTAACATCTGTAAAAGTAAGGATATATCTTACAATTAACAGCTTCTTAATGATGATTAAAGGTAGCATTTTTTCTTTCTTAATGATACATAAAATGGAGGTGTGTCTCACAATCAGTGAAGTCTTAGACTTGATTAAAAGTGTTTATGCAATACAAATAGCATACTTTTGCTCTTTTCCCAACAATCATTTTTATACACAATGATCTGTACACATAGACAATGTCCACTCAACACTCCTAAATAGAAGTTGAGTCATTTATATGGTCTGTAGTGGCCAGTGGGGGTGGGGTAGATCTTCACAACTCTTTCCATTGTAGTATCAGGCTTGCAGGAAGAGGTCTTGCTGAGAGAGGGAGGGACAGGGATGGGGAGGGATGGAGAGAGGGATGGAGAGAGGGATGGAGAGAGGGATGGAGAGAGGGATGGAGAGAGGGAGGAGAGAGAGAGAGGGAGGAGAGAGAGAGAGGGAGGAGAGAGAGAGAGGGAGAGAGAGAGAGAGAGAGATATTCCTTGAGTTCTGATCACTTTCCAGTCCCTCTGGAAACCTGATTACATATCTTGCCTGGAGTTTCTTGAGTTGTTATAATAAATCCCCTTTTTTTTGGTTCTAGCAAGTTTCCATTTACTACAACAATCACTTATTGGGTATGGTACCCAATATTTAATGAATGCTCTGTAGGTGCTTATGGAGAAATTGGGGAAGAGCCTAAGATTAACAATTTACACAGGCTGAGTTGGGACCTTTTTTCTTTTACTGCGACACTTTGACAGCAAGAAAAACGATACTAGGACAGCACTTATCGATTCACAAAGGCCTTCGTTGTGAATCTGGATACAGATCCATGTGTGCAGTCTAGACACATCTCTGTCTATTTGGGAGGTGAAATGCTGTGGTGTTACAGGTGTTGTCACTGAAATTGACCCAAAGAGAGATTCTGCTTTCCCAGTGGGTAGTGTAGAAGTAATCCATACACATATTTGGCTCAACAGATACTCTTATAAATTATATTTAGGATGATATTTTACATTGGGGGAATACTTCTTATACAGTGGAAGGAAGGAAAAAATAAATAGGGAATATATGGCTTAATTCTGGCCATGTGATCATTTTAATGATGCCATAAAAACAGAGATGGAGCAAATGACTGCTTGTTTATGAGGATGGCTGACTACTTAATGCTCTCAATCTGGAAAGAAGAAGGTGGAGTGGGATGTAATAAAAACTTTACAGTGTCATGAAGGGTATGAATCAGGTGAGTAACAACTTCGAAAAATAAGAGTAAAGAACACATGCTGAAGGTAGTTGGAAGACAAAAGAAAATGTGACTTTCCACATTTATAATAAAACTATCAAGGTCATTATTCCAGGAAGTAGTTAGATCAGAATATGATGGGATTCAAGGTGGACTTAGATAAACTCAAGAATGTCAGGTGTACAGTGGACATATTTAAGAAATATGCACACAGTTTTTATTTTAAATCACAAAATAACATATTCCTTGGGAAGAAAATCAGAAAAATCATATAAATAAAACTTTAAAGAATTAAAAAAGCCTATAACCTTTTAGAGATAATTATTGATATTTTAGTATACAGCTTTAATACTTTATTTTTCTATTTATTTAATTTACTGAAGTGGCTAAACTAAACATGTTGTCTTGCAATTTGCTTTCTCAACTTAATATTTTGTGATCATTTTTCCAAGGCAATAAGTTTATAGCTATACAAACATTTCAAGTGGCTACAAAGTTTTGCTTCATTGGGATGCACTATAATTTTCATTCTTCTTTTTAATCCTTACCTGAGGACATTTTTTTCATTGCTTTTTTAGAGAGACGAAGGGAGAGAGAAACATTGATAAAAGAGAGAAATGATCAATTGGTTGCCTGAACTGGAGATTGTATCTGCCTGTACAGGGGATTGAACCCCCAGTTTAGGTATATGCCCTGATGGGGAATTGAACCTGCAGCCTTTCCATTACAGGATGATGCTCCAACCAACTGAGCCACACTCATCAGGACAGGGATGCAATACAATTTTCTTAACCAATTACATATTGCTAAAATTATTCTAGATTTTCTTACATGCTTATCTTTTTGGTCTATGTTACTTATGTCAATTTAAAAATGTTTGGTTCCAGCCAAATGGAGGTGTAAGTAGAAACGCTTCGCTTTCTCACACAACCAAAAGGAGGATAACAACCCATCTAAAATCAACAAACAACCAGAAGTGCCAGAAAATCAAACTGCCTGGAACTCCAACAACCAAGGAATTAAAGAAAAAGTCAACCAGAACAACCAGACTGGTAAGAACCTGCAGAGAGGTGGGGGACTGTGCCAGCGGGGCTGGCTGAGAAAAACTGCAGCCAGGCTGCAGACTGCGTAATCGGGGCTGGCCAAAGGTGAAACTGAGACTCAGAGTTGACAGTAGACCACATGGTTGCCGTGGTGGGAGAAACTCCCAGTCTCACATGAGAGTCCCTTGAAAAGTGGGCTAAAGACAGCAGGCAAGCTACATTGTTCCCTTTCTGGTCCCTCCCCCACAGTACAGCAAGGAGGGTTGCCCCACCCTGGTGAATACCTAAGGCCCTGCCCCCCTACAACTTAACAGGTGCACCTGGACAAAGAAATGTGGCCCAAATAAAAGAACAGAGCAAAACTTCAGAAAGACAGCTACCATATTTTTCAGGCAATAAGATGCACTCCCCCCCAAATTTGGGGGGAAATGGGGGTGCGTCTTATAGTCTGAATCTAGCTTACCTGGCTCTCTGGTGTGTGGGGGGGCAGTGGTGGAGCAGGGCTTTTTTCCTATTTCCCTCCTTTGAAACCTAGGTGTGTCTTATGGTCCGGTGTGCCTTATAGTCCGAAAAATATGGTAAGTGATGAGGAGATAGCCAACCTATCTGATGGAGAATTTAAAGCCCTTGTAATCAAAATGCTCACATAATTGATTGAGCTTGGTTGAAAAATGAAAAAACAAATAAAAGATACCCAAAATGAAATAAAGAAAAACATTCAGGGAACCAACAGTGACAGGAAGGAAACCAGGACTCAAAGCAACAATTTGGAACAAAAGGGAAAAATAAACATCCAACCAGAACAGAATGAAGAAACAAGAATTCAAAAAAAGTGAAGAGAGACTTATGAACCTGTGGGACAACCTGAAACATTCAATATCTGAATCACAGGGGTGCCAGAAGGAGAAGAATGACAGCAAGAAATTGAAAACTTATTTGCATTAATAATGAAGGAAAACTTCCCCAATCTTGCAAAGGAATTAGTCTACTGGGAAGTCCAGGAAGCCCAGAGAGTCCCAAAGAAGTTGGACCCAAAGAGGAACATACCCAAGCACATCATCATTAAGTTACTCAAGATTAAAGATGAGGAGAGAATCCTAAAAGCAGCAAGAGAAAAGGAGACAGTTACCTACAAGGGAATTCCCATTGGACTATCAGCTGATTTCTCAAAGGAAATCTTGCAGGAAAGAAGGGGCTGGAAAGAAGTATTTGAAATCATGAAAGGCAAGGACCTATATCTAAGATGACTCTATCTAGCAAAACTATCATTTAGAATGGGAGGACAGATAGAATGCTTCCCAAATAAGGTCAAGTTAAAGGAGTTCATCATCAGCAAACCCTTGTTATATGAAATGTTAAAGGGACTCATCTAAGAAAAAGAAGATAAAAAATATGAACAGTAAAATGGTAACAAACACGACTATCAACAAATGTACCTAAAAGAAAAGAAAAACAATGAAAACAAAAACTAAGCAAACAACTAGAACAGGACCAGAATCACATGGAGGGATTTCAGTGGGGAAGCAGAAGGGAAGAATGGGGTGGGGGAAGGTATGGGGAAGAAGAAGCATGGTCAGTAGCATAAAAGAGATGGGGAGAGATAAAAAATAGTATAGGAAGCAGAGAACTCAAAGAACTAATGTGTATACCCCATGGACATGAACTAAGGTGGGGGAATGCTGGAGGGTTGGGGGGTACAGGGCAGAGGGGAGATAAAGGGAGAAAAATTGGGAAAACTAATAGCATAATCAATAAAAAATACTTTATTTTTTTAAGAGTGAGAGAAACATCAATATGTGGTTGCCTCTTGTGCGCCCCCTAGTGGGGAATCTGGCCCACAACCCAGACATGTGCCCTGACTGGGAATCGAGCCAGCAACCCTTTGATTCACAGGCCAGCACTCAGTCCACTGAGACACACCAGCCAGGGCAATAAAAAGTACTTAAAAAAAAAAGTTCCACTGAACTTAAAATGCAATTACAGATTAATTTCGTGGAAATCTTTACAATTTTGAGTATTTCACCTAAAACAGTATTTTAAAAATTTATTTGTCATCTTTTATGTCTCTGTAATTTTTATAATTTTCTTCATATTGAACCTGTATATTTCTTATTAGCTTGATACCTAGATCCATAGCACTATTGTATTATTACTTTGCACTCCTATTGTGAACAGTTTTCTTATATTATTCCAGTTATTTATTTAGGGTACAAGAAAACTATTGTTTTAAAAATATTTTACCATTTCAAGTGGCCTCCCAGCAAACCTTTCTTACTAGTTCTACCTGTTTTCTAGTTGTTTTTATAGGTTTTCCAGTTAGACAATCAAATTATCAATCAAAGTATGATAATTATACTTTTGCCTTCTCTTTTTCATTATTTTCAATATATGCTTTTATTTTTCTGTCATGTCCAAGCACATGATTTTAATTCCAAGCACTTTAGAATGATGTTAAAAAGCATGTGTATGCCTCTCTTCTCATTCTAGTGGGAATGATTTTATTGTTTTATCTTTAGGTATAGTATTAGTAATTGGATTGAGAACTTTTCTTTTTCAACTTATGTTAAGAAAGTATTACCATATTCATGTTCTACTGAGTTCCTTTTAAAATCAAGAGTACATTTCAAGGCTGGGTGGAGGTGGTCAAAGAGGAGAAAATGGGGGATATCTGTAATAGTTTCAAGAATGAAAAAGAATAGATTTCAATTTTTCAAATGTCTTTTTAGCACTCAGAGATGATCATATACTTTTTCTCCTTTCACTTATTAAATTTGATTAATTTGCTAGTGTAGAAAAGTATCTTGCCTTCCTGGAATGAATTGTATTTGGTTATTGTTTTGTTTATCCATTACTTCATAATAATCATCCTCAAAAATTTCATTTTGCTCATAGTTGTGTGGATCATGAACTGGTCAAGGGCTCAGGTGGATGATTTATCTCTGATCATCATGGTATCAGCTGGGAGGTGGGAGCAGAAGGATCCAGTTCCAACATGGGTTCTTCAGTTAATGTCTGCTGCCTGGGTAACCCTTGGTCTCTTCTCTTGCTCCATGTGGCCTCTCATACTGTAGTAATGCCCCATGTCACTTGAGCATCTCATGGGACAATGACTTCAAGGTAGTTGTACTTCTTACACTTTATTTGGTTCTATTTTTTTAAGTATATTTTATTGATTATTCTATTACAGTTGTCCCAATATTTTATCTCTTTTATCCCCCTCTGCCCTGCACCCCCCACCCTCCTGCATCCGCCCCCCTCCCCCCGCCAACCTTAGTTCATGTCCATGGCTTGTACATATAAGTCCTTTGGCTTCTCCGTTTCCTATACTATTTTAAACCTCCCCCTGTCTATTTTGTACCTAACATTTATGCTTCTTATTCCCTGTACCTTTTTCCCCACTCTTCCCTCCTTTTCCTCCCCACTTATAACTCTCCATATGATCTTAATTTCTGTGATTCTCTTCCTGTTCTAGTTGTTTGCTTGGTTTTTGTTTTTGTTTTTTCTGTTCAATTGTTGATAGTTGTGAGTTTATTGTCATTTTACTGTTCATAGTTTTGATCTTCTTTTTCTTGGATAAGTCCCTTTAACATTTCAAATAGTAAGGGCTTGGTGATGATGAACTCTTTTAACTTGACCTTATCTGGGAAGCATTCTATCTGTCCTCCCATTCTAAATGATAGCTTTGCTAGATAGAGTCATCTTAGATATAGGTCCTTGCCTTTCATGACTTCAAATACTTCTTTCCAGCCCCTTCTTTCCTGCAAGACTTCCTTTGAGAAATCAGCTGATAGTCTTAGGGAAACTCCTTTGTACATAACTCTCTTCTTTCCTCTTGCTGCTTTTAGATTCTCTCCATATCTTTAATCTTGGCTAATGAATTATGGTGTGCCTTGGTGTGCTCCTCCTAGGGTCCAACTTCTTTGGGACTCTCTGAGCTTCCTGGACTTGCATGTCTATTTCCTTCACCAGATTGGGGAAGTTTTCTGTCATTATTTTTTCAAATAAGTTTTCAGTTTCTTGCTCTTTCTTTTCCCCTTCTGGCATCCCTATTATTTGGATGTTGGAACGTTTAAAGTTGTCCCAGAGGTTCCTCAGCCTCTCCTCATTTTTTTGAATTCTTGTTTCTTCATTCTGTTCTGGTTGGATGTTTATTTCTTCCTTTTGTTCCAAATCATTGATTTGAGTCCTGGTCCCCTTCCCTTCACTGTTGATTCCCTGTATATTTTCCTTTATTTTACTTTGTATAGCCTTCATTTCTTCCTTGATTTTATGAACAATCTCAATAATTTCTGTGAGCATCCTGATTACTAGTGTGTTGAACTTGGAATCTGATAAGTTGTCTATCTTCTTGTTGCTTAATTCTTTTTCTGGAGTTTTTCTCTGGTATTTCATTTGGTCCATATTTCTTTGTCTCAGTGTACCTATTATGTTGTAAGGGGCAGAGCCTTCAGTATTAATCAGGGCAGGGCAACCCATTTTGTGATTTGATGCTCTCTGTGGGGGAGGGGTCAGAGAGGGAACAATGATGCTTGGTAGCTTGCTCAGCTCTGCCCTTCTTTTGGTCACTTACCTCACTTCCCACAAGCAGATTGTGCTCTTTCAGCTGCTAATTCCTGGGTGAGTGGGCTTGTGTATGTTCTAGGATCCCGTGGGCCTCTCCAACAGACTTTCCTGTGAGACTGGGAATTTCTCCTGCTATCGCAACCCTGAAAGGTTTTTATGGCCAGAGGTTTTGAGGCCTTATTTCCTTGCACTAGAACCCTGGGTTGCACAGTCTGTCTCGCTCTCTAGTTGTTCCTCCTGGTTTATCTGCACGTGAATGTGGGAAATCCCTTCTGACAGCCAACACCTTACCACGAGTCCTCTCTGCACCTCCTACAAGTCTGGATGAATGTTTATTCCTTAACTTCTTGGTTGTCAGACTTCCATGCAGTTTGATTTTCTGGCAGTTATGGTTGTTTTTTTGTTTTTAAGTTGGTTGTTACCCTTCTTTCAGTTGTGCAAAGAAGCAAAGTGTTTCTACCTATGCCTCCATTTTGGCTGAACCGACTTATTTGGCTTTCATGTCAGCTCAGATTCAGGTGGAAGGGAATTAGGCTACACCTCCCAATGGGAAGAATAGCAAAGAATTTGGAGTCATCTTTAATTTACGGCCATTATGGCTCATTCTTTTTAAAACATGTTACTGATTTATTTGCTAGTATTTCTTTAAAATATTTGCATGAACATTCCTAAGTAATGTTGGTCTATAGGTTAGATTTTTTACTACATTTGCCAGGCTTATGCTAGTTAGCTTTTAAAGTTGAATTGGAAAATTTTGATCTCTTTTTATCCTCTTTCAGAGTAAATAACAGTATTGTTTATTTTTTGACAGTTTATAAAATCTCCTAAGCCAAATGTCTTTTACAATTTGACAGTTCTTCAATAGTATTTTTAGTGTCTTTGATGGTATTAACTTATTCATATTTCTTATCTCTTCTTGAGTTAATTTTGTGTGTGTGTATATATATATATATATATATATTAGGGCTGACACAGACGTGTTTTTTCTTTGGCTACTTCAGTAGGAATATAGGAAGGAAGACAATTTAATGCATGGATTCAAATTGGCATCTTACAATGAATGTTTTTATGGTTATTTTTTTGAGGTAGGAATATCTTAGGATATGTCCATAGTGTTATTATAAGTGGATAGTTAGGCATAGTGATCCATAAATCTCCTTTTTATGGCATTTAAATATTGTGTTTTAAACTAAAACTATTTGGGGGCTAAATATGATCTTGTACTGATTGTACTCATAGAACTGTCAAGACTGTCCCTACTGATAAAGGCTCTTATCAAGGTGTGTCAGCTCACAAAGAAGAGAAGGAAGAGGAATCATGAATAACTGAACTTACATGTCTGACTATTGATCATCCAGGCCAAGAAGAAGACAGTGAGGACTATGTGGATTGGGGGATAATTACTGGTGAATTTTCATTAGTAGGCTTCTAGTGCGACTCTGTTTGGGGTATGTGTGTATGCCTGGTACAAGGTTTAGAAAGTCTGTTGGGGAAGGATGAAGAGATTATGGAGAAGGCAAGCAATGTAGGATGCTAGGAGAAGAGATGGAAGTCACTCGCTATTGGTGCAATCTCAATCTTAGCATAACTTTCTCTGTCCTGGACAGAGAAAATTTCTCATAGGGAATGTGGTCTATATCACTAATGAAAAGAGGAGATACTAGAACTCTGCATAAGTCAGACTGGAAGCAAATGGATGGGTGGATCACTCATCTGAAAGACTTTGAATTTGTGCTGCAAGGAAAAGTTACAGAAAACATGTATTCTAGTAAAGCATTTCATTGTTGAGAAAATAAGTTTTACTTACAAAAAAGCTATGGGTCGACCATGCAAAATGAGACCCAGAAATAATTGGAAAGGCGGCAGAGGAAAGATGAGAGCATTTGAATAAGTTCTGAAAGCCCAAAGGCTAAGAATACCAGTATAATTTAAAAATACAGGAAAGATTTGAAAACACATGTAGCTTCAGGGAGGGTTGGCCAAAGAACAGAAACAGAGAAAACCATAGGAAATGGAAAAGGGGAAATGGAAAGGGATGAAGATGTTACTCTTACAGGAATGCAGACGCATTTGGAAAGAGGCCAACCAAGGCAGGCCAATAAGTGCTCTGGATGGAATTTAGTGTATGTAACCGAGGAATGAAAGCAAAACCCACCACTATTATAGTAATAGAGAGTGGGAAGACTACCAAAAAACCAGGGGGAGAACAATGTGGGTTTCGACAGAAGGCAGTATATTGTACTCAGAGGCACTTGAGCATACGGCATGGCAATTAGACACACGATCTAGAGAATGCAAGTGCAAAGGGCAAAATAAGGAAAAGAATGTCTGGCCACTCTATATATAAACCTGTAAGTCTGCACTAAATTTCTCTTTGTCTACTCTGGTTACCGTTTGTGACTTTGTTGACAAGTAAAACATTTCCACGAAGTGGTTTGGGGGTATTTTGATGAAATGAGGCTTAGTGAAATGAGTAGAAAACAGAAGATGGAGAAGATTTTGTGATATTTGATATTTTCTTTATAATACAAAAACAGATTTGTTTCTGTTTTTGGTTGTTCCTGTGTGCTTTGCAGAATTAATCTCATGGTTTAATGACTTACACCTTGAGCACCTCTGAATTTTGTGCTTAATTGCAAATAATTTAAGCAAGAGCTTTATTATCTCTCCCTGGAGCAGCCTGTGATCACCTTTAAGGAACTGTGTCTTCCAAGAATTCAGTTGATCACATACTCCTAACCTTAGTATTTTGGGGAAGAGATTTGGTATGTAGCTGTGTATTTGCATTTTTGTTTCAGCAGAGTTAGAATTCACCTTGTAAGGAGTAAATACTTTGGAAGATGGGATGGCACCTTAAAGTGACCAGAAAAGGGGTAAAAGAATCTCTTAACTTATCTTCTTTTCAGTGGAATGGTTTTAAAAATAAAATACAATAAAACCCACCACTTAACATGGTAAACAAGGCCCAAACTAACCCAAAGAAAGAAATATCTCTAAGGGAACTCATAAACTAAGGTATTGATTTTTGTGACAACTTTTATTATCTGGGAAAAGGCAAGTCTCTAGGAAGAAAAAAAGTGTGACGTGGTGGGAAGGAAAAAATATTGAAGAATATCATTTTAGTCATTTAAGAACTATTTCATAGACACTATACTGTTTTCTAGATACTTTAACTTTGCAATGATATTTAGAGCTTCTCAATTAGAGTGAAAGTTTTCTGAGAAACCTGTCTTTTCAGGTTTCTTAACAACAACCTAAAAGTCAAATAGCTAAACTTCAAAAGAATCTCATTCTCGCCCAGCTGGTGTGGCTCACTTGGTTGGCGCGTCATCCCATGCACTGAAAGTTCACGGGTTTGATTCCCAGTCAGGGCACATACCTAGGTTGCAAGTTCTGTCCCTGGTTGGGGTGCATGTGGGAGGCAGCCAACTGATGTTTCTCTCACATTAATGTTTCTCTCTCTCTCCCTTCCTCTCTCTTTCTCTGGAATCAATAAATATATTAAAAAAATAATCTTATTCTCTTTGACTACTCTATAGCATGTGACTATGTTGAAAAATTTTCTTTTTAGATACTATTTTGTGTCCTTCTCTACTGCAACTGCTCTAGTTGGGCTCTCATTTTCTGTCACCTACAGTTTATCCCCATCCCCCCCACCCTATTTCATCCTCCACATTGCCATCAAAATGGTGGGTTATTGGTAAATTTGCATTCCTGCTTAAAAACCTGTGATAGCTCCCCATTATATATAGGAAAAGTTACAAAAGTCCTTGGCCTTGTATCCTACCACAAACCCAGTGGTTGGAGAATGATAATCCCCCTCTCAGTTGGACTCAGTCATGTTTCTTCTCCACAGAACCTATTCTACAGCCACACAAGACAACATGTGGCTCTTCAAGTGCCTCCCATTATTTATTTGGGTCTTAGAAAGAGACCATAGCTGTGAGGATTGGAACCTCAATTACAGTGGAGAACAGAGGAAAGATGGAAAACCGAAGGGCCTGTTTGACTGATCGTGATCTCAGCTGTCTGGGCAAGTGGTTTACCATTCTGAAAATAACACCGTTGCTTGCATATGATGGCTAAAGTGGAGAATTCATGGCTTGAGAGCAGAGTGGAGTGTATTGGTCTGTGTTCAGCATGTTCGCTATGTTGTTTTGGGGTGCGAGAGGGGTGGTTGTTGGATAAGGGGAGGCAAAAGGATGAAAGTGCAAGGGAAGTGACAAATGCCTCCATTTGTCTGAACTTACTCTGAACCACTCTCATATAGGAATCAAGTTTCCTGGAGAACAGGTTCATGGGTTAAAGAAGGGCTTTTGAGAGGCTATTTTGGGCTATTATTGTGGATGCTGTTACTGTTAGTGTGCCTCTGTATGCATTATAACCATGGTGACCATGTGTTTTCCAGGTTAGTATGGGTCAAGGTGGTAAGTTTTAATATTTACTTGGGAAAATATGGTCACCATAGCTATGGACTGCAAAGAAGAATGATCCTTAGATAAGCAGTGCATGGGGTGCCATACTAGGCAATTAGGAAAAATCGAATATGTTGAATAACAGTAGAGCAAAACATGGAGCCTGATTTCTACCACCCCACACTATCTTCTTTTGAGCAGTTTGGTAAAATTTATCTTTTTAAAATAACCTTTAAGTGGGCCAATTCTAGAGTTGAACTGATTAAGCATAGATCTTTGGGTTGGTTTTGAAATCCAAAATATGAAATGTTGAATTTTAATGAATAAATCGAAATAGAGAATGAGCCATCAAGTTTTCATATGACCTTGAATTAGAAAAAAACCCCACCTGTGACACTTTCTATAATCACCATTAGTATTTGGTCAGAACATCTGTTTTTGAGCCCCTACATAACACTTACTTCAGGTTCCCTTGCAATACAGGTGGGAGCCAAACACAGAATGTTTGCCAGTATCTCTGAGATGAGGTAGGAAAGATGTTATAATCATTGTTGCCTCCCCCACTACAGCCGATGGTAGCAGAAGAGAATCTTGCTGTATCCACCATATGCTTCTGTATATCCAGTTTCAAATATCTGCTCCTCTCCCAGCAACACCAGGACAGGGACAACCAGTCCTGCAGATTTTTCTTAGACTTTGGACTTCTAACAATCGAATATCATTTTCTCAGACTCCTAAAGCCTGCCTGTTTTTAATGCTGCAATTCTCAGTGCAAATGACACCAAACTTCAGAATAATGGGACATAGTTTTACACCTTCCTTTCTACAGAGGTAACCAGGAGCAGATGCCATGTGCACTGGGCATTTCGGGGTGCTCATGATTTCCTTTTGAGCTGGAAAAGCATAAAATGTGAGAAGCAGTGTGATCCAAGGCTGGGATGGACCTATGAATCGGGCGAGGATGCTTGTAGTCTGTGTTCTCACTATCCCACCTATGTCCTTGTGTAAGTCAAGCTTCCACTTGCCTTCTTCGTGGCTGGACACATTGTGAGTACTCAGTGTTCCCTCTCAACCCCTGGACACTGTTGTCTTGGAATTTGTTTGCATTTGGGATAGCACTGGCAATGGTAGAACAAATGAGTCCGATCTCAGTGGCTCCAGTGCCTAAGAGAGGGTGCTTGCTGTCTATATCTGCCTTCCCAAATCCTCCTGCCCCTCCTCATCCTGCTCTGTGCCCCAGGAGGCTGACATGTGGACTTCCTCAAGGAGTTACTATGCCCTCAGCTGGGTTTGGCAGTGGGATCTCAGGGGCAGATGGATGGGAGAGAGGAGAACGGGGCCCTCTTTCCCTGTGTGTTGGTGGTGTGTTGGCAGTCTTTCTCAACTGAAGGTGTCAGCTTCTGTCAGCTCCACACAACTTTGCCTCTGGATTCTGCTGTGGGACCAGTGTGGTAGCATCGCCCTGTTATGATGAGCTCTGAGGGAAATACGCCATCTCTTGTGTTTTGCCTTACACCCCTCCCCCCACCCCACCTATACCTTTGTAAAGAGTCCCCTTAATTAAACTCTCCTCAAATTTCTCAATTTGAGTGTGGCACCTCTTTCCTACTGGAACCCTACCTGATACAGGATGTTATAGAATAAATGATGTTGGCAAAAGAGTCCTGAAGGACTTAGGGGTGAGCCCCAGAATGTGGCAGTGAGCAGTGTAACTAGACCCTGTGGTCAGGACAGAAGTGCGCCCTGTGTGTGATTCCTGTTGCTGACTCTGAGATGCCGCCTGGGTCCCCAGGGGCAGTTGCACCACAGCTCTGGCTTTTATTTGGAGTCTGGGAGAGAGGACAGAGGAAGTCTTCTCCATCAGTGCTGCTGGCATAGAAGGAGGTTCTGAGTCAGCAAGTGAGGATAGATGATTTTGCAGCGTCGCCCTGTCACCAGTGCCACTGTCTCTCCTCTGGCGCTGGTGGCCCAGGTCCATCCTGGCGACCGGCGTCAGTGAGGAGAGCTGCCCTGGAGCCTGGGGCCTAGGGCCTCCCTCCTGCAGTCTTCTTTGGCATCCCTGTCTCCCTGCAAAGCAGAGCCCATTAGCAAGTGAAATGTCATAGTTTCAAACAAACAAACAGGCCCTGCAGTCTGCCAAGTCGTCTGGGAGAAATCACAAAGAAATCTCAGTGTCCTGTGCCTCCTTGGGGCCTCCTCTCAGGAGATTCAGTAATCCTTGCAAGGCGGAAGCAGGACTCACTTTCCTCTTGCTGGCTGCTGGGTGACCATCTCCAATGCCATGACACCTTTCCACCAGTGACTGCCTGACAAAGCCTGGTGAGTCCCAGGGAGGTGGGTTACCCTTTGTCTACTCCAATTTAGGCTGATTGGTCCCTGGGACTTAATCGATTCCCTTCCTGGCATCTTTTCCCACTCACAGGTTCCTGGAGGGAAGCATTTTTCTCCACTTGCCTTTTCTTGGCCGGCTCATGGGAAAAAAACCCTGGGACTTCTCTAGACTGAAAAAGAAGTGGTCAGGGACACTATGTCTGCACAAACCAGCAAAGCCACCTATCAAATTCAGGAGCAAGAAAGATGCAACTAGAGCTGAGTTTCCTGGCAAAGAAATAGTAAACAGCAAAACAGTCATTTCAAAGGGCAAACTGTTTGCCTCACTAAAAAAGCATGCTCATGATGGAAAATAACTCAGAAGAAAGTAGGGAGCAAATGGATTTAGTTGCTATGGGGATGCAGTTGGGAAAAAAACATGAAATATGTAAATACTGTAATTTGGTATTTTAATGTACTTCTTTTCCATGAAGCAAATTCCCTGACAACTAAACCTAACAAATCATTCCTCTGCTATACACAGCACTGATTGACAGAGGCTGGGCAAGTGGGTTTCTGAATTCAGTTTTGCCTCCAGAAGCAAATACATCTTTATTCTCAGGCATAAAAATCAAACATCTGGAGCAGCAGTTCTCCACTCTGGCTACACATGAGGATCACTCAGGGAACTAAAAAAATTGGCCATGTCCTAGGCTGATTAACCAGATCCTCTGGGGTTGGGGGCAGGGTGATAGGACCTGGGCACTGGCATTTTTACAAAGATCCTCAGTCTCTTCCAATGGGCAGCCAGTGTTGTGAACCACTGGCCTAGAATCCTGATTTGATAGACTCAATAAATACAGATGACTTATTTTGCCATATGCCTTTATTAGGTTTTATTTCACCAAATTTTTGTTGACTTGGACATTTAATACCAGCGGGAAGTGATTAGCAATAATTACTCTTCCAGTGTTAGTGCTATTATGTTCACTATAATAGATTAATACTTCTCTTATTATTTGGAGCAAAAATATAGTACTATATTATAAGTCATTATCATTTAACCATAGTAATAATGATGATTGATTGTTATTTAAAAATTAAAAATTGATAATAATACTTTTGGAAGTTTGGATGCTCTAAATGTTGATGTCAATTTATATTTTAATGATAATCATCATCAATTACATTAGCTATATAATAATCAATAGAAAACACGTACACATAATTGCTCAACTTGCTTAATAATAGTCCAAGTGGCATAATTTCTGTTTTCCGAGGGGAAAAGTGTTACAAACAAGAAACATGCAATGTGCACTAATTTGTGTGCTGCCGCCATGGCATCCTTGAGCACAGGACTCTGACATTTCAACTTTTTTCCTCATTGCCTGGCTCCTGTTTCTTTAGCTCTGTCCAATATGAAGAATCAATCCTTCTCCATGGGATCACTTCATGAACAAAACTACAAGTTAACCTGAGCTTACTGGTATCCAAAGAAAATTTGAATTTGTAGGGAAGGAGGGCTCAGGAAAAACTTAATATTATAGGAAGCAAGAGTGAGTTGTGAAACTCTCACCTGTTGTCCAACAGAAATTCAGGTGACCAAGGGGCTAAGAAGTCACTGGGGATTACAAGTCATTGTTGGAAAGTTTGCTTTCTTTGGAAACATTTTTATTCTTTTTACCTTCTACACTGTCACGGCATCCAGACCATGGAGGCCAGCACTTGGGCCCAGTCTGACTAATTCAGGGCATGTTATTGATCCAGGCTGCTGGACCTCCTAGAAATAGGCACAGTATGGGGGTTCCTCCTGTACCATTTCTTCTGGTAGCCTTTGAAGTGGCTGCTCCTGACCCTCCAGACCAAGTTATCGTCTCTTGGCCCTGTTGTCCACTCTCACAGCACAATTTTTATCTTCTTTGCAGCTCTTTGCACAAAAACTAATTTATAGTTATTTATTTAATGCCACTCTAGGCAATCAGCTCTGTGGGCAGGAAAACAGTAGTCTTCATCCTTGTAATCATGATTATCTTAGCATAGTCCTTGTCACGTATTAGATATTCAGTAAATATTATTCACTAATGACTTTTTTCTCTCTTGTCCATTAATTACATCCACCCTGTTTCAGATATTTAGCAATAATTTCTATTAAAAACAACATTTTTGATATGGAATATTTCAAATGTACCTAAAAGTAGAGATTTTATAAAGAATTCCTATGATTCTATCACCCAGCTTTAATAATTACCATAGATCTTGCCAATCTTCCTTAAAATTTGTTTCTAATTAAAAAAGGTACTTTTTAGACTTTCAGCTTTAGATGTGAAACTTCTTTAGACTGAAAGTCATCACTCCCATTCTTACAACAAGAGAAAAACTGAACCAAAAATCAATGGCCATTCTCAGACCCATTAGAGAAATGAAGTTGCAGAGTAAATTACCACCCTGAAATCTGGAGAAACAGGTGAATCCAAAGAGCTATAGCTGAGATCTGTTTATCTGGAGTAAAAGCCACTGGTTGTTTTTGTAATTAAGTGTTCATTTTGATGAGTTGCTGGAGGCTGAATGTGGGTTAGCCTGTGAGAAATTCCAGGCACAGTAGTCTTATACAATCTTAGGGGTACCCTCTTAGTTTTGTGGGTTGTACCTCCAGGAAACCCACCAAGTTCTCATGGTGAAGGTCCAAGAGAGATCCCCTGTGGCCTTGGCAGGAAGAAGGGAAGAGTAATCATTGTGATATGCCAAGAACATGTTCCCTAACAAAGGCTTACTTACTCTCCAGGGAAAAATACTTTCACAGAGCCTTATCTCACTAGACAAAGGACATTTCTCCCACTCCAGGTCCCTTTCTCACTTAAGTGTGTGTGTGTGGGGGGGGGGCGAAGCTAGAAGAATTATTTGTGAAGGTCACAGTCCAGAGAGACAGGCCCACTAAAAGACTGAGATTTAATCATATGGTTATATAATGCTTCATTTTCCCCATACCTTGCCACATGGCTTGCCAAAGGCAAGAATAAAATAGTCTGAAGAGATAAGGAAGCATCAGGACCAGACTCCAATATGACACAGATGTTGGAATTATGAGATAATAGAATTTAAAATAATGACTATGATTGTAAGTTAAGAGCTCTAATGGAAGAGTAGACAGCAATATGATGATATAGATAATGTAAGCATAGAAATGGAAATTCTAGGCAAGAAGCAAAGGAAATGCTAGAAGTAACAGGTACTGTAGCAGAGATGAAGCAGGTCTGTGATGGGCTCATCAGTAGACTGGACACCACCAAAGAAGGAATCATTGGGCTTGAAGACAAGCCAATAGAAACTTCCAAAACTGAAAAAACTCCCACAAAAGACAGAACTGATCACCCAAGAACTGTAATTTCAAAAGGTATGTATAATTGGAAAACCAGAAGAATAGAAAAGAAGAAATGTTTAAAGTAATAAAGGCCAAGAACTTTTCAAAATTAATGACAGACACCGAAGAACAGATCCAGGAAGCTCAAAAACCACCAAGCAGGATAATTACCTGCTTGACATACCAGATTCAAACTGAAGAGTACCAAACACAAAGAGAAAATATTGAAAGAAACCAGAAGAAAGAGCACCTTACTTCTACAGCAACAAGGATGAGAACTACAGTGAACTTCCTGTCAGTAACCACACAAACAAGAAGAAAATGGAGTGAAGTATCTAAAGTGTTGAAAGAAAACCCCACCAAGCTGGAATTCTACATACACTGAAATTAACCTTCAAAAATGAAGAAGAAATAGACATTTTCTGATGAACAAAAACTGAAGAAATATATGAACACCAAATCTTCTTTGCAAGAAATGTTAAAGAAGTTCGTCAGGCAGAAGAAAAATATATAGGTCAGAGACTGATCTATATAATGAAAGAAAGAGTGTTACAAAAGGAATAAAGATAATATTTTTTTATCTTACGCTTAATCTAAAAGGTACCCATTTATTTAAAGTATTAATACTGACAATGTATTGAGTGATTACAGCGTAAGTGAAATGAATGACCCCACTATCAGAAGAGACAGGAGGGAGGAACTAGGAACTCTCTGTTATCAGGTACCTGCATCCTATATACATAGGAACAATTTAAGTTTGAAATTATAAATACCATTTACAGCAGCAAAAATACTTAGGCACAAATTCAGCAAAAATATATATAGGAACTACATTCAGAAAACAACAAAACTCTGTTTAAAAAATAAAGAAAATACAAATAAAATGAAGAGATATTCTGTGTTCATGGATTGGAAGATTCAATATTGTTAAAATGTCAGTTTTCCCCAACTAGATTAAAAGCAATCTCAATCAAAATCTTAGAAAGTTATTTTATAAATATTAACAAACTCATTAAAAGTTTACATGGAATAACCAATACAATATTGAAGAATAGACACAGAGATCAATGGAACAGAAAAGAACCCAGAAATAGACCAACACAAATATAATACATTGATCTTTAACAAAAGAATAAAGGCAATTTAATGGAGAAGGGACAATATTTTCAACAAATTGTGTTAGAAAAATTGGGTGTCCATATGCAAAAACATGAACCTAGATGCAATTTTACATCTTTCACAAAAATTAACTCAACATGAATTTTAGACCTAAGTATAAAATGCAAAGCTATACAACTTCTAGAAGAAAAATGGGAGAAAATCTTGGTGACCTTGTGTTTGGTTATGAGATTTTAGATGCAATCCAAAAGCACAATCCATAAAAGAAAAATGACAAATTAAACTTTATTAAAATCAATAATCCTGCTCTGTGAAAGATGCTACTAAGAGAATGAAAAGACAAGCCATAGGTTGGCCAGGAAATATTTGCAAAACACATATCTTATAAAGAACTTGCTTCCAAAGTACACAAAAAACTCTTAAAACTCAACACTAAAAAGCAACTCATTTTAAAAATGGAAGTGAGATCTGAACAGATACTACACAAAAAAGATGTATACATGTCAAATAAGCCTATGGAAAGATGCTAAACATCATCAAGATTAACATCAACAATGATTAAGTCATGATGATAGCAAGTACCTTTGATCCGATGTGATGAAAATGCTACTTTACTTCTGGAGTCTTCCTCCAAAGAACATGTAACTCAAAGTCATCAAATCAAGGAAAGTCTGAGAAACTATCACAGCTAAGAAGAGCCTAAAGAGATATGAGTATTAAATATAATGTATCCTGGACTGCCAGCCAAGATGGATGTGTAGGTAGATATACTTTGCTTCCTCGCACAATCAAAAGAAGGACAACAACCAATTTTAAAACAACGACTATTTGTCATTGGGGAATTGCAAATTGAAACAATGTGATACTGCTCCACACCTATTACAGTGGTCAAAATCCAAAATAATCTCACAATATCAATTGCTTATAAGGATGCAGAGCAACAGGAATTCTCATTCATTGCAAAATGATACAGCTGCTTTGGAAGCTAGAATGACGGTTTCTCACAAATTTAATTACAGCCTTGCCACATGATCAACAAACCTGCTTGTAGGTATTTAGCCAACTGATTAAAAAACTTATGCTCTCACAAAAACCTGCACATGAATGTTTGCAACCGTTTTATTCATAATCAGCAAGAACCGGAAATAACCAGTATGTCCTCCAGTGGGTGGATAGTTGAACAGGCTATGTTACAGCTATATAATGGAATATTATTCTGTGATAAAAAGGAATGAACTATCAAGCTATGAAAAGACATGCATGAATTTTGAAAGTATATTGCTAAGTGAAAGGAATCAATCTGGAAAGGCTATACATATGGTATGATCCCAATTATACAACATTCTGGAAAAGGCAAAACTAAAGAGAGGGCAAGAAGATCAATGGTTCCCAGGGGTTGGGAGGCAGGGAGGGTTGAAGTATATGGGATATTTTTTTAGGGTGGTCAAAGTCTTCTATAGAACATCATAATGGTGAATGTATGTCAATTTGAATTTGTCAAAAGCTGTAGAACTTTAAAATGCGAAGAGTGAACCTTAATGTCTTTAAATAAAAAGATTATTTAGGAAGTCAAGGGATCCCAGGATGGAATAGAGAATGTGACAAAAGCAATCTAGCTGCCTTACAAGTGTATGAAACAACTGAATGGAGTGGGGGAAGGTGCTGACCTTATTTGAAAATAAGCAGAGTCTATAGGATTAAAGGCAAACAAAAGTGTTGTTTTCCATTGGAACATGGATTGACAATTCAGACACAGCTATGACGACTATTGGAACTAAATGATTAAGTAAATGGATGGTGGATGGTGGAAGCCAGGCTTCTTACCTGGCTTCCACCAGGTAAGGTGGAATGAGGATTACAGATAAGCAGGAGAAGAGGTTAGAATGATCCATGTGGTCAGAGAGTTGGAGATGTCAGTATGAACTCACGTTTAGCCTAATATGGATGTGGATGGTTAATGTGGAAGTATTCATAGATATGATCATATACATGGGTTGATATACACACATATATTTCCTTGCTGTCAGCTGAGGGGGTTGGAAGCAACACCACCCCTTCAACAAGCAGTACTCCTAGCACCCAGATCTGGGTTCTAACACCATTCTTCAATAAAAGAAATGAAGAAATAGCTGATTCTAGGACTAGGGCAGGATACATTCAAGATGATCCTGGAGCACCTTGTAAGTACCAGAAAGTAAGGAAATTTGCAAAAAACCCCCAACCCCTCCTATAATAATGGGGCATGTCAAAGGGATATAGGAACTGATAGAAAATGCTCTCAATGGCAAAAGCCAAAACAATTTGAGAAACAAAGTAAATAAAATAGTATTGGATCACAGCCCAAATGCAAAATAAATTTACATGAGTACATATTGATATAAGTAAATAAGTGAATAAATAAGTAATGAGAGAGAGTAGAAATCTTCCATGTAGAAGAATTCCAAATAATTTACATAGATAACTCTGCCCTCAAGCAGGAGGAGCTTAACTCCCTGAGGCTTAAGTGTAAGCTGTGCATTCCAAAATGTGTATATGGAAAGAGGAAATAAGCAGTAATTTCATAGTGGAGAAAGCTGACAATTGCTACCTGAGCCAGCTGATCAAGATTAACATCAACAGTGATTAAGTCATGATGATAGCAAGTACCTTTGATCCCATGTGATGGAAATGCTACTTTACTTCTGGAGTCTTCCTCCAAAGAACCTGTAACTCCAGTCTAATTATGAGGCAACTATCATTTGAGGGACATTCTACAAAATACCTGCTAAGACTGCAAAATTGGTAAAGTCATCAAGTCAAGGAAAGTCTGAGAAACTATCACAGCTAAGAAGAGCCTAAAGAGATATGAGTATTAAATATAATGTAAGAAGGACAACAACCAATTTAAAAACAAAAACAACCAGAACTGCCAGAAAATCAAACTATATGGAAGTCTGACAACCAAGAAGTTAAAGAAGAAACATTTATCCAGACTGGTAGGAGGGGCAGAGATGAGGGGCAAGGAGGCAGACCAGGTGGTCCCACATTCCTATGCAGATAAGCTTGGAGGAACAACTAGGGAGCAAGACAGACTGCACAACCCAGCATTCCAGTTCAGGACACTAAAGCCTTAAAATCTCTGTTGGTAAAAACCTGTGGGGGTTGCGGCAATGGGAAAAACTCCCAGCCTCACAGGAGAGTTCATTGGAGAGAACCGTGGGGTCCTAGAACATACACAAACCCACCCACCCACCTGGGAATCAGCATCAGAAGGGCTCAATTTGCTTGTGAGTAGTGGGGGAAGTACCTGAAAGCCCGCTGAGAGCCAAGCAATGGTATTGCTCCCTCTCTGACCCCTCCCCCACATTCATTGCTACAATGTAGGGATGTGGGTTGCCCCATCTGGGTGAACACCTAAGGCTCCACCCCTTACAATGTAACAAGTGTGCCAAGGCAAAGAAATATGGCCCAAATGAAAGAACAGATCAAAACTCCTGAAAAAGAACTAAGCAATGAGGAGATAGAAAACCTATAAGATGCAGAGTTCAAAATACTGGTAATCAGGATGCTCACAGAAATGATTGAGTATGGATGCAAAATAGAGAAAAGAGTGAAGCCTATGCAAAGTGAAATAAAACAAAATATACAGGGAACCAGTAGTGAAGGGAAGGGAACCAGGACTCAAATTATTTGGAAGAGAAGGAAGAAATAAACATCCAACCAGAACAGAATGAAGAAACAAGAATTCAAAAAAATGGGAAGAGGCTAAGGAACCTCTGAGACAACTTTAAATGTTCCAGCATCTGAATCATAGGAGTGCCAGAAGGAGAAGAGGAAGAACAAGAAATTGAAAACTTATTTGAAAAGATAATGAAGGAGTACTTCCCCAATCTGGTGAAGGAAATAGACTTCCAGGAAGTCCAAGAAGCTCAGAGAGTCCCCAAGAACCAAGGAGGAGCAGACCAAGAGATATCATAATTACATTAGCCAAGATTAAAGATAAGGAGAGAATCTAAAAGCAGCAAGAGAAAAAGAGTTACCTACAAAGGAGTTCCCATTAGACTGTCAGCTGATTTCTCAAAAGAAAACTTGCAGGCAAGAAGAGGCTGGAAAGAAATATTTGAAGTTACTAAAAGCAAGGAACATCCAAGATTACTGTATCCAGCAAAACTATCATTTAGAATGGAAGGGCAGATAAAGTGCTTCCCAGATAAGGTCAAGTTAAAAGAGTTCATCATCAC
The DNA here is from genome assembly GCF_022682495.2 of Desmodus rotundus. Lineage (NCBI taxonomy): Eukaryota > Metazoa > Chordata > Mammalia > Chiroptera > Phyllostomidae > Desmodus > Desmodus rotundus. Next base: position 170,061,486 of record NC_071387.1, read on the forward strand.
CAAGCCCTTACTATGTGAAATGTTAAAGGGACTTATCCAAGAAAAAGAAGATCAAAACTATGAACAGTAAAATGACAATAAACTCACAACTATCAACAACTGAACATAAAAAACAAAAACAAAAACCAAGCAAACAACTAGAATAGGAACAGAATCACAGAAATGGAGATCATATGGAGGGTTATAAGTGGGGAGGGAAAGGGGGGAAGAGTGGGGGAAAAGGTACAGGGAATAAGAAGCATAAATGTTAGGTACAAAATAGACAAGGGGAGGTTAAGAATAGTATAGGAAATGGAGAAGCCAAAGAATTTATATGTATGAACCATGGACATGAACTAAGGGGAGGGAATATTGGTATGAGGGGCAATACAGGTTGGAGGAGTATAAAGGGGAGAAAAAAAATGGCACAACTGTAATAACATAATCAATAAAATATACTTAAAAAACAAAACAAAAAAATAAACTTGGGTTCACTAAAATATATATATATATATATATATATATATATATATATATACACATCCAGGATCCTGGATAGGATCCTGGAACAAAAAAGGACATTAGGTAAAAACTAAGGAAATTTGAATAATGTATGAATTTTAGTTAATAGTAATGTATCAGTTTGGTTCATTAATTATAATAAATATGCCATATTCATGTAAGATGTTAATAATAAGATGTTAATAATCAGGGAAACTGGGTGTGAGGTGTATGAGAACTCTCCACTATCTTTACATTTTTTTTCTTTCAGTCTAAAACTGTTCTGAAACAGCGTATTACTTTAAAAAGAGATAATTCTGGAAATGTCGTCTAGAGCAGAGACATGGTAAATCGAGGCCTGCAGTCACTGTCACACTTATTCCGGAGCCTGAGGGGAGGCACTTCTGCAGGAAAACAGTATGTACTAAGGAGGCCTCACAGCCTATGGCATGTTTTAATGATCTTTTTTTAAAAAAAGATTTTATTTATTTTTATTTTTAGAGAGAGGAGGAAGGGAAGGGAGAAAGAGAGGGACAGAAACATCAATGTGTGGTTGCCTCTTCCATGCCCCCTACTGGGGACCTAGCCACAACCCAGGCATGTGCCTGGACTGGGAATGGAACTGGTGACTCTGGTTCGCAGCCCGTGCTCAATCCACTGAGCCACATCAGCCAGGGTGTGTGTTTTAATGTTCTTGATGTTCACATGAAATGAGATGGCCTCTTCATGGCCTCTGCCATATACACTCAGTGGCGCTGAACTGGGGTGAAGCCACCATGTTGGGAGTGTTTTAGTTTTGTCACATTCATTGGGAAATGCACAACTGGCACTTAGGGGGCAAGGAGCAGTAAATGTTTAATGTTCTGTAATGTGTAGAACAGCCTTATGCAGTGAGGAATTGTCCCAGGTCTGGCATGACTTTCTGAAAGTGTGTCTGTACTTCTGTTCAGGTGGAAAACCTGTTTAAAATGATCTCAGCCCAGACTTGATCTCCTTTTCATATGTTAACACTAAGAATTTTTTGCATGCTTTTCATATACACCGAATTTTCCAGGAACGTCACTATCATGTAAATCCAAGGATACTGTATCTCTTACTATATTTTTCAGAAGAGTTGTTTGCCTATTTGAAAAAGTTAAACCTCTGAATGTAATGTTGCTTTTGATATTTGAGTCATCAATATTGCATGCTTGAAAGAAGCTTTTGCTTTTGTGGTATTTTAGTTGTAAGTAGGGTAACAATATAATTTATTGCCCATACCAGACACTTTTGAGAGTAAAAAGGCAATGCTGTTGATAATGATGCCAGGGGCATGTGCATAGACCAGATTGTCCCAGCAAAGCTGGGGCATACAAAGGAACCTGGAAACTGTAGGTGTAGGTTTCCAGCGCCTCAGTCCAGGAAGATATTCCAGAGAGACATTAGTACAGATGTTGAAAGAGAAAATCCACGTATCCTTAGCAATATTTTTGACTGTTTGGTCCTTCAGTCGCTGAGAGAGTTTATACAATTTACCTCTGTAATAGTGAATTTATCAATTTTCCTTGTGGATCCTTCAACTTTTTCCTTATATTTTTGAAGCCCTACTCCTTAGAGGCATACTGGTTCCAAGCATTATACCTTGTTAGTGAATAGAACCTTGTATCAACATGCAATGATCCTTTTAATGTCTAAATGATACTTTTTGCCTTAAAATATATTTTGTCTGATACAAATATCTCAGATTTCTTTTAATTAGTATTTTGGCATATGTTATGTATTTTTACTTTTAGTGTTTCTGTATGTATTTTCTTATTTTTATTGTTTTCTCTTTCTTATAGTTAGCATATATCTAGATTTTGAAATGACAAGCTTTGCTTTTAACTAGATAACTTAATCTGTTTTCATTAAATCCTGATTATTGCTTGATTTGGATTTGTTTTTTATGTTATTTCATGCTTCTCTCCCATGTTTAAATGTTTATTTCCCTTTTATTGCCTTTGTTCTGTATTGATTAATAGAAGTTGCCCAATTTTCTGTGCTACTTTGGAAATTATATATAGTATTCAATTTCAATTGCTTTAATGATTATCTTAGAAATTTTAACAGATATATTTGACATTGTCTAAAGGAAATTAATATCTTTAATCTCCTTCTGTACAGTACAAGAAATTAGATGCCTTAGATGCCATCTTCCATCTTCTTCTCTTTCTTTAATTATAAATTATTCTTGCCGTGACATCATTTTAGTTCTACATTGATCTTTTAGCTCCTCAAATGACCATAATTGTTATTGTTTATAAAGTCAATGTTTATTTATGTTTACTCCATGTTTACCATTTACCTTGGTCACCAGTACCTCTTGCATTTAAGACCTACTTCTAGGATCGTTTTCTTTTAAATAGATCCTTTAGAAGATTCTTTAGTGCGTTTCTGCTCATTTTGATATATTTGAAAATATATTGAGTTCACTCTTAGTCTTTAAAGCAAATTTCATTTGGTAGAGAATACTAAGTTGACATATATTTTCTCTCAGCACTTTAAGCTTATCTGTTTACTGGTTTCTGGTTTATATTGTTGCAGCTGAAAAATCAGCTGTCTAATTTAAATTATTTATAGGTAATCTGTTTTTTTTTTCTTTCAGCTTGTTTTTAAAGATCTCTTTGCTTTTGTTGTTTGCAGGTTCATTGTAATGGGTCAAAGTTTGTTTCTTTCCTTTTTCTTTCATATCTTCCTTAATTGTGCTTCTTGAATCTGTGGGTTTTTCCCTGAAAAATTCTCACTCACAATGTTTCTACCGCATTCTGTTATCTCCTTTTCGACTTTAGTTAGACATATGTTGGACCTTCTCCTTCTATCTCCCATATCTTTTAACTCCTTGCATTTTTTCACCTCTGTATGTCTGTGCTGTATTTTGCATATTTTCAACCTATTTTTAATGTACTCATTCTCTCTCTATTTTATAGTTTAACTCATCAACTGAGTTTATAATTTCAATTCTTACATTTCTTTTTTATTTCTAGGAGGGCTATTTTGGTATTTTTTCCAATCTAAGTAATTGGTTTTGATAAGCTTTTCTCCCCATTGTTATACTCTCAAAAATTAAAAAAATTTCTTTAAACACATTTATGTAATATTCTTGATCATGGTAGCTTGTTTCCTTGTATGTTTGGTGATTTTAATTTTGAGCTAATTTTACTGGAAACTTTATCTGTGATGAATCCTGCAGCTTGAGTTTAAAGTGTGTTCCTCCAGAGAGGAATTGCTTTGCTTTTGCATGACTAACTCAGGATTATTTAAAATGAAGATTTTAACTTGAGTTTTTCAGTTTAAATAGATAGTGTGAATATTTTTCAAAGAATGTGAATTTGCATTTTGGGAGTTATTGGGGAGATGTATTTTTTATCCTGTTCCCTCCAAAATCAGGTAGTATCTCTACTGATTTTTGCTGTACCGACTTCTGTTTTTATTTTTTTTTTATTTCCTCTGAGGAAAGAAAGCCAAGCACAGAAACCTATGTTAGTTTGAATTGCATGAGAGGGATATGAGATTCTTTCTGTGTAAGTCTCTAAAGAGGGAGGAAAGGCCACAAGAAGGGATTCGGTTAAGTATCAGAAAGCCTGCTGCCAAATAAAATGAGCTATTTCATGAGGTAGTGAGCTTTCTGGTCACCAGAAGGATTCACGGATAGTCTAGACAGCCACCTATTGGGGATGTGGTATAGGGGACTTAGATATGGAGGGATGCATTGAATCGGACAAGAAAACTGCCATTCTCTCCTTCTACTTGCTTGATGCTCATTGTCATGCCAGAGCCAGAGCTGTGACACACTCAGGAAGAAGACTCCTTTCCCTGACCCTCTGAAAGTTTAAAGTAAGGGCTTGCCAGGTCATCTGTCCACCTGCAAATGGCTCCTTGACACCTGGCAGCAGACCCATCTAGGCCTGACAGGCTGTGCCAGAGCATGTGATGTCTGGGCTGCCTGGGTTTGCTGTTCCTGTGGCCACATCTCTGGGCTCTGTCAGGTGGCCGTGGTTTGTCTTGGCCATGTAGCTGTCAAGGGGGAGGTGTACTGGGGGCAGGATGAGTGAGCAACAGGTGTTCGCAAGAGTCTAGACGGAAAAGTATCCTTATACCCACAGGAGCATTCGTTTAAAATAGCTCTTTCCCCAAATATTCTTCTGGTGGCGCTGGGCCCGTCTGCGCTGGTTTAAGATCATTTGGCAACTCTTATTCTTGCAATCAGAGAATGGCTTCTGGGGCCGTAAAATCATCAGTGAGCTAAGCCAATTAGCTTAGCCAGGAGAGGGTGTGTATAATCATACACATCAGCTCTGGTACCAGGGCAACTTTATGCAAGCTGATTTTACAAAGTTTCAATGTTTTTGTTTGCCCTGTTTTCCTCTGGGGCAGTCATAGTTTAACTGGGTGCTCTTTTAATTGACTGGGAAGAAACTGGGTAAAAATGTCACACGCTCATGCTTGGAGTAGTAAGGAGAGGAGGGCTACCCTGCCAACACTGCAGTCTGTTTATAGGAAGAGAGCAGTAAAATGGCCCTTTCCCACTTGGGAGGGATCGGACACTCTCACAGAGCTCAGGCATGAGAGATGAGGATGGGGCTCTAGTAAGAGTGCTGGGGGTCCTGAGGGCACTGGAAGGAACCCAGGCTGATAATGAGGTTAAAGCCAAGGGTCAGTCCACATGTGAGGTCGAGTAATTGTTCAGTGTTAGTGCAAATTAGTGCTCCGGGTTACGTGTGGGATTGTGGATAGATAATGTCATGTTAGTCTGGCATGCAGAAGATAGTGAGTCCACAGGTGAACTTGAGAAGCAAGAGCTGAATTTGTAATGGGATGCTCTCTCCCCAGTGTTTTCTTTTTTTCTGGGCTTTTGTTACAACAGCACCTTGAGCTATGCACAGAAAAAAAAAAAGGAAAAAAGAAGATAAAACAAAAATATAGAAAAATCCACCTACCCAGAAAAAGCTACTGGTAATATTTTGATGCATATCCTTCCTGATCTCTCTCTCTCTTTTTCTCTCTTTCTCTGAGTGTCTTTTTACAGTAATGGAACCATACTTTTGCCATCTGCTTCCCCATTTCTTATATTGATTTGATCAACAGATATTTAAATGAATGACTACTACGTCTCAGGCCCTGTTCTTGGCATTGGAGGGACAATGATGAACAAAACAAAGCCCTTGCCCTCATGGAGTTCATGTTAATGTAAGCACTCTGTAATGAGCATTTTTCCACGGCCATAGACTCATTTATGGAACAGAATTTTGGAGAGCTACATACTATTTCATGATATAGATGGAATTATTTGTATCCTGTTTTTGGAAATTGACATGGTTGGCCACTCATTGGATTATAAACAATGATTTGATGACCATTTTTGTAGCTAATATGTGTGTACATCTTTATGAGAGATAAAGGCTGTAATAGAAAGTTAATAAAACTAAATATTTCCTCAGGTGGGGGAACAAATGTGCACTATGTTGTTGTGACCTACAGGCAATTAGTCCCAAAGACATTTGAGCCCAGAAGGTATTGCTGACAGACTTGGCAGCCTGCATGGCTTGGGTTGGGACAGGCCAGCCATGTGTGGATGAATGTGCTTGAGCTGACCCAGGCCGACTGTCTGGCAGCATTTGGACCTATGGATCAATTAGGGACATTTATGGGTTTCAGGAGTCTTTAGAAGCCCAGTTGTTTTTATTGTGATATTTAAAAATAGAAGTGTGCTGCTTCTTGTTGATAAGCTACTTTAAATTATATTTTAGCAACCCAAAGAAAAGGACTCTACATGGCACCCACAGATGAGTAGGGCATAGCCTGCCTTTGTGCATACAGGACTGGGCATGGACAGTGGGGTGTGCAGAAGGACCAGCTTTCAAGAAAGCCCTTCTATGTACTGAGCCCTTGTGAACAGAATGGGAGAGGAAGCCACGACAGGTAGTAGAGCACCGAATTAAGGGTTGGTTCATGGGGCTCCTTAACGTTGGTGGGTTTTAGAGGATCTGTGTGCTCCCGTGGTCTGCTCTCATGTTCAATGGAGGAAGTGCCTTCTTCTCTTTGTTGGACAGTGGGTACTGTTCTGGTGTATCAGCCCAAAATATTGGCATGATTTTAAATACTTTCCTTCTTGATATCCCTTCATTTTCCCAAACTCTGTCCAATTTCCCAAAGTCTCTTGAATCTGATTTCAAGTCCCGCTCCTCTCTGATGTGAATGACTGCAGGAGCTTTCATGGGTCTCCTTGTCCCTAACTTCCCTGCAGCCCATTTCCTACATGGAGACCTGAATTATCTTTGTGACATGAACTTCACATCACGTCATCACTGGTTAAAAACCTTCAATGGATCCTTATCGGGTGAAAGCCACACTCTTTAGGGACTCACAAGCCTTCTAAGCTGCCCTGGTCTACCTGACCAGTGCAGTCCTCAGGCACACCCGGCATCTGTTTTCCAGCTGTGAGCCCCTTGCAGCTCCCTGGGAGTAACATATTCATTCAGACCTCTGTATCCTTGCTTTTCCTTTCTGCTTGGGGTGCTTTTTGCCTTTTGTTCCTTGGTGTGTTCCTATTCACATGAAGGCACCCATTACATGGTGTCCATCTTTACATTATAACTCCTCATGCTGCTCATCTACTTGTCTACTTGCCTATATCCCCTACTGGACTGTGACCTACTTGGGGAAGGAGGATTGAATCTTTCGTTTTCTCATGTCCTATTTCATAGCAGTGCTTGACATCTGTTTCTTGCAGAATGTTGGAGCTGATACAATCTGGACTGCAAAAATGTATTCTTTGATGCAGCCCTAACCAGATAGAATGTGTTTATAGTGCTTAGTTCTGATTTATATTTTCAGAGATCTTTTAAAAGATTTTTTCTAAACACAATTTTTTTAAATGTAAGGTATGATTATTAGGATTGATTCTCACACATGCTCTCTCAGACACGCGATTCAATGTTGTAAATACACACAAATTATTCAACTAGTCAGTGGCAAGTTCAAACACAGGGGCTCTCAGACTTCAGACTATGCTCTGATTTCTATACTCTAATGCCTGGGAGTGCTGGTATTTCGGGGCCAAAAGAGGAAGTTGTAAATAGAGAGAAAGAGGAATATGGAAAACAGACAAACAAACAAAAAACTCCTCCATGACTCTCAGTTTATTTATATATATGTTAAAAAAATAGGCAGTTGCTCTTTCTTTAAAAGTCTTGGTTTCCATTTGTCAAATGTGAATAATGTTATTCTCCCTTATAAGACAGTCATAGGGATTAAACAGAATAATGTATTTTATACAGTAAGTGCTAAGAAAAGTAGCTATAATATTTATTTTCCTAGAATTCTTGGTTTTCTCTTCTCCCATGTGCTCAGGAATCTGGGAGTGGGTCCTAATAGAAATAAATCTTTGCAGAGAGAAAGCTCGACTGTCTGTAATGGCTGAGAAGTAGACCGCTATTAAGTACTCCTTCAGGAGTTCCGGAAGGCCTCCGTGCACCTCCTGCCCCAGTGCTCCTCCACTTACTCCATGAAGTCCCACAGTCAGATCTCAGCCAAGGCTGTGCTCGCAGATGAAGTCTGTGAGCTGATACCATTGCTAGAGTTACCAAGTGAACACTGGTACTTTATAAATCCATGGGATTAAGTTTGGGTTCTTTTCCTGAAAGAGGATTATTTTTCTTAAGCAGGGGACCTGAGGCTAGGTTCGGGAAAGAGGTATCTGGTGAGGAAATGGCTGAAGAAGGGAGGTAGTGGAACTAGAGATTCTACATAAAACTACATTGGATATACTATCCAGGATTGGCTACCTACCTTCCTTCTTCTTGACATCTTGTTCAGGATTGTCTCTCAAACCATTTCTTTACTATTGTAGTTCAATCCTTTGATGTAATTCTATGGGTCAGTTTACCTCCCTCCCCATGGGTGTGTGGTGAGGAAGTATGTTGGGGGAAGGGTGAGGAAGAAAGGCCTTTACTCACTCAAATATACATTCCAGAGATATGGAACTGAGCTTACTGGTAGATCCAGCCCAGCGCAAAGCCCAGGGACAGAACTGACGGAGGATAAGATGACTTCACAGCATGGGGGGGTTTGGTAGAGAATTTCACTTTCCCAGATGCTTTCTTTTTCTTTAAAAGATTGTAGTAAAATATACAGAACATAAAATTTACCATGTGTAAGCACATGCTTCAGTGGTGTTAAGTACATTTATGATGTTGTTCAACCATCACCACCCTGCATCTCTAGAACTTTTTCCGTCTTCCCAAACTGAAACTCCATGCCCACTAAAAAATAATTTCCCACTCCTCCCACTCCTCCAAACCCAGCCCTTGGCGACCACCGTCCTGTCATCTCTCTCTGTGAATTTGACTACTTCAGGTACCTCATGTAATAGGAATCATACAGTATTTGTCCTATTGTGATTGGCTACTTCAGTTAACATAATGTCTTCAAAGTCTATCCATGTTGTAACCCTCAGCTACTTCTGGAAACTGCTTTGGAAGCAGAAGAATGAGAGTTGACCACTGGCCAGTGGGCCTCAGGCCCTAGGCCTGAATTCAGAAAGGGGGTTCCTGGGTGATCATTTCCCTTTCAAGGAGATTGGTGATGACATGGCTGGCATTTGTTGGACACACTGGAATGAAATCTGCTGACCATACTCTTTGCCTGTTTCCTTCTCCTTTTTAGGGGTCATTAAAGTCCAAAGCAGCCAACTCTTCCCACTGAAAAGCCTCTGCAGGCTTGGCAGTGGGGCTGGGCACCGTTGGTAGCCAGGACAGATTCTGCTCCTGTTTAGGAACTAGGCCACAATGTACCATGTTAGGTCCAAATTCACGTTTTGAAACAGTGTTTCCCTGCCTCCAGTGGCTCCCTAGCCACCGTACAATGAGTGGCTTCTGCGGTAGGCTATAAGAAGGCTGCCACTTTCTGTGCTGGTCATGCTGACAGCCACGTGGGAGTATTGGCAGAAGGGGCCAGTGGCTGCCACTCTCCTGGATGATTGCCTTGACTACTGCTTGGAAGTCTTATCATGTCTGACAGGGTCCAGTTTCCAGGGCAAAGGTGCCTCTGGGATTTGGATAAACTCTTGACTGTCCTGTCCTATACCCAGAAAAATCTGAGCAAGCAGCAATTGTAATTAATACTTGGTGAATTGTGCCCACTGGAAGTTAACTCCTGACAGCCCAATGTTCTGAATGCGTGAAACACACGGTTGTCAGGCTGGGTGCTAGCCGTGCTTGCTAATGAAAAATTCAATTTACTTATTTTGGCCTTGGGGTTAGTCAAGGATAGAAGCCCAGAAATAAAGTAGTGCCCTAAAAGCTGCCTCCCACAGTTCTGCTTGCTTTTCTTCCTCCTCCTCCAGGGACTTATCTCAATTCAACTTGCTTCTATATATTTTAACTTCTGAGTAAGACAACTCTTAAAAATTGTTAAATTGAAGTATAGTACATATAAAAATACACAAATCAAAATTGAATAGACTAATGGAGTCTCCCAAAGTATAAAACCCATATAACATACAGATCAAGAAATAGGATATTCCTGGAGTACCAGAAACCTCCTCATGAAGTTCCCTTCCACAGGAAACCACTATCCTGACTTTTAATATCCTAGATTAGTTTTGCCTGTTTTTGAATCACCTGTACCTACACTTTTGTGTCTGGCTCATTTTTCTTAACATTATATCTGTGAGCTTCATTTATGCTATTGTGTGTAGGTGTAGTTCACTCACTCATTGCTGTATCGCATTCTCCAATTTATTTGTCGACTATCACTTCTGTGTGAAGCCTGAGGCAAAGGGAAAAATAAGTAAAACTGGGCTTTATGTAAAAATGTGATATTTTGTTTATCATAATTTGTGACATTAATTTTGATTTAAAATAGCGCTTAAAATATTTACTTTGACTGTGAAGTGTTTTTTTTTTTTTTTTTGGCACCCATTTAAATTTTGCTCCTGAGATGTCTAGAGATAGGTTAGGGAGGAGGCACAGGCCAAAACCCAAGGGCCTTAATTCCATGTTAGCAATTTTGAATTTCTTTCTGATGGCAAAAAAGAGTATTTGAAGGGTTTTAAATGGAAGAGTGATGTGATCAGATCTACATTTTTAGAAATATTATTCTGAATGCTGTGTGGAAAATAGATTAGGAGGTGGTAAAATTAAAGTGAGGAGAGCCAGCTGGGAGGGTATTGCAGTAGTGATGCAGGTGAGAGGTGGTGGCGCTGAGCTAAAGCAGTGCTAGCCAGGGTGGAGAGAAGTGCCTGGTAGGCAGGATGAACAGGACTCAGATGGGAATGGAGAGGATGATGAAGAGAGAGGAAAGTAAGGAACAGGGTGTCTAAGTCCCTAACTTGGATATCTGTCATCCCTGGATATAGGAACTCGTGAAGAAGAGGTGTTTGGGACATTTCAAAATTGAGGTGTCAGTAGGAGATCCAAAGGGGACAATAGTTGAAAGTACAAGATCAAGCAAGAGGTCCCCAGGAGAATATATAGAATGAGATTTATGAGAAGAAGAGGAAGAAAGCTGTAGAAACATGAATCCAACCAGGGCTGCCATTTAAAGTGTGTATTGCTTTTTCATCTGGCCATGAATGAACCTCCTGTCTCCTAACTTTCAAAAAATGGCCCGCAGAACGGTGGGTAGGAAGCTGCACGCATGTGTGTGCCTGAGGCCAGGTTTTCCTGATTAAAGCTCTCCTTGGGGCTTGTGGTGTTGCACCTGTGGCTTTCCTTGGCACGACCTTTATTTTGAGAGAACGTTTTTGGAGGGACTGATCTTTTCTTGTTTCTCTTCTGGTTAAGTCTTATGCTATAATATTTGTGTTGGCCAATTGCCTTTCTTTTACCAGTTGGGACTAGTTGTATCCCCATAACCATCTCCCCCCTCTGTTTGAGAGAAATAAAAAATGGAAATGCCAGATTTAAAATAGAGAGTTTGCCAAAGATGTCTTTCTTTTGCTGACATGAGAAAGAAAGCCTCCCTATGACAGATCAGCCCATTTCTAAATGTAAATGCACATTTGCTGTCCTGGCTCTGGGGGAGTGAGGGTGGGCTCCCCCTTTGTGGAAGTAGAATCGGCTTCAATAATTCCATTTCTGCATTTCTCATTGGTAAGTTAAATTCATTTTCCAACATGAACTGCAAATTGTGAATTATTAATAGCCTCCCCGAGGTATTCCACTGGCTTAATCTGGTCCTGCCCTGTGTAAATTGGTTTTGATTCTTCTCATTTAGAAGAGACTTTTGCCATCATCGAGACCAACTCCTATTTGAATTAATACCTGGATCTCCTCCTAAACACATTCTAAGCAGCCCATTCAATTTTAGGAGGGGTCTATTTGTTGAAAATCCCTTCCTTTTCCTTGCCTCTGCCTTTGATTTGCACTTCAGGGTCATGTAGAATAATTGTAATGCCTGTTCCAAAAGACATGCTGTCAGATACTTAAACTCCCCTGTGGTGGTGGCCTCCTATTATTCTGCTTCTCTCCACCCTTAAATTTCCCTGGTCTCCTCCCCTAGAATACTTACACTGATATATACAATGTAGTCACTTCTTTTTGGAGTTAATCAAACCAAATCTAAGTCTTTTCAGTTTTGGCTCTATACTTTAAGAGGGGATTTAATAAATTAAAGTGATCATACTTGTGAAGATACTTGAAACTCTACTTGGGGTACCACATTTCTGTGAATATAGCCTGAGATCCGATAGAACTTTTCTTGGCAACCACTTTACCCTTTTGCCTTATATTCTGTTGACTAGCAGATAAAACTTCATATTATTTTTATGAGAACTACCATCTTCCTTATCCTGAAGTTGTGTGGATGACATTATGTTATTTCTAGTTAAATGGCATCTTGCTAGACCTAGCCCATTGTTCCAGTTTGTTTATCTTTTTTTGGGTTGACTCTGTCAGATAGACTATTTGCAAATAACTCAGGATCTTGTAATGTACACACTTGAGTATTATATCCTCCTTCAAATCATTGATTAAAATAGGTGTTGAGAAAAATGTCAAGGAAGGAAAACTTCAGCAAAGTGCTAGACACCTTTGTCTACATTGACTTTACTCTATTAGTCAATTCCCTTTGGTTAATATATAACTTAGCTAAAGCTTAGGTTATGCTACAGTGACAAACAATCTCCAAATCCTAGTGGCTTCCAATAACAGGGGTTTGTTTCTCACTCACAGCTTATGCTGACTGTTGTTCAGCTGTGATTCTGCTCCGTTTATCTTCTTGCAGGGCCAGGAAGAAGAAAGAGTCCCAATATCTGATATGCTTTTTTCATGTCAAAGAGAGAGAAAAAGATATTGCTAATCTATACACAATGGGTCCTAGATCTGCTGCATGAATGTGGATGTGCTACATCCTCTCACATGTTATTGGCCATAGCAAGTCACGGGACCAAGCCTGACAGCAATGGGCCAAGGGTACGTACTCCTATGGGCTTGTTCTAGAAGTATGGCAATGCGTGGCAGTGAATAATTAAAATTAAAATTAATTCTATAATGATTTCGTAAAAATATTTAACATTTGTCTATTTTGTTCCAAAATGTTTGCACTGTCTGTCTTAATCCCCACAACCACCTTGGGAGGATTGGGTTGTTATCTTAGTTTACCAAAGGACACCCTACAATGAGGTAAAGTATCTTGTTATAGCTGGTAAGCAGCAAGTTAGGACTTATTCCCAAGTATTCAGAAGCCTACGATGCCCTTTCCAACACTGATAATGATGATGACAACAAATTTACTTACAGATATTGAGTGCATTTTACCCGGCAGGCGCTATGGTGAGTGCTTCATTATCTTACTGCAGAGGATAATGAGCTCTAGCTGCCTCAGGAGATGAACCACAAAATCCCAGTGTCTTAACACAATAAAAGTTTATTTCTCATTTATATCATATTCCAGTGTGGGTTGGGTGACTCTTCAGGGTAGTTCTCTCATTTAAGTAGTGACCTGGGAATCTAGGCTGTTTCTGTCCACCTCCCCCCCTCAAAAAAAACCCTAGGCCATCTAGAACACATGACCTCCAAGGCTGCCATTGCAAGGTGAGAGAGGCAGAGGCAGGGGTTGAGGGGGAAGCAGGGAAAGACAGATAGGAGAATAGATAGATAGATAGATAGATAGATAGATAGATAGATAGATAGAGTAAATGTGGTAGATGTTTTTAGGGCCGAGACGGGAATTGGCTCACATCTTTTCCACCCACATCTCGTTATCCTGTGTTAGTCACATGACATCACCTAGATGCACCAGGACTGATAAGTAAGCAGAGCATTAGATATTTGGCAGACCTTAATGGTCCCTGTCAAAAAGTTAGAAGCATTATCATCCCAATTTTTATAAATGAGAAAACTGAGGTGGAGAAAATTTAAGTACTTTCCTAGGCACAGCTATGGAAGTAAAATAGATGGGGTTTGAACCTAGACTGTAAGGTTTTAGAATCTGTGCTCTTAACAACTATACTAGATTGACTTTCATCGTTTGTCATGATTATCTAGGTTATGAATATATTGAGTATGCTGTCATCCAGCTACATTTACCCATTTCTTCAAAAACATCATAAAAACATTATAAAACTAATCAGTTGAAATCCTGACACACTGGAGATATCACGATCACAATCCTGTTAAAATACGCAATGAAGCTAGTACAGCTGGATTAATTATTAGTGATTAATGTTTTTTTCTCCTGAGAGATTAGTACTTCTGGGCCCAAAATGGCCACAAGCACAGGGATAATACATGTCTCAGAGGACAGTAGAGGGTAGACTGCCCACCTGCACCCCTCTGCTCTACTCAACCTGTCTTATCACATCTTGGCTCCATATAAGACTCAAGGGTGTGGAGAAGTCTCAAGAAACACTGAGGTTCAATTTTCCCATTAGCTTGGAGGTGAGGGCTCAGACTGAGAAATTAAGTTGTAGAAAACCAAGAAATTTAAATTCCTTGAGTCTGTGGACTGAGATGAATAGCCACTACATACAAAATATACATCTAGAATATTGCACATGCTGTGATCAAATTCACCATTCTCTTATTTGTAGACTTCTTTTTCTCTTGTACTTGAAAATGGGACTGTCTGTCTTCAGCACCTCCCCTGAGGTTCTCTGTGGTTCCTCATTAATTACTGACTGTGATTCAATCATTCCATCTGCAGATTTTCACCAAAGAAATATGTGGTATGTCAGAGCCAGGGTCCATAACTGATACTGAATACCTAGGTAGTATGTCATGAGCTCTTTATTTACCTTGGATTTTAATTTCCTCTTTGTCACATTTACCCCACCATTTCCAGAAGATCTTTTTTGACAAAGAAGCGGGAAGCAAAACTGGAGCCTAAGAGTCATGGTTTCTGACTGCCCCCATTGCCTAGCAAGACTCCCATCCTTAGCCTGAGGAGCACTCATTCTGGAAGTTAGCTGTGAGCCTACCTGCCCAAAATATTGTGCAGCCAGCTTGACAACACTTCTTTTCTTGAAGATCTGAGGTTGCTCCAGGGATAGAATCACCAGAAAAAACCAGCAATAAATGAGAGTGCAGGCCAAGAAGTTGGACTAAGGAGAGTGGGCCAGTTATCAAAGGGAGAGCTCATTCTGAGCACAGCCCAGCATGTGTCACTACCGCTGTCCTCTGGCTTAACCATCATGAAATCATGCCTGTACCCACAGTGAAGAGGCTGTTGCAAAACCAGGTAAAGCTGAAAGGGCCATTTATTAGCAGCTTTTGTGGGACTTTGAAAGTGCAAGCTGTGAGCAGTGGTGATGTCGGCAGTAGGGACGTTGCCAGAGGTGGTGGCTTCTATTGCTATCATAAGTAGCTGCCACATTGGGTGCTGACCTTGACATGAGAATTTGCCACAATGAGTCAGAGTAGGAAAGGAGAAAAATGACAATTACAGAAATGAAACCTGGAGAACTTGATGTTATCTTTACCCTTTGAGGTTCCAAAAGCCATGCGGAAGGAACGTTGTGGAGTGCGTGTCTCTGTGTACCTGTCGGTAAGTCAGACGTCCTGCAGGATGGGTAGTGTTGAAGCCAGAGGAACAGTATTCTGTGTCCACAATTTATCCTATTGTTATTCCCATGTTTGCATGGGCCAGAAAATACAAGTTTTATTAGTTTTACTCCATTTGCCCTAAATAGCACTTATGACTTCCTTTGTTCTTGGTGTAAACATAAGGGAAAATCATCCTTTTCCTTGTTCCTCCATACTTGCAAGCATTAGCTCACTTTGGGCTTCCACTTCCTGACCTAGTGTTTCAGCCTCAATATCACTCCTGCACAGTCATCTTCGACTGTTTCCTCTTCTCTTCATCCTTTGAATTATTTTTAAAGTCCTCTTCTCTTTGCATCTATATTATCCTTGGTAAGGTATCTTTTCTGTCTTTCTTTTCACCTTTAGGCTGGGAACTTCCCTTTCTTGCTCTATCTTTTTAAAGGATCAACTTTTAAAAGGTTTTCTTCTGAATATGAAAGTACTAATTTTACATTGGAGAAAATCCCAAAGCAGAATCAGCCATCAGAAAAATTACCGTAACTTCATGACCTAGAGATGATTAGTGTTAGTACTTTGTTTGGTGTCTTTCCACTAATTTTTCTATGCATATGTGTATAAACATTATATGTATGCATGTATGTGTATGTGTAGGTATGTATGTAAATATATATCTATAGTTACAAAATTGGGATCATACTGCACATAACGTTTTGTAAACTTTTCCACCTATCCCTATGATTCTTTTCCTATGTCATTTATTCTTCCCAAACATCATTCTTAATGGCTATAAAATATTGTAAAGCTTTTGACTCATCTTGCTAATTTGCTTTCCAAAAAGGAGATGACAACTCATATACTCACCAGCAGCATTTAAGAGCATGCTTGCTGGTTTCCCTGTATTCTCATTAACATGACAATTTATGAAATTTTTGCCAATTGTCTAGGTAAGAAATGGAGTCTTATTGTTATAATTTGCATTCCTTTGATTGCTAATAAGACTGAACAGTTTTCAGGTTTATGGCTGTTTGTATTATTCTTTCATGAGTTGCATGTTTATGCCTGTTGTGTATTTGTAATGCTCCCATTGGAACTTCATTTTTCAGACATTTCCTAACCTTCTTGCTCTCATTTCTCTATTAAGAGTCTCAAGACAATGTGGTCCTGCTGATATCTTACCTGAGATTTGGAACTTTGCCTTCCTGAAGCCCATAGCACATATCTGACTGTGCCACTACCTCCCTGACCGTCACACAGTGAAGTGAGTTTCATTTGTCTCCAATACCTGACTGACCAGGTATGACTGACTATATCTAAGTGTCTTACCCTTACTCTATTAATATCACAATTAGCCTAGGATTGCTCCAGTGGTGCTAGAAAACTAAATAAATGAACGGAAAGGGAAAAGGGGGTTGGATGTAGGGCAGTAAGCTACATGTCAGTGAGGCACAGGACAGGGTATAATTTATGGTCCTTTAGAGGTGGGTGGGCTCATGTAAAGAGTCCCCAGGATGCATTTGCAGAAAGTCAGCAGGGGCAGGCCTTTGTTAAGTTGAAAGTGGTGTCATACTCCAAGGACTTTGGATCAGAGATCAGGATCTTATTCAAGAAGGGAGGACGGAGATAAAATTTGGAGCTTAGATTGTGATGAAAAGTTAGTCAAGGAAGGATGGCAGATATAGAACAGGACTCAAATCCTGAGATGGTTAGAAACAGGGCACCTTGGTAGACTATTTCTCTAAGCAGCCAGGAACGTGTGAAAAAGAAAAGTCCTTCCCATCAAAGATAGGAAGCCAAGGTCAGTGATGTTGAAGAGGCAATAGTGGGGGTGAGGCTAAATATGAGTGGGGGACACCACAGGGTTAAAAGTGGGATGGAATTGAGTGGAGTGAGGACTAAGAACAACAACCTCCTTTTGAATTCCCACCCACTTCCCAATGTCATGGACCCCCTCCTCACCAACCCATCCCCCATGTTTACTCACTTCCCACCCCTTTACTACACCCTCTGAACCTAATTTTATTTTCAATGAACTTTTCTGTATACTGAACTTCTTATAGAACATTCTCTTTGCCTCTTGCTTTAACTGAAATTTATTCCTCCCCAGAACCTGCTTTGTCAGTGGCCCTTTTAAGGAAAGGAAGGCCGTTCCTTTATATGCCACGCATCACTGGGCCAAGCAAGGGAGGTGTTTGTATTACTTCTTGTCCCATTAAACCATTTCTCTTGGATCCTCATGCAAAAGTCTCTTTTCCTTTGAAATTTATGTGGTCTAGCTATGCCACTTCCCCACATCATGTCATAAATATTGGCTTGCCTAACATTTATGAGGGCTTTGGAACTTAGCTTATAGGTTTATTTTTCATTTCACTTTTTGATTGACCTTAATTTTTATCTAATGTTCCACCTAAAATTATTTAGCTTCCTTGACCTTCACCTCTACCTGTGACCTTCACCTCTACTCTGCTCATGGCACCCATTCTCACAGTCTTCTCTACTTCTGTCACCAGGATACTGAATGCTGCTGGAGAAACCGCACAACCTTGTCACTTGGTTCCACTAATTATTGATGGTCTGACCTTGACCTCAGTTCAGCTCATCAATCCTTTCATTGCCCCTGGTCAGCCTTCTTTCATAATACCATAATAGGTATTCCCAGTCTTCTGATCTTCTCAAGCTGTCAATTCTAATCCCACCACCTTATTTTTAAACAGATGCCATTTCTTTTTATCTCCTAAGAGAAAGTGAGGTCATTAGTTGTAACCTTACTCATTTCTCTCCTTCCCTTCTCACCTGCAAAGTCATTTGCCTCTGACTTCCCTTTATTCTTCACTCTAGTATCCAAGTAAAATGTTCCTTTCCTGCTTTAATATAATTCTTCCCTCTGTGCTTTACTGCAAATATTTTCTGGGAGCTTCTTCACACATCATTCTCACTCTGTTCTGTATCTTCTTTCTTTCTCCACTGATTCTTTCACTTGGTACATTAATAAGTACCCGTCTCTTCCTTCTTAAAAATGCCTCTGTGAATACTGCACTATCTTCCTTCTCAGCCAAACTTCTTCAAAGTATTATCCCTCTGCTGTCTGACTTCCTCATTCCCCTTTGCTCCTCAAATCTCAGCAATCTGTTTTCCTACCACAGTACTCTATAAAAGCATTCCTTACAGAGATTACCAGGGATCCAGTTATCAAATGGAGGAGGTACTTTTTGGATTTATATTTCATGCTCTCACTTTTGTATTTGACACTGTTGATCATTCCTTTTTCTTGACATTTTTTTTTTACTTTAGTTTCTATCACATCATTCTCTCAGCATTCCTTGTTCTTTCTGGGTCATTATCATCTATTACTCTACTCTGAGGAACATTCTTTCTGATGTTCTCAAGGGTCTGTGCTTCTTTTTTTTTGCTATCCTACCCACTTTATATTCAAGGCTTCTGGTATCACTTACATGTTTTTGACTCTAGACCTCTACTTGAGTTTGAGACTAGAATATCCAGCTGCCCATGGGAAAACTCCACTTCACGACCCTACAAAGCTCAAGCTGGAAATGGTGCTTAATTAATGACTGTTTTATGAATCAATGTCTAAAACTCAATTAATCATTTCTCTCTGTTTCCAAATCTATTTTGCCTCCTGTTGATTAGTTTTTATGTGCCTAAAATGATTGTATGTTGATTGTCCCACACTGGGGACCTGGCCTGCAACCCAGGCACGTGCCCTGACTGGGGAACTGAACCAGTGACCCTGTGGTTCACAGGCCTGTGCTCAATCCACTGAGCTACACCAGCCAGGGCCATTCTTTTCAGAGTATTAGACCCTATCCATGATGTTCTAGGACTAGGGTGGGGCTTGGAAGTCCATGCTTTTAGAAGCTTTCAAGGTGTTTGTGTTAAATGTGGTTCACAGAGCACATTTTGAGACACTGTTCAGTATTTTGAAACTACCTATTGTTGTCTGCCATTTTCTTTAACTGTTAAAGATCTCTGTCACTGCAAGAACCATTTAATTGAGATATCAATGTATTTGAGGACTTGATTCTTTAATATTTGTATGCATAAATCCTACTGGTAACAATATTTACATCTATCCAAAATAGTATTCCATTTACGAGCTGTGTTTTTTTCTATAGAATACCCAGTTTGACTCCTTTGTAGGTGGAATTAATTACAGATTTTGAATAAACTGACTTGTAAAGACAAAGCCATAGTTTTTAACTTGTTCATTGGGAGAATGGAGCAGGGTTTTTTTTGACTGAATATGCTGTTTGGATTTTGAGTGCAAACGAACTATTGTCTTCCCATTCCATCGCAGAAGAGCAAAACAAAGACGGAAGCTTTTTCTTGCTGAGTGTTTTCAGCCTAGGCTTCAAAGGAGTCTTCCTCAGAACATGCATGGAATCAGCTAATCAAAAACAGGTACTTGCTTATTCTGTGATTTAATCTTCTAAGGCCAGTGCTACCTATTACTGGTATCGTGGCCAAGACATTGTTTACATCTCTCTCCCTGCAGAGCTTTGTGTCTAAAAGGTTTTCCCTGCTTGCTGACAGTAGAACTTACATGTAAAAACAAAGGAATTATTCACAGCTTCTGTATTTTTGTGGACTTTATAGCTAGGAACTTTATAAATGCTGAATAGCTCAATAACAACAACAGCATGAAGGCAAGCTAATGCTTATAAACTTTACATAACCTCTAAAATGACAGCACAGTGAGCCATTAATCAGCCTCTAAGGTTTCAATGTTTTTTTTTTTTTTTCAGTTGCTTCTGTTTCCTTCTTTAAATGTAATAAGACTTTCCATGTGACTCCTTCTTAGGACTTTGGTGAAATTCAAGTGACAACTAGTCTCTTTTGCTATTTGTTAATCATGAATACTTCTGAGCTTCAACTGGGATGTTTTGAAGTGTTGCTGCATGGCTCAAGAATATCTTCTGTTTTCTGATTCTAGTAAAGCCCTTTAAAGGGTTGTCAGGAGGGGTTGTGGGGGATAAATGTGCTGTAGAATAGATTAGTGAGATTTCCCATTCATTATAGGATTTCCTATTAGTGGTGTTTCAGACAATGTAGAATTGAAAGGTCGAACGTGATTGTTGTTTGAGGCATGTAATTAGGAGTCAGGCAGGAGTTGTATGTATGTAACTCCAGTCAAGGGAATTCTTTGTGCTAGAATAGTCCAGTGGTTGAGGGAACAGAGTTTGGAATCAAAAAAGGGATGGGTTCCTATCTTGGTTCTACCACTTATTAGCTCGGTACTGTTGAGCATGTGATTGAACTACTTTGAGACTCTATAAAGTAGGGTTAGCAATTCTCACAACCACTCTTTGAGTGAGAAATCATTAGCGTCCTTTGGTTAAGTGTTGTTGTGAGGGCCAAGAGCAACTAGCCGGTAACACTCTTTTATGTACTTATTCATTCAAGGAATTTTTATGAGCCAGCCACTGTGCTAGGGGCTAGAGACGGAGTGGTGAGCATGAAAAATAAAATCATTAACCTTGTGGAGCTTACTTTCTATTTGGGGTGAGACAGACAACAATAAGGTCATTTATAATGACCTTATAGTCAAGGTCATTATAAATTATGATTCATGTTATCAAGGAATGAAGCAAACTTGTATGGTCAAGAGTAGCTGTGTGTGTGGCAGGGGGGAGGGGGGCACATCCAGTAAGATTGGTTGGCAACATCTGAGCTAGGAACTAAGGCTGAGAATATCTGGGGATGAGTCCATCTGATAGAGGGCGCCCTGTGCTAAGTGCTTTAGGGCAGTCTCCTATTTTCACAGAACCCCTTTGAGGCAGAATAAATTAGCATCCATACTTTTTAAAATAAGGAAGTTTTAGAAGATTGAATACATTGCCCAAGGTCACACAAGTAATAATAGGTCGCCAGGGCTGGGATTAAAAGTCCAAATCCCATGTTTGTGACCATGACATGCCAGGGATGATACATTTTAGGGGAAGGAAGGAAGCTTAGAGACCACTAGCTCATGCAGTCATTTTATGAATAATGAAAGACAGGCCGGGAGAGCACAAGTGACTTGTTCAAAGTGGTGAGCACATGACCAGAAACCTGGTCCCCTGCTCTTGTGTCCAGACTTTGCTCACCACTCTCCACTGTCAATGGGTTTGCAAGTAAAGGTCTTAGTGACCCAGTCAGTTTCTCCAGTCGATTCTCGTTTTTGATAAACATAACCCTTGGCTGATTTGGGGACTCCTAAAGTGTACATGGTTTATTGAAAGCGAAATCAATTTGATAGGTTTTGTTTTAACACACTTTCTTATTTTTGTTTTCTTTAAATGCCTACATGCACATTATAAAAAAAGAAATTGAAGCAGCATAGAAAAGAGCCTTAAAGAAATCCCTTTCTTTCTAGAAATATGTCTCCATTCTCTACCTTCATTTTTTTCTCCCTAAAGCCAACCATTATTAGTGCTTTGTGTGTATCTTTGTAGAAATATTCTGTAAATATGCCAGCTTATGTACATACAGGGTTCAGCAGAAGTAATGCCTGCTTGAGTGTGGTTGGTAGGGCAATTTTATGGGTGTAATAATTTATAGTTTTAATTTGAACATTTCACCTAAAATGTCGTATGGTGTGCTTGAGTGTGATATTGTTATTTTACAGAATTACATGTTTGTGATTTTGTAATAAAAGAGGGGTGTTTTGCTCCAGACCCTGTATATATCCTTTTACATAAAACATAATATAGCATGTTGTACACAATATCTGCACTTTGCTTTTTTCACTTAACATTAAATATTAAAGCTCCTTCCTTGTCACCAATAGAGAGTTGATGCATTCTTTTTAATAGTATTCATTGTATGAATAAAATTAAATATATTTATCCCATCCCAATCAATCAATATTTAGGTAGTTTTCAGTATTGTGACCGCAACATGCTGCACTGAACATCTTCAGGGAGATATTTTGTGTACACGTGCTAGTCTGTCTGTAAGATGTATTTGTATCAGAATGGCAGCATCAAATGGTATGCAGATTTTAAGTTTTCATAGATGAAAGCTCAACAACTGTGTAAGAGTATCATCTTCAAAGTGGATGGTTGATGAGTGCTCCCTTTACCTGGGCAGCTTTTGGGGAAGCCTTCAGATTTCTCTGCCCTGGATTGCTCTGAGCACCCTCCTCATCCCAGCATGTTTACACCAGAGGCTGCAGAGACCTGTACTCTAGGGAGCACCTGACCTCCCTCCTGGTGGGTCCCCAGTGTTTGGTTTATAGCAGGGGTATCCAACCTTTTGACGTTCCTGGGCCACACTGGAAGAAGAAGAGCTGTCTTGGGCCACATATTAAATACATTGTAAACGTAATCACACACACACACACAAAATCTCATAATGTTTTAAGTAAATTTACGATTTTGTGTTGGGCTGCATTCACAGCCATCCTGGGCCTCGTGCAGCCCATGGGCCATGGGTTGGACACCCCTCGTAGAGCCTTCCTGTAACCCCCTGTCTGAGTCCTATCTTACCCGGCCCCCGTTCCTGAACATGTATTTCCCTGGATTCTGTCTCAGGAAGCACAGCTTCAGGCAACTGCCCTATCCTTTGGGGCCTTGCTGGGTCTTGGTCTGGGGAGTGTGAGAATGAGGAAGAGGGAAAAGGAGGGGGATTGAATATCAACTTTCTTGCTTCTGTTCTCACACCTATCTTTTCTGGGTTTGTTTTTTTTAGATTTTGAACTTTAAAGGAGGCTTTGGGCCTCCAATTCCTCAATCATTTTAATCTTTTCATCAGTGGGGTCTTCAGGGTTAGCTGCATCGCTACTGCCCAGCTTGCTTCTTGGCTTTGTGCCATTTGAACCTACAGGAAACTAGAGCTGAAAAGATTGGAGGGAGCATGGCATCCAGTGACTTCCAGAATCTCTCCTTTGGGGAAGGACACTCTCCCATGGTGGCGCCTCAGGGGTTTCTGAGGTGGACTAAGAGTCATGACCCATAGTGGGCAGTGTGGTGGTCAAGCTCTGGGCCACTTAGTTTTGCTTTAACCAGAAAGATTTTGATCCAGTTTATATTATTGTACGTTTTTGTAATATTATGTTTTACAAGGGACTCTGCTGCCTAATAAAAAATATTTTAAAAATCCCTGGCCAGGTAGCTTAGTTGGTTAGAGTGTTCTCCTGACATGCCAAGTTTGCAGGTTTTATCTCCGGTCAGGGCACATATTCAAAATGACAAATGAATGCATAAATAAGTGGAGCAACAAATTGATCTCTCTCTCTCTGTCTCCATTCCTCTCCCTTCTTTCTCTCTAAAAATCAACAAAATGGGCCTACCAGAATTTTTTAAAAATTTAAAAACCACATATCAGTTTAGTCAAATTTCCTCTTTTAGATATAAGGAGACTGGTCTAGAAAGAAAAGTTGACTCATCCAAGGTCATTCAGCTATTTCAATAATGAAGGAGGGATTTAAACTCTGCAGACTTCTAGTTCAGTTCCCCTTCTGCTGTAGAGCATGAACCTAATAAGCACTTGTCATGGAAGCTTAGAGCCAGCCCCTCAAAAATCACACAGGGGTGGAGAGGCCTCAGTCTCTAGCTTAAACTCAAACCAAACCTTTGTTGAAATTTCTTTGCTCTTTAAAAAAAATAATTTTCACTTTTACACTGAACCCATCTGGGAACAAATGTGTTGAAAGACTCTCAGAAAAGCTGTTCTCACTCTACACATTTCTTCCCATCTAGAAATTCCAGAAGGACTTGCCATAAAGTGCATCTCGGGAGAAAACTGTTAAGATATATTTTCAGGCTGTATTCAGCTGGCTTTGCCCATCTCGCCTCCAGAGCGCTTGGAGAAGAGTGAGAAGCATTTAGGTCTGTTCCAGAACTTGCTTCAGATCTGTTTGAGGGATTGAACTCACTAATAGGGAGGGATTCTCTTTGGCATTTTATTCCCAAAAATCACCATTATTGAGGTTGTTTGTTTGTCCCAACAAATGAATGCACACCTGCTGGCCTCTAGTACCACAAGACCAGGCCATTTCCAACATACACAATAGGGAGTACAAGCAAGAAGTATAAAGAAAGCAAAGACACAAGAGGCGACAACATACATGTGAGAAATACACGGAAAATATAGACACTAGAGGCATTAACATGTATTTCTCAAACATGTATTTCTGAATTCAAACAAACACAACTGAAAAATGGATTGGAAATGGAGACACAAATTCTGGAGAACAGAAGTGTCAGTCTAGGGGTTGTATTGACATCAATTCCCTGTGTATAATAATAGCCATGGCTGAAGGTAGAGATTTTTCATAGCTGAGATTTTCCCTTGCTTTTCTTCAGTCTCTCTCAGTAATAGCCACTTGAACCATCTTAAAAAAAGAAGTCCCTCTTTGTGGTGTTTGCTTACACCTTTCAAACGCTCCTGGGTATTTATTTCCTCCTTCATATATCATTTAGCCAAGTTCTGCATATTTAATTACTTTACTTTTCCCCATAAATGAATGTTTCTGGCCTTTTGATCCTCCCCTGTCCATTCAGGAACAAGCTGCACTGAGCTATTGGGTTCAGACCTCCTTCCCTCCCAGTGATGGGGGAGTGAGGGGAGGTACTTAGTACACTGCTTATCCCAGTACAAGTGCACAGATTTTCTTACTGCACGATGCAGAGGAAGCTGTGGTTTTGAAAGTTATTTGGATGGGATAACGAGAAATTTGCATGGGGAAGCAAGGAGCGACAGAAAGTTATATCAAAGGCTTGGCTCCTCATATGGGGCCTTCTGGAATTTCCTTGTCTTGGAATCCCTCCCTCTTCCAAGTAGGACTGGATAAATAGATCTCGAAAATCACAGAGCCCATGCTTGTTTACCCTGGCTGCTTTCATTTTATCCCTTGGACACTGGAAGTATGGTGGGATTTGGTTTGGGTAGCTCTTGGAGCGTGGTTTGATCTTCCTCCTTTGTGGGAGCACTGGGAGGACTAATGAATCCATTCTGGTGAAGGCGTTCAAAGTCCAAGTGCAAAGGTACATGGTGATGATTCTCGTTTGGCCATCAGTCTTTCAAGTGTGTGTGTTTGCATGAGCATCCCCACTTCTCTGTTATTGCCATGGCTGTGTTAAGTGTGTTTATGGAAGCATACTGCTTATCATGGGAACTGGTGGTGCACAGATATGGGGGCTGTAATTCAGAAACTTGTTCTGGGGTATTAGGATAGATTATAAATGCAGCGTCACTATATATTAGAATGGAGGATTCTCACCATGAGTAACACAGCCTTGTTGTTGAAAGCTGATGTGCACAGACAAATGATGATGAGCAGTGGGGACATTTTATTTGGGTCTCTGGGCTGAGTTGCTGCAGCAAGTTCTTAGTGTTCTGGTGAGAGAGGAGAGTGAGACTCAAGCTCCCCCCTTTCTACCTTCAAGCGTTGCTGGGTAGCAAGGATAGATTAAGGTTAAACGTGTAGAGGAAAGAATCACACAAGGACAGAGGAAAGTAAATGAAGACACAGGAACCACAATCTCTTATCAACCAGAGATAACTTCCTTTAACTCCAGAGGATTTTTCCTTCAAGAATGTTTCCTGTGTTTTCTCTGGTCTTGTTCTTGGGGATTAACTTGAGGCCAGATCTCTCTCTCTCTCTCTTTTTTTTTAAAATATATTTATTGATTATGCTATTACAGTTGTCCCATTCCCCCCCCCACTCCACTCCATCCTGCCCACCCCCTCCCTCCCACATTCCCCCCCTATAGTTCATGTCCATGGGTCATACTTATAAGTTCTTTGGCTTCTACATTTCCTACACTATTCTTACCCTCCCCCTGTCTATTTTCCACCTATCATCTATGCTACCTATTCTCTGTACCTTTCCCCCCCTCTCCCCCTCCCATTCCCCTATTGACAACCCTCCATGTGATCTCCATCTCTATGGTTCTCTTCCTGTTCTAGTTGTTTGCCTAGTTTGCTCTTGTTTTTGTTTTAGGTGTGGTTGTTAATAACTGTGAGTTTGCTGTCATTTTTACTGTTCCTATTTTTTATCTTCTTTTTCTTAGATAAGTCCCTTTAACATTTCATATAATAAGGGCTTGGTGATGATGAACTTCTTTAACTTGACCTTATCTGAGAAGCACTTTATCTTCCCTTCCATTCTAAATGATAGCTTTGCTGGATACAGTAATCTTGGATGTAGGCCCTTGCCTTTCATGACTTGGAATGCTTCTTGCCAGCCCCTTCTTGCCTGTAAGGTCTCTTTGGAGAAATCAGCTGACAGTCTTATAGGAAGTCCTTTGTAGGTAACTGTGTTCTTTTCTCTTGCTGCTTCTAGGATTCTCTCCTTCTGCTTAATCTTGGGTAATGTAATTATGATGTGCCTTGGTGTGTTCCTCCTTGGGTCCAGCTTCTTTGGGAGTCTCTGAGCTTCCTGGACTTCCTGGAAGTCTATTTCCTTTGCCAGACTGGGGAAGTTCTCCTTCATTATTTGTTCAAATAAGTTTTCAGTTTTTTGTTCTTCCTCTTCTCCTTCTGGCACCCCTATAATTCGGATGTTGGGACGTTTCAAGATGTCCTGGAGGTTCCTAAGCCTCTCCTCATTTGTTTGAATTCTTGTTTCTTCATTCTTTTCTGGTTGGATGTTTCTTTCTTCCTTCTGGTCCACACCGTTGATTTGAGTCCCAGTTTCCTTCCCATCACTATTGGTTCCCTGTACATTTTCCTTTGTTTCTCTTAGCATAGGCTTCATTTTTTCATCTGGTTTTCAAACAAATTCAACCAATTCTGTGAGCGTCTTAATAACCAGTGTTTTGAACTGTGCATCCGATAGGTTGGCTATCTCTTTGTCGCTTAGTTGTATTTTTTCTGGAGCTTTGAAGTGTTCTGTCATTTGGGCCTTTTTTTTTTTTTTTTTGTCTTGGCACGTTTGTTACTTTAAGGGGCGGAGCCTTAGGTGTTCACCAGGGGCGGGGTAACTCTGGTCGCTGGGCTGTGACAATGTACGTGGGGGAGGGGCCGAGAGGGAGCAATGGCGCCCGCTTCAGTCTCCACCGGATTTCAATCTTTCAGTCCGCTATCCACAATCAAACTGGGCCCCTCTGGTGCTGGTTCCCGAGTGGGTGGGCTTGTGCACACTCTAGGCTCCTGTGGGTCTCTCCAACGACCTCTCCTGTGAGGCTGGGAGTCTCTCCTGCTGCCGCCCCAACCCCCAGGGGCGTTTTCAATCAGAGGTTTGAGGCTTTATTACCCCGTGCTGGAGCCCTGGGTTATGCGGTCTGCTTTGCTCCCCGCTGTTTGTCCAGTTTATCTGTGCACGAATGTGGGGCCACAGGGTCTGCTAGTGGTCAGACTGCCTGCCCTGTTCGTCCCACATGCCGCCAGTCTGGGTCCCTCCACAGCCAAGTGAGTCCTCTATGCCCCGGCTGCCCATCTCTGCCCCTCCTACCGGTCTGGATGAATGTTTATTTTTTGTTTCCTTGGTGTCGGACTTCGTTGCTGTTTGATTTTCTGTCAGTTCTGGTTGTGCGAGGAGGCGCAGTGTGTCTACCTATGCCGCCATCTTGGTTCTCTGAGGCCAGATCTCTTTAAGGAAGATATGGAAGAACTCCTGGGCCTCTGTGGGCTTTTCTGCCAAAATGTCTAATATGACAAGAGTATGTTTAGTCAATATAGCCTTGGTTTCCTCATTGTATTCATTGATCTCATAAACTTTTGTGCAAATCTGTACATATATGCTCTCTGTAACTGTTATGTAGCTAATGTACCTATTTCTTCTCTTTTTTTTTATTGTTATTCAATTACAGTTGTATGCCTTTTCTCCCCATCCCTCCACCCCACCCCAGACCTATTTCTTCTCTTTAGCTGTAGTCCCAGCCTTTCACTCACTCATTCACTCACTCACTTATTCTTTCATCTGTTCATTCATTCAACAGATATTTATTGGACATCTAACATGTGCTTGCGATAGATTTCAGCAAGGGCAAGTGTGAGTCATCGGCCAGTCCTTATCCCTTAAAACTCCAGAGAATGCAGGCCAAACTCTCAAATGATCCTCTTCAAGCTTCTTCAATAGGGGCTGGGTAAGGGTGGGATATGCATGCTGTGCTGGTAACCCTCTCCAAGGAAATCCTCCCTCCTGGTTTTCCAACTTGAACTTCTTTTATGGCCTAGAGGTGGGGTTAGGGCCCCCTTCTCTGCCTTAGAACTATGGTTTTGTTTCTTTGGGACACTCTTGCAAAAGTCTGAGGCAACCGGAAGAGAGGAAGAGTTGCATGTTGCACTTAAGCATGTTGCATGTAGCATCTGGCTACATTTATGTGCCCTGTTTGTGAGTATATGGTGCTGGAGAGGTCAGGGATTAGTTTCTAGGAGAGGGAAGGAGGAAGGGGTGAGGAAGAGGGAGAGGGAGAGGGCAAGAGGGCATAACAGTGAGACACTCATCACAAGGGCAACCAAACCCTGAGTATTACTAGATAGATGTTCTTCTATCACCCTTTAGCCTTCTTTTTTCTATATCCTTTATCTTGTCCCTTTCCTTGCCTGGTTCTATCTGGGCCAAGTAAATTCGCCCTCTGTCATTTCACTTAACTCCTCATTGACCACCCCCACCCCTTCCTCCATATGCCCCTCAGGGCACAAGACCCCCTTCTTCAGGTTCCCATGCAGCATCTGCGCTCTCCAGGGCAGCCTGGTTCCACAGAATAAATTCACGTCCTGGTTTTTGGCTACACATTGGCAAGTTCCCCAAGTGGTTGGTGCCATGACTTTGCTCTGTTCTGCTGAGTGCTCTGAGAATGCCCCAATCCTCCTTAAAGTCTCATTAATTATTGGTGCATAAAGGAAACATAGGCCGGGTCTGAAGCCACTATGGACACATACTTTAGTGAGGACCAGGGACTGGGGAGCCTCTTCACTAGGATTTGCTTCCCCAGACTATTTGGATTTGGTTTTTGCCTTCAGGCCCCTTCTGTTGTCAGGAGGATGTACACAAACAAACAGAAAAGGGCATGTGAGAAGGTGACAATGAGGGACACAGAAGAAGGCGCCAACGTTGGCTATCACAAAGGCTAGGCTCTTAATTGGCATCCGAGCAGAATCAAAACATAGCCCTCAGTCTTTTCAGGGCCACAGCTGTTTTGGATCAGAAAAACTGTCAGTGTGTGTAATGGGTAATGGAAACTCTTCCATGCTTGCCTGTTAGGAGAAAGAAAACACGTTGCCATGTATGTCTTAATAGACATTATTATTTTTTCCTTTTTATTGAATTTATTGAGGTGACACTGGTTTAACAAAGTTGTACAGGTTTCAGGTGCACATTTCCACAACACATCATCTGTACACTCTGTTGGGTGTTCACCATCGCAAGTGAAGTCTCCTTCCAGGACCATTTATCGCTCCTCTACCCTTTCCCTCGCCCCCCACCCTCCCGCAACTCCCCTCCCCTGGCTATCACTACACACTGTTGTCTGTCTATGAGTCTCTCTCTCTCTCTCTCTCAATCCCTCCACCACCACCTCTCCACCCCACCCTTAATAGACATTATTATCAGCTGTGCTCAGATTCTGTGCATGCAAGGAAACCAACTGCCAAGACCAGGGCTGACTGGATATGGCTTATAGGATGAGATTAATGTCTTGCTATGGGTAATTTTTAGTATTTCAGTGGAAAATACCTGAGACTCCGCTGCTGATGACAGGCAAGCTACACTGGGTGAAGCCTGTTTAACCATATGGGTTTTTTCCACTTCGAGTTGCTTTTTCCACTAAGTGTAGAGTTTGTGCCTTGTTGTTGGTGCCCTCTCAGTGCCTACCATGGCACCTAGTGTAGTAGTTGTTCAGTAAGTATTTCTGGAATCAAGTAGAGAAAAAATGTTATTAATATTAATTCAATAGACTGAGGAATGTCTGAAAAAAATCCACAGTGTTAAATTTTTTTTTTCTTGATTAGTACTATTGGTCAAATGTTACCAAAGTTCCTCCTGCCTTGGGTCTTGTAAAGGCAGGTGAAATTTTATTAGCCCAACATGAATGGGCACCTTCTGTTTGAAGTGAAGTTGGGTAAACAGTCAGCTGAGAGGTGATCTGCCCAAGCAGCCAGCCACGACAGAGGGACATTGGGTAAATATTACCGGATGTTCTTTTGTCACCTCTTGGCCTTCTTTTTTTCCACACCCTTTATCTTGCACCCAAATGGTCTCAGCAGGGCCACTCATTTCCATGAGGTAGGTGGCAAGTTCGCTCCCCAGCTGCAGCTTGGGGCCTGTGTAGCTTGGGTTCAGGTAGAAGGGAAAACCAAAGGCAGGTTAAAATGGTGCTGGGCCTGGTGGCCAGGATCACTGTGGCCCAGCCTCTTTGAGCTTTCTCCCCCGTGTCTTGTCAACATGGACTAAGGGAGAGGAAGAGACAATGCACCAAACTAATATGGAAAAATGGTTTTGCCTCCCAAAGGTAGGGATTGTGAGGAATTTAAGAAGGCTCTTAATCACTTGCTCAGAGACAACTCAGTTTTGACAGGAATTAAAACCCAGTAACATCATTGTGTGTTACACACAAGACCCCAAAGATGACAAACAGATAAAGACAAGTATGAGGGGAAAGGACAAAACAAAAATGTCAAGAAAAAAATGTTCCAGCTTTCCTCCTTCCAACTTCCCAGTACTGCTTCTCTTTCTAAGGGAATATGCGGATTCCCACAAAGCCCCTCCACTTCAAGGAGAAGGGGGCCAGCTGAGATATCTGAGCCTGCCAGGCATCAAGTAAGGGCCTAGAGGACATGAGGCAATTATCTGGCCTTTGCTTGCCCTCCGCCTGTGTCTCCCCAGGCCGGTTTTGATTTCTGTTCCAAAGTACATGGGTTCTTACATATCCTATTTCAGTGTTGAGATCCAAGTGCTACATTTAAAATTTAGGCATATCTATTGAAATAATACTCCAGCTAGAGTGAGAAGAAGAAAGCTGGGAATTTGTTTGGGTACACTCACCCTCTTCTCACTGAATGGCAAAAGTTCTCAGAGATCCTGCCAATAATAAGGGGATCCTGCAAAAGATTGGGAAGAGCCTTCCTTGGGGGAAAATTCATTGGAAAACCATAATATAATGGGAAAGAATGTGAGCTTTGGAGTCAGACAGGCCTGGGTTCAAATCCCAGCTCTACCCCTTTCTTGGGATGGGATCACAGCCAAAGGACTTGCCTTATTGTAGCCTAAATCCCTTCAGTTGTGAAATGCTAAATAGTAACAACTTCATGGTGTTGTTATGAGAATTAACTCAAGTAAGCACTTAGAACAGTGCCTGAAACATAGGAAGTTTTGGGCTTACTATGCTCTTATTATTGTGTTTGTTAAAATTATATAATTTATAACAATTACATAATTATTCACAAATTATGAGAAGGCAAGGAGAGGAGGGAGTGATCAGATCCTTTGCAGGTGGCAGCCCTGAGTGGAGCTGGGAAGTAGCCCAAGTAGCCCACAGTCTTACTCTTTCCCCTCAAATCCAAATTCCTTTCCTTCAGGCTACACAGAGCCACACAAATGATACCATAGTGAAGTAATGGCACAAAGGCTTCTGTCCTGGGCAGAACAGGGCCTGGTGAATGGGTTCTTTGCCACCCGGAACAGGGCCTGCTGCAAGTTGCCTCCTGGAGCTTGAGGGGAAGTAGTTGCTCTTCCTGTTGGCCTGAGAAGAGGGACACTGAGAGAGAAGTTCTCAGCAGTCCTGCTCTGCGCCCACAGATGTGAAAGAACAGAAGCCCAAGGGCACCTTTCCAGAGGAGCCAGGAACTATAACCCAACACAGTGGAGACTCTGGTCTCTGAGCCTTCCCCATCTAGTTAATTTGGTTTCATCTCATCTCCTTTTTCCCTGTAAGGCTTAGCAGTCAACCTCTTAAAGGAAAACACATCCCATGTGATGGTTTTGGGGGCTACAAGAAAGAAAGTGAGGGAGCTGAGAAGAAGGCGTCCTTTTGCAGGCAATTTTGGAGAAAGGGGAGAGGAACCCCAAGAAGTAAAATAAGTAGTGGTGGCCTTGAGAGGAAATAAAAAGCCGAAGCAGGGGCTTTGGGCCAGCTTCAAAGCAACTGAAGAAAAGATGGAGACTTGCTAGAGTCTGAGATAACAAATATGACCCCCCTCAAGTCAGGTTTAATCAGAAACTTCCATGGCCAAGTGATTCTCTGCCAGGACATTATGCCAAGGATGTTCTAGATATGAGATCTCATCTTTGTGAAGATCCTGTAAGGTCATTATCATTCCCAGTTTGCATCTGAGGAAACGGAGTCTCAGGCTAGAAAGTGGCAGATCCAAGATTTGTACCCAAGAATGTCTGATGAAGCATGTATTTTTGCCCTGCTAACTGCTCCAGAATTAATCTTCCTCATTTCTTTTCATGAGATATTTCCATTTTTTCTCACAGCTCTTAGCTAGCAATCCTGAGTAAAAAGTGGGTGACAGGCCCATCCTCAGTGAGGTGGTAAAGACAGAGAGCCACTGCCACTCCCTTCACTGCAATTCTAGAACCTGGGAGAGGCCAAGAAATGAGCTGAGAAAGCACATCTCAGAAGGTGGGATTTTGTTGACTGTGAAAAAGAAGGGGAGGGGTAGGGGATAATACTGAACAGTAGTTTCTTTCTGGTACCCTTTTAATACCCAGAGGTAGTAATCTGCCTGTTTATTATGTCATTCTGAATTCCTGGAATTATTACAATGTGAGTTTGGTCTATTAGTTTATGGGCCGAGTCTCCTTTAGTGTTTCCATTTTAGAGCTTATTGATTAGGAGTTTTGCTCTCATTTGATCATCTGTACCCTGTTCCATGAGGGGGCCAACTCCAAGTTCATGCTCCAATACTGCTTTTACTTCTTGGGTTACAGGGTCCTTGATGCCTTCCCCTGTCCTCCAGCCCCACCTGCTAATGTTCATTACCATGCAGCTATTACAGTGGGAGAATCAGAAGAGTTGGCATTTACAAGACAAGTTTTTCAGGGGCAAGATGAGTAGGATTTTGCTTAAGGATCAGGCAGGGGACAGGGTATGTTTAATGCAGGGAGTGCCTACTGAGACCAATCAGAAAAATAGAAACCACAGCAGGGCTTTCAACAGAGAAGATTGAACATAGGGAATGAGTTAAACATGTTCCGGAAAAAGCAAAAAGGGAGCACTAAGGTGACATACAGGCAAGAATTGTGTGAAGGAGCAACCACACCCCCAGGACTGGGGGACAGAGGGAAGAGGTTGGGTTGATGAGAACCTAGGGCTCAGGGGAAGATCTCACAGAGTTGGCACTCAGGCCTCTGAGGATGGGGGTACCGCTCAGCTCCAGACACCTCAGCAGCTCAGGGGAGCCACCCTGGGGCTGGAGGTGATAGGGCTGGTTCTGAGGCAGGAGATTGGAACCAGCTGTCACTTCCATGATGAAGAAACCAGATTTGGGGTGACCCTAACAGGAACTAGAAGCCAACAGGAAGGAGAATATTGCTTCTTCTGACCTCCACCTCGCACTTTCCCTCTGATATCCCCTATTGGCAGAGTCATACATAGAGCTGTCTGGCAAAGGGCGAGTGTGGTTTGCAGAGCTCCAGCCCCAGCATCACGGAGCAGGGGGTTGGAGGTGCAAGATAATGTCTTAAAAACTGGCTGTGTAGGATGAACAATTATGTATGGTTGCCAGCAAATCACTAACTAAAAGAAGCTTCGAACTTGGTATTTGAAGAGTGAGAGACTGTCTTTAGTGAAGTGTTAGCTACCTCTGCCTATCTGTGGAACTTTCACTGTTGTGAACTTGGCTGTGTGTGTGTGTTTAAGGATGAGGAAGAGGGCTTGGCCTTTTTCACGTCTGCAGGAGTCCACTCCATCGTGCTGGGAATAAACACTATCACTCTTCTCTGAGTTGTTAATGAGACTCCAAAATAAATGTTTTCATTTAGATTACACCTTGTAATTTATGATTCAGACCCAGAAAAGAAACTTTAGTGTATTGGGAAGTGGGGAAAAAAGAGGGTGTACTCAAAGAAACTTCATGGGGGTCAGGGCTGGAAGGATTTGGAAACAAGACAAACCCAATTGCCAGTAAACCTCAGTTGTGTCTCTAAAGCTTAGAAGCAAGCTAATGGTTTACAGTTTTTTCCTTTTAGTTACATAGTTCCAGGAAGACAGGCAGCTCACAGCCCAGAAAGCTTAGTAACTGAACTTTACATAACACCTGGGAACATAAGAGAGCATGTGTGGGGAAGTGATGATGGGGCCATTTGCAGGTTGAAGTTAGTGCCTGGAAACTGTTCATCGCCTGCTCAGCATGCAGAACCACTGGAAATTGATGGTGATTATGCAAGAGAGGTAAATGGGAGCAGAACAAACACCATGTGAAAGGCATCATGATTGTTGAATGAATTAGAACTGAGTTGCAGCTTTGTGTTCTTTGGCTGGGTCTTGTTCAGCTCTCTCTGTCAAGCATGGGTTCAATTGGAGCCCACTGTAAAAAAAGAACAAAGTGTAAAATTACAAATACACTGTTTGGTACACTCCTACATGGCACCAAAATAGATTAAGAGCTGATCTCATAAACATTATTTGCTGGCAGTGTCATTCTCTGACATGGAAAATGATCAGTGCCAGAGAGAAATCACAATAACCAAATTTTTTTCTAAGGAGTAGATGGTTTATTCCATCCTGTCTGTAGGCTTCCTGTTGGTGGCACCTAAGGGTTGATATAATTGATTGCATAATTAAAGTTATCAGGAAGACTAAAGAGTTCATCTGGAGTCAGATGAAACTGGATTTAGACCTCTTTTTTCCCATTTATTGTGTATATAATCTTCAGCAAATTACCTAAACCTCAGTTTCTTTATCTTTGGAGTGGGGATAATTATACTCCCTCTCTTGGAGTGCAGTTGTGAAGAGTAAATGAGATAATGCAAACAAGATGTTCAGCGGAGTTCTTGGTGCAAAATATGTGCTCAAGAAATGTTTGCTGCTCTACCTGTGTTATTACTATTGCCATTATTAATATGTACTTAATGAAAACTTACTATTTACTAGTGCAGGCCCTAGAGACAGAAAAATGAATAAGGCCTAGTCCCTGCTCTCAAAGAGTTTATGTTGAGAAAAGGTATTCAAGAACCTTTATTCAGGGAAAATGAGCCAGCTCAGGGGTTGTGCGTGGGTTCATTCTGGGATATCTTCCTCCTTGAAGGAAACAGCGGGACTATTGGGAAACGTAGCTGTGGGTGTCAGGAGGATATTGAAACCAGGAAGGGAGTCTGCACGTGCAGGGCTGGCCAGCCATGACAGAGGAAGCAGGAGATGGCTTAGAGAGAACATCTGCTTTCTCTGCCTCCTGCTTAAGTCTTAGGGAGCCACGGAGCTAGATGCATGTAAAAGACACACTGCTTCTAACTTCTAAATTGTATAAATAGTGCAATGGTGTTGAGCTAATGACAGGGGCTCTGTTAGGTACTGCTATGAAATGTTGTGAATTTGTGTCACTTCGTTTGCTGTCAAAGGGTTATCTATTTGCTGCTGAAACAGATTTTTTGAGAATCAGGTGTGAAGTGTGCTGATTGCAAAATTGTTGGAAAGACCACAGTGGCCAGGAGCTACTCATAATCCTTGGGTTAGGAATTGAGCAGGTGGGCCTCCTCTGGACCTGCCAGTGGACCCTGACAGGCCCTCATTGCTCCTGACAAAGAGTCGTTCAGTGTCTTCTGTGAAGAGAAACAGGGTGGGCTGGCTCTAAACACCCCTTGAAAGATGTCACTGTGCTGCCTTGTAGAAGATGAAGGGTGGCAGGACCCTGAAGACCATAGAGGAAATTGCTGTGTGCCGCCAAGATTGAATACATATAGAGGTTATTTTAGGGGCCATCTGTACCTTGGTAAAAGGAAATAAAGAATCTGTCAGTTAAGAGGGTTATTAATTTTTCTGTTCTGTAACAGAATATTAACTCTCCATCAACATATGTGTTTACCTGCCTGGGTTGCTGTGCGATTGCTGGTGCTCAGCTGTCAGCATTTGCTTATCTTTGTGATTCTCTTACAAATTTCGTGAGGAATTTTAGGGTTGATAGGCAACCACTATTCTCTTTCATGTTGTTCCAGAAATTTGACAAACCACCTGAATTTAAAAAAAAAAAGAAATAACACTCCAGCAAAAGGCAGAGCATGGCTTTTGCAGTATAATTTTTCTTTTTTGTATGCTTCTTTTTTCTTGTATGGAGTCAGCTATTTTTGGTTGACATGTGCAAACAGACAAAAGAAAGCTTAATCTTAGTTAAAAAAGACGAACCACTGAATGGTTTATATTTTTATGAGCCAGTAAAATCCAGAAGTTTTTCCTCTGGATAAAAACTTTTTATACCTATCATATCTTTCCAGAAATAAGAAAAAATGGGATCATTTTCCCTGTGTTATCTCTAAATTGGCTTGGCTCTTGGAAAGGGAGTTCCAAAAGTGAGGTTTATAGCAGATGTATTCACCTGTGGGGGTGCTGGAACCTGCTTTACGGTATCCCAGAGTCCACGCCATGAGAAAGCCATAGGTGAAAAACCTCTGAATTCAGTCTGCTCAGATCGTATGTTAGTGCTGTAGTGACTAAATCCCATAGAGTGCATAAAAGGCTTTAGTAAACATATATGCTCAAACGGCAGGTTTTCCCTGGAAATGGAGAGAAGCATTACAGACAGTCAAGTTCCAGGATGATATTAAAATTCATTCGGCATATCACACAGTTTTATCCTATATTTCCATTGCCCAGTTTTTAATAAATTTGGATATATGTATGTATATATTTTAGAATGGAATTGCAAAAGTTTAAATGCTAATTAAAAATGTAAAAATTGTTTTCAGAAGGCAGTAATTGATTTAAAAGAGGATGCTATCTCTCATATTAAGGAAAGATGATGAAGTTGGCTAGAAGGTCAAAAGTTTACCCACTGCCCAAGGGGCTTAGCTTAGAGCAGAGCTGTCTTAGGACGTCTGCTGTGCCTGACTCCTCTGGTCTGAGCACTTTCTCCTTGATTTTTCCTTCCTCTCCTGTCCGGAATGCCCTGTAGTGTCTTCTTGCCGGAGAGTCTAGGACCCTGGAGTTGTCCATTGAATTAGTTTATTTTCCCCTCAAATTTTTTCACTTAAAATCTTTTCTTTTATTAAAAATCTGGTTCTCCATCCTTAGTCCATAACAGTTCTGGTCCTTGGTGTGGA
This sequence comes from Desmodus rotundus, assembly GCF_022682495.2. Lineage (NCBI taxonomy): Eukaryota > Metazoa > Chordata > Mammalia > Chiroptera > Phyllostomidae > Desmodus > Desmodus rotundus. The sequence goes on from NC_071387.1 coordinate 170,099,109, forward strand.
CCAAGTAGAGGATAAGCCTAGACTGGGGTTGGGACAGCAAATATATAGATATAACAATAATAATAAAATTGTGGTTAGATTCACTATTTATTATTTCACTAATATCAGCTTTATTGCAGTATTTTAATAATGGCAACTGAAAATAATCTGAATGTACATTAATAATGGAAATGTTGAATATATTGGGGTACATATATACTGTGGAATGGGGTATGGCTATTAGAATTAAGGTTAGATATATATGTATTGACTTGGAAAGATGACCAGGTGCTTTTTGGTTTTTTAAAAAAAGGTAAATTTCTTTTTTTGAAATTTAATCTTTATTGTATTTTTTTCCATTACCATTTAGTCCCCTTATACCCACCTCCCCCCAGCAATCACCACACTGTTGTCCATGTCCATGAGTCTAATTTCAAAGTAATGTGTATAGTATATATTAAAGTAAAATAAAAAGGGGAAAAACTCTCTATATGCACTTCTGTTTTATGAATTTCTGTGAGCTTAGATAATGGTGTGAAAAGATGCCTGCTACACGTTGTAGTGCCAAAGTCTAAGGACGGATGGTTAAGAGGAAGATTATGAACTTAAAAATTCATCTCTGTATTTTCTATTGGTTACAATAAGCATGTATCACTTTTGTAACTAAAAATCTAATTAGGTCTGAAACAAAGATGTTAAAGTTTTTATGCCCTCATGAAACCTAATATTTAATGAGGTCTTTCTATGAGAAACCACCATATTAGACTTTAATAGATTATAATAACCTTAAACATTCTACAGGTAGGCACTAATATAATTTCCACCTTATAGGTGAGAACACAGAAGGTTAGAGAGATAACCTGTCCAAGTTCACAGAGTGACAGAAGTTATTCTGTCATATATCTATGCAATAAAAAGGATTGCAGTACTGAGAGGTGCTACAACATGCTGAAACTCTGAAAACATTCTAAGTGAAAGAAGCCAGTCACAGAAGACCATGTATTATATGATTCCATTGATCTGAATGTCCAGAATAAGCAAATCCATAGAGACAGAGAGTAGATTAATGGTTGACTAGGGCTGGGAGGATGGGGAATGGTGGGTGACTGCAAATGGGTAGAGTTTCTTTTTTACAAGGACAAAAATGTTCTACAATTAGATTGTGGTAGGGGTTGCATAGCCCATTGAATTGTATACTTTAAATATGTGAAGTGGATGGTATGTGAATCATTTCTCCATAAAGTTATTGTAAAAAAGTACTCCATTAATGAACATCCTTTAATGGACAGAAGGGACTCATACACTCTTCTGCCTAGATTGTCCCTGCTTCTCCTGGGACAGGACTCATTCAGGTCAGATTGCTCTGATGTATCAAGTTCAAGGAACCTTGCAAGACAGTTTCAATGGAATAAATGCTTCCAAGGACTTCATTTTCATTTGTGGCTATAGAATGTCATGTTCAAGAAGCTTGTATAATGCTGCCGTGAACACAGGGGTGCTTATGTTCTCTTGAACTAGTGTTTTCGGTTCTTTTGGATATATTCCCAGAAGTGGGATTGCTGAGTCAAAAGGCAGATCCATTCTTAATTTTTTGTGTACCTCCATATTGCTTTCCATAGTGGTTGCACCTGTCTGCATTCCCAGCAACAAAGCAGAGGAGTTCTGCTCTCTTCACATCCTTGTCAGTACTTGTTGTTTGTTGATATATTGATGATAGTCATTCTGAGAGGTGTGAGCTGGTATCTTATTGTGGTTTGTATTTGCATTTCTCTGATAATTAGTGACATTAAGCATCTTTTCATATCTCTATTGGCCACCCGTATGTCCTCTTTGGAGAAGTGTCTATTCACATCCTTTGCCCATTTTTTAATTGTATTGTATTGTATTGTTTTTTTCTGGTGTTGAGTTTTCTAAGTTCTTTACAATTTTATCAGATGTATTGGCAGATATGTTCTCCCATGCCATGGGTTGTCTTTTTGTTTTATTGTCAAGATATGGATGCACCCTAAGTGTCCATTAGTAGATGGATGGATAAAACAACTATGGGGCATTTACACAATGGGATACTACTCAGTCATAAAAAAGAAGAAAGTTTTACCATTTGCAACAGCATACATGGACCTGGAGAACATTATGCTAAGTGAAATAAGTCAGTCAGAGAAAGACAAATACCATATGATTTCACTCATGTGTAGGATCTAATGAACAAACAGAACAAGTAAAATAGAGACAGACTCATAGATGGAGATCAGGATGACAGCTGTGAATGGGGGTTTGCAGGGTGGAGGGACTGAGCAAAAAATAAAAAGGGCTCATGGACAACAGTGTGGTGATTGTGGGAGGTTGGGGGAAGGGGGGTGGGAGGAGGTGGAAGAGGGCATAAGGGGGATAAATAGTAATGGGAAAGAATACAATAAACAATGAACTATTAAAAAAGAAAAAGAAGATAAGTGAGCCACAAACCAGGGGCTGACTCTCCCCACCCACCTGGTTCTGAACTGGAACTTGGAGTCCAAGAATTTTAAGTTCCAACCTGGCCTTACAGGTTACCATGAAGGTAACTTTTCAAAGTAGGTAAAAGAGGATGAACCTACTTTATTTAACAGTATGTTTCTCTTACCCCGGGCTCTGCAAATTTTGGGGGTGAGTCTTCAGAGTGTGATGCATCTTCACAGGAGGAGGAGCAACACATCTGATGGGGCAGCTTCATAGGAGGGCTGATGTCTGCATTAGGCCTGGAAGGATCTGTTTAATAAATATTTTCCCAGCACTTGCATTGCAGGAGGTACATCTTGTGGCACTCAGATACCTAGAGACCTGCTGTGGTCCCTGCCAGCAGGGACTGTGCAAACTAATAAAGGAAGGAGATTTGTAAACAAAAACTGCCCTGAAGTAAGCTAAGCCCCAAAATGGAGATTCTGTAATGCATAGTGGGGACATAACAAAGGGACTGATAGCTCTTCCCAGAGGTAATCTGTCAAGGCTACACAGAAGCCTTTGATTTGGGTCCAGGAGACTGAGGAGGAGTTTCAGGTAGAAAGGGGCCTAACTGAAAACCTTTTCAGGCAGAAGGGAATGGTATTTGCAAAGATGTAGGTGTGGCCTGGGGAACTGGAGGCAAAATAAAGTGTAGAATGTGTTTGGAGAAATAATGAGCAGTTCATTTAGTTTATAACAAGGATTCTTAATCTTTTTTGTGCCATGGATATTGTGAAGCCTACAGCCTCCTTAGAATAATATTTTAGATGCATATATTAAAATAATAGGATTGCAAAGGAAAGCAATTATATTGAAATAAAGTCATAAATAAAATAAACACATTTATGATATATTAATAAACATATTTCCTTAGTAAGACAATAAATAACAAGTCTAGCAGCTACCTAATAACAACAGCAATTTTCAAGTTGATGAGCTTAAGTGATGTTTTTGGATATCTATAATAACTGTAATGTGAAATGCAAATATCCAAGATCTCAATTGGTGACACAATTACTGCTACTGCTAATGAAACCAGAAAAGACACTGGCGTTCAGGCTGCCTGTCACTACCAAACCCAATAAGCAATGACAGCGATTGAATCTTTATGGGTGCTGTATTCAGATGGCCATTCATCTGAGAAAATGGAGGGTTCATACCCTAACAGACCATCTTACATTTTCTTTCCAAGCCAGCATTTTTATAACAGAGAACAAAGTGAAGTGAGGGGTTTTGAAATTCAGGGAAAATTAGGTTAAATACTGCAGGAATCTCACCCTGGGCAGTTAGCTATTCCCAGGGGCAGGTGGTCCTCTGTCTGTCTCTGGAACACAAAGGCCCGGATGCCTCCACTTGTCCCCAGGCGGTAATCTTTAGCGGTTCCCCAGGAGGTCGGCTGTTTTCCCAGGAGCCAAGATGGGTCTTATCTGTAGTTTCTGAAACAAAAGCTTTAACGTATAAGTTACTTGCTAGGCTTATAACTTTTTACCTTAAACTAAAATTTTCCAACTCCTGAGTCCCCTATCACTAATACTGTGCCTACAGTCATAACTGAATGAAGTATAAGGTTTGAGTGATTATTGAAAATAAAGATGAGTATTTGCCTATAGAAGTTCGTGCACTCTGTAAATTCTATCCACAGATCCCTGGGAAATCATGGACTCCAGATAAGAACTCCTTTAGAGAATAGGGTTCAGCAAAGTCATGTACCACAGTGTTACCCTAATTTGTAAGTTCTTCTAGGCCTTTAAGATAGAATTTAGTTTACTAAATCAATGCTTAAGACTGGGCCCTCTGGCCATACCTACACCAGAAAGGAGTATGCTTACTGAATAAATTGAGAATGTCTACAATGTTGTTGTTCTTAAGGCCACTGTTGTGTTTTGCTCTCCGTTACCTAAGAAGACCTCTTGACAGTATTTGCAGAAGGAGGAGAACATTCTTCCCAAGTCCACAGAAAGGCATCAAGTGCAAGGTGTAGAACAGAGGTCTGAGTAGCCCAGGTGGTCAATGGTACAGTGTGTTCTTTATTTGTCTTCCGAACCTTGGGAAGGGGGTGGAGACCAGGAGAGACTCGGCCTGTTGTCCTGTTACTGTGTGCTGGTCCCTGGCCTTTTTGTTTTGGGCTTAGCTATTTGCTAGTTGGAAAACTGTTAGTATAACCCAAAATGAGCAAGCATTTAGATGGAGAGATGGGAGGACAAAATAAGCAGAAGGAACAAATAAAGCTGGGCACTGGAAAAGGTTTTTTTGGTGGTAGGTATGTCCAGAGGGCCCAGTCTTAAGCATTGAGATTTTCTCTGTGCCTGGGGTTAGTTTAGATGAGTGCCTTTTGGATTTGGAATGTGACAAAGCTGTAGATATGGCTGCTTACAAAGGAGACAAATAAGGGCCCCTTTGTTTTCTAAGAGTGAAGTAGGAACAAAAGGGCTTCTCTAGTAACAGCCTGGCCACACAGAATGGGAAATCTTGGACACTGGGAGCTCCTGAGGTAGAAAGAAAATAAACCTTTCTAGTCCTGCAGGCCTCGTAACCCCTCCTTTCTTTCCTGCACAGAATGAGTCTACAGAGATGCGGTCAGCATTGTGCTTGTGAAATTTGCTCCTTACTCAGTTTACGACTGCTGTTCCTTGTGCCTCTTGGCCCCTGGGGACACCTGGCAGTGCTTTGAGCTCAAAGTCCTCAGGGCGTTCCAGTTAGGCTGCTTCATGGTTCTTGTCATCCACCATCAGATGCCCATGCTCACAGAAAATGTCAATTGTACTTACTGCTCCCTGTACAAAGGAATGATTCTCTCTCTGAAATTGTAGCCAGCCATCTGGCTATCTTTGGGGACTGAACATGAATATTAATGTAATCTTTTGTTTATTACCTAGATCACCCTCAAATACTTAGACGGTGTTAATTGCGATGTTTGTAAAGCAGACTCCCCACTGCAATCCATCCTTTCAATCCCAATCGCTGGGCAATTACCACCGCTAATTTACATCTAGTTGAGTGTACCAGCAAGCAAAGTGGACTGCCTGTACCTATTCCTCTGGGATGATAATCAGTCAGCCATTCTGGCTTTCTAAAATGTATAAATGAAACATAATATTGAAAGATTTAATTTTTTAAAGTTAAGAAATTCCAAGGGAATTCCTTGGGAAAGCAGCCTGTGTTGATGGAATTGTACTGTTTGAAACTCATTTATATGAGGCACAAAATATTTGGGTGGGTCAGACCTTCCCTGGAGATGTAGACAAAATAATGTCCTAAGGCAGGTAGTTTGGCCTATCTTGAATGGGTTCTAGTCACTGCTTTGCAAAATTAGTCCACCCAAAGACCACATTACCCATAAATATCCTTTTTCTCCCTGTTTGCCAAGGATAAGAATAAGCCAGATGACAATCTAGTATTGACAGGCATGCCTGGGTTTACAATGACTTCCCCTCTTATAACATATGAACTACCAACTACAGCTGAAAATAGCATCAGATTTTACACAGCAGGAAGTCAAGTGGAGACATAATGGCTGGTTAACCAGATCACCATGCACGCTGACTGATCCCTAATTCCTCTTTCAACTAGGACAGGAAGATGTCTCTGGAAATGTGAGGTGGAAAGTTGCTTCCATCTCAGAAAGTGGCTTGGAAGAAGTTGCAGAGATAGGAATGGAAAACAGAAATACGGGAAGCAAAAGAGATAAAACTCTGATAGATCACATTTTTTCCCCATCATTTTTGTTTAACTGACATTTTGGTAATGTGTGATAAAGAAATTTCTGTATGGAATGTTTGTAATTTCTGTCCCTAATCTGTCAGGGCATGGAGTTGATTGAGCAAGAGTAGAAATAGTTTATGACCCAGAATGGGAAGGGAAAAGAAAATGGGAAAAGTTAGAGGTTTTTAGAACTGCTTGCTTAAGGAACATTAAGTTTGAATCCCTCCCAGAGTCAACATTTCTAAAAATATGGAGAGCTTTATGCTTAGCATATTTTGGTTTTCCTGTATATATGTACACCTGTGTCTTTTATTTGTGTGTAATGTCACAAAGATAGGTAGATGGGTAGCCATTTGTCTTCCGTGGACTTGCTGTCGTGGCAAATTTCCGGGTGTCAGAAATACAGTGCTCCTCTTCTTGTCCATCCTCTCCGTGTTGTGCAGGCTACGCTGAGCCATGTACACTTGGAGTAGATCGAAGGGAAACTGGAAATGTTTGTTAACCTGTTTGCAAGCACAAGTTATGTAAAAAGTTAAGGCAGGTCATATGTAAACATGGATTCACTTTCTACAACTGGGCTTTTAGGAAGTGATTTTTTTAATAAAGGTGCATATTGATTATTAAGTTTTTGGCTACTTTACATTTTGTTCCTAAATTCCCTAAAATACTGGCTTGCCAATAATTTTTATCAAATTAGTTTAGAAATTAAAATTACTATTTTTTCCTATGAGCAGAAAATCTGAAGCACATAGCATTTTCTATTACAAATAATAGGCATCCACTGAATGCTTGTTGTGTAAACGCCCAACTCAACACTAAAACGTTATGACTTTCTCCTGATCCTGGGCATGTTTACAAGCACACCAAATATTTTTAGTAAATTACCTTTTCGCTAAGTGTGTTTACATATATTCCTCATAGCATTGTTATTCCTTCCTTTGATTAAGATATTGAGATTCTTAACATTTCGGTGACTTATACATTTTAATTATCTTTGTTAATCATTTTATCATGGCGAGTTTCAAACAATTGCTAGTGTTTTGTATTCCTTCCTGAAGATCCATGTTTCCACAAGCCTGAAGAACTTCCCCTAGCATTTCTTTTAGTTCAGGGTTATTGTAATAAGTTCTCTTTATTTTTATCTTCATTTTACCTTCATTCCTGAAGGATGTTTTCACTGAATCAAGAATTCTGGGCTTACAACAATCTCTCTTTCAGAACTGTGAGTGTGTGGTTCTGCTGTTTTCTGGTTGGTTTGTGATGAGAAGTCAACTACCCTCTGAATCATGTTTTCCTTTATCTGATGCTTTTTGTAGAGTTTATCTTTGGTTTTTAGCAGTTTAACAATGATGTGTTTAGGCATGGTTTTATTTGTATTCATTTTGCTTGGGGTTCACCAGTCTTCTTGAACTGGTAAATTTGTCTTTCACTGAATTTGTGCAATTTTTGGTTCTTAATTTTTCAAAGATATTTTCTGTTTTATTCTCTCTTTTCTGCCTTCTAGTACTCCAGTTACCTTATATTTGGTAACTTTATTTAGGTATTGTACCATAGGTTCCTGTTCATTTTTTCTAAAACTTCTTTCTCATATTTTTTTATATTAGAAAATTTCTATTGATTTATCTTTAAGTCCACTGGCTCTTCCCTCTCTGTCACCTGCATTCTGTTGTCAAGCCTGTCCAGTAAATTTTTTTCCAGATATTTTATTTTCTAGTTTTAGAATTTCCATCTGGTTCTTTTTTTATAGTTTCTGGTTACCTGTTGAAATTTCTTATATTGATTGATTTATTTTTCAATCATAGTTTTACTTTCAATATTATTTTGTAGTAGTTTCAGGTGTATAGCATAGTGGTTAGACAATCATACTCTACTAAGTGTTCCCTCTGATATTTCCAGTACCTACCTGGCACTGTACATAGTTATCGTAATATTGTTGACTATATTCCCTATACTGTACTTTACATCCCTGTGGCCATTTTGTAAGTACCAGTTTGTACTTCATAATCCCTTCTCTTTTTCACTCAACCCCCCAACCCCCTCCCCTCTGGCAACCATGAGTCTGCTCTCTCTGTCTATTTCAATTCTGTTTGTTTGTTTATTTTGTTCTTCAGATTCCACATATATGTGAAATCATATAGCATTTTTCTTTCTCTGGCTTACTGGCTTATTTCACTGAGCATAACACCCTCTAGGTCCCTTCATGCTGTCAAAAATGGTAAGATTTCATTCTTTTTATGGTGAAGTAATATTCCATTGTATATGTGTATTACAGCTTTTTTATCCACTTGTCTATTGATGGGTGCTTGGGTTGTTTCCATACTTGGCTATTGTAAATAATGCAGCAAAGGACATAGGGGTGCATGCACAATTCTTTTGAATTAGTAGTTTGGTTTTCTTCCAATAAATACCCAGAAGTGGAATCACTGGGTCATTAAAAAATGGAATTGCCTTATGAAATTTGTTATCTTTTCATTTATGAAAAGCACACTTCTTTATGTTACTGAGCATATTTACAATAGATGCTTCGAAGTCTTGTTTGATAATTCCATCAGCTGGTCCATCTCATGGTTGGCTTCTCAGGATTATCCTTAGGATGGGTGACTGTGTCCATATATGAAATACTTTTGAATTTACCCCAAAGATTATGGATTATATGTTGTGTAAGCCCTGGATATTGTCTAATTCCTCGAATAGAGTTGATTTCATTAGTTAGAGCAGGCAATTGATTACTAAAACTGTGACTGCTGTCTCTTGGATGGCAACTCCAATCTCAGCTTACTTGTTTTATCTATGGCTAAGCTGCTTGGAGTCTGCTTCAGTGGCCAGAACTTTGGGAAGATTTACGGCTCCCCATTCCTGGCTCTCTACTTCTTGAGATCCTGCCCTCATGCTAGAAGCCATGAAAACAGGAAATTCATCCAGTGTTGTTTTCTTCTTTCAAGTGTTAACTTCCTTCTAGAATCTGCCTGCTCTTGGTTGTTCTCCAGTGTGTTTAGGTAGTTGGTTTTTTGACTTTGCTTTATATTTTGTCCAGAGTTGTTATCTGGGGCTGTTTCAGCCTGTTAAGAACTTATTTGGCCATCTTAAATTGTTTTTGAACCTTTGATTGTAGTCACACACCAGCAGAACTAGGACTGTTTCTAACTCTGGAGCTTCCTCACTGGTCAATTATCCTTTAACTTGGTCGCTGTACACTAGTTCTCCTTAGGTGACTGAAAGTTAGAGGTTTTTTAAAAAAGATCTTTACCAAAGGACATTTATTCCTTGCTTTTAGAGAAAGAGGAAGGGAGAGAGCAAGGGAGAGAGCAAGGAAGGAGAGAGAGAGAGAGAGAGAGAGAGAGAGAGAGAGAGAGAGAGAGAGAGAGAAATGGGAGAGAAACACCAATTGGTTGTCTTCTTGTACACACCCTGACTGGGGATTGAAAACGCAACTTGGGTATGTGTTCTGACCAGGACTCAAACCCACAACGCTTTGGTATACAGGACGACACTCCAGCCAACTGAGCTGCACCAGCCAGGGCTAGAGGGTTTTGTTGTAGACATAAAAATATATGTCAGCTTGAATCTGACTATGGTGTCCAAGCTTATAGGCTATAGGCTTGTTTATTTCGAGTCATATTTGACATGAAAAATTGTCACTCTGAAAAAGCACTGGGGCAATCTTGTGGATTTGTCTATGATGGGATTTGAACTGTCTTAATAGATCCCAAACATGGGAACAGTACACATCATCCTAGTTAAGTAACTTAAAAACAGAAACGCAATGTAAACCTGTTGAATTTTTCTTTTGTGTTTACTATTCTATTTAGTTTAACTCTCAGAAACATTTTTTCATGGAGATATTTTTTACTTAACATAATTTTAAAAAGTAGTTTGAAGCATATTACATAGGTGATGTTTAGCCTACTAAAATATTAGATATTTATTTAGAGTCTGTAACATAGCCTAATAATGTTGAGCAAATATCAGATATATTAAGCATTGGGTAATGTCAGTCTAAATTGAAAAAGTGTCAGTTTTATTAAAATCATCACTGGAAAAATTCTGCATGAAATAGTTCTTATATTAAACAGGTTTTGTACTATTATTTTGGGAATGAGAGTTGCAAAAACCTCTTTTCCTGTGTTTCTTTGTATTTATGATATTATTCACTTGAGATGTTCTTTGAATGGACATTATTGTCCATTCAAGAACAAAATTGAAGATTGTTTGAAAGGCAAAATGACACAGGATTTCATGGTACAGTTTTGTGGCTTAAACTAGATGTTGATCAATTTGCCCCTCAGTCACTGAATCCTTCTTTTGAAACAATTTTAATGAGCTCAGTCACTTCTTATTTTGCTATTGTTTTTCTTTTTGATTTCTTCTATTGTGATAGGTATCTCCTTATGAAAATGAAAGTCTCATCATACTTCCTCCAAGACCTTTTATTCAATGGCAATCAGTGTAATTGAAGAAGAAATTCCAGTTTGAGTGCATCTTTCCATATACAGGCTGACATATCATGTAGGAAATGTATTTCCTGGAATTTATGCTTTCACTTTATATTTAGTATATGATATAAGTCTCTGTTCCATTGGAAAATAGCTAAACCAATTTTTTGTTTCATCTTAAGGCAATAAATGAGTCTTACTCAGACTCATTTATTCAAAGCATGAATAGTGCTTTGCTTAAAAGTTCAGTTGGTTAGACTGATAGAATGTTATTCTCAAAGAGTAGAAATCATATATTTCTCTGTCCAGTAGTTATGTGTCTTACACATAGTAGGTGTTTCATCAGAATATATTTAACTGACATATAGAGGGATAGAAAAATCCTAAATAGTGTTTTCTGGCAATATATAATTTTCATTTGATACTATATTGAATTCATTTCCACTAACTTTAGCTTTTTGGTTGTAGGATAATTAAATGTTAATAGTTATGCTATGATAAATAATACTGTTTCTTTATTTAAATGCTATTTTTTATTTAATATCAAAATAAAAGACTTAAAAAATATTATGTAGTTTACCAGTAAGGGGGAAAAAATTCCTGAAACTTTATATAAACTAGTAAAATTCTTCTAATTCAGAATGCCATTTGAAATTAAAACTATTAAACTTAGAGAAGGATATTGAAACATAGTATTCATATCATAAATACATGCCAAGTTGAATTTTATGGTTTTGGATGCATTATTACTGTCTTAGTAACATCTACACATTGGTGAAATTGGAGGAGGAGGGTATTTAAGCTTAAAAAAATTTTGAGAGAAATGGTGGGCAAGAAACTATAAAAATGTATGAAAGCTCTTTGCCCTCTAGGAATTTCAACCTACTAAATTGGATATTTTGGGGGAAAATATTTTTTCATAATCTGTGTATAAGAGTATATACTTTTTATTATTGTGACTGTTATTTCCATATTTACAAATCAATGAGCAATATTGCTTTTTTTCCCTATTCAACTAGATCTTCTTCCTTCTGTCTAAATCAGCGTGTCACTGGAGATTGACAGAATCTGGTGGGTTGCATTTGCATTATGGTGCAGTGGAAATTTCAAGGCTGGCTAATTATACTTTTAGCTTACACAAGGCACTAACTGTCACCCTCCTCTCTCTTTTCCCTCATTCTCATTCACTACCTTCTAGTTAGTTATTACAAGGAGTTGTGAGCTGTTCAAAAGCGAGAACTGAGCTTTACTCATCCCGATGCCTAGCACAAGACATCATACAAAGCAATTATTATTACATAGAATAAATTGCCTTAGTTGTGAAAGAAACAGCGGTTGATATTTTCATTGTCACTGCCCAAATGAGTGAACTCCTTGTAAAGTTATGGTATGTGGAATCTTCCTTGGCAAGATTGTGTAGATCATTGGTGGGAGGCTGACCCAGGGCCCAGGGGTAGAAATCCTGTGCCAATTACCACCAATATAAACATGTGCTTCTCAGGCTGCTGTAAGTCTGTGAAAGTGGCCATTTCCTTCAGGGAAAATATAAGCTAACACACAGTACCTCTGAGACCTTGATTACTCAGTGTGGTTATATACATTAATTAAATTCTCCAAATGTTTGCGTGATTGAGACAAAGAAATGAGACCTTTCCTGGTGTTAATTAAGTACCATAAGGAAAGATGTCTGAATAATGGTCAGCCAGTCCATGTGTTGTTTGGTCTGCCTAGAGTTTCAAAATGGATTTGGCTAAATTGAATCTAGGATTGTTTGGTCCTTTAGCTCTGTGTGTTGAATTTTAGCAGGGTTGACTTTTTCAGAATTATTCATGAAAAAAAATCATATCACACTTAGCATTCTAGAACAAAAGGAGCAAATTTATCAAGCAGGAATTAGTGTTATCTGTACAATCTGCCAACATCCTTAAGCAACACTCGCAAATGTGAGAAGTAGGTCTAAAATTGTTGACTTGAACACCAATGAAATTGTGAAAATGCATTAATAATCTTTAAATAACATCAGGACATTTGAATAAAGGGCAGATAAGTGTTTCCTTAGCTCTGCCTTTCAGGTTAGCTAGTAGCCTCCTTCTGATTGACCTGCTTTTGAAGCAGAAGTTCTGTACTGAGGTTGTCAGGTGTTCTGGTGGCAACTATTTCATAATCCTTGAAAATAATGTTCACTGTGAATATGGAGTTGCCACGAACAAGAGTGAGTTGGTCCTTATTTTTAATGGTGATGTAGAGGATTAAAGAGAAGTAATTAGAGGTGGGAGTGGTAAATAAAGCCCCCCTACTCATAAAACCATCTTAGAAGGATGGGGAGGGGGGGAAACAATGACCACAATTATAGAAGTGTGGAATTTTAGAGACAGGAAATACCTCAGACTTGGACTGGTATAAATTTGGATAGTAGTGTTGATAGACTTTCAGAAATTTCTGGTAATTAGAATCAATTGGGTGGTAGAATTTCACTCTCAAGAAGCTCTAGATATATCTTGAACCCTTTAGTTCAATGATGTTTGTAAGAGTATTCCATGGATTTACTTTTAGCATTCCATGGATCTGCTATACTTTTAGTTATAATACACTGGGATAACTCATAAAGTTAAAAGACCTGTTACACCTTTATTATAGGACAAACCCTGTCCTCATTCTTCAATGACCTTCGAATTTCAGAGTAAGTTAATTGATGCTGATGTTTGGTCTAGGCAATGAAAAACAACACAGAAACGGGAGAGGAGTGGAGATAGAAAAAGGGCAGTGAGCCCAAGGTCTTAACAATGATTTCCCTTAACAAGGAGGTCTCAGGAAAGTTATCTAACTTGTCTCTTTCCACTAGCCCATACAGAAGAAACTGTGTGAACAAGCCACATTTCTGAAGCACACATGTGTGTGTGTGTGTTCTTCTCTGAACTCCAATACTCTCATCTTTTTGTACTTGTCCTTGTTCTGAGTTCCTAATGATTCTTATCATGAATTGAATTGGTCTTTGCACTGCTCCCAGTGTTCATTTTATAGATCTCATTAGGAATGACAATATCAAGTTGAATGACAGTATCAAGTCAAATGTCTGTCTCTTCCGTTTTCATTGTCTATTTTGAGATCTTATCTTACCCTAAGACTTAAGGATTACTTGGAATAATGGGATTTTGCATCATAGTTCTGGGTATCACACCCATTACTTGGCAGGCAGCTCTAAATAGCTATGGGTCATTATAAAATCCATTGGTTTGACTTCTTGTTGTGTGACTAACTCCTAAAACGGCTTGCATTTTGATGTATGGACTTTGTCTCCTATGACCTTGGTGAATGATTTTTCAAAGATTTCTATGTGTTTCCATGTGGTCTGTAGTCAGAATACCAAGAGTTCAAGGCTTGACTTCTGCATTAGGAGTCGTCAGTAATATGAGTATGCCCAAGAGAACTTCTTTCCATAAAAATATTCTTTAGTTCTTTTTCATTGAAATAAATCAGTTGAGAAAGATCTGGCATGAATAAAAGTAGATGTGGACAGGCTTACTTATAATAATAAGAAGCTTAGGTAAATGTGGACGCCCAGGCACCCCTCTGCTCAGTAGTTCCCATCATTGATTTCTCATCTTGACCCAAACACTGATGCTGTGCCTCACATTCTGTCACTTGGATGCTATGTAGTATAAGTCACAGACAGCCAAAGATGAACTCCGAGTGCTATGTCTAAGTAGCGGTAAAAAGAATCTGATTCTGCTCTGAAAGTCAAGTGCAATTCTCCAACGTGTCAGGTGGCAGTTAACCACAGGCTCTCCTGGAGGAATCAGAAAGTCTTTATCTGGAAAAGCAACACAGAGTGCCTCAGGCACAAAGGAAATCCAGACACTTTTGGCCTGGAGAGACAGACCTTGATGAGCAAGGATTGTGACGTGTGTATAGGGACTTGGCTTTGGCTATAATCTGTTTGGACTGATGTGACACCAAGGCAGAAAAAACACTCAATTTCTTCCCACCTTGCTCTCTTTTATTTGTACATATATTTCTCTCTTTCTTATGACTTCTCTTCCAGCACTAATACAAGTGGCACTGGCTGCATTGAGCATGATTCTTTATCCTAAAGCAAAGCTCTTAAATTGAAGAATGGCTCATTTGACTTCTGAATATCCTTCTGTTCCTATATTTGCTCAACTTATCTAATTACCATGAAGGCTTTCAGTACAAATTTTTCTTGGGCAGATGAAAGGCTTGTGGAAACACCCAAGGTTGCCTTTACTTTTGCTTCCCCTAATGGAATGGGAAAACCTTCTAATCCATGGAGCTGAAATTCATGATATGGCACTAACTTTTCTGAATAGGGTAGGGTAGGGCTGGTGCTTAAAAACAAAAATTTTTTTATGCCAACTAACTACTATGCAGCTGGACCAGGAAGCTTCCTGGCAGTACAATGGTCCTGAAGAGAAATGTGGTCACTGATGAATAAAACCCTAATGTGGGGAAAATGACAGGAGGCTAGTTGTAATATTGGGAACACTCTTTTCAGCTTCTTTCTTATTTCTCCTGAGTCTCTGTGTTGGTGTGTGGCAGGCAGCTCTCTATTTTCTCACACAAAAGCTCAGTGGAGGAACTGTTCTCACTAATTGCTAATGGGCTAAATTGCTGGCGCTCACAAGGAGAGAATCTGGTGGCAGATAATTAAGTATCTAAGTAGTTAAAAGTGTCAGGAGAGAAAAATGACATCTTCATCTCACTAGGTTCATTTTTTATACTGTATTATTTGGGCTTGTTTTTCTCCCCTTTACCCTCATTCGTGTCAATGAGAAAAATCCAGAGAAACGGAAAAGAATATTGACTCCAGGCTTTCTTTACCCTTGACCTAGTTCTTAAAGAAAGGGTGCAGAGAGGCTCTGGGGAGCCACCGGGACCGGAGCCTCTAAGACATTTTCTCTCTAGGCCTGTAGTCTCTGGTGAGTGGTCCTTTCAGGGTGGGTTGTGTTTTTATTCTGGAATAAACAGTGCTTTTTTAGGGTACTTTTTTCTGTAGTAGAGGTGAATGTCCACCTATGGTGATGAGTAGGGTATGTACTCTACAATAGTACAGGGACATGCTAACAAGTAATGGAGTCCTCATCAATTCAGAATAAATAAAATGACTTGGGGAAGAGGGACTATGGGAGTTTTAGATTTAAAGGGAATCCTTCTGTGAAATTTTTTTTAGTAAAGTATTGAATCTTTTTTTTGAAGCAAATTATCACATCTCAATTTATCCTGTGTAAATCAGGAATGCCACATGGAGAGTTGACTTTAACTGGAACACAACTTCACTCAGCTACTTCAAAGCCCAGCCCTCCCTCCCCAGCTAGAAAGAAAGCTCCATGAAAGCAAAGTCCTTGCTGTCTTATGGACTGATGTTGCTTGAGAGCACATAGTAGGAACTCACTAAATATTTGTTGAGTCAATGGGACAAATGAAGAGGCAGATAAGGAGCTAATATTCCTAAAATATGATCAAAGAAATAAGATCCAGAATTCCTATTTGGGCTAATATTTAAAAGAGACATCTTTGAGTTAAAACTGAAAAGAATTTAGTTTGGGGTCTTAGCATAAGAGCTGAGTACTAATTTTACCCTAATTCAACTTCTCCAGACCGATGGAATCCTTTATACATTTATGTAGGCCACCAAGAGTATCTACAGAGAGAAGTGATCCAAAGCAGGCTATTTGGGGATGTTGGATCAGGCATTCTGGTTGCTTCCTTTTTCTATATCAGGACAAGGTTGTAAATTGATGCACAGGTCACCAGCTGTTCACGTGTACCTTTACAGCACCTCTCGTTCCATGCCATGACCTTCCCTCATGAGAGCTTAAATGGGAATTGATATGGGTGGGGGTGGGGAGCACCATTAAAGGGAAACATGGGCCTGATGTATGTCTTACTTGCAGTGAGCTGGAGACATGGACCCCCACAACATGACTCCCCTGTTCATGTAACACTCAGGGAAAACCAGAGCCACGTGTTTGAGTGGAACGTTTTGAGCTCCTGTTGCCAAACTCAAACTGAGCTGACACGTGGCATACACGATTTCAACGCAGGAGCAGATTGCACAGGGCATCTCAGTTACATGAGTACAAAATGAGAACCAGACGTGACTGCAGGTGCTTTCTGTCCTGCTCTTATATAACTAACTCAAAGGTGTCTTTGATTTCAATAAGAAATTTGGCAGAGAGCTTGTCCATAAAGCAATTTAATTGCATTGGTTTTTGGTAAAAGGGCTTCTCTCTCCTCCCACCAAACTCTCACCACACACATTCAAACACACATTAGAAAGAGTAGAATGACTGTGTTAAAAATAAAGTTTAAATTAAAGGCCAACCTCAGTAACCTACAAATTTCCCATTTTCCCCATAAATGCCTATCAGTTTTCTTGCTTTGGATAGCCTGATGTTAACTAGGTAATAATTACCCAATAGTCCAAAATGGTTCCAAATCTATTGTGTAAATAAAATAGCTTTCAAATATATTAAAGAATAAATATTTAACCAATAAACCAAAGCAGCTTCAAAGAAGTCAGTCAGTTCCAACAGGGACGTAAGACATTTTTAAAAAATCGCCTAAATAAGGATTTGTTTAATAGGCACAGCGCCGCCCCTCTCTTGCTGCATGAGCTGAGACCTTTGGAGGGACTTTTTCTGTATTCTCAAGGCTTAGCATTTTGAAGGTGCTCAATAAATGTTACATGATGATAATGATAAAAACTTAATTTGCAGTCTGGGTGGACTGAATACCATTCATAACAAAGTGACCTATTTTGGCCATTGATGAGAAGCAGAGAAAGTCTGTTTCACCTTTTTAGCATAGGCTCGCTGACCTTGGGCAAAGCGTACTACGTCTCTGGGCTTTAGTTGCCTCATCTGTAAAATGAGGGGATGGTCTAGATGGCCTCCAAGGTCTCCCCTGGTTATAATTTAAGGTATAATTCTGTGAGGAGTTTATGTTTCACTGTGTGCATTAAGAATTTTCTACAGAATAATCCACTGCAATTTAATATTTTTCATAGACCAAAGTTGCCACACCTGTGTAGAAATTATTGTAGGCAACTTTCTGACTTAGATACCCTGAACCAGGGCTGTTTTGTTTCACAGGTGTGTTCTGCACAGCTCCAGGGGGCACCATTCCCATAGACTATGAACTGAATGGCACCCCCCACTTCCCTAAGTTATGCAACATCGCTGCCTTGTCTTAAACATACAATCTATTTTCTTTCAGGCTACTGAGCAGATTCATGTTGTTAGGGGTTTTCTTCTTCTTTTTTTTAATGCTTATATTGGTTGGAATTCTGCCTACTTCTTTCTTCAGATTCCTTTTCTGAGAAGATTCTTCCTTTAATCCTATTTCTAAATCTTGCTTAGAATGAAACTGACATGTAGTCTAAAAGGTAATCATTCTCACTCAGATGGCTTCTGTTGGAAAAGTGAGGGGGAAAAGGTCCAGAATTGGGCGCCAAGCTATTTCGTTGTCCCCTCCCTGGCATAGAGCATGCAGAATGGGATGGCATCACACAGCAATAGAAAAAAAGGTTATTTTTTATTTTTTATTGTTATTCAATTACAGTTGTATGCCTTTTCTCCCCATCCCTCCACCCCACCCCAGGTGAACCCACCTCCCTCCCCCCTGAAAAAAAGGTTTTGGGTGGCCTGAGGATAGGTGGACATGTATTTTGTGTGTTCCTAGTATAGAAAGGAATCAGCAATAGTTTGTTGTTTCTTGAAACTCTGCCCAGTGGTCTGGCTAATGGGACTTTTCCATCTTGCATTGTGGAGAGAGTTTGATCTTGAACTGGGGCTGATTCCATCCCTAAGTGGCCTTCAGGCTTGGTGGCCTGGGGAGGGCACAAATAGGATGATGCCTGACTGCTTCTGGGCTCCCACACATGGAAGAGCCAAAGACCACTGGGGTTTGCTCATGCCAGTCCTGTCCCTTGTAGGTTCTTTAAAAAGACATTATTACTTAAAAAATAACAAGTAAGGGCTGAAGTGCTTTCAGCTAATGGGTAAAACCTAGCTCTTTCTTATTGAAGTCAAATAAATATTTAAAGCCTGGATTCTGGGCTTTGCAATGTTCTCACTAACTTGGAGTTTTCACCACCTGCTACTGATGAGAGTTACTTTCTGCCAAGTGTATTCCCCTCTAGAGTGTGCTTTGCTTCACTGGCACTCGCAGCTGCAGGCACATGGGCTAGGGTGTGCAGTGTGCAGCACACAGTTACCCCCCTTCCCCTATCACCTGTCCAGACTGTTTAACTCGAATGATGAGATTATTTGACATTGAAAGTTGAACCTGTCTTACCAGCTAGCCTGTATATCCAAGCTCTTAAGAAGTGAATACCCCCATCCCTCATCATAGCAATATTTAAGCTGAAACTTGGAGACTGAAAACCCTTTAACGGGGGAACTCTGATGTTTATATATCGCCCTTGAGTCTGTTGGATATAATAATAGAATCGCTAATCCCAGCAAGGATGCCTTTTATTGAGACCCTGCTTTGTGTTGGTCACATTAGATATGTTATCACTAATCCTTACCCAGACCTGCGAGGTCATGCACTCTGTTATTATCCCTATTTTACAGGAGAAGATATTGAATCTAAAGCATTTGCTCAAGATGGAGTCAGGTTTCAAGGCCAAGAGTAAAGCCTGGCTTCATCCTCCAAGCCACATTGTGATCCCACTCTTCATTCCAGTTGGAAAGTGACCTTCCTGCCATATTCCCCCTTCTTGGCCCAGCCCCAGTCTCCAGTCTGAGGCTGTTTTGTGGGTATACTGTTGGCCTCTTTTAATTGCCCTGAGGATTCTTACATCTTTCCACAAGGTTCCTTTCCTTGGCCACTTTCTGGTTATATAATCTTGAGAATTTATTTAGTTCTGTGGCTTAAAGTTTCTTCATCTATATAATTTACATAAAATTATATACATCTCATTATAGGTTCTTTCAAGGCTTAAAATTGATAATGTCTGTGACAGCTTTAGCATAGTGCTTGACACACAGTAGGGCCTCCGTAAGGGATCTTGCATATAGTCGACATTCAAATCTGGTGGAATTGATGCCACATGTCAATTCCTGCCACTTAGTGCCTCTCCCAGCTGTCCCACCTTCCCTTTGCACTGCTCATGCACTAATGCAGATTCTCATGAATTCATTCTTCCCATATCAGCTTTTTTCTTTTACAATCTATACCCTATATTTCTGAAAAATTAATTTCAGTAACTCAAAGCTCCGGTCCTATCACTTATGTGCTCTGAATCCTTCAGTGACACCAAATGTCCCATTGACTTAGGCAAATATTATGTGGTACTATTCTATATGGAATGTGCAATGTGTCTCTTCCTACTACTAAAAGCATCCTCCCTCAATTAAAGTTTACCCCAGAGATATAATCCCATCTGCCCTGCCACCTCTTCTTTCCACAGAAGCTGTCACAGCACAGCCCTTGCTGAGCAACACACATGAGCACAGCTGGTTGGACTGAGTTGGGCCTCTTATCCAAAGGCTACCAAGTCATAAGCTGGTGATCTAGAATGTTTGACTCAGCTCTAAACCAGAAATCGGCCCAGTTATATTTTGTCTTGGGAATAACAGGTGAAACCTAGGTAGAATTATCTAGATAACAGAGGAATGAAAGTAAAAAAAAAAAAAAAATCATGAGACCGGTTGATGGGAACATGGAAAACCAATCCTACACATCGTGTAGAAAAAGTAAAGGAGACACAGAAATGATAAGCAAGCAGAATTAGTATGGTTTAGCCCGTGCTGGTCTTCAGTAAATATTTGCTGAAGGAATGAATAAATGCCAATTGCAACACGAGAGGAAGAAGCAGATGCACATGATGTGTGTTGATAATCTTAATGGTGAACCAAGAGGAAAATTCCCTAGACGGGGCTCTTCAGGGCCAATTTGAATGCAGAGCCCTCTTCCAGCTTTGGTCTCTGTGTGGCTCAATCTCCTGTCTATGGATTTCAGAGACATTGTATATTGTCACTCCATATGTTTTCCCACAAAAATCCCCTTTATTTGAACTAGCTTGTGTGGACCTCTGTTTCTAGTAAACCAAAGAGGGGGATTGGAATAACATGGGAATGCAAACTGAAAAGCATAGATTCTACTTTTGGTTCTATTACTTTTTTTTTTTTTTGGCATCAGTCCATCATTGACTATTTACTGAGTGCCTGTTCTGGGTCTGGCATTTTTCAGGAGTGGGACCTTGTGGTGGTGACCTAGAAAATCTGTTCTCTAGGTGTTTACATTCTGTCAGGGTGACAGACAATAAGCTTGCAAACAAAGGCATAAACTAGTTTCGGCCACAAATAAGTGCTGTAAAGAAGATAGACATGTGAAAGTGACTGACGGGGGCTGCTCTAGCCAGCCATGGGCTTTCTGAGCTGAGACCCGAGAGATGAGAAAGCGGTAGCCACGCAGAGATCTGTGAGGAGAGCGAGCTGAGCAGAAGGGTTGACTTGCTGTGCGAGACAGAGCCAGCAGTGGGAATGGTCTGTTTGTTGCACAAAGATGACTGGTATGGCTGGATTTCAGTGAAAAGGGAGCGGTGGAGGGAGATGGGGTGGAAGGGTTGGCAGGCTCAGACTGTTCAGGGCTGTGCAGTCATGGTAAAGAGTTCAGGTTTTAAGTGTAAAGGGTTTCTTAAGCAGAGATATGAGATGATGCACTTTTGTGTTAGAAACATTATTTTGATTACTATGTGGTATATCTACTGGAAAGGGAAAGAGTGGGAGGATGGAGACCAGTTCAGAACTTTTGAAATAAAATAGGCAGGAGTTGATTGTATTGCCAACTAGGGTCATAGTAGTGGGAGTTATGGGGCAAAGGGTTGGATTAGCGACTAATTTTTAGAAATGGAACTAGTACCTCTATTTAGATATGGACTATATAGGAAAGGGAGAACTAAACAATGATGGCAAGGTTTGGGACATGAGTGGCCCCGGAAGAGTGCTGCCATGTACTGAGATGGAGAAGGCATGGGCAGGGAAATAGGATCGGGAGAGGCTTGGTGTAGAAGAGCAACAGTTCCGTGGGGAGGTGCAGGCTGAGAGTTATTAATATGCAATGGCATTCAGCTCCTGGGATGACTGGCTGAACTTCTCGAGAGAGAATGTGGTGTGTCAAGGGCAAAGTTCTGGGCATTCTGGATGACCTCAGGCTGGCCACTTTGTTTTTCTGGATTTTATTTTCCTCATAAAATGAGGGATGTGGACTAGATCTCCAAGCTGCCCTCTCACCTGAACATTCTTAGGTTCTATTGTTGAAAAAAGGACAGATACATAAATCATCTGAATTTGAATCTCAATTTTATATTATCGAAGTCAAGCACCCACAACAGTGGCTTCCCCAATGAACAGCAGCCTGCAATAAGGTCAGGCTCACTTGGTCGCGAGAAGCCGATTATTATTATGTACTTTGTTTAGGAAGTGGCATTTCAA
This sequence comes from Desmodus rotundus, assembly GCF_022682495.2. Lineage (NCBI taxonomy): Eukaryota > Metazoa > Chordata > Mammalia > Chiroptera > Phyllostomidae > Desmodus > Desmodus rotundus. The sequence goes on from NC_071387.1 coordinate 170,121,163, forward strand.
GAAAGCAATGACTTCACTTATGGAAACTAATTGGTTTTGTGCTCAAATAGAAGATCAAGGGAAACTGACAGTAAGGGCCCCAGGTTGCAGTTACAAAGTGGAGTCCCTTCCTACCTGTTAACTTGGGGCCTCAATTGCCTAATTATTTGAAAATTATCTGTGTTTCATAAAAGGAATCTGCCCAGTCAGAACAGCTTATACCTGGCTGTTCTTTGTTGATGTGGTTCCTTGGACTGTGTTAAACAAGGGCTAAGGGGTTAGCAGCAGATGAATTCCAGCTCAAAGGACACTGTCATGAGGCGGGAAGTTGCTGATAGAATGCACACCTCTTTGCCTCTGCCCAAGGAGAACTGCAGCCCTGGCTTTGCTGTCTGCCAGGGTACATGGAAAGTAACTTAGATGGGCCCAGAGCATAACTCCTGAGCTGGGGAGCGAGGTTGAGAGGAGCAATTAATCTTGGGACTTGTGTGAAAACTAATAACACCAGGCCCTGACACTTTGCTATTACTCAAGGAGCCCAAAGCACTTCATAAACATGGAAAAATTTATTCATGCCTCCAAATGTTCCCTGTAAGACAGCTCAGTGTTCTCCATCTTTCCTCCTGTTGTGACTGGGGAAGCATGCTGAATCACAGAGAGGTAAGCTACTTCCAATCCCACCACAAATTAGTTACCAGTTACAGAATATGAAAATCTCAATGCAAGTGTTGTCATCCACCTTGCTCAGTATTTCCCAGTTTAATGAAAACAGTCCCCGTTACCTAGGAGACTTGGTACAACTTTGTAGATAGGCTAAAAGCATTTATGAGCTACAAACATGTTCAGCTGTCAGCCTCATTTTCTACCCTAGCTAACTAAGACTTACTGGAATCATGTATGTGGCTAAGCTGGAGCGCATGGCAGGTGACTTCCTAGTGTTGGGGTGAGTGTGAGATGAAAACTATAAGGCATTTTTTTTCTTGAGGTCTATAAGCCCTCCATTTGAACATGATCCTTATGCCAAAAAAACCTGGGACCCACTCCTGACCATTGAGTCACATTCTGGGGATGGGATTTGGGTACCCCTAGGTGGAGCAGAAAAAATACAGGTTCTCCACTTGCTTGCTGTAGGCATGTCAATCAACTTCTCTGAACTTTGGGTTCCTCATAAACTGAAGAAAGTAATACTTACCTTGTGGAGTTGTTGGAAAGAGCAAGTGAAATGAAATAAATCAATCAATATACCTTACGGCCGGCACCTAGGGTTTCCTCAAAAATGTTAACTCTCCTTTACTTCAGCTGTTGTGGAAAGTTTCCACCTATGGCGAAATCAAGATAGCTTTCCTTTTCTTTCTTTCTTTTTTTCTTAAAATTGAGGTACAATTGACATGTAATATTATATTAGCTTCAGCTTTGCAACCTAATTATTTGATATTTATATAGATTGTGACATTGTCATCGCAATATGTCTCGAGTTAAAAGACTAAGCATGAAGGGACCAAAGCCTCTAGTGTTGGGTTTAGTTGTCCGATTCACCAACCAGAAGCCAGGATGAAAGAGCACAGCAAAAAAGGGGGTGGAAGCTGGGTCCCTGCATCCCCAGGGGGGCTCCCAAAGGATGACAGTGCAGGGTGGGTCAAAGGGAAGTGAGGGCTCTTGTCTTCTCAGAAGCTGGGTCTTAACAGAAGCAGACCTCTTGCCATGAGGAAGTATAATCTGACTCCAGCCTGAGCTTTCCTTTGCTAATTTGCATCCTCAGCCCCCTGGTGCCAGCTTCCCATCCTGGCTGCCTCCCCCATCCTGGTCACAGGTGTCCTGCTCAGACTCCCAATATCTGAGGAGCTCAGTTGTCTCCACATGACAACTAGTTTCTGTGTGGCTGGGAATAAAGCCGAACCAGTGAAGTGGCATTTCCACAAAACGAGCTACCTTCCTTTCAAAGGCTTGTGGTCCTTTGGCCTTCATTCAGGGGGAGACTGCATACTTGGAAGTGTCATGTGCTGCACAGGTGAACAGGCTGCGAGAGCTCCAGGCCCTCCTCAGCCAAATTTGGGGTGAAAGGTCAGTGTAGCAGTGGGGGCTGCAATTTCAGGCCCCTTCCCAGCCTCCCTCAACAGGATGCGGCCAGGGAAGGCCTGTGCCTCCACCCCTCTCTCCTCATAGAGAGGAGCAGCATGCAGAAAAGAGAAGCCAGCCTTGGGTTATGTTAGTGAAGGTTACTATGTCCATAGGTGATCCCGACACAATTTTCTCCTGGGCCTGCTATGGATGGCCCACCACCACCCCTGACTGGATTCAGTTTTAGGCAGGTGACTCAGGGCAGGGCCACGGCACTGCAATGCTCTGATTTAGACCCACCAGAGCTCTGTGTGGGTTCCAGGATCAGCCCCCATGTCAGGGCACAGCTATAGTCAAGCTCCTCAAGCTGTACTTTTTGTCGTCTGTCCTTCTGTCTACCAAGGGTAACACTGAGGCCACTCCCTGTCCATTCATCCCTCCCTCCCTCAGTCACTCCCTGCCTATCTAGCATTTTCTGGGCATCTGCTATGTGCCTCACTCTGTGGTGGGTGCTGAGGGTCCACAGATGAGAAAGACACAGCCCTGTTGTCATGGATGTCAGGGTTAGTGAGAGAGATGGACAATAAAGAGATATTGGTTGGTTAGTGATATACCATCTGGTGAGATAAGAATGATGATAGGATATGTTGAGATTTTAAATTTTATGGTAGGAGCCCTGGCTGGGGAAGGGAGAGAAGGCACACTTCTAAGGATTTTCCTAAGGTTAATGAATGCCCAGGCTTGATGGACTCACTCCATGAACCATCTTCTTTGAGAAGGACCCAGTGGGGAGTGGGGGTTTAGGGCTGGGTGGCAAGTCCTAGGTGGAGGACTGCTGTTGTCTGCCCCTCCTCTCACTCCAAAGGGAGGATTGAGGTGGTGATGGGGGGTGGTGAGAGCAGAAATACAAGGTTGCTCTCCTGTGTCTCATTACCTCAAGCTGCTCTCCCAGGGATAAAGCTCAAAGACCCACCCATCCCATTTTATTTTTTTGGAAGGAGCGGAAGCTGCAAGTGCTGGGATGACGGCAGAGGCTGCTTTCAGGGTTATATTTAGAGATCGACTCCTACATTCAAATGGAATCCTAAGCAGGCTTTCAGGTGGGTGGAGCAGTTGCATGGCTAGGCAGACTTCCTTTGGATGCTGGGAACAGCTACCTAGGCCTTGGTCGAGGAGGACCTCAGCAGGAGGAAATGCGGGAAGGAACACTTTATGAGCTTAAATAAGCCCCAGCCTCCACTCCAGTTGGAACAGATTAAAATTTGTGGCCCCTTCACATTTCCTGAGGAAATAGAATATTATTTTTTTCCCTCCAAATGAAAGGTCCCTGGTTCTGTCCTGAGGCAGTAAGATTTGACAATAAAGAAAGACTGGCCCTGGCTAGGTAGCTCAGTTGGTTAGAGCATTTTTCCCATATGCCTAGGTTGCAGGTTCAATCCTTGGTCAGGGCATATATAAGAAGCAACCAATGAATGCATACATAAGTAGAAAAACAAATAGATGTTTCTCTCTTCCTCTGTCTAAAAAGATCAGTTAAAAAAAAAGACTAATCTAAAATTCATTTTTACTGAAACCAAACCTGGCTTGATGCCTATTCACAATGACCTTAGATCATCTTGCTTCATCACTCAGTGTATTTTTGCATTTCGAGAAAAAATTTGTTAGTTGCTCAAGATATGACTGAGATATGATCACTTTTCATCATAGTTTGGGCTAGTTACATTCTTCCTGAGGATAGAACTGTGGAATGGGAATGGGTATGAGATGAATGACAAAGAACAATGAAAGCCTGCATTTCCACTTTCCCCTTACAAGGGAGCTCTAGAATGGGCCAAGTCCCTTTTCTTCTTCTATCTGTTTCCTGGGACCTTGTTCCCCTTTGGCCTAGACATTATCTGCTCATTGATCAGCACTGTACTGATCAATGAAGGAGCGGAAGTCCCCCTTGGGAGAGATTCTGGTGGTTGTACTCTCAGGCAAATTTGCTGTCAACATAAGAGCCCCTAATATACTCTCCATTCTCTTCAGCTGAAGCTGGACAACAGGTATCAAGGACCAAAGATGACATAGAAGACAAAGTTTCTGATCCATGGCTAATTAAAAACATTCTGCCTCTCCCCACATCCCACCAATGTATCTGAATTCATGCGCTGTTCCTTGACAAAACTAATACTGCCAGCACCATTTCTCCTACATTGAATTATTTATTCATTCAACAAACCTTTAATCGAATAGTTCCTGTGTATCAGGGAGACCAAGTTGGAAGACTTGGCTCTGTTTTCAAGAAGACTCCAGTCTGATGGGAATACTGGCTTGTAGAACTGGTATATCTTACAGGGGCTGGAGGGAGTGCATATAGATGCACATTATGTGGTTGGAACATGGGAGAAAGTGAGTCTGAGTTGCCCAAGGGAGCCAGGGATGTTTCCCAGGGCAAATTGGAGGGATGACTAGGAATTTTCTAGAAAGATGAGAGTGGAGAGGCCATTCCAGCAGAAGAAACAGCATGTAAGAAGGCTCAGAGCCACGAAAGAGAATGGTAATTTCTGGAACTGGAGCCTAGGTTCTATCAGGGTGATGGCACATGGGGGATTGGCTTCTAGGCCTAACAAGAGCCCCATGGGCTTGTTGAGAAGGATCTGTTTGCTCCCAGGGTGATGGGAAGCTGCTGAGGAATTTCAAGAAGGAATGCTGGGAGTAGATGTTGATGTGCTCTCTTGACAACTGGCTATAGACTAATGAGAGAAGAGCTGACATCCTCCTACTGCTCTGCAGTGGATGCTCTTCTGTGCCCCCATTCTAGGCACTTGTCCCCCAGCTGTTGGAGTATCTCCTGCTGATGTCTCATGCTGAGTCCCAGAAAACTGGCTAAAGAGAGCTGCTTACCCAAGACTCCAAGGGCATATAAAAACCTTCTCTTAGGACAACTCTGAAGGGCCATCCCAGGTCCAGAGTGCCCTGTGGGATCCATTGACACCTTTGTTGTGACTACATCACAGCTCAACTCCTCCTTTTGTCTAATTCTGCTTCCTTTACTTCTTCACTGGTATTGTCCCCAAGAGCCCTACCCAGTAAGCCCCCTAAGGGCAAATCTCCATTTCAGAGGCTATTTCACAAGGGCATCAACCTGCATTTCTCTTACCCAGCCAAGGGGCTTGGTGGAATGCCCCTCTTCTCTTGGGTCTCTCCCTCACTCTGTCTCTTCATGGCAGAACAGTGGTTGGGACTTTGACACACCACATTTTGCAAAGTTTCTGATTCATAGTGTACATCAAAGTCTTTCTCCAGGCACTACTGAAGATTGTGTGGAGGAGGACAGAGGTGACCCTTCACTGAACACCCTTTTCCTCCACTGTATGAGAGAACATGTTTAGGCTCATCCCACATTTGTGTCAGGGACCAACTGGATCTATGGTTTTGTGGGATTCTACTGGGAAATTAGGACTTGGTTTATTTCCTTGGCAGTTGTCTCTGCTTTTAACCAATTCAAAGAAAATCCCTGACTTAATATGTACAAAAAGTCATAGAACTTAGAATTAAAAAATACTTAATAAATGCATATAGTATAAATTTCATAAATAATTTTTTGCATGTTTGAAATAAGTAATAAATGCGTATAGCAAAATATTCAGAAGATACAATAGGGTGTAAAGTAAGTATGCTACTTTTTCCTTCCCCTAACCTTTCAATACTTCCCCTTTTCCTTGTCTCTATTCCCCACCCCAAACAACCACTGGGGCCAGTTTCTTGGCATTTTGCACAGGTAAAAGATTTATCTTCCATCCTTTCGGCTGAATTGATCTCCATTGACAAGGCCACACTATGTAAAAGCTGGGAACAAAGTGTGTTGTATAATTGAGCTGTTCTATATCTCAGGCTGTAGCTAATTTATAGATTTTTAGTATTGGAAGGGTCATTAATAGATGCTTAGCTTGAGAAGGCTTTTTTGATTTCCCTTAGGAAATCTTTACTCGCATTGAGATGCTGTACCTTTGTATTTATGTCTCAAGACATACATTCCTTTTTAATGTTAATTATAAAGTCTTACTGCACATTAGAAAATGTAGATAAGCCATACCTATACTATCACCAACACAGATAAACACCCATACCATGCTGTTCTCACTTCTAGAGCTTTCTCTCTGTGTGCGTATGTACATTTATATACATATTCTTTTAAAAAGTGATATCACACTCTAATACAGTTTTAAACTTATTCTTCTCTTACTATATATTGTGAATACATTTCCATGTCAATAAATCTCTTCAACATTTATATTCCTTAGAGCAACCTGGCTGCTGTGTATGATAGATGTGAACAGTAGAAGTCTATTTCCTACCCTGGTGCCAGTCCTGAACGTGACCAGACCACGAGGGCCGCTTTCCCCCGGGGCTCGCGAAGGCTCTGCCACCTCAACACAGGATGCCCAGGTGTTAGTGATCTCACCATCCCAGCCAGCCAGGAGGAGGCAAGAGCATGCAGCAGGATCTCACAGGCACTGGAAGGGGTGCACATCATTTCCACCCACTGTACATTGACTAGGACTCAGGCACATGGCCACACCTCCAGTAGAGGAAGTTGGGAAGTATATCCAGCTGTGTACCCAGGAATAAGAGGAGGAATTTGGGTGAAAAACTGGCAGTCTCTGTCCCATATTTATTGATATAGCTTGTTTGTGGTCTCTCTTGTGCCTGAAAAACTGAATCCATGTCTGATTCATCCCCAGAATACTTTTTATAATTGTCAGTGCATTGTTGCTGCTCTGTAGGTATTTGCTGAATGAATGCATGGAGCCCTACTAGTTCTGTTGTTCGGGATTATGAGAATCGAGGACTTTTGTTAAGGGGTAAACAGGAGACACCTCTCAGATCATGAAGGAGTTATGGAGTAGAAAGTTGGCAACTGAGAAAGAAAAACCTTTGTAAGAGAAAGGCAGGTACTCATCCCGGACAAGGAAAAGAAGTGAAGGGAATGCAAACTTTGTGGAAGTTAACACTTGTATCTTCAGGGAATTTGTATGATTCTCCACCCCCCCTCCCCAAAGCTGGATAAAATGAATCTCTCTATAACCTTTATTGGTCTGAACTGTATGTAACCCTTGATGTTTTTGCAGTCTGTATCTTCATTACATATTTAATGATTTTTGGTTGTTCCTAAGAACACAGAGCACTGTTAAAGGCTAAGGGAAGGCTCTGTGGCCTAGGAAATGCCATAAGCCCCAGGGGACTAGCAATGGGATTCTGGGGTGGCACCCAGAGAGCAGCTGGTACAGACAGTTGGTATCCTGGCATTGCTGGTGGATGCAGGATTAAGACCTTCATTGATAAAACAAGTGTCAATATTTCTATGCATTAGATGATCCTGATAGTGATTCTAGGAAGGCAGGTGAGTGCAAGGGGAGTTCTCCATGTGAGTTCAAACTGCGGGAGAGTTTGAAAGGTCCGTACCACTTTGTTCCCCTTCTTCCAACTCCAGAAGCATAGTGACTGGTGCCAACACAGCTGGCAAAGGGGGCTGAGGCCAGGCCCAGAATTCCCTCATCACTCCAAGCCTGGGTTTTACTGTAACGTCAGGAGCCATTGAGCTTGGTGCTTGATCTCCCCATTCTGACTTGGTCAGCCCTGGTCTCCACCTTTATTTTGGAACATCCATTAGGGAATACTTGATTTCTCCTTATGTAATCTGATCTCCCCAATATGTACTTACTTTTTGAAACTAACTACAGGCTTTTGGCTGGCTTTCCTTTCTCTAGAGGGTAGCAGGAAAAATGCCCCCTATAGGTTCTCAGGGCCAGTGGCTGTCCTGTTAGAGGCCAAGAGCACAGTGGCTCTGTTCCACAGTGGGCCTGGTTGGGGAATGGACTGAGGACTTCTGGGCAGCCTGAAAGCCTTTTTTTATTGCAGGATTGGGCACAGCCTCCTGGACACACACAGTGCTGGAGGAAGAGGGAGAAGTAATGCTCAGCCCTTTGCCCAATTTGTTTCAGAAGCTGGTGCCCAACCAGCCAACATCTAAGAGGCAGGCACACATCCCTCAGGGTTTATGAATCCACCTCTTTGCCTCCTGCAAACAGAAAGGGGGTAACTAGGCCAGGTAATTGCTTTGTTGGATGGAAGTCCTTGTCATTTAATATTTTACAACTTACATGAAAATCAGCTTAACATGTTGAAGGCTACTTGCTTTTTCAGTGGAATTTTTAAATGGTACGGCAGTTAACTTTGGCTGCAGTAAAAGCTTACAACGAGTCAAGTAAAGAATATATATAGTTTCCTCTCAGTATCCCGAGTGGCACATGTAGTTATTAAGATTTAAAGCATTTTGACCTTCAGATCATAAAATTCCTAGAGCTTGGGGCAGGGGGGTGGAGATGAAGGGACAAAGGGAAATAACGAAGGGTAAGAGGATTCTTGTCAATGTCATCAGCTGTTAAATAGCGTTATTTTATGGAGCACCATCCATCTGAAAGCCTCAGAGCCCTTTGTGGGATCATACCATCAATCCTCGCACCATCTTATCCCCTCTAGGAGATAAGAGGCAAATGGCAATGAAGATGAAATGTGAAAGAAAAGGTGCTAAAGATGGGGATTTCAGTTGGTTGCTGAAGGTCACCCAGGAAGTTTCTACACCATGAGTCTGGGGCTCAGTGTGTCAACCCCTGTTAGAATGCTCCAAGGGCTCACATGGCCTTGCCCTGGGCTGCGTAAGGAAAGGATGAAGGCCACCACCTTGTTTTATGATCCATTGAGGGTCACAGGGAGGGCACTAGAAAAGAACACACACACAAAAATCATTGAGAGTATAAGTCAGAGCAAGGCTCTTGGGCTGGGCCAAATGATAGCTTTACTTGCTATCATTTACCAATGTAATTATAAAGTTGGTTGGCTACCATTTGAGGGCCACACAAAGCAACTGAGCATAAATGTGTCCATTATTTAGAAAAGTCAGTGGGAAAAAATTCATCATGGTGGGCAAGGGAAGGGAATATCATAACATCTCTTCTAATCCCTCCCCTAGCACTTACTCCCCACCCAATGAATCTCATTAGTTGGTGTATAAGGGGAAAATTGTAATTTAGTCATGGTTGAATGTATCCCATTTCCTTTCAGTATTTAGAGACCTTTTTCCCCCCAATTATGCTTTTGTGATGAGAGAGGTACAGGGATTCTCTGGGGTTTGGGAATCTTTGCTTTATCCTGAAAGCACCTGTTTATTCCCTGTGTGCAGTGGTTTCTAATCCTGCCGAGGATGGAGAGATACAAAATAGGCTTCTAATTTCATGGTTGAAGTGAGAAGAGATAATATCAGCTCACTTCCCTGCATAAAATTTTTTTCTAATAAAAATCTTCTATAAGTTTGCCTTTGTGACTGCAACATGGTCAGGAGGATAAGCATGTGTATGTGTGTGTAGTTAGTTTTCATTCACATATATTTATAAATACATCATGAGAAGAAATTCTTTTCTTAACCCGAGGATGAGGCAGGGTGCTCTATGTTGTCAATATGAGTGGCCAAGGTGATTCCTTTTAAGCATTTTTAACACCTCTTGAGACAGAATCATGGCAAGTGTCAGGTGTATCAGCCCTTGATGGGGAGCAATATTTTAGGCACCCCGAGGAGTGCATCTCTCAAGATAATTGTCCCTGCAGAGGCTCTGCACACTGATCACTGGCTGCCGTGTAATCTAAAAGTAGCCAAGAGAGGAGAGGGTTAAGGAAAATAAATGGGGTCCAATGTGAACATCTCTCCCTTTTTTCAGCTTTTTAGAAGATAAATGTTTCAGATTTCAATCTGTGGTTCCCAGCAGTTCTTTGGGAACACTGCAGTAGGCCCGCAAAAATCGCTACTGCTGAGCCAACCCGAGATAATGCGTCTCAGCAGGGATGACATAATGTGCTAAAAGAAGACGATGATGTAATGCCCATCTCAGAAATCAGAGCCAATTTCCGTTACAAAGCCCTGGAGTGTAGCAGGAGGTAATGAGCTAGCATAAATTGTGCTGCATGGAAAACTTCTAGGTCTGATGTCCCCGATCTGCATGTTTAAAGGCAAAAAAAAAAAAAAGAGAGAAATAAAATAGAATTCCTAGATCTGCTGGGCTCAAGGGCATCTGCTCAGTGAGAAGCTCTGCCCTCTTCCAATTTGGACAGAACGGTGCCCCAGGCTGCCCAGATCACCTTGGTCCATGTAGAGGGTTGGTTGTCTGGGTCTGTAAGCTGCAGCAAGGTGGTGATGTAATGTTTAATGCTAAATTTGTTTCTGCTGATAATGTTGAAGAAGTGGGTGTGGTGTTTGAAGGAGATTCGCCTTCCCTGGAGTGTGGGGGTAACTAGGCTGGAAATGCCTAGGAGAAAGTCGGGGGTGAGGAGTACTGAAGAAAGTCAGATTCACCTTGAACACTTTATTATGTGCAAGCTGCTCTGGCTCGGAGAAGTATGTGTGTGGGCTCCTGAAGCTCCCAGATAACCAACCTCAGCAGCCTCCCCTTAATTAATGATGCATTCCGACCTCCGGGTATAGCCTGCCTGGCAACCAGAGTCCAGCTTTTTGTTGTGTTTCATATAAATGTTGAAAGCAGCCATAAATTCATCTAAGCAATGATCTAGGATCTCAAACAAAAAAGGAAAGAAAAGCACGAGCTTTGATTGAGAAAGCGGTCCTCCCACCCCCACTACTATTTTCTATTTTAGTTTATTCTTTCCTTCATTTTATTTTTAATTGCTCTGAGGGTTTGCACGAGGAACACATTTCTATTTTATTTGCCTTCTACGGTTTCTGTTACTTATTCCTCACAGGGGACTTGATTCTGTAACCCGCCCTGCACACCACCAACTCCCTCTGGATGGAACGGCAGTGGTTTTATGTCACTTCGTGCTGCATTTTGGGCCTTCAGCGCCACAGACCTGGGTGGTGACAGCATTGGCAGAGACCTGCTGGCTTCACAAACTGAATGCTGTGTCTTTAAATAGGGAATGAACATCGGGAACAGATGAATTTTTTCTGGTATAAGAAAATGAGAGAAATAAAACAGAAAACATGACATATAGGCTAAGGAAGAATTGCTTCTGTGACATGCAAACTGAAGTGGGCATTGCTGTCTAGACCTTTCTGGGAAGTGCTACCAAGTTTTTTAAGTGTATTCTTACCTGCTAAAAGCACAGTCACCATCGCAGCCACTGGTGGTTATTTGCGGACTGATCACAAGTCAGGTATTAATACTATTAATGATAATTTTTATCTAGTATTTTTTAATGTGTAGCAGATGCTATCGTAAATTCCTTGCATTAATTGTCTCATTTAATTCATACCAGAAGCTACCCTATGAGGTGGGTATTACTATTATCACATCCATTTTACAGAGGAGAAAACAGAGGCTCAGAAGGTTTAAATAACTCACTAGGTTCACAGCTAGTATGTGGCCCAGCCAGCACTGGCACCCTCATCCTAGGACTCTGCAGTCCACTTGCCTAACCACTCTGGAGCACTCGCGAGTAGGTGACACCAGGTTTAGGTAGAGATGGTTCCTGTCTTCCAGGTGAGGTATTCCATAGGGCAGGTGAATTCCTTATATTAATATTTACCAAAGAAGGAAAGATTGTTGCCTTTTATTTTTGTATCTGTATCACTGGGCCCAGTGCTGGGCATATATACCAAGTGCTCCCTAAATGTTTGCTAAATGGGAGGGGTCAGGTAGACAGAAAGATGAGTGCAGAAGGAATAAAACCCAAATCAGACAGGGAGCTCTCCTGAGGATTACACAGAGTCAGGCTGCTTCTAGTTTATCAGGGAAGACTCTGAAGGAGATGGTTAACAATATGTCTGCATTAGCATCTAAGTAAGACCAAAGGATTGTTATTATTTATCCCCAAGCCTTTAGCATCTGACCAGGTGATTGAGGTGCTCAGTGAATAAATAGTAGAGAAATGTTATGTGCACATTTCATTCTTTATTATTAGAGGACCGTCCAAAGGCAAGTTCCTACCCATTCAATAATGTCAGTTTTTAAAAGGAAGCCCTGATATAAAAATGAATTAGGACACATAGGAAGGACATTGTAAAGCAGACTTATTGATCTGGATAGTTTGTAATAGATCATCTCCTTTATATTCAACAGCTCTCTGCAGGCCCACCACTATATAGTAGTTGCTATATTTATACACCAGAAGAGAGATTGAGACCTTCTGTGTTCTTCTTTAGTCTGAGATATATAGTAGCCATTGTTTGTTTGTTTATTCTGGTCTTCCTAAACCATAAAAAGACATAGAAGCAACAATAAAATTTAAAATTATCGCCAGTATTTTCAACCTACAACAAGCAAAATTATTCAATCAACTAACAAACAGCGGGCAATGGTGAGACCATCTCCGTGGTAGGTTCAAAATCTCACACTTTCAAGTATTCACTTGTGATAGAATTTCGTTTTCATCACACATAGTCTAGGAAATGCTTCTTTGGCCTTTCTACCAAATTATTCCTGCCCTTCCACCCTTTCTGCATCCTAAGGCCTAGTGAATCTGCTTCCTTTTCATTGTCTCTGCAAGTGTGCTTTACTTCGCATTTAGATCATCATAAAGAGCTAATCCATTTTTGTATGTAATATCTTCCACTCCAGTTCATCGTGGCCCAATTAATGTGCCCAAAGGCCAGCCCTCTGAAAAATTTTCAGTGGCTGCCCATCACCTAGGGAATTGAGACCAAGCTTTCTAGCTTGTCCTTTTAAATACTCTGCAATTTGGCTTCCAACACAGTTTTCTAGCTGTGCATCGCCATTTATCTGCACTTTATCCAAACTGGTCCACTTGCTATTTTCAAAACAGACCTTTTATTCTTGTGCCTTTGTGCCATTTCCCCCCTTCCTTCCTTGCTTCCTTCCTTCTTTGCTTCCTTCCTTTTCTTCCTTCCTTCCTTCCTTTCTCTCTCTCTCTCAGCTGCCTTGCCCCAGGAATCCCACTCCTCACTGTTTAAAGACTTAATCTTTTCTATCCTTGAAGTTCCAGCTCAAGATGCCACCTCTTGATGAATATTTCTTGGTTCCTGACACCTGGAAATGACCTAGTCCATCTCTGGACTTCCATAATATTCAGGTTGAGCCTCTCTGAGGGCACCTATCTGTTTCTTCCCTGTGTTATAATTGTTAGTGTGAAATGTCACCGCCTTAGAATTTTGCTACCAAGAGGAATATTTTTCTTGTCTATCTTATTAAACTGTAAAATTCTGGAGGCAAGACTATGTCTCCTTCATATTCATGTTCTTTGCGTGTGCAGCAGAGTTCTTAGCACATGGCAGGTGTTCAGTAGATGACTGTCAAATGAATAAAATTAGCATTTAAAATCCACAGTTGCAATATTAACCATTGAGGCCCAAAGCCAGAAAAATGGGGCTCACTTAGGTATACTTGTCTCTGCCTCTTTTTGTCCCTTGGATATGGGTGACCAAGGATTTCCACTGAGACTTGCTGATATCTGGTTTATCTGAGGAGGCTAAAGAGAACATAAATATAGTTTAGAAGAAAAAAGGGACAACAAGGGGATGACAGGAAGCTACTCACCAACTGACTTTTTTTCATCTAATTTTTTTACCCCTTACTTTTTTCTTTTATATCTCTTTGTCTTTCTCCTGTTCTCTACACTTTTTGACCCATGGTGAAGACTATTAAAAAAAAGTTATATTTTTCCCATTTCCATTTAGTCCCCCCTCCCCCAGCCCATGGTAAACAAAAACAGTATTAGATTTCTTGCTCCATGAAAATTTTCTGGTTCTGCCAAATTATTATGTCCATTGAGGAAATTTAGGTCTTACTTTCCCATTCCATAAAATGAAAGGATGGTAATGGATTAGCCCTGAGTTCCCTTACAGAATTTCTGAGTTTGTTGAAATTTAGTAAGAGACAGTACTAAAGACATTTTCCCTTCACTCAGGCTACTGAGTTCTTGAGTTCTTGACATTTTCTTTGCTTTATATAGCTTTATGGAGCATATATAAAGCAGAAGCACACATTGCATCCGATAAAAATCCACCCATGGTAAATCTTGAGAGGGTGGAAAGGATTTGAGTTGATTAGTATAGAATCTTATAAAGCTAAAGAAATTCCCTTTAATGAATAATAAGGTAATGAAACTCCCCTGTAAAATCTAGCAAAGTAGAGAAAAGGGTGGATATTGCTGTGATGAAGCTTGTATGAACCAGAGGGGTAGTTAAATGTCACAGTGCCTTTTCTGGAAGCTGGTATAGGCATATGTATCTCTGAATCCAAGAAAATAGAGACTTTTCTTGTCCTTGCTCAAGCACCCACTAAAAGACCAGTCAGCCTCCATCCCTGAATAGCTGTGATATATAGAGCTACCTCTGATATTCTTAAAGAATTTCCTCTGCCTGAAGATCACAGCCTCAGCCCTTCCAGGTTGACTTCAACCATCTATTTCTTGTCCAGATCAAAATAACTATGAGCCAAGCCAAAGGACAAGACAGTGTGAATGGATCAGTAGAAAAGATAATAATGCGATGAGGATCATCAAGATGTTGTTTCTTACACTGATGGTGCCCAAGGTCTCTAGCCCACGCTGGGTAAATAGGGAGGGAAAAGAGACCTCCCAGGGGATATAGGTGGATTGTGAGCAGTTCCCCCCGACTACCTATTCACATCCTCCTTCCAGGAATGAACTCAGTAACTGACTTCAAAGGGAGCTCAGCCCACACCTGCCATTGACCACAGCCTTGTCACCAACACCTTATGCTTAAGTGAATCAAAAGCTTCCGACAGGTCTAAAATTAGCCTGGCTAAACATATCATTAAGGAGTTATGGAGGAGTGTGAATGACCTTTCTTCAGCCCTGCTCTCCCAGACCCAGTCAGCTGTGGGGCTCACCGGAGTGCTAAATCAGGCTTTTAGGTGCTTGAAATAAATGACCCTTTAGATTGATTTTTTTTTTATTGCTTGAAGGTGCATATTTTTAGAAAGTTTGGAAGCGTTCTGTTCATCTATTTTGAATCATTTGAGTATAAAAATGTGGCATTTTTCACACTTTGGGATATTCAAGTCCCCTATTCCTTTTTTTAATGTCTCTAATATATTTTTTAAACCTTTCAAATTAGTTTATTTAAAGGCCAAATTTGATTTCTTCACAGTTTCTGAGGTAGGAATGTAACTTTACCAGCTTTCAGGGAAAAGAAAACCATGGTAGTTCATCGTACAGAAGTTATAAATATGTGTGAATACTATTTTAAGCATTATATTTCTGGTCGGGATTTAAATACACGTGGCAAAGGCAGGGTCTGTGTTTCTACTCCTTTATACAAACCTTAATGGTAAATTAAGGGAACAGATTTATTCTCTTTGTCCCTGCTACTCAAGGACACCTTTATCCTCCATTTCTTTCCAAGTTGCTAGCATATAAGACCCAGGGGAAGAAAATGAGGATGACGTGGTGCCATTTTTGTACTCTTGCTTGACGTGAGCCAGATTGTTTCAATTTCTTTACTTTCCAACCCAATTATTTTGAAATTCATTTCTCTTCTCACTAAGCCACTGTGTCCCTACATGTATTTTCAAGAACACCAGGCCTGTAGGATGTTAATAGATGTCAACTGGAAAAAGTTTTGAGTTAAACAGATTTCTTTATGGCTGAGCTTCTTTCTCAGAATCCCTAGTATGTGATGTGAATCACCAAGGAGGGACTATTGCATTATATAGTATTTGTCATGCTTTTGTGCCCCGGATGAACTAACTCGCTCTCTTTCTCTCAGTAGCTAGAAGCCTAGTGTTTTTAGGAGCACAACCTGGGAAGTAATAGAGGATGATGTTTTCAATTTAAAATTACATCTCTTTTTAAGTTGACTGGGCAGCTCCTTCTCCTGAGCAGTGATCATCTAGGGAGGCTACTGGTATGTCCCAGCTCTTCCACCACTGAGTCGTGACCATAGAGAGAGTCACCTGTCATCTTTGCACCTTCCTTCCTATCTGTGTAAAATGAGGAGGCAGGGCCAGATGATCCTTTGGACCATTAGAGTGCCTGCAAGGTGGACAGTCACGGGGCTTGAGCCCCAGTCCCTCAACCACAGCTGGTTGAACTGGGGGTGGGATAGTGTTATCTGTTCAGGTTTGAGTGATGTAATTTTGGCTTATTATCTTTCAGATATTGCCAAGCAGTCATTAGTGGTCAAAGAATTAATCTAAGAAATTTTAGGCAAAAGGAATTCCTTTAACAAAGGGCAGGCATCTGAAAATAGGAGCTTGGCTAGAAAGTGACTCCTCGTCCAGGATTTTAATATGGGTCTCACAGCACAGCGAAGGTCATTTTCATGATTTTTAATTAAAGTGTGTCTATGTTAATGCTGTAATTATAAACAGGCTCTGTCAAGTCAAGGAACATTTGCCCTTCAATCATTGTCTTTCAAGGCACTGACTGCTATTTTTGACAAGTGAAAAATGTCTTTAGTTTGGAAGTCTACTAAAAAAAGATGTAGCTTTTATAGCTAAGTGATCATACTCTTTCTGGTTCTTCCATCTTAAACTCAGAGCCTGCTACAAACATCTGAAGAGCCCTGGACTGCAAGTAAAGCCCATGTTCTATTTAAAGATACTGGACTCAGTCCCACTGGGCTCCAGTGTCCTGATCTGTGAAGTGAGATCCTGACTATACTGTCTCTGGGAGGCATGCCTCCAGAGGCTTCTCCGTCTTCCTGGTCAAAAGGTACCCACACCATGGGCCTGCCTTCAGCTTCCCAAGCTGAGTCCACAAAGATGTTGTAGTAGGTTAGGTGTTCATGGCTGAGAGCTTCATTGCTCTGTTAGGAATACTCCTGGGTCTTGTTCTCTTTGCAGCAGGATGCTCTTGCATACTCACCGTCATAGTTTGAGGAAACACATTACTCCTGATGCAAACATCATATTCTGAATGTGGTAATAGTGTTTTGGAGGCGTGGAATATTTTGGAGCCATCTTCATTCATACTTCCAAGGCAGCTTCCTTTTTTCCAAGTCTGTCCATCCTTAATAACAGTATAGAGAAGCAAGGGTGAAGCCTCATTATTTACACTCTCACCCCACCTTGGCTCCAACAAGCAGCACAGGATCAGAGTGGTGAATTGTGGGGAAGATCCTCTTTCCCAGTAGAAATCATTGTGTGGCTGTTCTGAATTCACAATTTGTCCTTAGGTCTGTAGAGGCAGGCTTTGCTCTAACTGTCCTCACCACGGTCCTCTCCAAATTCCTCCAGTGTGGACCTGGCTCTCTCTTTGGGTCCCCCAGCCACAATTATTGGAATAGGAATAGGCACCTGATCCCAGAAGAATCAGTCTGTAGGCTGGGCTGATTAGTGATATTTCTCTCCCAAGAATTTGAACTGCGAAACTTAGATTAACCATACTTGAAATTATAGAGACAAACCTGTCAACATTGGGCCAGCCTACTCCCCGTGATATACGCGGCAGGAGCTGGGTAGCTGCTGCTCTCATTATAAGACACGTGTTCCTCTCCAGCCCACCCCACCTGTCCTCATGCATATTATCTGCCTAAGGATCAACTTGCCCTCCCCCTATACATTACAGTTTACTCTTTATCTTAAAGCTTCATCTCAATTATGCTTTTGCCTAACTTTCCTATAATTGAAATTCTTACAGGATGACATACCTATTGGTCTCTTTCCCATCTACATGGAAGCTTGTCTGATTTTCTATTAGTACATGATGGGGGAACAACTGGGTGGATTGGCATCCTATTTGGAGAGTACATTAATATGGCCTGGCTTAAAAGATAGGCTGTGTGAAAGTCATGAAATTCTCCTTTCATGGGGATGGATGGGGATAGCTAAAAGAGGTCCTTTTTTTCCATAGACCTTTTCCAAAACACCGGAAGAGACTGATGTGCAATTAAGTTACTTTTGGACAATTGGCTCTAGCTGTATTGAATGATGTAATTTGTTATAGAGGTTGGGGTAGTTTGGGAACTACAGGAGACTTGGGTCTTTAAGGGTTTCTCTCAGAAGAGTCAGGAGTGTGGTTTGGACCAGCTCTACCCACTCTTTTGCAGGGTTGGTTTGGTTTTTCTGTTGAAAATAGTTGAATCACTTTAGGATTAAAGCCAGGTTGATGAGGAAATTTAAGCAAGAGAGAAGAGGTGGTTTTCTGCCTTTAGTCTCTAAGAAGCTAGGATCTTTCAAAGGAAAAGAGTAGTGAGGCTGATTTCCTGATGCTCAGCTCCTGAGAGAAGGCTTCTGCAGAGAAACACAGGGAGATCAAACCACATGGGATTGAGATGGAGGCTTAGGGGTAGCACGGTAGGGGTAGGTGTTGTTTCAGGGACCAAAGGTATCAACTGTGTGGCCAGATGTCCTGGCCAGAGTGTCACATTAGGGATCTGGATCATGTTTGGGTTCAGCATTTTTTTTTCCTACCATGTTTCTCAGAAACTGTGGAAAGCAAATGCTCAGGCATATGGGCTGCTGTCAATGGTAACGAATATATGGTATATTTTTTTCTAAATTCCTGGAAACTGTATTACCACAAGGCAGGATATAAAATAACCCCTCCCTTGTTTTAGATTGTTAAGTGGGTTTTAAAAGATGATGGCAATATATTTTCAAGAAATTAGAACTTGGGGGGAAATCTTGTTGGCCTATCTGTGGCAATTTCAATGACATTTCACAACTTTTCTGTTGGTGTGGAACACCATTCAGTCCTGCAGTGAGCAGGATGGTGTTTTAAACACCGATATTTGCAAAATTCATGAACTAAAGGGAAACCGAAATGGTTAGAAGGACCCCTTATTAAAATCTATTTAGTTTGTATGAGCAATTAAAATGTTACGGCCCCTCTTTTGTTTGTTATTAAGAATAGTGGGAATAAAAATAACATTTTACATAAGGAGACAGTATGACGTTATATACTAATAATACTCCTCCAAATCACATGAGGTAGGTGTTAATGACATCTGTGTTTCACTGATGAAGACATTGACTTGCTCTAAACCACACTGCTGACTGTGGAGTGAGGATTCAAGCCCAAATCTTTCCCTGCTGCACCTCATATAATCCCATACCCAGTCCTGTGGTGTTTTCTCTTTACAGTTTATTCTTGGTGAAGAATTAACCTGCAACCAAACCAAACCAAACCAAAACAAAACAAGTTAAGTATCCAAGGGGAAAGGTACATTGGCCAACTCTTACGCTGGCCAACTCTTATGATCACCTCGCATCCTCTTGCCCCACCTTTTACTCAACCGTTGCCAAGGAAACCAGCCACGCCTGTCTCTGTGCTGCCAGGATTTTCTGACTTGGCAGTGTGGTGCACCTGCAGGAACCCCTAGATCATTCTCATACTTGCACAAATCTGGAACTGAGAATTAACACCCATGGGCAATTCTTCAGCAATGAAGGGTGTGGTAGCTGGTCAATAAACCCTTCCTTCCTGGAATCCTCTTCCTGTGTAGCTCTGCAATGTACTTTGCATTAAGTTTTCTTCCTTTCTAGTTTCACTCTTTTCAGCTCCCAAGTGTTTCTTGGATTCATCTCTGCAAATTAATGACCTATGTTCAAGCTTTTATCTCAGGCTCTGTTTTCTGGGGGAAACCCAAGCTAAGACAAAATTGTTTTTCTGCAAACAGCAGCTTCAAGACCACTCACTAATTACAGCGGGTTTTTGTCATTTCTGTCACCTAGTATTCACTCTTTTTTCTTATGATAGCCATAGCTTGAATCTTTCTAACTTAGTCTGTGTGGCTTTGGTGTACTTGATTTCATCTCCAGATTCCACAGTCTCCAGGCCACAGTCTAGGATTGAGGGTGAACATGTGACCCAGTCAGATGCTCTGAGCCTTTTGCTAGGAATAGGACTCTTGCTCCCGTGTGTTGGGCTGGGTCCCTGAGAGGCCGAGAGGTCTGTTTTGCCAGTGCCATCATGTGGGACTTGAGACAGGGGAAAGCAGGACTAATTGGAGGAGAAAAAGCTGTGTCCTGATCATATAATATTTGAGTCCTGAATCCATCTATGCACCAAGTCAGATATACTACTGAATTTATAGTTTGTATAAGTCTGTAACTGTCTGTTGGCCAAGCTGCTCCCTTGTGATGAAAGTATCTCAACCATCCTCCAGATTTTTAGGCTCTCTAGGTGAGGCCTTCCTGGACTAGTGGACATCAGGACACATCTCTGTTCCCATCACACAAGTCTCTGTCCAACAACACATTTATGGAAACTGCTGTGGGGAGATAGATTGTCTTTCCCATTGCCATCCACCCAATCAGATGGAAATGTTCTGCGTGAAATAATTTGTGGCACAGTTTCAATCTTCCCTCCTAAGGAACAGCAGATTCCCAATATCTTTGCTAATGAGATCATGGAAGCTGTGGCTAATACAGAATAATTTCTGCCTTGATGAAAGGGGTGGGTTTGCTGTGTAGCAATGGCTTTGGTGTGACTCACTTCGTCTGGAGCCCCTAATGTCCTCTTTCACTTTGTAGAATTGCTGTTCTGGAGGAATACTCTGTGCTAGGCGATATTCCAAGTCTAGCACAATGTGCTCATGGGCATTGCTGGTGGTGGCTTAGATAGTCCAGGTTCTATCTTCTGCCATACTTTGCACCTCAGATTTCATCTTCTTATTTTTATTCCTGCTTATTTTACTCTTCCAACCCCATGGCTTTCTTCCCTAATCTAAATCAGTGGCTTCTGCAAATCTGTATCTTCTGAGGAAAGACAATTCAGTTTTAAAGGAGTTTTACGAGAAAGATATTTTTCTTTTCATTGCCCTCCATTTCTACTTTAAAAAAATTTACTTCTACTAGTATGTATTATTAGTTAAGCTATGATTCAGGATCCCAAGGTGGGATGTACCCAGGTACCCCTTCATATCCCTGGGAGAAGGATGGCAGACAGAGGACAAAGGGGATGTAGCCAGTTCAGATCCTCCCAGGCAATATGCCTTCTGCCAGGTGCTCGTCCCTGGCTGACACCTGGGATATGGGACAGAGGGACTTGTACACATGCCAGTACCATTTGCACATGGAGACATCACCCCCTTTAGCAGTCACTGCCTTTTCTCACAGCAGTGGAATTCCAGGCAGGTCTGCCTGTAGTTCCTGGTCTGGTTCCGGTTGGGGAAGTGGCTATCAAAAGGGGCAGTCTTGAAGTTCTTGATTTTGGTCTTGATGTCTTTGGCCATGTTGCTGACTCCTAAAGACGCCCCTGAAGCCACTCACTGCTCACTGTGACCCTCAGCAAAGACGCCCCCGTCTCCTCCATCTCTACTTCTGATTCTAGTTGCCAGTGCATTTGAACCCTGCTTGAGGGTGTGATGCAGCTAAAGGTTTCCTAAGCAGGAGGGGTAAGAGCTTCACATCATCTGTAGATGGCCTAAGCTACTGAACTTCTCAGAGGGAACCACCTCAATCCCTAGAGTTTCCTTTCTAAACTGCCTCCAACTCCACATCAAGGTGTCTCTACCTCCTTTAAGGATCAGTAACTCAATAAGCTCATCTCATGTAGTAACCATTCTCAAAGCCTTTTCTCCATAGGCTGAGCAATTTTGTAGTTTTCTTAGTTTTCTGAGATGTAGAAAGCTTGAGAAGAGGTGCCCAGAGTCACTCTGGGACAGATATAAGGGCCTAGGGTAGACTTGGAGACAGGTGTCCTGAACTGAAAGGATATACCAGAATAAAAAGAAAAGTTTTGTTCATCATAGCATGCTCCCTGAACAAAGCCTTTTTTCCTGGGAACTAGATCTACCAGAATCCATCTCATCATGTTCTCACTGTTTGTTGTATCTTTTGAAGACAAAGCTTTTCTTTGAGAAAGACCTCTTTATCTCTGGCATCAGAATTTCTGTTGTATTTGCAAGGGGCCCTGTGGCTCAGTCTTAATTACTAAGTGTGTTTTTGTTACTTTAAGTTATTGTTAATTTTTACTTCTAGGTGAAAAACTATGTTGTGGCTAGTTATATAATTCCGAGAGTAAAGCTCTAGATATAAATAACTACCTTGCTTTTTCCTGTTTGTATAACTTCAGTAATCTATTCTTTGGCCAAGACAGTGGGGTCCTGCTAGGAAAAAGGACAACTGAGCAACAGGAGGATGAAGAAAGGCACTTCTAGCTATACTGGTGGCCTTGGACGGACTCCATGCTTCAATTGACTTCTCTCAGGCCATTGATGAGGGCCCCAAGCAGAATCCTGCTCTATTCAGGATTGCCTTTGGGGCTGCTAAATAGAACCTTTTACAATTTCTAACAACACCTACTTTACATAAATAAATGAAATTGCACAATTGTTAGAACAACACACCTCATCGCCACCCTGATCAGGCATTCCCTTAGGCATTTAAGATTTATAAATCAAAGCTCTAGAGACTGCTCATCTGACCTCATAGAGCAAGCAAGCTCTCTCAACATGGCTAGTTTTAAGGATTTCTTAGATACCCTGTTGCACAGTTGTGATATTCATCACAAAGTTCTTTAATGGGCTTCTCTTGGTGGTCATTTTGTAGGCTTTAAAGCTGAGATGTTAGTGCTCTGGGCAGGGCACTGTGCTTAGCACTGCAGGACCACACAGAGAAGCCACAGAAAGGGTTCCCGCAATCAATACATTTACAGTCTTGCCTGGGACGCCAGGGCACAAAACAGACCAAATTTAACTAAGTGTTTTGAAGGGACAGAGACTGCAGTCCCGGAGCTGTTACAAGGAAGCTGTGATTACCGACTAGGTTTACTTAATATAATTAACTCTTTCTCTGAAAAATAAACATGTCCATTGTAGTTTCACATAACCTTAGTGTTCATCACCACCCAAAGACAGAGATAGATTTTGAATTTCTGATGATAAATACCCCATGATTTATTTTGCAGCTAAAACATAGAAACAAATATGCTGTTTTTTTTATTTACCAAAACTAACAGTTGATGAAACTAGATTGGATATTTTTATGGCCGAGGAAAAGTTTTGAGCTGCTGAGCCACTGCACTGAGGGGACATTATTACATGTTTTAAGAAGTCAAAGAAGCAACGTGTGGTGGCAAAAAAAAAAGAGTTCCTGGAGTCAGATGCGACAGACTAGGTTAACATGTAAGACTCAACACCTAAGTCTTGACCCTCTGAGAGCTGTGTGACCTTGGATAATTTACTTAATCTTTCTAAGGTTCTATTTATTTACTGGTAAAGCAGAAATAATAATCTCTTCTCACGTCAATTTTTGAATCCATGCATATGTCACCTAGCTTAATATGTGAGACTAGTAGGCACCCCATAGTGATAGATTTTGTATTGATATAACCACATAAATCTGAATTGCCTCTTGTCAGGTCATTTGGAATCTTCACATGGAATGATCAGGAACTGTGACATATATTGAGGGCCCAGGGTAAGTTATGCTGGGCTATATTTTGGCTAAAGGTTATGCTCTTTTAAGTGCCAGACATATAAAAATAATAATAATTTAAGAAGATGTTATTGGTCTCAATAAATTTTTAAAAATCTAGAATTTGTTTTTACTATTGATAATTCACAATTGGCAAAAACATTTTCTGTAATTTTTTTTTTTTACTAATGAGATTCATGATGTCTTCAAAGATGAAAATTATGATATAGCTGATATTGCTGGTAACACTGAATAAAAACTATGGTTTGGTCATAGGAAACTTATCTATATTACTATAGGGAGGTAACAAAAGCATTTATAGAATTAGCAGTAGTTTAAACTCCTTGTTGTTGGGGTCAAAGGCATTTATTTTATACAATACAGATGAGTTTGTACAAGGAAATTTTGGGGGTACTGTCATGGACTGAATTGTGTCCTCCCCCACGCCCCTCAAGAAATTCCTATGTCAAAGTTCTTAACCCCAGCACCTCAGAATGTAACTGTATTTGGGTATAGGGACTTCTACAGAGACAGTTAAGGTAAAGTGAGGTCACTAGGGCAAATCCTAATCCTATATGCCTGGTGTCCTTATGAGGAGAGGCAATGAGGACACAGGTACAGAGAGAAGATGATATAGAGACACAGGGAGAAGACGGCCATCTACAAGCCAGGGAGAGAGGCCTCAGACAAAACCAATGCTGCCAACGCCTTTCCATCTCAGACTTCTGCCTCCAGAATAGGGAAAAAATAATTTTCTGGTGTTTAGGCCACGCAGGGTGGTACTTTGGTAGGCTGTCATCAGTGAACAAATACAGATACTAAGGTAGTGCTAAAGAATTGGAAGCTTGTTCTTGGGGCCAGGATCATTCCACTGAGATGTGGCCACTATTTTTCTAAAAGAAAAAAAAATGAAAGTTTTCCAAAAGAAAAAAATGGGATTTTTGGGATTCTCTGAACTGGTGACTTGTGCTGCTGAGCCACACCTTAGAATGTGATATTAAATACAGAAGTCTGAGAAGAGAGTTCAAACTGGTTTCATTTTTTTTTTAACTTAAGTCATTTTAAATGTGTGAAAAATCAGCTTGACTAACTAGGGGAATGAGAATTTACCATGAAAGTAAAGATTGAAACTCCTACCATTTAAAATCTGCCTTGTAAACAATAGTAGAGGAATGTGATTAAGTTCTTAAAGTGACTAGCTAGGAAGATCTGAATTCTAACCTACACCCTTAACACTTACGAATGGTGTGGTTTGGGTCAAGTTACTTAATCTCTCTAAAACTCTGCTTTCTCATGTGTAAGAAGGGGTAAGTTTGTTAAAAGGATGAAGTGGGTTCATAGTGAGTTGTTGTGTAGATGTACAATCAATATAAGCTGCTATTATTATTTATGCTTATATTCAAACACATAGTTGTTTAAACAGCTGATGAGGAAGAAATGTAGGCAAACTCTGTGGAAGAACTCACACTGACCTGCAGTGGTTTACACAAAGGGTACCAAACACCATGGATGTAATGTGATATTCTATTATTCTAATTACTGCTGTGATGGCTGATGTGGAGACCCCTGGTGGTTCTATCCTCTCAACGATAATAGTGATGAATTACCTTCCAGTGAAATAGCCTCACTGGATAAAAAGTCTGTTCTTGAGGGCATAGGAATACTTCTTTGTGATGGGGTGGGCTGTGGTTAGTCACAGTGTTCTTTATTGATTCTTTTGAACAATGGGTGGTTTTCTCTTCTAGCTACCTATGTATGTATGTTAGAGGAAGTAGGATATGGTTAGTGACTTATTTTTAGATCTCATATAACCCTTAACTTTGCCTCTGTTATTACAATTCCAGACACTATAACTTCCTTAGTTACCATTGCCTCACTAGCTCTTTTTACATTTTGTGGTAAACCAGTTGATCATTGAGACTGCGGAAAACAAGGCCTGCAAAGCTAAAGGCTGAGAAATATATTTCTTTTACAAACCTTAAAGAGGAGCAGTGACTCAGACCTGGGTGAGCATGTTACCCAGGGCCTCTTAAAATAGGAATGTTCTTTCCCCTGAAGCTGCAGGGATTAGTGCTGTGGGCCTGGGAGTTCCTGAAATGAGTGCCTCCCGGACTTCCCCAGGGCAGAGCGTGGGCCTCTGCACCTTCCTGGAGGAGCGTGGGGCTTCTCAGTCCCCATGGACACCCTTCCTGCCACCTGCCAGTGTTGAGCTCCCCAGAAAGGAGAGGAGGACAGATCCTGGAGGAGGTGAAGAGAATAAAGCAGGGTTCCCAGACAACAAAGCAGCACAGAGAAGCCTACGGCAACCCCACGTAGGCCCAGGAGAGTTGATTTAAGTTGGGGCACATTTCCTTTCTACAGCTCCAGGTGTGGTACATGGTCACCCTTCACAAGCCCATCAAACCCTTTCTGAGACTGATCCTGCCTGGAATATTATTCTGTTACATTCTCCAGAATGTTATCTTAAGTTAAGATCCTAAAATAATAATTTTCCTTCTTGCTGTCTTCTTCTGGAGTGGAAGATCTTATAGAACTCCTCTAGTAGAAACGTTCATGGAAATTCTGATGCTAGTTGCAAACCAGGATGATAATAGAGAAGAGTGCTGACGAGAGGTCCATTCAAGTTTGGAGGCAAATTGTCTCAACATACACAGCTCATGGGGAGAAGAAACCTGGAAAGCAGTAGTGTGGAAGGGGCGCTGGGGTGATAGCGGACAGCCACGGAGCAGCCAAGCTGCAACGAGAGAAGGCAACATGAAAGGCCAGACTTATTTTGGGACACAAACCCTGAGTCATGGGGTAACAGAGACCAGGGGTGACAGCTGGTCTCTAGGCTCCACAGTGAGCAAGCATCTGGAATATCACTTTGATTTTGCAAAGCTGACTTTAGGGCATAGAACCTTGGGGAATTTGGAGAAGGGCAAGGAGAAAGGGTATGGAGGTGAGGACGACTCAGGGAATCTGATCAGAGGAAGGTTAAAGGAGCTAAATGTGGGTAGTTAATATGGGGAAAGTAACTCCTGACACCATAGAAGTCAAGAATTTTTTTATAATAAAAGTGGTACAATTAAAAGATAAGAGATAGGAATTGAAAGAATGAATAGCACATGAAAATATTTTGGGCACACAGGACCGTTTCCCAAGGAAATCCTGTGTGTGTGTTTGTGTGTGAGTGTATGTGTGTGTACCCCATTACTTGAGATATTTGAAAGTAGATTTAAAAAAATATTTTATTGATTATGCTATTACAATTGTCCCATTTTCCCCCCCTTTGCCCCCTTCCACCTTATACCCCATTCCCTCATGCAATTCTCCCCCACCTTAGTTCATGTCCGTGGGTTGTACATGTAAGTTCTTTGGTTTCTCCATTTCCCATACTATTCTTAACATCCCTCTGTCTATTTTGTACCTACTGATTTATGCTTCTTAATCCCTGCACCTTTTCCTCCATTCCCCCTTCCCCCTCCCAACTGATAACCCTCCAAATGATCTTCTTATTTATGATTCTGTTCCTATTCTGGTTGTTTGCTTAGTTTGTTTTTTAGATTCAGTTGTTGATAGTTGTGAATTTGTTGCCATTTTAATGTTCATAGTTTTGATCTTTTTCTTAGATAAGTCCCTTTAACATTTCATGGAATAATGGCTTAATGATGATGAACTCCTTTAGCTTTACCTTCAGTGTCTGGGAAGCACTTTATCTGCCCTTCCATTCTAAATGATAGTTTTGCTGGGTAATGTAGGTTGTAGGTCCTTGCTTTTCATCACTTTGAATAATTCTTGCCAGTCCCTTCTAGCCTGCAAAGTTTTTTTTGAGAAATCAGCTGACATTCTTATGGGAATTCCTTTGTAGGTAACACTCTGCTTTTGCTGCTTTTAAGATTCTCCCTTTGTCTTCAATCTTTGGCATTTTAATTATGATTTGTCTTGGTGTGGTCCTCTTTGGGTCCAACTTGCTTGGGACTCTTTGAGTTTCCTGGACTTGTATGTCTATTTTCCTCACCAAATTAGGGAAGTTTTCTTTCATTATTTTTTTTCAAATACATTTTCAATTTCTTGCTCTTCCTCTTTTCCTTCTAGCATCCCTATGATTCAGATGTTGGTACATTTGGAGATGTCCCAGAGGCTCCTTATACTATCCTCATTTTTTGGAATTTTTTTTTCTTGTTGCTATTCTGGTTGAATGCTTATTTCTTCCTTATGTTCCAAATTATTGATCTGAATCTTGGTTTCATCCTCTCCACTGTTGATTCCCTGTAGATTTTTCTTTGTTTCACTTAAGGTAACCTTCATTTCTGTCTTTTTTGTGCTGTTCCCACTCAGTGAGTTCTCTGAGTATCCTTATTACCAGTGTTTTGAACTCTGCATCTAATAGGTTAGAACTCTGCCTCTAACTGGTTATCTCTGTTTCATTTAGTTCTTTTTCTGAGGTTTTGTTTTGTTCTTTCATTTAGGCCATATTTCTTTGTTTCCTCAATTTGGCAGTCTCCCTGTGTTTGTTTCTGTATATTAGGTAGAGCTGCTTTGACTCCCTATCTTACTAGCATGGCCTATTCTAAAAAAGGCACCTGTAAACTATGTGGGGCAGAGCCTTCAGTAATCACCAGGATGGGACAACCTCTTTCACCACTTTGTGGCTCTCTGTGTGGGACGAGGGCTTGGAGAAGGTAGAGTGCCACTGCCTGGCTTCTGGAGGTTTTCCTGGCACTTGCCCTGTTTCTAGTTACTTCACTTTCTGTTATGTGACTGGTGCCCTCCCAGCTATTGGCCTGGTGCTAAATCCCAGAGAGGGTGGGTTTGTGTAAGTTCTAAGTCCATGCAGGCCCTTTAAGAGGAGTTTCCTGAAAATCTGGCAGTTTCTTCTGCCACCCTAACCCCCACTGGTTTTTATAGTCAGAAGTTATGGGGATTTATCTTCCTGGTGCTGGAACCCTAGGCTGTGTGGTCTGGCCTGGGGCTGGGATCCCTTCCTCCTGTGGAGTGTCTCCTGATTTTTATCCATCACACATGAATGTGGGACCACTCATTCCACTTCCTCTCTGTGTCATACCATGTCTCTGCCCACCTTTGTGTCTCTGCCCCTCCTACGCATCTAGAGGAATGTGGCTTCTTTAAGTCCCTGGTTGTCAGACTTCCATACAGCTCAATTTTATGATGATTCTGGGTGATATTTGTTTTGAGGTGTAGTTGTAATTTTTTCTATAGTTGTGTGAGGAGGCAAAGTGTGCTTACTTATACCTCCATCTTGGCCAGAAGTCTCCTTTATACTATGAAACTTTTATGCATACGGAGTTAAGGAAGGTGAAAGTAGATTTTCAGTACAATGAAACTGTAAACTTCTCTGCATCAGAGACCATTGCAATACAAGGTGATCTCATTTGCATAGCCCCAAGAACAGAGTCCCATGCAAATATTTCATAATTTTATTGCTTGATCCAAGTGAATTATACCAGTAGTCACTAGACCTCTAAACTTGGTAACAAATGTTTTCATGCAGCTTCTAGAATCCAGAGTCTTTGCAAATTAGCCTCAAAATGCTCCCCTAAAATACAGGCTTCTTTCAAAAGATGTTTTGATTCTTAAAGTCCATTCTGTGATGAGAAAAGGAATCCTCCCAAGGCTGAGAAAATAGAGGGCTTACGTCACATGTGGAAGAAGCATGGTCTTTCCATGGTGGACCAGAGAGTGAAGTAGAAGGCAGGGACGTACACCCTGGTGAAGACCTACCAATAACTGTGCTTCCTGAATCCTAAAAGATGCTGTGACATGTGTGGTTCTGGTTCCAGGACTGAGGGTCTGCTTAAGTGTTTGGAAATCATGGAAGATGCTATACTATCTGTACAAGCAGGGATTTTGCCTCAGACTGAAACAAACCTTCCTTTTGTTAAGTCCAGTTTCAAAAACAAGAGTTTGCTGCTAGGTTTTGAGGACAGCTAGGAAAAGCCTCTGGGCTTGGGTCCTCACAAGCCTTCTCAGACAGCAGGAGCCTATGAGGGGCCAGACCTTTTTGCTGTCTATTTTTATTTATAAATAAGTCCTACCTCCCAGGTGCTGGAAAGCTAATCCAGGCTGACAGATTTCCTGACTTGACTGCCCTGGCTTTCAGTGGCCTGTGTCACTGCTATTAATAGTAAACTCCATATTCTTAAAGAGCTTTTCTGTCTGCTCTGCCAGTCCTGGGGCAGACCTTGGTAAGAAGGATCAAGTTGGGGTTAGGCGGGAGGAAGACAGAAGCAATTAAGTAGAGGGGACAGGGAGGCACCAAAAGAAGAAAAGCCAGGAATTTCTTGGGGGAAATTAACCTTAAGCTGACTTTGAAACTTTCTTTGATACATTCTTTTAGCAATTGGTGTTAAGGTCTGCATAATACAAGAATTAAGGAGCTCAGCAGGACTTGTGGGTAGATGGAAAGTGATTCTGATTACCAGATTTTTTGGTCTCTATGAGAAGGGGACTCAGATAATCTTGAGGAGCTTTTTTTTTTTTTTTTTTTTGGCTTCCTTTTCGTTAAGCAAATATAAACATAATCCTTTTAAAACAGGGCAATGTATATCTTTTTGCTGGTGTCTTCTTTTGGTTTTCAAAGAGCATCGCATATTTTGGGAGAAATTCCACTTGGTGCTTTTGTGTCTTGCTTGTTTTTCCTACTCCCACCCAAGGTCTCAAGCAAAGTCTGCACAGTGTCCCTGAACACTTTAGAAGTGAACCTTTATTAATGGAACTCTGGGGAAATAGAATTTATGCTTAACTCCTAGTTAAACATAAGACCCCATTTGCTTTAATCCTTGGTGTTGAAATCCATTCAAAAATGTTTACATTTGCTTTTATGTATGTACACAGTACATGGATATGATCTAATCTCGCTCTGATGATTCAGCATCTTGCAGCCCCTTGGTTCTAATAATATTTTATGGTAGGAATAGAGAGTACAGAAGATTGGCATAGGTCTATGCCTTGGCTGAAAAGGCTCCTTTATCGAATTGTGTTTGAGTTCGGGGGCAGACTGGCATTCCTGGTTCAGTTCCAAATACCTGCAGACTGCAGCCCAAATACTGCCACTCCTTTAGCAGGTTCAGCATGAGTCCCTTCCTTTATGTTATCTTCTCCTAGGAGAATTGTGAAGCTCCGATAATGAAGAGTGGGAGAATGGCTGTGTCTATGAACAAGACAAAACCCATGGGGCCTGGCTGGGTGTGGCCTCACTCCCAGGCCTGAGGCCACCTGCTTCTGAGTTTCTGCCTTGACAAGCCTGGGACCTGGATGGGCCCTTGAAGCCCATGGGAACTCCTAGCTCTTTCCCAACACAAGGAGCTGAGGAAGTGTACATGTATTCCCTTACATGGGATAGAGGAGTCACACTGCAGTGTGTCTTGGTGTTCTCTTTGATTTCAAGGAAAAGTGCCAAGTTGGAAGGCATAAACAGCCCATTGAAAGACACTTGAAAAGAAAATCTCCTCTCTCTCCCCCTTTTCATCCTAACTGTTAGAATAATGGCAATGTGGATCCATGAGAAAGTTAAGAAAATAGTGGATCAGGAGTTCTATTTGCCTTGGTTTCTCTTGATTATTGTGACAAGGAAGAAAGAACCCGCTGCATGCAAACTTGTGTACAACCTCTCTCAGCTACGGGACTTACCACACTGATGAAGTAAATGGCCAAAGAAAGTAGAGCTGGGTCAAGGACAAGAGGAATTAGCCAAGGGAGCCCCGTGGTTCCTTGCTTGTCATGAATGATGTATAGAATGAGGTAATGCAACCAAAATTAAGTGAGAGCTGCACAGTCACTTTCCACACAGCTGGGAGTGAAGCTTTTTGATGACTACATGATTTTTAAAAAAGGCCTGGAGCATCAGAAGGCCTGAAGTCTAGAATCACATTACTTTGTGACCTTATGTCACAGGTACAGCTGGCCTTCAAGGAAATAGAGCTGTCTCCAAGGGAGGATGCGCAGATATTTGACACTGGGAGGTTTGGAAAAGCCTTTCTTCCAATGTCCATCCCTCCCCATTTGTGGTTCTTGTTTCCAGTCTAGAGAATCAGCAAGCTTGCTATTGGAAACTTGGGGGATGGGAAGGTGTGGTTAAGAGAAGACAAGAACTTAAAATCTCAAGTGAGGCAGGATGTCCCAAGGGAACTCCTTGGCTAAAGCAGAGTTTACAAAGAGTAGCCTTCATGATTTGCTTAGAATCAGGACTTTTACCTGCCTTGAGCTTTCCTTCACTTGAGCCTGTATTTTTGATTTATTCTTGGTCCCCTTTCCTGGCTCATGGACTTTTCTTCAGAAAAGGGGGTCAGGGAGACATGGGTTAGCCCTGTCCTGGCTGGGTAGCCTTGGGCCTCATCTGCAGACTGAGAGGGAATATCTGTCATAAGAGAGTTTTGAGGATTGATGTGTCAGTGGCTAACAAATATCAATTCTCTCCTTCCCTTTTTTTCACTCTCTTTTTTTCCTCATTAATTTGCTAGTAGATGTTTACTTTGCAGCTAATAAAACTGCTGCTTCTAAAGTGGACTCTAGGCCTGTTCTTTTTGAAACATGTGTCAGCCAATTAGTTTCCTTTGGAGAAAAATATTTTGAGAGAGAGAGCGAGCGAGCAAAGACTGTTTAGGGAACCATCATTTTGGGTGCATATGATGATTAATAAAAGGGTAAGAAAGGATAATGGACCTAGGTTTTTATAACCTACTTGCTTTCTGCAGTGTCTCTAGAGCACTAGCAAGATACTGCTTGAAAGACAAGAAAAAATATCTTCTATAGACCTGTGCTGGTTGACCTTTAATTTTATTCTGCCTACATTATTTGGGAAACCCCCAAGCTGAAAATTTTCATAAAAAGAACTAATAACTGGGGTTCCGGGCAGAAGCAAACACAAAACGCTTATGGTGGGATGAACCCTTAACCTGAGTCTCCCAGGAATCCCACAAGTAAATACCTGCTAAACATGAGCTCATGATACATAGTTGCAAAATATACAAGAAAACAATGTACCATGAATATGTATTAGTAGACATTACAGAAGCACATTAGAATTAGAGAGTTTCCAATAATTTAGGATAGGAGAGTCATTGAGTAGAAGCTAGGACAATGATGTTTTAAATAATTAAAGACATATAATAGGAATTGAAAATATGAGAACACTATAAGACATTACAAAAATAATTTTTTAAAAAAGGAAAGGAATACTTTAAAAGAACTTACTAGATCTCTATAAGGGAATATAATTGAAAGGAATTAAAGTGATAATTAGTGAATTGGAAAGTAGATCTAATAAAATTTCAGAAACTAGCATTGAGAGATAAAGTGATAAGAAATATGTAAGACAGGTGAAAATACATGTAGAATAGAATTAAAAGGTTTATATGTGTTAATTACAGTTTCTGAAGGAAAGAATAAAGGGAGCAAGGGAAAGGCAGTACTTGAGATTAAGAACTTAACAGAATTAATGATAGACTTAAGTCCTCACATACAGGAAGCACGACAGATTCCACGCAGATTAAACAAAAAAATATAGTAGACATACTGAAATGGAATCTCAGAACTCAAAAGACAAATAATAAAGAAACAGCACATTACTTCTAAGAACTGAAAATAGAGTTTTTAACGGCAAAAAGAAGAATAATATTTTCAAAGTGCCAAGATAGAATTTTATGGTAATCTTACTCTTGAATGATAATTTGGCTGAACATAGAAGTTTTCATTGACATAGCAAATCCAGAAATTAGTAGTAAGATGAAAGAAGACATGAAAAACATATAAATTAGTAAGCACAGGTAAATCTAAATTATATTACTCTATACAATAACAATTCAAACAGTGGTATGATATAGAGATAAGAAGATAAGGCACAACTAAAACCTGCTCAAGAGTAACATGCAAGACAGGAAGATTTAATTTAAACTGCTTTAAGTTCCTGCATTGTTTGAAGGAGGATACAGATAGTGATTAAATTTGAACTTTAAGGTAAGCATGCATGTTAAAACTTTGAGAATAATCACTAAAATTAGAAATTAAATATGTAACTTCCAAACCAGGAGAGAAGGGGCCAGGGATATAGAAAATTCATTTAATTCAGTAGAAGTAAAAATTGGAGATAAATAGACCTTACGGAAAATAGGAAACAACATAAGATAATAGTAATAAATTCAAATGTCAGAAATTACAATAAATGGACTAAACTGTCCCATTAAAAGATCAAGATTACTATATCGAATTGAAAATAAAAACAAAACAAAACCCACAGATGTATCTAAAACATAAAGACCTCCAAAAGGATGGCAAGAGATACACCAGACACATTTTAATCAAAAGAAAGTTGATATATCTAAATTGATATAATACAAAGTAGGGTTTAGCTAATAGAGGTAAAGATGATCCTTAAATAAGAATAAAAGAAATATTATTTCAAGGACTCATGAGCCAATGGAAAGAAAAAACCCAACATCATTACAAATAAAGTCTTAGTGACTATAGTAAAACCCAGAAAAGCATATACACATCAAGTTCTCTGACTACAATGGAATTAAATGAGAAAATAAATAAAAATTCTTTTTAAAAAACAGTACTTTTGGAAGTTAAAAATAATTTCACTTCTAAGTAAGTCATGGGACAAGTGAATAATAGGAACAAATATTTATAATTAAACAATAATGAAAATATCATAGATGAAAGTTAGAGTGAAAATGCTACTTAGGGTGTAACTGACAATCTTATTTGCTTTCATTAGAAGTGGAAAAAAACCCTCATAGAGACAGAAAACAGTATGGTGATTACCAGAGGAAAAGGAGGGTGAGTGGAGGAGAAGACAGTAAAGGGGTGGGGGGGATAAATGATGATGGAAGGAGACTTGACTTGGGGTGGTGAACACACAGTACAATATACAGTTGATGTATTACAGAATTGTACACCTGAAACCTATATTATTTATTATCTAATGATACCCCCAAAAGTCAATAAAAATACCAAAAAAATGAATAAAGCTTCAAAAAATAAATAAAATAAAGTCCCCCCCCCAAGAAAAAAGGAAGTGAAGAAAATCAGGACTTTAATGACTTAAGAATCTATTAAATAACAGAGTAACTCAAAAGAATTATACGGAAGGAAGATATGAGCCTAGAAACATAATCTAATCAAAAGCTAAAAACTAGAAAGATTCAACAAAACCCAAGAACTGACCTTCTTATGCTTCTTTATGCATTCTGTCTTAGGAAGGTAGGTTGACTCACCTAATTGGAAAATGTCAGGAGAATAAACTGAGCTTACTCAACTAAGCTCTGCCCTTTATTTTTTTCAGAGCAAACCTGTCTTGAGTCAGAATAAGTTTTCCTTTGTCCCTCCATTCCATAGATCTGACCCAGGCAGCTGTTTAGGGAATTCTGTATACTCACTCTAAATTCTGGCTCTCGTATTCAGCTGCAATTACCAACCTAGCTTTTCTTAGTGTGAAAATACTCTTTTATTTGTTTCTTAATTTGTTCACAATCTGGGTGGGAGAGAAAGCACAAATAAATCTTTTTAGAAATGGATAAAAAAACTTTGCTAAGATAAAGTAGATATTAAAAAATAAAGAGAGTATACTGTGGCTAACCAAATACCAATAAATATAAAAACTCTGATGGCAGTTTATTTTTTGGAAAAATATAATTTGCCAAAATTGACTCAAAAAGAAACAGATAATTATAATCATTAACAAAATTCAGTCTTTTGTAAAAATCTACACTTATTTATGTGTATATGTATACATATACTCATTTCAAGCTTCAAATTTATGAGTAAGTTCTATCAAACATTCACTCTTATGCAAATGTTCCAGATAAAATGAGTGAATTCTCTCCAACTCATTTAATGAGACTAGTAACTTTGGTAGATCAGATAACTTGATGCTAAAAACAGTGGAAGTCAAGAATTACTAATAAACATAGGACCAAAAATCATAAATGAAATACTTTCAAGTCAGAATCCAACAGTAGCTCTGAGTTTTGTAAATGTGCATTTGTGTGCATGTACACACGTGTGTGAGTGAACTAAGTAGGGCTTACTAATTCATGTAAAGGTGGCTTAACAATAGAGTCCCTTTTTAATATTTAGCATTTTAACTAATTAGAGAAGAAATACCACATAACCTTTGCAATTGAAGCAGAAAAAGCACTTGAGAAATTCAAAATATTTTCATGATAAAAAATTCGTAGTGAAATGGACAAGAGGGGAATATTTGATAAAGGACACCTACTGAAATATCAGAGCACGCACTGGACTCTGTGGTATTACCTTGAGAGAGGAATACGACAAGGATGCAAAACAAGAGTGCCTGTCATCGCAGCGTCCATTTAGCCATACACTGGAGGTTCTCATCAGTGGTGTCAGATAAGAAAAAGAAATAAAAGAGCTGGAAGAGAAAAAAAAAGCTGCTTTTTAAAATACAGTATATTTATTTATATACCCAAGAGAGACTGACAAATAATCCTGGTAGTAAAGTTGTTGGGTAAAAGATTGTAGGTTGGGTTCCAGAGAAGCTGATTCTGAGCCAGAGATTAGCTTGGAGAGGGATCATTGGATTGTGCTCTTGATATCACCTGTGGAAGGGAAGGGCGTGAAACAGGTTGATGTAAAGGGAGCAGCTGAGCTGTGATGCAGCCCCAAAGAAGCCCCAGACAACCTCATGTGAAGATCCGAAGCTGGCAATCCGTTTAGGATTGTTCCAAGTTAAGGTGAGTAGGCCAAGCCTTTATATCCACAAGTTGACCAGTTACTGGGTGCAGGATGGCTGGGGGAGGGGTGTGGCCTTGGGGTTGGCGGCTCTTTTCTGTGAAGACACTTCTTCAAGAGGACTGAGGTCTAATTGCTGACATTGCTTCCTGCACCTGAGGGGGGATAAGTTCTTAGTCCTGAGGGGGGTCTGGGAGGTGCTGGGATCTACTTATTCATCTAGTTCGGGAGCCATTTCTTCTGGGTTCCAGTGGGAGTCTTTTGCTTGGGGGAGACTTGTAAGAGGGAGATCAGTGGGGTGGACTGTTGCTCCCTTTGTTGTAGCCGGTTTTGGGGCCATGCCTGATACTCATTCACCTCTGCTTCACTGTGCATGCTACGCCCCTCAGCTCACACCACGGCTAGTCTCAGTGACCCACCTGGTGGGCGACCCAGATCTCCCTGCAGAGAGGTCTGACTCCCTGGTAACTGGTGCCCTCTTAGGCCAGAGTTACTGCAACTGTCCAATTACCATAAAAAATGGGCAAGATATTACCAAGAGGTACCCAGGTACATCACTGAAATACCAAATATAGCCTTCCCTGCCTACATGTGTAACAGCAGTCCCCCCTTTTCCTGATAATTAGCGTTAATGCCCCTGCTGCTCTGAACCTGCTACTCATTATGATAATTGCATCTCCTTGGGTTCTAACAGTTAAGTGCTGCCATCTGGCCTCTATTATTTCAGGGTTCTCATATCCCCATTGCTCTCAGTGGACGCAGTTCTATAATGGCCTCTGTTCCTGCAGTCTCTGGCCTGCAGAGGGGAGCCACCACTGAATTTAGGGAGGCTGGTGTCCCCCTCACACATTCTTTGTTGCTTTGGGCACTTCCTAGGGAGCATCATCATCCTATGGATGTTTTAGTCTTACACAGTAAGTCCACTTTTGCATGCCTACTTGTTTGAGCCTTTTAATTACTCTACTTCCTGCCTTGGTAATTCAGGTATTTCTACCTTCACTTATTAATATCTGGAATATTTAAGGAATGCCCAGAAAACTGTAAGAGAGAAGTCACATTAATAGGCAAAGGATAAGAACAGGCAATTCAGTGAAGAACCATGAATGGTCAATACACTCGAAAAGTTGTTTACCCTCCCAAACAATTGGGGAAAAGTTAATTAAAAACACAATGAAATAATTTTTCATACTCATCAGGTTTGCAAAAATTGATAAGTCTGCAAAATCCAGGTGAGGATTTGGAATGAGGAAATAGTCATGTTCTGCTAGTGGGAGTGGAAAGTGGGTGCGCAGATGGGAACAACCACTTTGGAGAACAATTTTGTAACATCAAAAAATTTTTTAAATGAACTCATTTTAACCCTTGCAATTCTCTACTACCCTAAAGAATTTTTTTTCATGTATGGATAAGAATTTATTGAAATTGAAAACAGCCTTAATTTCCTTTCATTGGAGAATGGATAACTTGAAGTATATTCATACAAGGACATATTATACTGAAGTTACAGTGACACAGACCTACAGTGGATGGACCTTAGAAGGTGAAATCTTGAACCCCCTCAAAAAACCAAAACCCAAGTTGCAGAATATTTATAGTAAAATCTATATATTATTTATGAAAATATACATATTTATGTATTTCATATATGTAATACTATTACATATTGCACATATGCATTGTATATTTTAATATCTTACATGTATGGATGTTATATATGTCATATATATTATGAAATATTATGAAAACATGAATGGAAGTGAAAAATACCAAGTTAAAGGTAATTCCTCTTGCAGAAGGGAGTGTGAGGAGGAGAAGAATGGGATTAAGGAGGAGCTTTTTATTATATCTATAATTTTTTTCCTTTTAAAAATCCTGAAGCTCAAAGATAGAAAGCAAAACTTCGAGCTTGACAAAGCTTAGTGTTGGACAATGGATGTTTGTTATTTTCTATACTTTTTGGCATGCTTGAACTACTTCAGAATTAAATAAAAGAAAAAAAAATAAGGAGTTTAGGCTGTCTAAGGAACAATCCATTATTTCAATTTAATTAAAAATAAAGTTGCAAATCCTTGTTTCTGACTAATGAAACACAACTTACATAGACCATGGAATATGGCCTGATAAACTCGATCTCTATTCTTCAGGGACTCTGAAAGAGGATAGTTAGGTGGACATGAATAAATCACATGTACTGAGAATAATCAGATGGGATCTCTTTAGTCTTTCTTCTCTGGGGACTTCAAGAGTAGGATAGGAGAAAGCGTATCAATTCAGGAAGAAGCTCAGCTCAGGAACTTGTTAGGAGATTCAGCAACTTGTGCAGCACCTAGGCCAAGGCCCCTCTATTTCTGCTGTCAGAATCAGGCTGCCTACCATTCACAGCTCTCTGTAGGCTAAGTCGCTCACTGGTCTTGGCATCGTGAGCAACGAAAAGATGGCATTCCAGTGCCTCTGATAACATCCCCTTGCCTGTTCAGTGGACATGGAGAGACAGGGCTGTGCTGGGAATGATGGTGATCAGAGCCATATGGAGAGAAAACTGAGAACATCAGCATTAGAAGAGGCCTTAGAGACCATCAAGTCAAGCTTTTGTGTGTGTTCAAACTTTTTGTTTCAACAGACTAGGTAAAATAGGTGATCATGAAACTGCTCTAGTTAAAGCAAATGGGGTGGGGGAACCCCAAAGAGTAGTTCTTTGTGCTCCTGCTTTCCCCTCTCCTTCCCTCCCCTCTCACTCACATCCCTGACAACCTGACCAGGCTCTAGGAAGCACATGATGTAAGACACTGGCACATCTAAGGCCTTCATTTGACAGATGAGGACATTGACCTCCAGTGGGGATGCTGTGATGTGCTCAAGGCCACACTCAGCTGTTGGGGCAGAGTCCCTCCACCCCACCAATGTTCTTTCTACCTTACCCTTCAAGCAGTTTCTTTATTTTCTTAGAATTGAGCCAATATAAACAGACAATATAGATTTTTTCTTTCTTCTTTTATTTATTTATTCAGTGTCTATGTTCTAGATTTTAAAAAGACCATTTTGAGCATGTCCATGCTCAAAACCCATATAGTATCATAACCCATGATACTATAATCCTGTTGTGTTGCAACACTATGCCACTGAGCTCCACGTGAAACAATGGGGGTTAATTCTTAAGTGTTCTGATGATGGAAGAGGGATCCAGACTAATTCCATGTGGGGGAGATAGGAAGTAATATTAAGAGGAAAAACAATATCTCACTCTGCCTCTTCTCAAACAGCTTTCTCCTAAACCCCACTCATTTAGATAATAATTTGGTTTATCATGCTGCACTTTTAAAATGCCGACATCTTCCCTCTAGGTAAAATCCATTGATTGCTTGTATCACCAAGGGAATATTAATAACATTTCCCGAGCACTTTCTACATGCCAGACACTATGCTAAATGTTTCATATGCATTATCTTATATAATCCACATAATGATGGCATGAGGTAAATACAACTATATCTGCATTTACAGAAGGATAAATGGAAGTTTAGAGAGGCTAAGTATTTTACCTCAAAGCACAGCTAATAATAGATGGCAGAATCCAGATTCGAGTCCATGCTCTTAGCAGCTATGCTTCCCTGCAATGGATAGTCAGTCAAGCACCTGGTTAGAGAATTTGTGTTTCACTGAATTGTGTGGAAGAAGGGAAATTAATTACAGAGCAGATAGGCAATGCTAGGTGGATCTTTCCTCTCCAATGTGCAATGTGGCTAAAGTTACTTCTGTATAGATTTTTGATTAGAGATTCTCAAGAATAAAGTATAACATAAAAATACATCTTAATATAACTAATGAGGCTAAAAAACTATACTCAAAGAATGTACAATTTGCTGTAAAATACCTAAATGAGAGCATAATTTCTGGGAGAGCTGTATGCTATCAGTCCTGATTATTTAAAGTAATATAAAAGTTAATTACTGATTATCCATTTTAAAGAGAGGTAAACTGGATATTTGAAATAAATACTATATATATATATATATCTCCAATGATATCAGTCTGCACATCATTCAGATCCATTTGCAAGAAACAGACTACCAAATTCAAACTGACTTAGAAAACAAGGATATTTCTTAGGTCTTACAGCAGGCAATTCAGAAGTAGAGTAGGCTCTGTTTGTTTGATTCTGCGACACAAAAAATGCCATCAGAGGGCCAGATTCTCACCATCTCTTTATTCTGCTGTCTTAAACTTTGACTTCATTCTCAGGTTGGTTTTCCTTGTGTTCACAAAAGGGCTACCAGCAGTGTTTGGGGCTCTACAACTTTTTATTTGCATGAGTGGGGAAGAGAACCGAATTCCTCTTGCTCTCTTTAGAATCAAGAAGAACATGCCCAGAAACCTCTTTTCCTCCTCACAGGGCAGACTCAAGGGTCACATGAACATTTCTTAGCCAAATTCCTGGAAAATGGGTTGAGATTACTCACTGTCAGTCAGGTCCCTCTCTTTAAAGGAGGCCATTCCCTCTGACGCCATTGACTTTCCTCAACAAGGTAAGTGGAATGTGTTACAAAGGTAACCACAGTCCGCAGTACAAATTTGCCTGTACCAGATGGGTACCATGATTCACTGATATATTCAAAAGACATGTTTGAAATATCTGCCATCTGCTCAGAACCAAGAGATTCTAAAGAAAAGCCACACATGAATCCACTTTCCTATTAGGTGACAAAAATGACAAACTGTGGCTCATGCCCCACCTTTCTCCTCCCTGATCTTTGGTGTAAGCATACAACAAAACCCCAACACAGCCCAGGACTGGGCTAGAGATGGAGATGAGCCCAAACTGATGGCTCCAAAATGAGGAAACTGGCCAAATCCAATCAACCTTTTAGTTACTAACTAGTTATTTTATTACACACAAAACTTTAAAAGAAGCAGTCTTTCTCTTTTACACAGACCAACCTCCCTGTATCAGATGATGGATTTCCCTGGCTTAACCTTTAACTTTTGAGAGCACTGGGTGTCTGGCTCCATCCCCCACAACTCGTCAATTCGAGAGCTGGCAGCTTCACTCCTGGGCTTACTACATTACACACTTACATATTTTATTTTCGGAGTGGCAGGAGCAGGGCTCAAAAAATTGTTATATGAAATTATTTTGGCAAAATAATTTCATTTGCTAGTGTGAAATACCTTTAGAAGCGCTGCCCTGGAAAGTGGTTAAGGTATGGGCACTGGGAACAAGTTATGAGTTGACTTATACTGTGGTTTAGCAAGATTTAAAGTTGGTCAAATAAACAGTTTTAACCCTCTCCCCCCATTTGCCCCCTAACAGCCCAGCTGACTGCACCTGCCTCTTTATTAACCGCAAAAAAGTGAAAACCTAGCAACATGAAATTAAATCTTTTTCTGCTTTGGCACCAGTATACCCATGGAGAGTTCTAAAGACATAGAAGATTTAATGCTTAGGGAGAGCAAAAGATTATTTGCTTCT
This sequence comes from Desmodus rotundus, assembly GCF_022682495.2. Classification (NCBI taxonomy): domain Eukaryota; kingdom Metazoa; phylum Chordata; class Mammalia; order Chiroptera; family Phyllostomidae; genus Desmodus; species Desmodus rotundus. The sequence goes on from NC_071387.1 coordinate 170,162,704, forward strand.
GCCCCAGCAACAGAGCTATTCTAAGAGCTCCGATTACTTAAGAGAGGCAGGGCACAGGCACGGCTTCTCTTCCTCTTGCTCAGATTTTAAAATTCTTGTTAGTCTACTTATTTGCAGAAGAGATTATAGCATAGTCTAGAGCAGTGGTTTTTCTGGGTTTGTTCTGCTGGTGACTTCCATGATGATCACTAATAGTGTTTTTATTTATAAAGAGATAATAATTTACATTTTTACTTTCGACATCATCTTATCACTTAACTGTTAGCTCATAAAACCCAAGAAGCATCCTATTCTAATTCTAGCATGTGTTTCGATGGTAGAAGTGAATAGAGAGAGGTGGGGAGGGGAGGGATATGGAAGTCAGTGACCAGAGATTATTTTGCTGCGCCAAAATGAACATGGGGCTTGGACTTGCCACAGTCCTACATTCATATAACTTTTCAGAGCTTAGCCTTTCAGGTTCCAATGACTCTATATTTTAGGACTTTTGTTTCTCACAGAGATTAGACACCAACTCCTAAAACTATTCTACACTGTCCCATGTGTTTTTATTTATTTATTTATTATTATTATTATTTTTTACCATGTACATCTTTATTCAAGCCTGAATATGGATCCCACCTGTGTCAGAATCTTTCATACACAGAGCATGAGACCCACTACTCCTGGGCCTTAAGAATACTCTGAATACACTGAAGAAAAAAATTGGTGGTCAGTTGGGAAAGCAGAGTCTTTCTGGCTGAGTCCACTTCCAGCCTGTGTACATGCCTGTGTTTTTTTTTCCCCCCAACATCAAGGACTGGGTGAGTAGTTTGGTAGGTTGTAGACATGTCTTCCCTGTTGCTCTTGAGCCCAGGAAATAGAATATAATTCACCCTTTGTTTACATTAAAAACATGGGAGCAATCCTTGATGCTTTCGTTTTTGTCATTCCTCACATCTAATTATTCTGAAACCCTGTGGTGCTCCCTAAAACACATGGAGAATACCTCAGCCTCCTTTCTGCAGTTAACATCCTTGTCCAAGTCACCATCATCCCTAATGCTCAAGAATTTTCTGTCTTGTCTCCTTGGCTCAATCTATAATCCATACTCCATCTTGAGGCCAGAATTTTCTTTAAAAAAATACAAATCAGAGTATACCAATTACCTTTATAAAACTCTCTGTGGTTTTCTAGTACTATGGATAAAAATCAATTCCTAGTTATGATTATCTTAGCCCCATTTGATGTATCTTCTGTTAACTTCTCCAAGTTCTCTATTGCTTCATCACTATGCACAGAGTTGTTACCCATATTTTTTTCTATGCCTAGAAAGTTTATTTCTTAATTCTTCACATAGTATTAGCTTAAATGCCACCTTCCCCAGGGGCATTTCCTGATTATCCTTCCACAGTGGTGTCATAGTTACCATAGTTCAGGTAGTTTAGCATCCATGCAAACTCTCTTTTTCTATGCTGAGAATGCAAAACGAAAATTCACATCTCCCCAATCCTCTTGGAGCTTGAATCCAAGAAGTGACTTAGTTTCCACCAACACAATGCAGGGTCCCCATTCTGTGGCTCATGGGGTCTCCATTTTGATGGGACCAAGCATCATTTTGCTGGCATGGGTTGTGGTGGATAGGGGATGATTCTGGAGCAAGCAGTTGTGGCTGTGACTACAAGGTATAGCAGCGAAAGGCAGCTCCTGAGTCAGTGGCTCTGCAACAGCAGCAACAGCTGTTTTAATTGTACTGGGGGCTAGAATATTCTGCAGTCAGCATGGCTGTTGCACCTTCCTAATACAACAGCTTCTTTTAACAGATTCTGCAGAGGCTGGGGATTGTTCTTGAGAGGTCAGCCCAGAGCCTCCTCCTCCAGCTCTTTTAAAAACAATTTTATGAACACTGAATTCCCTGAATAGAATCCTTTTCTGCTTAAACTAGTTGAAGTGGATCCTGTTGTCTTCAATAAAGTCTGGACCAATATAAGTGCCTTCCATAGGTTACTCTTCAGCTTATTTTTTTTCCTTTTTTTCTTCACCCTTATCATAATTTAAATTGTACTGTTCACATTGTTTCTCTACACTACAATATCAGCTTTATGATAATGGAGCTTTGTCTCCAGAATGGAACTGTGCCTAGCACCTAGGACAGTTCTTGAAGCATGGAAGGTGTTCTGTAACCATGTGTTGCCTGAATGGATGGGCCCTATGCCTTTGCTAGGGTGCTCCACACCATGTGCCAGCAATCTTAGCAGTAGGGGGTTTGCTCTGCAGCTACAGTCTTTCATTTGACTCACCAGTTGTTTCTGGTCCTGCTCCACTTTAGTTTTTCTGACTCAGCTATGGAAACATGCACTTCTGATGATGATGACAGAGCAAGTCCTTGAATTCTCTAAAAGCTCTGCATTGGGAAGCTTCTGCTAACCGGTACCTCACACCATTATCAGCAGAGCAGAGCTCAGCCAGATTTCACTATCAGTAGTGTCAGGCAGCAGGGCAGAGACTGGACTAGGAGGGCCAGCCTAACTTGGCCATTGCAGGGCCTACTCGCACGATGAACTATTTCACAAATGATCGAAAGTCTGGCCTCTCTTCCTCTTGAAGGACTGCCCAAGATCATCCCATTCATTCTGGTTGCTTGCATGTCTCTTTCCCATAATTCAACATGCTTTCTTCCTTTGCAACCTGTTCCCAAGTGTGCAGCATGCCTAGCTAAGTTAACACTTTATTTGCTCTTTCGAAGAGCCGTATGTTTCCCTTGGCCTGTTTTCATGTGAAGCAAAGGTCCAGAAATACATGTATTCTTTTTGTTTTGTTTTTAACAAACTAAGAACTTGGATTCTCAGCATAAAATGTTGAATAATAGATTATTTGCCTAAAATAATCTATGCCTCATTCGATTTTTTTATTCTAGTGCTCAGTACAGGGTCCGGTACATAATGGGTACTCAGTGAATATTTGAAGAATGAGTGAATCATCCTTGTTTTGTGCTTTTTTTTTTTTTTTTTTTTTGAAGCTGGCTAAAGGTTAATATATGCAGAGGAGACAGTATATGAGAAAAAAAATCCCACATATGACTTTGATTCTATTCAAATGTGTTCCTGCAGTTAGGCAGGATTTCATTAACATTTTCTTCACATCATGCCCGCTGAATATCATTGCTAGGTCTAGTTGACAAGTGTCGTTCACAAGTCACATTCGTGAACCTAGTAGGGTATCCTGCCAGGTGGGGCTTCCTTTTCTCAGTTCTGACACAAATCAGATGGCAAATGTCAAATGCTCTTTTTCAGGACTCATATACAGAACGATGTGCTTCTCCAAGGTCAGGGCAAGCACCCACTTTACTTTGCATTCATGAGCAGGAATGCTGGCGACAGGTAACCTTCAGAGAGGGTGGCTGTCATTGGCAGAAGGGCGCAGGCTGGAAATTGAATCTTCCTAAAAAAAGTCACATCTGCCGGCTGGCAGGAGAAGGAACTCATGTCAGGGCAGGCGACTAACTGGCAGTGGAGGGCTGCTGGTTACTGATTAAGCTGGGCAAGGCATTTTAAAAGCAAAGAGCACTCCCTCAGTGGAGATTAGGCAGGCTCTTGCAGGCTCTCACACCAGGGGGCGGGGGGGAAGGGTGAGGTCAGGAAAAGGACAGGTAGTGGGTATGCCCTTGGCTGGGTGGATGGGAGAAGTCCTCTCTCAGGGGTAGCCAGGTCCTCTGTTTGGTGTCCAGAGCTGCCTGAGACACGGAACGCCTATCTCTAGAGCAGAAACTCCCGTCCCTGAGGGGTTGAGACACTTTATGGCTTTGCCAGCTGTCTCAAAGGGCAAGGTGAAATTCTCAAACTCAAGTGGTTTCCAAGTCTCTTGACTAATATGGAGACCACAGAGTTACCTTTGAGTACTTTTTGAAGGATGAATATTTCCACTCTCAAAATGCCTGGGAAGAGTTGCTGTGGTTGCTACTATGTAACAAGCCTTGAGTTATGTAGTTTGCAGATGTTACATAGCTGTTAAATTGAATCTTTACAAGCTGGAGACATAGGTATATTTATCCTGTTTTATAGATAAAGCACCTGAGGCTTAGAAAGGCTGAACAACTTGTCCCATATCACAGTACTGGAAAGTGACAGAGCCAACTCCCCCAGATGAAAGCAATTCTGCCCCTGTCTAGGGGACTGAGTCACTAAATAATTGTTCTTTGCCAATTGCAGATTTTAAGATATTTGGCCCTAAGGCATGCTTTTTTCCATAATTGGGAACTAACTGTACATTATTGCTCTTGTGTCCCTCAAACAGTATTTTATTAACTATAGATCAAACTAAGTTTTTTCTAACTTTAATTAAATGAAGCAAAACATAGATTAGCCATAGAGAGGGCAGCAGGCACAGGAGGAGTGGGCAGCTGGCTTATAAAACATGAGTGGAGGAGGGCCCAGCACCATAGCCTCTCTCTCTCTCATCTTCTCTTTATGCCAGCCTGCCCTGATGCCTGAAACAGAACCAGTCACTTAGATGACGTTCCTCACAGTCTCTACTAAAATGCCAGTTTATTACCTGCGAGGACTAATGTGCCGATGATCACAGTATTGTCCCTTCACCTGTGCATATTGATTTCTCTCATTTGATTGTCCCTTTATGAGGATCGGTGGCACTGCACCAAGTCCTCAGGGAAGGGAATAGAGGACAGTGCGTTTTGGTGGTAGGAATGATGATCAGGGGAAGGTGTCAGGAGAGGTCAGGGGCATTAGGCCCTATCACGTGGGCACGGATCATGATGGAAGCGGAAGCAGCTGGAGGTCTGCATGAGGATCTGAATGTCCCAGGAAGAGAGAAAGAGACCATGGGAAGTTATAAAGCTAAAATGTGCTGGGAGTGTTCATATAGGGAGGGGAACCCACAGATAGCTTTGAATATTTAAATTTCTTTTTAACATTTTGGGTAAACTTCGTCAATGTGCCACCCAATCGTTATGTTTTATCAAAGAAGTAAAGTGTATCTCTCAACAATTTGGCCTTGGCAGTCCTAGGGGGAGAACAGAGGAGCGTGGGGAGAGAGGACGAGAAATGGGAAGCGCGTTGTGAAGTGCACGAACACAGTTCCCACGCCATGATCGGATAGGGCTGTCTGACGTTGCCAGCTCTTCCTCACGTGCTGTGTTTCCCACCTCCCACACCCGCCCGAGGTCAGAGATCCCAGATGGGCTCGGAGGTGCTCACAAATGCTTGACCATAGCCTCCCCCGGAGAGGACCCAGGCACTGTCACCCAGTGGGAAATTCCAGGGCCTCTGACCTGCTCCACGATTCCCAACCTGGAGAACCTCTGACCCTTTCCTCCAATTTTCCTGGGCTCCTGCTTTGCTCCTGACACTCAGCCCAATCTCACAGCTTATTGTTCCCTTATGAGTGGTGCCAACAAGGGCAGATGTCAAAGACATTACCTGCAAACCAGTCACATCACCTTTTGGCTGGTGTCTGCTCCTTGATTATTAGTAAAGGCAGTGTGGGCCTCAGGCAAATCTGTCAATTCAGCCAGGTCTGCTCTTCATTTTTCTCCTCCTTTTGCTCCATTTCACACCAGCCTAGCATCTGGTGCCCTCATCCCCTTTCTCCCATGCCCAGTACTACCCGCTTTACTATTTCATGTGTTCTGGTCCTCGAGCAGCTCCTACTGTGGATCATTCTCCTCTTCCTTTTGAGCCTATGTATCCAAACTTACCTGTCTGGGGTTTGGTTGTTTTAGGACCTGTTCTTTTAGGTGCCAGGTTGTCCAGATAACATGAAGATTTAGCAATGTATTTGGTAGCTAATATGTTGCTTCTTCCTGATAAGCAAAACCTTAAAAGCACTTCAGTGTAGGCCTTGGTCTACATAAGAAAGGCTTCTAAAGGGAAACTCAAGAACTGCCACCAACCAAAAGGGAAGACAGCCTGGTCACTGGTCCTCTTATCAGCAGAGTCAGCTGTCCCCTCTGTGTCTGTGGGACAGGCCCTGGGGTAGAGGTCTGAAAGTCTAGATTTGCACTTTATTTATGATTCCAAAAAGATCTTGGCAACTAGCTGTACACCTCCCTCATGTCTCCAGTGTCTCTCTCTGCAAAATAAGGGTTGATAGCGAGAGGGCACTCTTCTTTGTCTAGGTGGTGGAGAAGGCTACTAGATTATTGCAGAGCTCTCTGAAAACACTGAGCATTTGGAAAAAGCTTAATAAAAGATTTTGATGAAGTTTCTCCAGAAGTTGTATGAGAGGTTGAGATGGGGTCCTTGGCAGAGTCCAGAGCTGAAGAGCAAATTTCTTGCAATGCATAAGGAAAAAAAAAAAAAAGCACTAAATGAAGTACTCGTGGCTATTAGATGCTTTCTGCCCTAAAACATTATCCATGTCTGGCAAGTTTGAGGGGTGATGTATGCCAGCCATCGTCCAATTTTGAGATGCTGTCTTAAGGCATCATAGAGACATACTGTGCTGTGAAGGTTTTGAGGCTGATAGAGGAAGGGTGGGTGGGGTGAACTCTAGCCTTCACAGAGTTAACTGTGGAACATGCACCTGGCTTTCAGATTGGCCCAAATAAATCCTGATGACCTGTCTTGTTCTGGAAGCCACCTAGGCTTGGATTTGGTAATATTGACAGGCAGGACAGAGTGTCCCAGGAGAAATCCAGTGATACCAAATTGCTCATGAGGGCATCTTGATTTTTTCTTTCAGAACTTGGAGTAACAAGTGTCTTACCTCTGGTGGCCACTTTGGTTAAATGGAAATGTACCTTTTTGAAGACCTGAAGTTCCACCTCTGCAGAGTGTTTGCTTGGACTGCATAGTAAATTCTGTACAGCCTGGAGCAAAATCAAGCTCGATTGTAGGTAACTGGGCCATAAGTGTTGACCAGAGTAGATTTGGGGTTGAGACAAAAACTATAAAATGTTAAGCCTGGAGTGTTTTGCTTGGTATAAGATGACCATGACTTACTTCCTTTTTAGGTTTCTATTGATATCTCATGTCTGCATGCCATGACAAGACAGGATAAGAGTACACCAAGCATTGGACTAAAATTTTTTTCTCTTCTCCTTCTCTCCACTGTGTTTCTCTGTGGGACCCTGCTGTGGCCTCCCTGTGTCTGCATATTATGCATATCAAGAAACAGAGGCAAGGCCAGCTGGCTAGGCTTCTTCTGTCTACTGGCTTGTGGTCATGTCTCCTCAAGCAACTGTTTTGGGGGGACACCATTAATGCTCATTGCCCTGGGGAAATGGAGAAGATTCAGTTCCTTCCTTCCATCAGCCACGGGACAGATTTCCCCTGCCAGGAAGGGCACTCTATCCTTGGAAAATTCACTAGTCTTTGTTTTCAATATTGGTGATTCTGGCAGTTAACTACTTTCATTTCCTTTACCATGCCTAGGTGCCATTTTGGTCCTATTAGTTTCTTTAGGAAGAAAATATCTCTACATGTCTTTAACATCTGATCTTTTTAATCAGGAGGAGGTGACTTACTCTGGGCAGTCTTGCTGCAAGACCCAAAGGAGCAACTATTGAAAGAAGAGGAGAGAAACGGGAACTGAAGTTTTAACAATAAAGTCACATTGAGAGAGAAGCCATTGACAGGTGAAGGTAAGAGTGGATGTTCAAAACCCAGACCTCTGAATCTGTGGATCAGGATGGTGCTCCTGGGTCTTGTCTTAGAGACAGCATCACCCCAGCACTGGTTACAACTTGAGCCCTTGAGAGTTAAGGATTTACTGGTAACATATCCATTCTGCACTGAGCTAAGCCCCAGATTTCTACTCTCCTCTTTGTTTCTTTTTCATTTTGTTCATGTTCATGATCAAAAAGGTTTAGAAGGATGGGAGGTATGACATAATTCACTATCATTTGCGGATATTTTGGAAATAACGATCTTTTTCATGAAGTCAAGGGTACAAGCTGCCATTTCTCCCTTCCCAGAGCTTAATAGTATAATGATTTATGAAGACCTCTTGCTGTGGGCAGAAAAGAGGCTATGCAGGTGAGAGAAACAGAAATTCCAGTCTCTTTTATGGAAGGTTGATGGCTTAGTCATGGAGAAGGGAGACCCTTTCAAACTCTGTGTCATGGAGACTGGACTTTGCCTGCCTGATCAGAGCCAGACACACTGGACTGATGGAAGGACAGGAGAGATGCCTTAGCCAAAAAGTCACAGACCTGCTTCCCTGGCAACCCTTGGTCCCCCAGCCTCTCACCTCTTCCCACAGAGAGAAACAAGTTTATAATAAAAGCCTTGGTAGAAATAAATGTTCAACTGGGTGAGTCTACCTTACTTAGTGTGTAGGGTCTTGGTGTTTTTTTCAATTGCAAAGGTAATTTAATATTGATATTAAAGGATAATTTGAAAAGCTAGAAATATTGATGTTTTATATACTTTTTGGTGTTTTTATATATTTTTCTAAAGTTTTTATAACCAATATGTATGACTTAAAAATAAAGTTATATTAAGATTTCAAAAATAAATCACTTCTACTCCCTCAGGCTACTACAACTATTTCCATTTGAGGTATACCCTTTTTCAGTGTTTGTCAATTTTGTGCAATTTTGGCATACTTTAAAAATAATTTATTGAGATGAAATTTACATAACATTAAATCAACCATTTTAAAGTGAATAATCCAGTGGCATTTAATGTATTCACAGTGTTGTGCAACTACCATATCTATCTAGTTCCAAAACATTTCCATCTTAATTTAAATGAGATTGTAATCGATATTAATGGGCAAAACCTCTTACCCCTTCAGTGGTTTTTCTGCATTTCTTTGCATCTTTCCCTTCCTCCACTAATCTTTGTTCCAACTGTATGGATTTATCTATTCTGGATATTTTATATGAATACAATCATATAACGTGTGACTTTCTTTCACTTAGCACACTGTTTCAGAGGTCTGTCTATGCTGTAGCATGGGTCAGTACTTTTTGTGGGTCAATAATATTCCATTGTATGGATATACCACACTTTGTTTATCCATCCATCCACTGATAGACCTTTGGACTATTTCACCATTTCTGGCTCTTGTGAATAGTGCTACTGTGAATATGCATGTACAAATTCTTTTTTGTGTTTTCAGTTCCTTCAGGTATATATCTAGGAGTGGAATTTCTGGGTTATATGGTGATTCTGTAGGACCTGACAGACAGTTTTCCACTGTGGTTGAACCACAGTGGTTGAAACACTATGCCTTCCAATCAACAACATATGAGGGTTTCAATTTTTCCACATCCTCACCAACTTTTGTAACTTCTGTTTGACATACTTCTAACCGTTGTGAACATGTTATTTTATGTAATCAAGTCTTAAGTTTTAAATTTGTACTAACCTCTAGTGTTTATGTATACTTAATTGCCACTTCAGGATGATTTTGTTCCATTACCCTGCTTTTTCTCAGATCCTATGACAAAACATTTGAGAACAGCATTTGTTGTTCAAGCAAATTCTCTTGCTTCTCAGAGCAATCTCTGTATTAAACATGAGCGATTGTACCTGTTGGCCCCTGCCCTCCTTTTTTTGCTAATGAGCTTTTTTGAAGTGTGATATTTGAAACAGAGCTCTGTCCTAAAAGCCAAGCTGTGGTGCTCACATTCGGCTTCTGTTGATAGCTCTGCTGACAATAGGAATGCATGTATGTTCAGAAGAGTGATAACAATGGGAGATGTCCTGGAGTGTGCGCTCTTCCTCAGCCTACCTGCCTCTCCACATTACACCTGTCACAAGCACAAGCAGGCTTTTCCAGCGAGGCTATATGAGTTTAGGGCCAGAGGCAGAGACAAGGATGGCCTTGTACCTACAGGAACAGACAGGATAAAAGGCAAGAGTGATTACCTTAAGATGGATTTTCCTATTATAACTTAACTGGTGAATTAAAGGATTAGGGAAAAATGACAGAAGGCAAAATTCAGGATTTTTCAACCTTGGTACTAGTGACATTTTGTGCTGGATAATTCTGTGTGGTGGGAGAGCTTCCCTGTGTGTTGTAGGATGTTTAGCAGCCTCCTGGGCCTCTATCTACTAGATGCCGGTGGCCCCCCACCTCCCATACCCCCTCCATGCCCTGTCCAGCCATTGCTAAATGTCCTTGAGGGGGTTGGTAAAAATGACTCCCAGTTGAGAACCACTGGGCAATGTGAATATTAACTTTTTTGCTCATTAACTGCCATTTTTGGTGGGTTATTTAAAAGCTAGTATTATGGGGTGGCAGTATATGCCAGACACTCTGCTCAGCATTTTCATTCATTTATTTCTCAGCAAATATTTGAGTGTCTTTCTGCTAGGAACTGAATCTATAACGTGGACTGAACCCTGGCAAACACCTGCCCTCATGGACCTTCCATTCCAGTGGAGAGACAGGCATATTGAAAGAATCACACAAATGTATAACTGCAACTGTGCCAAGTGACAAGGAAGGGAGGCCTTTGGAGACTATGATGAGAGCGGTTTCCCAGTGCTCCCAATGTACCAGGCTTTGTTCTGCAACTGTCACATGTATGCTCATGTGACCTTTACTACACTTCTTTGATGTGGGTACTAGTATTCATGTCTGTTTGGCAGGAAGAAAGCTGACTTTGAGGTGGTAAAAGTCACACAGATAGTAAGTGGTAGAGTTGGGGTTCTGAGACTGATGAGTTGTCTTCAGAGCCTACTACCCAAGACAGTGAGGTGACATCAGTGAGATCAGCAGCATGACTAGATGATAACTGGTTGAAGAGGGGAAGGGGAAGTGTTCCAGGGCAGAGGCAAAAGCAAATGGGTGGGCCTAGAAGTGGAGAGAGAATAGAAGACTGAAAGGCCAGAGGGACTGGAATGCAGAGAATGTTGGGGAAGGAAAAGCAAGAGAAGCTGGGGAGGTGGGCGGGGTCACTCCATTTCCAGGGCTTGCAGACTAAGTTAAGGAGATTCCTCTTGATCCCAGAAGGGAGTTTGTGGGGGGTTTCAAGTAGGGAGAGGACACTCTTAAGTTTGCCCTCATTACCATATTTAATATTACAGCCACTCATGCTTTTCAAAGTTTACAAAATTGGAAAATGGCAGAGCTGGCCTTGAAACTCAAGCACATCCCATTCTAAAGCCCATTCTCTTCACCACACGATGCAGCACCCTCCTATTCCAGGGCCTTTGAGCCCAACCTGGTCACTGAGCACACCTCCCTCAGGGCAGTGAGTTGGGTCTGATGTCTGGAAATTTTGTCCCTGTGCATTTTGATGTTGGCATGTGAACACAGACAATTCTATGCATCTTAACAGGCATTCTTTAACTTGAAGTTTCTAGTCTCTGTTTACTGTCTTGCACTCCAACTCCAATTCACCCTTTCACCCTGCCCACCCCTTAGCTCTGTGATTCTGCCCTGGGACACTGCACCCGTGGCCTCTGATAAGAATCACTCCATTCAGAGTAGCTGGCAGGTAGATGCCCTATTTGCTCAAACATGCGTGAAGGTCTCCACTCCCCGGATCTCGTGGCAGTGGAGTTTGGAACTTTTTGGCTAGCCTTCTTCTGTTCTGTTAGAGATACTGTGTTTCCCCCTCCAGGTAAACTTCAAAATTGTGTTCATTTAAATATTAATTTGCAGTTGCACAATCTTTCCTGTGATATTACCACACTCTGTGGGGATTAGGCTGAGTGAGCCTCCTTGCTCATTTGAATCACAAGTTTCGTCAGTGCTGAGACTTGCCGCCAAGTCGGATTCTTCCTTTGCACCACCCAAAACGCTCAGCAGTGCTAACCAGATTGAAATGAGCCCCTTCATCTTACACATGGATAATTAAACTTCAAACACTGTTTATCTCAGTCCCCAAATCCTCAAAATGCAGAAGCAAATTAATTTTAAATCTATATCTGCTTTAAATAGTAATTGTTTAATCAACAGGCTCGATGTATAATTATATTCTTTGTTCGTACTCCCTGCAGGCTTGAATAGACCACATAATTCCTGGGTTGCTTTCATTTCTGTAATTAGATCATGTGACAGGCCCTTACTGTATTACAGTTGACTAGAGTTGCTTCTCTCCCACCCCCTTCTAAATTCTAAAATGGTTTCTCATGAATACTTAGATTATAACAGCCCAGCTTAACACGGAGCTCTGAGTGTTTTGCTTTAATCCTTCACTCTCCTTCCACCTAATAATTTACTTGGGAGCAAGTGATTTTTACCAGTGCCTGCTCCATGGTGCTAGCTGTATCCTTTCAGAATCATGAGTACTTGTCCTTATGTTGAACTCCTCTTTCCCTAAAAGAAAACCCCTCTTGACCACATAGAAACACACTGTCTGGACCCCTTGAAGTCAATATGGCTCTTATAGAAGTGATAGTTGAGGTTCAAACTGAACAAAAATATATGTACTAGGTTTTTCTTTTGTGACCATCTGGGACTTCATGGAGAAAGAGGAAGTGATTTTCATTATTAGAGAGAATAGTTTTGTCTCCAAGAATTTGACTTGTCTGGATTCATTCCACAGAAATGAGAGCTGGACATTAGATAATTAGGTCAGCATGGAAATCTATTCTCTAATTACGATCTGTTTGTCCCACACAATATGCCTGATTTTCTAAGGGTCTGTGCTAAGAATATGATTGTTCAGCCAATCTGGCTCTTTGAACTTCTTTTATTATTCATATCCTCCAGCTTATTAGTTTTTCAGATTTTATTTCTCAGAGTTCTTATTTCCCAGAGTTCTTATAATTCTTAATATTTTCTCATTTTTGTTACTGAGACATGCAAAACTGGGTGAGGCTTAGCAAGTATGGCCTAGTCAATACTATATAAATTGGCAGGAGTGATTTGAAGTTGGAGAAAGAGAGCACATCATTTCTTTTTGTTTTAAAAAAATCATAAGGTGTTTATTGTTCAAGCTCAAAATAACTAGGCTCTTGCCTTCCATCATATTTCACAACCACATCCAAGTTTGCTCTGTCACTCCGTGGTCTTCTTTAGTTTTATTCATTATTTCTTTTTTTTTTCTACCCATGGAATATCTGTGTTTTTGAGCTCTTACCTATACAAATATACATTTTTCAGGTTGTATCTCATTTTGCTAATTTGATCCAGCTATGCACTTTTATGATTTTCACCACCATATCTCTGTAACTGCCAGGTTTTGTTTTTTTGGATCATTACAACATCCGTCTGGGTATTTGTAACATCTCCCAATTATATCTGTGGAATTAATTTCTGCATTTGTTATCCACCTTTTCAGATCATGCATGCAAATGCTAAATTAAATGTGACATGCTCATAGATACCACTACATTCACAGATTAATACTTATCCTGAATTAATGTATCTATGACATTTTTGGTTGGAGAATTCTGACCCCAATTTCTCTTCAATTCTTCACTGGGAGATCAATCATTATGTAGTTTTTATCTGTATATTTCTCCAAGATTAAAAAACCCACATAATCATACAGAAATAATGAGGTGTATTTTGATTTAGATGCTATGTCTGTTAAGGTTTAGTCAAGAAATATAAATCACTTTTCGGTTTTTGATAGAAGAAATACAATACAGGAGACTGATATTGTTACCCAGGTGATGATAAAATTGAGAAGCCAAAGAAGAGAGGGTACAGCAACCCAGAGGTTGGCAATGGCTGGAAGCTGCTTCCACTATGAGGCAGGATGGACCATACAGGGAAGAGGTGTTACCAGAGTGGGAGCACAGAGGACAAGGTTGCCTGTTGGAGCTGGAAGCTTCTAGGAGAAATAGCACTGCCTAAGGTGCCGCCCTGGGCAGGGGCAGGGAGAGGAAAGGATAAATATCTTAGCATCCTTTCTCCTCCAGCTGTCAATCCTTTTAGCCTTGGATTGGCTGATCTTACTTGGAAGCCAGTTGGGAAGAAATCCAGATCCTGAATATAAAGGTTAGATTTGGGGAGGTTCAGAAGTAGATCTGAGAGCAGAGACAAATGATCAACACAGATGTGGTCAGAGGTGTGGCAAAAGCAGGTATGAAGTCCTTCACGTGTTTCAGTGAGCTTGCCAACTCACTACTAAGCATCATTCTGTCCATTCCGGACACACTGCTAGGCTAGTCTTCCTAAAATACTACTATGAACAATTGCCCTTACTTTCTGCCACATCAAGCTTGAACTCTTTAAAACTCTCCTAATTTGTGTTGTCCTTGCCAACTCGAGTCCAGATTGAGTTCACATTTGTCTTGGCCCAATTCTCCACCAGAAAGGGAGGACAAAAGGTAAAGTGATATTGCCTGACCACCTATATGTGACAGACACTGACCTGGGAGCTTTGTATGCCTTGTCTTATTATTCTATTTTGAAGTAGTACTTCGATTTTTAAGTAGGATAGTGAAACTCAGCAAGGTAAGGCAACTGCTCCGAGGTGACGTAGTCTGGCTAGCATTGGAGCCACATTCATCTGACACTGAATTTTCTTTCCGTTGTGCCATATTACCCTGCTATTTTATTAATGCTCAGAGAAAATCAGTGATTTACTAGAGTTCACACGGTTGGTAAGTGACTGACAACTCAATCCATCTGTTTTGGATTTAGAAGATTTCACTGGTAGTCATATTTTAACAAGATCATGTCCACTTCTCCTTAGTTCAAATTTTACTTTCTCCATGGTATTTTCCCCTGACCTGGAAATCCCACATCAAGCTTTCCTTCCTTTCAACTTCTCTGGCCCTTACATCATTTAAATATATAGTGTCATTGAGTCTCTAAGTGCTTTATATATGGGACATAAAGTTTGGAGTCAGATGTAAATAGTAATGGCAACCAATTCTTATATATCCACTATGTCCCTTTATAAAATCCCATTATAGTGACATAGTTAACTTTTAATGGTTTGCTGCTAACCTCCAGGAGTGTGATAAGTGCCTAGCAGTTTAGAAAGAGAACCCTCTATTTCTTAACACTGATGTTTAACCTTTAATATTTATAAGATAGTGTTAAAGTGCAGATTTTGATTCAGTGATTCTGGGGGGAGGCCTGGGGTTCTCACCCCAGACCACACTTTCAGCAGTGAATCTAGAACACAATGTCACATCAGAGGCAGCTGACAACCTACCAAGGACACACATCACAATGGACATGGACAGACAGCTGCATAGGCTCAAATCTTGGAAGCTGGGACAAAAGGTCAATCAAATGAAGGGTCATAAGGTTGGAAGACGAGAACATGAGAGCAAATAGGTATTAGTGAGAGTAAGTTTGATGGTTGTGGGGCTGGTATTGTATGGTAAAGATCTACTGTCCTTAAAAGAAAATTTTTTATAGTCTATTGCTCTTTTAACCTTGAGGGAAGAGTGACTGAAAGAAATGTGAGGTGTTCTTGAAAGGGAGGAAGAGAAGGCTGTTTTTAGGCTCAGCTCTGACTTAGTGATTTCCAAAGAGGACAAAGACGATGTTCTTCTGGAACTTGGTTTGGGGGTTGTATTGGGAGAGGACTTTGTGTTATGGTGGCCTGAGTTTCTTGTTCTCTTTTGTCAAGTTCTAGCTGGACTATAGGGAAGAAGTCACTCTTAAGAAGGACGATAACTGTTGATGTCCAGTAAAACGTGGCAGGAGCTCCCCACTCAGCCACCTCTGCTGACTGTGTGTTGGAGCCTGGAGTCAGCTAGCATTTCCACTGGAGCAGGGGTGCTGCTCCTCCAGGGTTGTGGGTGTGACTGCGCCGAGCATAGGCTTGATTGCCTCTTGGGGCTTCCTGGAGAAGAACGGGAACACGGGCCCTTCTTCTTTCTCCATGACCTTCCCCTGGGTCTCAGGAAAGTATACTGAGGTGCCTCCTTGATTGTTAGAATCACACTGAATGTTTTAACCAAGATCGAAGAAGATTACCTGAGGTCCTGGTCAGAATCAATCTCAGTTCCATTTTTAAAAATCAATCCAGTATTTTCTATAATTCAATCTTCTCCTCTCTCTCCTAAATCCCTGTTGCTGATGTATATATAAAAAATCATTACTGCCTTTGTCAGGCATTTAACTATCTATGATCCATACCATCTGCTACAGATTTGTCAGTTTTATTTTTGGATTTTAATGAAGTTTGTATTCATTTCATCTCTCTTATACTAACCATTACATCTAGGACACAGCTCAGATTTCCTCAAACCATTTAGAAGAGGATTGGATCAATGTGCATTGCTGATTGTGGAACTGGATCAGGAAAAAAATGTGTTTTTTGACAATTTATACAATTTTCCCTCATTGATTACTCTCCAGAATGTCCTTGCACATTGCTTAAATTTTCTTCACAATGTGATCTCCCCTAGTTACCAAATACTAGTGATTTTTATTGACCTTGGTATTTTTGGGTGGCCATGCTTGAAAAACACTGGGGTGGAAGCAGTGGGGCAGAAAGAGATAACGCTGTAAGAAATAAATATTAAGTATAAAATATTACCACTCTTTTCTCCTATTAACTTTTAGTAATATCTGGATTCAATTTGGCTAAGTACATTGCTTCTCCACTCTCTTCTGGAAAAGACTGTACTAGTCTCTCCTACTAGTGTTGAGATCATGCATTTTCATCTACGTCTTTAGTACTTGACACATCAGTGCTCAGTAAATACCAATACATGAATCAATGAATGACTTTATTTGATTAGTCTATATTATGATCCACTGACAGGAGCCTTTTTGAATTCTGCAAATGACTGGCTAGGAGGTGTAGGCAAATCTTTTTCTTCATAGAGTTAAAGTCAGTTTTCCTGAAATTAATAGTTTTGTTCCTTTCTATATATAAACACAGATATTATATTGCTGTATAGAGAGATAACTGTATAGAAATACAGACTTGATTTGTAATTTCTGTTTCTAGTGAATCATCTCACCTGAGAAGGTAAAGGGAACTGCTAAGGGAGAGAGATAGGCAGCAGAAAGGACTTGGGCTTTGGTGTTAAATAGAAGTATGTAGGTTAGAGCACTGGCATCCCCTCTTTCCCATGATGGAAACTTGAGCATCTTCCTAGTGTTATGAGTCTGTAAAATACAGATATTAATGAAGTATAAGTGAGATAACATACAGTGCCCTAATAAGGCCTCCAAGACCCTGTCTGAGCTGGCCCTCATGTGCCCCATCATGGTTTCTTTGCTCTCTGAGTTTCACCCACACTGCCTCCTTTCAGTCCTTCAAACACCCTAAGCTCCTCGTGACCTACCATAGGGCCTTTGCACATGAAGTCTCCTCTATCGTCCCCACTTTTTATCTAGTTAGCTCTTACTCTTGATTAAAAGCACAGCCATAGCATCACTTCCTCAATGAAGCCTTCTCTGATCTCCTTCAAGTAAGATCTCCCTGGAAGGTATACCTTGAACTTAAGATTTACTATACTTGTCATTAAAAAATAATGGTGTGATGTTGTTCTATTCCCCCTACCCTTTCTCCCCATGAGGATGTAAGCTCTATGAGGGCAGAGATCATGCCTATCTTATTCATCTTTATATCTGCATGTTTAGTGGAATGCTTGGCACAAAAATAGCTTACTTAAATGTTGGATGAATGAATAAATGAGTGAAAAGTAATTAATAAAAGCAAAATAAAAACTAGGTGCACAATAATTTTTATTTCCATCTAATTCTCCCAACTGCCTTCTTTTCTGAGGCTTTGCAAGGGGGAGTAAGACAAATAAAAAGAGTTTGTGATTTTAATGGGCATATGGTGATCTTCAGCTGTCTGAAAATTTCTCCGTTGGCCATTTCTCTAAGTCTGTAATTCTCAAGCCTTGCCTTGCACCAGAATTACCTGGGAAGCTTTTTAAAACTACAGATAAAATTTCAATTATTGTAGGGTGAATCCTTCACATCAGCATTTTAAAATGCTTTCCAGGTGATTCTAATGGGTAGCCAGGGTTGAAAACCACTGTTGTAGGCAAGCAATTGTTTTGAAAAGACGCATTAAAATTCAAGAATGTCTTTGTCTATAGAAGCCATTGTATGTCTGTTGGAGTGAGTTAAACATATTAGCTTCTACCAGCACGTTTGCCCTGACTAATCAGATGGTCCTTTAGAAAAAGGGAGGGAGCAGAGACCAAACATCACACTGGTAGATCATCATCTATTGCTGCACGTCGAAAATACATGATCAGGTGGAATTCTGCAAAGACAAAAAACCTCATCTTTCAACATTGCCAGTATATAGGCTTTGCCTAAATACACCAGACTGTATCTTGTTTCTATGGAGTGAATCACAATGGGGCTAGTCCTGGATGTGTCTTTCACTAGACAAAACTGTGCTGGAATGGGTTTCTAGTGTGGAAACAGCTTCAAGGACATTGCCCCTGGATAGTGCTATAGAGGGGAGTGGTGTGAATGTGCTATTGGACAGGATTTTGGAAGCCAGTTGGCAAAGATGATAGGAAAGAGCAAGCAAACTTTGGCTTCAAAGAATGAATTTGTAGAGTCTTATTTACAGAAAAAGAAAATAGAAAAAATGTAAAATAATAATTTGGAGCAGCTGAGCTCTCTGGTGTAGCCATATCCCTTGGGATGTAACAAAGGAAATGCTACCATCTCTGGGCCTGGAGGGTTGATGCACAAATGCTAAATTTTAGAACTCTGTTAAAGCAGGGGTTGCCAAACTATGGCCTGTAGGCCAACCCCTGCCTTTTCACTGTTTTTATGCAACTTGTGTGCTAACAATGGTTTTTACATTTTCAAATGGTTGAAAAGTAATCAAAACAAGAATAACATTTTATGACTCATGAAAATTATATGAAATTCGAATATCAGTGTTCATAAATAAAATGTTACTGGAATATAGCTACATGCATTCATTACACATTTCCTATGGCCACTTTTGTTCTACAAGGACAGAGTTGAGTAGTGGTGACAAAGATTGTGTAGCCCACAAAACCCAAAATATTGACTCTCTGGCCCTTTACAGAAAAAGTTTGCTGACTTCTCTGCTAAATAATCAGAAGAGGGACTGACTGAAAGGGTTAACCAAAGATGGAAAGAGGAGTTAGAGACAAGAGAAAGGAGGATACAAATATCATGGTCACGATCGTGTACTAAGTGGCAGATACAGTTAATCCTCTCAACAACTCTTAAGGTAGAGTCAGGGTCCCAGCAAAACATAGATGCACACTCAAACTAAGGTGATTGGGAGAGGGCTTCATAAATAGACTATTGACAAAGTGAGAGCAGGGGTAGTGATCCGCAAGAGATAGTGTCATATCCCTGGTGTTGTAACAAAGGAGATGTTACACCTCTGGGCCTGGAAGGTTGAAGGAAGGGAGGGATTTCCAGAACCCAGAATGAAAGAGGTGTGTAGATAAGGTTTCCTGGAGGACATAGGCAGTCAGATAGACTCCCATGGACAGTGAACCAATGGCTTCAATATCCTACCCTTGCCCTTCTCCCTTCCGGCAATATCCTGCTGGGCAGGACTCTGTTGAGGAATTTCATAGAGGTCAGTCTTCTGGGGCAGAAAGGAGGATAGTGAAGGGTACAAGGGATCTGGGGGGTGAGGCAAACAGAAGATATCCTACATGGGTGGGTATGTACCACCGTCATCACTGGGTTCCACTTGCCTACTATTTTATAAATGATGGAAGTCACACTTAAGGTCAAATAGTGTGCCTCAATAAATGCCAGGCTGGGCTTTGAACCAAGACACTCTGATTCTAGGACTCTTTCTCTTAAGCATTGTGGTATCCTGAGTTCAGATAGAAGGGACCTTAGCCAAAATCCAGTTTTCCTCTCTCTCAACTCAGGAATGGCTTTTGCAGTATACTTTTCAGGTGGTTCTTTGGCTGTTACTTGAATATATACCTATATGGAAACCAACCACTCTCTTGTGGTCATTTTTATTTCCACTGAGGGATCTTTCTTGTTACTGGAAAGTTCTTCCTTACATTGGACAAACCCAGGAGGTCATATTTACTAATTAAAAAAAAAACCATATTGATTGATTGGTTTGTAGGCATCTGAAGTTTGAGTTTTCTTTACCACTTTCTTATATTTTTCTCTTAAGTTACTATGAAAATTCCTCAATTTCTACTTTCTTTCCTGTGGCCCTTTTGGTATCCTTCACTATGTTTAGATATATGATGTTTTTATGGACAATCCCTTCTCCAGCCAGATGATCACTTTCTGTAGCCTCCTTCATAGTTCAAAGTAACAACCTTTGATTGAAAGGAACTTAGAGTACAAGCCTTTATTTTTAAAAAAAGCTTGAGCTCTTAAAAGTCATGAAAGGTATATTACCACCTCTTTGGCTGGCTACTCAGTTTCATGTGAATCAGTGGAAGTGGGTGGTGGTCAGTGGGACTCATGCATCTGGGCAGACTTTGCACTGTGACCTGCAAGCAATCCAGGAAGAAGGGTCACTTATGAATGGCCACATCAGGCCCACAGATCTGCCTTTGCAGTGTGGGGAGGCACACTGGACACCCTCCTATCCTGGATGTGGTAATGGGATACCTCAAACCTGCTGGTATTTATAAGTATTTCTTATTGTTTCGTGGAACATAGCATGTGGTTTCTTTTTCAGAGTAAATCTAGGACTTGATGAAGCTCTGTGGACTCATGACGACGATGGTGATGATGTTAGTGATAATAACAACAAAACTGTATTGAGGACTTAATTCTTGGTATACCAGGGATACTTCTCAACATTTACCATTTGAGTCCAATAAACCCTTTTTATGATTTTACATTTTGTCACTTTATGAGTAATTTAAAAAAGTAAAATCAGAGATATTGTGCAAAACAACTTTATTAGAAATATTAATAAAAATTTAAGCATTAAATATGAATTTTTCATTCCAGGTTTTCCGAGGGTTATGTACCTAAAATGGGCAACTTCCTTTGAATGCCATTAACTGGTTATCAGCTGTCAAGTATGATTCTAGAACATACTCATCTTGTAAATACTGATTCCAGATTTCAAATACATCTCTCAAGAGTTTAGTTTATCATTACTTCTGATTTTTTTCTCCTTGCCGTTACATCATCAAAATATAATACTTTTTTTTCCTGGCAAAACACCAAGATAAAGTCAATATTCAGAAATCAAAGGCACTTTTGTACACCAACAATGAAATATCAGAAACAGAAATTAGGAAAAAAATCCCATTTGCTATAGCAACAAGAAAAATAAACTACCTAGGAATAAACCTAACTAAGGAGGTAAAAGACCTATACTCAGAAAACTACACAACACTGAAGAAAGAAATTAAGGAAGACACAAATAAATGGAAGCATATACTATGTTCATGGATTGGAAGAATTAACATCATCAAAATGTCTGTTTATAGACAAATTACCCAAAGCAATTTATAGATTCAATGCAATCCCTATTAAAATACCAGTGACATATTTCACAGATATAGAACAAACACTTCAAAAATTTATATGGAACCATAAATGACCCCAAATAGCTGCAGCAATTTTGAGAACTAAGAACAAAGTAGATGTGATCACCATACTTGACATCAAACTATATTACAAGGCCACAGTAATCAAAACAGTCTGGTACTGGCATAAGAACAGACACATAGATCAATGGAACAGAATAGAGGCCACAAAGAAACCCAAGTCTCTATGGTCAATTAGTATTTGACAAAGGGGGCAGAAACATAAAATGGAATCAAAATAGCCTCTTCAACAAATGGTGTTGGGAGATCTGGACAGCTACATGCAAAAAAATGAAACTCGACCACCAATACATAGAAAAATAACCATATAGAAACACCATATACCATATGGAAAAATGTTATTCAAGGTGGATAAGAAACTTAAATATACATCGTGATACCATAAAAGTCCTAGAGGAGAAGATAGGCAGGGAAATCTCAGATATTCCATGTAGCAATATTTTCACTCATACGTCCCCTAGAGCAAGGGACATAAAGGAAAGAATAAATGGGACTTCATCAAAATAAAAAGCTTCTGCATGGCTAAATAAAACATTAGCAAAATGAAAAGGGAATCAACTGTATGGGAAAACATATTTGCCAATGGTATCTTGGACAAGGGTTTGATCTCCAAAATATGTAAAGAACTCACATGATTCCACACCAGGAAGACAAACAATCCAATTAAAAAACGGGCAAAGGACCTGAACAGACACTTCTCCAAGGAGGACATACAGAGGGCCCAGAGACATATGAAAGGATGCTCAGCATCACTAGCCATCAGAGAGATGCCAATTAAAACCACAATGAGATACCACTTCACACCAGTCAGAATTGCCATCATAAACAAATCAACAAACAAGTGCTGGCAGTGTTGTGGAGAAAAGGGAACCCTGGTGCACTGCTGGTGGGAATGCAGACTGGTGCAGCCTCTGTGGAAAACAGTATGGAATTTCCTCAAGAAACTAAAAATAGAACTGCCTTTTGACCCAGCAATCCCACTGCTGGGTTTATACCCAAAGAATCCTGAAACACTAATTCAAAAGAACCTATGCACCCCAATGCTCATAGCAGCACAATTTACAGTAGCCAAGTGTTGGAAGGAGCCTAGGTGCCCATTGGTAAATGAGTGGATCAATAAACTGTGGTTTTATACACAATGGAATACTATGAAGCAGAAAGAAAGAAGGAGCTCCTACCCTTCACGACAACATGCATGGAACTGGAAAGTATTATGCTAAGTGAAGTAAGCCAAGTGGTGAAAGACAAATGCCATATGATCTCACCTATAGGTGGAACCTAATTAACAAAACAAACTGGCAAGCAAATTATATCCAGAGACATTGAAATTGGCAACAAACTGACAGTAACTAGAGGGGAGGGGAGAGGGAAGTAACATGGGAAAGAAGGGAAAGGGATGTAAATGAACATGAATGAGGGATCCATGGACGATGACAAGGGGGAGTGGAATTGAGGGTGGGAGGTGGGTGTGGGTAGGGCAGGGGAAAGTGGTAGTGGGAAAATGGAGACAATTGTATTTGAACATCAATAAAAAGGAAAAAATATAATACTTTTGAAAACTTTGATGACTCCTGGTTTTTTGAAACCATCTCTGTTCCATAGCTACAAAACATTTCAGATTTATAAACATAATTAGAGTTTTTGGGTTTTACATTGTCTATTTTCTTCAACCCCTGTTCCTACACAGACCTGCCTTGTCTACTTATGGCCCATATAAAGCAAATTTTGTGTACAACCAATATAAAAGATGAAAGAATATTGCCACTCATCTTTTTAGCAAAATAGTGTGGTCCAGGTTCTCATTATATGCTGAAGTTCTTATTAAGTGACTAACTCTATGAGAACACCATACCTCCTTTTGTCCTTAGAAATCTAGTGTCCATTCATTGAATCTAGAGGTTGAGAAAGTTCATGTAGGATATTGTCATCTAAAGACTCATAGTCTCAGATTTCACTTATGTAAAATCTTTTAGCATTAATCTTGTGGTTTGTTTAATAATTGTGAGACATCTTCCTCTGTAAATTTCCCTATTTTTGCCATTATGGGTAGAAAATAAAAATTATGGATTCTTAATTATGTTTACTGAAAGATTAAAACACTACAAAGATGGTATCTCCTGTGTTCTTTTAATCCTTGAAAGGGGCTACAACACTTGAGGCAAGACAACAGGAAAACTGAAGGGTGATCTAATAGTGATGGTGTTTAAAAAAAATTATTGTATCAACCTATTATGCAATTCCATCATTTTCCTGTTTCAGATTATATTAGTGTTTTATAGCACAGTTGAGAATAATTGATGAGTAATATCAAATAATGCCTAAGATAAGCAACAAAAATATTTTAAGATATAGAAAAAAATTGCTAAAATCCCATAACATATCTTGAATTTATATACATTTATAAAAATTTATAAAAATTCAAGATAGGATGAGTTTTATTCTATTTTTTAAATAGCAAATTTTCTCTTTGTTCTTTGGAAGACTGCTAAGAAAGAGTAACAGAGATGAAATAGTGATCCCTATAAGACTGCTTAAAAATGAAATTCCGAAGCTAAAATGGCACCTCATGATTCCCAACATTATGCTTACAGTTAACATGTATTAGGTACCATGTAAGAAATTTGTGAACATGACTAAAATCATGTTACTGGATCAAAAAAAAATAGAGTTTCAGTGTGGGATGATGAAAAAATTCTGGAGATGGATAGTGGGGGTGGCTGCACAACATTGTGAAAGAAATTAATGTCACTGAATTGTACACTTAAAAATGGTTAAAATGGTAAATTTTATGTTATGTATATTTTACCACAAAAACAGTAATAGTTATCTAAAGATATTTAGATAGTATATGTAGGATTCTGTTTCTAACATCTAACTTGCAGGAAACAATTCTTTAGTCATTCACCACAATCCTATGAGTTAAAACCACCCCTCTTCCAGTAGATGGAAAAGGCTCACAGAGTGTAGGTAACTCACATAACATCACAACTGGTAGGTGGCAGAGAGGGTGAAGAACTCTGAAGAAAGACCCCAGAGCCTCGCACAGAGCCGCTGCACCAGCTACCACTCGTGGGAAGCGGGCCAGGCCAGGGTCCCGCCATGGGGTGCAGAGGCTCCATTCCCCTGTGTGTGCCATGTGCTCCGCTTCCTCTTTCCAGACTTTTAGTATAATTTACGATTCCTTATCTACCTTTTGAGCATCTCTTTGTTCTGATATTTAAAATCTTTACATTTAAAACCACATGCATTTTTGGACAAATACAGCTCTGATACCCTTAAAAGAAAAGATACACATGTGGTGTCCCAAAGGGCAGAGGAAAACAGCCTCCCACCCTCAGCCTTTCTGGGTCTCTATTGGACTTGGCTCCATGTGGCCTCATCTTCCAGACTCATGGCTTATGAATGGCAATGACCCCATCTGCCCCTCCTAGTTGCCACTCATCTGCCAAGTGGTGGTAACTTTCACCAGTTTGCACAAGCTCCATAGATATTAAGCCCAACTTGATTTTATTATGTTTTTGAGGAAGGTAATGTGTGATTAGCTGGATGTTTTCTGCTAGTAAGGTGATGAATTCTAAATATGTATACTATCTATCTTTAAACATGAAATACACAGATACACATTATTATTCTAGTCTAATAAAAATCACATTGATGTGAATAAACAAGAGGCAGCAGAATAATGTACTTTACTTGAGTAGAAAATAAATTATTATTCACAATTCAAAGATAAATTCATTTTAGCATAGGAATGTAATTGGGGTGAAGATCTGGAAATGCCTTAGAGTTGTAGTTCCTACCTGGACCAGCTGAGGGCAGTAGTTCTGGTAAGAACAATCGTTGGCCTTGATTACCCCCATGATGTCTGGTAAATGGTCATTTTGAGTAATTAGGAGAAAGAATATCTCTAGCCCTTAGAGTGTTCTACAGTATTATTCTATTTTCAAATGGAAGGAAGGAGGTGAAGACAATAGAGGGAACTAGGCCAAGATTAAATGTCAGTATTTATGGGATTGTTATAGTGCCATGAAGGGTCCAGTGTGGGATCCAGGGAGTAGGAAGGCAAGAAGAACAATCAAGTGAAGAGATCTCTCAGGGAACTATTAACTTGCCAGCCTGGTTGGAAATGTGAAAATGGGAAGCAGTGGTGAGGCAGAGGCAACCCTAAGATTTCAGGGTTGGGAACTTGTGATGCTCAAAGCAGGAAAAGGAGTGGGTGGGGGACAGTGGACCTCACTGTCATGAGGTCTCAGGGATGCACTGCAGTGCAGGCTAGGGCTAAGGGCTGTACTGTCACAGCAGTGAGCCTTTCTCCGCTGTCCGGCATGAAGGTCGAACTCACACCTCTATTGTGTTAGGCAACAACCCGTGGGTTGGGGCACTGACCCCTACATAGATGAAAATCCATGTATAACTTTTGACTCCCCCAAAACTTAACTACTAATAGCTTATTGTTGACTAATACCTTACTGATAACATAAACAATCGTTTAACACATATTTTATATGTTACATGTGTTATATACTGTATTCTTACAATAAAACAAGCTAGAGAAAAAATGTTATTAAGAAAATCATAAGGAAGAGGAAATACATTTTTTTATTGAAAAACATTTACGTGTAAGTGGACCTGCATAGTTAAATGTACGTTGTTCAAGAATCAACTGTAATTGCAATTTCTGGAGGTCCTGTTACAAACCTAACACCCAAATTTCAGATATGGGAAGCCTTGCAGCATAAGACGCTTCCTCAGAGCTCAAAGAACAGGCTTGCTTCATGCAGCTGATTGAAGTGAAACCCATTCAGCTGACTACCTGGTCTGTGGGGGAGAACATGTCAAGGGGTAAGACTGATGTGAGTAAATCAAATAGGAGGGTGAGAAATGAACCAAGCCATTGGGAATCACTGTTGTGTGTGTTCACACTTGTGTGCAATGCAAGGCTGGAGAGGTCAGCCTACTGAAGACTTTGTAAGTCTGGGATGTATTCTGAAGGTAATGGGGAGCCATGCAAGGGTTTTAAGCTAGAAAGTGACATGATCAGGTTTGTTTTTAGTCTAAAAAGTACTATAGCTGGGTTGGTTATTTTGATCATATCAGTGACAAGACAATCAGAACTGAGGCAAGTTAGTTGATTTCTTGTTTGATGTTCAGACCAAAACATACACCCTTTGAGGAATTTGATTGTACTTAGTCCTCTAACTCACTTGGCTGGGTTTGGACTCCATCATTTTCCCTATTGCCTACTGTTTACCTTTTCTGATATCCTCTCTAAAGGAAACCAAGATATTGTACTTCTCAAACTCCTAGCAGAAAATGGGAAGAAATATTCTTGGGATGAATTAATCTTTTGGAATTTCCTCATATATTCTTCCAAAAATTGAAAATAATGATTACAAAAGGGATGTAAATGTTAATGGCTTTAGAGAGTTGTTGATGAAACTGCTTATTTTTGTGAAAAGAAACACAAGAAAAATTAGCTAGAAACTTGTGAAACTGGTTATCTACAGGGGTGACTGGGAACCAAGTGTAAGGGGTAGGGACCTCTCTTGAGTATACCTTTTGATTTAGTTTTGACTTTTAAGCTATGTTGATGGTTTTCACTTCCCAAAATTAAATTAACGGGATGGAAAAAATATATTGAATGTAAACAGAAAAAGAAAAACAATTTCATGTCAAATAGATAAAAATCACACATTAGAAAAATTATTCAAGTCACTCTTAAGCACAGTATTCTGATTGTATACTCTCAAGGTGACATTTTCTAAGAACAGAAATTGCAAAGAAATATTGAGCTTAACAAGCTGTTGGTAATGGTAATGATGTAGCAATACCAAAACTATCGTGTGTGTTGTAGGATTGAACAAATGAGTAAAAATACTGGGGCTGTTGGGAACCTGGGTTCTCACTGTGGGAGACACGAGATATAAATATGGACTGAGAGATGGTGGTTCTTGACTAAGCTATTACTATTATGGTTATGAAGTGGTAATTTTCTAAATTCTTTTCTCATTTACTAGTTGATATTCTTCTGTAAAGAAGAGCTTTCCCTTCTTTCCACTGTTATTTTTTTCATATCAGAATGTATTCCTTTTTTCCCCTAATGTGTTATAGCCATTTCTCTCATTAGCTGTTTTGATGTTCAAATTATACAGGTTTCTCAGTGGACATTGCTTTAGTCTAGATCCCATGTCCTCTTGACATATTTCCATTATACTAAGAAATGCATTTCTTAAAAAAATAATGAATCTATACTGACACTGCTAAGACCAATGTAATAGCACAGAACAAAAACAAACCAAACCCAACAAAAGGCAAAACAGAGACCAGAGTAAAGGGACATGTCAACTAAATGCAATGTCATGTCATTAATTAAATCCTGGAGGTATATCTATATATCTCTATCATATCTATACACACATATATAAATACATATTTACATAACCATACATACACATTTATAATTTGTGTGTAATTATGATTTGTAAGATTATAAATATATAACCATGTATATCATATGTACATACTCATTTAAATCATTTACATATGACTGTATAGGAATAATTGGAGAACTTAAATAAAGACCATATATTAGATAATAGTTTGATATCAATATCAAATTCCTTGAGTAAAATAATTGTATTGTAGAAATGAGAATCTTTTTGCCTTTTTGAGATACACCCTGAAGTATGTTGGCATGTCTCACAAAGTCATAAAGCTAAGTCAAGTAATTCTCAAATGGTTAAATGAAAATATGAGTACATATGTATACAGAGAGATACAGCCAGTGGGGGATTATATGAGCAACTAGTGAATCTAGGTGAGCAGTGTTTATTGTACTTTTCTTGCAGTTTTCCTTTAAGTTAGTAATTTTTCAAAATAAACAGTTGGAGAGGAGGGAAAACATGTTAGATTGAATGAGAAAGGCCATGGAAGGCAGGACTGCGGTGGGAAAGAGCTTTCCACAGCTGCAGGACGTCCTGGAGGGGTCTGGCAGGCAGTGCCGCATGGCAAGTTGGTTAGAGGCCAGTGGCAGAAAACAGAACATCTGGTGCAGCTGTGATTTAGGGCCTGCAAGCCTTGGGATTTCGGCGATGCAGCTATTTGTTTTAAACACACATATAACATCATTTCATTTCATATCCATATTTCACACCAAGAAGATGAGGTCATATTCCAGGCCCACTCACTCAATGGGAGGTGCACTGGCTGGTCTGGTAGATGCGTTTTTCTCCAGAGCTCCTCTTCGAGTGATTTCCATTCTTCCTCCTCAATCTTGCTGTGAAATCACAGTTAAATGATTGTAGAAGAGACTACATTGAAGATATCCAGTGATCAGCAATGTGGCTTATTTTCTGTCAAGTATGACTTTGTCATTTTTATCTGATGCTTACCACACAGCCTCACAGAAAAACAGGTTTGCTTCACTGCCTCCTATCCCTCCACTCAACCCCCTCCAGCCCATGGCCCCTCCGGCTCCCGTACAGATTTGTATTCCTGGCATCCTGCTCTTAGTTGATGAGTTTTTGTTTTGTCCCCGGGAGTAAAGCGGTGACTGCTTTAAACTGATAGCAGTGCCATTTTGCTGCCCCATAGACAGTCATTTAAACTCTGGGACATGTGGCCACAGCTTCAAAATTCAAGCAATGGAAATGACATCATTATCAGCCAACTCTTTATGATGAAAAATGACCCACATTAGGAAACAATCTGAACCCAAGGAAACTTTAGTGATCAATCATTACAATTATAATGTGCCGGTCTTTTATGTAAATCCAACCTACAGTGTAGCTGGGTTTGGGTGAAGGAGTTGGGGGAGGAGAAATTCTGTGGAAAAAGAACATTAGTACAATATAATTAAGCAAAAGGGAAAGCTTCAGATAATATATGTTTCTCAGAGGACCATTTCATGCCTTAGGGACCCTGACAGGTCTAGGCTGAGAGGTTGCATCATCATCATTAAAAGCATTTGTTAAATGCCCAGAGCTACACAGAAATGGCCTGGGCTTTGTGCTGTGTGAAGTTAATTGAAACAGACCAGGGCCTTCCCTCTATGAACTGGAGCCTTTGATGGGCTACCCCATCGTTGGGGAGGGAACAGGGACTCCCCTTGCTGCAGGGAGGCCATCACAGTCACCAGAGGCTGGTGTTCCATGGGAGAGGGGAGTGTGGAGGGGTGGGAGGTCTCGGGGGTGGGTGTGTATGCCTGGCTTCCCTCATTCTACTTCATTCTTTTCTGACTGGCAGTTCTTTCCGGCGCTGTAGTCCAGTCACAGTGTCGTGTGGCCTGAGTACGAGGTAGGAAGGTATGGACTGTCACTCCACCTGCAAGGAGTCTGCTTATGCCGAGCTCTGCCATTTTCACATAGTGCAGGTGGTGAGGCCTTTGGTGATGGATCTTGCCTTTATCTGTGGGCATATATGATTGCTCTTGGCCAGAATTACCTGTTCACACGTGCTCCTCAGAGTTTGTGTTTTGTCTAGTCCCTTTTTCTCAAACCTAGAAAAGGGGGAAGTATGTGTGAGATGTAAGGGAGGTGAGGAGGGACAGAGAGATAATTGATGTGGCTGTGATAGTCCCAGAAAGTTGCAGAGAACAGACTTATCAAGGTGTCTCTCAGTTGCCTGAACCCTTGGACTTGTGAAAAATAGAAGGAAGTGAAAGTTATTCTTCACCAAGGACTACAGAGGTCATAGGCCCATGGGTAGCCTGACGGTCTGGTATACCTGGGCTAGTGAGTGTTATAAGGAGGATCTCCACCTCGCACCTCCATCTGGGGATGCTGGGTCCCTACCAACCCCATTTTTTTTGGAAAGAACTTTGTGGTATCATCTCTTCTGTCCTTCTTGACTCTGCCTACAAAACCCATCTGTCATACATGTTCTTGTCCTAAACCAATGTCTAGGTTAGGAGGCCCTGGTCTACTTCCTCCTCTATAATACTCTCCTACAGGATGCAAACAAACAAACAAACAAAGATACAAAAAACCCCCAAACCTTTTCTACCTGCAAACCAAAAATACCTGAGATTCCCTCCTAGGAATTTGGTCCTAGGAGCTAAAGCTTCGCCCTCCTCTGGAATACACAGGCTCCTGATAGGCCAACACATTAAGTCTTGTGTAGATTTGTGGATTGTGGAGCTTTCTCATAGGGCAGCTGAAAGCAGGTTTCCAAAGGGTGAATGGAGGAGCAGCCCAGGGCACAGGCACCACCCCAGCAGGACAGACAGGATGGAGTCTGGTGGAGAGGCGAAGGTGTGGGCCCAGTGCCAGGAAAGTGGAAAATCACTTCTAACAAGACCCATTTACTCAGTGTCAGGCACTCTACTAAGTCTTTACACCAGTCACACCACTTACTCCCACAACAGCATCATGATGCTGTGTGGGAGCTTTTATTATCCTGTTCTGTAGAAGAGGAACCTGCAGCTCAGAGAGGTTGAGTGACTGACTTGCTCATGATCACATGGTTTGTGGGAAGAACTGGGATTCAAACCCTGGCAGCCCGCCTTTGACTCTTGCCCTTCACTGTCACACTGCACTGGAAAGAAGAGGCGCACCTGTGGGGAGGAAGTCTGTCAAACTTCCTGGGAAGGAGGTTCCCACTGCAGTCACCCAGCCCTGCCTCTAGTCCCAGGCGAATTGGTTGTCTTTGGTTATAGTCGATACATGTGTCATGGTGGCAGCAGGAGGCCACACCCTGTCTAGAGAGACCTGTGGCCTTGCCAGCAGAGGCTGTGCTCTGTTCTGCTGGTGTCAGTTCCAGAGAAGCCATGAGATCTTACCCTTGGTGGAAGCCAAGACCCAAACACCCAACTACTGCTCCCCCAACCCCCCCAAACATCCATGTTGCCTTTGGACTTGTGCTGCTAGCAGCTTCCTAATTTGAGCCACCATGGCAGTTTAAACATTGCCAGCAAATGCCCAACTAATTTGTCTGCAGAGATTAATGAAATCAAATCTTGGGATCTACTGATGTCATTGGGCATGCTCCAGCTGCCCTCAGTTGTAGTCCAGTGGCTGCTTACGCCGAGCTCTGCCAGTTCACTTAGCTCAGTGAGGGTGTTGTGTGGAGTGTTCTCTGACCATGCAGAGGGCAAGGCTGTGTTTTCTGCATAGGAAAGAACTTACTTTATTCTGGGCTAAAAATGAGGCAAGAAAACCACTTTGCAACATACCCCGAGAAAGATACTCACTTTCCCTCCTAGGTGTAGCGGACTTTCAATCAAGGCACTGTCCCTGTTCTCCCCACAGTGATGGAGGCACAGAGTTAGGCTCTTTGGAAGATTTGAGTGGTGGCTCTGGCTCACCCTGAACGTCCAGCTCCACCTTCTCAGTTTCAGGTCTGTTTGGGGAGGGGCAATGTGGGACATTGTGAAATAGTCATCTCTTAGCAATGGTTTAAATCATGCTTTCTCTGATGAATAATCCATACATGGTTACCAGGAGTCATTAATTGTTGTCAGTCTTCATTTTCCAGGTGGTGGGAAAAGGGGAGGGTGAAACACACATCACAGGATCTGCTTTGCCTCTCTTTGAGAGCTTGGCTCTGTTGACAAACTCAGGTCTTTCTTCCCCATTTAGCAAAGAAGCAGGGTATGGGGGACTCTCTGAAAATGTGTTTGGAGAGACAGAAATAATTCATTTTGGCTGGGAGCTCAGGAACTGATCTGCCTGTTTGTAAAATCCTCATTTATTTGCACCTTTAGTGAAATGATTATTTTATGTCTGAGGTCTATGGGGCACTCATTAAAATTAGTATGGTATTTATATTCAACTGGCTCACAGAGTAAATCACCCCTCATGCCCAGTCTGCTTCCTAAAGCTCACCCCAGAAATTCTTAGGCTCTGTCTCTTTCCATTAAGTCCTTTTGGATCTGGTGCATATTCATGACTAGATTTTAAACCCAGAGATTTTTCATGCCCCATTAACTCACGCCGCTCTTCAAAGCCTGTGCACTGGTCATGTTTCTAATCACAGCCAGACTGGATCAGTGACTACCAGGTGGCGAGTGTGGTTGGGGTTGTGGTGACCAATTCCCAGTGGGTAGAAAAAGTGCAGTGCAAGGAACACTGGGATCAGAAGACCTGGGATCAAAAAATAAGTCAACCAGGTATTATCTGAGTGACCTTGGACTTGACTTAAAACTCTCCTGGCATCAGCTTCTTATTCGTACAGTGGAGATAGTAATACCTACATTGGAAGGTTTGGGGAAGGCTCAAGTAAGATAAGGTATGAACAAATGCATCGGGAATGATAAAATGTTGTATACACACAAATTGTGGCTCCTGGACTTAAGTTGGATCAAATAGTTCTTGAAAGAAGATGATCTAAGTCCAGAGCTTTGCTAAGCAGATATTCCTTATTGATTTTTCTTCTAACAGGATTTAATCTATACTCTGTTGCCTTGTGTCTAATTTTTCAAAAGATAGAGCCAGAGCACCTCAGTGTAATTCAAGGAACAGGTGCATGTCCTTGTGAGGGGTTCCTCCCTGACTGCCACAGTGGACCCCCTGCTCTGCCTCCGTCTTCCACCCCTGCCAGGCTTTTGAGCTACCACATCAGTGTGCCCAGGTCTGTAGAGGCTGGAGGGTGTGATCACAGCCGTGCCCAGACTCAGCAGGCCTTTCAGAAAGAGAGGTAGTTTGCCATTTGAAGAATTGTAATAATTCCTACCACTTATTGCTTATTGTGTGCCAGGTGCTGAACTGAGCATTTTACATGCATTACCCCATTAAATCTTCACAAGAGCCCTGGGAGGTAGGGACTCTTATCATTCTTATGTTACAGATAAGGAAACTGAGCTTAGAGGGTTTTAGGTCTACTGTCCAAGGCCAACAGTTAATGTAATGCAGTTCAGGAGTCCCAGGTAGGTCTGTCTGACTCCAAAGGCTGCTTTCAGTGCCTGGCTGGGCTGGAACTGGACACAGCAGCCAGAGCCTTGGGTCACACAGCAAGATCCAAATCAACCCAGGGAATGTTCTCCTCTTGAAGGGAGAAGAAGCAGAGGGCTGGGACTGCATGTAATTTCCATCTTGTAGCACTGGTACCAAATCCAACATCAGTCCCAAACTGAAAATGCCACAGGCTGATTCAGCAGGTATGTGGCTATACCGAGTGCTGGTATGCTTTGGGGTAACTTTGCTTCCAAGTCTGTCCATTACCTGGCCACTTAAAACATTTTTTTTTCCAAATAGCTACTCCCTCATATTTTGGCTGTTTAAAAGGGTGGGGTGAAGTGAGCTACCGATCATTATAGCTCTTTGATCATAACTTCTTACTGTTTATTCATAACTTACCAGTTATTGTCCAAATAAAAAGAAAAGAAAAAGAAAGGAAAGAAAGTTTATTCAAGGAAGGCAAGGAAAAGGAGAAAAGGAATGGGGGGAAACTGAATGTGATCCAGAGTTGGGTAAAATAGCATGAAACCAAGGATTTTTACGTGTTCTCCACCCACCCAATACCATCTCATAAATCTTTACATTACATTCCACTAAATGTGTCAGAAATGCAACTGTGCTTGCAAATAATTGCTGCCATTGAATGGATCCGCCCTGGCATATCCATTTGAGCTCAAAATAACCCATGTAACCTAAGAGGAAATCAGTGACTGAACACCCAGTGCCAAGCATAATCTCAAGCAACGTTTAACTAGGTTCAATATTTATTTCCCTGCCTTGAGTCACTTTGAAACGATCTGGACTCAGTTCAGACAGGACCAGCCCTAATTTTATGGTGCTCTTGGAACACTTCCAGCAGCACCAGGGCTCAGATGTCAGGGTGTTCCAGAAAAATGAGATTTCTCACAGAAGATTTCACAATTTAAGGTACCCTCCTTTCAATATTTTGCAACATGTGGGCCTTTCGACTGGAGATGTAACTTTTTGAGAGTGCTTTGAGCACCCTTAAGAAGTATGCCTGCCCCACACCCCAACTCCTCCCTCCTCCCTAGGGACAGGGCTGGTAAAGTTAACCTGGTTTATAGCTTGCATAAATAAAATCTCTGACTATGTGTAACTAAGAAGAGTATCCCACAACTTACCACTGTTTTTCAAGCAAATGATATCTTCCACAAAATCAGGGAAGCCATATTTGGGAAGCTTCAAGACATATTAAACAGCAGATAACACCTCTCCAAGTTGGATGGATACAGTGACATGTCAAATAAATAGCAGCCAATTTTTAAGCTTTAGTATCTCAAATGCTGATCAATAG
Organism: Desmodus rotundus; assembly: GCF_022682495.2. Taxonomy (NCBI): domain Eukaryota; kingdom Metazoa; phylum Chordata; class Mammalia; order Chiroptera; family Phyllostomidae; genus Desmodus; species Desmodus rotundus. The sequence goes on from NC_071387.1 coordinate 170,197,245, forward strand.
GAAACCAACCAACTTTAGTGCACCTCAGAGATAAATCTCAAGATAGCAGGATCGACTTATAGCTCCCTGTGAAATGGGTATTGAACTGACGTTGCGTGACCTCATGTGCAGCCAAAACATTTATTATAAAAGCCTGATGCGGTTAAGTGAAATGATTGACATTGGCCCATTCTGTTCTAAAATTCAGGCTTTCATCTTTTTTGGTTGGGAAAAGAGTCAAGGACCTCCCTCATGAAATCAAACATTTCCTTCCCTTTATGTATCCTTAATCTATAGGTGATTAATCTTAACCCCGAATAGCAGTGTACATTCTGGAGTCTGAGAGACCTAGTTCACGTCCCAGGAGTATCATTTCCCAGCTTTTGAGCACATTTTTAAGGACTTTTTAAAGTAAATTTTTAACTTCCAGGGTACAGTTTCTTTATCTATAGAATTGGAAGGGTTAGGATGAGATAATATCTTTAAAATAGTAAAGTGTCCAGGCATGTACTCAAGAAATTCTAGTCATGTTATTATTATAATAATAATAGTTAGTTGTTTTGATTCCTGCCTTCACTATTCCATAGACTTCATGCTATCAGCAGAGGTAATGATGACAATAACAGCAGTAATTATTATATATGCCTTTTGTTGATACTTACTAGGTACTAGGCACTGTGCTGAATGCTTTAAATATTTTTTTTCTCATTTAATTCTTACAACAACCCTCCGAGGTAGCTGCTATTATTACTCCAGTTGTTAGAAATGAGGAGACCGAGGTTCAGAGAAATGAAGGAAATTACTTGGGATCACACAATTAATGGGCAAACATCCAAACACACCACTTACATTGGCCTCCCTGCCCCATGTCACATAGATTATTGCTTTTCCACCCTGAGGGGAATAGAAAACTTTAATAATTTGGGGGAATCACTTTATCTCTCTGGACCTTGGGTTTTTCATCTGTCAAATGAAAAAGTTGGAATAGATTATATCAGACATTTTTGGATTCCAGGATTCTAATGGAATCAGTTACGGTCACGAGAGACAAGCTTGGAAAATGTATAAATAGGATTTTATAAATGTTTGAAAGGAGATTATGTACATGTCTGGCATGTCCAACCTGACCACTTCTTCCAGTCATGGTGGAAGGAGGAACATCACTGCACTTTCCACAATGGCTTAATTCCCTCTCCTTAGCTGTCCTTTCAAACTGTGTTGTGCAGAAAGTGGTCAGCTCACCCAGACATGCTCATCTGCAGTGTACATGGTTGGCCTAGCAAACGCTAGCACCCTCTTCAGTTAGGGCAACCATCACTTCCTGCTCACAACATTGATTCCTCTGAGACACTTATAGTAACTCCTTCTTCCCAAAACTCTAAAATATACGCTCCTGCTATTCTAATGTTAATAATTTGAATGTTATGATTAAAAAGTTATTTACATTTGGTCCATACACTTTAGTGGACCTCTCATCACTGTGGTAGTAAGGTTAGGCTTTTAAATATTTCACATCTTGGTCAAAATCTAAGCAGTTTCCAGACATAGCTTGTTTTGAGGCTGGCCTTCCAGTGTGGAGAAGGCGGGCAAAGGTATGAAGAAGTGGCTGGAGGATAGAACGGTCCAGAGGTGATAGAGGGGAATCTGAGCCTCAATTTCTGACTGAACCCTAAGCCCTGGGCATTTCCTGATGGCCTGCTGCTGTGACCTAGTGCTGTGACATAGAACAGATGTGGTGTCCTGCCTCTGAGTTCTTGATTCCCTCTTGAACACAGCTGTCTGCTGGTCTTGGCCTGTTGAGCCACTGTTTACCCTGCTGGTGTTATGGGCGTGCAGAAATGCTGTATATGCTGGACTGGCTCTGCAGAAGGAGCCAGGACTCCACATTTTGACCTTCTCTTTGGGGTTCATACTAAGGTAAAAGTAAGAGATTATAAAAAGGACATCTGCCTTCAGTTCTTAGGGCTAGTCTCTTAATATTGTGTTTATACAGAATGAGAAGGACCTATGAGAAGGACCATTTGTTCACCTTAGTAATGTCAATAAAACCATAGACTACTGGGGGAAAATTAGGATGTATTAAATAACTAATTGAGACTAAGGATGCTAATCATGTATGTGGCCAAATTAGAAAAAAATTTAATGTGTTTTCTTTAATTGACTTACATGTATAGACACAGAGCAAGTTGGGCTCAGGCAGATGAATGAGGGAGTCCAGTCAGCCGTCTCACAGGCCTTCTGCCAGTTTGAGAGATTTTAGGGGTAGTGGAGGGGAGCAGCAGTCGATGGTTAATTTTGTGGAGTATTCTTTCAAAATCACATATTAGAAACCAAGAAGACTCTTAATCTGAAAGTGATTAGCCTTGGCTCTGATGATTGGTGCCTACCCATTAAAAGTGGGTAGACACTCAGTCATTGCTGGCATTTTCCGTGGGAGGATTAGAGTTAGGTTGTTAAGCGAGATTTACTATACTTCAAATATTATTTACCAAAAATGTGACCCAGATTTCCAGGGAAAATGTACAAAAGAAATAAAAAGGTCTATTTTTTCCCCTGAGGTCTCCCTAAACCTTAAAGTTCAAGTCTTCTCAGAGATTTTACCAAACCTGTTTTTCAGAGATTTGAAGTCTGCTCATAAAAATTAACTGCAGGCTTTTATGCAAGGTAAAAACAGAATTCATGTGGTTCTTTTAAAATCTTGTAAGTCTTTAAAAGAAGGACTAATAAAAATATACCTTCTTAGATGGCTTTTCCTGTGGCTGGAGGCCTGTTTGTTTAAGAACTCAGTACAGTTCAGAGGCTCATCTCACCCCGCCCCCCAGCAGCACAAAGTATTTCTGGTTTTATTCAGAGCCCTCAATGGAAAATACCAGCCATTCATTCCCCCCTACTGCCCTCGCCCACTGAAAATTGAATTAAAAGTTTGGGAAAGGTATATGATAACTTCACAGTGCAGAGCTTGAATTCCTGTGCAGGTCTCCAGGCGGATGAGGTCTCGCTCACCCTTTGCTGAAGAACAGCTCACGTTTTCCTTGGAGCCCAGAGCATGGGCCATTAATCTTATCCTCTCAGGCTTTGGAGGTCAGATCTGCCACTCAGCCCAACCCAGTCACAAAAGAGGACATGCTTCCAAGGCCATATATGAGGTCTGTCCAGAAAAAGTCCAGCCATTGTTAATATAATGAGAACGGTTTGCACAACATCCATGTAACCCAGAAGCCAAGGAGAGTGGATTGGAATGTGCATGTGTGAAAAATGACACCTTCACTGTACTAGTCAGTAGTGGTGGTAGATGCCATTGAGTGAGCATGTGTACTGTATGGCCATCACATTCAAAATGACTGAGTGAGTAGAGCAAAGAATCCGCATCAAATTTTGTGTTAAGCTTGAACATTCCTCCACGGAAACTATTCGGATGATTCAGAAGGCTTTCTGGGACAATGCAATGAGTGCAGCACAAATAAAAGTGTGGCACAAACATTTCAAAGATGGTCGAGAATCTGTTGAGAGTGATCCACATTCTGGGAGGCCTGCAATTAGCACAACACCTGAGAACACTGAACGTGTACGAGCTGTAATCAACAAAGACTGGTGACTGACAGTGTGGGAACTAGAAGCTCATCTGGGGATTCCAAAAACTACTGTGTCTGAGATTTTGACATGGGGTCTTGGCATGATAAATGTGTCATGGCAAAATTTGTTCCATGGCTTCTGCTAGCAGAGCAAAAGGAACTTCATGTTGTGGTTGCTTATGACTTGATTCATACTGCTGCCAATGGACCAGATTTCCACAAGAAGGTCATAATCAGTGATGAATGATGAATCTACAGCTACGATCCAGAAACAAAAGTCGCCTGGTTCTCCACACCCAAAGAAGGTGTGGCAAAGCTGCAGGTAGATCAAGACAATTTTAACGGTACTTTTTGATTGGGAAGGTGTTGTCCATTATGATTACACCCCTCCAGGCCAGACAATAAATAAGAAGCACTGCAATGTTCTTCATTGGTTGAGAGACGCAGTACGACAAAAACTGCTGCAGCTATGGGTGACTGGTGATTGCCAGCTTCATCACAACAACACACCCACTCATGCATCATGTCTCATGCAGAGTTTTTTGGCAAAACATCAAGTCACGCAGGTGACTCAGCCTCACTACAGCCCGGATTTGGTACCCTGAGACTTCTGGCTTTTCTCAAAATTAAAATCACCTTTGAAAGGGAAGAGATTTCAGATTGCCAATAAGATTCAGGAAAATACGATGGGGCAGCTGATGGTGATTCCCACAAAGGATTTTGCAGAGTGTTTTGAACAGTGGAAGAGATACTGGGAGAACTATGTGAGGTCCCAAGGTGCCTACTTTGAAGGGGACTAAGATGTCATTGTCCTAAGTACAATGTTTCTTGTATCTTGTATCTTCTTCAAAAAAAGTCTCTGTTTTTCATAGTATGTGGCTGGATACCTTCCGGACAGACCTCATAGTATCATCAAGAGGGTTTCTTCTCCCAAACCAGGACAGAAACCCAAATGATGTTGCCTGTAAGTGGAGTGAAGCTTCCTTAGTCTGAAAGAAATCGGACAGCCTTGCCTGTCTTGTGACTCAGTGCAGAGCCCAGCAACTAGCAGGTGTCACAAGTTCATGATGTTTCCTCCTGGGAGCAGCTCAGGCCCCCTCTAGTCCTATAATTTTATTTCTGATTTTCATGGGCTTGGTTTTCTTGTTTCCCAGCCCCCAAGTGTTAGACACAACAAACAAGGACAGGGGAAGGGGTGAGGAAGTTGGCTTCTAGAGGTGGCTGGGAGTGACTGCAGTCAGCGTGGCAACAGGTAAAGTGGAAGGGGGAACCCATGAAAATTAGAGACCCAAGAATTTAAAAAGTAAGAAAGGTCTAGCAAAGTTGGCTGGGGGTAGAGATTCGGTGAGAACCTTGGGTTTTGGTCCCTCTTCAGTGAGTCTTGGATTCTGCTTTCCTGGCATTTTGTTCAATTGAAAAATGTGTAAGTATTTTCCTAATTTCTAATTGACATGAACATTATGGTAGTTTGTGTTAGGAAAGGATTTTCTCAAATCACTTTATAAGTTGTTACAAAAGTATTGTCCTCCTTGATGAGAACATAGGTAGAATCTTATTCTTTTAAGTACTGTTTTCTAAGAGGAAAGTGACATCACTCAGAGGATGAGCAGCAGATTCTATATCTGGAACTTGTTTCTGGCTTTGCTTTCTCCAACTCTGATTGCCCTGACAGAATCTTCTGAGTGATACACTTTTGCAATAGAGGTGGGTATGCAGAGAGATTTTTGGAAACATAGTATATATTTACATGAGAATTGGGAAAGGAAGCTCCCACCATCAGATGAATCTCAGGTGACATCTAGAATATGATAGAAGATTAAGAGATTGCAGTCCTCATTGTGCAAATGGGGAGACTGAGGCATAGCAAGGTGAAGTAACCTGGTTGAGGTTCTTTGAAGGGCAATGTTAGGGTTGTATGAACCCTGCTGGATACTGAGATTTTTTCATTAAATTGTGATACTGATATTAAATTTGTGTGCCATTCAAACTAGTTGACCCGCCCTTTAATTTATTATGCACCTTTTAAATTTTATTTATTACATGTTGGAACTCTTTTTTTGATATTGCATTTAAAATTATTTTATAGCTATAGCTTTGAAGGCTTATAATACAGTAGCTTCCTAATAGAAAGTCAGTTAGGAAGACTTTTATTTGGCACTGGTTTCCAATGACCTAAGCCATTTAAAGCTTTCCAAGGAAGTCCAGTAAAATGCTGCAATTGTATCCTGAAGCTGATTGGCTGAAGTGATTTTGGCTCCTAAGAGAAACCTCAGGAACAAGGATTGCCATAGCCACACAACTTTTGTGGCAGAGATGGCCCATCTCCTGGGGATTTCTCTAACCCTACATCTGTGCCAGACCTCACATGGCCTTACCTATTAGAGGGGCTAAGGGAACCATAGTGAACCCAACTCACATGATTTATTGTATGGGGGGGCTGTTTTTACATATCCCTACCACCCTGTCTTCCCGTCTCCACGCACCATAGTCCAACAGGATCTTTCTTATAAAACCCTTTGAGAACCTTAAATAAATACACATATCCACTTATTCTGCGTTCATTCTGTATCCATTCACAAAATTAGGCATCTACTAAGCATCTAGCTCTGTGCTCTACAAGGTGGGAATTATACACACACACGAACCTCACTGGAGTAAATGCCATTGTGCACACGAGACACAAGCACGTATAAGAAGATATAAAATGATATAGAAAGGATACAGTACACGTGTATGGTGAAGTGGACCAAAGAATGGAGTATGGAGTAAGGGGCAGGAGTGGGTTTTACTGATGACAGATCTGGGTGAAAGTGCCATCTCTGCCACTTACTAGGTCTGTAATCACAAATGTAAAATAGATTGGAATAGCCGTGAAGATGAAATAAGGTAATATATGTCAACTGCTTAGCATAGGACTACTATGTAGTAAGTACTCAATATATACATATAATAGATACATACATACAATTTTGTTATTATGACATTATTACATAGATTCTAAGTGCTACTAGAATTCAGAGAAGAGGGAGCTCAGTGTTGGGGGAGATGAAAAAAATAAAGGCCTATAAACTGGGAAGAGGTGGGTCCTCGAGGAATGAATTCAACTTAAACTAGAATGGGGGTAGACAAAGAGCCCCCCAGACAGCCCCAGACAGACAGCACAGCAGAGGTCTAGAGGCAGCGGTGAGAATGGGCTTCTGGAGAGACTGCAGGGAGGGGTCTGTGAGGGGAGCATGGGAGAGGAGGTGCAACCAGATTTTGGCCAGTGGCAAAGTCCCTACCTCCTTTCCCAGATGGCCCTTGCTGGGCCTCGTCTGCTTTTCCCCAGCCACAGCCTCACCACTGGCGAGCTGTGCTGTGAGCTTTGGAAATGTTCTCACACAGTCACTTCTGCCCCGTTTCAGCAGGTGGGGGACCTCCTGGTCCACTGTTGGTAATCCAATGACTAGGAATCGAGAATCTTTTTGTTACTGTTGCAGTTGTTAGGGGCAGTGGAAACATCAGGTGTATTAATGAAGAGAAAGAACTAGCAAGTGAAAAACGGTTAGGGAGACAAAACGGCTCAGTCATTTTCTTACGGGATCTTCCCCGCTCTTTCCAGATCCTTGCGAAGTCCTGCACGTTTAAGACTCGGGCTGTCGTAGTCATTCTTAACGTGAGAAAGTTATCCCCTTCCTCTACTTCCAAAGGGACTCCACGAATGTCATTTAGACTATTTGTTAGTGTATTTGCAGTTTCGCTTCCACGGCAGTTGTCTTTTTGTGCTATACCTTATTAATTACATATAGTGGTAGGTTCCCCCTCCCCCAGAAAATCCATAAAGCATTAGCTGTCTCCATTACCATTCACAGGCCTGCTTAGCTGAATGGCAAGAAGGCTGCTACAGCCAAATTGCTGTTTTGAAAGAATGATTATGTGACCCTTGGGGATTTTTTGAAGTGTGTTTCTTGATAGCCTCACTGAGAAGAGAAATGATAGTACATTTCCCAACCAAATAGGTATGGAAAGTTCATTGCAAGTGAGTTTCCGAAGTTAGGGGTCAATAATAGCTGGTATCTGGGCCATCCAGCTAGTGCTTTCCTTAAAATAGAATAATGGGAAGAGCTCACTCCACTCTTAGCAGCCCCTCAGTCCTTTATTTTAAAAAGGAACTAGTGTAGCCTTTGGAATTGAGTCACAGAGAAACAGCCTGGAAAATCCATGAATCGCAGCCTCATTTTACATTTGCTACAAACTGGAGCGGCCAAGCTGTTTGGTCCAAGGATGTTGTTCCACCCCCTCCCCCCCATCACTGTTGTGCAAAGAGAGAAAACTGGATGTCCTTTAGCCACCGATCTCTGCAGGGTGAGGCAGAGCTGGCTGGAAAGAACATGTAGAGGATTGTTTTAATTTTAAATTTGCCTCCAAGTTGGTATTTAATTTATTTCTTCTATTTTTAAAATAATTGTTTCATGTGCAGCATTGGCTTCAGGCACAATAACAAAGAATGAACATTTCCTAACAAGTAAGATGTTAAATAGCAACAGTGATCAGCTTATTGTTTTAAATACATAAATGGTTTTCTTGGTTTTTCCCATGGAAAGAGGGTAATGAAAATGAATGGTTCCCAAACTTGATGTCTCTTTGGGGATTCTGTATCATAGACCTGGACCCTAACCTATCATGCTTCTTTAACAACTCAACCCAAACCAGCCCTAAGCAAGTCAGCAGACCTAATCTGTGATTAGGAAAGAGGCAAGTTCTCTGAGAGGGGAGCAGAGTTTTGGAGACTCTGCTTGTAGGAAAAATGACAAAAAAAACCCTCCAAAAAACCCCTCTAGGCAAAGGTGTCAAGAGGAACACTACCATCCTGATTCACTGGCACATCCCACAAAATAAAAAAGTGAGGATTTCTCTCTGATGTGTGACATAGAGGTCACTTTAAGCCTCTCTCAAAGGCAGCATCAGCCACAGTAGACAGGTATCCTGGCTGAGAAGGGGTGTGCGGTGAAAGGATAGGCGCTTTAGAAAGGAGAAACACAAAACTAAGCGCCTCATTGTAGAATTCTGCTATCTGTTGCCTAAAATAAGCCAGGCTTTGATTTTAATTTTCCCTTTTTTATCACCCTCTTTCAATTGCTAATCCCTGAGAAAACAAGCAATTGCTAGTACCTTTGGCATCTTTGGGTAAACATTAAGAATGACTGCTAGGTTTAGCCCTTTATCCAGAGCTGGCTATTGCATTTTCTTAGAAAGTTAGGTGAAGAAGCCTTGGAAACAGTCTCTTTCTTAAATATATACCCTTCGTCAGTTTCCCCAATTTATCAGATTCTGGTACTGATTTATTACAATCTCTTGGAGGTGTTTATTTCTCTATTTTTTTTCCTCTTGATCATTTTATCTTGGCTTTTATTTCGTTGCTATGTTGCAGCAAGTTATTCCTCCCATTATTTCTCTGGCTTCTGTCTGTCAATTTCTTGCCCATCGGAATAAAACAACATCTAAGACTAAAACTTAAATCCCATAATGATAGGTTAATGTGTCTGTAGCAAAAAGTATAAAGATAACATCCTGCTGTAATTAGGAAAGGTGGCCATGCATCACAATTACAAAAAAAAAGTGGGTCCCATGCTAAAATGCAGTGACCTATTATAAGCCCAGCATGTGTATCAATTGGTGCAGCCCTTTTGGAAAACCATTTGACAATATCTATCACAATAGAAACATGCCTATTTGACTCAGAATTTCCATGGTTAGAAATTTTTCTTATTAATATTGATCTGTAATACACAAAGATACACAGAGGAATTTCATTGAGCAGTGTTTGAGTAAGAGTAAAAATCAAACAGCTTAAATATCTTATAAAATATGACTAGGTAAGTAAAATCTGAAACGTCTCTGCAATGTAATATTATATACTAGTTAAAATAAAAAGAGATTTATTTAGGTTGATAGGGGAAGTATGGATTACATGAATAAAAAAGTTTCAAAACCATTCACATAAAATGAGTTCATTTATATTAGAAAGAATGGCACGTATTACACTGTAATCCAAAGTATAAAGTACATGTATATGAATCCATACAAATATAACTAACTAAATAAATAATGAAGAAAGGAAATATTTTTTCCTTTAGAGGAATTCCAAATTAATATATGTAGATGCTACCTGCTCCAGGAGGTGGAACTTAATTCTTATTGCCTTGAATGTGGGCTGAGTTTAGTGACGTAGTTCCAAAGAATGGAGTATGGAGAGGGAAAGATGCTAACTTTACACAGGGGGAATCTGGTAGGCATTGCCTTAGCCAAGTGGTCAGCCTTCACATCACCAGTGATAAGCCATATTGATAGCACATACTATCTGATGTGATGTGATGAGGCCACTTCCCCCAAACCCACAACCCCAGTGTCATTATGAGAAAAACACCAGACAAACTCAAAATATCTGACCAATACTCCTCAAAACTGTCTAGCTAATAAAAACAAGGAAAGACCAAGAAAAACAGAGGAGACTAAGGACAGATGACAACTAAATGGACCCTTGGAACAGTATAAAAGGGCATTAGAGATAAAAACTAGCAAAATATGAAAAAAGTCTAGAGTTCAGTTAATGAGTCTTGATAAATATACCATCACTATGTAAATGTTAACAATAGGGAGCCCTGGATGAAGAGGATATGGGAATTCTCTGTAACTTTTCTGTAAATTGAAAATTATATTTTTAAGGTTTATGTTTAAAAAGCAAGGGAGGGGTTTGATAATGCATGCATAGAAATGTATGAAGGGCTATATAAAAAACTGTTAACACTGTTTACCCCTAAGAAGTAGGATTGGGGTGGAGCATTAGAGAGAGAGGGAGAGAGAGAGAGAGAGAGAGAGGGAGAGAGGTGTGAGAAAGTGGGAGTTTTGTTTTTACCCTTCTTCACTATTTTCTCCATGTTTGACTTGTTAAAAGCCCACCATGGTTATCAAGACCCTCTCATCCCTCAACCTATTTTTTTGAAACTAAAGAGTAGACACTTCATTTTGCTGAGCATATAGTTCATTCTACTTCATTAAGAGTAGAATGAAGTGTCTACTCTTAAGCCCTGCGCAGAAGCATTAGCTTAATTCAATATTTATGCCTGCTATATAATGACTCTTATACCCTGCATCTCACATTCTAAAATTTGAATGTCTCTTTAGATTATAACATTAGTCATAGGGGACCAATCCTTCAAAGCAACAATCCCCCAGTTAGTTGTACAGCAAAGGAAATCATCAACAAAATAAAAAGACAACCCACAGAATGGGAGAACATATTCAACAATACTTCTGATAAGGGGTTAATATCCAAAATTTATAAAGTACTTACAAAACTGAACACCAAAAAACCCAAACAAACCAATTAAAAAGTGGGCAAAGGACCTGAATAGACACTTCTCCAAAGAAGACATACAAAGGGCCAATAGACATATGAACAGATGCTCTGTGAATGTCACTAATCATCAGAGAAATGCAAATTAAAACCACAATGAGATATCATCTCACACCTGTCAGAATGGCTATCATCAATAAATCAACAAACAACAAGTGCTGGGGAGGATGTGGAGAAAGCGGAACCCTTCTGCACTATCAGTGGAAATGCAGACTGGTGCAGCCACTGTGGAAAGCAGTATGGAGGAGATACCTCAAAAAATTAAAAGTGGATCTGCCTTTTGACCCAGAAATCCCACTTCTGGGAATATTGCCAAAGGAAACCAAAACACTAATTTGAAAGAACATAAGCACCCCTATGTTCATTGCAGCATTTTTTACAATTGCCAAGATATGGAAACAGTCCAAATGTCCATTTAATAAATGAGTGGAAAAAACAACTATGGGACATTTACACATTGGAATTCTACTCAGACATACAAAAGAAGAAAATTTTACCCTTTGCGACAGGATGGATGGACCTGGAGAACATTATGCTAAATGAAATAAGCCAGTCAGAAAAAGACAAATACCATATGATTTCACTCACATGTGGAATCTAATGAACAAAGTGAACTAACAAGCAACACAGAGACAGACTCATAGATGGAGAGCAGATGGCAGCTAGTAGGGGTGGGGGGGGGGACAGGGAGATTAAGGGGTGGAGGGATTGAGCAAAAAGGAAAAAGATCTCATGGACGTGGACAACAGTGTGGTGATGGCTGGGGGGAGGGGGTTATAAGTAGACTAAATGGTAATGGAAAAAATACAATAAAGATTAAATAAAACAACAACAACAATCCCCCCAGTTGGAAATATATGCTAGTCAAAACACTTATGTTCTGTCCCTAGTCACCTTTTTTTTTTAAAAACTGAATTTTGCATTTATGTTGGCATACACAATGCACTGTAATAATAGTAGCTAAGTTTTTGGTTCACACCGGCATCATCTTGAGGCCATGAATTGGTTCAGCAGAGGAAAACATTTCAGTGAGAATCACTTCCAATTAATCGTGTGGGCAGAGGAGAAAATGATTATGTCAATTAGAGGATGTTAAACTTCCAGCTATCTAGAAGACAGTAAAATAGATCATGAAAATGAAAGCCACTTGATATAATTTAGTTCCTAAGTAGAAGTCCATCAGAGGTCACCTTTCCTAACTTCCCTCAAGATGCAGCTGGGATTATAGTGTTTACATACAAAGTTTGTGTTGGCATCAAGAGTTTTTGAGAATTTCTATAAAACAACAGGGGTGCACGCATCTTGCCTGAAGGTTGAGCTTGGGGAAGGGCAGAGGTGAGTATTTTGTTCAAAGACGAGTTAGAAGAACGGGAATAAGGTGTGATGTCCCACTTTCATATGGAATAATTATATGCTTATGGAGATGGGTTGAATGTTGGAAATTATCTTGGTGTCTGGCTAAAATCAATGAATGTGTCCCTGTTCTGAAGGATAAAGTTCAAAAAATTCACAGAGGCTATTTTCTCAAACAGACTTTTGTAGAAATTTGTCAAGCTGTCTTTATAAATCCACATTTTGTTTTGCTTTTGTTGTATGGTTTAAACTGGTTCTCTTGTGTTTCTTGGCTTCTGTATACTTAAAGTGCACCACTAATAACTGGGTCTTGTTTTTAAATCCATTCTGACAATCTCTGTTTAGCCCATATGCAATTAATAAAATTACTGATGTGGTTGGATTTAGGTTTACCCTTATAGTATATATTTTTGTTGCTGTTTCTCAGTTCTTCCTTTTCCTCTTCTTTTGAAATACTTGAATTGTTTTTAGTAATGTGTTTATAATTATCTATTATACATTTTCAGATATACTTCTTTGCTTTTTTTCAGTAGTTGTTTTAGAGATCATACTGTACATAGTTAACTCTTCACAGTCTACTACTTAGAGTTAATATTGTACCATTTCATGAAAAACGTAGAAACTTGTAACTGAGTCCACTTTGTCTCCCTGCCCTTTGTGCTATAGTTATCACATGTATCACATCAGCACACATTCTGGCCCCCATGAGGCAACATCATATGTTTTTTTTGTAAATACCGACATGAATTTCAAAGAAATAAAGGGGAAAATGTCTTTTATACTTATTCAAATATTTACCATTTATGCTATTTTACACTGTTTTCTGTAAATTTGAGTTTCCATTTGGTATTATTTCCTTTTAGCACAAATAATTTTCTTTAGCTTTTCTTATAGTGTAGATTAGCTGACAATATATTCTCCTAGTTTTTTTTTTATATAAAATGTCTTTGTCTTCATCCTTGAAAAATATTTTCACTGAATACTGAATTCAAGGATTAATAGTTTTTTCTTTCTTTCTGTCCTTTAAAACATGTCTCACTGTCTTCAGGATCTCATAATTTCCAATGAGAAGCCATTTAATTTGAATCTTGGTTCCCATGTGAAATGTGTTTTTATTTTACTGCTTTCAAGATTTTCCCTTTATCTTTGGATTTCTGCAATTTGACTAAAATGAAACTGAGTGTGGTTTTCCTGTTTGGAGTTCACTGAGCTTCTTGAATCTGTAAATTTAAGTCTCATACCAAATTTATTAAATTTTCTGCCATTATAGCTTTGAATATTTTTTTAATTTTAATACTTTTTATTGATTATGCTATTACAGTTGTCCTATTTTTTCTCCCCTTTATTCCCCTCCACCCTGTACCTCCCCTCCCACCATCATTCACCCACCTTAGTTCATGTCCACAGGTCATACATATAAGTTCTTTGGCTTCTCCATTTCCGTTCTCCATAGAGTAATCTTGGACGTAGGTCCTTGCCTCTCATGACTTTGAATACTTCTTTCCAGCCCCTTCTTGCCTGAAAAGTTTCTTTTGAGAAATGTCTAATGGGAACTCCTTTGCAGGTAACTGTCTCCTTTTCTCTTGCTGCTTTTAAGATTATCTCCTTATCTTTAATCCTGGGTAATGTAATTATGATGTGCTTTGGTGTGTGCTTCCTTGGGTCCAACTTTTTTTGGACTCTCTGAGCTTCCTGGACTTCCTGGAAGTCTATTTCCTTTGCCAGATTGGGGAAGTTCTCCTTCATTATGTTTTCAAATAAGTTTTCAATTTGTTGCTCTTCCTCTTCTCCTTCTGGCACCCCTATGATTCGGATGCTGGAATATTTGAAGTTGTCCTGGAGGTTCCTAAGCTTCTCCTCATATTTTTGAATTCTTGTGTCTTCATTCTGTTCTGGTTGAATGTTTATTTCTTCCTTCTCTAAACTGTTGACTTGAGTCCCGGTTCCTTTCCCTTCACTGTTGGCTCCCTGTATATTTTCCTTTATTTCACTTTTCATAGCCTTCACTTTTTCCTCTATTTTGTGACCATACTCAACCATTTCTGTGAGCATTCTGATTACAAGTGTTTTGAACTCTGCATCAGATAGACTGGCTATCTCTTCATTGCTTAGTTGTATTTTTTCTGGAGCTTTGATCTGTTCTTTCATTTGGGCCATTATTTTTTTTCTCAGTGTGCCTGTTACGTAGTAAGGGGCAGAGCCTTAGGTATTCACCAGGGTGGGGCAGCCCACATCACTGCATTGTGGCACTGTATGTGGGGGAGGGGTCCAAGAGGGAACAATACCGCTTGATCAGCTCTCCCCGGCTTTCAGTCACTTCCTCAGGTACCCACAAGCAAATTGGGCCCTTCTGGTGCTGATTCCTGGGTGGGTGGGCTTGTGTACATTCTAGGACCCTGTGGGTCTCTCCAACAAACTCTCATGTGAGGCTGGGAATTTCTCCTGCTGCCTCAACCCCCACTGTTTTTCCAGTCAGAGGTTTTGAGGCTTTATTTCCCCACACTGGAACCCTAGGTTGTGTGGTCTCTCTCCCTAGTTGTTCCTCCTGGTTTACCTTCACATGAATGTGGGACTGCCTGCTCTTCTAGCCACCACCTCACCTGCCCAGGTCTTCTAGCCGCTGCCTTGTCACAAGTCCTTTCTACCCCAGCTGCCCATCTCTGCCCCTCCTACCAGTCTGGATGAATATTTCTTTTTTAACTCCTTGGTTGTTGGACTTCCATACAGTTTGATTTTCTGGCAGTTCTGGTTATTTTTTGTTTTTAAATTTGTTGTCCTTCTTTTGGTTGTGTGAGAAGGCAAAGTGTATCTACCTATACCTCCATCTTAGCCGGAAGTCGAGCTTTAAATATTTCTAATGCCCATTTTGTATCTCCTTTCCTCATGAGACTCCAATTACATACATGTAGACTTTTTTGTTATTATTCTACAGGTCCATGAGTTCATGGGGTTCTCTTCCATTTTTCACAATCTTTTCCCCATCTCCTTTTGTAGATTCAATAATTTATATTTGTGTTTCTTAAAGTTTACTGACTCTTTGTTTTGTATTTTCCATTTTATCATTAACCACATTCAATACATTTTAAATTTTAGATATAATGTTTTTCAGTTGTAGTATTTGTACTTAGTTTTATAAAAATACTTCTATTTACCAGCAGAGATTTCCTGTCTTTTCATTTATTGTAGGAATATTTTTCTTTATTTTGTTGAGGACAGTTTTTTATATGGTGACAAATTTTGGATTATACCTTGAACATTGTGAATGACTGATTGTAGAAATTCTTAATGCTATTATATATTTTTTGTTTTGTTTCAGGAGGCAATTAACTTGGTGACTCAAACTATAAATGTTTTTTGTGGTGGCTCAACCATCAGTGTAGTTTTTTTTTCTTTGCTGAGGTTCTTGGAGCCCAATATCTGCATGTGTGATTCAGTGGTCATCTGGATACTTGGGAAGAATGTATGTACAAATGTGGGGCTCTCCCTCTCCAGATCACTTCTTTCTGGAATTTCCTGCTCACTTTCTGGCAGCTGTGGTTGCTCCAAATTCTGTTATTTAGTCATTTTCTTCAGAAAACTTGATTTTTCTATTAGAGATTTAGTTACACTGTATGACACTCATTTTATCCTGCCTTTAGGTGGAGGCATAAAAACTGTTAATTGACTCTGTTCTAATCCCTTCTATCAAATCTTAGCTTCTATCCAGAATTTGCCTGCTTGACTTCACTCTCTAGTGACCTTGTAGTATTTGATTTTTGTTTGTATATTTTGCCCATATATTATAGTCATCTGGTGGAGACTAGGGTTTGGTAAGAGCTTTTCTAGTTATACTGGAAAAATAGTTTAAAATAAGATTAATTCTTTCTCTTATAAAATAGAAATAATATGACCTGCTCATTTCCCATGAAAGTTCAAAATTTGGGGATAAGAGTGTATCTGAAAAAAAAAAAACAGTTAAACTCCATCATGGGTTTCACTTTTTAAAAATCACCACAAAACTACAGCAGTGTCAATGGTGTGGGGATTGACTATGAAAGCTGGGGGTGGGGTGGGTGGAAAGGACGTAGGGAGAAAATTGGGACCACTATAACAGCATAAACAATAATAAAAAATACGTATGCGAATGTGAAAAAAAAACTATGTATCTAGGCTAAACTTAAATATAAAATATAAAAAAGAGACTTAGACAAAATTCTGCTTCAAACTCATTAACCATATTTGAGGGGCCTAGTCTAGACTCTGTGATGTAACACTTAAAAATAGGCGAGAGAGGGTTTGTCCAAGACTTTTGAAAATAAGTATTAGCCGGGTGATGTCCTCTAACACTTGAAGTGGGTCTTCCAAGAAGTCAAACACCCCACAGATAAAGTTCTGTAACACTCCCTGTAGAGTGGGGAGAAAGTCCCACTAATGTACATGAATCCGATGATGGCAGTTGGAAATGGTTATCTGTGAAGCTGTGTTAGATGCCCAAAGAAGTATTTATGGAACGAATACAAGAACCACTGGTTTAAACTTCTATGTGAAGAGAAAGTATAAAAGGAAAAGTATGTAATTGAGAAGCTCTGTATGGGATATATATTAGTTGTGCATGCATGACTTCTGAATCAGAAGAAGGAGGAGAAATATTTTTAAGAGAAATGAAAACTGAGTTTCTTGCTTTTTTTTCTGAAATGTAGAAACTTCAGAGCCCATTTTCAGTCTTCTACCTGTTTTTATTGCTGACTGTTCCATGACAGATCAGGAATTTGAGAGGCCAAAATGAAGGGAAACTTCACAGGGACTAGGGTCAGTTCCAGGCCCTGGCCCACAGCTCAAAAGCAATTTATTAATTTCTGACAAGTATGAAACTTAGTTGCTGGTGATGTGTGAAACTAAATTATTGCAGCTTGAATGTTCAATGAGCTTGGAGAAGAATAATTAGATCTGGGTGTGTTCATGAGCTGGAAAACGCTGGTTTCCTGGTTTAAGCATCTCTGATGGTGTACTTGCTGTTGAGGGCGGGGGGAGGTGGCAGTCTGTAAAAAGGGCTTTGAAAGGCTCCCAGAGAGCTCTGTGTTCTGCTCCTAGAGGAGTCCCCAGCCAAACAAACTTGGAGGGTATGGAGTTTTATTGGGAACCAGGGACTTGCCGTGTGGCTCAAAGACGCTTTTGCAAATGCTCATTATGGAGCCTCCTCTTGAAAGGTCTCCATGTTTTATTCAGCTTGATGTTTCAGTTGGCCTGGGGTCACTTTGGCTAGAGGATTTCTGCCTTTTCTTTAGGTTGTTTTCTGGAGAACAAAGACACTCTTTGAGTTCCTTTTACAGAGGCCCCAGGCAGCCCCCAGGTTATATTGGGCCCTTCAAGCCTCTGTAGCCCTCCCAGGATTCTCTCTTTTTGGGAGGAGATGGTCAGAATGAGCAAAGATTCACTGCCTTTGCAAGGATGTGTATTTGAACCAGTGGGTGATTTGCTGCTGTATTAGAGAGAACTAGTAGAAATCCCCCCAGGAGGGCATTGTTTAAATTATGTATGTCTCATCTTTTTTTTTTTTAAATTTCTGATCTCCCAGACTTTTCCTATCATGTGGCCATGTGATTTTGTAATGGCTAGGTGGCAGGATGTTGATGAGGATGCAGGGGTTACTCTGACAGAAATGGAGAGCTCACTGGCCACAGCCAGACACCACAGACATCCAGCACACTCTTAAAATGGTGATCATATTCCTGTATTTCACCTGGTTTCTGTCTGAACTGGTGGGCTTCCATTTCTCTCTAGACTCTAACCTTGGGAATTCTGAACTTAACTCCAGAATTTCAAATTCCCTGTGTCTGCCCATTGCTGTGTTTACTTTCGCCCAGAGCCTATCCTCCATATTTCTCACTCCAGACTTCAGAACTGATTTCCAATTTTGACCTGCCCAGAGACAGGCTTTCAACAGGAAATCTTTTTTCTTGACACCCACAGACTTTAATGAGGTGAATTGTTCACAACAGTTCTGGGGAGACAATTACCTTAAATGTAAAGAAAAGTGGTAATTTGTTCTAGAATATTATGTATTAAAAAGAAGGTATAAGGAGTTTCTTGCATTTGGAGTGCAGTGAAAGCAGGATGACAAACACTGCTCTGGGAATGGAGATTGGTATAAGTTTTTGAAGGGTGTTGTGGAAAAATATTTGAAGAACCTTAAAAAATGCTTATCTACAAATTCTCCTTCTAGAAATTTTATCCAAATAAAATAAGAAGTACTAAATACCTATTAAAAATTATTTCATTATGTGTAATTAACACAACCTGAGTGCTCAAAGGGGAATTAGGTAAATATTAAGCTGAATCATCTGAAATTACAAGTTGACAAGTGTTGACCTATGGAAACAGGTTTTTGTGCAGTGTAACCTAATAAATGTGGGATGTAATCATGACAGACTTCTATGACTGTATTGAAAATAATATTTTAAAGAATATCTAATGCTCATAAATAAAATGCTGTATAACAAAAATAAGATATAAAAAACTATATAACATGAGATCTCCATTTTATTTTATTAAAATACACCTTGTGAATATATGTAAAAATATGATCATAAAAATGACTAGAAGCAAACATTCATGTTAATAGTTCACTGAGTGATTGGGTTATTAGTTTTTTATTTTACTTTTGTCTTTATACCTCTGTGTCTTCCCCCAAATTTGTGTGGTTATAATAACTAGTATTTTGCATTTCTTAAAGTCTTATAGGAAGTATTTTCCATGTTGTAGTATACTCTTCAAAATCATTTTAATGGATTCATAATAATATCTTCATTAGAATTTCATCAATTATTGAAATATTCCTCAATGGTATGCTTTTAAGCTGACCCTTCCTTCCTTCCTTCCTTCCTTCCTTCCTTCCTTCCTTCCTTCCTTCCTTCCTTTCTTCCTTCCTTCCTTCCTTCCTTCCTTCCTTCCTTCCTTCCTTCCTTCCTTCCTTTCCTGTTTCCTTCCTTCCATTGTATATAAATAATGCAAGATTCCCTTTCCCATATTTTGGGTTATTTCCATAAAAAATATTCCTAGAAGTTAAAGTCTGTTAGGAGTGGGACGGGGTGGGGAGAAAATTAACTGGAAGCTGAATGTTGCCCATGTACTGCTGGAGAACATCAGCCCTGTATCTGTCAGCCTTTTGAAATACTGGAAAGGCACTGTTCTAATATCTTTTCTTGTTATTAAGGGAAACATCACTTCCCACCATTCTGATTCCAAGGGAGCAGCATTTTAAAAGCTCAGCTCAGGTGGAATAACTTAGCATTTGCATTCCTGGTAAACCTAGGAGAAAAAAATCATGGAGTCAGATAAAGACATTGATATACCGGCACATGTAACTTTCCTGTTTTCATTATTCATCTTCGTTCAGGTGACATTTACATACCTTGGCTGCCCAGTGCTTGCTTCACATAAACCCACCTGAAGCATATGCTAAGGGGTTCAGAGGAAGACTACATAAATGCAGGGCTTTCCAGAGCCCTTTCATGTGTGAGGAAGTTCTGCCTGCATGGTGGTGAGGCTGCATGTGATGAAAGTGGCTTCATGTTCTCCACCCACTAGTAAAACATAGGTTGGAGGAATACTGTATCTTCCTTTAAAAAACTTTGATGCCTGGACACATGACTTTAAACTGGTCTCCCATCCTGTTTTTGTATGAGTACAGAAGGGTATAAGTGGCCAGAAGACACAGAAGGGCAACATCCCATAGAAGGTACACCATCTCCATCCCTCATACCTGGGTACCTCCATGTGAATGGGTGTCTGCTGAGGGCCTGCCAAGCTGGGGAACTTAAGGGTGTGGCAGCTTTCTTAGGGGCAAAGGCTGGGAGAAAGCAGCTACTGTCTGTTGGTTCATTCAGAAGCATTTATTGAGCTACTGCTATGTAACAGATGATGTGCTGGGCCTGAAAATGGCACCTGAATAAAGCATGCTTCCTGCTTCCCAGGAGCTCACATGTATGATGAGGTAAGCAAGTGAATGGGTCATTTAGAGGCCAAGAGAGATGGTGACACAAGAGAAAGAAAGAACGTGTTGTGAAGGACACTGAGGAGAAGCGTCAGGACTGGAGAAACTTTCAGAAGAGGTGATGTTTGGGTTGGGTGTTAAAGATTGGGTGGTGTGCTTTTGCCAGGTGGATGAAGGAAGGAAAGCACATGCATTTGATAGGGGAGCAGCCAAAACTGCAAGCCTGGGGGTGGGGAGGCTTCTCTCTGAGTGCTGAGCAAACACTTTTGCTGACCCACTGATTGTGTCACCTTCTTTGCAACTGCTAATGGTGGGCTGTGGCTGCCTTGTTCGCAGCCTGTGATAAGGGGCTACTTCGAAGAAATAAATGGTAAATGCCGGAGCCCAATGGCCAGCAGCGTGCCTCTTCCTTCATCCAGATCTTTTCATTCTTTTTGAAGTTTTTAAATGACAATGTGGTGAGCTATTTTTAATTAAGAAAATGACTCATGCTTATTATTGAGATTTCAAACAGTACATGAACATATAAGGAACAAAGTAAGTATCGCTTTAAATCCTTCAACCTAGAGATCACCAGTGTTAATGTTTTGAAAACATCCTTCAACATATCCTTCCATACCACCAGGGCCTTAACACGAGCTGATTTCTCTGCCTGATTGCTACACTGTTCCCCACACTAGGGACAGATTTCCTTGTCAACAGATCTAATTCAACAGTATATGTAATGGAAGTATCTTTTCTTCTGTTTGAATAAATCACTGATTTATTATTATTTTTAATCAATGACTTACTAAGATTTTTAGGTATTTAAAATTTTTTTTCTATTATAAACAATTCTGTGAGAAACATCCTTCTATATACAGGGGAGGGCAAAAGTAGGTTTACAATTCATATGGAAAAAGACATGCAAGTTATGATTATCACAATAGCTCTATTAACTCAAAAGAATGTCACAGTGGCCCAGTGTCCTTAACCAAATATAATCTGGTAAGTGCTCAAATTGCTGGCCTTTAGTATTTACACATTCTGGTAGTTTACTTACTAAAGCACACTTCAACACAGGGTTCTCAGTTATTTTTGCCCACCCCTATACATCTTGAACATTTATCTTAGGATAAATTCCTAAAAGTGGAATTACTAGATCAAATGATATGCACATTTAATTTCTGATACGTGTTAACGAATACACACTACCCTTCTAAAAGTTTTTTTCAATAGTATATAAATTACCATTTTCACATATTCTACTAACACTAGGAAGCCTGTTTATAAAACCTTTGACCATCTGATGAAATTTTATTTTCATTTACTTTTTACCTGTTGTTAGTTCTATCATTTTCATCATTTGTTCATTCTCGTATGTCTTCTTTTGTGAATATTCTATTCATATTATTTTTTCCATTAAAATACTAATTTTTTCACATTAATAATTTGCAAGTGTTTTTTATATATTAAGGGCATTAACACTTTGCTATACCTACTGCAAATATTTTTCTCATGTATCATTTGACATTTTGTTTTTTATGGTTTTTGCCATATACACTTTAAAACAAACAAAATAGGATAGTCACATCTAATCACCTTTTCTTTTGTGGTTTTGTATTTTTATGGTTATTCTCTTCATCTATTTCTAATCATACAGTCTCATTGCTTGTGCCTGACTGAATTTGAGGCTTGGACAAAAGCCAGATGGCTAAGGACTCATTCTAATAAGACAGAGACTGTGTTGGTAAAAATTGGGAAACATGTAAAAAATGTGTCTGAGATCATGTCTGTCCACTCATTTAAAGGCACGACTTTGTCCTTTTCCCCACGATTTGTGGGGTCTTCATGCTGTGGTTTCAAGATAGTCTGAGGGCAGGATTATGCAGATGGTCTGTCAACAAGCAGAAAATGAGGAAAACCATCTCTTTTTTCAAAAAGGGATATTCTGCCAGTCCCATTGTGGACAGGCCAGTACTAAGGATTGAACTGAGCCTAAGTAACAGGGAAGACTGAGACAAAGTGATGTAGAAGATAAAATCCATTCTGAAGTGCAAATGTGAACTAGCTATCATTTAAGTGTCTATTCTGTGTCCTCCAGCATCTTACACGATAGATAACCCTGTGCCCAGTTTATGTGTCTTAAAAACTAACCAGCAAACACGGCTTACAGAGGTGAAAGGACTGGACTAAGGTCATGTAGCTACTAAGAAAAAGAAATGAAATTCAGATTCTGATCTGAGCTGAGCCCAAAGCTAAGAACAGCAACAAAAATTTAGTATCACTGAGTACTCATCTTGACAAACCTTGTGCCAAGTGGTTTACGCAT
The DNA here is from genome assembly GCF_022682495.2 of Desmodus rotundus. NCBI lineage: Eukaryota > Metazoa > Chordata > Mammalia > Chiroptera > Phyllostomidae > Desmodus > Desmodus rotundus. Next base: position 170,219,828 of record NC_071387.1, read on the forward strand.
ATTAGCTCTTTTAAGATGATGGCAACCACTTGAGGTAAGCATTTCTGCTTTAAAGATGAGAATATTAAAGCCCAGAGCAGCTAAGCAGCATGCCCAAGGTCACACAACCAGTAAGTTGCAGAATCAGGAACTGAAAAAAACATTCTGAGTTTTGACACCTGTCTTCATCCAGATCTTTCTTTTTAAATTTTATATTTAAAAGATAATAGCTTTATTATTTATCATGATTAAATGCTCATGCTTCTTAAAATTTCAAATACATGAAACAAATAATTATTTCCATCAGTCATACTTCTTTCTCCCAATGCATGTTCTGAAGGACCCCTCGTCCTTGGGAGAATTTAGCACTCTATTCCCACTCCATGCTTTTTGAAGGTCATGCCCCTGTTATCTTCATGAAAATATATTTTTTGGGTAACTACTAACTGGGAAAGGGAATAATTCATATAATTACCAAGGCAATCTTGGTGTTGTCAAGCATGACCAAACTACCTGGAAAAGTTAATAAGTGAGTAATTGTTTAATTACTTAACTACTAACGATTTTCCAGGAATCAAACCACTTGATTTTGCACCTGAACATTTTCTATTAAGTTGATTGGAAATAACCTGTGAGACAGCAGAGTTCTGAGCTGCAAAGGTCATTGTATTGGGGTCACCACTATTGATTCTACCATACAGCTCCACTAAAACATCGATTAAGGTATTGACCAGTTATTTTAATGCATCCTCTCTTTTAGTAGGCATGAGTAACGCATTGGGTGTTAAAAAAAACCTGTGCTTTCCAAATCCTGCTTCCCAATCTGGAACCTTTTTCTGTGATGAGCTTATCTTTTCTTTTGATTGGTGACCTTACTATGAAGTGTTTTCCCAAAGGTTGGTCAAATCTTAAATTTGAGTATATAAATAATGAATGCCAGATTTCAGAAAATCATTTGATGCATACAGATCATTTGTATGTGGGCATTTTCCCCAACCCCCTTTTCCCAAAACACATACCCTCTTATATACAGTATAACAAACCTCACAATTTCTTCTTCCCCTCAACTAATTAATTTTGGGATATTCAGCAAGGATTGGCACATGAATAATTCAATGAGAGTTATTAGAGAGAAATGAAAGTGAAAAAACATTTATTCCGGGATACAAAGAGAATGTTTCTTATTCTTAGAGTTGGGACTTATAGCAGGGGTCAGAATCACCTGTATAGCTGGTTAAAACAAAGCTTCCTGGGTCCTAACCCTACAGATTCTGATTTGGTGGGTCTAGGGTGAGCCCTGAGAATTTGCATTTCTCACAAGTTCCCATGATTGTGGTGATTTTAAAATATAGTCACAAATTCTTCAACACTCCTACTTTTTTTGAGCTATACCTCCATCTCTCTGTCATCTCCATATTCACTTAACCAATAATGCCTGTAGATTTTACCCTTTAAATGTTTCTTACACCTGCTGACTTCCTTATACTGACTGTGACTGGCCAAATCCTACCCTCTTCATCACTCACCTGGACTATTGTAATCATCCTTTTATTCTTTCCCAGCCCACTAATACTGCCCCTGCCTTAAATTCATTTACCATTCTGTAGACAGTGTAATCATCTAATACTAAAATCAATTCCTTCTTGCATTTCTTTCCTGTAACATTGTCATTCAACTTTTAAAACAAACTTCAGAAAGTATCTCCTCAAGGCAGTCTTCCTTGAAACCCTTGCTGGGCTATACAGTTCTCTTCTGTCCCATATATTCCCCTGTGCAAACTTTTAACATAGTGTATTTTCCACTTATTGAAACTGTGTGCAGTGGCTTCTTCTATTAGAATGTAAGTCCCTTCTGGCAGAAAACAAAGCTTACTCATTTTCCCACCCCAACCACCTGAAATAGGAACATGACAGTTGTTTAATAAATGTCAGTAACATTGGTTAGGTGGGCTGTATTGTGTACCCCCTCCCCCAAATTATGTTGAAGTCACAACTCCCAATACCTCAGAATGTGATTATGTTTGGAGAGAGGGTCTTTAAAGAGGTAATTAAATGAAATTGAAGCCATTGGTGTGATCCCTAATCCAATATGACTGGTGTCCTTGTAGGATGAGGAGATTAAGACACAGATACAAGGCGGGAAGACTGTAAACTTAAAATATAGATCTCAGAAGAAATCAACCCTGCCAATGCCTTGATGTCAGACTTTAGCCTCTGAGAATGTAAGAAAATAAATTTCTGTTGTTTAAGTTACCCGATCTGTGGTCCTTTGTTAGGGCAGCCCTAGCAAATGAACACAAGCACCTTATGTGTTAGGTGTTATTCCAGATCTTGGGGAGATTTAGATCAATCCCGCTCATAGGGTCCCTGCCCTCATGAGGCTTGCAGTCTACTGAGTGAATCTTAGATGTGAATGACTCTCCAATTCAACACAGTAAGTGGGCTCTGCATGCACAGCATGGGTACACACAAGAGTGAAACATAAATGCCTTGACAATGCTTCATATGCATAGTAAAATGAAGACACAACTCAAGACCAACTTAGATTGGGGACAAAAATGTTCTCAGGAATGATGAAATGGGGAGGGGTTGTTTAGGACAAAGTATATGGAGAGATTATTCAGTCAAAGACTCCAAGGATGCAGAGCTTCAGATTAGCAGGATTTATACTCCGGGAAAAGAGCAGCAGGACCAAAGATCCAAAGCAGTCAGCCAGATGCTTTCAGGTGGTGGAGTGGGGACCATAGCAAAATCATGTCAGAGAACAATGAGAGTTATTACTATTATGTACGTGTATTTTTCTACGTACCAAGTACTGTGCAAAATGCTTTGTAAACATTGCCTCATTTACCCTTTGAGGCAAAGCTACAGTAGATATTAATATCTTTGTACAAATTAAAGCCCAAGACTCAAAGCAGTAAATAATTGTCTACAGCTATTACTGGTCATTTGTTAAAAGAGTAAGTGAAAGAAGAGATAATACCTACCCAATACTTAGTAAGGAAACAATGTGAGATCTTTTGGTAGAGGAAATTATGAAAATAATTGAAAGCTTGATTTGGTGGCCATTTTTAAGGTGATATAAATCACTGGTTCTCAAATCTAGCTGCACGTTAGAATCATCTGGAGAGTTTTGAAAAATCTTAATGCCCAGATGTACCAAAATACCCAAGATCTTTACCAGAAATTTCTATTTTCTTAAATCCTTCCTCCAAGTTTCCTCTCCCATGCACAAACACCCCAAACCCCAGTTCCCTCTAACTCGTCGATATCCATTACAGTTATTATTTTATTTTGCCTATTTTTCTCTATCAGACTATTTTAAAAATGTGGTGCCCAATATGAACTTTCCTCTTGCAGTAAATCTACAAGTACTGAGTATTGCCCATCTCCTCATTAGTACTTTCAGATTTAGAAAAAGAAAGTTATAGACCCTCTTTACAATTTCTCCCAGTATCTATCTATCTATCTATCTATCTATCTATCTATCTATCTATCTATCTATCTATCCATCCATCCCACTATCTATCTATCTACTCATTTATTAATCTCTATATCCATCCATCCATCTTTGGCACTTGTAGGGCAGGGTAGCTATCTCTGGTATATGAATATATTGTGAGTTAATCCTTTTTTCTTAATTTACTGATGTCTCTGTATAGTTATTTCATCTCACATATCTCCTTTTAACTTCTTTTTTGTTGGCCTATTTTTCCTTCTTTTACCTACTGAGTTCTCCAAATGTTAAGACCCATACCTGTTTTATTTACCCCAAACACCAACTAGCACAAAGCAGCTTCACAGGTAGTAGCAACTGTTTTTTCCAAGAAAGATGTCAAACAGTTCTTTCTAAAAGAGAAAGGTTAAGGGCCTGCATAACACAGCTGAGCATATTAGCTCTCGCTTCAGTGTGAATTTTAAATTAAGATGGAAAACACAGCTGGCAGGGTGAGAGCTGCATGTTTTCTTCTGCCCACCAAGGTTGGGTCTGACCAGATGCTCTGTAGGTTTGGGAAGGGCATGGATACAGGATAGGCTTGGAGAGCCTTTTGATCTGGGTTGCAGCACAGTGATTCTGTGTGGATGATTCATCTTCTCTCCATTTCTATTTTCCTCCAGGCAACACAATCAATCCTCTTAAACAGTGGTTCTCAGATTCATTACCTCAAGAGTTCATAAGGCTGAAAACATAAATAGGGTCAAGAAAAGTTTAGATAAATTAATGAGAGGCAAGCTTGTTGGTTTGTGTTTTTGAAGGGAAAGGGAACTGAAGGATGTGAGTATCCCTATCCCTGAGATCATCACCTAGACTACTCCTCTTTTAACAAATGTCTGCTCGGTCCTGTTCTCAGAGATGGCCAAACCGTATTTCTTACATGTGCTGGGAGGACAGATGCACAGTGAGGTGCCTGATTCTACATATATCTAGGACAATGGCAGTCTGAGACAGTCATGTGTGAGTAAATGATGCTGCCTGTCTGTCATCACAAATTCATAACAAGAAATGGAAGTTTCAGAAAATCCTGGATGTGTGTCCTATGCTAATAGCCCTTAATTTTGTTTTGTTTTGCTTTAAATTTTGTTTTTGGCTTAAGACAACAGAAATTTATTCTCTCACAGTCTTGTAGGCCAGAAGTGTGAACTCACTCTCCCTGGGCAGGGTCGTACTCCCTCAGGAGGCTCTGGGGCAGTATCTGTGCCTTGCTCCTTCATGCTTCGGGTAGCTGCTAGCATGCCTCAGCCACGTCACTCAATCCCTGCTTCTGTCTTTGCGCAGCTTCCTCCTCTGTTTGTCTGATTTCCCTCTGCCTCTCACTTATAAACATTTGCGATGGCATTTAGGATCCACTCAGATAATTCAGAATAATATTCTCATCTCCAGACCCTTAAGTTAATCATACCTGCGGAAACTTTGTTACCTAAGATAACATTCACGGATTCCAGGGATTAGGCCATTTTAACCCAGGTATTAGGATAGAAATTTATTTCTCTATTAACAGAAGTCTGGAGATAGGCAGACGAGGACTGGTGATACAGTTGTGTAATGTCAGCAGTGTGATCACTCTTACGTAATTGGCCAAATACATTATAAGTAAATGTTAAATCAGAGTTGTACTAATGCCTAATAAACTGCTGAGCAAGCAATCTGTGGTTGACTCTATTAAAACCAATAAGAAAACCACATAGGAAAACCGAAGAGAATATTCTAAAGGAGATGCCTAAGTTTCTGTCCCTATAACACCCAACCAAAGGAATTCTTTCTTTAAGAAGAGTAGAAAGAGTTTGCTATCAAATCACTTCAATACTGCCTTTCTGGTAAACTGGAGAGGACAACTCAGAATTTCTTTTAAAAAGTGTTGACTTTAGGCCTCATTATTTTACTTTTCAGAAATGTTCCTGACATTGCAAATAACTTATGCAGAGTGAAGGATGACAGGTCAATTAGCTGCCAAATCAAGAATGAGAAAACTGGGGGGATGTTTGTACTGGAAAATTCCACTTACCTGAGCAGCCAGAGCCCAGGGGAAGCTGACTTGTAGGAGAGGATAAATACAAACATTGTTTTTCTGGTGCCTTCAATAATGTGGCAACAGAAAGAACAAACTAAAGACACTCAACCCAAACCAGATAATAACAACTTCCTGTTGCTTTAACAAAATAACTACAACAAACTATGGGACGCTCTAGCAGTAACAATAAACAAAAGAGAAGAAATGCGCCTTTGAGTCTTAGGATGCCAAATGGCAATAATCACTTGCCAAGGATAATTGTATGACCACTGACCACAAACCATTTCCTTGGCCATCCAACAATGAGAACTGAAGAACATAAGGGGACCAGGGATTCTTCTTGTGTGAAAGGTGGGCTTGCAACACTCAGATACTAATGAGGCCTGAGCTCCATCACTAAGCTGAAAAGCATGATTTTCTTTTCTTAGGAACTGAATTGTCAAATGGCTGGAGGGGCACAGGGCATGTTTTTTTTTTAGGAGGAAGCACTCATAATCCTGGATTTAGTTAAGTGGAGAACAGTTCTTAATATTCTCTGAAATTAGGAAAACAAAACACTAATTCTTTAAGGAAATCAACTCAAAACCAGGAATGGCAAGTATCATTAGAATATCCAATTTATTGGTCACGGCTGCTAATATGATTGAACCGGTGTAGATAGACTGCAAAATCATACATTTCCTCTAAGCTTTCATTCATTGTTTTATTTGAGTGTGTCAGGGTGCTGTATGACTTTCTTCATCCTAAGCCCTCCTAGAGCAGGGGTGTGACCCCCTAGCAGGCACGGCCTGTTGCAGCATTAAAACGAATTACTAGCTGTTCTTGCTGCCAAACATGAGATGATTTTTCCACAGATGTGGGATAAGCAATGATAAAACTGCCCAGTCTGAGCCTTTTATTGTAAATAAAAAGTGAAAACTACTTCATCATGAGGTAACACAGCATCTCAATAGTAGATCCAGACAATTCTTATAAAAAAAGACCTTATAACATAATGGAAAGAGAAATTTGATGCCATTGCTGGTTATTCTGGTCCAGAAGGAGGAGTAGTAAATAGGTTGAAAGATGCTAAATGTAAAAGTTAGGGATGATACTTATTCTTTTGGATTATGTTTACTTTTAAAACTTTTTTCCTTTGAGTTTTTTAAGCTCATAATATCAATTTAAACTCTAGACATTGAAGCAAAATTTTATGAAGTCCGGCTTTGATAAAATTCCCCATTTATTTTTATATGTGCTAAGAAGGGATGGAGAGAAGGATGGAGGTTGCTTATGGTTAGAGTTCAACCCAAGTTCAGCAAGGTATTTACTTGAAGTCAACTGAAGTTGTACAACTTCACATGAATTTCCCTGGTTCATTTTTGTTTTGCAAAGCTTTGTTGAGATTGTCATACAGTAACTGCAAATATGACAATTTTGATATGTTTTGACATTTTCATACACCCATGAAACTATCATATAATCAAGGGAGCAAATGGAGCCATCACCCTTGAACGTCTGAGTCCCGTTAAGCCCTTCTCCTCTCTGCTCCCCACCAGCGCTCTCCATCCCCTGGCAGCCACTGACCTGTCATTACCGATTCGTTTGCATTTTCTAGAATTTTATAAATGGAGCCATACAGTATGTATTCCATTTTGCCTGGCTTATTTCCTTCAGCATAATAGTTTTGAAATTCACCCATATTTTAATGTATATTAATAGGTCATTTCTTTCTATTCCAGGTAGTATTACATTATATATATACACCAAAAGTTGTTTATCTATTCACTTTTGATAGACATTTGTGTTATTTTCAGCTTGGGGGAATTATAATAAGTATGTTAAGGATACTCATGCAAAAGTCATTGCATAGACATAGTGTTTTACACTCATGGCACATGCCTGAATGGAATGGTTGGATTGTATAGTTGGTTTATGTTTAATTTTCAGATTTTGATGTTTTTCATTCATGGAGTTCAGAATATTTTAAAAGTTCTCATGAGACTTTTTTGACTCATGGGTTATTTAGAAATATGTTGTTTAATTTCCAAACATTTGAGAATTTTTCAGATATTCTGTTTTTGATTTCTAGTTTAATGTCACAGTGTTTAAAGAATGTATGTTGTACAATTTCCTAAATTTATTGAAGTTTATTTTATATCACAGCATATGGTCTATCTTGATGAACAGCCCATAGGTACTTGAGAAGAATGTATATTTTGCTGTTTTTCCAGGGAGTGACCTGTAAATGTCAGTTAGGTCAAGTTGGTTGGATGTGTTGCTAGACTCTCCTGTATCCTTACTTATTTTCTGTTCACTTTTATCAATTACTGAAAGGTAAGTGTTGAAACTTCAATGAATATTATAGATTTGTCTATTTCTTCTTCATGTATTTTAAAATCCTGTTGTTAGGTAGATACATGTTTAGAATGATGACTTTTTTCTTTTTTCTCTTTTCCTTTTCCCCAGAGGAGAGCGTGAATGCAGTCCCCCCACTGCCACAGATGATGCAGTCAGGTTTCCCACATTTGGGGAGATCTCAGGGGTCAGCACCTCCGGAGTGCAGTGCATAAGCCTCACCCCGAGAAAACCACATTCGTGATCATGGCATCTCCCTGGCCAGTAAGTATAGAACTGTTAGGTTTTTCTGAAGAATTGGCTCCTTTCTCATAATATATTGTTCCACTTTATCCCCTCTAGTATTTCTCATTCTTAAGTTTGTTTTTCCTGATATCAGTATAGCTTCTTTGGCTTTCTTTTTATTAGTATTTGCATGTCATATCTGTTTCCATTCTTTTACTTTTAACCTAGCTGTGCTCTATATTTTACAGACAGAATATAGTTGGGTCTTATTTTAATTTGTATCTAACTGGATAATCTTTGTCTTTTCACTAATGTGTTTAGATAGTTTACATTTAATGTAATTATTGATGTGGTTAGTTTTAAATACACTCTCTTGCTAAATATTTCCTATTTGTATCATTTCTTCTTCTTTTCTTCTTTTTGGCTGATTGTTTTTCATGACTCCATTCATCTCCACTTCTGATTCATTATTTCTGTCACTTAAAAACATCCTTTCTACTTTTCCCCTAGGATTTACAATGTACATACTTAATTAATCAGAATTCAAATAATGTTAACTATTTGACCTCTCATGCATGTATCCTGTAAGAGTATATCCCGAGCCCCTCCCTCCTGCTTGCTGGGCTGTTGCTGTCATACGTGTGCTTTAAACACACAGTATCTTTCTATCTTTCTTCAGATAGGTACCTTTCAGAGCAATTAAAAATAAGAAAAAACAAACTTTATATTTGCCTTCCTTTACTGCACTTCCATTGTTCTTCCTTTTCTTATGTAGGTCCAAATGTCTGGTAATGTACATCTTCAACCTGGAAAACTTCAACATTTCTTCTGTGAGAAAGCCTCTACTTCTTCCTTCCTCTTTGAAAGCTCATTTCTTTGGGTTTAGAGTTCTGAATTGAGAGGTCTTTTTAAGGTACTTTAAAGACATTACTGCATTATCTTTTGGCTTATATGGCTTCCGATGAAAATCTCTATTCTTATCTTTGTTTCTCTACACTTAATATGGCTTTTTCCCCCCTCTAGCTGCCTTCAAGACTTTCCCTTTGTTGTTGTTTTCAGTAGTTTAAAAGTCCTTTTTTGTTTTCTGAACTTCTTGGATCTGTGGCTTGGAGTACGTCATTGATTTTATTAGACTATTTGACATTACTATACAGCTCTTGGATACTCTTTTTAAAAAAATATTTTTCTTTGTGTTTTTGTTTGAGCTGTTTCTATTGACTTGAAGGTCACTGACTTTTTTCAGCTGTGTTAAGTCTACTGCTGAGCATGTGGAAGGCATTCTTAATCTCTGATTGTGTTTTTATTTCTTGCTTTTCTACTTCTTTTACAGTTTTCATCTCTTCATTAAAATTACCCATCTGACCTTGTGTGTTGTTCCTTCTTTCATTATTGCCGTTGACATTTTAATCAGTTGTTATATTTTATTGCTATTTGTTTTCTGTTTGACTCACTTGTTCTTTTCCCGTTTCTTTTTACTGCTTTCTTTTGAAAGTATTTTTTTATGATTCTATTTTATTTTCTTTATAGTTATATTAACTACAACTCTTTGCCTTTTTATGTTGGCAGATACTTTAGGATTTATAGCACACTTAAGTACTTAGCCCAGTTAAGTATAGTTAACTTAGCACAGTCTGCCTTGAAGTAACATGGCACTGCTTCACATTTAGTATACAAACTCTACACTAGTGTATTTCCAGTTCTCACCCCCTGGCCTTTATGCTGTAGTTATCATGTCTTTTACTTTGACATGTATTATAAATCCCATACTATAGTATTATTATTTTTGCTTTAACTCAGGAATTGGTAAACTAAGGCCCAATAGCCAAACAAGCTTCCCACTTGATTGGGTAAATAAAGTTTTACTGTAACATAGCCATGCCAAGTAGTTTATATACTTTTCACCGTACAACAGCAGAGCTGAATAGGTGCCACAGAGACTGTCTGGCACACAATACTTAAAATAGCGACTCTCTGACCCTTTCAAGAGAAAAAGTTTGCCTATCTTTATTCTAGATGGACAATTATCTTTTAAAGATGTTCAAATAACAAGCAATAAATCATAAATATTAACCCATATAATTAACCCACATAATCACCATTTTTGATGTTTTCATTCCTTTTTGTATATACATATTTCTATTTGTTATTTTCCTATGTCTGAAAGATTCCCTTTAATATTTCTTGAAGTGCAGGTTTGATTGTGATGGATTCTTTTAGCTGCTGTAGTTTTGAAAAAGTCTTTATTTCATCTTCCTTTAAAAAATATTTTGCTGGTTGTAGAATTCTATGCTGACAAATATTTTTTTCACTACTTTAAAGATGTTACTCCACTATCTCCTCATTTGGGTTATTTTGATGAGAAATAGGCTTTCATCCTTATCTTTGTTTTTCTGTACATATTGTCACTTTTTATGGACTACTTTTAAGATTTTGTTATCACTGGGTTTGAGCAATTTGATCATGATGCATCTTGGCATAGTTTTCTTTGTGTTTCTTGTGCTTGAGGTTGGTTGAGCTTCTTGAGTCCGTGGGTTTATAGTTTTCAACAAATTTGCATGTTTTTCAGCAATTATTTCTAACATTGTTTCCGTCTCTCCTTTTCCTCTCCAGTTTTGTTGAAAAATAATTTACATACATCACTGTATAAGTTTAATAAGCAGCACGATGGTTTGATTTATGTATATTGTGAAATGATTACCACAATAGGTTCAGCTGACACCTATTTTCTCATATACTATATTTTGCCATGTATGATGCATACCCATGTTTTTGTGCATGTTATACACAGGCTTATTATACCCATGGTATGTAACAATTATACCCATGTATAATGCGCATCCTTATTTTTCCCTCAAAAATTTGGTCAAAATGTGTACATTATACATGGCAAAATACAGTAGATACAACAAAAAGAAAAGAAAAAATAAAGGAAAAAATTTCTTGTGATGAGAACTCTTAAGATTTACTCTCTTAACAACTATCCTAGATGTCATACATGAGTGGTAGCTTCTATCCCACTTTGAAGACTCCAATTATGCGTATGTTGGGCACTTGAAGTTGCCCATATCTTGTGAATGTTCTGTTTACTTATTTATTTTTATTTTTTCTTTGTATGTTAATTTGGGATAGTTTCTATTGCTATGTCATCCAGTTTACTAATATTTTCTTCTGCAGTGTTTAATCTCACATCAATTACACCTGTGTATTTTCATCTGTAAGAGATCTTTGTATGTCTTTTTTGATTATGCTTACATATATTTCATATTTCTTCTTAACATGGTCAATCTTTTCTGTAGTTTTTTGACCATATGGAATACAGATATAGTAACTATGCTAAGATCTTTGTTCTTATTGTTGCTGTCAGTTCTGAGTTGGCTTTGATTGATTTGTCTTTTTATTCCTGCTGCTTTTCATGCTGGTAATTTTTTTATTAGATGCCACAGATTGTGAGTTTTACCCCTTGGGGAGATTTTTTTTTATGTTTGTATAAGTATTCTAGACTTTAGTTCTGAAATTTGGTTAACTAACTTGAAAACATTTTGATTCTTTTGGTTCTGGTTTTTAAACTTCATTAATATGGATCAGAGTAGCATTTAACATAGGGTTATTTTTTTATCCCAATACTGAGGCAAGACTTTCTGAGTACTTATGGCTGGCAGAATTCTAAGATGGCCTTGGTGTTTCTGCTCCTTGGTGTTACTACCATGATTATGTTACAATACATGTAAAAAGAGGTTTAGCAGCTATAATTAATGTTACTAATCAGTTTAATTTAAAATAGAGATTATCTAGGTGGACCTAGACTAAATTTAAAAGCAGATACTTTTCTCTGAATGGTTGCAGAAAAGTAGATAGAATATTCTAAGTACAGGAGAGTTTTGATGTATCATTGAGGGCTTGAAAATGTAGGGGTTCATTTGGAAAGTATCTGAGAGTAGCTTCTAAAAGCTAAGAGCACTCCCTGGACAACAGCCAACAGGAAAATGGGAACCCCGGTCTTACAATCACAGGGACCAAATTCTGCTAATAACCAGAATGAACTTGGAAACAGATTCTTCCCCAGAACCTCCAGGTAAGAAACCAGTCCAAATGACACTTTGATTTTGGCCTTATGAGATCCTAGATAGAGAATCCAGTTAAGCCTGCCTGGATTTGTGACCTACATAGCTGTGAAGCAATAAATGGGTATTGTTTTTAAGTTTTTAAATTGTGGTACATTATTACACAGTGATAGAAAACTAATATGGTAGTCTACCCAATATCCTGCAAATTATGGGGCTTTCCATGTCTGGCCAGTAGAAACAGACACTATTCCCTGACCTGAAGTAGCCCTGAGTTTTGTTCCCTCTAATCCTTTTGTATGGTTCTTTCCCTGGCATCTGACATTTACCTCACATTCCTGTGCTGGTTAGTACTCAGCTGAATACTCAAGGGTGTCCTTATGAAGCTCTCCAGAATTCTCTCTCTGAACAGTTCTCTCTTTTCTGGTACTTTGCTCTGCACACTTTAGCCTCTTCATATTTCCAGCTCTGTGACCTCGACTCTGCTGAGGCTCTTTTCTCCCTGTCCTGCAGCCTGGAAAGTCTGTCCAGGAAGTACACTGGTGTTTGGGGCTCACTTAATTTGTTTAATGTTTCTCAGAGGTCACTATCCTATGTTGCCTCATACCCTACGTCTTAAAAGCCATTGTTTCATATATTTTGCCTAGTTTTTGGTTGTTTCAGGAAGAAGGGTAAATTTAATCTCTGCTATTCCATTTTGATCAGAAGCAAAATTCCTCAGATAAATGCACTTGGAATCAGGCACTGTTTAATCCAAAATTTGGGTAAAATGCTCAAAAATGCTTATTCAGGCAATGGTGGTGTTTCAGCATCCTCTGAGCTTATAGAATGAGGGTACCATTTAATTATAGTAATCTACCAGCATTTTTATGTAGGTGGGATTGAAATATTAAAACAAAACTTCTAGCATGGTCACACCCTAATCCAGGCCTGTTAAGTTCTGAAGAAGTGAGATAGATTGTCTGAAAGTTGTTGGCTTCTCTACAGCTCAGTCTTCCCATCCTACTTTGGTAGTCAGGCTGATTTCCAGTTTCAAATGTGGGGGTCTTTTTTATTATCCTTGTGGAGATATCAGCTCTTAGTTTAGAAGGAGATGCCTTGACCTTGGGATCACAAGCTGCACTTCAGATTCTCTAGAAGGCATTGCCCCAGATACACCTCTTTTATTCATAAGTTTCCACAGTCAGGTGGCCAGGGTTGAGGTGAATGTGAAAAGAGGAAATGCGTTGTTACAAAACCCTCCTGATGGCTGAGGCTTATGAACCACTTTAGAGACTTTATTTTATGTCACAGTGATGAGCAACTTCCTTCTCTGTACCAGGAAGAGGATGTGGGTCCTTGTTCCACCTGGGTTGTTGCTTTATGCAGGTCATCTGCAGTACAGCCTATTGAGCCAGATCTGTGAGCCTGTTTGGGGGCAGGGGAGGTTCTTGTGTGCTTGCTCTGAAGCAAAACGAACAAACAAACAACAAAAAACAAAGAGAAGTACTAGCTACTAATGCTTCTTCCCTTGAGTAACACAGCACTTCTCACATAGAAACAAGTTCTTACAAAAGAAATAGCTTTTATGGAACTGGCCACATCTTAGATCATAGAATCTAAGACCTAGGATGGAGTCGAAGAGGCTAGAGCCAAGGCATTCATGTGTATAGATAGGTGAGGGAACCATGTGGATAGAGTGGAATAAGTTTGTTAAGTCTAGCCAAGTCCTTTAAAGGGTGCTTTGCAAACTTGAATGTACATGTGAACCATATGAGGAACTTATTAAAATGCATATGCAGACTCAGCAGGTCTGTGTGGGGCCTGAGATTCTGTATTTCTCACAAGGCTCCTGGTGGCACATACGCTGCTTATTTGGAGACCACACTTTGAGTAGCAAGGTTCTGAAAGAATATATCCAGGAGTAAAATATATGAGACATAAAATCACAATTAATGTTCATTCATTTATGTAGCACCTCATGTTTAATAAACTATACTTAACGATATGGAGAAAGGGGGTGGGAATCAGAATAAAACCTCCTCTTATAGATTTTACAAAGTAGAAGGAGACTATATATTAAACTATAAGTAGTGTAGTTCAGTATCTAGTAGTTAAAGATTTGAACCCTGGTCTGTCAAAAAATGACCAAATTGCCTAATCACTATGTGGTTCAATTTCCTTCCCTGTGAAGACAAAAATAACTATAGCACCTACAGCTTAGAGATGTAGTGAAGATTAAATGAGTTGATACATGTAAAAATGTATAAAATTGTGAATGGCACATAGAAAGGACTAAAATTAGCTTTTATAATTCAAGTTGAAAGGTAAGAAAAATCATAAAGAGATTTATATAAAATATGGAGTGTAGTACCAGCCAATTTTCAGTTACCACTGCTTTCCAATCCCACATCTGAAAATGGGAGGGTTTTTTTTCTGGAATTCCACAGATATAGCAGAAAACAACTGGGCTATCCCTGCTACATAGGAAAAGCCTGAAAGAGAATTTGAGAAAAAAGATTTGAAAAAGTTGTCATCTGAATGTTTCCTTATATCTCCGATCTTCCTCCTTTTCTTCCATAAACTCAGAAGAATTGGGTTTGAATCTTGAATCTGTTACTTATGACCTAAAACAACAATACATCTCTTAATCTGTCTATGCTTCTCAGTAGCTTTGTCTATAGAACGGAGATAATAATGTCTGTGTGATGGCATAGTTGTGAACATTAAAAGAAAATTATGGTAGGTTAAATAATGCCCCTCCCCCCCAATATCATGGTCATAATTCCTGGAAACTGTGAATGTTACTTCATGTGGCGAAGTAGACTGCTGATGTCATGAATTCAGGATCTTGAGATAAATTATTCTGTGTTGTATGGGTGGACCCAGTGCGATCCTAAGTGTCTGTACGAGATGGAGGCAGGGCGAGGTTTGACACAGAAAAGAAGGCAATCTGAAGCAGGATGCTGCATGGCTGGCTTTGGAGCTGAACAGGGGCCATGAGCCAAGGAACGCAAGAGATACAGTTTGAGAAAGTGGAAAAGTGAAAGAAACATTCTCCTCCAGAGCCTCCAGAAGGAATATGTCCCTGCTGACACCTTGATTTTGGCTCAGAGAAACTCATACTTCTGACTTCTAGAATTGTAAGAGAGTAAATGTGCATTGTTTTAAGCCACCAACTTTGTAGTAATTTATTAAAGCAGTCATAGAAAACAAATACAAAAGTTATGAAAACCATTTATGGAGCACTACACAAATGTTATTTTTCATCCTTTCTCTAATTGGAGAGTCCTCACTAGCATGAAAGATCTTTAAGTTAAGGCCACTGTAACAACCTTAGTTTTCCATGAAGAAGCCTAAAGCTATGAAATATTCTTTTCTTGTTCATAAGACTGAGATGTAAATGAAACATTATTCATGGTTCTCCAAAAGGATATTAAGAAAATTGGGGATTGCACTGCTCTCATAACAAAATTATAAGACTAGGTGACCAGAAGTCCCAAATGAAAACACTACTGGTTTTCATTTTGCCCCAGCAGGGTATTTATCCTGTGGTCTGAATCAAGTCTCCGGGATCCTTCCAGAAACTTCCGAAGCTTCAGAACACAATGATCTAGTTATTTCAGAAGAGAACTTCAGAAGGGAGGTGAAAGGAAGGGGTAATGATCTGCGAAGTGATTGAAAAGTGATTAGAATTTCTTATCCTTTGAAGTTTCAATTTGAGGCGTAAAACACATTTTGTTTAGCTCAGTTGCTCTAAGTTGATATTGACAAACCTTTGGTATTTGGGTCAAGAAGGAGAAAGGATTTGTGAAAAAGATAATTTTTAATAGTTTTGATTTAAACTAATCACTATTTGAGTAACACAAGGTTAAACTTGTGGGCCTTTAAATCTCCAAGGAAATGTTCAGAAAAGGTTACCTAATCCATTAATTATAAACTAAAAGGATCTTTTTCTCCCTCTCTGCACATCTCTTCTCCACCTTTCCTCTGGCAGGGGTGTCCAACCTGCTGCCCACAGGCCTCATGAGGCCCAGGATGGCTATGAATGTGGCCCAACACAAAGTTGTAAATTTACTTAAAACCTTTTTTTTTGCTCATCAGTTTCTGTCGGTGTTTGTGTATTTAATGTGTGGCCCAAGACAATTCTTCTTTCAGTGTGGCCCAGAGACGCCAAAATGTTGGACACCCCTGCCTAGAGACAGACAAGTCTGACACTTAAAGAGGATAAATAGAGGCAGGTTAGCTCAAGACCAGCCTTTGTGGCTTCTCACACTACCTGATCTTACTTACTCCACTGGATGATTTTCCTAAAAAGGTGATCTGAATTCCTAGTACAGAGGGTTGTGATTACCCACTTATTTAAGCATTTTTGAGACTCTACCATGTTGCCATGTTAACTTTAAGTGACCCGATTGGAAACATTAGTTTTGCCAACAGGTAATAGAGTTTAAAGGCTCCATAAAAACATGGTGTATGATAATTATTTTGTTAGCCTAGCAAGTAGCCTGGGTTCCTTTTGAAAAGTCTATCCATTCATTTGGAGGGCCCAGAATTTGATCCCCAAATGACACTTATAGAAGCATTTGGGAAACTAGTAAGTGCTATGTAAATATTAGATAATCATGACAATAATTGCACAAACCACATCCCATGAGAAAAACATCTGGAGAGCAGTATGTACAGTGGAGCTTCATATAGTCGAGTAAGACCTGCTCTCCAAATGGGTTCAGAGAGTTCTTGACTTCTGGCCTCCACGTAGAAAAAAAAGAATCTTGTCTGTGTGGCTGCAGCGTTGAGCGCTCTTCCCCTGCGAATCCTTCCATACCTGAACTACAGCTCCAGTACTGACTCCCATACCCCGCATCACCTAAGCCAGGTGTTACCAACTGCAGTTTTTACCTTTCTTCCTTCTCTCTTATTGCAGTTTTTCCTCTTCTGTTCTTTCCAACCACCTCTTTAGTTCCTCAGGCCACCATTTTCCCAATTCTAACTTCTCATTTTAAGGACCGCAGCTGTATTACTCTTAACACAGCTCTGAAGCAGGAAGGGGGAAAAAGTCTTGACTATTATAAATAGGCATCATGAAATTCATGCATGAAGGTATCGCATGCAGATCAGGTTAGAGAGGGATACTGAGGCCCGACCAAGGAGGGCCTTGTGTGTAAAGTAAAGGCAGCTCAACTTCATTCTGAAATTGGAGGTCGTTTTCTGAAAGGATTTTAAGCAGATCTGTGACTACATGTGTGTTTTAGATAGATCATTCTGAGAGCAGTGCAGAGGATAGATGGACCCTACACGAGGTTGCGGGTTAGGTGGGGTGGGCAGTATGGTGAGAGCAGGGTGGGGGTAGACAGATTAGTGAGGAAGGGATTGCAGTGGTGCAAGCAAACGTGATAAGACTCTGAACTAAAATGATTACACAGGGAATAAAGAGAAAGGAATTAGTAAATAATTAATGACATCAGAACATCTATAGGAGATAGTGAGTACAAAAAAATGATAGTCAAGAGCAAATAGAAGAATAAGAAATCTGGGTCAAAAAAAAAAAGAAACTTTCCTAATTTCTCCAGATGGAAATAATAGCTTGTTCCTAGACTAAATTGTCATCTTTTGTACTTCCTTATGGCTCTTATGGCTTTCAACTTTGTATTTTGGAGTTTTTTATTAACGCATTTTATTCAGCTACTGGGTGGCAAATTCCTAGGGCTCAGAGACTGTTTAGATTACACTCCTGAAATTAAGGATTTCATTTGTATAAATCATTTTATACTGGCAACATCTTTTGGAAGGGTAGGCATGATAGTTGTTATTATTCCCATTTTTTTTCAGATGAGAAAAACCTATGGTCAGAAATATTACTATAACATAGTTAGTAACTGGCAGAGCTGGGCTTCATATATGTGGTCCAGAATCTACTACACTACTACACTCTTTATCATAATAAAGGTCTCAATGTCCTTACTCAGGATGTTTATTTTTAATAAATTAGGTATCAGATTTTCTAGCCATTACCATGTTAAATGCCACAAAATAAAAGATGGAAAAGAGTGGAATGCAATGACTAAGACAAACCCACTGAGTAAGTGGCAGAATACTCAGCAACCAGCAAAAAGGCAGGAAAACCCAGGTGCCAATAATGTCTGTCGATAATCGCATCGTTTTCTCCCTTCTAAATTCTCTCCTATGTGCAGACACTGGAAGTCTGGAAACTACATTTTCTTGTCCTAGGAAGGTTTTACCAATGACAGGAGCTAGCATACGATGTAGAATGTGGGAAAGGAGAGGCTGTTTTCTGGCCACAGCTGTGGGCAGGCATCTGGACCACAGCAGACAGCACACATGGATTTTCCAAAAACTTCCAGATAACCACCTGAGAATCACCTACCTTTATACCACATTCAGCTAAGGCCATGGATAGCAGTCTCCTATAAAACCTTCATTTCCTGAATTATTAAGTGCTGGCAGTGGTATTCCTGGTCTTCACACCACTCAGCCTTTCCAATGATTGCATAAGCTACTAAATCCCTATATTAAATCACTTTATGCTTTAAATACCTAGAGTGGTTCTATTTTCCTGACTCAGACACCATACAGAGAAAATAAAAGTATCACATAAGTATTATAAGCTGAGATCATGTACTTTAGACAAATATAGACCTATTGGTCTCAACCAATACAACATGGTCCTTTAAGAATACAGCAGAGTGGGTCATAGACTGACAAATATTTCTGCTCCAAGTGGTTTAAATACAAACCTCCAATGGTATGATGCTGGGGGTTGATACTTAAAACATTTAGTTGCCCAGAAAACCTTGGCTCTTTGAATGACCTCATTCCCCCCAAAATACTGGCAGAAAGCTGAAGTTTTACCATGGATAGCATGGAGTTTCACAATGGCCGTATGCAGGAACGAAAGATTGCTAAATTTGAAATTTCATGTATAGTCCTGTTCAGATAGGTTGCCGATAGATAGATTTAAAAAATATTTTCCAGTAACCCATGGGTTGATGGAAAGATATTCAAATGGACTGGCATTAAAGTGTCAAAAATTTCCATGCATTCCTTTGGGATTGTCTTTTTTCAGATAAGTAAAATGAAGTTCTTAATGCCTAGAAAGAATTTCCAAACAATATGACCTTACCTCTCATCAATACTCTAATTCTCCTTGGCTTTTCTAAATGCTCCTGTCAATGCAGATAACAAAGGACCCTGTCAGCCAAGCAGCTATGGCCATGACCTTTCTCTTAAATGAGCATTTCCTATTCATTTGCTGCGTTGTGCTAATTTTCTAGCCTAGATGACATATTTGCACACACAGACTATACTGGCTTTGGTTCAGTTCTTAATATCCTCGTGGGGGAGGATGGGAGACACTCACCTTTCAGGTCAGTGGATTGCTGCCTTTTATGGTACTGGGCAGGCTGAGTTACTCAATAACTAATGGACATTTCTACTGCACTCCCAAGGCACGTAGGCGATTTTGGTGTTTCAGACATTTATTTCCCCACAAATATATTTGACACTGAATCAAACCCTGATATGTCAAATTATATTTTTCCAAACTCTAGGAATGGGTCCACCTGGCTTTGTGTTTAGTTCATTGAACATCTCAGAACTATTTTTCAAATATCCCAGGTTTGGCCAAAACCAAATCTACTTTGCCAAACATTTTACTTAATTTAATAATAAAAAAATACCCATCTGTATTTTAATGAAAATTTAATCCACATGTTTGATTCACTTTTTGCACTCAATTCATCAAAATATTTTGTAAGAGTTATCTGCAGTCCAAGTAGCCTTCTATGTCATTTTTAAAAAATAAGCCAGTGTAAGTCTTTCTCTACCCCCAACACCCCACATTTTTCTGGGCTGCTCATAGGGGCATTCTGTTTTCTCAATGCTTATCTGACTCAAGCCTTATCTGCACTCTTTCTCTGACTCCCCTTCCACACCACTTCCACTCTGGTATGATCACTAATTGGCTCATGAAGTGGCTCATGAAGATGTTGTCTATTTGCTTTCCTGCCTAAGGAAGGAAATAAATAAAAAAGGGAAAGAACAAAAACAACAAAAAAGCCCCTAGCTTTTCCTTTGGGGAGGAACCTAGTTACCTAAATGTAAACTATAATAATTTATATCTCCTGTGACCATGGAGTTGAATAAAAAGCCATATTTCCACATTAATGTGGGTGCATTCAATGTGGAAGGTAATAATAAAGATGATTTAAAGTTTCCCTTAAATATGATCTATAGAGGTAGCACCAACAGAGTCTTGGGATGAAAACAAAAGGACCAGCCATTTGATAGCTACTCACTAATTTCCCTTGATTTAAAATTTAAGATGGTTTCAAATGGGCACATGCTTAGTTGGTTGATTGGAAAGGAGACTGTAGGTTCAATACATTGACATGTTTACTTCGAACAGTAGGTATGCTTCACTGGGCAACTGGCAATTCAGTGGTAGCTGAGGAGAGGCAAGGGCAGCCTTGGGGGGGCGGTCAGAGAGGGAGTTTGGTAGCTTTGGCTGCTCTCTTTGGTGAGATAATCCTTCCTTGGTGTAGCACTGCTCTCCCTGTGCCTGCCACCAGTGCCCAAAGAGCTCCAGATGCAATTGATCTCATTATAGATCAGAACAGAATTGGCTTGAACAGTCTGTTCTTTCCTAGTGACTGGGACATAGCATATTTTTCTTCCCCCTCCCCCTCAGCCTCATCTTTGTCTCTTGGCTGAAGGTTTTTTTGTTTTTGGATTAATCTAGGGTTAATCTAAGTTTACTTACTTGTTGTCAGCTTAAGCTGGCAAGGTAGGTACTATTCTTCAAATAACTCTGAAAAAACCCTGCTCCTGTCATCAGCGTGTGCTCTGGTTTGTTTAACCTCTGTCTGTATTGGACTCAAACTAACCCAAAGACACTGGGTACATGCCTTAGTAGGATTAAATCAAAGATTAGTTCTGCACTTTGTCTCAGAGGAGATTCTCATTTTGATGTTGACTTGCTAGGAGGTTTCCTGATACCTTTATTTTTTCTCAGTGTAGAAGAATCATGAAACATGAAGAAACTTCAGTCCTGGTGGGGTAGCTCCATGGGTTAGAGTGTCGTCCCGATGCCCCAAGGTGGTGGGTTTGATCTCTGGTCAGAGCACAGACAAGAAGCAGCCAATGAATGCAAAAATAAGTGGAACAATAAATGGATGTTTCTCTCTATTCTTTCCTCTCTCTCTCTCTCTCAAAAAAAAAATCAATAAATAAGTGTGAGATAGGAAACAAAAATTTTAAGAAAAGAAAGGAACTTCAGAAGACTGCTATTCTGTGTCTTTGTCTCCAGGAAAGTCTGCATTTAAAGTATTCACTTACATCTTTATAAATAAATGTTTTCAAAATTTTCAGGTAGACAATCAGGAGAGGGGTTGCTAGATTATATGGTAACTCTTTTTAATTTTTTGAGGAATCTCCATACTATTTTTTATACACCTATGTTTATTGCAGCATTATTCATGGTGGCCAAGACATGGAAAGAACTAAAGTGTGCTTTGATGGCTGATTGGATAAAGATGATATGGTCATGTATACAATGGAATACTCCTCAGCCATAAGAAAAGATGAAATACTGCCATTTTTGGGACAATGTGGATGGATTGTAAGAGTATCATGCTAATCAAAATAAGTCAGACAAAAAAGTCAAGAACCATATGATTTCACTCATATGTAGGATGTAAAATTGAAAGCAAATAAACAAATAGACAAACAGACTCATAGACATCCTCACAGACACAGAAAATAGTATGATAGTTACCAGAGGGACAGGGAGATGGTGGGGAAAGTAGTAAAGGGTAAGGGGGGTCCAATATATGGTGATGGAAAGTGATCTAACTTTGGGTGGTAAACACACAATGCAATGTAAAGATAATGTATTAAATTATACACTTGAAACCTATATAACTTTATTAACCAGTGTCACCCCAATAAACTTAATAAAAAATTTAAAAACATTCACTTAATAGAGAGGTCCTTCTCCTTTAAACTCTCTAGAGAGAGAGGCCCATAAATTCCTTGCTAATGTGTTTTGTATCTTTCTAATTCAAGGTGATTCCTTAATGAAGCTGATTATGAGATTTTGGGAGTGAAGGTGTGTAGGTAGTGAGAAATCTCTGTCTTCTAAGGAAATTATGAAGTAAAAATGAGAGCTGGAAACAATGTTGTGGTCTGTGAGTTAGGAGAAATATGGCCTTACTTGGAATCCAAAACAAATTCTAGTTCGACTCTGAGTGACAAAACCAGTTTTGGCTCTAGTGTCCTCATCTATATAATGAAGAAGATCCCTCAAGTCTCTTATAGCTCTAAGATTCTTCTAGTTTGTGGTTTAGTTCACTTGGGAAATAGGTTTCCAGGCTTAGATGAAAATTTAATCAGTACCCACTGGTTATTTCACATCTGTCTCAGAATCTTCCTTACTTGCACACCCAGCAATATATTCACCGAGCCAGGATATAGACTTTTCTCTTTTCTCTTTGGTGGGAGAAACATACCAAAGTTTCATGCTTAAAGTTACTAAGAGTTTCTAAACTTGCTACCAATGAAGACAGACATTGCCCTTGGGGACCAGGATGGGGACCTGAGAATCTGCGTGTCCTTGCAAGCAGCAGCTGCCATGGCAGGTGAGCACCAGAAGCAAGCCTATGTCCACAACCTTCTGGGTTTCTCACAATGGACCTTCGTTATTGAGGGGGTTAGGCACTCTATGTTCTTTCTAACTGCCTTCCGCACCCTTTTTGTTTCTCTATAGACAAGGAACATATAACAACCAGGAGAGACATGGTTTTTAAGTCAAGGAAATCCCCAATGTTTATTATTGGGGATTATTGATTTCAATGTTCAAATAATATTATGATTGCTTGGCAGTACTTATTTACTCAGGGAAAGGCAGAGTTCCCACTCAGGCCTGAGTAATGCTGAGCAAGCCACTCACAAAGCAATTTGGAAGTTATGAACGGAAAGTATAGGTATGGTGTAATTTGAAGCAGAGAAATAAGCCTTACCAAGACAGCATTCTATAAAGCAGAGTTTTAAAAAGTTTGATTGCTGGGAAAAACTTAAGGAATAGATTACTGATGTCAAATAAATAAAAAAATTCATCGCAATGTTGTAAAAATAAAATATCTTTAATAAGAATAAGAATAGTCATTTCTCAATATCAGGTTGTTGGAGTTTTAGGCCAGATTCCACATCAAGATGGCTTATGTTTTACCTTTTCTTTCTATACAAAATGTTAATTTAGAGCTATAGATCTTTAGAAGTGGCAGCAAGTTCTTGGTATTTAGATTTTAAAATTATGGAATAATTTATCACTGAAGACTACTTTGAGTTTTCCATCACATGTTGAGTCCATGAATCTGTCCTATTTAAAGTAGGACATTTAAATATTGAGTGATTCAACTTGGAAGATGGGGGTGAGTGGTTCCAAATTCACTCTTTGGTAGTGTTGACCTCTGTATTTTTCCATGTTTTATGTTAGAATTTATATGTGATTTTTGAAAAATATACTAAATGATATTTTTATTGATTTCTTTATCTGCTGGGTTAGAAAATCATGAAATGCTGAAAAGAGTCAAGCCTAGAGATTACATCATTTGAGTCACAGTTTGGTCTTAAGAAATTCTGGTGTTTTATATATAGCATTAAAAACTGCAAGAATTTTACCCTAAAGTAACAGGTTCAACCTATTTAAGATGCTGTATATATCACTATTATACACCACTCAAGATATGTCATGAACTAATGTTTTCATTTTATCTTTCATCCCCAAAATTACTGCGAGCATCCTTATTTTTCATGGAGAGAAAACTTCAGGTGCAAAGATGAAATCTTGAAATTTTTGCCTATTTTGTGCCTCCAGTCATGACTTGATTGTATTAACAATCTTCACTAGTTCCCTCCTCAACACTGACTCAAGAGTCAGAGGCATATTACTGACCACTAGCTGCTCTCTGTAAATAAGTTAATATGTGGACTTATATTCAAGCACAATATCTTTTGTTTGTGGAGCAAAACCAAATTTTCTGTCCATTCAGTTTGTATTTAAGGACTGTTAACCCAACTGTACTTTTGTCTACACCATTTAACTCCCCAAATAATCAGTAATAAAAAAAACAACAAACAAACACATATCCCCATTGTAGCATGTGTTATCATGGATACAATCTACAAATTAAACAAATATTTCTAGCTCATAAACACACAGCATATATAAACCAAGAAGTGATTTGTTTTAGGTTCATCCATAGTTTTCTTCCCACAAATTTATCTTATAGTATGAGGTTTCTCCAGAAAGTATCCAGCCATGTAATATGAAAAATAGAGACATTTACTGAATATACCAGATACAAGAAACATTGAAATGGCATCTCAGACCCCTTCAAAGTAGGTACCTCAGGACCTCACAGTTCTCCCAGCATCTCTTCAAAACAGTACAAAATCCTTTGTTGGAATCGTCATCCACTGCCCCCTTGTATTTTCCTGAATTTCATTGATGGTCTGAAATCTTTTCCCTTTCAAAGGTGATTTTGGTTGTGGGAAAAGCCAGAAGTCACAGGGTGCCAAATCTGAGCTGTGAGAGGACTGAGTCATCTGGGTGATTTGATATTTTGCCAAAATCTCTGCATAAGATGTGACGCATGAGTGAGTGCCTTGTTGTGATAAAGCTGCCAATTACCAGTTGCCCAAAGCTGCAGCCTCCTGAATCATCCAAATAGTTTCTGCAGAGGAATGTTCAAGCTTAATGCAAAATTTGATGCAGATTCATTGCTCTACTCACTCAGCCATTTTGAATGCAATGGCCACACAGTACACATGCTCACTCAGTGGCATTTACCACCCCCACTGACTAGTATAGTGAAGTCATCATTGTTCATGCATGCTTATTCCAGTCCACTCCCTTGGTTGCCAGGTTACATCAATGTGACACAAACCATTCTCATTATATTAAAAATGGCTGGACTTTTTCTGCACAGACCTCGTATATATGAAAGAATTACATGTCTACATTTTGATACTATGCACTTCCCAGCAACATCATTTGATACAGGAATTTAAGAAAGCTTACTCTTCTTTCTTGCTGAGAATAAAACTTGACATCAATTTTGTAGCTGGTTGTATAAGCTTCTTGGAAATATTGTGATTTTGAACCTCTTTTCATTATGAGGAGTACAGTCTTTGAATAATGTGTCTGCACTTTTGATCTCTTCTTTGCCTTTGTCAATAAAACTAATCAATTTGGTTTGAAAACATAATTTTCAACTCATCATAGAAGAACCCAATTGGTTACTCTGTTTGGTTATTTGTCTATAAATGATACAGTTCTGATACTGGTCTTCCATTCTTCTTCAACAAGGACTTAAAAAATAGACCTGGAACTTCTTATTTGTAATCTAAGGATGTTAGAAATTTGATGGGTCAGTTGGGCCCAAATGGTGCAACAATTTGATCCACATAGTAAAGAATGGGACATGGTTCACTGATATATTTAACTGGGACAGTAACTGTTCTCAAAATATTTATCTGGCATTCATGTGTAAGATATCTTATAAGGATAAAATATTAGAGGCAGAGAGATTAGTAGAAACAACTGTGACTCATCAAGAGCTTTAAAAATATTCTTACCTTTTATGGAGTACCTCTACTCCATATAAGGAGAAGTTCCTAATATGGAAAATGGTTCATGTACAAAGATGCTCAGTCTTCCCCATGCATATCTTGGTATTCCACTTCCTTGTCTTAATTCTGTTCTTCAGAGCTACAGAATTATGCCCTCCATGTCTATTTTAGGTTGTTTAATGTGGAGTTATGTGTATAGATTCTGGAGCTAGACGACCTGTCTTTAAACTTCAGCTGTCACCTACTGTTTGAAGTCCTTGGGTCTCAGATTTTTGATTTCTAATAAAATAGCTTAATGAGGTTTTTTGAGACATGTATTTATAAATCATTCAGCAGAGAGTGTGGAGTATTAAATATATTCAGTAAGTGCTGACCAATGTTGGCACTGTAATCCCAGCCATCCTTCAGGACAAAACTTACAAGTCATCTCCCCATGGAACCTCCCTCAATACCCAAAACAGATTTTTCTTTTTTTTCCAAAGTATTTCCTATAGTACCTTGTGAAAAATAATCCACATAATACATGAATATGTATCTATTGGAAAGCACTTAAGCAATTCACAACATGTAGAATAAAAATTAAACACCCCCCAGTTAACAGTTTGATGTTTATCTTTCTGGACTTTTATCTATGACACATAAATGTAACATTACTTTTCTTTCACATTCTACTAGCTCATAGCAAAAACTTCACATTTTACTTTTTTTAAGTATATTTATTGATTATGCTATTATAGTTGTCCCATCTTTTCTCCCCTTTACTGCCCTCCACTCTGCACCCCCCTCCCACCAGCATTCCCCCTGCCTTAGTTCATGTCCATGAGTCATACATATTAGTTCTTCAGCTTCTCAATTTCCTAGACTATTCTTAACCTCCCCCTGTCTATTTTGTGCCTACCATTTATCCTTCTTATTCCTTGTACCTTTTCCCCAATCTTCCCTTCTCCGCCTCCCCACTGATAACCCTCCATGTGATCTCCATTTCTGTGATTCTGTTCCTGTTCTATTTGCTTAGTTTGTTTTTGTTTTTGTTTTTTAGGTTCAGTTGTTCATAGTTATGAGTTTGTTGTCATTTTACTGTTCATATTTTTGATCATCTTCTTTTTCTTAGAAAAGTCCCTTTAACATTTCATATAATAAGGGCTTGGTGATGATGAACTTCTTTAACTTGACCTTATCTGGGAAGCACTTCATCTGCCCTTCTATTCTAAATGATAACTTTGCTGTATAGAGTAATCTTGGATGTAGGTCCTTGCCTTTCATGACTTGGAATACTTGTTGCCAGCCCCTTCTTGCCTGTAAGGTCTCTTTGGAGAAATCAGCTGACAGTCTTATGGGAACTCCTTTGTAGGTAACTCTCTCCTTTTCTCTTGCTGCTTTTAAGATTCTCTCCTTATCTTTAATCTTGAGTAATGTAATTATGATGTGCCTTGGTGTGTGCTTCCTTGGGTCCAACTTTTTTTGGACTCTCTGAACTTCCCAGACTTCCTGGAAGTCTATTTCCTTTGCCAGATTGGGGAAGTTCTCCTTCGTTATTGTTTTAAATAAGTTTTCAATTTCGTGTTCTTCCTCTTCTTCTTCTGGCACCCCTATGATTCGGATGCTGGAATATTTGAAGTTGTCCTGGAGGTTCCTAAGCTTCTCCTCATATTTTTGAATTCTTGTTTCTTCATTCTGTTCTGGTTGAATGTTTATTTCTTTCTTCTGCTCCAAACTATTGATTTGAATCCTGGTTTCCTTCCTTTCACTGTTGGTTCTCTGTATATTTTCCTTTATTTCACTTTTCATAGCCTTCACTTTTTTTCTCTATTTTGCTACCATGCTTAACAATTTCTGTGAGCACCCTGATTACCAGTGTTTTGAACTCTGCATCTGATAGGTTGGCTATCACTTCATTGCTTAGTTCTATTTCTGGAGTTTTGATCTGTTCTTTCATTTGGTACATATTTCTCTGTATTGGTGCACCTGTTATGTTGTAAGGGGCAGAGCCTTAGGTGTTCACCAGGGTGGGGCAACCCACGTTGTTGTGTTGTGGCACTGTCAGAGAGGGAACAGTGTGGCTTTCTTGCCTCTGGCCCAGCTTTTGGTCACTTCCCCCACTACCCACAAGCAAATTGGGCCCTTCTGGTGCTGATTTTTGGGTGGGTGAGTTTATGTACATTCTAGGACCCTGTGGGTCTCTCCAACAAATTCTACTGTGAGGCTGGGAGTTTCTCCTGCTGCCTCAACCCCCAAAAGTTTTTAGAGTCAGAGGTTTTGAGGCTTTCTTTTCCCACACCAGGACCCTGGTTGCATGATCTGTCTCACCAGTTGTTCCTCCTAGTTTATCTGCACACAAATGTGGTACCACCAGCTGCCACCTTACCCATCTTGCTGCATATCTCTTTCCCCTAGCTGCCTGTCTCCACCCCTCCTACCTGTCTGGATGAATGTTTCTTCTTCAACTCCTTGGTTGTTGGACTTCTATACAGTTTGGTTTTCTGGCAATTCTGGTTGTTTTTGGTTTTTAAATGTTTTGTTGTCCTTCTTTTGGTTGTGCGAGGAGGCAAAGTGTGTCTATCCACGCCTCTATGTTGGCTGGAAGTTCCCACATTTTATTCTTGAGTGTAGTTATTTTGGTGTACATTTTTCTATATAGCTAGATTCTAAGTTTCCTTTGGTTATGGAAGGTGCTTTTTCATTTTTGCATCAAGATCATCTTGGTACACAATAGGCACTTAATAACATGTGTAGAATGAATGGATAACCATTCCTTCATTGCAAACGAGAAATTGATTTTAACCTCCTCAAATCACATTTTTTTCTATGATATTCTTCCAGACCATTTATCTGGGAGAATGGTTTCTGAGATTTTGGTACTGGATGATACCCTGCCTGGTATCGTGATTTACCTATCCCACATGGGTTTGTCTGTTCCATTAGTTAGCTCCTTGATGATGTGAACCATATTTAAGGGATAGTGCCCCACATGTAACTGACACTCCATAAAATGCTTCTAGAATTAAATAAGAATTGAAGAGTTGAACTTTGTGCCACAAGTAGCAAGTTGAAAAGTAGGAGAAAGAAACTCTATCCATGTTCTATGCCACACTAACAATTTAGGTTCTCCATTTAAAAACTGTAGTGACATGAACATGAGTAACACAGACACATGAACCTTCTAAGAAAATCCCCTTTCCCTCCTTCTCAAGGCTCAGAAAGAGACAAACAACACATGGAGGAGATAAAATTAGAGAGAATTAAAAAGCATAAGAGCACAGGTGCTTGTTTGTATTATTTCAGTTTGCACATGTCATCTTCATGTTTGTCAACTCCCCTTAGACTGAACCAGGCATGACTCTGAAAACAGTGATGATGGCGAAGCCGCACATTTCCATGAAGCTTCCGTTGAAAGAAGCTTATTTGTTTCTTTCAGGAGACTCCCATTATGAAGGTAGTGTTTATTTCAAGAAGGCTGCCATTATTTAGCACATTTTTAAGACAACTTAAAAAATTTTTCCAGTTCATAGACTATAAGAATAAAATATATTTTTTGCTTTGTTGTCTCCTCTTGCTTCTGACATAAAAGTGTTATCCAATTGTATCACTCATTCGATTTAAGACTTATTTTCAAAACTCTTTCAACACTCCAAAAAAAATCACACATCCTCCAGGAATTGTGACCATTATACTAATAATGCTAGTAACATTTACTGAACACTCGCTGGTGCCTAGTACTTTGCTAAGTTCTATTTGCAGGCTTTCTCACTTAACCCTCACAAAAACCCAGTGAGGTTGATGATATTATATTGCCATTTTACTCTGAAGAAACATAGGCACAGAGATGTTAAATAACTTGCCCAAAGTGATTTATCACTTTTTTTTTAAAGTTGCCTTTCTTTTTATTTTATTTTATTTTTTAAATATATTTATTGATTATGCTATTACAGTTGTCCCATTTCCCCCCCCACTCCACTCCATCCTGCCCACCCCCCGCCCTCCCACATTCCCCCCCCATAGTTCATGTCCATGGGTCATACTTATAAGTTCTTTGGCTTCTACATTTCCTACACTATTTTTACCCTCCCCCTGTCTATTTTCCACCTATCATCTATGCTACTTATTCTCTGTACCTTTCCCCCCCTCTCCCCCTCCCACTCCCCTGTTGACAACCCTCCATGTGATCTCCATCTCTATGGTTCTGTTCCTGTTCTAGTTGTTTGCCTAGTTTGCTCTCATTTTTGTTTTATGTGTGGCCGTTAATAACTGTGAATTTGCTGTCATTTTTACTGTTCCTATTTTTATCTTC
The DNA here is from genome assembly GCF_022682495.2 of Desmodus rotundus. Taxonomy (NCBI): domain Eukaryota; kingdom Metazoa; phylum Chordata; class Mammalia; order Chiroptera; family Phyllostomidae; genus Desmodus; species Desmodus rotundus. The sequence continues at coordinate 170,249,859 of NC_071387.1, forward strand.
TTTTTCTTAGGTAACTCCCTTTAACATTTCATATAATAAGGGCCTTGACCTTATCTGAGAAGCACTTTATCTGCCCTTCCATTCTAAATGATAGCTTTGCTGGATACAGTAATCTTGGATGTAGGTCCTTGCGTTTAATCTTGGGTAATATAATTATGATGTGCCTTGTTGTGTTCCTCCTTGGGTCCAGCTTCTTTGGGACTCTCTGAGCTTCCTGGACTTCCTGGAAGTCTATTTCCTTTGCCAGATCGGGGAAGTTCTCCATTATTTGTTCAAATAAGTTTTCAATTTTTTGTTCTTCCTCTTCTCCTTCTGGCACCCCTATAATTCGGATGTTGGAACGTTTCAAGGTGTCCTGGAGGTTCCTAAGCCTCTCCTCATTTTTCCAAGTTCTTGTTTCTTCATTCTTTTCTGGTTGGATGTTTGTTTCTTCCTTCTGGTCCATACCATTGATTTGAGTCCCAGTTTCCTTCTCATCACTATTGGTTCCCTGTACTTTTTCCTTTGTTTCTCTTAGCATAGGCTTCATTTTTTCATCTGTTTTTTGAACAGATTCAACCAAGTCTGTGAGCATATTGATAACCAGTGCTTTGAACTGTGCATCCGATAGGTTGGCTATCTCTTCCTCGCTTAGTTGTATTTTTTCTGGAGCTTTGAAGTGTTCTGTCATTTGGGCCTTTTTTTTGTTTGTCTTGGCGCGTCTGTTACTTTAAGGGGCAGAGCCTTAGGTGTTCACCGGGGGGGGGGGGGGGGGGGGGTAATGTTGGTCGCTGCTCTGTGATGCTGTACGTGGGGGAGGGGCCAAGTGGGAGCAATGGCGCCCGCCTCACTCTCCTCCGGATTTCAATCTTCCACTCCGATACCCACAATCAAACTGGGCCACTCTGGTGCTGGTTCCCGAGTAAGTGGGCCTGTGCACACTCTAGGCCCCTGTGGGTCTCTCCAACAACCTCTCCCGTGAGGCTGGGAGTCTCTCCTGCTGCCGCCCCAACCCCCAGGGGCGCTTTCAATCAGAGGTTTGAGGCTTTATTTCCCCGACCTGGAGCCCTGGGTTGCACAGCGGTCTGCTTCGCTGCCTGCCGTTCGTCAGGTTTATCTGTGGGCGAATGTGGTGCCGCAGGGTGCTACCCGCCTCTCTGCCTGCCCCACTCTCCGCCACTGTGAGTCCGGCCCTCTGGGTTTATCGTGCAAATGTGGGGCCGCAGGGTCTGCTAGCGCTGGGACTGCCTGTGCCATTTGTCCCACACTCCGCCAGTCTCAGTCCCGCCACAGCCACACGAGTCCTCTCCACCCTGGTGCCTGTCTCCGCCCCTCCTACCAGTCTGGATGAATGTTTATTTTCTATTTCCTTGGTGTTGGTCCCCCTTGCTGTTCGATTCTCTGTCAGTTCTGGTTGTGCGAGGAGGCTCAGTGTGTCTACCTACGCCACCATCTTGGTTCCTCTCCGATTTATCACCTTTGAGGTGATTCGAAAAAAAATGTTTTAGACTCTGAAGAAAATTCCAAAAGTCTTTCTTGGACAATGGCGTCATTATGAGAATGTTTATAGTTTTGTGGGTGTCTTCTCTAAAAGAAACAATAGTTATATGGATGTATAAATATTAGGACTTTTATTAAAAATCAGGCTCATGAATTTATAGTCTTATTCCTTAATGTCTTCTCTTTGGATGTTTTTTTCCAGAGAGAATAGTGTATTATTTTAAAGAGAGTGAAGACACAGTTGCTGTATCTTGTCTGGTAATATGCAAGGCAAATCTAATCTTTAAGGATTAGTTTAATGACAATTATGGTAGCACAAAAAGTCATCATTCTCTTGAATTAGAATTACACTACTACTAATAATAATACCTCAGAGAAAACATCTCTTAGTCCAGTGAGTGGAGAGGAAGGTGCCTTCAGTTCCTGGCAGAGTGGTGGTGCTATAGGTCAGTAGCAGGAGGGAGCAGTTCTGGCTAGCCAGGCCTGCATCCTGTTCAATACTTATAATTCCTACCAGTCCTCTCAGACCATCTTCTTTCTCTGCTGTTGGACTGATCTCCTCTGTCTAGTGAAGTGTGTCATGAACACATACACTAGGTAAATATATTCTATAAATGTTCTATTTATATTCTATAAATTTTTACTGAATTTATTGGGTGATATTGGTTAATAAAATCATAAGTTGCAAATACACAATTGTATAATACATTTGTATATTGTATTGTGTGTTCACCACTCAAAGTCAAGTCTCCTTCCATCACCACTTATCCCCCTTCTACCTCCTTCTACCTACTCTCCCCAACCTTCCCATGCTCTTGTCTGTATCTCTGAATTTTTTCTTAATCCCTTCACCTTTTTCACCCAGCCCCATATACCCTCTTCCCTCTGACAACTGTCAGTCTGTTCCCTATCTATGAATCTGTTTCTATTTTGTTAGTTTATTTTACTTGTTAGATTGCACATATAAGTAAAATCATATGGTATTTGTCTTTCTCTGACTGGCTTATTGCACTTAGCATAATACCTTCCATTTCCATTCATGCTGTCCCAAATGTAAGATTCAATTCTTTTTTATGGCTGAGTAGCGTTCTGTTGTGTAAATGTACCACAGTTTTTTTTATCCACTCATCAACTGGTGGGCACTTGGGCTGTTTCCAAATCTTGGCTGTTGTAAATAATGCTGAAATGAACATATGTGTGCATGTACTCTTTCAAATCAGTGTTTCAGATTTCTTTGCATATATTCCCAGAAGTGGAATTGCTGGGTCATAAGGCAGTTTCATTTTTAATTTTTTCAGGTATCTCCAAACTGCTTTTCACAGTGGATGCACCAATCCACATTCCTACCAACAGTGCAGAGGGTTCCCCTTTTTCTACATCCTCATCAAAATTTGTTTATTTATTGATGATAGCCATTCTGACAGGTATGAGGTGATATCTCATTGTGGTTTTAATTTGCATTTCCCTGATGATCAGTGATGTTGAGGATTGTTTTTAAATGTCTATTGGCCATGTGTATGTCCTCTTTGGAGAAGTGTCTATTCAGATCCTTTGCCCTTTTTTTTCTAATTGAGTTCTTTGGTGTTTTATAATTTTTTTATAAATTTTGGATATTAACCCCTTATCAATTGTATCATTGGTGAATATGTTCTCCCATTCAGTATGTCATCTTCTCATTTTGTTGATAATTTCCTTTACTGTGCAAAAACTTTTTAGTTTGATGTAGTCCCATTTGTTTATTTATATTTGTTTCCCTCAAACAAAGGAGGAGATGTTCAGAGAAAATATTGCTATGAGAAATATTCAAGTGTTTACTGCCTGTATTTTCTTCAAGGGGCTTTATGGTTTTAAGTCCTTCATTTAAACCAGGGGTGTCCAATGCATGGCCCGCAGGCTGCATGTGGCTCAGGATGGCTATGGATGCAGCCCAACACAAAATCATAAATTTACTTAAAACATTATGAGATTTTTTTTGTGATTACGTGATGCAATGTATTTAACGTGTGGCCCAAGACAACTCTTCTTCTTCCAGTGTGGCCCAGAGACATCAAAAGGTTGGACATCCCTGATTTAAGTCTTTAATCCATTTTGACTTTTTGTGGTCTGGTGGTCTGGTCTCATTATTCTGCATGTATCTGCTTATTTTTCCAACATTTATTGAATAGACTGTTATTAACCCATTGTATGTTTTTACCTCCTTTGTCAAATATTGATTATGATGGCATGGGTTTATTTCTGGGCTCTCTATTTTGTTCCATTGATGTATATGTCTGTTTTTACACCAGCACCATGCTGTTTTGAATACTGATGCCTTGTAGTATAGTTTGATGTCAGGTAGTATGATTCCTCCAACTTTGTTCTTCTTTCTCAGGATTGCTGTGGCCATTCATGGTCTTTTGTGGTTCTATATAAATTTTGGAATATTTGTTCTAGTTCTGTGATATATGGCATTGGTATCTTGATAGGAATTGTATTGAATCTATAGATTGCTTTGGGTAGTATGGCCATTTTAATAATGTGACTTCTTCCTATACATGAACACAGTAATGCTTCCCCTTATTTGTATCTTCTTCAATTTATTTCTTCAATGTCTTATAATTTTCTGAGTACAGCTTTTTCCATCCTTGGTTAAATTTATTCCTAGGTATTTTTGTGATGCTATTGTAAATGGAATTGTTTTCTTAATTTCCCTTTCTGGTAGTTTATTATTGGTGTATAAAATGCCACTGATTTTTGGATATTTATTTTTTATTCTTCTACTTTACTGAATTTATTTATCATTTCTAGTAGTTTTTTGGTGGAATCTTTAGAATTCTCTATATAGAGTATCATGTCATCTGAAAATAATGACAGTTTTACATTTTCCTTTACAATTGGGATGGGTTTTCCTTCTTCTTGTCTGATTGCTGTGGCTAGGACTTCTAGTACTATGTTGCATAAGAGTGGTGAAAGTGGACATCCATCTCTTGTACATGAACTTAGGAGAAATGCCTGTAGTATATGCCTGTTGAATATAATGTTGGGATGGGTTTGTCATACATATGACCTTAATTACTTTGAAGTATAATCCCTCTATTCCTACTTTGCTGAGAGTTTTTAATCATAAATGGATGCTGGATTTTATCAAATGCTTTTCTGCATCTATTGATATGATCATGTAGTTTTTGTCCTTTATCTCGTATATGTGGTATATCACATTTGTTAATTTGTGGGTATTGAACCAACCTTGCATCCCTGGAATAAATACCACTTGATCATGGTATATGACCTTTTTAATTCTTTGCTAGATTGGTTTGCTAATATTTTGTTAATGGCTTTAGCATCTATGTTCATCAGGGATATTGGCCTATAATTTTCTTTAATTATAGTGTGTTTATCTGGTTTTGGAACTAGGATAATGCTGGACTCATAAAATGAGTTTGGGAGTCTTCCTTCCTCTTGAATTTTTCGAGATAGTTTGAGAAGAATAGGTGTAAGTTCTCTGAATGTTTGGTAGTATTCACCTCGGAAGCCAGCCAGTCCCTAACATTTCATTGTTGGGAGGTTTTTTAATTGCTGCTTCAATTTCACTAGTTGTAATCTGTCAAGATTCACTGATTATTCCTGACTTGGTTTTGGAAGAATGCATGTTGCTAAGACTTTATCCATTTTTTCCAGATTGTCCAATTCGTGGGCATATAGTTCATGATATTTTCTTACAATCCTTTGTTTTTCTTTGGTGTCAGTTGTTACTTCTCTTTCATTTTTGATTTTATTTATTTGAGTCCTCTCTCTTTTTTTCTTGATGAGCCTGGTTAAAGGTTTGTCAATCTTGTTTACCTTTTCAAAGAACCTGCTCTTGGTTTCATTGATCTTTTGTATTTTTTTTTTTAGACTATTTCATTTACTTCTGATCTTTATTATCCTCTTCTACTCACTCTGGGCTTTGTTTTTCTTTTTCTAGGTCCTTTAGGTATTAGGTTAGACTATGTATTGAGCTTTTTCTTATTTCTTGAGTTAGACCTGTAACGCTATGAATTTCCCTTTTAGAACTGCTTTCACTGGGTCCCATGTTTTGGGTTGTTGTGTTGTCATTTTCATTTGTTTCAAACTATCTTTTGATTTCTTCCTTTTTCTCATTGTTAACCCATTCATTGTTTAGTAACAATGTTACTTCAGTAACATGTTACTTAGCTTCCATGTCTTCATGTGTTTTTCAGTTTTTTTCTTTGATTGATTTCTAATTTTATACCATTATGGTCAGAGAAGATGCTTGATATGATTTCAATCTTTTAAAATTTATTGATACTTGTTTGTGTCCTAACATGTGGTTTATTCTAGCAAATGTTCCATGTGCATTTTAAAAGAATGTATATTGTGCTGCTTTGGGGTGAAATGATCTGAAGATAATAATTAAATCCATTTGATCTAGTGTCAATTAAGGCTGTTGTTTTCTTCTTGATTTTCTATCTGGAAGATCTATCCATTGAAGTCAGTGGGGGAGTTAAAATCTCCTACTATGACTGCATTACTCTTGACCTCTTTTTTAGGTTTATCAAGATATCACTTATATATTTAGGTTCCCCTATGTTTGGTGCATAAGTGTTTACAAGTGTTATATTCTTTTGTTGAATTGCTCTCTTTATCATTATGTAGTGTCCTTCTTAGTGTCTTGTTATAGCTTGTGTTTTCAAGTCTCTTTTGTCTGATATAAGTATTGCTACTCCAGCTTTATTTTTATTTTCATTGGCATGAAAAATCTTTTTCCATCTCTTTGCTTTTAGTCTGTGTGAATCTTTCTTTCTGAGGTGGGTCTGTTGTAGATAGCATATATATGGGTCTTCTTTTCTTACCACTCAGCTACCCAGTGTTTTTTGATTAGAGCATTTAAGCCATTTACATTTAAAGTAGTTATTGATAAGTAATATTTATTGCCATTTTATTCTTTATAACTATATTCCTCTGTTTTTTTTCCTTCTGATTTTTAAAGAAGACCTATTAATATTTCTTGTAATACTGTTTGGTGGTAATGAACTTTTTTCCATTTTCCTTGTCTATGAAGCTTTTTATTTTTTCTTCAATTTTAAATGATAGCTTTGCTGGATAGTCTAATCTTGGTTGTAGGTCCTTGCTTTTCATCACTCTGAATATTTCATGCTAATCCCTTCTGGCCTGTAAAGTTTCTGTTGAGAGATCAGCTGACAGTCTTATGGGAACTCCATAGTAGGTAACTAACTGTCTTCCTTTTGCTGTTTTTAAGATTCTCTTTTTGTCTTTAACCTTTGACATTTTAATTATGATGTTTTGGTCTGGGCCTCTTTGGGCCATCTTGTTTGGGACTCTCTGTGCTTCCGGAACTTGTGTGACTTTTTTCCTTCACCAGGTTGGGGTAGTTTTCAGCCATTTTATCTTCAAATATGTTTCTCAATCCCTTGCATTTCCACAGGTTGATGCCCTAAGGAGGGGAGTGTCCCACGCCAGAAAAATGGTGTCTGTAGTGTCGGAAAGTGACTCAGCACAGGGATCCTGGAGGCTGTCCCTTCTGCTCTCCCCCTAGGACCACAAACCCCAGCCTCTCCTCATGACTCTAGTCTGCTCCACCCTCCCTACACTGAAGCTCAGGGTGAGTGGCTGCAAAGAAGATTTTCGTGTGTTGGTCCTTTAAGAGGGCACCTGTGTCTCTAGCAGACTCCCTTCTCTCTCTGGCAGACAGAATTCCAACTGATTTTTAGAGCCATATATTGTGTGGGCATCTCATCCTGGCCCTGTTGCTCTAGGCTAGAGCCCAGCAAGGGGTTGAGAGCCCACTCTCCTCAGGAGAAACCTTTGCAGATGAGATATCCCTCCGAAATCTCCACCTCTGCCCATGGGAACAGGGCCAGCACTTTTTGCACCTCTGCCCTTCCTACCAGTCTCAATGTGGCTTCTTTTATAAATCCTTGATTATAAGATTTCTCTTCAGTTAGTCTTCAGTTGGTTATTGAGATTGACTGTTCTGTATTTTAGTTGTAATTCCAGTTTGGACCTGAAAGGAGGTGAATGTATCTTTCACCTACTCCACCACAACTTGGCTCTCACTATTTACACACTAAGTAAATATTTGTTGATCGAGCAGTCCATCTCTTTCTAAGGCTAAGTAAATGCCCAAACTTCAAGTTAATCTTAAGCAGACCTGAAAAATATTTCAGTAGCAATTGTATTCCAGAATATTATGTACTTAATGCCTTTGAAGACTCTGCCTTCTAGGCCATATGTGGCTCTAAGCTATGAAGCTCCAGCCTCTTAAAGAACCTATAAGCTCCAATATCTTGCTGGCTGCTTTTTAAAATGAATAGAAATAAGCCAATTCTTATTATTTCTCTTTTTGTCATTTACTTAATAGGAAGCCTTCATATTTTTAATATCGCTGTGGCCTCTCACTCAATTATTTGAAGCCTGGGGAATACAGACCCTAGGGATCTGAAAATTAAAAAAAGCAAATCACTATCTATTTGTAATATTACAAACAGCAAGAAACTCTTAATAAGATTAAACAAGGTAACATTGCTTTTGCTTAAAGGCCAAATAAATTTTGATAGGATATTACATGTTTCAATTAATAAAAATAAGCTAATTAGTCAATGACTAATTAGTTAAAAATGACTAGTTAAAAATGTTAATCTTTTTGGTTGACCCAATATTTTAAAACAGTGTTCTTGGGGGCAACAAAATTGATTCAGTAGGCATAAAACATCATTACCTGGCACATAGCAGTGGTTCAATAAGATTGCATCAAGTAAAGAATTAAAACAAGTTTTGCTTTTAATCAGAATTCTCTACCTTTTAAAACAATGGAAATATTTCTTCAAACAACATCTTAGTTGGGATACAAATTGTGCCTCTGAGAAGAGTAGACTGGCTTTGAATAAAGTTCTGGTGTGTGTGAAAGTCACAGGGTTCCAAAAAGCTGTTTTCTGCACCTTGTTTTACCTCATGAAGCTCCATGAGTAACCATGTGGTTTCTTAAAGCTTCATGAAATGTAGTTTTAAAACTACTGCTCTAAAACATCCCACCCCAAATCTCTACTCTTCATCTGACATCTATACCTACTTCAGTCTTAGCTCTTTGCTTTGAAAACAGTTAATTTTCATTATGTAAATAGACCATGACAACAGGAAGGGGAAATGTAGTAGTTTGCTAGGGCTCCCATAACAAAGTACCACAACCAGATGTCCAAGGTCAAGCTGTCAGCAGAGTTAGTTTGTTCCGAGAAATCTGAGAGAGAATCATTTCCATATCTTTCTCCTAGCTTCTGGTAGTTTGCTGGCAGTCTTCAGTGTTCCTTGGCCTGTAGAAGCACTACGCCATCTCTACCTTCATCTTCACTTTGTGTTATCCCTGTGTGTTTCTGTCTCAAAATTTCTCCTCTATAAGGACAACCATCATATTTGATTAGGGCACACCATAATGACCTCATTTTAAATTTGTTACCTCTGTAAAGATCCAGCCTCCAAATGAGGTCACATTCTGAGGTATTAGGGAGTAGGACTTCAACATACAAATTTTAGGAGGGCACAGTTTAACCCATAACAGATACTTTTTATGATGAGGATGAGAAAGAGAATGCAAGGAGGATTCAAGGTTTTCTTCACTGGTCAATGATTCAGACATAGAGAAGCCGAGTTAATGAGCATCAAAATAAGTAGTAGGAACTAGATTATCAGAGGCATTTATAAAGCAGTGGTTAAGAATACAAACTGTGGGGTCATTCTGCCTGGGTCCTGTTCCTGGTTTCATCACTTACTGGCTGAGTGACCTTGGGTAAGATATCTTTGTACCTCAGTTTTCCCATCTGCAAAATGAGGGTGATAAGAGCACATGCCTCATAGAGCCGCTGTGAATATTCAGTGAGTTAATACATGTCAAGCACTTAGGGCCATGGCCAGGGTATGCACTTTATTAAGCTTAATTAAATGATTTACACTAATTCATGTAAAAGACGATTGTATAGCAATAAAACTATACAATGGGCATGTTATCTAGAGTGTATTCCTAGGGAGGGTCAAGGATGGTCTTAACTTACCTTAGTCTTTGTACAGTGTTGTGCATAACTGACGACATTGCAGATACATTCCTAGTACTTAGGATAACCTGGGGAGAAGACATTAGCCTTCTTGCCTCTGCAGAAGGGGCACCATGAGCTTATCATAGAGGCGAGAGAGCCTTCAGTCCCTTTTCTGTCCTGAGCTAATTGCCTCTTAATCACCTTGCTGAGCTCAGGAGAGGACCCGAGTTTGACAGAAAGTCTCACTAGCTCTAAGCTTTCCTCACAAAGACCCAAAGCCTGGAAGTCAGAGAAGGGCTTGTATGGCAGTGGAGAGGAAGGATTTATGCTTCAATGGACAGCATGGATAGTGCTTTAAAACAACCCAAAGGTGACACAATGACATGTATACTGCAGTTCTCTGTCATGTCTACTAAGCAAGAAATCAATCTTTTGGCTACTTAAGGTGAAAAACCTTTCTGACCAAAAGTTTTTCTCAGAGGCAGGAGGCTGGGGTGTTTAAAACACCATAATTTTACCATTTAAATGACAACTCTTGCTGGTTGTGTATGTTATTATAAATGATATTTTGAATATTCTAATTATAGGATAAGTATTTTCCTATTTAGTTTCTTTTTAACTGTATTTTTAATGGCCACATAAAATCCCTCAAATAATGCATTGTAATTTATTTAATATCCCCTCATTGGACATTTGGATATTTTCTTATTTCATAATTACAAATAATGCTGCGATTAACATCTTGGTTAATAAACCTTTTTCCATATTTTGGGTTGTTTCCCTAGGACAGGTTCCCAGTAAAATTACGGGATCAAAAAGTAACTACATTTTTATACTTCTTAATACATATCGCCAAATTGCTTTCCTCAAGAGCCATACCACTTATAAACATGGCAGCTAGTGATGAAAGTACAACTATTACTATATCTCTCCAGTTGGATTTTATATAATTTTTATTTTGATAAATTTTTCAGGAAAGTGGTGCTTCATTTTTAATTTATATTTTATTGTTGAGACTGATCATTTTTCTAAATATTTTTCTAGTGTTTTCCTATCATAAATTATCTTCCCTTTGCCCACTCAGAGATCTTGGTATCTTCTTAATAATTTGTTTAAACTGTTTTTTACTTTAAAGATGTTCACCATTTTGACATTACATAAGTTATAAATAATTTTAGTCTGTGACTTCTTCTAATTATATTTGTTTTTTATTCATTGACAGGCATTTGGGATTTAGTAGTAAGCCTGTTGACTTTTCCCTTTTAGAATGTCTTGTATTGCTTCTAAGCTTACAAAGGCATCTTCTCTTCAAATGTTTATTAGCTATCTGATTCCATTTTTTTCTATGATTTGAATTTTTAAAGCAGTTTACTCTTTAATCCATCTGGAATTTATTTTAGTCTGTGCTATGAAAAACAGGACTTTTTTTCCATTTATTTGAAGTGATTCTTTCTTAATTTAGCATTTCCTTTTGGATAAATTAACTTTAAGGCAAAGTACTTAATTTAAGAGTACCTAATAGAAAGTCATTAGAAGTAATGGGATGAGCTCTTGTATGGTTGGGGAAAGTGGGGCAGGGAGTTGAGGGAATAAAGGAATTTTGGGGAAGGGCTGTGAAACTAATGGATGAAACTTGGTTGAAAGCAGGAAGATGGACAAAATAATTACTGTCAGCCCTATTTATCTGCAGAGTGCCAATATGCCTAGATTATTTATTGAAGATGTTCTTTATAAGATCAAAGAGTCAGTAGCATTATCAGTCTTCACTGATACATTTTCTTTACTGTGCATTTCTAGCAAATTCTAAAATAATAAAGGAGAAAATTAGGAAAGTGTTTATATATTTTTTCATTCATTTAATAAATATTTATTGAACACCTGCATGTGTCAACCAGTGTTCTGAGGGCTGAGCACATAATTGTGAGCAAAACCATTGAGACTGAAGAGTCTATATTGAGCCGAAGTCTTCCTACTCAACACATTCAAGATCCTCCCAGTCTGCCATTCCAGCCATATTGCTTGCTTTTCTCCTAAATATACCATGTATACCTATTTCAATTAAACTAGATTCTTTGCTATTTCTTGAGCATTTCTAGTCCTTTGGCCTCTCACCTTTTCTTCACAGTGCCCCCTTCTCTTTAAACACTCCCTACCCCATATCTCCATTTAAATGGTCTGGAGTGCCATGCCTGACCAAAGCATTTTCTCATATTCTGAAACAGAAATAACCCCTTCCATCCTGCTTTTGCCTCCTTTTGGAATTTTGCTCCTTTTCATAGAAACTACTTGGATTTTAGTTGATTATTGGACCCTTCCCTCATTTCTTTGTTATTAAATGGTAAACTCCCTCCCAAAAAGAAAAACAGTTTTTCCCTTTTCTAATTTTTATACCTCCAAGTATAGTACTATGTGACCAATGGAACAGGAGTGGAAGTAATATGCACCACTAGAAGAGTGTGTATTCTGGACAGTACAGCTACAAGATTGCGAGAGTTCATCAACCTAGGTCCCTGAGTGAGTATTGGGACACGTGTCTCTGCTAACATATGTTGGATAGGTAGATTAAGCAAAATTAATAATAATAATAAATATATAAAAACTTTTGTTATGTAATGCATAAAATATTTTAGAATTCTTACTGAAGTATAGACTAGCATAGGAGATGGCAAAATTTTTGTATAAAGAAACAGATAGTAAATATTTTCACTAAAAGAAGCCATGGACAGTATATAAACAAAGGAAGGTGACTATGTTCCAATAAAACTTTATTTATAAAAACAGGCAGTGAGCTAGATTTGGCCCATGGATGTAGTGTATCAATACCTGGTCCATCATATCTGGACAATATGTCTCCAAAGTATTGTTATTCTTTGCTCTAAAATCTCTTAGTGACCTTTTTTAAAAAATGAAACATAAGAAACATTTTCCATTAAAGTCATGAAGAAAGCAAAAAGTCCACACTACTTTCTATTATCTAATGCTCATTGCTCCAGAGGTCCAAACAGCCACTATCATGCAATTTGAATTATTGGAAATTTGTAATATATTTTAGTATTCAGTTGGGCCTCTTACCCCTTCATTGCTCCTCTTCAGAGTTTTACTGAATATTTCTTTTATTTTTCACATTAGATTTAAAATCAATCTATCTAATTTCAAATATGAAAGTGTTCTTTTTAAAATTTTTATATATTTTTTATTGTTCAAGTGCAGTTGTCTCCAATTTCCCCCTACCACTCCCCCCCCAGAAAGTATTCTTATGTTGTAATAAAAATTTGTTAGTATGATATAGATAATGTTGTAGCATTAATTTATAAAATAACTTTGACATTGCCCTGGCTGGTATAGCTCAGTTGGTTGGAGCATCATCAGGGCACATACCCAGGTTGTGGGTTCAATCCCTGGCCTGGGCACGTACTGTAGGCAACCGATCCATGCTTCTGTCTTTCATTGATGTTTCTCTCTCTCTCCTTTCTTCTCTCTCTAAAGAAAAAGCAATGGAAAAATGTCCTAGCATGAGGATAAACCCCCCGCTCAAAAAACAACTTTGATGTTCTCCTCACCTTCATATCTCAGAAAACAGTGTGTCTTTTTATTAGTTCAAACCTTCTTTTGTGCCTTTCAGGAGTGTTAAATTTTGTTTCTTTTTTTCCGTGGATATTTGAAAATTCTTATCTCATTTTTTCCTATTTATTTTGTTGTGGTGATAATTGCTATTGTAAATGGGGTTTTTGTACATATGAAAGCAATTTATATATTTTAATTTAATGAATTTTTTATTAAAGGCATTTTTAAATTCAGTTGATTTTTCTCCCTGGCTGGTGTGGCTGAGTTGGTTGGAGCATCATCCAGTAAACTGAAAGGTCATGGGTTTGATTCTGAGTCAGGGCACATGCCTAGCTTGTGGGTTCATGGAATCTATAGTGCTGTTTCCTCTTTTATTACTGTTAAAAAGAAAATTTATAATTTGTATTCTGTCTCTCTTTACTTTTTCATAGTTAGCCTGGCTAGGGGCTAATCAATTTCATTGATCTCTTCACAGAACCAGCTTTTGGTTTTGTTGATTTTCTGTCTAAATTTCCTGTTTTCAGTTTTACTTGTTTCTGCTCTAATTCTTATTATTTCTTTTTTTCTAGTTTCTTAACATGGAAAGTTATATTATTAATTTTAAATATTTCTTCTTTTCTCTTTTCCTTCTTTTCTAATACATGCATTAAATATCAATTTCCCTCTAAGCAATCATTTTGCTGCATGTCATAAATTTTGAAAAATTGTGTTTTCATTTTCATTTAGTCCAAGAAATGTTAAAAATTTCTCCTTGGATTTCTTCATTGACCCATGTGTTATTTAGAGGCCTGTTGTTTGATCTCCATGCATTTTAGGATTTTCCAGTTACCTTTCTGTTAGTTATTCCTAGTTTAATTCCATCGTTGTCTAAGAATAGTCATGGTATGGTTTCTATTTTAAAAAATTTGTTAAGGTGTGTTTTATGGTCTAAAATGTGGTCTGTAATCATGGATGTTTTATTTTTTTGTGTTTATCCTGCTTGGTATTTTTCATGGTTTTTGAATTTTTAGGTTTATAGTTTTTTAAAAATCAGTTTGGGGATATGTTTCACCATTGTTTCTTTAAATATTTTTTTCTGCCTCTTTCTCTTTCAGTTCTTGTTTTAGGACTCCAGTTACATGTAAGTAACATGACTCGATATTGTCCTACTTATTACTGAGGTACTATAATTTTTTTTCAGCCTCTGTTTTCTATGCTTGATATTGGGTAGTTTCTATTACTATGTCTTCAGATTCACTGATCTTTTCTTCTGCAACATCTGATCAGTTGTTAAGCCCATTAAGTGTATTCTTTCATTTCAGTTATTGTGTTTTGGGGCTCTAGAATATTTATGTGGCTTCTTTTTATATTTTCAACTTTTTTCTTCTTTATGTCCTTGTTTTATTTTAAATTGCTGAGCATTTATAGTAGCTCTTTTAAAGTCCTGCCTGCTTCCTCTGGCTGGTGTGGCTCAGTTGGTTGGAGTATCATCTCATAGATTGAAAGGTCACAGGTTTGATCCCCAGTTGGAGTGCCTATGACAAGGCAACCAATCCATGTTTCTCTCTCTCTCTTTCTTTTCCTCTCTCTCTAAAGAGCAATGAAAAAATGTTCTTGAGTGACGTTAAAAGAAAGAAATACACACACACACACACACACACACACACCCCTTGTCTGCTAGTTCCACATCTCTGTCACTCTAGGGCTGTTTCTACTGACTGACTTTTTTCTCCTAATAAGGGGTCATATTGTTCTGTTTATTGACATATCTAGTCATTTTCATGGATACTGGATATTAGGATCTTTATATTATTGAGTGTTATTTTGTTGTCTTTCTTTAAAGCATATTGGCACATAGTCTGGAAGATAGTTACGTTATTTGCAGTTTGATCCTTTTGAGGCTTGTTGTTAAACTTTATTAGGTCAGGTCTAGAATAGGCTTATTAAATTTTCTGTAGTCTTTACGGAATGCTTAGGTATTCAATAAAGACTTTCCACTCTGAATGATAGCAACTTGATTGTCTCTTAGTCCTGTGTAAGCTCAGGGATTTGTTCAATTAGGGAGTCTCTGCAGTTGTTCTCTGCCTGGCTTTGTGGTGTTCACTTACACATGTGCAGTCTTGGATTCAGCCTAAGACTCAATGAGACTCCTATGCAGATTTCTGGAGAACTTGCATTGTGTAGCTCCTCCCCCTCTGGAATGCCCCTCTACAATATCCAGCTGCCTCAGCCTTTCCAAGCTCCTGTCTCTCTCTCCTCAATTCAGAGAAGCTGCCACACTCTGCATGGCTACCCCCCTGTACCCTGAGGCTAAGAAATTGGGTCCATGTTTCAAGTCTTGCTCTCAAGAATCATAGATCTGTACTACCTATTATTTAATACCTAAAAAAAAGACATTTTATATATTTTGTCTAGTTCTATAGATAACAAGTATGGTGAAGGGGTACAAATACCACATAGTTTCTACTCTTTCAAAGGAGGAAGTGAAAGTCTTCCCCCTTTTTATTTTAAAAATAAAGTAAATGGAAAGAACTATTAAAGGGAAAAGAAAACAAGTCCAGATAATAAAAACAGTAACAGTTAATACTGAGTACTAGCTGCAGTGTATGGAAGCAGGCCACATTAAAAACTACTAGTTGAAAAAAACCCCACTGCTGATTGGTGTTTAAATTTGAATGATCTTTCATAAAGGCATTTTAGCAAAATAAAAAAAACTTAGAACATTTTCTATTTTTGAACTAGCAATTTTGCTTTTAAGGATTTCTCCAGAGGAAATAATTAAGGATATATAAAAGTACTCATTACTGAATTAATTATAATAAAAATTTAAATCTATAATATGTAAAAATTTAATCTAAATATCTAACAATATGGAGTTAGTTAAAAAAATTATTGGTGTATCCACATAATTATAGAATATTTAACTACAAAAAATGATTTTCTGTAAATAATGATATGGGAAAATGTTTTAACAATTTTATTAAGCTGAAAAAATTAGATTACAAAAAAGTTTAAAATCTTAAAAAAAAAAAAAAAAGCCCTGGTTGGTGTGGCTCAGTGGACTGAGTGCCAGCCTGTGAACCAAGGGGTTGCTGGTTCGATTCCCAGTCTAGGGCACATACCTGAGTTTCGGGCCAGGTCCCCAGTAGGGGGTGTGTGAGAGGCAACCACACAATGTTTCTCTTCCTCTCCTTCTCCCTCCCTTCCCTCTCTAAAAGAAAATAAATAAAATCTAAAAAAAAGTTTGTTCAGTTTAATTACAATAATATTAATGATGTAGAGAATACAAAATATTAATGATAGCATACCTGGGAGGTATGATTATATAAATACTTTCTAGTTTGTACTTTTCTGGGTTTTCTAAGTTTTTTACAAGATATGCAAACATATTTTGGAAAAATTAAAACATTTAAAAGTATTTTATTGGATTACTTTATAGTTACATAATTGGAATCTGGATAAAAATGGCTATAAAGGAAGCACAAAATTTGTTAGGTGAATAATCTTGACAAGGTTTGCAATTTCTTGGAAGTTGCTTTTCCTGCAAAATTGCGATAAAGAAGCTACTTACCTGTTAGGGTTCTTAAAAGAATTAAATGAGATAATATGCATACACCTTTAGCATGGTAAGATTCTATGAATGTCAGTTAATGACTTGCATTATTACTAAGATTTTTACTACTACTACTATTAACTATGAATACACTACTATTACTATTACTATTGCCAATACAATTATTAGGTTAAAGGACCTTAAGAGGATATGAGCATGTTGTTAGACTAAGTGAAGAGTGCTGAAAAGGGAGAAAGGACAAGAGCCAGAGAGAAACTACTAATTTTGTGGTTTTTCTTGTGACCAGCATTGAAAAAAAACCTCTCACATGGGCAATTATTTTTTAGATAATTAAGATAAACACTTATTTTTGAAGATCCTCAAGAAAGATTAAAATTATACCCCTACTCAGTTTACAATGAGTATCAGGTTTTTTTCTTGACAGAGAGTAACACTTTACATGAAAAAAAGGATTATAGAACTTTTTTCTGGTAAAATACTTGATTACCTCATGGCTCAGTGTTTTCACCTCTCAACTAGTTTGAGGTTTTTGATAGGCTTTTAAATAAAATATATAAAATGAGGTATATATGAGAAAACATATGAGAATCTGAGTGTTCTCCTCTGCCTTCATGCTACCACTATGGTCCAGGCACTATCAGCTCTGGTCTCCCTGCTTCTACTCTTGCCCCCCTAAAATCTATTCTCTGTAGAGTACCAGGATTGATATATTTAAACCACATGAAGCCAAAGCAGTGGGAAGCAATTTCAGGCCAAGAGAGCCACATGTAAAAGCAGGGAGTTACAGAGCCACAAAGGCACAGTTGGGAAATTGTAAGAATTTGGCATTGCTGAAGCTACATGTGAAATTTGGGAACCAAGAAAGAGAGAGAGAAGTTGAAGAGGTAGAGAGGGAACATATTCTGAAGTTTTACACATGGTCTACCAAGATGAATGTTTATGGTGATAAAAATCCATTGAACAAATTTAAGCAGAAGTGTGACAATGTCAAGTGACTATTTTAGAAAGTCAATTCTGAGACCACAGAGGAGTGCAGACTTGGGAGGGAGAATAGAGAGGGGAAAGGTTGAGATTAGTGTTATTACATTTAAGAACTTATTGTGTGAGACAGTGATACATGAGTTTTTTGACCTTAGCTCACTTAGGGGGACAAAAGATACCTCAAGAACGCACCTACTCTAGGAACATTACACTCTAGTAATAAAAGGATTTAGAGAAACAAAGATTCTGAGTAGAACCATATTTTTATTCAATAAGAGAAGAATGTAAGTTTTAGATATATATGATGTTTATTGTCCAAAAGATCCCTTTAAATTTGTTTGATCATTATGCAGCACTGTGGGCCTTTCAAGCTGGCTGAAGATCTTATGTTGAAAATCATTGTGTTGCAAAAGAAATGGCTATCATATGAGAAAAGGGGGAAAGATGGATACAGTATTCAAGAAGTGGAACGGAAAATACTTGCTTATTAATTGATGTAGGATTTGAAGAGAAGGGAGGAGGAAAGGTTTATATAGGGTTTCTGGCTTTGATGATTATTATGTAAGGCCGACATAGATAGGAATTCAGGGAAAAATCATATTTGGGGAAATAAGAAATGATGGGTACTTTAAACAGAAGGTTGAAATTCTTTTGTATCACCCAAGTGAAAATATTTAAGTCTATGGTGAACTAAAACCTAGGGTAGACATTTGGGCTGGGTATGGAAACATGATACAGAATTTCTCAAATTGAGTGTGTGGTACTGCCTTTCCAAAAGTCATTTTGAAATATGCTAGATATGCTAGGATATTCTTGGTTGGCACAATGACTGGGGGTGGTACTGTGTGCATTAGTGAGTGAGCGGGGGAGAGGGATGCTAATTGCCCTGCAATATAAAGGACAGTTGCACACAATATATTGTCCAGCTGAAATGGTATCCTCACTTGGGAAACACTGAAACACTGGAAGGGAGAGGGTATATAGTGAGCAGAGAAGAGGCCATAGTTAGGACAGAGAAGGAGGACCCAGCAACAGAAATAAAGAAGACTGGAGGAGAGTAGGCAAAGAGCGATGCCATGAAAATCAATGGAAGGAGTTTAAAGAAGATTCAGCAGCAAAAAAAAAAAAAAAAAGCAGAAGTGGTGTTAGCCAAGTGAAGCAAGCTCCGAAATGTGAAGTAAATTGTCCCAGGATCAATTCTTTCCAAGGGGAACTGAGCAGCGCATAGGTGAGGAAAGTTGCTGGGGTGCTTTGAGCTATTGTGTACTCCCATAATTATCAAGTATATTTTTCAATGTAAATAAAGAGGACACTTTCTAAACTGGAATTAGCATTTGTGGTTCTGTCTAGATGATAGTAACAAATGATTCTTTTGTGCTGGCAATTAGCATATTTCTTGAAACAGAGTTTTTAATTTACCCTAATAGTGGTACTATGTATTTGTAATGCCAACATTTTGTAAGAGATTGTCTTACCTTAGTTACTGTGGTCTAGTTCCACAATTCCTATCTCATTTTACAGATAGGGAATCAGAAAGTTTAACTTACCCATGAAGATGTACACAGAATGCAAGATATCTGAGCTATTATTCCATTCTTACCTATGAGATTTCCAATGCTCCCTGCATCTGCTTGCCCACTGCTTCACTTATAAGGAAAAGTTAAATATGCTTGGGCATTCTGAACTTATTTGCTATGAACAGAGTTTTGTCTGGAATTTCTTAATTTTATTTACATCTTTTCCTTCTCTTCCTTCCTTCCTTCTTTACTTTTTTCTTTATTTTGTCCACCATTTGTAACCAGAAGGGATAGAAACCAGTTTATGAAGACATGAAACATACAAAACAGCATATGAGGTCTGTCCGGAAAAAGTCTAGCCAGTGTTAATATAACGAGAATGATTTGTACAACATTGATGTAACCTGGCAGCCAAGAAGAGTGGACTGGAATGTGCATGTGTGAACAATGATGACTTCACTGTACTAGTCAGTGGGGGCGGGAGACAACATTGAGTGAGTATGTGTACTGTGTGGCCATCACGTTCAAAATGACTGGGCAGAGCAGAAAATCTGCATCAAATTTTGCATCCAGCTTGAATATACCTCCACAGAAACTATTTGGATGAATCAGAAGGCCACAACTTTGGGTAACTGGTGATTGGCAACTTCATCACGACAGTGTGCCCACTCATGCTTCATGTCTTGTGCAGAGGATTTTGGTGAAACATGGAATCACCCAGGTGACTCAGTCCCCCTATAGCCTAGATTTGGTGCCCTGTGACTTTTGGCTTTACCCAAAACTAACATCACCTTTGAAAGGGAAGAGATTTCAGACAGTCAGTGAGATTCAAGAGAATACATGGGGCAACTGACGATGATTCCAACAAAGGATTTTGCAGAGTATTTTGAACAGTGGAAGAGCTGGGAGAACTGTGTGAGGTCCCAAGAGGCCTACTTTGAATGGGACTGAGCTGTCATTGTCTTATGTAAAATGTTTCCTGTATCTTGTATCTTCTTCAGTAAATGTCTCTCTTTTTCATAGCACATGGCCGGATACTTTCTGGACAGAGATGAAAGAAAATAAAGCAAGGGAGGTATTATCAAACAGAAAGAAGACACGTGTTGCTTTGGGGCACTGAAATCAGGCATTAGAGGGGTAAAGTTGATTGTTGATAACCAGTGATTTTGAGCACTGTTAGCACCTGGGAATGTTCTTAGCGCAAAAATCAGGACTGGAAGTCACACAACCTTCTGATTGTTAAATCCTAACATCCTACCCTAGACCACAAAAAAATAGATAAAATGGTCAAACCCAAATCCCTTGCCTAAGGGAAAAGAGCATCTTGCAAGCTTGAGTGGCACCACCTGATGAGGGAATAAAAAGGGTCAGGGTGGGTGGGATGAGTCGGGATGGAATGTACTCAGGGAAGGTGGGGCTTCCCCAAGTGTCAGGCAAGGAGTGTGTCCACTGCAAGAATTCCAAGTTGTTCTTGGCAGCCCTAAGTGTCAGAAGGTCCCATGACAAGCATGGGTTAAGGGGAGAAAGAATCTACTAGAAGGCAGTCCTCTTTAGGACAGGATGGAATGTTTAGCAGGTTATGCAAGCTGGAGTGTGTGTAGAATATGGAGGTGTGGCTTAAAGTGGGAGGGGAGATAGAATCTAACACATTGGTCAAATGGCATTCAGCTTGGGAGCTGAGGTCCTTTATCAAGAAGTATTTACTGTCAGCAAGCTGTGGCATCAGAGGGCACAACAGCACAAGTTGCAGAATTCTGGGGCGTGTGGAATGTGTGTTGCCAGAGTGAATGGTATGCAACAACTATGCATTTGGGGCTGTGGCATGCCATGAAGTTACACCAAGTCCTTGCTAGTTTGTGGCATGCCACAAGGCCACGAGCAGGTGGATGAGAGCCAAGCTCGCCTACGCCCCTTGCCTGAAGCTTGCTGCATATCATATCCCCTTAAACATTTTTGTATGGGCAGCAATTTTTTGGTTGTCTTCCTTCATCATGTAATTTGTAAATTGCCAGAAGATGTTGGTCTGTGTGGACCAAGCACTGCTACTCGACTCTCAAGAACCAGAAGTTGATTAATAGATGGTGCAGCTGTTGCCTGTGACATGCTACCCTCCACCCCCCACGTGGACCCTCTTTCCCTTCATGCAAATGATGTGGGTCTGGATTAGTAAGCCTGGGACACAGGATTCTCTTAAGGCTTGTAGACCCTGGAGCTGCAGAGTTCAACTCATTGGAGAGGGAATAAAATAACATGGTTAAAAATGTGAACTCTGAAGCTGGCTGTGAGGATTTTAATCTCCGTGTCATCTCAGGTGTCAGATTCCTCAGTCGTAGATAGAGAATGGAATAGAACTGTTTCTGTGGACTATGAGGATTTAGGAAACTAATGCTGGGAAAGTGTATTTTAGAAGTCTCTGGCTCACATCAAATACTCCATAAATAATAACTAGCATTGTTATACTTATGATCATGATGTTCAGAACTGAGGAAGGGCTTGGACCAAATGGTAAAGCTCCTAGTGCTGAGGCTGTGACCACCCCCTGCAGAAACTTCCCTGTTGGCAAACTCCTGTCCTGGCCTGTTCAGTTCAGGCATGCACTCTCTGCCCTTCCTGTAGTTCTGTTTTACACTTGGCAAAATAGGGATGGAGACAGAGCTGTCCTCTGGGCCTGGAAAGAGTGAGTGGCTAGCACTGGCCTGGGTCCCCAGAGTCAGAGGCCCCCCTCTTCTGTCCCTGGTGCTGAGTCATGAGCTGTGGTTGCAGCCCAGCTACACCGCTGGGTTTGGCAGGGCATCTGGGGAGGATTAGGAGATTAGGATCAGAACAAGACACAAAGGAATTGCAGCTGATGTTGAGAAGAGATTTGGAAGGTGCTCAGAGGAGGGAAAACATGAAGACAGTCTGTGGAATCAAAGCGAGCGTGGGCAGAGAGAGCCTTATAGCAGATGGGGGTACAAAGCATGTGACTCAAAGGGGGTGAGGGCTTCCAGTTCTGTTATTGCTTCTTGGGGTGCTTAATGGAAACTGTTGAAAGGACTTTGATTTTGACAGTCACATAGAATCATTTCAAAGGCAGAGCAAAGAAATCACTCATACATTGGTGGTGGGAATGTAAGATGGTACAGCCACTCTGGAAAAGCATATGGCAGTTTCTTACAAAATGAAACATGCCACTCCTGTATGACCCAGCTATCACACTTATTGACATTTTTCCTGGGGTAATAAAAAGTTATGTCCACACAAAACCTGTACACACATGTCCATAACAGCTTTACTTGTGTTAGCCATAAACCAGGAACAACTCAAAAGTCCAACAGGTGAGTAGTTAAACAAACTAGTCTATCCATACTATAAAATACTACTTCGTGATATAAAGGACTGCACCACAGATGCAACACAACAGCCTGGATAAATCTCCAGAGAATTATGCTGAATGAAAAGAGTTGATATCAAAATGTTACATGCTGTATGATTCCATATACAGTATATAGCATTTTTAAATTAAAAGTTATAGAAATAACTCTGGTTGGGTGGCTCAGTTGGTTGGAGCATTACCTTGTGCACCAGAAGGTTACAGGTTCAATTCCCAGTTAGGGCACATACTGGGGTTGGGGGTTTGGTCCCTGGTTGAGGAGAGTATGGAAGGGAACTGATCGATGTTTCTCTCTCTGCCCCTTCCTCTCTCTCAAATAAATAAACATATCCTTGGGTGAGAATTAAAAAAATATAGAGAGACAGAGAAGAAACTAGTAGTTGCAAGGGGTGTGGAGTGAAGCAGGGGAACAAAGGAAGTGGATATGGCTGTAAAAGTGTGTTACAGGGGACCATTGCGATGACACTGTTCTGCGCCTGGGTTGCAGCAGTGGTCACAAGGACCCACACATGTGAAAAGGTTGCATATAACAAAAGACACACACACACATAAAAGGAATGCATGAAAACTGGTGAAATCTGAAGGCGGTTGGTGTCAGTATGCTCGCTGTGATGCTGAACTACAGTCATGCAAGATGTTACCATTGGCAGAAACTGGGTGAAGTACATGCAGGGTCTCTCTGTACTGTTTCTTACAACTGCATATGAAACTACAGTTTCCTCAGAAATACAACTTTTTAGAATGTAGAGCAAGCCCTTGAGATGACCCTTCTTCATACACATCAATATTGCTGAAAGGATTGGGTAAAGAATGTTCTGTATTGGTTTTCGAAGTTAAGTGTCCTTATGAGGACAGCTGGTACAAATCCTTGGTCTGGGGAGAGCCTGAGCTCAGGGGAGTCCAGCCCCCCCCGCCCACTGTAAATCAGGGGGCTGTTAGCACTCTTCTTCCTTGTGCCCAGGTAAGTAAATAAAACCTTCTCTCTTAAGGATGACTGGAATAGATCAATTAGACAAGATACATGCGTGGTTTCAATGGAACTTTGAAAGGTCTTTCTAAAAGTACCTCCAAGGGAAAGATATAGGTAACCTTCCACATGCTGAGGGGTGAGTGACTGTGAATCCCTAAGAGAAACCATCTGGTCACCTGAAGGCTGACAACATTGCCAGGTCTGTCTGATGGGGCCAGAATTCCCAGGGACAGTTGCTTAAATGTTGGGAGAATGACATCGGAATGTTCTTGAGTGGGGTCTCTAGGAAGAGGGGCTATATATATATGGTAACATATAAATGTTAATATATGTGTAGAGAGATATGTTGCCTATTATTGAATAGAAAGCAATTCTGATTCAACAGGTCTCCAGTGGGGCCCAAGAGCCTACATGTTTTTAAAAGCTCCAGGTGATACCAGTGCTGTTTGGCTAGGCATTGAGTCACAAAGGTCTAATCTAGCCACACGTTTGAGACTGAGGCCTGTCGAAAAAGAGAAAATGACATGAAACAAGAGGATAGGACAAAGGAGTTGAAGGCAGAAAGGAGAGATAGTGAAGTGCTCTGGTGAGCTGTTGGAGGTGGGAGCTCTCCTCAGAGAAATTCCACCAGGACCATGTTCCTTTGGAAGTGTCTTACTGTTTCACCCTTTTATGATTGTATTTTCACATATGCCTTTGATGTCTTAACACAAAGAAATATCTTCTCTGGGGCTCTCAGAAACCACAAAGGTGGGGTATATACATGTATTTGACTGAGAAGACTTTTCCAGAGTTCTTTCAATAACACCCCCTCTGTCAAATTAGTGATTTTCCTGTCCAGGACTCAGGCTCTCTAGGAGGTGAGAGGTCAGGTCAGACCAAAACCCATTGTCTCTTAAGCCTGAGTAGAGAAGAGAGATGGAGATTATCTTCATTAATGGCCATGCCCTCTGACCTGCAAACAGCCCACAGGTGATTATTCTTGGCTCTCCTTGCTTGCCACCCCCAGGAGCCATTCTGTTGGTGGCATTTCTGCTATAAATGAGAAATTGGGATAGATCCACACTAAGAAGGTGAACAGTCATTATCCGCCCCATAGATTTGTTCTCTCAAGCTCATATTTGTCAGAATCTATTCTTTTCTTTTAACAGCTACCACTTACCCATTCCCCCATTCAGGCATTCCTCTTCAGGACCAACTGAGATTGACCTTGCTCTGTGAAAGGAAGAGTGACTCCATGAGTTCCCCTTGCAAAGCAGGAGCACTCAGAAAGATCAGCTGTGGAACTATGGTCAAGAGGCAGGCTGCAGCCAGCATGTGGAGTGGGTCCATAGTTCCAGAATTCAGAGAACTTTTGCCTTATTTTTTACCATTGGTAGAAAGAGTTCTCATATTTCTTATTGACTCAAGATGTATTTGATATGGTTGCTTGGCCCCAAAGCCTAACTGCCTCAACAACTGCAGAAGATCCAGAGATACACAGCCATCCATCAAATCTGACAGGGCTGCCTCCCACAGCAGCTGTATTGTTTATGAAATGAGTCACTTTCACAGCCAATCCAACAGCAGACTTGTACTGGATTTGATGGGTGCATCCCACTTCATTCTTGTCATTCTCCCACTTCACATGCTTGTCCAGCTCCTGAGTAGTAGCCTTATTTTGCTAAAGTGGAACTGAGAAACACAAAGTGGGGTTGGTTGTTTTCCTCAAATGAAATTATTGCATTTTGTTTCTTAGGTTTAAAGTAGTTCAGCAAGCATGTGTCTTCTTTCTACTCAGCAGTGGTGAGGGAGGGAGGAAAAAAGGAGTGGGGGAGAGTGGTGGTTGCCACATATGTACCCTGGGAAAGAGGATCTCACTATTCTATTATTTTATTTCATAGCCACATGAAAAAAGTGCCTAAATTCTATTTATAGCATTCATTTCTCAATAGAGGTTGAGCTTTGTCCCTTTATGAACAGTCACAGCAAAATGGAAGCCACTAAAATGGGGCTTTTGCTGTTTGGCTCTGAGAAGGAACAAATGACAAAGATTACCTTAAAAAATAGCCAAAGATTTCTTAAGTTAGGAAATGCTTAAGGTGAAAAGCCACTTAGTCTGCTTCAGCCTCATATATAGACAAGCAGGCCTACAGATAGAATTTGAGTGACTCCAAAGGATTCAGTCTTTACCTGCTTTTGCTAATAAAACTATTTTTAGCATAGGGTCACATGATGATCTTAATACCATGTGACCAATGGACTAATGAAGTTTCCGATGCTGAATAATATGAGAGAATTAAGCATGGACACTTAAAGGAGTTGGAAGTGGGAGCTCTCCTCAGAGAAATTCCACCAGGACCAATTAAGGGGCAACCAAATGAGAGGAGAGACCCTTATGATGGCATCGAAGGAGCATTTATTGAACACCTATTGTTTGCAAGTCACTGTATTAGGTTCCAGGGTTACAACAGTGAAAAAGACACATCCCCTGCCTTCAGTAGAGGCCAATCTGGTGGGACACACAAACATCTACCTAGACAATTACATAAAATATGATAAAACTATAAACAGAAGTGCTATTTGAGGCTATTTAATGTGTCTTACCCAGGATATTGCAAAGCCCCCTCTGAGAAAACAAAACCTATCACATGAGGAGCCTGTGCAGTCCCTCAAGATGCCTAAAGAAGTTGGGCCTGAATAACTCCTGGCGTAGGAAGCGGGGGACAGAAGGTGCCACTTGGGAATCAGTGAGCCTTCCAAGAGGAAAATACATATAAAATATAAAAGATCAAAAGGAAAAGACTTATTACTTGGTTATGGAAGCATTTAAAATTTTGGCAGGAAAAATTTCATGAGTAAAACTGAAATTTGGAAACTTGGGAGGGGGATGGGGAGGAAGAGCCACATTAAGAGCTACCTTCCTTCATATATAAAGAGGGTTTGCAAAAGAGGAAGTATGCCTTGCCTGGCTTATACGCAGGGAAAAAAGTGCTCAACATCACTCACAGTTAAACAAATGTGAATTGAAAAAGAAAGAAGCAGGAGAGAGGCTGCTTTAGAGATCTGCCCAAATATGGCTTTGCTGGGAGGGAAAAAGGGACTCAGAGAGAAACAGTGAATCAGCAAGCCAAGTCATATTTCAGCTTGACCTTCACTGGTTACTCACCAGGTTTATGGCTCAAATTCCAATTTCACAGTTATTCTTGGAATAATAGTATGAGTTTAGAGTAAGAAATGAAAACCCCATAACTCCCTTGGGAAACTCAGTTTCCCTTTGCCTCCTCTCATGATTACAGGAATGAATGTGAGGGGAAAAAGGTGAAGTTCTTTGACTGTGACAGGTGATCCAGGGGATCCTTTAACCAAGGGTTTCACACAGTCTGGTGGAGGGACTCGAAAATCCTAAGGCTCCCAATTTGGAGAGGACTTTATCCTCAGACTGTGCTACCCAGCCTGGCTTTCCAGGCCCTACAAGAAGTGACCATATCCAGTCTGCAGAGAAAATTGAGAGACTTTTTTGTTTTGTTATGACTTTATTCTTCCAAAGGTCCAGCTAGAGATGCAGTGGCTTCCACTACCCTTACTATGGTTGAATTTTGTCCCCCCCCCCACAAATTCACCTCTTGAAGTCCTAACTACCATTATCTCAGAATATACCCTTATTTGGAGTCAGGGTCTTTATGGAAGTCATCAAGTTAAAATGAAGTCAGTAGGGAGGGCCCTAGTCTAGTATGACTGGTGTCCTTACAAAAGAGGGAAATTTGGAGACAAACAGGCATACAGAGAGCGTGCCGTGTGAACATGAAAACAGCCATTGACAAGCCAAGGAGAGAGGCCTAGAGCAGATCCTTCCCTCGTAGTCCTCAGAAGGAACCAACCCTGTGGATACTTTGATTTTGGCCGGCTAGCCTCTCGGACAGTGAGACAACAAATTTCTGCTCTGTAAGACAGCTGGTCTTTGGTACTTTATTACAGCAGCCACAGGAAAGGAATCCAATCCCTACATTCAGTAATTTTCATCTCTATCCCTGTATCTGCAGCAAAATAAGTTTTTTATTTTAATGGGAAAAAGATTATATTCTATAAAACTGTTTCCAGATATGGAAACAATGAAGAGATGGTATGAAAGAGGAACATTTGGCCGTTTATGTACACAGGGATGCTTAGTGTTTCATAAGCATCCCTGTATACGCTGGGCACCGTGATGTATGCCCGAGATGCAATGATCAATAAGACAACATGGTTCATGCCCTCGTGGAGACTACAGTCTAGTGGAAAAAAAACAACTTGAACCTAGACAATTATGAGAGTGATGAGTGCTTCCTATGACAAGGGTTTACATAACTACCTGTGTGTGAGCAGGTGCGAGATCCTTGGATCTACCCTTAGGATCCAGAAAGACTTCTCTTATTTGGAAGTGACATCTGAGCAGAAACTTGAGTACTGGGTAGGAATTAGCTAGGGAAAGGGATGGAAGATCAATGAAAAACTGTGAGGGTGATATGTTTTGCTGGAGGCAAGAACTAGGGCCTGTGCTTCACATATAAAAGGGAAAGAAAACTTGTCTTCCATTTTGGAGTTGAGGAAAAGGCCCCAGAGTCATAAAGAAACCAAGCAGAGCAGGTAGAGCTGTGCCAGTCGGTCAGGGAGGGGGGAAGTTCTTGCCTGCAGTACCTAGTTGGACAGCCTTAGTTGTGGAGGTGACCTTGACCTTGGTGGGTCATCTCAAGAACTAAATGCAGGAGGAATAGTATGGGCTGCTCCACATGGCCCCTCAGGCATGCTCTCCAATCTTCCTGTCCCATCAGCCCCTGTGTTCTCACACATCGCTTTCATAGCCTGATTTGGGAGCTTCTAAAAATGTGTTGTACAGAGCCAGACTTTGTGAGGGGGCCAACCAACAAAGAACACCCCACTTAGCTGATGGAGGAATTGTTGGGGCTTGTTCCCTGATGGGAAAGGCCACTCCTTCCTCTTCCAATCCCTTCCAAGAACCTTAAAAGCTGAAAGGGCCTTTTATGTTTCTGATAAATGGTTTGGCAAACATTGAGAGTTTTGGAATCATATGCTACCTGACTTGCCTTCTCCTAATCCCCTCTCCCCCATCAAAATATGTTATGTCTCCTGGCAACACAGCCTGAGGAATGAATGGTTTCTCGGAGAGGTTAATGTTCTAGAGGTCACTTCTGGGTCCTTGTCCTGGTTTTGTTGTTAACTAGCCCTGTGACTGAAAAAAAAATCACCTCTCATCTCTGAGACTTAGTTTCCAAATGTATAAACCAACTGGGGTGAGCGAGGTTGCTAAGGTGCCTCCCAGTTCCAATGCTAGGAATCTGTTATTCTTTCTGTATCCAAAGGCACTTCAATTTATCTCTTCTCAAGCTAACTGTGGTCCGGGCATTGTCAGAGGTCAGAGGGAGTGGCCTTTGGCAGTGTTGAGCAGTCATACAGCTGCTGTGTCATCATAACGGTAGTGAAGAGTGTAAACGTGAACCAGCAGAAACCCAGTTCCCTCCCCCTGCTCTCTTCTTACCTGCCACCCTTGAGGATGCCAACTTTCCCCTCCACCCGACCACCTTCTTCCACCCACAAATCTCTCCAAAAACTTTTGCCTACAGGGGAATTCAAGGCTTGTTTCTTTAGTGGTCAGAATTGTGCTGGGTCAAGACTTTTAACTGTGTATTTAATTAGTCATCTGTATGCATGTAACTTAAAGGCGTTCAGCTGTGCCTTTTTATAGGATTAATAAAGCGGGCTGTAAATCACCTATGCAGCCTATAAAAGTATTTATAGCAGCTTTTCTCTCTCTTTGCCATTACAGAAGCTTTGTTTGAACTAGCTGAGGTTTGCATGGGGATAGTTCTACCCAGTTCTAGGAGGAAAGCGTTAACAGTCCCTTCCTGGCAAACCGCAACTCCATCATTAGGCAATGCGAAATGTGCTGAAATGTTAAGCTCCAGCAAGGAAGTTCCAAGACGTTATTGCCAACAGCAAGCCTTCTGTGTTAATGAAAATCAAAATACAAAAAAGCCAGTCAACTGCAAGCACAAAACTTAAGCCGAACTTGAGAAATATGGCCAGAGCTGGAATGCCATGGCTTCTTGACTTCTATAAACCTTAACAGGATTTGGCAAGCCCTTCTCCAAGCTCATACATTTGCACTGGCCAAACACCTTTTGGAACCACCTCAGCCAATTCCACAGTACCACTGAGTCTGCAAAGGAACAAGCCACCTTTTGTCTGATAGACATTCAGAGTTTTTGTGGGTAAAATAAACAGTTACCAGAACCCCTTCTTTGTGTCAGCAGGAGGTTCATTTCTCACACCCTACTCTCTAGCCAACCAAAGAAAAGATCCTAGTTCTTAAAAGAGAACCAAACTCGGTCATCTCCCCAACATCATTCCTCTACAAAGCCTGCCTGGCTGGATGTCACCTTCTAATTAAATGCAATAGGAAAAAACCTTGATTAGGATCCTGTCATAGAAGTTGACAAAAAGTTAAACACAGACATACCTTAGTTATTATTTCAGGGCTAACCCTGGAGAGAAGCAGCCATAGGTTTTGGTTTTGCACAGCACGTGTTCTGAAACCTCAGAATTCCAACTTCTTTGGAAGACTCTTGACTGTATCGTGGTCAGCTATCTCTTAGCTGAACGGAAAATAAAGGAACAGGAGTGTTAAAGAGATCACAGGATGCTGTGAAGCATAATCTGACTTGGGGTTTGGGCACTGGAAGCAAAGGACAGTCTGCATTCTCGTCAGGATTGGGGGCTTCTTTAATAGGTGGTGGTCTGCATGTTCCCTGGCTGTCAGAGGGTAAGGCACTGAGTCACTATGGTGGGCTTCCTGAGTTAATCAACTTCAGGGGGCAGCTAGGTTTTGCCTGGAGTTCTCTGGTATAACCTGTCTGCTTGTATTCATTCAGGAACACAGAGTGAGGGAGCACATGTGCTGAGGGAGCGGAGTAGCAATGGCTCTTCTTCCTGAAAGCTGGCCCTGAGAGTTGGTGGCTATGGACATTTGGTTCACCAACTTGGTGAAATTGTTCCAACTTTGGAGATTGGGTGGAGGTTCTTCATATCTCAAATGCCTGTCTCCTTTTCTAGCTTGCTTGCTTTTCTTTGTCCCTCCCAACCTCCACTTCTTTTTATCTCTTTGGGGAAAAAGCTCTTTGAGGAAAATGTCAAGAACGATTGCCTCAATATCTGACTTCAGAATAGGGGGTTCAGGACTAATTCTTATTGAGGTGGGCTACAGTTTTATTGAGATGAGATGTCTTCTACAAAGAAAACATTTAGACGAAATCAAGCTTTCTCTTGGATTATGGCTAGGTTAACTTGAAATTATTTGTTTTCTACTAATGGATCATTTTGAACTTCTAGAAAACACATTCTCCATTATTATTTTTCTTTTTTTGCAGTTTGAGAACTATTCTGTTTTTTTAAGAGTTAGTGAAGAATAGGAAACATTTGAAGTTGAGGTTGAAAGTTTATTTAACTTTACAATCTTTTATCACTGCATTTCCTTTGTTTGCTACTGACTTTTAACAAATTTATTAAGGTGTGGCTTACATGTTATGAAATTAATCCATTTTAAATGCACAATTCAATGATTTTTTGTAGATTTGCCAAGTTGTATAACATCACAATAATCATTTTTGAACATTTTTCATCACTCCAATTTATACTTAATTCCTGTTCTACCCTCCAGCCTCAGGCGACTAATTTACTTTCTTTTTCTGTAGATTTGCCTTTTCAGGACATTTCATTTAAATGGAATCATTCAATATATAGTCTTTTGTGTTTGGCTTCTTTCACTTAAAATGCTTTTGAAGTTTCATTAATGTTGTATTGGGTTGACCAAAAAAGTCTGTTTAGCATTTTTCCGTAATATAAAAGACATATTTCTTCCTTCCTTCCTTTCTTTTCCTCCTTCCCTTCCTTCCTTCCTTCCTTCCTTCCTTCCTTCCTTCCTTCCTTCCTTCCTTCCTTCCTTCCTTCCTTCCTTTTTATTGTTGTTCAAGTATGGTTGTCTCCAGTTTCCCCCCACTACTTCCCCCTACCCCACCTACTACCACCTCCCACCCTCAATCCTACCCTCCTTTGGCTAAAAGACACATTTTTCATTTTCACCCACAACTTTATTGATTTGGATATTTTGAGTATGTTGGCTGTCTCCCACATGGTAGAACATTGATTGTTCTCAATTAATGTCTCAGTTTGATCACTGTCAACTTCAACTGTTTTACCCGACTGTGAAGCATCATCCAGGGAGAAGTCTTCAGCACAAAACTTCACAAACCACTTTTGACACATTTGATCAGTCACAGCCCCTTCTCCATACACTGCACAAACCTTTTTTGTGTGTTTCAGTTGAGTTTTTACCTTTCTTGAAGTAATAAAGCATAATATGTTGAAAATGCTGCCTATTTTCCTTCATCTTCAATATTAAAATGGCTACACAAAAGTTCACCAATTTTGATGTGTTTTTAAATACACACTGATGTCAGCTGTAACAATACAATCTAAAAAAAATTGTTTTGAATGAAGTTAAAGACAACTAAGCACTACTAGAGCCATTGAACAGAAAAAACTAAACAAACTTTTTGGCCAACCCAATAGCTTATGTCAATATTTCATTCCTTTTTACTATTGATAATATTCCCTTGTAGGTATATAACACATTTTGTTTATCTTTTTACTAGTTTATGGACATTTGGGTTATACTCACTTTTAGGTTATAATGAATATTTTGCTATGAACATTTGTGTGCAAATGTTAGTGTGGATTTATTTGTCATTTATGTTGGTTAGCTGCACAGTTCTGGAATTGTTGGGTCATATGGGAAATTTATGCTTAACTTTTAAGAAACTGTCAAACTTTTTTCCAAAGCATCTGCACATTTTACATTCCCATCAGCACTATGTGAGATTTGCTGTTTTCCCACATCCTGAACATTTTCTGTTATCTGTCTTTTTGATTATAGCCATTATAGTTGATATGATATGATATCTCATTGTAGTTTCATTCTGCATTTCCCGAATGACTGATGATACAGACCATCTTTTTGTGAACTTAGCTATTCATATATGTTCTTTGATAAAATGTTTATTTCTACCTTTGGCTCATGTTTAATAATTGAGCTGTTTATCTTTTTGTTATTGAATTCTAAGAGTTTTTTGTATGTCCTGGATACTAGCCCTTTATCAAATATGTAATGTGCAAAAATATTTTCTCCCAATCTGTGGCCTATCTTTTAATTTTCTTAATGATGCCTTTTGAAGTACAAAAGTTTTGAATTTTGACAAAGTCCAAATTATCTTTTTTTTTTACAGATCATGGTTTTGGTGTCATATATAGGAGATCTAGGAAGTCTTATCCTAAATTAAGTTCCTCCAGTCTTCTTCTAGATGTTTCATATTGTATTTTAGGTTTTATGTTTAGATCTCTGATCCATCTTAAGTTAATTTTTGTGTATAGTGTAAGGTCTGAGTTCATCTTTTTGTGTGTGGATATACAATTTCCCCAGCATTATTTGAAAAAAATCCTATTCTTTCTCCACTGAGTTTCTTTCTTTCTTTTTTTTTTATAGTATAAAATTTTTAGATTTAGAATTAGCCAGCTGGACTCAGTTTAGATGAACCCAATTTTATTGGCAACATCCAAAGCATCATAGTCTGGAGCCAGTCTAACATATGCCTTCTTCTCCCCATCAGGCCTGATCAAGATGTTGACCTTGGCTACAACAATATCACACAGCTTCTTCACAGCCTGTTTGATCTGGTGCTTGTTGGCCTTGACATCCACAATGAACACAAGTGTATTGTTGTCTTCTATCTTCTTCATGGCTGACTCAGTAGTCAGGGGGAACTTGATGATGCATAGTGGTCAAGCTTGTTTCTCCTGGGAGCGCTCTTATGAGGATACTTAGGCTGCCTTCGGAGCTGCAGTGTCTTAGGCCTCCTGAAGGAAGGTGACTGCAGATTTTTTTGTGACTGTGGATGCCTTTTAGCACTGCTTTCTTTGCCTTCAAAGCCTTTGCCTTGGCTTCGGCTTTGGGAGGGGCGGAAGCTTCCTTCTTCACTTTGGGTGCCATCTTCATGAAAAGGGTTTCCATTCAATTTCTTTTACACCATGATCAAGAGCCAATTGACCGTAAGTATAAGGATTTATTTCTCTCAGTTCAGTTGCATTTTTATGTCTATCCTTATGACCATGGTTACTACTGACTTTGATCATACGAAATCCTGATTGTCTAAAGAGAATCAGTACGACCAGATGTAAGACATTGAACTGGATTTAAAAACAAACAAACAGGTCCCTACAAACAGGAATGGGAGAAATGAGATTATTTAACAAATGATTTGCATGGAAGGAGAATCTAGAACCAGGGCTGTTTGTGGGACTGGAATGATTCTTATAAAGAGAAGACCCACTATAGTGAGTGAAAACCTAAAGCCAATACCAAAGATGAATTAAGTCAAGGAGCTCTAAAGAGACGGGCCCAGGCAATGGGAGAGCTGAGCCATGTGGCCAGTTAGGGAAAATATTTCTCTCTCCTGCTTGCCCAAACTCATCAAAGAATGTAAACTTGGAGCAATGTAGTAAAAACCTCTGTTTATTTTTCAATGGAGAAGTCTCTAAATGACTATGATTCATGAAAAAAAATTCCTTGTTTTTTTTTAAAAAAAGCAAAAACAAAGCTGCCTTGATAAAGGAGAGTAATGGGAGGAGACTTTGGCTTCTAGCTTTCCTTCCTTTTCACTCTTTCCAACCTTTCTCCAATTTATAATATGTTAAGGATCCATTATTGTTCTTGATACAGACAGAACTAACCTGTATGATTCTTTTTTAAATGGACATATCATTAACAACATACCAGTAAAATACTGTTCAAAGTGACAACAATATAGCAAGCCTGGTTTATGACTTATAATTTAGAGCAACATGCAAGGGACAGAAAAGACATTTGGACATTATTGAAGTCCATTGACATGTTTCCTGAGATTTCTAAGATGTTCACTAAGGAGTTATGCATTGCAAACATGTGTATTGAAATTGATTTCTCAAAAGGAATGCTCTTTCCTAAGCTTCTCATAGACTGAGCTTTTCAAGAGAAAAAGTTCACTGAAGCAAAAAAAGTTGACTGTATGGAATAAAAGGAGTTTTTCTATAATCATATTAAGAAGATGTGGCCTTGGCTCTTCATGTAGCTTGCTTGGAGCAGCCGGGGACCCCTGAGACTCTGGAGAATATGG
This sequence comes from Desmodus rotundus, assembly GCF_022682495.2. Classification (NCBI taxonomy): domain Eukaryota; kingdom Metazoa; phylum Chordata; class Mammalia; order Chiroptera; family Phyllostomidae; genus Desmodus; species Desmodus rotundus. The sequence continues at coordinate 170,284,560 of NC_071387.1, forward strand.
AGAACAGGCATGGCCTATAATTAATTTGGGGGCCTCTGGTATCTGTAGGTGGAGTTCCACATCACTAAGCACTATGGTCCCAGTCACTTCCTCATCCCAATAGGTTAAGTGAAAATAATATGACCTCTTGAATCAGGAACATATTATAGTGAGTGTGAGCCAATACATTGCTGGAACCTAGTGATGTTCAATAATCTTGGCTTCTTGCTCATGCCAACCACTCTTTGTCCTCCACTCCCTAAAGAGGGTGGCTCTCAGTAGAACTAGGGCATTGGACAGTTAAGTTTTGATGAATGGCAAAGGAGACAGAAAGGCCTTATACAAGGCACAGTTGAATGTTTACCACTTGGGCAAAATCTTCAGATCTAAACATGTGAAATGAATTGGCCCTTCAGAATGTTAAACCCATATGGATGTTATATTAAATTTCTTTCCAAATAACCAAGTTTTGCCAACTATTACTTTCAGTGCAGAACAAGAATTCAGTGGATCTCAGCTGAGTACCATTATCCTAAGCCCAGCTCACATGCAACTCAAACAAAAGCCCCCATACACCACACCACCAAGGCAATGCTGAAGACAGGCAAAAACCCCAAACACAGGGCTGGCCCAGGACAAAAAATAGGGAAACTGCATCTCTGAACCTCCTCACCCTGCTTTAGACAGTTCCTCTGCCTGTGTTTCCCTCATTCCTGATGGCCCCACAGAGCCCTACCATGGCCCCTTCACCACTTGTGGTCTCCTGCTAGATCTGTTCACTTAGGAAACACCTTCATCTTTGTGACTCCTTCTGAGAATGTACCTGCCCACCATTCTGTTTCTAATGGATCCTCCAGGGAGAAGGCTGCAAGTGGTCTATTTATATGGACTAATTGTGTTAAGGCTTCTAGGAATTATTTTAGTGGACAGAAGCTAGTTGGGGAGGGACTTAGGGCTAACTGAAGCTTTAAATATTGTACCACTATATGGACCGGAACCCATTCTACCTACTGTCCATATCCTGTTGTTCTTTCCTTGTGGAAGTCCGGAGAAGCCAGGACTGTCCAGGCCATGTGCATGGGGAAACAGTGGTGATGTCTTCTTAGCTTTGTTCTATTGCAGTAGGACTCTTGTCTGGTTGTGAAAAAATTACCCCAGGCTGCCCTCAGATGCTCTGGTTAGTCACTGCCATTCTATGGGGCTCTGTTGTCAGCCTGGACACATGAATAGCAACAGCAATTGCTGCAGTCTGCCCTCTGCTCTGTGGCTTGCACAGTTTGTTTTGACCACACTGGGCTCTCAGCCTGGCTTTCTTCCTGTGGAAGCTGTGACATTTCCATTGTGTCAGGGCTGGCTGGAGCTCAGGAGAGTCATGAAAGGAATAGAGTGTGCTGGAGGGTATACTGTCCACAGGGGTCTGGGGTGGCAGATTGGAGCTTCTATGGAACCTCAAGGCTCAATGGGGCTTCCCAGCCTTTTCCTTCTTCCAGAAACCCAGGAAAGGGCTCAAACGAGGAGCTGTTTATGTACAAAGTGTACAGAGGAGTACTCTGGGGATGGAGGTCATGAAAAGAGAGGTAGATGAGCAGGGACAGCGGAGGAGAAAAAAACCTGAGGATATATCTGGCTTTGGTTTGTGAGCCAAGCTCATTACCAGAAATTTTTGGGAAAAAAAATAAAGTTTAGTAACTTTCATTCAAGGACTTGAATCATTTCTTAAAATAGTAGATTTTCTTTTCCTGATTATAAAAACATCCATGATCACTATAGAAAAGGTGAAAAACACAAAAATTACAAATAGAAAAACAAAAGTCATCCAAACAGGAGTACTGTTGTTAATGTGTTAACATTTGCATAAATTCATCTGGTTTATTTATATATATATGTAATATAGTATCTGTGTATATATTTTTAACTCAAGGAAGAATCATATTGAATTATATCCTGTCTTTTTCATTCAACATTACGTACTTTTCTGCAAAATGATTTTAATAGCTGAATGTTATTCCATCTCTTTCATGCAGCACAATTTAGCCAATCAAGCCACTATTGTTGGACATTTAGGTTGTCTCTAATTTTAACACGTCTTTGCTCACCTTCACAATTATATCTTTAGAGTTCACTTCTAGAAGTGGAATATGCACATTAGATTTTTTTATACACACGGACATATTTCTCTCCAGTAAGACTGTTCTAATTGTGCCAGTTGTAGGTAAAATGTATTTTTTCCCTTGCAGTCTAACATTGGGTAGCAGTCTATCTTTGTTAATCTTTTTCAAGTTGAGAAGCATAAATTCTATTTCATTATTTGAATAGAATGTTTTTGCTTACTGGTATAATTTGATATTTTTTCATTTATTTATTGATGAAGTCTATAAATACATATCACAAATAAATGGGGTCTCCCTGTTTTTAAATGCTTGTATGAACTACTTATACATTGAGACAACTTCTCTTGTTTTTATATAATGCAAATATTTTTCTAATCTTTGTTTCCTTTTAGTTTTAGTTTATAATTATTAAAAATGTCATATAATCAAATATATTCATTTTTTGACTTTAGAGTATTTATACTTGATGCTATTTAGGGAGGTTGTTTCTACTATGACATAATACTCATATCTTTTTCTAATATGTAAAAATAATTTTTGTCATGTTTCAAGTAGCTCTTTAATCATTTGTAATTTGGGGTACATGATGAAGTCAGTAAAAAAATCTGACTTCCTCCCCTGACTCCTTTAGGTTAACCTATTTTCCCAGTACTCTTTATTAAGTCATAGTTATCCTTCATTGAGATAAAATGCCACCTTGTATGTATATATGAAATACTTACAGATGAGTTCTGTTTCTGCTTCTGAGTGCTTTACGTGATTTCATTGATCTATCTGCAAATCTGAAGCAATTCTATACTATTTAGTAATCATAGATTTATCCTGCCCTTATATTTATTTATCATTTTTTTTCTTTTCTTCCAATTTCAGTTTATTATCTTTATTTCTCATTTAATGAGTCCTTTCCTCTTTGTTTTGCTGTTTTGGCTGTCTTTATGATGTCTTCAATTAATTTTGAGTACACTTTTTAAAATTCTTTATTTAATGTTATGTGATTATGATTATATTGACCCACACTACAGATTTTAAAATATAATGTTCTTATTGTTATTATTTTCTGAGTATTTTTAATCATAGTTTTGATATTTTTCTTTCTCCCATGAGCTATTTCTAAAAGCATCTCAAATAATCTGGTAGTGATTTAAATTTTTAATATTTTTATTATTAAAATCAAATATAAAATATCTTGGAAACTTATTTCTGTTTTCTCTGTAACCCAAAGCATGCCAATTATGGGGGAAAATATTTATTTGTTTATGTGGTCCAAAAGACAATATATATAAAATAAGTAGCCATATCAATTATATTTCTCAAATTGTTTCTCCTTATTTTTCCTTTTGCCCCCTGATCTATCAAAAATGAAGAGAATTTTGTTACAGTCTTTCCCTGTTATTGTGCTTCTGTAAATTCTTTCATAAGTTCTAGGTTTTTACATGTTTGATTCTGTGTTATTCTGTTAATAAGAGGTTCACATAAATGGGACACATTGATGTACCACCTGTGATACATGAGAGCATCAATTCTGTGACATTTCTGCCAAAAATACATAACCTGCTCTAATCATAAGGCAATACTTGACAAACCCAAACTGAGAAATTTTCTACAAAATAATTAGCCTATAATCTTTTTAAAAGTGTTAATGTCACAAAACTCACGGGAAGACTGAAGAATTGTTCCAGACTGATAGGGCTTAAAAGACACCTAAACCTAACACATGATCCTTGATTAGATACTTTTGCCCTACATAATCTTATCGGACAATTGGGCAAAGCTTGAATGGGGTCTGTGATTACTAGTGATGCATCAGTGCACCTGGATTTTGATGTCTGTTTTGGTTGTGTAGGAAAATAACCTTTTTAGAAGGAATTACACACTAAAGTACTTTGGGGTTGCAGCACATCATGTCAACAACTTACTCTCAAAGGGTTCAGAAAAAAAACTTCTTTGTACTCTTGAAGTTTTTCTATAAATTTAAAATTCTTAAAACCAAGGAAATTAATACAAGTATATTCTGAATCATCTGGACTTCCTCCTAATAACCAAGTCCTGTCATGCAGTCTATCTTTCCTGGTCATATTGGTGTCAATTAACATCACTATAAAGAGAGAGGTTTTGACTTTGAATGTGTTAGTAAACACATCTGAGTGCTCTGTGTCCAGAGGGGGTCCAGCCAGGAAGCGGAGCAAGGAAGCAGAATTGGAGAAAAGGAGGGAAAAGTGGATATCAGGGGCTTGTGACAGAACCTCCTGGAGATGTTCTGAGTAAAGAAGTATTGAGTGCCATCACAGTGTAGCTGGAGGCAGGAGTCTGGCTCACAGTGGGATGAAATGAGTTCTGCTGAAAGCGGTGGCCCTTTTGCCTTGCTTGGTTTTCAGGGGGACTCAACGAGCAATGCATCCTGCCTCTGGCAACGTCTCTGGGGGAGGTGGGAAGGCAGATCATTGTCAGGAGGCGGGAATTGTTATATCCCCCTTCTATAACCCAGCTGTGTGACACAGGGAAGGAAGGTCCTTACACTCAGAGTGACTCAAAGTTCTATTCTGTAAACAGAGAGGGCTGAGCCTGAGATTCCTTCCAAGTTTAAAATTATGATTGTGAACATCAATGCACATGAACATTTTAAGCACCCAAGGAAAAGAGAGATCCATTTGGGCCACAGCAGAGAGAAAAGCCTTCAAGGAGCTGCTGCAGTGCCGGTGGGCCTTAGATGTGGGCAGGATATAAATCTTTGGGCAAGAGGAGAGAACAGTGGAGAAAACACATGCCTTGGGGCTGACTCAGGAAAAGGCACAGAGGTGGAGTGAGAGAGACAGTGAGAAAGGGAAGGAAGGAGTCAGGCCTGGCGTGGGGTTTGGTTACTCATCTTTCACCCCCATGAACTCTGGCCCAAGAAGATCCTGGCACAAGTTTTTGCTTTAAGGTTGTTCTGTGGATGAAACTCAAGAATGTTTTCAGTACCACTAGGAAATCATCAACTGTGAAAAGTAGACCCAATCTGCCATTGTACACTAGAATTATTAATGTAGCGTATTAAGGGGATCCTATGCTTGGTTTTTTCTTAAACTGGTAGGTAGAGTTAAGAAGAACCAAGGCAACTGGAAAGAAAGAACAATAAGAATTAAAGTGGCATTGCCTTATGAAGTTTAATATGCTATGGTTGGGCCTCGTGAGTGCCTTATTATTTTTCCCCCTCTTTCTAAGAAAAGGTCTGGGTAGGGTCCATATGAAAGAACAGAAGACAGAAGAAATGAGGCTTCCAAACTGTGGAATGGCTCACAGGAGCTCAGTGGACTACATACCTCTCATTGCAGTGACCCTGATACAAAGATCCACAGTCAGCCATGCCACCCTCTGTCTGGAGAGGCAACCCTTTGGCAGTAGAGGGTCGGGAATTGCCAAGGGGTAACCTCAGCTGGCTGGGATGGTGAGGACACCTGTTGGGACAATGGGCCCTGCATGCTGTGGGCACATTGGCTCTGTCTCTTGGTGACAACAGGGTATAATACCTCTTGGCTCACTGTCCTTGAGTGACCAAGCATGGAAGAATCAGTCCCATGGGCAAATGTAAGGCTTGGTTGGGCCCCGTGGCTAGGAAATTCTTCATTTATCTAAATGAAACAAAAATGTGTGCAGACTGTCTGTTTTGTGCAAGGCAGACAAACGCAACCCCAAGGAGAGAAGAGCCTGTACCCAATGGCTAAGTGGAGCGTGGAGCCCTGGCAAGGAAGAGAAGAAAAGCAGGCCTGGGCTGAGGGCCATGGGCGGCCGCCTGGTGGGAGCACCATTATTCCACCCCTTCTGCTCTCTGTGGTTGGGAACACAAAGAGAAAGAGGGTGGGGTAGGAGGGCTTGGCCCCTCTCCTTGCAGAGGTCGGCCCACTGGCCTCAAATGATTATTGAGTTTAATGAATTGCAGCTTGTAAAAGTCTTTGAAGCTAGAAGGCAGAGCCTGAGTGCTGAGGATTCTTTTTCTTAAATCATTTTATTATGTGAGTTGAAAAATAAATCTCTCTTGAGCAGAGAGCAACAGTCAAGCCTGCCAGCCTCCAGTCGTGGTAACTTTTTTTTCTCTTCCAAACTGCAGTTAAAAGATGAAGACTACAAAATGTGGAAAAACCAAAGCACCAGGAGACAATGGGCTTGGCATTTAGGCAGGAGGTAGGGGAAAATGTTAAAGGGGTTTTCACTGGAGCAATAACAATTAGCCCCATTAGCTTGTGCATAACCCATAAATGTAAGGAGCACATCAACCGTGAGAGCAAATCACCACAGTGCCCCTGGGAAAATCTCTCTATGCTGGAACCATCTCACTAAACGGATGTAAAAAAAATCATATTGTGTGTGTCTTTCAGTGGCAATTAACCTCAATTACTATACTGTAGTCCATAAAAACAGCTGCACAAGTTAGGGTCTGTGAGGAATCTGTATCTGAGACTGGGCTGCCCGCAGTAGTTACCCTAAAGATAGGGACTGCATCTGGGGCATTTTCAGATGTGGTATGAATCCTAACTAGCACCTCGTGCTCCCATCTATAAAAGAAAGTAGCAGGTGTATTTTCCCAGCCCACCCTTTATGGCCTGGGCATTGTGGCAGCATCTTGCTGGTTTGCACCTCACTACTGAGTCAGAAAAACATATGGAAGGGAAGGCAGTTTAATTCACCAGGGTTCTTGCAGGTACCTTGAAGAAAACCTTGGAGTTTCCTAAGAGAAGCTATCAATTGATCAAGGTGACTTTTATGTTAATGAGGCAATGTTTGGAAAGCTCAGGTAACCTAAGGATGGGGGCTGTTTGCCAGGGGAACTAACCTTGATTTGAGGGTTGAAACTTTCAGCCCCACTCTCTGACCTCTGAGGTGAAGAGAGAGGCTGGAGATTGAGTTCAATCACTAATGGCTAGTGATTTATCCAGGTGTGTCCGTGTAATGACTTCTCTATAAAAACTCAAAGGGCTTTTAGAGAGCTTCCTGGTTGGTGAATCAGAATACATCCACCTCTCAGGGCCTAAACTCTATGGGGACAAAAGCTCCTGACTTTGCCCTATCTATCTTCATCTGGCTATAGATTTGTATCCTTTGTAATAAACTGGCAATCTGGTAAGTAAACTGATTTCCTGAGCAAAGGTAACAACCTCCACATGCAGTTGGCATCTGAAGTAGGGGAAGGGAGTGAAGTCCTATTGGACTGAGACCTTAACCTGTGGAATCCAATGCTACCTCTAGGGAGATAATATCAGAACTGAGTTAAATTTGAGGGACATGTGGTCAGTGTCCATGGAGAATTGAACTAATTGCTTGGCGCTATGTTGAAGAAAAAACACACATTGGAACTGGTGTCAGAATTGGAAATGTCCTGGTTGTATAATCCATGTAAATGCTTTTGGTATTTTTCATTGTATGCTCTTTCTTGATTTTCCTTTCTAGGTTGCTTATCTTTGGTCTCCACTTTGCCATCTTTATTTATTATATTCTTTTCCAAGAAAGCCATAGGATATAGAGGAAAGACGAGTCTGGGTTCCAGCCTTGACTCAATTTGATCCTGGTGAAATTACATAACATCTCAGCCTCAGCTTTCTTGACTGTGAAATGGGGATAATCAAGCCAAGCTCTCAGGTGTTATGATGACTAAATTGAATAGCACAGCTGGAACCTCTGTATTCTAAGTATATTGTAGGTGTTTACAAATGTTGGGTTCTCTTTGCAAAGCCTGTTTATTTTATAAATATTTAGTAAGGAAATAACTTCCTATGAGTCTTTCAATACAGATGGAACTTGAAGCCTTATTTTCCATTATTGTTATCTTATGACTTTTTGGTATTAAAACATAAAAAACAAACCTTAGTCTGCAAGTAAGGTAGGTTTTGATCAAGCCAACCTTCTCACAATAGCTCCATGGGGACTAAGGAGGTATGATAGCTCTTGTTTACAGAGGTTCAGGAAGTTACAGAAGGCAGCTCCATCATTGGGAGGATTTGTGTAATTGGACTCCATTCTGAAAGGCCCACTGTCCCAAGTGAAGGGGAGAAAGGAGAAGGGTCGCTGCCTCAGGTCCAGGATATGGATGTGGTTGGGCGAAGAGAAGTGGGGGAGAAGAGTCATGTTAGATCCTGGCCCAGGGTAATCAGGGTCCTCGGCTGTCGCTTTTTGAGAGATTTCACTTTGTTGTGCTGCATCAGATTCACTATTGAATCACCAACAGTTAACTAATCCATGAGAAAATTGTGAGCAATAATGTAAGACAGGGAGAGAGAGAATATGAGACAGAGAGGGACATACCCTCAAAGAGAAAGGAAAAAATCTCACAGCATAGTATTGACACTGCAGCTGTTTGGGTGCGTCGATGGCTAAGTTCACTGAGGTGTGTGAATGGGAGGGTCAGTGTAGCTCAAGACACATAGAAAATGCAAAGTATTCTAAATTATGAGAACTAATCCAAGGGCTAGGATGGTGGATAAAATAGTCATTCGCATAGGATCAACTCCTGCAAGAGGCATTCACTTTAAAGAGATAGCCACAACCTTAAGGGTGCGTGTCATGGATGCCCTGGGCCACTGTAGAGTTTCATTTGAACTGAGAAGTTGTTACAAGAGAAATGGGTATCTCTAACTTTTCCTATTTCTCTACTTGGCCTTGGGTACACTAGCCATTATTCTCAGATTCTCTTTTAGGAAGTGGAGAAGGGAACAGAATTCATAGAAGGGTGTTCTGTATTTGAAGTTTTTCCTTTGTAGAATAGGATTGTTGATGATCAGAGAGAGGCATTAGTGGTTCTTAACATGTGACCCCTTGACCTACTGAGTCAGAAATCCTAGGGTAGGGCTCAATGTTCCATTTTGACAAATGTCCAGGTGATTCTGATGTATGCTTAAGTTAGAGGACCACTGGACTAGAGCACAGGGTTTGAGAATGCAGACTTTGTTACCTGGGTCCTAATCCCAATTCTATAATTTGGTCATTGTGTTATGTCAAAGGGCTGTTACAAAGATTAAATGAGATGGTGCTTGTCCATGGGGTTTTCAGTGTCAGAATCATAGCTGATAAGCACACAATAGATTGTACCTGTGGACTTGGGGTGGTGGGTTGTGAGTTTGCTTGTTGGAAGGCTTGCTAAGGGAACTTCTTGTTCTTGCATGTCAGGCCTCTTTCTACCTTGTTGAATGTCCCGGGTTCTGAATGACATTGTCTTCCTTATGTCCTACTGCTATCTAAATATGGAAAATGTTGTGCTGTGGGTACCCTGCTGGTAAGTGGAATGGCTCCACCAAAAAACAGTGGAAACACAGGCTGGCAAGGCCAGAGCTGCATCCTATTTTGCTTTTTGGAAGTGGGGTTGAGGGAGCAGAAGTTACCCAGTTTCCCCCCCAGCTTTGGCGACACTGTTCTTCCTGAGCCCTGAGGAATAATGAAGAGAGAAAAATGAACATTTTTGTGGTTCAGCTAACATTAAAATGGGAAAAGGACATCACTGGAATTAGAATGTCCTGTTCATTAGTCACTTTTTCTTCTAAAATTAAATTGTCTCTACAAGCAGGAAAAAGAACAAGCCCTCGATGACCTCATAACTCATTATTTCTAAGGAATATACTTACGGCCTAGCGGATATAAACCTGAAATTGATTTTCCATTTCTGGCAGCCATTGACTGGAGGCTTCACAGGTACTTGAGAAAGAGAATATGTACTTTTGTGTGGCTGGCAGGGGCAGATGGCGAGAGGGCGTTGCTGTGTTGGTAACCTTGAGGGCAGCTGTTGATGATCCCTTTTCCTTTGCAAGGCATCTGAGCCTTTTAGACACTGAGGAGGAGGAACTCAGGTAGCGTTTTCATTGTGAGGGGCTATAGTATCTGTACACATGGCCACTCTTACAACGGAGATTCCCTTTCCAGGTCATTAGAAAAGAATGTGCCAGGCACCACATGCTGATACGGGATGAGGGAGAAAAGCAATGGAGCCTCATTGACATGAGGGTGGTTGTATAGAGGGTTTGAACTGATACTTTTGGTAACATCCTTTGCTTTCCTGTCTGCCACCCCCTTCGCCACCCTCCAGACTTCTGTGCTTGGTGTTAACCAGAGCCGTAGCTAAACTCTGAACTCTCAGAGGGCCCCTCCCAATGCCAGGATTATACCGGTTCCTTAAACAAGTGAGATGGCTCAGCATTCCTCTCTGTGGTTAGACTGGAAAAAAATTCTGAATGTAGTTCATGTGTCTTGTGCTATGGCAAGCTGGGCCAACATTAGACCCCTATGTGAGTGACGGCATAGCCATTACTTCCCCCCAAGGTCAACAGACTAAGAATATAAATCATCACAGGAGTCAGTGACAAATTCATCCCTACACTCAGTGAAATCTCTGCTGATGTTCAAAAACCATTTTCATGTTGAATTTACAGTTGCCAGCTATGCAGCACAGGATGATAGGAACAGAAGTCATGCATGAGCCACACCTCACAAAATATATACTAAATTTACCATTTTGTAACTTAATTCTGCATTAATATGCTCACATTCATTTTTATAGCATTAATTAAATTGCAGTTATGCTTCAGGCAAAAAACAAATCGTCTTAGGACTGACTAAATGATGCAAAGTAGCTGAATGATGAGCAATCTATAGTTCCTTAAATATATTAGCAACCTTAACATATTTCATTTAAATATCAGATTTACATGTAACACTCTAATTTGAGCCATTGTTTAGCAGAACTCCTCCTCCCTAGAATGACAGCATACATTTCTGGAGACCTAGCCAAGAGATTGTTCCCTCAGAGGTCCCTCGGTCAGGCTAATGTCCTTGTAGTAGGCTAAATAATGGTCTGTAAAGGGACCTTATCCCTGGAATCTGTGAATATAAAAGTATATGGCAACATCTTTGCAGATATGATTAAATTAAGAATTTTGAGATGGAGAGATTATCCTGGATTATCAGAGTTGGCTAAATGTAACCACATGTATCCTAATAAGAGCAGGAAAAGGGAGATTTGCTAGACACAGAGGGGAGGCAATATGAAGCCAGAGAAAAGGAGGATTTGAAGATTGGAGTGGACTGGCCACAAACCAAGGAATGCTGCAGCCTCCAAAAACTGGAAGAGGCAAGGAATGGATTTTTTTTTTATCCGTTTTTGGTTTTGTCCGTGTGTCCTTTATAGATGTTCCTGAAAACCCTTTCCCTCCCCCCCCCCCCCCATTATCCCCTTCTGCTTCCCCTCTAGTTACTTTCAGTTTGTTCTGAGAGCCTCCTCTGGAGGAGGCATGGCCCTGCTGATACATTGATTTCAGCCCAGTGATAGGACTTTGGACTTCTGGACTCCAGAGCTATAAGAGAATACATGGTGTTTTAAACCACCAGGTCTGTAGTAATTGGTTACAGCAGCCACAGGAAACGAACACCTATAGTCCCTCCCTCAGGGTGAATCTGATTGGAGGACTGAAGTGCTAGGGCAGATTTAATCCTAACAGGTGAGAGATCTCTATGCCTCACCACATTCAATCACTGATTCTCCTATGAGATGTCTGGGTCCTTATACAAATAAGCCACTCCTCACCCTGCAGTCTACCCATGCCCAAATGAACTGTTGAGTATGTAGGAAGTACACAGCTCAAACCTTGATTCTGGAATCTATTACATACACAAATCACCATATTCAGGATGTAGATATAAGGACAATGGAAGGTAACCCATCCTCCCCCCAAATCCACTCAGTGTTGTTCTTTCATTTATTTGTTCATCCAGTCATTTAGTAATTATTTATCAAGGGCCTACTCTGTGCCATGAACTGTGTACTTTCAGAA